>NW_028189622.1:0-2400000 GCF_048542155.1 Nylanderia fulva
AGATCGAATCTGAAACGGAGTCGTCCCGTCACTCCGCAGTGACGGGAAAAAGAAGGGGGGCTCGGAGTTTTTTTGAGTCGAGTAAAGTGTGCTGTGTCGCCTCAGGTCGATCGGATATAAGCATTCAAGTCATCGATTAATTTCGTTATTATTTTGCTGTTATTGTGACAAAAGCAGGTTTGCACTTGTGGTTTGCGGAATAAAAAAGACCATGACTGTTACAAAGCGCGAGAGATTTATTTCCCCGCCTCGTCTATTGTCGCCGCGTAATCCACCATCTTTTCCGACCGCGTGCGCCGGTATTACCGCGCTTTCCCTTTAGTTTTTTATCGAGTTCGGAACAGGGGAGAACCATTCGAGGAGTCTATTCCTTCTGCCGTTGGAATCGAGATGGAGAAGTGATCACTATCAAAAATAAAACCTAAAAAACAACAAAATTTAGATGGAGTGAGAACACTCTTATGACTGTTAATCTTGAAACCTAAAGGAGAGAGGAGACTGCAGGTTATTGAAATTCTCAATGCACTGTTCATATAAAGCGCGCAATGAAAAGGAAGTACCCAAATAAACCACTGAGAAAAGACCCTTTTCTTTAAGGCAAGAAAAAAACGGTTTTAGAATCTTTGTAAAAATATAAGGCGTCGATGCAAGGCCAAAGGGCAGAGCTTAAACTGAAAGAGTTGGCCCTAGAAACGAAAACGAAGGAACTTACTATCATTCTGATTGATGGGCAGGAGCAGATACGCATCCTCTAAATCAATAGAAGCTAAATAATCCCCGAGAGAGAAGACGAAAACTGTCTTCCAATTCTCAAGCTTGAAATGGGAGCGTCAATATACTCATTAAGCCGTTTCAGATTAGAATGAATTCCAACCTCTGAGCTTTTTAATGACGAAATATGAAGACAAGAATTGACCTCACAATCAGAAATTATCTCAACTGTCCTTATTACGAAGTCTGGAGATTTCCTGTAAAACAGATCTGTTCCTCCTCCTTGGACAAGAGAGGTAATGGCTCTTAAGCTGAGGGGGTGGGGTATGTCTAAAAGGTAGTCTATAACCTACGATGGATTGTAAAATTATCGTATCCGAGGTGATATTTGCTCCACCGAGGAAGAAAAGAAGATAATCTGCGGTAAATTTTACCTTCGTGGGATTCTACCGTCTCCTCGAATGGGATCTGGAGCGGTAGTACGCCCCCGACAGCATCGCTATCCACTGCTCCTGCTCTTTTCGCCGGTCTCGGTTTCCGTACCGGGGCACGAGCGTTCTCCGATTTGGCCGGAAAATGCTTGTAAAGCCTGTTTAATTGGCTGCTGCGCTGTCTGGAGATCGTCAACGGAAGTCTTGATGATGTCCTTAGATGATTTTTCTATGGTAGTCGTTTTCCTTAATTTCCCTCTCCGAAGGATGCACCAAAGAAGAACTCATCTGCCGGAATGGCATCTGCTGTATGCTTGCTGTCAGATTAAGCACAGGTATAATTTTGTGCCCTCCTGGTCATTGACAGACGATTAAAACAAGTCTGCCAAGGTCTTAGTGCCTTCGTGGACCTTTAAGACGGCTTCGTAAGACATCAGGGCGAGTGAGTTTTGGACTTCCGGCTAGAGAAAATCTGAAATTGCTTCGCCTAAGGCATATAAAGCAATGCCGACCTGATTTTGGTGTGAAACTCATCTCTTTTCACAATCGAATTGTTCTTCGAAGCCGATCTGCACTCTGGGCTTTAATTTTTGGGGCCCTAAGAAAGCTCCTCCTTGCTCTGACAAGAACATATTTCTTTACCAGGACCTCCAGATAATCCTTTGGTTAGCCCCCTATGCGTGAGTTCGCGCCACGTAGCGTAACAAGCTCATTCCAGGGTCGCACCTCCTCTATATCCAGTTCAGAACCGAACAATTCTTTGGTTAGAGTATTCGCAATTATCTGTCTTGGCGGACGCAGATGATGGGTCATGATGACCACTTCCTTGGCTGTGAGTTCGGAGGGTAACCTCATCTTCTTCTCTCTCACTAACTGTATCTGCGTAATGCGAATCTTCTAGCTCACTTGACTAGTCAGTGATGTCACAAAATACTTGCCCCCGATCGGATCTCGTCCGATTATAAGGTCTTCCTTGTTCCCATCGGAATCTCGTCCGATCGTGAACAGTATCCTCGCCCCGGCGGATCTCGTCCAGCCATAAGCGTTCTCCTTATCCTCGTCGTTCGACGACGATCGAGATTGACCTATCGGATTCTCCTGTGATGAAATCGCAGTCGTGGCCGACAAAGAAGAGGCATGGAGAGAGGCCCTAACCTCACTTCGTGTGTCTCGCGAAAATACGTTGATTAAACGCGTCAGCTTTTCCTCCAAGCTCGCTAAACGGTCTCCGGAGGGCGACCGCTTCCTCTTCTTCAACTTATGAGATGATTTACCCATACTGGTAAGGAAAAATCCCGAGCAACTTGCACACTCACTGTTGATGACTCGCACAACAGGAAAACAATGAAGCATGGCAGACGGAAGCTCGCCACGCAGGGCGGGAGGCAGGGACGCGGACAAAGCGCCATCTCAAAAATTTTTGGTATTGAAGTATCTTGTTGATGATAGTGCAGCGGAACGCTACTACATTGTATCCATCCGGACGAGACGTTGCATAATGATTAATATATACATTATAAATATATTCATTTGCAGATATTATATTTAGCTTACGAAATTTTTTAAATATAGTAAAAATAAGAGTTTTTTTATATTTAATTACTAATGTTACAATTTTGGCACTTATTGTTAGTTAGATACTACAATCATATCATTTGTATTTATACTGATAAATGTTTTTTTGTATAATAAACTATGTGTATGAAATAAAATATATGTATAATACTATTTTTAAAAATATAATTATTAGAAACGTGACAAATTTATTAATACATGTTTTTATTATTAAAACGTTTGTAAAAATAATATTGCAAAATTAACAATCGATTGATCTTGATAAGTAATTTACTAATTAAATACAATAGAAATTTATCGATCTTATAAGAATGCTACATACATCCTAAAATGTATGCAAAGTTTTTATGGAGTATGGAACATTTTTTTTAAATTATATATATTTCTTAATTTTAAATAGTTTTTAAATATCGTTGATTAGACATCAATATTATATAATCGCAGATGTTCTGGGTTTTACTTATCCTATAAATTTTTTGTTTGTAAAATTTTAACATTATTTAACATCATTTAAAATATATACATATAACGGCATTCTATAATAAGTTATATTTATTTTTACTGTATTCTTAAGCGCATATTACTATTATAATTTATAATACTTTATTTCAATACTTTTGCGAAGGACTATATATATATGGTCGAAACATTGCATGATTAATCAAATAAACAGTAATTGGTCAGATCGGTCGGAAAATATTTCGTCTTATATATAGTCTTTTATATTTATTTTGTTGCGGACAAGTTGAAAGTATAGGATTAAAGAGTTGACCGCAAAAACCGCCCGTTTTGTGAAAGTTTTGATACAATGTTGGTAAATAATTGTATACCATCAAACATTGATCCCCTAAAAATTTCGAATTGAGCATACCTTTTATTGCTGAGATATAAAGGGTTGATGTTGGTATTATTCACGAATGAAAGATACACCATTTTACACGTTCAACACAAATACCTCGAGGTTATTTCTCATATCAAAAAATGTTTAAGATATGATTTGTTTATCTGTTTAGAAGACTAATTTATTGTGACCTCAAATCGACATTTAAGTCAAACTTGTAAAGGTCATTTAGAGGTCAACTTGCAAAATTCAATCAAATGTTTTTCAACTGATGTCGGATACCTGCCTCTGCGGTCTAATTACTCGTAACCTCAAATGGACCTTTAAGGAATAATTTGTAAGGTCATATAGAGTTCAAATGGACATTTTTAGAAAAATTCAAGATAAGTACTGTAAGGACAAAGCGAGCGAGTTTCAAAATAATTCGAAAATGTAAACAGGCGATGGAAAGACACGGGTAAGCGAGTCAGTCGATCCCTCAGTCGTTGCCGCGATAAGACGAATTAAATACATATAATACACAGAGCACAAGCATTCCAATATTACGGCCTATCCTGAACGACAAATATCCTACAGTAATTTCAGAAGTGGGATTGTGAATTCGCGACTCGCGGCAAAGATTTTTACGATTTGTGATTTATGTTGAACATTGTTAGTCGCACGCACTGCACGAAGCGTTAGTTGCAGGTGTTGCGTGACGCATAAACTTTTGAAATTTCGGACAGGAGACCAAAGATCGAGAAATAATCTGAGCATATTACAGAAGAGCTGTCAATCATTTTAAGAGAAACGAATCGGAGGTATCAATTATGGACGGAAATAAACTAACGAATATGCAATTGAGAACGATTTTCAAAAACCATCAGATGTCTATTACGGGCACGAAAGCAGAATTGATTGCAAGGATATCAGCGGCGAATCCTTCAGGTGACTGGATGTCGGAGGCGGACGAGCCGCGTGTAGAACGGTCACGAGGCGAGGAAGCGATTCCTTCTGGGGAAGAGGACGTGCTGCAGGATTTTCTGAGTCAGTCTGAGCGGGGTGAGCCAAACAGGACGGGCGCAATGCTAAGAACATATCCGCGTTACGAGCCGACGCATGCATACAATCAGGATAAACTCCTTTTGCGTGAATTAGAATTAATGCGGAGAGAAAAGGCCCCTAATGGAGAGAGACCTCAAAGTTGCTCGTCGGGAGGTAGAAATGTTGAAGAGCTCCCAACGGTCGGTAGCCAGCAATAATTCAAATAACGGTAGGCCGCCTGTAAACATAAGAGTGGTAAGTGACCTAAGCGAATTTAACGGAACGGATCGCGATTTTGGCGAATGGAAAAAACAAGTTCGATCGTTTTATTATGCCAAACATATGAGTTTGATGACAACTCGGCTAAGATATTGATTAATTCAAGGTTAAAAGGTCGAGCAGCTCAATGGTTTCACTCACAATCACGGAATCTCGAAATGACTCTGGACGAATTATTGGAGCAAATGAGGACTGCTTTTGACTGTCGGCTTAGTAGGGTGGAGCGTCAAAGAAAATTCGAAGCCAGGACTTGGGGCCCGGGCGAGATCTTTGCTGATTATTATCATGAGAAACTCATCTTGGCTAATCGGGTACCGATAGATGATAACGATCTAATAGAATATCAAGAGACACGGTAGTGTCTCGCGACCAGTTAAGGGCGTAGCGGAGACACCGTGTATCTTAACGCGAGTCGGACATTTGAGTCTTTATAATATTTCGAATCCTCAATAATGGCTGAAGCAATCGAGTTTATACTAGACTTAATCGATAGATTGAGTTCGAATTATATAATAAAAGTGTCTTTATTTCTGCTCTACGTGATTTGTAAGCAGAGATATATAAATGCAAAGTCGAAATATGAAAAATTTCTATTAAGAAACGTCCCCGTCATCATTATCATCATTATCATCATTATCATCATCGACCACGCATACATAGTAGTATCGTGCTACACGTATTCACACGTATACAACACATGCGCACACATATATCACACGTACACAACACATGCAAGATGCATGTAGTGGTAATTTTGTCCATCTCGCACGTTTTACAACAGATGGCGATAGTGGCGCTCCGCCATATCGGCAGCGTGCGGGGTTATGTTGGCTAACTCTCTCTCTCTCTCTCTCTCTCTCTCTCTCTCTCTCTCTCTCTCTCTCTCTCTCTCTCTCTCTCTCTCTCTCTCTCTTTCTCACACACACACGCACACACACACACACTCTCTCATTCTCACTCACTCACTCACTGTTCGTCTTGTGTACTTATTTAGTACATTCATGATCGGCAGCGTGCGGGGTTATGTTGGCTAACTCTCTCTCTCTCTCTCTCTCTCTCTCTCTCTCTCTCTCTCTCTCTCTCTCTCTCTCTCTCTCTCTCTCTTTCTCACACACACACGCACACACACACACTCTCTCTCATTCTCACTCACTCACTCACTGTTCGTCTTGTGTACTTATTTAGTACATTCATGATTAAACATCTATATGCATTAATGTGAAATTTACTTACAATTAGTTTACTTGAAATATTCAATCTCTAAAGTGTTTATCTTATAAGATAGACAAAAAAATCTGAGTAAATAATAAGAAAAAAAAACAAGGATTATTATTGTCATAATTTTTTATCAATTAAGTACTCTCAACTATCCAATAATTAAATAAATACGTACAAATGTGCGCGCGTGTACACACATACACCTATTGATATTAAAGAGATTGAAGGAGAGGAAGGAGAAGATAAAAATTTAAATATTCACATATATTTTCAAATATTATATATGAATTTATAGTTTACATATCTAATTAATAATGAATTTCTAATTATATTAAACATATCAAAATAAAGACATACATGTATTTATCAAATGAATAAAATTATTGAATACAGACTTAAAAAATTTATTAAACATAGACTTAAAAAATTAATTAATTAAACATATTCCAAATTTAGAAAAAATAAACTTTATTTATATATGCAACAGCTTTTTAAACTAAATTTTGAAATTCTATTTTATATTAGACAATTATCTCAATCAACATCTACGTCCACATTAGCTGCACTGCAGACTACCTCTACAGCCACATTATCTGCTCCGTGGATATAGCGTTATGCCAATACGATACATTACATGTACTTATTTACTTGCCTTTACTGTACCAACTCTTGTTCTTTCCACGTAATCATGTTTTTACAGTTATCGTTTGCTGTATATCTTCCAGCAAACTTTATTTCGTGTGAAGTGTATTTAATTAATTAAATCTCTGCGAAAGATTGAGAAGATGAAGGGATAATTCAAACTATAAAGACATGGTTACATGGAAAAGACAAGAGTTGATACAATAATAAAGACATACATGTATTTGTATCCTGCTGGCATAAGGTTATAGAAGTTGATTGAGATTGAAAAATAATAATGAAAATAATAAAAAAAATAAAGACACATGTATTTGTATCGTGCTGGCATAAAGTTATAAAAGTTGATTGAGATTGAAAAATAATAATAAAAATAATTAAAAAAAGGAAATATTCAATCATCATTTAAAAGCATATTTGAAATCTGTAGAATAAACAGTTTTTGCAAAAAATGTGGAGCATTAGAGCTCTAGTAAGTCTAAAAATAAATGTAAACATCAATTAATAATAACTGATGTTATATATATATTATATATTATATATAAACCAATTTGTTGCAATATTCACTATAAAAGGTTGTAAGGGTAAGATGGCTAAAAGTGAATAATTTAAAAGATAGTTAACATAATTTTACATAAACTGAAATATTTCATAGAATAAAATATTTGTAATATTTCGAAGTTTATGTAAGATTATGTAAAAATTATACCTTTACAACTTTTTATAGTAAATATTGCGAGGAATCGATTTATATGAGAAAAATTAAGGTAATTCTATTTTGAAAATATAAGTGACCTTTAAATAACCTTAAAAATCGCCGTTTAGGAAAAAGTCTGTGTCAACTTTTTCTTTTTCGAAATCCTGCAACTTTTATCTAAATTTAATAGAAAATGTATAAAAAATTCTCGACATTAGTACACACACACACACACACACATATGGGTAAATTTATATAAATAGGGTGCTTTAGGAGGAATGATCAGGATTCTAGGATATGATTGTACACATCATTTTAAGCAAAGAAGTTTAGATAAACATGTTTAATAATTGTTCTATTCCGGTCATAAAAATATACAAAAATGAATGATATAATCTCTAAAAACTCACCTTTAAAAAAAGGTAAAAAAAGGCGACCAGTTAAGGGCACGCCATTAACAAAAATTATCCATTGCAAACCCATGTAGAATCTTATCCTATTGCAAACCCATGTAGAATCCTATGAAAAATTAATCATTGCAAACCCATGTAGAATCCTATGAAAAATTAACCATTGCAAACCCATGTAGAATTGTATTAAAAATTATCCATTGCAAACTTATGTAGAATCCTACATTGCAAACCCATGTACAATAGAATTGTATGAAAAATTATCGATTATAAACCCATGTACAATCGTAACAAAAGTAATTAAATAAAAAAAAATTGCGCCAAGTGAAAGTAGAAACTTGTACCAGTGGAAAATTAAAGTTGCAGACATATATAGAGTCGTATAATGAATCAGTAAAAATTTAAATTTGCAAATGTAGAATCGTACTATAAAAAAACTTATCTTTTAAAAAAAAAGATAAACAAGATGCCAAGTCCATGCGCCATGTGAAAAAGAAATAAAAAAATTTTAGTTAAAAAAACTGGGCGCGCTGCTAAGTTTCAAAATTACAATGCACCTTAAAGTAACATTAATTAATTTAAACACAAAACATATTTTAACTGTAATGAGTTTAAAAGTAACAATTTAATTTTAATATTGTTAGAATATTATTTAGCAGCGCTCCCAGTTTTTTTAACTAAAATTTTTTTATTTCTTTTTCACATGGCGCATGGACTTGGCATCTTGTTTATCTTTTTTTTTAAAGATAAGTTTTTTTATGGTACGATTCTACATTTGCAAATTTAAATTTTTACTGATTCATTATACGACTCTATATATGTCTGCAACTTTAATTTTCCACTGGTACAAGTTTCTACTTTCACTTGGCGCAATTTTTTTTTTATTTCATTACTTTTGTTACGATTGTACATAAGTTTATAATCGATAATTTTTCATACAATTCTATTGTACATGGGTTTGCAATGTAGGATTCTACATAAGTTTGCAATGGATAATTTTTAATACAATTCTACATGGGTTTGCAATGGTTAATTTTTCATAGGATTCTACATGAGTTTGCAATGGTTAATTTTTCATAGGATTCTACATAGGTTTGCAATGGGTACGATTCTACATGGGTTTGCAATGGTTAATTTTGCCTAGGATTCTACATGGGTTTGCAATGATTAATTTTTCATAGGATTCTACATGGGTTTGCAATAGGATAGGATTCTACATGGGTTTGCAATGGATAATTTTTGTTAATGGCGTGCCCTTAACTGGTCGCCTTTTTTTACCTTTTTTTAAAGGTGAGTTTTTAGAGATTATTTAATTGACGGCATAGGAGACGTCTCGTTGCAGAATCAGGCGCGCATTCATCATTACGATTCGGCCGGAGCGTTGCTGGAAGCTTTTAGGAGAGTCACCATACAGCCGGAAGCGAGGGATCGTATCAAGCTTGGTGCAGGAGACAAATCAAAATCAGCGGGGAAGCATTTTAATAAATTTTCGTTGAGAGTGGCGAAGCAGCCGGACGAACAACGAGCGACGGACATCAAATGCTATAATTGTAATAGAGTAGGGCATATATCGCGAGAATGTACACGACCAAAGCGTGAGAAAGGATCGTGTTATGAGTGCGGCGAGAAAGGACATGTTTATAACGACTGTCCGAAAAAAAACAAACAGCAGATCACTAATATTTACGACGATCCGGCAGCGGAAACAAACTTTAGACGAAACGTTATGTTTGAAATAAAAGGATCGAATCTTCGACAGATGTTATGTTTAGATACGTTGTTAGATACAGGGAGTCCGGTTAGTTTTGTTAAAGAGAGATTTATTGGTAATGCGAATATTGATCCGATTAACGAATTTGATCATAGATATTGTGGGATTAATTCCAAGTTGACCATTGTGGGAAAAATTACGGTCCGTATAACGTTAGGCAATGATTGTGCAGAGGATGTGACGGTTTTAATTGTACCCGAAAATACTATGATTACGTCAGCTGTTTTAGGTCGCGATGTGTTGCGCAGATTTGAGTTAGTTTTAGCAAAGACGGAAGTATCGGATACGACGCAGGAAATTATGAATATTAATTTTTCGGAGGCGCATGACAATCCTGTTGATTGTTTAGATATAAATGCGGAGACGTCATACGATGTTCAAAATAAATTTAAGTGATTGTTTATCGAGAATTATGTCAAACCACAGGGACCAAAAGAACCTAAAGTCCAAGCAGAATTAAAATTGACACTTAAAGATTTTTAACCGTTTTATTGTACACCGCGTAGAATATCGTATAGCGAGAGAGATCAATTGCAATGCATTTTAGATCGCTTACTTGAGAAAAATTATATTAGGCCGAGTAATTCCGAATATGCGTCGCCGATAATTTTAACGAGAAAAAAAAACGGGGAAGTACGGATGTGCGTGGATTTCAGAATCTTAAATAAAGCATTGGCGCGTGATAATTATCCACTTCCAGTGATCGAAAATCAGTTAGAAGTTCTAAACGGCAAAAAATATTTTAGTTTAATAGATTTGAAAGATGGATTCTATCATGTTAGCGTATCAGCGGATTCTGTTAAATACACGTCGTTTGTTACACCGTTAGGTCAATTTGAATGGTTAAAAATGACATTCGGTCTGAAGACAGCATCATCTACTTTTCAGCGATTTATAAATAATACGCTAGCTGCTTTCATTAGAGCAGGAGATATCGTAGTTTATATGGATGATGTACTCGTTGCCACCGCCACATTGGATCACAATGGTCATTTGCAAGTACTAGAGCATTTGTTCAAAGCAATGGTCGACAACGTCTTGGAAATAAAGTTCGATAAATGTAAATTCTTATACACCGAAATTGGATATCTCGGCTATTTAGTTAGCAAAGACGGCATTAAGCCTACAACAAACGGAATCAATAGTGTTACTTCCTTTTCAGTATCTAAAACTAAGCGCGAGTTACAGCGTTTTCTTGGATTGTGTTCATATTTTAGAAAGTTCATTCCAGACTATTCGGTAATTTCGAAGCCGTTGTATG
Source organism: Nylanderia fulva (assembly GCF_048542155.1). Lineage (NCBI taxonomy): Eukaryota > Metazoa > Arthropoda > Insecta > Hymenoptera > Formicidae > Nylanderia > Nylanderia fulva. The sequence goes on from NW_028189622.1 coordinate 10,857, forward strand.
ATCTGATAAAAGAAAGTGCTGCGTTTAAATTTGGTGAGGCCGAACTCAAAGTTTTTGAAATGTTAAAGAATAAGCTTAGTACAGAACCGATATTAGCCATTTATAATCCGAAAGACGAAACCGAATTGCATTGTGACGCGAGCTCTGTGGGTTACGGTGCGGTTCTAATGCAGCGAAAATTGGATCGCAAGTTTCACCCGGTATTCTATTTTTCGAAGCGAACGACCGAATCCAAATATCATAGTTACGAATTAGAGACTCTTGCAATAATTTATGCACTAAAACGCTTTCGAATTTATTTGCAAAATGTTAAATTTAAAATTGTTACCGACTGTAATTCCCTCGCTATGACTCTAAAAAAAAGGATATCAATCCTAGAATTGCTAGATGGGCATTAGAATTGCTAAATTACGACTATGAATTAGAGCATAGGCCCGGAACGCGTATGAAACATGTCGACGCGCTTAGCCGAACGGTGGGAATTGTGGAAGATAATCCTTTCGAATGGAATCTTACGCTTAGTCAGGGACGGGACGCAAAAATTGTAGACGCGAGAAATCAATTGGAACAGTCAGAAAGTAAATTCTTCGAATTGCGTAATGGACTAGTGTATAGAAAAAAAGATGATAAGCTATTATTTTATGTTCCAGAAATTATGGAAAAAAATGTAATTTTTAAATATCATGATGAAATGGGGCATCTTGGAGTAGAGAAAACTAGTCAAGCTGTTTTGCAGAACTATTGGTTTCCAAAATTGCGAGAAAAGGTCGAGAATCATATTAAGAACTGTTTGAAATGTATTGCTTATATGCCCAAGACCGGAAAGACTGAGGGATTTTTGAATATGATTCCTAAGGGTAATATTCCATTTGCTACTTTGCATGTCGATCATTTGGAACCGATAGACAAACATTCCGTAAAGCGACATATTCTAGCTGTCGACTCTTTCACGAAATTTGTAAAATTGTACGCTGCTAAAACGACCGCTAGCAAGGAAGCTATTAATAGTTTAAAACAATATTTCCAAAATTATAGCCGCCCTTTAGTAGTAGTGACAAATCGAGGAACGTGTTTTGCTTCGAACGAATTTTTAATATTTTTACGAGAAAATAATATAAAGCATGTTAAGGTAGCTACGGGTTCGCCACAAGCCAATAGACAAGTGGAACGCGTTAATCGAGTGTTAATTCCGATGTTAGGAAAATGGTCTAACAATGCGGCCAGAAAATTCTGGTATAAAACTTTGTCCGAAATAGAGTATGCGTTGAACAATTCTGTTAGCAAAACCACTGGGTATACCCCAAGTCAGCTGTTGTTGGCGTTGACCAGCGTGGAAAATCTATCGATAATCTTAAGGAATATTTACACTGTGCTGACGATACCGAACGGATAGATATCGCTAAAATAAGAAATGACACCGCCGATAAAACTTGCAAGTCTCAGATGTATAACAAAGCTCACGGTGATAAAAGACGAAAAGCTGCACCGAACTATAAGATTGACGATTTAGTTATGATAAGAAACTTTGACAGTAGCGCGGGAGCGTCGAAAAAATTAATACCCACTTTTAAAGGCCCTTATCGCGTTGAACGTGTTTCGCAACAATCGTTATTTAATTACGGATATTAGCGGATTTCAGAATAATCAACGACCATATCGCGGGGTATGGGAGGCGTGTAATATGCGACCTTGATTACGCGACAACTAGGAAATTATTTTGTATATCTATACGGTTATTTTGATTTTATTTTATCCTTGTAATATATGTTGGTTTTTGTACTGTTGCGTTAGCCGCGGACGGCCTAATAGTCAGAATGGCCGAACTGTAAGGACAAAGCGAGCGAGTTTCAAAATAATTCGAAAATGTAAACAGGCGATGGAAAGACACGGGCAAGCGAGTAAGTCGATCCTCAGCCGTCGCCACGATAAGACGAATTAAATACATATAATACACAGGGCACAAGCATTCCAATATTACGGCCTATCCTGAATGACAAATATCCTACAGTACTGAAAATCGCAAGTTGACCTCTAAATGACCTTCACAAGTCTGACTTAAATGTCGATTTAAGGTCACGATAAATTAGTCTTCTAACAGATAAACAAATCTTATCTGAAACATTTTTTGATATGAGAAATAATCTAGAGGTATTTTGTGTTGAACGTGTAAAATGGCATACCCTTTATTCGTGAATAATACCAATTTCAACCCTTCATATCTCAGCAATAAAAGGTATGCTTAATTCGAAATTTTTAAGGAATCAATGTTTGATGGTATACAATCATTTACCATCAAAATCGTATCAAAACTCGTTGTTTACAAAACGGGTGGATTTAGGTCTATTTTTGCGATCACTCTTTCACGTTTCTTCATTTTTATTTTCTTTTCCGAGTCAAAAGAGACTACTTAGAATATTAAACAAATCAACATGATTTGCAATATTGATAGGAAAGAACTTTCATCTAGTTTCATACTTTTCAAAATTTTAGTTATTAATAAAATGATTAAATAAAATCTAGAAAATCTTTCTACTGCAATAATTAAATATTGACAAAATATTAAAACTCATTATATTTATATTTACTATGTCTATGGTTCTATGGGGTCTAAGAAGAAAAAAATGAACGCATAAATTTTATTTGCGTTTGTTTGCGTTGACCATTTATTAAACTTTATTATATAGACGCGCATCGTTTAAATCAAGAAAAGAGAAAAACATTTTTTATTACTAACTAATTATCGTCGCTAGTAGATGAGCGTAAACATTTTATGCTTGTTAAAGGTCCATCTGCATCTATCGTAATGTCTATCGTAAGCTTCTTACGATGATCGTAAACGCTCGTCGTAACAGTTGTCGTATGCTTATCGTATGAGTTGGTTCACCTTCAACTCTAAGATTACGACGATAATTGCAATGCTTGTCTGTCAATTGTTCTCAGATCAATAACCACAATTGAAACTTTGTATCCTTCTCGAGAAAGATATAAAACGGCTATCTATACGATTTATGTAGACAGACAATGCTTACGACAACTTTTTTCTTTACGATTACGATTGCTTACGATGAAGTGTTACGATAGATGTAGATGGACCTTAACGATCTTACGATCGTTTGTTGAACGCGCGTTGATATTGATATAACTTTACTTTAACTAAAAGAAAGAGAGAGAGAGAGATAAAATCAAGTTTTTAATTTAAATTTATTCATTAAATTTTTATAGTTTTATATCATTTATAATAAAATGTATAATTTATAACAAAATATAATTAATTAAACTGAGACTGAATTAATTAGACAAGATGTAAAATATTTATGTTACTTATTATTACACATTACAGGTGATTTAATTGATTGATTAACATTATATTAGTTAAAGCAAAGTTTAACAACAGTTTATTAAATTCTAGAATGTAAACGGACAGTAGGATAAATCGGCGCAATGAAAGTATGTATAAATTATTATCATTACGTATAGTTAATATAATATTAGCATGTTCTTTATTCAAATAAACTAGATAAATATTATTAATTAAAGAAATGTTTTTACAATCTTTTTTCTTTAATTTATTGCAATGGATGCATTTTTGAAAGAATTTACCAAAAGTTATTCAACCTAATCTATTCTTGCTCATTTATTTTAAGACAATGGATCTACAAATATCTATAATTTACAATCTATATTTACATTTATAATCTTCAGAATCCGTTACCTTCAAATAAAGTTTATCACTCACCGGCACTGATATATAATAGCGAAGTTGTTGATATTGAGAGAAGCTATGTTATAACATATAAAATCTCAATTACAACAGTGCCAAAAAAATAATTAATATTTCAAGAAATTATTGTTATTATTATTATTATTATTATCGTCGTCATCGTCATCGTCATCGTTATTGTTATTGTTCTCATTATTATTATTATTATTATTATTATCATTATCATTATTATTATTACTGTTGTTATTATTATTATTAGTATAATATTATGCACTGTATTAATTTTATATGCATACATGCAATAATAAACAGATATATAAATATTAAAAAATTTTATAAATTACAAAAACTTTTATAGGATTTCAAAAAACTTTTATTGAAAATAAAAACTTTATAGGATTTATATAAGTAAAAGTCTTTCTCTCTGAGTCTCTCTTGTTTAAATCAATAGTAAAGAATAATTTTAATTTAGTATTATATTGTGTATTGCATTTTTATTATTTAATTTATTTTGTTATTTTATAATCATATTAAATATACGTTTAAGTAAAATATAATTACATTCCATTTTTATCGCTTCTTTGTAAAATAACACTAGTTTACCAAAAAAATATTTTTTCTTCGTTATTTTAAATCAGACAAGGTGTTCCTCATTTTTTACACATTTGCCTCAATTATTTCGGAAATCTGATGCTAGTGAAATTTGGTTTGCGGGCATCATTTTAGCACCTAAAAATCTATAAGAAACACTTAACTGATTTAAATCATTTTTAAGTAAAACTAATGTCTATCTTTAGGATATGCATAATACATATATTTAAGAATGACACTTAATAAGAATCAGTGTTTGCTGCTATCTAATAAAATTATATAGATAATCATCAAAATGAAACTTTGGTGTTATCTTATCTTTATATACAATAGATAGTAAAAATATGTATTATCTATATCTGCATCTTAATAAAAAAATATTATCTTTACTGTCTAGAATAATTTTCAGATAATTTTGATTTAGAATCATAGCACATAAAAATACTTAAATAGTAAAACTTAAGCAGTAAGTGATAAAAATTTAAAAATATTAATACATGATATTTTTATATCTCTTTTATAATTTATATTTTTTTTATAACTGTATTATTATCTGGAAAATTATCTAAATAAATCCCCATATAATTTTAGCTTTTATCTAAATATATTTAAAGCAAAATCATCTTTATCTTATCTAAGAAGAATATTTACATATTTTTTATCTCATCTTTATCTAATGTAAAAATCATCTAAGCACAACACTGATAAGAATATCCACTAAAGAACAAACAATTTAAATCTTTGCACAATAATTTTGTAAGCACTACGATTTCACGACGATCGAGATCTCCGGAAGAAGCGAGGGTTCTCATACATACCAGGCGCTTCTCGTTCCGTAGCGAAGGTCCCGAGCAATTTCGTGGCATTGACACTGAATACTGAGTGTCTGCCACTTCCGGTTTACGCCAACGGTATCTCGTAGGGTTATCGAACGTACTACTAGGATCATTATACGTCAGAATATCAAACGCTATTCCACTTTCGCGGCTTCTGAATTTTAAAGCGATTATCCGACTTGCGGTTTGTCAGTTTACGGATAATATTTTTTTAATATATATGAGGAGTAAATTTTAGATAAAGTATTGTTAACTATATATACATAAATATATTGTGTCTTATTATACCGCTCTTTATCTAATTGTAAATACAAAAATAAAATGGTCACGAAAATCACGAATAAAATTTTATCAGCTCTGCCGATTAAATATTTGTGCTAGAATTTGTTCAAAAATATTGAATATCTAAAATAAATATGAAAAATTAAAGTTAACATTTTTTTTAAAAATAATTTAATATTTATTTTCTGAAATTTCTTCGTTACTTCGTAATTTTGGTCTATTGACAATTATTTCTTCATTTTTGCATTACTCCATTAACTCATTAAAATCCTAATTAAATCTTAAAGTTCAAACGGAGGATTACGCGCGCAAAGATGCGAAAACTCTACACTCTACGACCTTCAATAGCGCCGTTCCGACGCCGAGCAGAAACCGTAGATGCAGAAATTCCAAGGTGAATGGCGGCACAATGGATATTGCATCGACTTGAAGAAAAAGGGGTTGCCACCGGATCTCTCTCTTAAGTATGCTTAAGTCTTAAGTAGAGCAAAGGTATATCTTGACTCACTCAGACGAGAGAGAGGTCTCAGTGCCCAAGGTTCGTTGGCCTTCGCCAATCACTGGCGTACAATAATAAACACGTAACAGTCAGAAAACATTACTCTCGTTTTAATAATGCATTAAATTTGTATTGCTTATTTTAAATCTTGCACGGATACAACGGATGTAATACATCCTGGACGATCAACGCGATTGTAACACCATTGTGCATTTTACACGTCATTTTCTCGTTTTTGTATTATTCTGTGTTCCGGTAAAATATCTTTCGATGAGAATGTTCCCAAGGAGCACAGAAAAGTCAATTTTGATGTCATATTGACTAACTTTAGTCATGTTTGGTGAATGATGTCATTTGATGTTATATTAACTAAATTTATGTATGTTTGGTCAATATTTAGTCAATATGCCGTCAAATTGACCATCATTTTGACCTTCTGTTCTCCTTGGGTTGACGGATTTATAAACTCTCTCTATAAAGCAATATTAAATATAAAAAACCTCCAATTGTCTTAAGAGGATTGTCGGATTAGTTATCGACTTGTATATAAGGTTAGATTCGACTTAAATCTATTTATTGGCTATACGGTTTGTTTATACCTGAAATTATAAGCCAACGCAGTTTGTTAATATTAGTACTTTAATTGTGGAGAAAACAATTAAAATATAAATCAATCTTGTATATATAATTAATTTATAATATCTAATTGGCTATACAGATTGATAAATCCTTTTTCACAATTAAAGTCAATAATATTAACGAACTGCGTTGGCTTATAATTCAAGTAATAAACAAACCGTAAACCCAATAAATAGATTTATATTTCGAATCTAACCTCATTTTTCAATTAAGACACATCTACTCCGGCATTACCTACTAAATATCTATATATATATATATATATATATATATATATATATATATATTATTCCTTTTAAAGAACATAATTTGTATCGTCAATTAAATAAAACAGCTCTAATTGATTATTAATTTTAAATATAATGAATGCACTATATATACATATACAGGGGTCTGTCCATAGATGTCTGAAGCAAATATCTCACAATTGGTTAAAGTTACAAGAAAGTTTTAATAAGAGGAATTTGCACGGCTCTAAGTCAGCTACAAAGTGCGCGTAATAATTTTTTGTTCCACTCGTGGTCCTTTTCGAGTTATGCAAATTAACATAGTTTTTTTAAATGGATACCTATAATTTTTTATGCATATTTGTATAGTAGGGATCATTTGCGACAAAAATCATATGTAGTAAAAAATTCCTACTATTGCATCGCCTTTACGAGGATAATTGACATTTGATTGTATGAAAGTTGGATTCTAAGTATTTTTGAACGGTTTGGAATGTCAAAGAGAGTTCGGAGAAGAAAACATACAAGTTTGTTTTATAGAACATTATTAACACATAAATTGCTCGAAATTTTGACCATCATGTTTACTACAACATTCAACGCGTTTTATAATATTCCTCATTGTTGACTGCAGCATTTCTGCTGTAATGCTTTTAACAGCTCTAGTGATTTTGTGTCGTAACTCTTTTTTATTTTCAGGAACCAGGTTGCGTAGACAATGGTCCTTTAATATATCCCCAAGGAAAAAAAATCAACAAGGTTGTCAAATCCGGAGATCTCGGTCGGCCATCTCGTATAGGGGCCATTAGTACCTATCCAACAATTACGGAATCTATCATTTTAAAAAGTTTGGGCTTACAGCACGTGTATTGTGTGGTGGAGCTCAGCCTCATCTTGTTTGAAAAATAATATCTCGAAAGATTGATAATGGAAGATCGCGTAAATAATCTGAGAAAGTTGTTTGCAAAAATTCCAAATATTTGTCACCGTTAAGATGACCATGGAAAAAGAAAGGTCCAATAATTTTCGTTCCGATGATTCCGCACCATACGTTCACTGTAAATCTGCGTTGAAAACCTCTATCTCTGTCGCATGTGGATTCACATCAGACCAAGTATGCATGTTATGTCGGTTTTCGATACCATAATTTGAAAAACACGATTCGTCAGACCATAATAATTTTTTAAGAAAATCAATGTCATTGCGATAATTAACTCGAAGCCAGTGGCAGAATATTAATCGGCGATCTGCGTCCCCTTCGTGTAAGACTTGTACTAAATTATCACGAAACGGTTTGAATTGGTATTTCTTTAATACAGCGTGCACATAACTTTTTGATACTTCTAAATTACGTGCCACTATTCTTATAGATGTATGTCTGTTTTCAATAAAACTTAATAGCACATTTGTCTCTTTCTCTTCGTCTGCTCTGATTGTACGACGTTGTCTTGTTAGCGATCCTGTTCGACGTAATTGATCTTCGATTCGCCGAAGTGTACGACCGTTTGGTATTCTTCGTTCTGGATACCTTTGTTGATAGAGTAACCGTGCTTCATTTTCATTACGCATACTTAAATGCCATATCTCGAGCATATCGCACTTTTCACTAATTGTAAACATCGTTACTTTTGTAATCTACAATATGATACGTATTTATTGAACAGACGACTGGCTGACTAACTAACAGATACTGTACTGAATTTCATACTCGATGCTATACAAATACTTTATTTACAAAACAAGCAGTCGCAATTTTGATGAGTTGAAGGTCAGTAATCCCGTTCAACATAACCGACTTTAAAATATTAGTCAGTACACCTTGTGATTTTTTCCTTTGGGGATATATTAAGGACATTGTCTACGCAACTGTTCCTGAAAATAAAAAAGAGTTACGACACAAAATCACTAGAGCTGTTAAAGGCATCTACAGCAGAAATGCTGCAGTCAAACAATGAGGAATATTATAAAACGCGTTGAATGTTGTATTTAAACATGATGGTCAAATTTCGAGCAATTTATGTGTTAATAAATGTTCTATAAACAAACATTGTATGTTTTTCTTCTCCGAACCTCTCTTTGACATTTCAAACCGTTCAAAAATACTTAGAATCCAACTTTCATACATAAATGTCAATTATCTCGTAAACGATGCATAGTCAGGAATTTTTTACTACATATGATTTGTGTCGTAACTGATCCCTACTATACAAATATGCATAAAAAATTCTAAGTATCTATTTTTAAAAAAACTATGTTAATTTGCATAACTCGAAAGGACACACGAGCTGAACAAAAATTATTACGCGCACTTTGTGTAGCTGACTTAGAGCCGTGCAAATTCCTCTTATTAAACTTTCTTGTAACTTAACCCAATTGCGAGATATTTGCTCAGACATCTATGGACAGACACCCTGTATAGTGCACCCAATTTTTCTTCTATATATATATATAAGAAGAAAAAATTGGGTGCACTAATATATATAGTGCATTCATTATATTTAAATTTTTCTTCTTATATATATATACCAATATATATATATATATATATATATATATATATATATGTATATATAATATATATATACATATATATACATATATATATACATATATATATAAGAAGAAAAAATTGGGTCAAATAATAATAATCGTAAGTATCTCGACACTTTACAACATTGAACGTGTATGTAGTTATTTAATATCCAATTAATGAACTTTCTAATCATGACATGGTGTGTCGCGTGCTATTAATTATATGTAGCATATAATATATGTACCTAGATCTTCTGTTATATAAAACAAAGATAAGCGACGCAATATATGATATATGATACTCATCCTATCATGATATATATTAATCTGACTTGAAAATCGAAAGGCCGAAGATCTCAACAATTTCTGCTAAGATAGACTTTCGATACTCGATTCTTCCGAACTGATCATGTGTTTCGCAACAGTCGTCTCTATAAACCGGTTGATTCGATGCAGTATCTGCATAAATTCATCTTTCCTTTCCCCTTCCACTTCTTCGCTCTCTTCAGTTTTCGCATAAAACTCATAAACTGCTCGCGGAATATTTCGCTCATAGAAAGCGATCATTATACGTTGGAAGAAATTGTATATGTAATTTCCTTCGAGAATCTCTTCGGTATTTTTAATTGCCGCCGGCAATTTGTTCAACTGATACGAGATCAAGATTTTTAAGCTACCTTTAATTACTTCTTCTGCCTTCGTTTAATCCGCCAGTTGATTATACAATGTTTTGCCACGAAAATAAATTTGAATTAATCTCTCCACGATATAGCAAATATCTAATATTAAACTTATTATACACATCGAAAAAATTGTATTCTTAAGAAGACTATATAATTTAAAATCCCTCTTAACAGATATTTTTAAATGCGGTTATATTGCAACAACGTATATACCATAGCTATCCCAAGGAGAACAGAAAAGTCAAAATGATGTCAATTTGACGTCATATTGATAAATTTAGTCATTTTTTGGTTAATTAAGTCAATATTGACTAAAAAAATCACATTAAATTAGTCAATTTGACATCATTTTGCCACACCTTCTGTTCTCCTCTGGGATATAATATTGCAATTTAATTTAAGTGACAGTATTGCATTTGTTACTGAATTTAGGTTATTATTAGAATAAATGTGTGAAGTTAATTAATGATTTGAAAAGAAACTTTTAAGTAACTTTGTTTTTCACTAGGGTAGCAGAAGCCTAATTAATCGTTTCAAGTTTATATAAGGTAACGTGTCACATCATATATCTAAACTAATGATAAATATTTTCGAAGTGCGCACCATTTAATTTATACAAACTTCTTTTACGAAAACTCGTAAAAACTTTTTCTCTAATTTGTCATTTTAATGTCATTATTGACAATCCTTTTAAAATAACTCGCTATTAAATCTGGCACTGTTGCAAATATTTATCATTAGTTTATATGATGTTATGTAATATTAGCATTTTTCATTGCTTTTTATCAATAAAATGATCACTGGTATATAAACATTTTATTATATCCATTAAAAACTGTAACTTTTCTGTTTTTCAACACAATTTCTGTTTTTCTCAATAACTGCATTAAAAAATGTCAACTGATTAGTTTCAGCATTTTCTTATGGGACACCCTGTATGTAATACGTTTGATTTATGGTACTACATCTATACGTTTTATTTATAGTTTTTGTTTCGCCTGTGTGCTATAAAATAATAAGCTTTTTTTATGTAAAAATAAATTGATAAAATATTTATATTATCTTCTCGATTACTTGCGTGCTCTTTTATAAACAATAAGCACATAAATTTAAATGTTAACACTATCATAAATATTATAAATATTTGAATCAGTTTATAGCATACATATATAAAACATTATATAAAACAAAATTAAACAAATCATATATAGTAGGCCAACTGAACGAGCAAAATAAATAAGGTGTAAAATTTTTATTAATAGTTAAATAATTTAAATTAAATTCCGTTACAGAATCGATATAAATTGTAACGTTTCGACTGCACTACAGTCTTTATCAATACATAAAAGTTAAATATTAAAATTACAAAGTTAAATGTTAATTAATACAAGTTAGTTAAATATATTAAAATAAAATTGAAACGATTCTTCGCTGTTGACCAATAGATATGCAAGGCGATTGGTCTGAGATGCCAAGTTATGCGACATTTGAGCTGCTACGGATATAATACGCGAATTAAATCAATGTCAGAGAAAATTAAAAAATCTTTAACTTACATTATCGTTTTTAAACAAGTCCTTTTCCCCGTATATTTTCAAGTGTGTGTTGCGAAGTCGAATACCAAATGTCAAACTAGAGAGCGTGATGTATTTATTATTACCAATGTTTTTTCTAAATTATGATTCAGCAAATTTTTTAAGTATGTCAAAATAACTACTGTCTAACAATTCGGTGTCTCGTTATTTAAATTAATTCCATTTTTTCTGTTCTTTAATGTGGATCATTTCAGATATTAGTCTTTTATGTAGTTCTTTTCGTGTATCCATAATTTTAATATTGTCCCAGTCAATGTATGTTGTTCGTTTAGAATGTGTTATGTGACAACCGAAATGTCTAGCAGAGTCTAATTTAATATTATTTTTTATGTCTCTTAAGTCTCGTTCCTAACTGTCTTTTTGTCTGTGGTCCGACATAGTGGCGTCACAATCGTTGCAATTTCAATTTATAAAGAACAGTTAGAATTCGTGGGGCAATTATTTTTTGTCCTTTTGAAACTTTTATGAAGTCATTCCATTTTTTAATGCAACGAATCCTACCACTACGTCAGGTCTTCTATTGCTGAAGCAACTTTCTCAGATATTGATTCTATATATGGTATGACAAAATATTTAAAAAAATGTTTATATTAGGATTATTGGTATCTGTATTATTGTTTATAGGGCTTGTTAAATTTCTTCGTTGAGGAAGAGATTTTTAAATCTGCGTTTTATTCTGTGAAAATTGATCAAGAGGAGGATAAAAGTTGGGGATTAGCAAAATGTTTAATAGCTTTCTCACTATATTTTTTTTGTGAAAATTGCGGATGTGATAGTAATAAGTTATCTCCAAGTTATAAAATTGTTCTATTTTAGGACAAGTCGGCGGATTTGAACACCAACACACCCAGCCCACGCCTAATCTACCTGAGAATGTTTTTTGTGATACCAATCTAAATAAATTAGTAGAAATTAAAAACTTTGCGAATAGGCTCTCGAATTCGAATTTCGATCGAATTATTAAAAGAAGAGAAGATTAAAAGCGCATATCGTTTACAGATGTTGTAAATGTTAAAACTTGTATAAGAAAGAGAAATAGCTGTGAAAAAGCTAAATAAAAGCTCATCAATATATCTCTCTCTCCATATCTCTCTCTCTCTCTCTATTTACTATCATCTCTATCCTCATATCTCTCTTCTCTCTCTCTCCCCCCCCCCCCCCCCCCTCTCCCCCCTCTCCCACCCCTCCCCCTCCTCCCCCCCCTTTTCCGTCCCCTTTCCTGGGCAATAAAACCACCCCAGCGCAGAGGGACGAAGCGCGGCAGAGAGCGCGAGCTGCAGCGACGCGCGCGCGAGAGCGCGCGCGCGCGCGCGCGCGCGCGCGCGCGGGACAGAGCGCGCGCGCGCGCGCGCGACGCGCCGCGGCGAGCGAGCGAGAGAGAGAGAGCAGACGACGAGCGCGAGCGCGATGAGGCGCGCGCGCGCGCGCGACCGAGCAACAAAGGGAGCATATCCACGGGACACGGGGTAACGCGACAAGGGACGTAGGGTCCAGGACGACCGGGAGTGGGGGCAAAAGGCAAGAGACCCGAGAAGGCGCAGGGAGCACCAGAGCCAGCCGAGGGCCCACAGGGCAACAAGCGGGTTGCCGTGCAATACGAGGGCCCCCCAGAAAAGAGTACCGTCAGACAAGCGGGAGAAGGGCAACCCAGCGTCGCGAACGACCCGCCAGCGGCCAAACCGACATCTTCACCCATCGTTCTCCAGTTTCCTCTCGACTTAATCACTGACTGTCCTCACTCCTTCCTAGACCCTGGCTTCCATCGATAGAATGTCGCTTACCCTCACCCCTCTTTTTTTCCCTTTTTCCTCTCCTCCCCCTCTCTCTCATCACTCGTTCGCCCCTTTTTTCCCCTTCTTTACCTTCATTTTCTTGGTTCTCTTCTTTAACTTAATCAACTTTTCTCTTTCTCTCTAACCTTCTTATATTGTTTCCTTCTTCTCCTTTGCCGCATTCTCTATCTCCTTTCTCCGTCTTCCTGCTTTTCGCTCTCTCTATATGCCCCTTCCTTCTTCGCGAACACACGCACGCGCGCGCGCGCGCAAGCGCACACACGCGCGCAATTTTTTCTCTGTCTTTTCCGTTCCTCTCATCTCATTTTATCTCTCGCTTCCTCCTTCTGTACGGCCAATTCTTCGTATTATACCAAGTTGCGGCGTGGAATGCGGGCGTCCTTCATCCGCTTCGAGCAGCGTCCAACCGATGAAACCCGCTAGCGTTATCCTTCGCCGGTCCTTCCATGCACTCTTTAGGGCTCGATAAAATTAACTTGGAATACTCGCTCCAGAGAAACGCCCATCTCGCTCTTTCCTCCTCGTCGTCTTGCTTTTTGCAAAAGCTGATACTGCTTGACGTTCCTATAACGCCACTTTAGACTTACTTACTGTTGACAAAATTGGCGCGAGTTGTTTTCGGACGATTACAGATATGCGATATATAAAAAAAAATATATACTCGTTCAAATATATTATTCAACGTGTTATGGAAAAAGGGGGAAAGTATGCTAAATCATATCTGGTTGGTTAAATCGTATCTCTACTGTGTATCTTAAACAGAGTTAAAATATTTTAAGGTGTTATCACTTGAATGCCGCAATGTTTGTTTCCTTTTCAAGCAATCCGTTGAAAAGTGATGTTCATAAATTTGTGAACATCACTCGTATCAAATATTACTTTTTTTCATTTTTAATTTATTTAATATATGAAGCAATGATACATTTGCATTTTTTATTATTTAGCGTATAATATTGACAAAAGAGGAAAATAAATTTATTTTGTGTGATTTTCATGTAATATTCGGTACTTCATGCCTAAGCTATCACATTACAAAAAATCAGCAATTGAACTTATATACTATTAAAGCATTTTTTTCATCTTATGTAATCCTGTATTTGGAAACGTTAAAATCAACAAAATGTTTTAAGATTATTTTTTATTCACAGATTTGACAAAGCAATGGAAGTTCGGTAAAACGTACACTAACTTTTTCCTATTTATTGTATTAATATGATTTATTTTTTATTTAATTTTTTACTTATTATTAGGCATTAGTTTTTTTCTTTATATTTAAATGGATAACTGAAGAAAATATTATCAAATTTTATAATTATAGAGATAATACTTACTTATATTTTTGTGTGATACAAAAAGTATTTTTGTTATATTTTTGAAGAAAAGTTATGATTATAAAAGATATAATATACTTATAGACATTTTTTGTTACAGACTGAGAATTTTTGTAGAACATAAAACTTTGTGTTACAATTTTTTAATTTTGTTGTTAGAAAAACAATTTGAAACCTCATGGGTACAATTTAATAAACTCGTATTGTAAATCGTATCAATACTATTTTTAAAATTTTTTCTTACTATATAAAGCACAATAATACATTTGTATTATTATTTAGCGTACATCGTTTACAAAAGACGATATTATAGTTTCAAATAAATACATAATTTTGTTATTTTTTTTTATGGTTTTATTATGTTATTTTTATTCATTTGTAACCACCAGTCTATATGTTTTTGCAAAAATTTTGGCAATTATTCCGTTCGATAGAGCAAAGTTTCAGCTTTAATAATCGTTTATTAAAATTGTTGTATGATAATTTTTAACAAAGTTATAAACGATTAAAGTTAACACGCTCATTTTTTATTCAATCGGCGATAACTCAGTAATAACTCGTAGAAAGATTTTTAAAAAACAATTTTGTTAAGAAAACTTCAAGCTTTCACACAAGAGAATTGAAAAATTTTGTAAATTTTTTTACACATGTAACAGGTCCGCAAAGTGAAAAGAAAATTTCTAATTTTGTCCAGTTCGTAGTTTTCTACTTGTAAAAATTGCCAACTATAAGAAACTTAAAAAAAGTAATAAGCTTTTGAAAGTAGAGATTTCATACTTTAAAACTCTTTTTTGAAACTTGAATTTTGTTTATTTTTAACGAAATTTCAACTGATTGAATTTTACCTATTTTTAAAAAAATTTAAGTGCTCTTTTAATTGTTTTTACTAGTGTATATTTAGAACTCTCTTTCCGCAGAGTGCTTCTTCATCTTCATTGAAAAGATCTCTTGTCGTATTTTTTGATATCATTATTATATCATTATAATATATTATATTATATCATTATTATTATATTATTATTATATCATTATTTGATATTATTATTATATCATTATTATTGTTGTTATTATGTTTTTTTTTCTTAACGTTTTAAAATATTTTAACTCTTTAAGAAATACAGTAGAGATATGATTTAACGAACAATATGATTTAGTATTTTTTTTCCTTGTAATATCTTCTACTTGATTGTATAAATATAAAACATCATATCAAGAGAAATGATAGTTTGTGTCTTTCAGTTAAAAGTCATGTACAGTAACAGCGAGACAGCTTGTGTATCTATATATGCAAATTGTCCAGTTGCGAATATTTCATCAATCAGATTATCGGATCTCAATGGATTTGAACTGATCGAATTCTTAGTAGGCTTAATTGATAGCTTAGCTCTTAATTATTAAAGAAGAAATGCCTTTATTATCTAACAAGTACTAAACAAAATATTCCGCATTAAATATTCAATATTAATTTTTATTCAAATTTTTATTCAAGATACGTCTTTAACTCGTGTGTTTGTCTCTTTATACAGGGTGTTAAAAAAATATTTTAAGGGGATTTAGTATGCCTAAAAACAAGTCGAAAAGTCAAACATGAATCTGCAAATAAACTGTTTTCGAGATATTTTTAATTTAATTTGTCTATACAGGATCTGCATAGACATGGAAGGAGGTCATTTTGAGCATCTTCTTTATAAGATAAGGTAAAATACTAACTTATTTTTCTACATAAATTATAATAAAGATAAAAATTTTAAACAAAAAATAAAAATTATATAAAATATTTAAAACAATTAAATTAAAATTAAATTAAAAATATCTCAAAAACAGTTTATTTGCGGACTCATGTTTATTAAGACTTTTCGACTTGTTTTTAGGCATACTAAATCCTCTTAAAATATTTTACCCTTTTTTTAATACCCTGTGTATACATATTTTATATATGTATAGGTATATATATATATATATATATATATATATAACATATATTATACCCTTTATATATCTACTATAGAAAAATTTTTGTATAGTGCCTATATGCAATTGAACATTACACTAACATTAAAAGTATGTTCCACTTGATGTTCGCTTGACACTCTCGTGGGATTATGTCATCCTTGTTATTTAACGAAAGTTAAACAAAAACAGATGATACTTGTGAGCGTTGCAAGTGGGAAGGGGAATACACTTTTTTCTCTTTAAGTTGCGCTAACGGCATGTGTACTTTGGATAGTGTTCTAGAAAAATTGAGCACTATATCCAGGATCCGTGTAAGAGAGAAAAAATTAGTGACTAACAATCGTCCGCAATGCGCATGCACTGATGACGTTGCTACGATTTTTCCATGATTAGAAGATTGTATGTTTTACTTGAGTTTGATATTTCATTGATAACTAACCTAGAATAGGTGACAATGGAAGATATAGGCGAATTCCTCTTCCATTGATATATGTTCTAATATGAAAAGACTATCATACATATGTTTTGAGCTTTAGATAAAAGCTTTAAATATTTTTTTTTAAAGATAAATAACATCTTTTTTAAAATTATTATTTCAAATTGCAATCTACAAGTAACTTATTTTGTGCGTCAAAGATCTATATGGTGTTCAAAATATCAAATTTATAAATTAATCTTTAGTATAAATAATAAATATATTTTGCAATAAGCACAAAGTCATGAAATTTCTAGAATTTTTTTACGATTTTTGGCCTTACACGAAAAACAATTCGACGAGATGAATAATGAAACCTAACAACCATCTTTTAAATTGAGGCTTTATGCGTTAAAATGAGCCCAAAAACATTGTTTTACAGCTTTTCTAAGCGCAAATATGGCTTTTTAAAATCATCAAATTTTGCAAATTTAAAGCGCTTTCTTAATATTGTTTTAACTCTGTCAGCATCCGGGGTTTAAAAATTCAATGCGACACTAGTGGTCGTCGCATGAACTATTATAAATGGCCATCGCGAATATACATCCAACGCATTTTCTTATTATTATTTGAATAATTAATTAATAATGTTCCAGTGATCACATAAGATTCTGATGTCAAGGTACTTATTTATAAACATAGAAATATAAATCTATTCTTTCTTGACTTTTTATAGTTACACCACACTTAATAATCATGCCGGAATTTTATAACATTCTAGTCTTCAAGCATATTCCTTGATAAAGGCGTAGCTTTTGTATAATCATAGAGTGTGTTTAGCCGCAATGATATCTTTTTTATTACAAAAAAAATTAATTTTTACATTTAAAACTGTTGTTGTATATGTATTCGCAACGGCCATATTTGTTTTGCTTCAGTAGCGCCTCTCTTATCACGACGTTTTTTTCGCTAATTACACTTATACATTTACACTTAATAACCTAACTATTGTAGGTACTGACAATGTAGTGTCAATGTACTAAAAATCAATTTTTTTTATATTAATTGACTTTATTTTTCGTTTTTTTACTGAAATTAAATAATTTTATAACTTCTTGCTCCATAAAATTGTGGCCACCATGAAAAAAAAATCGTATAGCCATTCGCCGATTTTTTGTCAAATTTATGATATTCAAAAGTAGAAAAAAACGTGAAAAACGAATTTTGTTGTTTTATTATACAATTGTTTTTTGTCAAAGTAAAAAAAGAAAAAGTCGGTAATTTTTTTACGTGATTTTCATTTATTTGTAACCAGTCTATATGGTTTTACAAAAAATTTTACAATTATTCCGTTCGATAGAGTAAAGTTTCAACTTTCATAATCGTTTTTTAAAAATGCGATATGATGATTTTTAACAGAATTATGAACAATTAAAGTTAACATGCTCATTTTTCATTCAATTGGCGATAACTCAGTAATAAAAACTTGTAGAAAGATTAAAAAAAACAATTTTGTTAAGAAAACTTCAAGCTTTTATCAGAGAATTGAAAAATTTTGTAAATTTTATTTACATATGTAGCAGGTCCGCAAAGTGAGAAAAAAATTTCAAATTTTGTCCAATTCGTAGTTTTTTATATGTAAAAATTATGAAAGTAACAGAAACTTAAAAAAAGTAGTGAGCTTTCAAAAGTAGAGATTTCAAACTTTAAAACTCTTTTTTAAAACTTGAATTTCGTTTATTTTTAACGAAGTTAAAATAGCTAATTGAATTTTGCCTATTTTTTAAAAAAATTTAAGTGCTCCTCTAATTATTTTGACTGATGTATATTTGTACTATGTTATCATGATACGCTAAATAGAGAACAATATGATTTGATGTTATATATTACTGATAACACAACATGTATTGCTGATACTGTTTGCTCTTGAAATTTCAACTGATTGCTTGTACGAATTTAATATTTATTATAAATATCTTGATAGTATTATTTTAGGTGATCTGAACACTTTCAATCAATGACTGTGTTCATTGATGAAAAAGTATCACTCAAACCATCTTAAGAATATTTTAGTATCGTATCAAAACAACTAACGTGTCACTCAAAAAAAAATAAATTAACAGATCATTGATTCTCGAATGGGATTATTATTATTGGATACAACGCATTATCTCAATAATCTGATAGATGACACAATAAAGTGCATTGACACTTCATACACACAATGCCGCCTATAGCATTTCAGTTCATGCTTAACACATAATATATACACGCGCGCACACACACACACACACACACGCGCGCGCGCGTGCGAACACACACACACGACACACACACGCTTCGATATAGAGTGCAAATAGACAGTGGTACTTTCACCAGCTAGCTGGATTCCATGATGCATGCCAATAGCCAAGAGCAGTCCACTTTGGAGCTTGCATTCCACTCGCTCGCATACTACACGCTGTATCCATGTCAGAGGATACAATGTGATAAGTAAATAAATAAGATATTAAATAAGTAAGAATGAGTAAGACTTGATGAATAAATAAGAGATCTTAAATGTATTTAATGTTAAAATAAGGTATTAAAAGATATTATTATTATCTAGTATACGCATGAATCTTTTAAATTTAATGATATATTTCTATAAAGAATTATATTCAAATAAATTTGTATTTAAGGCTTCTTGTGATATTTGCCGTGATCATGTTAGCCATTGTGATGTCAGAAGCAAGAGAATATACAAGCTAAAAATTTTTGCGTGCTATTTTTAGGCGAAAAGATATTTTATGAAACACGACTTTATATGGTTTTAGCACACTTTTAATCAAATACTTCGAAAAAAAGTTTTAATTTTGATAAGGAACATTAATTTTGATAAGGAACGTATTAAATAATCTAAAAAATATAAAACGCAAATATAGACTCCAGAACTATTCTTTATTTCAGAATTATTTGTTAAAAATATATTATTTATGTAATATTAAATAGATTAATTTAATTTAGGAATTTGGATTAAAAAATTTGATATTATCAAATTTTTAGCTGAAATTTAACTAAAATTTTGCATATTTGTTTACGAATGGATCCTATTGCGATTCCAAAATTTCCATATACTATATTCTATATATTAAAATATTTTTGAGAATTTTTTTAGATTTTTAAAAGTAGATATAATTTTTCATTTACTTATTTAAAACTAAAAAAATTGATTTATTTTATACAATTAACTTCTTTTTATTTAAAAGTATAGAAAAAATTTTTTTTTAAATTATGTCTATATAAAAATTTTATATATTTTACAAGGATAGAAAGAATGATTAGATAAGAGCGTTTTATTAATATTATTTAGTTTATACATTTTATAATTTTAATTACAAATTTTAATATAATTTCAATATAAAAAAAGAAATTTCTTAAAACAATCTACATCTAATATTTTGGATGCAAAGCATATAATACTTTTTCTTTCCTTCAATTTTATGCAATATGTGTACTAACATATTTTCATTATTATTTCCCAAGCAGTTTATTTTTAGGTGGACTTTTGACACGTGGAATGCATATATTTTATGAAATGTGTGTATGGAAAAATAGTACTTCTTCGTATTTTAATTAAAATAATACATATATAAATAGACAGACATATTATTAGCAGAATGCTCTTTGAAATATATAATCATTAAATATATAGTTTAACTATTAGTTGCAAAGTTAAATCACATGATTTAACAAAAAAATGTAAAGGCAAAATTAATTACCGTAGTTTTTTTTACATGTTTCTGATTTTTTTACAACATAATCGCTTTATTATATCATAAATTTTTTATTATTATATAATAATGAAAGAATATTTGACTATCAAACAAGATGATCTGTGCATAACTTGCAACAATTTTTAAATATTATATTTAAAATTTTTTAATTATATTTTATATTTGAATAAAATATTTTATCATTTATATACATATATCATATACGCGAGACGACAAGTTAAAAATAGTCATTATCGAACCTCAGAGACAGCTGATTGAGAGAGATAACTGATCTAGTTTTCAATAGGCTTTAATTGATGTTTTCGGCCTGTTTAAATATATTTCATAAAAATATGTATACAATGCAAAATTTCAATATACAAATTTTCCTAAGTTTTAAAAAATATTGTAATTATTATCATCATCATCATCATCATCATTATCTAAATTATCTATTTCATTTTTAATCATTTTTTCTTTAGATATTTATCCTAATAATTATACTTTTTATATATAATTTATCAATTTATCTATATTTAAAATATATTTAACTTTTATATAAATTAAATATACATATAATAATATAATATGTATATATTTTAATTATGCTGTTCTTTGATATTGTATGAAACCGATCTCATGTAGAGATTTTTCAAAAATTTTTTTCAAACTTTAAGGCAGACATTTTATTATACAACTCTGTCAAGTTCTTACCATATAATGTCACATTTTTTAAATATACGTAATTTGATTTTGTTGTTTCAATTTTGAAACTTTTTCAAAATATTGTACGTTTATACATTAATATTTTTAATGAAATATATAATTGTATATGTGAGAAAAAATATAATTCTAAAAGTTGTAGAGTGCTCCAAACTTTTCAATAGTAGTGACACACACTTTGAAGATAAATCTTTATCTGAACACTTTATCTGATTATCCGATTCACTCATTAATAGAAATAAATAAAAAATATATTAAAAAAGTATAAAAGGCAAAATCCTACAAATATAAAAGTAAAATAAAAATAATAAAAATAAATCGTTTGCCAGTTATTTTGGAAATATTTCTCCACTCTTCACAATTAATAAAGAATGTAGAATCTAAACAAAATTTAAAATGTTCCTTTATATAAGATAGTGCGTGTGTATGATTATTTAATTATTAGAAATATTTATATTACGCTTCTATATTTAAATAAAAAATTCATGTATTGAAAATTTATTTAAAATATATATTTATAAAACATAAAATACGTTTATTAGATAATTATATCTTTAAAAAATATATAAAAAATGCCCCAAATTTGTTCTTTAAAAATTAATTGTATAAACAATTTTATTATATTATTATTTTATATTTAAATTCTTTTAATAATAAAACTTATAATAAAAATATTAATATAATTAAAAATAAAAAAATGTCCGCACTATATCTAATATTGAACATTTATAAAATAATTTTTTTCAAATAAAATATATAGTTTCAAGAATTTTTTCGAAAATAATTTTGAGATTAGTTTATTAACTGATCTAATAACGATAACTTCCAAAGAATAATACATGCAGCATTACCAGAAAGCTCAGTGGTTAAAGAAATAATATAGTCAAAATATATATATATACATCAAGTTTTTATAAATGATTTAGTTTTTATCGAATCTTCGTTTTCAGCAGATATATATAATTTATCGCATAACGATAGAATAAAACTGAATACAAATTGCAATGCAAATAGGTTAAGCTACGACTTGTTATCGTATATAATTAACAAGATTGCACGATAGGTGTTTACTAGTTTTCTTTACTTTAAGGTTTCCGATTAAAACGATAGGTTTTTATCATATGTTTTGTTTATCGATAAACAAAACATGATAAAGATTTTATTATACATATATGACAGTGTTTTCTTCATTATCATAATAATAAAGAAAATGCTTAATGATTTATTAATAATCAATAATAATTAATAGTAATTAATAATTTATAATTTATAATTTATAATAATTAAAAACTTTACTTTACTAGTGATAAGTTATTTTAAATTATTAATGTTATTAAATCACACTTAAGTTTTATTATTAATTCAAATATAATATAATACTACGCGCGCGCGCGTTGAAATCAATTGTTGCATAACAATGTCAAGTTTTGTTGCATTCAATATTTTTATTTGTATTGAATACTTATTTTAATTCTATCAGTTGAATTCTATGTATAATTTATATATGATTATATGATGTACGCATATCTTATCACATCTTCAAAAATGTTTTATTTCAAAAATGGTAAATTTTACAATATACATATACACATATATATATTTTTTTAAGATTTATAATATTTATTTTTTATAATATTTATTTTTAATTTTAAAGATGCAATATTATTTTATTCAATTTTACATCATTTTTGATAAATGCTTAAACGTAACATTCTTTTTTATCTATTTTTTAAGAAGATTATTTTCTAACAAATAATAAAGATATAGCGCAGTATATATATATAAGCAAGAAATATTTAATCAACATTTTAAAATGCTGATTTTATATAAATTTTCCAAACGTTATGATATAATGTTTTTAAATATGTTTAAAATATTATTAACAAATATTTTTTAAAAATATTTTAATTAATGTTTTATAAATGTTTTAAAAATATTATTAATAACATATTGCTCTTAAAGTATTAATAAAATATTTTAAAAACGATAATTTCAACATTACCGAAACCTCTAAATCGATGTCAAAGTTTATTCAAAATGATGTTGCATACAATGCTAAAAATTACATACTTGACAACAATAATAACGTTGTAGCAATGATTTTTTGCTACTGGGAGTAAAATAAAAATAGATGTAATGAATAAATAAATACAAAATAATTCAAAAATTAATATATTTTTATTTATTATAAATAAAAAACTAAAATTAATAATTATTAATAAAATAATAAATATAATAATAAAGAATAATAAAAATATTAACTCGGCTCTTAATATGAAAACACAATATACACCTCCTCCATCTCGGCCAATAGAGCCAAACGCGTGATGTTATTGCGAAACTTAAGAAAGAAAATTGAGAAATCTGGGAATTTGTATCCTATGGTTGGAATCTCAAAAATTCTCCTTGTTCCTCTTTTAACTTCCTCTGTAAAGAAATAGGCGAGAAAAATATTGGTCCGAAAATCGGCTGAATCGGGAACTTCAGGATTGGATGAATTAATGATTTTTTAAAACTAATTGTAAGTTAAGTTAAAGTTAGTTACTTATAAAATTTATAGTTAAAGTTAAAAATTGCATGAACAAAAAATTAACTCAGTTAAAGTTAAGTTAAGATTAAAACTGAAGTTAAATCAAAAGTTAATTTTTAAAAACATTATTTATATTAAATTAGAATTGTGTTTGTTAATTCTTTTAAAATTTATAATAATAAATAACAAAGAAATTTTGATTTTTATGTAGAAATATATTTTTTGGTAATTACAACCGATGACAAATGGACATAAAAATTAATAATACTTTAATTTAAAAATAATACGTTTATAAAAAAAAACAATATATATAATAGTATTCAAAGATAAAAACATTTAACTTAGGGAAAAAGTTAATAAGTTTAAGGTCAAAAATAACTAGTTGAAGTTAAAAATTACTCTTTTAACTTCCTCTGTAAAGAAATAGGCGAGAAAAATATTGGTCCGAAAGTCGGCTGAATCGGGAACTTTGGACCAATATTTTTCTCGCCTATTTCTTTACAGGCAAAAATTCTCCTTGTTCCTCTTTTAACTTTCCCTGTAAAGAAATAGGCGAGAAAAATATTGGTCCGAAAATCGGCTGAATCGGGAACTTCATATTTCTACATAAAAATCAAAATTTCTTTGTTATTTATTATTATAAATTTTAAAAGAATTAACAAACACAATTCTAATTTAATATAAATAATGTTTTTAAAAATTAACTTTTGATTTAACTTCAGTTTTAATCTTAACTTAACTTTAACTGAGTTAATTTTTTGTTCATGCAATTTTTAACTTTAACTATAAATTTTATAAGTAACTAACTTTAACTTAACTTACAATTAGTTTTAAAAAATCATTAATTCATCCAATCCCGATAAATGTTAACAATAAATGTTATAATCAATCAAAATCATAAAGCTAGAAGAAAAAAAATAAAATTAAAAGAATTACAACAAAAACAAAAATTAGAAAGCAATTTATATTGAAGAATATAAAATACAAAAGTATTTTTAATATATAAACATTGAATTTGTAAATAAACACACTTTAGAGTTTTATTGTACACTCCGCTATATAAAAACTATTTATTCTATATTTATATGTATCGAATCCACACACACATCTCTCTCTCTCTCTCTCTCTCTCTCTCTCTCTCTCTCTCTCTCTTTCTCTCTAAGTTAGCACATAGTAACCCATAGGCGGAGAAAGTTATAATTCCAATCACATTCCAACCAGATATTATGTCTGCCGCTTATGCATTCTACACAACAAATACATATTAGTTTTCAGAGATTCATATCTATAAGTTAGGGAATATTGTTAACATATTAAGTCAAATGTTATATATAAATGTGTTCATCAATACATTCCTCCTGCTTATCATTGAGCTGATTCTTTTGCCCTTTTTATACGTATATCGCAAGACTCTTGCAATTTTCTTTACGTCGCTGTTCATCGCTCCGATATGCGGCCATGCTAGTTGCTCGACACGTTGTCATGTATGTATGTGTATGTATTGTATATCTATATACTTCATTTTATTCCATTCTGTAATGTGGTTTTATATATCGACATTACAGACAATGTCGAAAGTGTAAAATTTGTTTGTTTAAAATCTTATTTTATATTATTTTATATCATTTTTATTTTTATTTTAATTTAATCTTTTTTATTTTTCTTTAATATTATTATATAATGACTTTTGTTTAATAAAGATTTCAATATAAATGTGAATAATTTTTAATTTAATAAAAAATCTTATTATTGTGTGTATGAGAGATAATTTATAAAAATACACCCAAAAATGACAATTATTTTACTAATAATGTTTGAAATTTGTGATAGAATACATATAATTTAAGAAAATAATTTCTAAATAATGATGATACTTCCTATTCTTTATCCATTTTTTTATTTTATACTAAAGCTACACATAATTTCTAAAATTTTTGCAACGGTAGAGATATATCTTAGGATTTTTAAATTAGAATTAAAAAATTCGGAGCAGAGATTGCATAACTTATTAATGCTATGCATGTAATATATACATATATGCAAGTTAATTATTCAATTTTATTTATAAAATAATATATAATCTGTTTTATATTTAAAAAATGTTTAATCTGCTTTATATTAAAAATTGTAATTTACATTATTATTAGAATAACAAAAATGATATTACATTAAACAAATAATAATCCTTAAGGTTCGCCAGTAATAAATAATAAAAATCTCTCTTCAAAGTTAAAAGTCGACCAGACTGGCAATCATTTATTATAAATAATTAGTTTAAATACAACGTTAGTATGTGGGATTTATGATCGTGTTCTTGACGCTATTTAACTTATTTTTATTTTTATACTTACCTATTTATTTATTTATTTGACTTTGTTATGACGTTTTAAATAGCAAAAGACACATTAGGTTTGTCTCTACTTTCTTAACGCGTAGTGACTAAGATTCTTGCTAACTGTTAACATCTATTTATTTCGTGCTTACTTCTGTCAGTTTTGCATTGTTCATTAAAACAATGTTTAATATTGTCGGTGGTTTGCAGTGAACTTGATTTGCTGTATTAATTTGATATGTAGCATATTTTTGGTTTTTGAATGTATAATTATGTGTAGCGATGAAGTGTATTAAAATTATAATTATATTTATGTAACTTTTTATAGATTTACTTGAAAAGGGCTGCAATGACAGCCGAAACGTTGTATTTAAACTAATTATTTATAATAAATGATTGCCAGTCTGGTCGACTTTTAACTTTGAGGAGAGATTTTGATATTACATTAGTTTACAAAAAATTTTTTTATTATTTCAATAAGACAAGATGTTACTTATAGGTTTTTGAATGCTGAAAACGATGCTGTAAGCCAATTTTTAGCAGCACTGCAGGATTTCAAAATAATTGAGATTTAATATATACAAAAAGTGGCTTTTTGCGATATTTGAGATCTTTTGTGAAAGAGATTAATGTTATCTGGAAATTCTGATCAGATATCATGAATGCATAATTTATTCTCTATAAAATGCATTTTTTTATTTTGATATCTTAATTTTTAATTATGTTAGGAAAAGTTTAAATACAAATGAATTTTGCTGAAATAGCAAATATTCCCCCTATGATAATAAAATCATATAATTATACTCATAATTTGTAGTTTAAAGCTAACGATACACATAACTTATCGTGATAGTTTCTACTAAATATATATATTTATATATAGACCAGTCTCTCATAACTCGTCTAAGAGTCTTGACGTGTTGTCAAACCGACACTATATTCGTTCTTGATATCTTAAAATTATAATTTTATTTTTATTTTCACAAATCACTTGATTAGGACTTAAAGAAGGGTTGAAACGTTGTGATTTAATAAATAATATTTGCCAGTACGGTCGAGAGAAGAGTTATACTTTTTTAAAAATATGAATATATTTTTTTATATCCCTTTTATAATTTACGTTATTTTTTAATAACTGTGTTTACATGGGCGATCTTAAAAATAACATTATCTAGAAATTATCTAAATGAATCGCCATATAATTTTACCTTTTATCTAGATATATTTAAAACAATATTATCTTAATCTTATTTAAGATGAATTTAGATATTTTCATCTCATTTTTATCTAGCTAATTTTAAAATTATCTAATCACAAAGCACTGCTAATATCTGCAGCCACAAAAGTAGGTCATAATTTCGAGATTCACAATCTCAATTTAAAACAATATTATCTTAATCTTATTTAAGATGAATTTAGATATTTTCATCTCATTTTTATCTAGCTAATTTTAAAATTATCTAATCACAAAGCACTGCTAATATCTGCAGCCACAAAAGTAGCTCATAATTTCGAGATTCACAATCTCAAAATATATAAATTTTGCACGTAATTATTTCATCGTGCAAAAAAATTTCAAAAACTCATCTTAAGAGAGTAGACACCAGAAAATTTCTCCAAAAGTCGGAAAAAATTAATCAATTAATTTTTTTACTTAATAATGCACCAATATTATGCGCTGCAATTTGTACGCGAATCGTGGCAGCAACAGCAACATCACGTCATTCATTCGAACGAAAAGCGAGGACGTGCGAGCGTGGAATATCACATGCTCGCTCACTCACATAATCAGCTTTACCTTTTCTTTCGCAGCGTCTCTCCTGCAGTCGATGATTTAGCTTCGTACGAGGAATTCCGATGCGCGTAATCCAACGTGACATAAGAGAGGAACGCGCAGGTAGGTATAGGAACACACTTATTATACGGATTTAAAAAATAGATATATAATATATTCATATACGATGCATAACACAAAACACACAAACTTTTGTGGAACTCTCATTCGTTCTTTCACTTATTATGTCTTTTTTGCACAAACTCCCGATACTCCCGCGAGAGATCATCGCACCGAAACTCGGCGCGCCAAGACGTAAAGAAGATGGTGACAAGTGACTTTCTTCTTCCTCTTTTTTATAAGAGTCGCAGGTTTTTCGACAATGTCAAATGGCATTCTTCACTGTGTAAACAGACGAGATATGCTCCGAAGCTCTCCCGAGCGCGTTCTTAGCAACGTGAAAGAAACGTGTGAACAGGGGACCGATAAAATGCCAACGATCATTCTACACCGACGGCCGGCGGATGACTGAGTGACTGGAAATACACTAGCTCGCGCTCCACCATCAGGTTTCAGCTCCAAACTCTTCGGCACCAAGCTTAAGCTCCAGGATAATCACCTTAGCTCAGGTAGGTACGCGCGCTACGCATCCCGTAAAAAGCCGGTCGGAACTGAATTTCATTTACAACTTATAACCAAATTGCGCATATTACTTTAATTATATACGCAATTCGACCAAAAAATAACTTCTTAATTGTATGTTAATAATTGCTAGTAAGTGAAATAGGGATTCGAATTAATTGACCAAAACTAGCTCAATAATTGATATATTAAAAATTTACGACGTTTTGACCATGTGGTTTTGATCTTTTTCAAGTGTAACAAAAATTAAAAGATTAAAAAATATTGAACATTATATATATGTCACATTTATATACGCTGAACATTTGCCAGACAGCACACAATATTTATGATAAAGATTCATAAATGTATATAAGATTTATAAATATATATTTTTTTCCAAATATTATATAAATATTTTGAAAATGTTTCATAAAAACCTTTATTTAACATATTATTAAAACATAGATTAAATATTTCATATAATATTTATGGTATGCAAAGATAAATATTTATACTAATTATTTTGTAAATACTTTTTAATTAAATTATTGTTAGTTCTATCATTTACCGCTATGTGACGTATCTTTGTCGTACTTGAGTTTCGTCGTGAAAATTATATAAAGCTGGCAAAAACAGAAATTAATAAAATTAAAAATGTCATAAAATTATATCTATTTTTGAACTACATTCTGCAACAGAATGTCTTTTAACAAATTTTATGTATATATCATATATCCATGTGTACATAAATTTATTTGTTAAACTACTCTGTCGCCGAAATATATTCAGTGTATAATATAATTTTATATTCTATTTTAAAATAAATATCTAATAAGTTTTACTTATAAACATTTTTTATACATCTTTAACTTTTTTAAATGGCTAATAGAGTTTGGAAAACACAAAAACATCTAATCGACCAAATTTTAGATTAGACTATATCAATCAATTAAAAAATCATTGATTATATCTTTTTACCTCATGATTTCTTATTGAGTATTTATTAAATAAAATATAAATTTAAAAAAAATCTGTATCATAAATATTTAATAAATATATTTATAATATTTACCATAATATTTATCGTAAATATTTTGTGATATTTATGATAAATATTTATAAAATATTAAAATAATTATTATAAATATTCTATAAATATTTTATAAATATTCTGTGCTGTCTGGGTAATTAAGAGAGAGAAACAAACGACATGTCACCGAGAAAGATCATCAATAACTGTTTGTAAAAAATTACTTTTTTTAATGTAAGAATAAACAAGTAATGCGGAAAAAATTCCGTGAAGCCAATCCCCTCATTAAATATTATAATATTATAATTATGTCATTCTACATTTCAAAATTTAATACTAATATATCATTATATTCTGTGTAATGTGATTTATCGTTGTCGAAGGTTCGTTCTCTAGATGGTCTTATTTTAGAAGAACTTGAGCAAAAGTAATTATTGGTTAAAATGTTTGTAATACAAAAGCTTTAGCAGAAATGAAAAGAATGAGGAAAGTTTCAAAGTTTAGTAATAAAAAAATGAATATTGTAGATATGATGTTCCTAACAAAAAATGAAAATACGGATACCAATTGAGCCCAAATTTTGAGTGACAATAGAAGCTGTTGTCACTCAAAAACTTCCACATATTGCAAACCAGAACACGCTAGGATCCTTTCAAGCTAAGGACGAGAGGTTTTAAAAATACGAAAGAGAAATTATGAAAAGCATAAGAGGGAATTAAAATAGTCACGTTTTGTAACTTTTCTTTACACTGACAAGTCTGTTCTCTACATTATTATATTATCCAAATTATTATATTACGACACGTAATTTTGAGAAAATATACCCCGCACTATAGTCTTTATGTAAAATGGATTTTGATTAAATCAGCTAGTTTTTGTCATATGTTGTAGCTAATAAAGCTAGATAATAGACAGTTTCTAAGCTACAGTTAGTCAAACAGAATCGCAGAATCTAAATGTTTTGTGCTTAACTGGCTGTAAATTAAGTAACTAGATAGATAAATATTTTATTATTTTCCTAAAGGATTCAATGCAATACAAAATCTTACAATTCTATCACCCATCCAATGGTGCCGAACAATATCCAATACAAAATTAAACAAAATAATAAAAAAACAAAATAACAATACAAAAATTGTAAGAAGTATAACAACGCACACAGTTCTCATTATTTGTCGCCTTACATCCGTCACTCTTACGAATATTTTCATCGTTTTACAATTTTATCGCTTTACTTAATCCAATAACTATTACTTAATTTTGAGTCCATTACATTTTTTGTTCAGTAGGTCATATAGGCTAATATATGAAAAATTCCATCGGTTTTGGTTCCAAACTCTTCGACGAGCATAATCTCCAGAATAATCACCTTCTATCATATACATATTGTATAACTCATGGTCTGCTGAATAACAAAAGATATATTAGCAATAGCCTCAAAGTTAAATAATAAACAGTTACTGTGCTACTGTCAATTAAACAACTCGCAGAATTGCAGTTTTTTATTGTATTTTGTAGTTAAAATTGTAAGAAATTTGCAGTTAAATTCCATCGGTTTTAATTCCAAATTCTTCAACATCAAGCTTAAGTTCCAAGATACACATCTTAGCTCAGACAGATACGCTCTATCAGTCAGAATTAAATTTAATTTACAACTTATAATTAAATTGTGCATATTACTTCAAATATACACAATTCAAACAAAAATAAATTTTAATATAAAAATAAAAATAATCACGTTTTGTAACTTTTTTTTACAATGACTATATGATTTTGTTCTCCAAATTGTTACGTCATAATTTTGAGAAATTTTCAGTAAAGTTAAAAATACACGAAGTGATTATTTTAATATATTTTGTAATTTAATAGTTATGTAAAGTATTGAAGATATTTTTGTTGCAGTCAACATTAAATATATTGCATTTGGAATTTTTAGTTCTCAGAAAGAATATGTGCCAAAAAATATATATAATACGTGTTCTTATAATAATCCGTCCGTTTGACCCACATAAAACACTTTACCTGTTATTTTATATATGTAGAGTCACGTCTTTTCAGTGAATATTTCGGTAAAGGGTCTTTATGAATTTCGAAGAATGAAAGAATGAAGTTTATTTATACCAGTGTAAGACACACCTCATTACATTCTGATCACGAACTACATGCTTAAATTGCTACGAAAAACTCGAAATGTGCAAAATGTTAAAAAATGTAGACCGATCCGTGATATCGCATCAATAACAACACTTTGCTCAAGACTTGTCTCTTTTTACTTATTATTAAATAACATTTTCAATCTTGAGTGAAACAATATGAGATAAAATAAATAACTTTTAACGCGCGCACGAATAAAATTCTAATATATCTAATAATCATAAAATCGAGATTTTTCGTTGAAATCTTGGAGGAGTTACTTTTATGTTTAAACTCTTTGATATATCAAAAATTCGTAGTTAAAAATAGATAAGTAAGAAAACTCAAGAACATCAATTCAACTTGGAATTTTATTTTGGTAGCCAAAAAAAGAATTTAATTATTGCTCGAAGTTACTTTTTTCCATTCTTACAAAAATGTCATCAATCACAACAATTTTGAAGAATAGTTAAAAAACAAACTACTTAGATCTTTGTAAAATTTTCACAATTATCTTGTAAAAAATGAAGTCATCTAATGAGCACAAAATATAAGAAAATAAAAAAATTGCGCTATATACAATATTATTTATCATTCGAGAACAACCCTGATATGTCTGTCATAAATTCTTTTATTATTTATATCTTTCTCCGTTAAAAACATTGACGAGGTCTACTAATAAATATATACATACTTATGAAAAATATTATTAATGGACGTAACCAAACGAATCAAAACTTACATTGCTTTTAAAGAAAGAATTGTACTTATTATTTACAATTCGTATGATTACAATTTTTTACTGCCCCAAGTAGTAAACTAACGTCATTTTGACGTTTAATAACTTGCTACTTGCTGGAACTTGCTACCTTGTGCACTACATATTTTTAATCTCGTCATTACTTTTCTGACGGACCAGTACCATCTTATCGATCTTATTTTTAAAAACAAAATAAATTAAGGAGTATAAAAAGGCTTGTAAGAGCTGAGTAAATGGCAATTAAGTATAATAAGAATCAACGCATATAATAAGAAATTATAAGATACAAGCAAAAAATTAAATAAAACATGATTAATCGCATATGTGGAATTTGACAATTACAATAAAATAAATTAAATAAATAGACTCATAGAGAAACGTTAGAACGAAGTCAGAACAGATGTTTCGATTTGATTTTTCAAGTCGTCTTCAGCGCAAAATATAAATAATTACAAAAAAAATCAACTAAAACATTGTATCAAAACTAATAACCTACAGGAGTCATAATGTGTATAAAAATATTTTACAATAACCAGATATTAAATACGTTAGCAATAGACAGTCAATTATGTTTAAAAAAAAAAATTATAAGTAAATGATTATTCAAAAAATAAGCGAAAAAGTAAACCGCAAGCGTTGTGGGAGTCGTGAAGGTATCTGCTCTGTGCATCATCTCATAAATACTTATTTCACCTCTAATTAACTGATTGAGATGAACGCTGATTATAAAAGACATGATTTAGTGATTTCTGTAACCGATCAAATTTTATAATCTAATTGTAAACGATGACCAACACAATCTTTAAAATATATGAAATATGCTTACATAATTATAATGATGTCAAACTTGATGACCAAATTTTTTAAACGCACGCCTCCTTTACGACACTACAGTTAGAATACGACTGTAACATTGGTTATTAAAATCTGTTATGCTGTTTACCTGTTTACTAATCTGTGACTTTGACATTTCGGGAGTTTGTTTAATATGTTATTATATATGTCAGGCAAATTTTCTGTATCACTTTGTAGATTAAGACTATTATTTTGTCTCTTAATATGCATCATTTCAGATATAAGACGTTTACTATAATTTGATTCCCAATATTTTTACATTATCCCATTTAAATTCATGATCGAAATTTAGTCTATGTTCAGTAATGACAGATTTGTTAGTACAGTTTTTATTGATATGTTTTTATGTTCTGAAATTCTTGTGTTAAGTTTTCTACATGTTTGGCCTACGTATGTTGCGTTGCAGTTATTGCATTCAATTTTATAGACCAAATGAGTGTTGAAACCTTTAGGAATTTTATCTTTATGCGTTTTAATGAACTTATTAAGTTTGTTCGAACTCTTGTATGGTAATCTGGTATTAGTGTCTTTGATAATATTCTTGAATTTTTCATTAAAATGTGGCAAATATGGAATTGTAAAAGAAGAGTTAATGTTACTACTTTGTGTGTTGCTGTTGTTAAAATTATTTATATTCCTCGAATAAATAAAAAATTTTAGTCTGTCATTAATTGTGTCAAAAATGAATTCCAATGGATAGCTGTTGTCCAATAAAATATTGATAATTAACTTAATATTTTTTGAGCGGAAACTGAGATGAGATAAAACAAATACTCTGTCTATCAATCCAATAATTGTTCCTCTTTTTTGACACAAGGGATGTTGAGACATAAAATTCAAATATCTCCCTAAAAAGTAGATTTGTGATACCAATCAATTATAATCCTATTATTGCAAGAAATTAAAGTAATGTCGAAGAAATTAAGTTTGTTATCTTTCTCTGTTTCAATCGTAAATTGTAGTCTAGAATGAAAAGAATTGAACACTTCCAACGTGTGGTTAATACAATTGAAAGGAGCCGTTAGAACTAAATGGTCCACATATCTGAAGAAAAATGAAGGAATGTACATAAGGGCACTCAATGCTTTGTTTTCAAGATCTTGAAGAACTATGTCAGCAATTATCGGAGAGAGAAGGGAACCCATCGGTGTACCATAAGTTTGTAAATTACGTTGTTGAAACTAAAGTAAGTTGAGTTTAAAACCAATTTTATGCCGTTTAGAAATTCAAATTCAGTAAAATCGCAATTTTTAGATAAAAATTGCCATCTTCTTGAAACACTTTCTATAGCCAATTATAATTATGTAAGCATATCTCATATATTTTAAAGATTGTGTTGGTCATCGTTTACAATTAGATTATAAAATTTGATCGGTTACAGAAATCACTAGATTATGTCTTTTATAATCAGCGTTCATCTCAATCAGTTAATTAGAGGTGAAATAAGTATTTATGAGATGATGCATAAAGCAGATATCTTCACGACTCCCACAACGCTTGCGGTTTACTTTTTCGCTTACTTTTTGAATAATCATTTACTTATAATTTTTTTTTAAACATAATTGTCTATTGCTAACGTATTTAATATCTGGTTATTGTAAAATATTTTTATACACATTATGACTCCTGTAGGTTATTAGTTTTGATACAATGTTTTAGTTGATTTTTTTTGTAATTATTTATATTTTGCGCTGAAGACGACTTGAAAAATCAAATCAAAACGTCCGTTCTGACTTCGTTCTAACGTTTCTCTATGAGTCTATTTATTTAATTTATTTTATTGTAATTGTCAAATTCCATACATATGCGATTAATCATATTTTATTTAATTTTTTACTTGTATCTTATAATTTCTTATTATATGCGTTGATTTTTATTAAACTTAATTCCCATTTACACAGCTCTTACAAGTCTTTTTATACTCCTTATTTTTAATAAAAAAGAGCTTTTTCAATTGTTATTTAAAAAAAATTATTTTTAAAAAATAAGAAATTATTATGATGTTTCTTTTTGTATATTTTTTATCTTCTTTTTTTTCAGGCAGCAAATGCATGATGTTCAAATGATGTGCGCTTGCTACCTGAATTGGAGTATTAGTAAATATTTCGTTATTGATATAATTTATCTATAATTTCAAATCTATATAATTTGTATGATCTTTTCTTTTTCTCCTTATTATTCTCTTTGCCATGCTTAGCGAAATTTCGAATGACTAAACCTCGTATTTTGTGTATTTTTTAATTTATCTTTCTTTCATTATACTTCCTTTTTTAATTTTTTCGCCTTTGCTGTGTGTTTTTCTACTTCTCTGCTCGAATACTCCTTTTTTCCTGTTCTACTTCCTTTTTTTTCAAAGAAAAAACTTTCTCAAAGAAGAATACTTTCAAAAAATATATACAATACGTTATTCGGTTTCTCCATATTTAATTCCTTCCTCAACCTATAGATATATATATTTATTTTGTTCAATTAGATATCAATTAATCTTGCATAATTTTTAATACTGCTATTAGTTTTGTAAATAATACAGTCTGTAATATTAACTAATTTTACAATTTACTGCGGGCGATGTTTCTCTGTATCATTCAAAAGTTCTCATCATTTTCAAAATAGTATACTATTTTTAAAATAGCAACGGTCATGTGACTTGAAATTAATTATATACAATGAATTCTATATATGTATATGTATGCTACATTAAAACTGAAATGTTCAGTGCATTTGTAAAAAACCACGAAAAAAAGAAATATAAATAGCACATATATATTCTTTTTTCTTTGTCTTTATATATGTATACGATTTATTTATTTCTGAGCCTTTGTTAAAAAATAAGGAGATTTTTTAATTTTTTTTTAAACAATTCAATGAATCTTTTTGAAACTGTTAGAGTATTTTATTAAACCATCAAACCACACCACAGTTAATATAAATGGTTGTGTCCAAAGAAAAAAATCCAAGTGAACACAGTGTGATTGAACACAACCATTCATATCGCCCGAAGCTTAAAGTGACTAGCACACGATTGACAATCAGAAAGTCCTGCCTTTAATTGACCAATAAATAAGATGATCAATTAGACTCATGTACAAATGAATCTTTGCCTATTTCATGCTAAAAAATAACTTGCAAGATCTAGAAATTTTCTAAAATTTTAGGAGAGATGGATATCCATCGCCAAATCATTTAATATCGTATGAAAATCAAAAACAGGAGAAGCTTCACGTGGCAAAATTAAAATATATGTATGTTTAAAATATAGAAATAAAACATAAAAATAGCCTATATACGGGTGTCCCATAATTCGCGAACCACCGCGAATGGGCAGATAGAGCGTGTTAAACTGAATAGAAAAGTCCTGTATCATTTTGCGATATTTGCAATAATTATTGAGTTATTTATTAAAATATCTAAACGAATAAGCAGGTAGAAAGCATTATTTGATCGAGAGGCGGCGTCATGCAGCGAGCGGCGACCAATGTAGTGGCGCCGAAAAGTAAGATGATACTTTTGATACTAAGCGGTACATGCACACCGAGTCCGGCCTACCGCTTTCTACCCGCTCATTCGTTTAGATATTTTAGTTAATAACTCAATAATTATTGCGAATATCGCAAAACGATACAGGACTTTTCTATTTAGTTTAACACGCTCTATCTGCCCATTCGCGGTGGTTCGCGAATTATGGGACACTCTGTATATCAGGCATTTTAAATATTAAAATAACGAAAAAAATTGATTTAAAAAAATAATAAAACATCACTATTTTGGATTGAAAATTTTATATATGTATATAATATGTGGATTGGTTTTAATAAAAGTATTATATATATGATTTGTAAAATCTATTTTCACAAATTTGACTATTTGGATAAGAAATCACATGCTTAATATATATAATATTAATTTAAAAATGCAGTTTTATATTATATATACTTGCATAATTTGATTAATTTATTGTTTACAGTTGCACAGAATGTCCTGTGAATGTTAATTTTATATCTATTTTAAATTCATGAACATTGGATCTAAAATGGATATAAAATGAACATTCATGGTATATTTAATTTGAGACATCAATCAGTGGATCATATTTAGATATCCATAGACGGAGAGAATTTTCTCTTAAAATTTACCCAGAAAATTATGGTAATCGTGGGATAATACCCTGTGAGAAATGATGATCGAATCGATGTCAATTCGTTGTCGAATCGATGTCGAATCGATGACGATTCGACTAATCATTTCTCACTGGGTATTGGAAGAATTTTATAAGGGTTTCTCTGAGTAATATTTATCACAATAAAAAATATTAATATGTACATAATAAATTTTACTACGTACATAGTAAAATTAATCGAGTATATTTTATATCTTATTATGGTAGATATTAATATTTTTATTATGATAAATATTAATCAGAAAAACTCTTATAAAATTCTTCCAACATCATATTGTCCTAGGATTATCATAATTTTTAGGGTAAATTCTAAGAGAAAATTTTTTCTGTGTAGAGAATGTCCAGTCTTGAGCATCCCATATAACATAAGATCTTCGTAGAATATCTTTATTTGGTCGAAATTATCTCAAATATACAATATATATAATGAATCAGATTAAATTTTCCTGAAGAATTACCTAAAGATATCCCCTAGAGCACAAAATATTGCTAAAATATTGCATAAATATTTTTTTATTGCGTCATATTACAAATATTACAGCAATATTATGCAAATATTATAAATTATTATTTTATTGAAGTTGCAAAATATTACCATTTACCGCTATGCATCACACGTGAAGTTAATCTATCTCGCATTTAAATTTTAGTCATGAGATTAACATGCCAAAAGCGGCTATTAGAATTACTTATTTCTATTAATTTTATCTGATGCGATTCCAACAGAGAACTCAGATATTCAACTGATTGTTCAAAAATATCGGACAAATAAATGACGAAGAAAATAAAAAATAAGAAATATGCTGTAATATTTTATAAATATTACCCAGACAGCACACAATATTTATAATAAAGATTCATAAATATTTATGAATATATATATATATATATACATATATATATTTTCAAATATTATATAAATATTTTGAAAATGTTTTATAAAAACCTTTATTTAACATATTATTAAAACATAGATTAAATATTTTATATAATATTTATGGTATGTAAAGATAAATATTTAAAAAATCTAATCGACCAAATTTTAGAGATTAGACTATATATCAATCGATCACTTTGATTGAAAAATCGTTGATTATGTCTTTTTAACTCATGATTTCTTACTGGGTATTTATTAAAGAAAATATAAATTTTAAAAAATCTGTATTATAATGATTTAATAAATATATTTATAACATTTACCATAATATTTATCGTAAATATTTGTTGATATTTATGATAAATATTTATGATCTATTGAATTTAAGACTCCAAAAATATTTATAAAATATTTATGATAAGTATTATATTTATAAAATAATAAAATAATTATAAATATTCTGTGCTGTCTGAAACTATTTACAATAATTTTAATATTTTATTTATTTATTTATTTAAAAATGTTGGTTGCATAAATTCTGCAAGAAAATGTTTTAATATAAAAATTTAAATTAAACTTTAAAACTTAAAAACACTGAAAAAACATTTGTTAACTTGACTAAACTTTTTAACTATATATGTATATATTATTTTTGTCAATTAAACTCAGGATTGAGTAATAGTTATTGTTATAATTAGTTAAAAGTTAAAAAAAGTTAAAAAGGTAATAACTTTTAACTTAGCTTAGTTAATTTAAAATGTATTAATTTTAGTTATTTTTGACCTTAAACTTTTATTAACTTTTTTCCTAAGTTAAATTTTTAAAATTTCTGAATCTCATTATTGTTTTTTTATAAATTATAAATAGTGTTTACTGTTATCTAAATAAAACTATATATATGATTATCTAGATAAAACTTTGACGTCATCTTATCTTTATATAGATAATAAAAATATGTATTAACTATATCTACATCTTAGATGAAAAAGATATCTATTATCTTTACTAAATTAATCTAGAATAATTTTCAGAAAATTTTGCTTTAGAATCATAGCATATAAAAAGATTTAAGTAACAGAATTTAAGCAGTAAGCGATAAAAATTTATAAATAAATATATGAATACATATATTTTTATATCTTTTTTATAATTTACATTTTTTTAATACCTGTGTTTACATAAGCAGTCTTAAAAATTATTATCTTGAAAATTATCTAGATGAATCGCTATATATAATTAAATCTTTTATCTAGATATATTTAAAACAAAATTAGTTTTATCTTATCTAAGATAAATTTACATATTTTTATCTCATCTTTATCTAGCTAATTTCAAAATTATCTAAGCACATGCAACACTGATTATAAACATATTATTTTTTAATTAAAGCATTATTAATTTTGATGTTTATTTGTCATCAATTGTAATTTCCAAACAATATATATATATATTTCTATATAAAAATAAAAATTTCTTTATTTATTGTTATAAATTTTAAAAGAATTAACAAACAAAATGCTAATTTCATATAAATAATGTTTTTAAAAATAAACTTTTAATTTAACTTTAGTTAATTTAATCTTAACTTTAACTCTGAGTTAATTTTGTTCATGAAACTTTTAACTTAACTAAATTAATTTTATAAGCAATAACTAACTTTAACTTAATTTTAAAAAATCATTAACTTAAATTACGCAACCCTGATTCAATTTATAAAAATATTTAAATTAAATGTAACATTTATTAATTGAAAGGTTTTGTGAAGTTAACAAATTTTTTTTCAGTGTATGTGCGGGATATACGCCGGGAAAGACAAAAATTTTTTATATTAATTTCTTTATATAAATACCCACATAGCAAAAGTTAATCCGAGGTATGTCATCAGATATATCTCAAGCGATTTTCAAATATGTAGAGTACATTCGTATAAATCCTGAGGATGTATTTAGGATATATACTATTAGGATATCCTTAGAATTATAATTACATAACAAAATTCAATCCCAACAATATCCATGGGTATTGTTGGGATCGAATTTTACACTCAATGTTTCTAAATGTTTTTTGCTATCTTAGATTGATCGATGTGCAGTAAATAAATATATAGAGTAAACCCTATATTAACCCCTATGCATTTGCTGATATATTTCTGCAAATGTGAATATATATCCAGATAGCACAGAATATTTATAAAATATTTATAGAATACTTATAATAATTATTTTAATATTTTATAAATATTTATCATAAATATTTTATAAATGTTTTTGGAATTTTAGATTCAATAGATTATAAATATCAGAA
The DNA here is from genome assembly GCF_048542155.1 of Nylanderia fulva. Lineage (NCBI taxonomy): Eukaryota > Metazoa > Arthropoda > Insecta > Hymenoptera > Formicidae > Nylanderia > Nylanderia fulva. The sequence continues at coordinate 51,828 of NW_028189622.1, forward strand.
AATATTTACGATAAATATTATGGTCTAAATAAATAATATAGTCCCACCCTGCGGACAATCCCTCGTGTTGAAACCTCTTATAGTCGAATCTCCCTGACTGACAGTTAGAAGTTTACCTGCCAGCATACTGAGAGTCCAATCAATGATAGCGACCGGTATATCATGATCAACCATAGCCCCCATGATTGCCAGATATGAGGTGTTATTAAAGGCACCTTCGATATCCAGAAATACACCCAGCGCATATCCTTTGGCCGTTAATTGGGATTCAATACTACTCACGAGGTGATGTAGGGCAGTATCCGTGGATCTGCCCTCTCTGTAAGCATATTGACTTGAAGACAGGGGCTTAGAGATTAAAGGTCCTGTTTTTAAGAAACTCTTAATTAGTCTCTTCAATGTCTTTAACACAAAGGAGGTGAGGCTGATGGGTCTGAAATCTTTGACCATTATGTGGCCATTTCTGCTTGGTTTGGGAATGAAGCACACTTTAGTGCCGCTCCAAGCTGGTGGAATTTATCTAAGAGCTATACTTGCTCTAAAGATTTTAGTAAGAGGGCCTAGAAGAGGATCCAGCCCTTGTTGAAGCAAGGTGGGAAAGATTCCATCCGGACCTGGTGCCCTATAAGGCTCAAAAGAACGGATGACTCTGTCAACTCCTTTTGGGTATACTATTCTCGCAGCCAACGCCCATTCCTTAGGTTTGTAATCCCTGGGTCTGGGCGCTTTGGGAGAGGGGTGTTGAGATGTCAGGAGTTGAAATCCTGGAAAGTGAGTCTTTATCAGTAGAGTTAATGAATCGGTTAGGTTCTCTGTATAGAGCTCATTAGGTTTTAAACAGCCCTGAATGTAATATTCTGTTAAGTCTGGATGCCTCCGGGAGGCTTTCAATACTTTCACAGAAGATTAACCAACGTCTATTAATTTTATTCAAAAAATTAAAAAATACCACAACTAACGGTAACAACAATAATAATAATAATAGTAAAAAAACGTCTTTTTTCACTATTCCGTTTTTACCCGGATTGACGGAACAATTTAGAAATATTATTAGGAACATGAATATTAAATTATCCTTCTTTAGTTTCAATAAATTAAATAAATACATACGAGTACATAAAGATACTATTTCTACAATGAATAATACAAACGTTGTTTACAAAATTAATTGTTCAAACTGCGACGCTTCTTACGTGGGCCAGACTAGTAGAAGACTGATCACAAGAATTTCTGAACATAGGAAACACATTGTTAGAAATACTAATACTAAATCAGTAATAACGGATCACCGCGTTAATTTTAACCATGAATTTGATTGGGACAACATTAATTTTTTAGATAAAGAAATTTATTACGGAAAAAGATCAGTATCAGAAATGATATACATAAAAAGACAAAATAATAGTCTCAATTTACAGACTGATACTAAAAATCTATCCGATATTTATATTGAAGCTATAGAGAGACTACCTAAACTCTAAGGTTAAATAACAAATACAAAATGATTATAATTGTTTGTCACTTTTCGTTTCCAACTGAGCTTCAGTTTCTCCTGAGCCGTTCTACTGACATGAGGATTTCACTAGCGTTACTGTTGTTACTGTTACAATTGAAATATTGTCACATCATAAATACATGTAAGTTTTTATTAGCATTTTTTTTTATACTATATGTTAGATTATTGTTTTATAACGCACTTGTCTTTGGATCTTATAATTATTGAGGTGTATTGAGAAAATTATTTTAATTTATAGGATGCGATTAATATTTTATATTCTAACACTTGCCAACTTCGTAGTCAGAAAACTAGAGAGGATCGCTTCCCACAGTAACGTAAATGTGATAGCTTAGCGAGAATCATATTAATCTTACGATATTTTATTTCGTTTACTGATGTAACGGTGTTTAAATATGTTTATTAGACGTTTATACGTTAAAAACATTTAGACTTTGTTGATTTTAATTTTGTTTTTTATACTGCGCTGAAAAAGATCCGAAAAATTGAATCGAAACGTTCGCTTCCTAATTTGTTTCAATTTTGGAGTCTATTTTTATAGTTTTAATTTAAACTGTATTATTTGTATCAGTACACATGGATTAGATGTAATAAATTAGTTGTTTAACCTTGATGTTGAATCTGCTCTTATTAGCCGCTTATATTTGTAATACTTTATTTCATAGAAGAGTCTCCAGTTTTGTCGTTTAGCTGCTGTTATGGCTTTGCTGTATGACCGTTGGGCGATTCTGTATGTCTCCCAACAGGATGCAGAGCCAGATTTCTTTGCCTTGCTGAAGAGTTTCCTAGTCCCCAAGCTGAGCTTCGAGAGCTCCTTGTTCCACTAGGGAACTTTCGAAGTGGACTGGCTCTTCCTCAATAGGCAGTTTGCTTCATAGGCGTCTAGTATGGCTTTCTTTATAAAAAGTTCCGCCATATCCAGATCGCCCTTATTGTTAAAGTTGGTTGGGACTGACTTAAGGTTGGCTAATAAGGCCGCCCTGTATCTGTTCCAATCAGTTTTTCTTGGGTTACATGCCCTTGTGCCCTTCGTTATGTGACATAGAGTTAGGCAGATCTGTCTGTGATCAGATCCGGAGGGCTCATTAGAGACCCTCCAGTCCGCCACCCTCTTTGTACATAGCGTGATGTCGATTACCTCCTGTCTCCTGGAGTCCTGCAAGGTAAATTTTGTACCTCTGTTAAATAAAATGGGGCCAGTACTCATGATGAAATCGTACAGGCTCTCTCCCCTGGAATTAATGTCTGAACTTCCTTATCCAACATAGTGAGAGTTAGCATCGCATTCGAGAAGTAAGTCCAGCCCACACCTTTCAGCATAGTCGATCAGATTCCTGAATTCCACTTGCGGTGGTGGATCCTCCGAGTCATAGGGCATGTATACTGAGCCCAATAGTACATCCAGAGATTCCCCCGTCGACAGGTTGAGCTTAGTCCGAACAACCGTGAGGTTGTCCTCGCAGCTGAGCTGTGGCATAAAAGTTGCAGTTCGCCTTTTTGTGGCTATGCAAGTTCTAGTTTTGCAGTTTGAACTGGTGTAGCATATCGTGCCACACCCACTCAGATCTTTAATAGCACCATTCAGGAGCCAAGGCTCCTGAATTAGTGCAATGCCTATCTGCATCACAGCCATGCTCCTGGCTAGTATCGCTGAGGCGCCTTTGCTGTGATGCAAATTAATCTGGGTAACAGGAACCCTTAGCCCGACCATATCGGGTTTGGTCTAGTCGCTGGTTCCTGCGACAGCAGGATCCTCTCCGTGTCTCTTGGCAAGCAACTTTACAGTTGCTCGGGTAGAGCCACAGAAAAGCCTGTATCCGTAGGCCTGTAGGGCCTCCAGCGATTTCGCAGTCACAAGGCAGGCGAAATGGGTGCTCAAAGCATCCCTACTTTCACTCCCACCCGAGACCACCCAATCTCCAGGGGCCAGGCCCGCGTTCTGTCTATCAAGGAGCTCGATTGCTTCCTTGACAGAGAGGTCCAGTTCCTCAACGTGCACTACCACCCGATGCCGCTTAGGCAGCTCATCGGCCGGCAGCACCCGAAGAGATACGTTTCTTAAACTCAGATCGGCCGACAGACTTTTCAGCCAGTCCGCCGATGTTTGCGCATGCGACCACGAGTGCTCCGTCTCTAAGCCAGGAGCCAATAAAGGTGGGGGCCTTAGTGCCTTTCTGGAGCGCAATTATGCGACCCCTGATCAGCTTTCTAATGCCCGTCACTTCACCGTCCCCCAGTTTCTTGTCAGGGTAGCCATCTGTGACGACGGCTAATCTGATTATTCCTTTTGCAGCCTGGGCAAAGGTCCCCTGATCATTGACCCGGGGCCTCTTATCAGACTGCCTATTTGAGGGGCTGGGAGTGCTCGTGGGCTCCGGCCTAGGATGTTTTTCCGTCCTAACCTGCCCCGACCCCCTCCCCTTTGCCTCAGTGTCAGAAACAGTCCCAGGGAGAGTTGTATTGGTCGCAGTGACCGCCCCCTCCGCCTGGATCTGCTTCTGTTTTTTAAAGCGTCATCTGGCGACGCCGCTATATCTCACGCGGGTTATTGGGGGAGCCCCAGAGGAGCTCGCCCCCACTTTAGAAGATTCCTCCGGTCGTTCGCTTCCTAAGAAAGCCACGCCCTGGAGTACTTTGTTTAAATTAGCGTTTGATTCAATCGTGTTCATTTTTGATCCCACAAGTGATGCAGAAAAGCGGTCTCACCCGGTTAGAGCCGCACTACCGGGGCTTGGCTGCCTACTCCCGGATTTCACCCGGTTTCCGGGAGGCACCATTTAAGACGCAGCGCCCCCTGCGCCACGCAGCTCTCGGCACGGTCGCTAACACCTTAGCTTGGAGGGTCCCTCTTCGTCGATCGCACCCGTTTACACCCTAAGGGGTGCACCCGGCTGCGACCTTAAGCTCCACCACCACGCCAAAGTGGAAACCCATTAGGGGGCAATATTTACATTAATTATTTTGTAAATATTTTTTAACTAAATTATTGTTAGTTCTTTCATTTACCTCTGTATTTGAATTAATTTGTTCGAAGCTTTGACGTTTTTGATATTTTTTAAGGAAATTGTTTGCTGTAAAAATATATATTTAAATCATATATTATATCTTTTAAAATAAAAGATAAAGATGTCATTAAACTTTAAAACTAATAAAAAATGTAAATTAACAAACTATATATGTGTAAAATTGTTATGTTATTGTATTAAAAGGTGATCAAACATAATCTGCTAAATTGATATCACTTTCTTAACAAATCTTATTTATAATCAAATTTGCTTGTAAATAATTTTCATATAAATTGATTTAATACTTTAGAATATTATTATTGATTTTACTAATTAAATAACATTAAACTCATATAATCAACTTTAATTGCAAAGTTGCCAGTTTGGTCGACTTTTACCATTGAGGAAAGATTTTTATTAATTATTACTGGCGAATCTTAAGGATTATTATCTGGTTTAATTGCAAATTTATAATAATAAATTTCTTTATAATATGTATATATACAGGGTGTCCCATAATTCGCGAACCACCGCGAATGGACAGATAGAGCGTGTTAAACTGAATAGAAAAGTCCTGTATCATTTTGCGATATTCGGAATAATTATTGAGTTATTAACTAAAGTATCTAAACGAATGAGTGGGTAGAAAGCGGTAGGCCGGATTCGGTGTGCATGTCGGATGACTTATTTGTTATATGCCGCTTAGTATCAAAAGTATCATCTTACTTTTCGGCGCTACTACATTGGTCGCCGCTCGCTGCATGACGCCGCCTCTCGACCAAATAATGCTTTCTACCTGCTTATTCGTTTAGATATTTTAATAAATAACTCAATAATTATTGCGAATATCGCAAAATGATACAGGACTTTTCTATTCAGTTTAACACGCTCTATCTGCCCATTCGCGGTGGTTCGCGAATTATGGGACACTCTGTATATACATATATACATATATATATATATATATATATATATATATATATATTTATGTGGATCAAAATAATTAAGCGAAATTAAAAATAATCATGTTATAAATTAAACTGTAAATAATCAATATAAATTAGAGACAAGTAATCAATAAACAGTAATAATGAAATAAGCTAATTCAATATATCCTTATAAGGATAAATACTATAAATACATTACAACTATTTACCTGAGATTAGTAATACAAATATCTTATGATTTTCACATCTCGCCCTTTATAAGAGGTCTTAAGCAAATTGTGAAAAAATAGTCGGCATAAGCGGCACTAAAGTGCGTGCTTCATTCCCAAACCAAGCAGAAATGGCCACATAATGGTCAAAGATTTCAGACCCATCAGCCTCACCTCCTTTGTGTTAAAGACATTGAAGAGACTAATTAAGAGTTTCTTAAAAACAGGACCTTTAATCTCTAAGCCCCTGTCTTCAAGTCAATATGCTTACAGAGAGGGCAGATCCACGGATACTGCCCTACATCACCTCGTGAGTAGTATTGAATCCCAATTAACGGCCAAAGGATATGCGCTGGGTGTATTTCTGGATATCGAAGGTGCCTTTAATAACACCTCATATCTGGCAATCATGGGGGCTATGGTTGATCATGATATACCGGTCGCTATCATTGATTGGACTCTCAGTATGCTGGCAGGTAAACTTCTAACTGTCAGTCAGGGAGATTCGACTATAAGAGGTTTCAACACGAGGGATTGTCCGCAGGGTGGGACTATATTATTTATTTAGACCATAATATTTATCGTAAATATTTTCTGATATTTATAATCTATTGAATCTAAAATTCCAAAAACATTTATAAAATATTTATGATAAATATTTATAAAATATTAAAATAATTATTATAAGTATTCTATAAATATTTTATAAATATTCTGTGCTATCTGGATATATATTCACATTTGCAGAAATATATCAGCAAATGCATAGGGGTTAATATAGGGTTTACTCTATATATTTATTTACTGCACATCGATCAATCTAAGATAGCAAAAAACATTTAGAAACATTGAGTGTAAAATTCGATCCCAACAATACCCATGGATATTGTTGGGATTGAATTTTGTTATGTAATTATAATTCTAAGGATATCCTAATAGTATATATCCTAAATACATCCTCAGGATTTATACGAATGTACTCTACATATTTGAAAATCGCTTGAGATATATCTGATGACATACCTCGGATTAACTTTTGCTATGTGGGTATTTATATAAAGAAATTAATATAAAAAATTTTTGTCTTTCCCGGCGTATATCCCGCACATACACTGAAAAAAAATTTGTTAACTTCACAAAACCTTTCAATTAATAAATGTTACATTTAATTTAAATATTTTTATAAATTGAATCAGGGTTGCGTAATTTAAGTTAATGATTTTTTAAAATTAAGTTAAAGTTAGTTATTGCTTATAAAATTAATTTAGTTAAGTTAAAAGTTTCATGAACAAAATTAACTCAGAGTTAAAGTTAAGATTAAATTAACTAAAGTTAAATTAAAAGTTTATTTTTAAAAACATTATTTATATGAAATTAGCATTTTGTTTGTTAATTCTTTTAAAATTTATAACAATAAATAAAGAAATTTTTATTTTTATATAGAAATATATATATATATTGTTTGGAAATTACAATTGATGACAAATAAACATCAAAATTAATAATGCTTTAATTAAAAAATAATATGTTTATAATCAGTGTTGCATGTGCTTAGATAATTTTGAAATTAGCTAGATAAAGATGAGATAAAAATATGTAAAATTATCTTAGATAAGATAAAACTAATTTTGTTTTAAATATATCTAGATAAAAGATTTAATTATATATAGCGATTCATCTAGATAATTTTCAAGATAATAATTTTTAAGACTGCTTATGTAAACACAGGTATTAAAAAAATGTAAATTATAAAAAAGATATAAAAATATATGTATTCATATATTTATTTATAAATTTTTATCGCTTACTGCTTAAATTCTGTTACTTAAATCTTTTTATATGCTATGATTCTAAAGCAAAATTTTCTGAAAATTATTCTAGATTAATTTAGTAAAGATAATAGATATCTTTTTCATCTAAGATGTAGATATAGTTAATACATATTTTTATTATCTATATAAAGATAAGATGACGTCAAAGTTTTATCTAGATAATCATATATATAGTTTTATTTAGATAACAGTAAACACTATTTATAATTTATAAAAAAACAATAATGAGATTCAGAAATTTTAAAAATTTAACTTAGGAAAAAAGTTAATAAAAGTTTAAGGTCAAAAATAACTAAAATTAATACATTTTAAATTAACTAAGCTAAGTTAAAAGTTATTACCTTTTTAACTTTTTTTAACTTTTAACTAATTATAACAATAACTATTACTCAATCCTGAGTTTAATTGACAAAAATAATATATACATATATAGTTAAAAAGTTTAGTCAAGTTAACAAATGTTTTTTCAGTGTTTTTAAGTTTTAAAGTTTAATTTAAATTTTTATATTAAAACATTTTCTTGCAGAATTTATGCAACCAACATTTTTAAATAAATAAATAAATAAAATATTAAAATTATTGTAAATAGTTTCAGACAGCACAGAATATTTATAATTATTTTATTATTTTATAAATATAATACTTATCATAAATATTTTATAAATATTTTTGGAGTCTTAAATTCAATAGATCATAAATATTTATCATAAATATCAACAAATATTTACGATAAATATTATGGTAAATGTTATAAATATATTTATTAAATCATTATAATACAGATTTTTTAAAATTTATATTTTCTTTAATAAATACCCAGTAAGAAATCATGAGTTAAAAAGACATAATCAACGATTTTTCAATCAAAGTGATCGATTGATATATAGTCTAATCTCTAAAATTTGGTCGATTAGATTTTTTAAATATTTATCTTTACATACCATAAATATTATATAAAATATTTAATCTATGTTTTAATAATATGTTAAATAAAGGTTTTTATAAAACATTTTCAAAATATTTATATAATATTTGAAAATATATATATGTATATATATATATATATATATTCATAAATATTTATGAATCTTTATTATAAATATTGTGTGCTGTCTGGGTAATATTTATAAAATATTACAGCATATTTCTTATTTTTTATTTTCTTCGTCATTTATTTGTCCGATATTTTTGAACAATCAGTTGAATATCTGAGTTCTCTGTTGGAATCGCATCAGATAAAATTAATAGAAATAAGTAATTCTAATAGCCGCTTTTGGCATGTTAATCTCATGACTAAAATTTAAATGCGAGACAGATTAACTTCACGTGTGATGCATAGCGGTAAATGGTAATATTTTGCAACTTCAATAAAATAATAATTTATAATATTTGCATAATATTGCTGTAATATTTGTAATATGACGCAATAAAAAAATATTTATGCAATATTTTAGCAATATTTTGTGCTCTAGGGGATATCTTTAGGTAATTCTTCAGGAAAATTTAATCTGATTCATTATATATATTGTATATTTGAGATAATTTCGACCAAATAAAGATATTCTACGAAGATCTTATGTTATATGGGATGCTCAAGACTGGACATTCTCTACACAGAAAAAATTTTCTCTTAGAATTTACCCTAAAAATTATGATAATCCTAGGACAATATGATGTTGGAAGAATTTTATAAGAGTTTTTCTGATTAATATTTATCATAATAAAAATATTAATATCTACCATAATAAGATATAAAATATACTCGATTAATTTTACTATGTACGTAGTAAAATTTATTATGTACATATTAATATTTTTTATTGTGATAAATATTACTCAGAGAAACCCTTATAAAATTCTTCCAATACCCAGTGAGAAATGATTAGTCGAATCGTCATCGATTCGACATCGATTCGACAACGAATTGACATCGATTCGATCATCATTTCTCACAGGGTATTATCCCACGATTACCATAATTTTCTGGGTAAATTTTAAGAGAAAATTCTCTCCGTCTATGGATATCTAAATATGATCCACTGATTGATGTCTCAAATTAAATATACCATGAATGTTCATTTTATATCCATTTTAGATCCAATGTTCATGAATTTAAAATAGATATAAAATTAACATTCACAGGACATTCTGTGCAACTGTAAACAATAAATTAATCAAATTATGCAAGTATATATAATATAAAACTGCATTTTTAAATTAATATTATATATATTAAGCATGTGATTTCTTATCCAAATAGTCAAATTTGTGAAAATAGATTTTACAAATCATATATATAATACTTTTATTAAAACCAATCCACATATTATATACATATATAAAATTTTCAATCCAAAATAGTGATGTTTTATTATTTTTTTAAATCAATTTTTTTCGTTATTTTAATATTTAAAATGCCTGATATACAGAGTGTCCCATAATTCGCGAACCACCGCGAATGGGCAGATAGAGCGTGTTAAACTAAATAGAAAAGTCCTGTATCGTTTTGCGATATTCGCAATAATTATTGAGTTATTAACTAAAATATCTAAACGAATGAGCGGGTAGAAAGCGGTAGGCCGGACTCGGTGTGCATGTACCGCTTAGTATCAAAAGTATCATCTTACTTTTCGGCGCCACTACATTGGTCGCCGCTCGCTGCATGACGCCGCCTCTCGATCAAATAATGCTTTCTACCTGCTTATTCGTTTAGATATTTTAATAAATAACTCAATAATTATTGCAAATATCGCAAAATGATACAGGACTTTTCTATTCAGTTTAACACGCTCTATCTGCCCATTCGCGGTGGTTCGCGAATTATGGGACACCCGTATATAGGCTATTTTTATGTTTTATTTCTATATTTTAAACATACATATATTTTAATTTTGCCACGTGAAGCTTCTCCTGTTTTTGATTTTCATACGATATTAAATGATTTGGCGATGGATATCCATCTCTCCTAAAATTTTAGAAAATTTCTAGATCTTGCAAGTTATTTTTTAGCATGAAATAGGCAAAGATTCATTTGTACATGAGTCTAATTGATCATCTTATTTATTGGTCAATTAAAGGCAGGACTTTCTGATTGTCAATCGTGTGCTAGTCACTTTAAGCTTCGGGCGATATGAATGGTTGTGTTCAATCACACTGTGTTCACTTGGATTTTTTTCTTTGGACACAACCATTTATATTAACTGTGGTGTGGTTTGATGGTTTAATAAAATACTCTAACAGTTTCAAAAAGATTCATTGAATTGTTTAAAAAAAAATTAAAAAATCTCCTTATTTTTTAACAAAGGCTCAGAAATAAATAAATCGTATACATATATAAAGACAAAGAAAAAAGAATATATATGTGCTATTTATATTTCTTTTTTTCGTGGTTTTTTACAAATGCACTGAACATTTCAGTTTTAATGTAGCATACATATACATATATAGAATTCATTGTATATAATTAATTTCAAGTCACATGACCGTTGCTATTTTAAAAATAGTATACTATTTTGAAAATGATGAGAACTTTTGAATGATACAGAGAAACATCGCCCGCAGTAAATTGTAAAATTAGTTAATATTACAGACTGTATTATTTACAAAACTAATAGCAGTATTAAAAATTATGCAAGATTAATTGATATCTAATTGAACAAAATAAATATATATATCTATAGGTTGAGGAAGGAATTAAATATGGAGAAACCGAATAACGTATTGTATATATTTTTTGAAAGTATTCTTCTTTGAGAAAGTTTTTTCTTTGAAAAAAAAGGAAGTAGAACAGGAAAAAAGGAGTATTCGAGCAGAGAAGTAGAAAAACACACAGCAAAGGCGAAAAAATTAAAAAAGGAAGTATAATGAAAGAAAGATAAATTAAAAAATACACAAAATACGAGGTTTAGTCATTCGAAATTTCGCTAAGCATGGCAAAGAGAATAATAAGGAGAAAAAGAAAAGATCATACAAATTATATAGATTTGAAATTATAGATAAATTATATCAATAACGAAATATTTACTAATACTCCAATTCAGGTAGCAAGCGCACATCATTTGAACATCATGCATTTGCTGCCTGAAAAAAAAGAAGATAAAAAATATACAAAAAGAAACATCATAATAATTTCTTATTTTTTAAAAATAATTTTTTTTAAATAACAATTGAAAAAGCTCTTTTTTATTAAAAATAAGGAGTATAAAAAGACTTGTAAGAGCTGTGTAAATGGGAATTAAGTTTAATAAAAATCAACGCATATAATAAGAAATTATAAGATACAAGTAAAAAATTAAATAAAATATGATTAATCGCATATGTATGGAATTTGACAATTACAATAAAATAAATTAAATAAATAGACTCATAGAGAAACGTTAGAACGAAGTCAGAACGGACGTTTTGATTTGATTTTTCAAGTCGTCTTCAGCGCAAAATATAAATAATTACAAAAAAAATCAACTAAAACATTGTATCAAAACTAATAACCTACAGGAGTCATAATGTGTATAAAAATATTTTACAATAACCAGATATTAAATACGTTAGCAATAGACAGTCAATTATGTTTAAAAAAAAATTATAAGTAAATGATTATTCAAAAAGTAAGCGAAAAAGTAAACCGCAAGCGTTGTGGGAGTCGTGAAGATATCTGCTTTATGCATCATCTCATAAATACTTATTTCACCTCTAATTAACTGATTGAGATGAACGCTGATTATAAAAGACATAATCTAGTGATTTCTGTAACCGATCAAATTTTATAATCTAATTGTAAACGATGACCAACACAATCTTTAAAATATATGATATGCTTACATAATTATAATTGGCTAATTATCTATTGTGGCACTCAAATATCCTTGTCTCCGATCCTCCGCATATCCGCGCCTTCGTTACGGTTCAAATAAATATATAACGGTCATTTCATAGATTCTTAAATATAGACTTTATTTCAACTTCAGAAGTGGGATACGTGTGGAGTATCCGTCGGAATTCGGGTGTTTTTAGAAAAAGAAGAACAGTTTGTCTTTTTATAAATAGGCGATTTATTCGCTTTGGTACAGTCCTTGAAAACCTCACGTTAGAACAGCTTCGTAAGAAAGCAGAGAGGTACGCACTCCCAACGACGGAAGGCCGCAGTCATTTGTTGGACTCTATTATGAGTCATCTAGAAAGACATGGACTAGTACAGGAGATGGCCCAACTCACTCCTCCTCTTAGTCCGACCAAGAAAGCGGTGCCGGCAAAGACCGCAGACCTGTTGAAAACGTTGGCGACGGTCTCGGAGCCGCAGGCGACGGCATCGGAACTGCAGGCGACGTCATCGGAAACGCAGGAGACGACGGACCTGATGAGGCAGATGCTGGTGGCCCTCCAGCAGCAGCAGTTGAACCTACTGTTCAATGTAGTTTTGGAGCAGCGACGAGAGACCGCCGCTGCCCCGGTTCAGCACCATGAAGCGGAGCCAGTTTCCCCGCCGGGACCCTCGAGGGCCCCGAGAGTTTCGCCGACGGACAAAATTGACCGTTGGACAGCAGTCCTGGACGCCGGGCGGATCAGTCCAGGCGCTGGCTTCACAGATCCCGGAATTTGCGGGCCAGGACGAAAACAACGTGCACGCGTGGGTGCGACGAGTTGACAAAGTCGTCCAGGTGCACAGCGTCTCTGATGGAGCGATCTTCCAAGCAGCTTCCAGCCGCCTTACAAAATCGGCCCGCCGGTGGTACGACGTCCAGGGAGACGCCGCGGTGGAGTCGTGGAGCGACCTGCGAACGGAGATGGTGAAAATTTTCGACCGAAAAATACCGTTCTTCCGCGTGATGCAGAAGATCGAGGCACGGAAGTGGCTTCCAGCCAAAGAAACTTTCGATGAATACGCCATCAAAAAGCTAGCAATAATGCACAGGGTGGACCTTCCTGAAGCGGACAAAGTACACTTACTGGTGAGCGGAATCACCCTGACGACGTTGAATGCGACTGCGCTGTCTCTATCGGAGGACTCCTTGGACGGTTTCCTGGAGAGGATGCGGCGGATCACCCAGGGCGCCTCCGAGTGGGATAAGAAGTCCCCGCAGGCGGGTCCGTCCAGCAAAGGTGGCAAGGACTCCTGCAAAAACTGCGGTAAAAAGGGACATTCTCACAAGGATTGTCGAGGTGAGCCTACCTGTTTCTATTGTAAGGAAAAAGGGCATCGACGGTTCGATTGCCCTATCCTTAAGAAGGAGACGAAGTCGGCGACCAGGGTGCAGCCAGCAGCAGGGATCGCTGCGGCCAGCGTAACGGCCGATACGGTAGCGTCCGACCTCGTAGCAGCGACCCAGGATGCGCGTAACTTAATTGTCGATGATCCGCTAGTCCGTATAGATAAAATCCTAGAAAAATCATGTAGTTTACTAGACCTCGTTGATACGGGCAGTCCGGTTTCATTTGTAAAAAAAAAAAGCATTTACGAAAAATATATTGCGCCGTTTCGCGTATTAAAATCGGTAGAAACGAATTTGAGAAATCTCTCGAGCATTCCGTTAAACATCCTTGGTTCGGTAGAAGTACAAATAAAGTTACAAAAAATAGAGGACAAAGTGTTTTCGATCAACTTGTATGTTTTGCATTCCGACGCTTTTCAGGGCGATATTATTCTCGGTAGAGAGTTTTTGACAAAAAGTAATCTCACCTTAGTGTACGAACCAGCGGCACAAGGTGAACGCGACCAAGTAAACATGTTTTCGCACTTGCCCCTTTGTATAGATGAAGACTCGAATCTGAAACAAATAATTGAAAATCATGAGATAGACTTCGAACACGAAACAAAAGTACAGACAAACAAAAGAAAAACTTATTTTGAAGATCCAAGAGCAGGAAACTTCACCTGTTAGCGACGATTTTGCGGTACACGTTCACTTGAAAGATCCGTCGATCTATGCGTTCGCACCTAGGCGCTTCGCAAATGTCGAGCGGACGCAGATACGACAAATTACGGACGACCTCCTAGCCCGCGGAATTATAAAACCCAGCGTCTCGCCTTATTGTGCTCGAGTTGTACCTGTAAGAAAAAAAAAGGGTCAAATGCGTTTATGTGTCGATTTGCGACCATTAAATAATCGCGTGGTGAAACAGAAATATCCGTTCCCGGTTATCGAGGAATGCCTGTCACGGTTGAGTGGCAGTCGCGTTTTTACATTGTTAGATCTAAAAGACAGCTTCCACCAGATTAAGGTGCATGAAGACTCTACAAAGTATTTTTCGTTTGCAACCCCGGATGGTCAATTTGAATTCACACGGTTACCTTTCGGTATTGTGAGGCACCGGCCAAATTTCAAAAAAGACTCATACAGATACTCAATCCATTGATTAGACAAAACAAGGTGATAGATATCTACATAAATGACGTTTTGATACAATCAGTAATGGTTGATCAGAATTTAGATATATTAGAAGTTCTGATTACATTAAAAAAACACGGTTTTGAATTAAATTTCAGAAAATGCAAATTTTTGAAAAAAGAGATAGAATTCTTAGGCTATATTATAAACACGGACAGTATTACCTTAAGTCCCCGACACGTGGACGCGATCACGAGCTATAAACAGCCGACAGACAGATTGAAGTTACAGCGTTTTTTAGGTCTCGCGAGTTATTTTAGAAAATTTGTCAAAAACTTTGCGTTAAAAGCCAAACCGCTTCAAAACTTATTAAAAAAAGACGTTGTATATAACTTTGACGAGCAATGCGTTCAAGCGTTTGAGTCCTTAAGAAAAGAGCTGACCTCCACTCCGTTGCTGTGGTTGTATAATACGTCGGCTGAAACCCAATTGCATACCGACGCATGTAGCTTAGGATTCGGTGCGATTCTTCTCCAGCGTCGTGATAACTGGGGACCGGTAGCGTACTTCAGCCAGGGCACGAACGCCGCGGAGGCGAAGTATCACAGCTACGAATGCGAACAGCTGGAAATGTTAGCGATTATTAAGTCAATTGAATGTTTTCATATATATTTATATGGTACGTGATTTACCATTGTAACTGATTGTAACGCGGTCGTATATGCGGTGAACAAGGCGAATCTAAACTCGCAAATCGCGAGATGGATTCTGGCATTACAAAATTATACCTTCGATATTGTACACCGTCCTGGTAGTCGCATGGCGCACGTAGACGCCCTTAGCCGGAGCGTAGCACATGTAGACGAACTCCCGCTAGAAAGACAGCTTGAATTCCTTCAGCTAACAGACCCTAGAATCCTGGAAATTAGTAAAACGTTAGAATTAGAAAGCAGTGATAAATTCGAACTAGTAGACGGCCTGGTATACAAAAAAGTTGAGAATGAGCTTAAATTTGTAATTCCTGAATCAATAATAGGTAATATAATAAAAATCTACCATGATGAGATGGCCCACTGCAAAGCAGAGAAAACTGTGATGGAAATCATACAAAACTATTGGTTTCTCACCACGAGAAAGCGTGTGCGTGACTACATAAAGAATTGTCTTACTTGTCTCACTGCTAATAACGCGTTGAATAGATTTGAGAGAAAATCTCAGCTGTATCCGTTGCCCAAGATACCTTTAGATGCACTGCATGTAGACCACTTCGGTCCACTGCAAGACTCCTGAAAAATATAAATATATATTAGTTGCAATCGATGCATTCACTAGATTTACATGGTTGTTCCCTACTAAATCAACTAGTAGCAAGGAATCAATTGACTGTCTTGAAAATATCTTTACAATTTTTGGCAATCCTGCAGAATTAATTTCAGACCGAGGGACAACCTTTACATCAAAAGAATTTATAGAATCAATCTCGATCAAAGATATTAAACACCGCAAGGCGGCTGTCGCAGCACCATAGGCTAATGGAACAGTAGAGGGAGTGAATAGATTTTTGAAATCATCTTTGACTAAAATAATAGACTCAACCGACGAGCGGAAAAGTTACCTAGGAAAGATGCAATATGTTATAAATAATACTTACCACTCGGTAATCAAATCTGGTCCAGCAAAGTTGATGTTATGCTTTGACCAGTGCAACCATGCAGATCACTCCTTAGCCAGCTTCACAAAGACCCCTGTCACGGTTGATGAGGACCTAGAAAAAGAAAGGGACTTAAATAAGGACGATGCCTCGCGAGCAACAGATCTTGTGCATATATAACAAGGAATATAAGGATGCTCATAGTATTAAGCCGACACTTTACAAACCAGGCGATTCTGTCTTAATAAGAAATACTACCCCTAGAATAGGCACAAGCTCGAAGCTTAAACTGAATTACAAGGGGCCTTACCTCATTGCAAAGAGTCTGGGTAATAGTAGATATGTAGTCAAGAATATCCCAGGCTTCAATTTCAAACAGAAACCTCTTGACACTATCCTTTCAGCCGATAGAATCAAACCCTGGATAAAGATAGGAAAAAAAAGAGAGCGACAATTAAAAAAAGAAATAGGAACAGCTTATATAATTCTTGTTATGTTAAAATATATATATATAATTTCTGTTATAGTATTAATAAGTTTAAAATGCGAGTTTACATATATATAATTTCTGTGTTATAGTATTAATAAGTTTAAAATGCGAGTTCACATATATATAATATGCGTAGTTAGAATAAGGAAAAGTTATATTGTAAAAAAAGAGAAAAAATCTAGGTGATTGTAATACGTACCTGCATAGAATAGATGAACCCGGGATATGCGTTGTACAATTGTTAAAAAAAAAAATAATAAATCTGTAATTTCGCGGCGAAATTCTGAGCAGAATGGCCAAGCTGTAAGGAATCAGCCGATCAGCTGATTGCGCAAGCGTCAATTTGACAGGTCATCGTCACCGGCAGCTGCCGCCCTCGGCGTCGCGCGAACAGGGCGCAAACCTAGGGAGCGCGCGCACGTGAGGGAGAGCACACGGGTACTCCGGCATAGTGGTGAGCGATGTTAAGGGTCGACAGGTCGGTCGGCCAAACTCCGAATTGATGTTGGAGACCTCGCGCGGTGACAACGCGAAACTCCGATTTCAGTGTTGCCAACGCCGAGAAACCAATTCTCGGGTTTTATGTAGTGGTGCATGTCTGTACACGTACATACACCATTGCATTGCTCACGCGGACGCACCGTAGAGAGACAAGGACCGATAATCACGTGTTCTCCTTGTTCCTCTACCGTGCCGGTATACGCGAGATGCCGCCTGAAAATGGCCTTCCGTAGCAGAAGGCAGTAGCGTAGCAAGGCTAATAAGTACCTACTTTTTGTAAATTTTATATATGCTTATGCACATATGTGCGTATATATATATATATATATATATATATATATATATATATATACATATATATGTATATATATTATATAAGGAATATGTTGATTATTCTTGATTTCTTTTTGATTATTGATGCTACTGTATAATTTGCTCCAAATACTTATAACGTGAAAGAACGTTGAGTAATGTATAATCAATGCAAGGATGTTCAGTATATATCATCCAGTAAATTAGAGTTCAAATATATCAATATTAATTTTTTTATAATATATATATATATATATATATATATTGGAATATAGAAAATTGATAAAAGATATATTTCGGCGATTTAAAAATTTTTTAATATATTGAAAATATTTTTACTACATACACTATATATAAGTGTAAAATAATTCAGAAAATAAATTTAATAAAAATCTACATACCAGCTGTGTGCATGTGTGCAATTGATTTATTACTTGAAATTTATTTACGAAATTATTTTGCATTTATATATTTATAGTGTGTGTAGTTGTAAAATGATTAAAATATTTTCAATATCAAATTTTTAAGTTTATCGCCTATATAAAAAATATATTTCTATGATTTTCTATATTACTATTCTATAAGTACTTATGTAGCAGAGAGAAAGAAATGAGAGTTATACGCAATGTAACATCAATAATCGGAAAAAATCAAGATAACGGTTGTCATATCTGTATATATATATATATATATATATATATATATATATATATATATATATATATATAAACTTATATATTATATATATATATAATATTTCATTTATTTATAAAATACATTTTCAATTCATATTAAACCTGAGTGATATTTTCTATATGCTTATGCTATCCTCCGATCTATCCCTAACAAATTAAGAGGTGTAATTGCATTATTATCATCAATTATTATCTTATACTTTTTACCTCTAATTTCTATAAAATTTAATTCATTATCATTTTATCCTTTAAATCAATATTTATTTTGAATTTTCATTAATATTTTTATTCTATTAACATGAGCAGGAGCTCAACCTATTGAAATACCTTTTATCATTATTAGACAAATTTTATCATTATGTTACTTTCTTTATTTTATCTTATTATCTTTCCTAATAAAAATTTGAGATTTAATTATTTTTAAATAAATATTAAAAAATTTATCATTATAAATAAATTTAAAATATTAAAAATAATTATATTTAATACTTAAATTTTTTATAAATTACTATTAAATTAAGGTAATGATCTTGAATTTAAGTTTATGTTTTGAAAACATATTAAAGAAATTTTAATTTTTTATTAACTTTTAAACATTTAATTTTTTTTACTAAATTATTATTTATAATATAAATTTAAATCCAAAAATTAATAAAATATAAACTAAAATTATTGGTAAAATAATTTTCCAACATAAATATATTAATTCATCATATCGTATTCGAGGAAGTATTCCATGTATAAAAATTACTATTCTACATAAAATATTAATTAAAATAAAAGTTAAAATTATTGAATATTTTAATAAATTTCTAAATATATAAATTCTAATTAATCTAAAAAAAATAATTATTCGATATTCAGATAAAAAAATTAATGTAAACCCACCCCTAAAATATTCAATATTAAACCCTGAAACTAATTCTGACTCACCTTCGATAAAATCTATAGGACTTCGATTTAATTCAGCTAAAATCCTAATAAAAAATATAATAAACAAAGGATATAAAACTACTATATATCATAAATAAAATTGATAATTAATAAAATCAAAAAAAGAATATCTCTCTCTTATTAATATAATAACTAAAACAATTAAAATAAATCTTACTTTAAATGATAATATTTGTGAAACTGATCGTATTGCCCCTATTTTTGAATAAATCGAATTAGCTGATTATCCCATAAAAATTATAACATACCCTCTAATAGTTATAAAACAATTATTAATAAAATAGAATAATTTAAAAAATAAATATTAGTAATGTAAGGAAATACTAATCATATTATTATTAAAACAAATCTAATTATAGGACATAAAAAAATTATAATTAGATTTATATACATAAAATAATTCTTTATTAAGTAATTTAATAACATCACTAAAAGATTGAAATAATCTTATAAATCCCACCTTATTAGGTTCTTTACGAATTTGTACATATCTTAAAATTTTTCGTTCCAATAAAGTTAAAAAAGCTACCCCAACTAATATAATTAATAACAAAATTAACAATCTTAATATATTTAACGCACTATAAAAATATAATCTTAAATTTTGACAAATTATTACTTGTATAATTTTTTTCTATTATACATCATTTAAATTCTAAATTTAATACACTTAAATTCTGCCAAAGTAATTTTATTTATTTACATATATTTAATCAATTAAATTTATTCATTAAAAAAAATATAATTTGAAAAAAAGTCCTTTCGTACAAAATTTTCTTAATTTTATTATAGATAGAAACCGATCTGGCTTACACCGATCTGAACTCAAATCATGTAAAATTTTATTAGTCGAACAGACTAAAATATTAAACTTCTTCATTTAATTTTTATTTTAATTCAACATCAAGGTCGCAATCATTTTTATTAATATAATCTTTCTAAAAATATTACGCTGTTATCCCTAAGGTAATTAATTTTTATAATAATTATTATAAAAAAAAAAAAATTTTCTTAATTTTGTTGGAATAATAGATTAAATCTATTCTGTCACCTTCCGCGTTGTTATATTGTAACGCCATCTCGTGATTATCGAGATAGGCAAGGAGCGATATTTCCTCAGCTTATGTTCTCTCTCTACTGTTCTTCTCCCCTTTTCATGTGCCGCGCACGTATCTTTTTCTGCTGAGTCACATGTATATTTTCTTGTATTGCTAAGGTTCCAATTAAAGGATATACTTGCTAATTTTGCACATATATCTCTCGCGACTATTCCTTATATCCTACCACTCGCAACGTGAGATTCACACTAGTTCTACAAATTTAATAATCAATCAATAAATAAAAATTTATAAAAATTTCATTAATTAATGTTAAAATTATCTTTAAATTAAAGTTTATTTTATTTAATTATCCTCCCAATAAAATATAATCATTAAAATAAAATTTATTTCCTTAAATAAATTTAAAAATTATATTAAATTCAATAGGGTTTTCTCATCCCATAATTTCTTTTAAGAATTTTAACTTAAAATTTAAATTCTAAATCTACAAATTGAAACAGCTTTAATTTCATCAATTCCTTCATTCCAGTTTTCATTTAAAAAACAATTGATTATGCTACCTTTGCACAGTCAATATACTGCGGCTATTTAAAAATCACTGAGCAGAAATAATTTTAAATGATCAAAAAACCATGTTTTTGTTAAACAAGTAAATTAAAATTTTAATTTAATAAAATAAATTTGTCTAATTCTTTAATTATATATACATATATATTTTAAATTTAAAAATTTCTATATAATTAATATAAATATACTTATACTATCATTATTTATTAAAATACTTAATTTATTTAAAATATTTTTTTATTTAATTAAATCAAATTTTTAAATTATTATTATATTTAAATTAGAATAATCCATTCCATAATAAATTATTAAATTTTTATAAAAAATTTTTAAAAATAAAAAATATTTTTCTATTTAAATCATTTATATTCATAAAATATTTTAATTATAATTTATAGTTAATTCCATAAATTTTTTACATAAATTTACTAATTAAATTTTATTATTAATTTAATTAATTGTAAATGATTTATATATAAATTAAATTTATATAAAAAAAACTAGATATCATAAAAGTGGATTAAAATATCTTTTTCAAATAAATATTTAAAATAATTTTTATACATTAACTTTAATATTTTATTTAACTCATTTTATTCCGAGAAATTTAAATTATTCCAATAAACAACAAAATTTAATAATCCCTGATACAAAAGATACAATTAATAAAATTTATTTTTATTTAATTAATTTATTTATTTTAAATTTTCATTTACATTACTTATATCTATAATATTTATTTAATTTTTTTTAATACTTCAACAATTCAAAAACTAACTCTATTTAATTTTTTATTATAATTTTATTTAATTAAAATAATCACACACACAAATCATATTAAATTTTTCATAAATATTTAAATTTAATTTTTTTTTAATTTTAATAAATCATATTAAATCATTAATCTTTTCAATGTAAATAAAATATTTTTAAATAAACTAAAATTTTTTTTTATTTTAAATACATTTTCCAATATATTTACTTTGTTACGACTTTTCTTACTAATCATAATTAATAAGAACGGCGGGCAATTTGTACATAATTTAAATATAATTCAACTTATAAATTTTTATAAATTTACATTTAAATCCTTTTTAAATAATAAATTTAAATATAATTTACAAAAAAAATATTTTTCAATATAACTCATCTAAATCTTAATAATTCTACATTTTGATTTGAATTTAATTTATAATATAAATTTATAATTAAAATCTCTTAATTTAATTTTCAACAATATATAAAATATTTATATTAAGTTAATCCATTTGTGGATTATCAAATTAATCAACAAGTTTTTCTAATATAATAAATTACCGCCAAATTTTTTATTTTTAATGCTTTACATTTAATATTTAATTAATTTTATTTTTATTTAAATAATAGGGTATCTAATCCTAATTTCTTTTTAAACTTAATTAGAAATAAATTTTCCAAAATAAATTTTTTTTATTAACTAAAATTATTACATTTCACTATAAATAAAATTAAAAAAAAAATATTTAAATCTCCTTTTTATATTCTTTAAATTATTAAAATTATTTATTCTTATCATCAGTTTAACCGCAATTGCTGGCACCTAAATTTATTAATAATATAAATAAAATTATCTATTATAATTTTTATTAAAATAATTATTTTAAATATTAATAAATCATTAAAAATTATTTAAATTTTTAAAAATTTTTTTATAAAAATTTATTTATATTCAAATTTTATAATTAATTTATAGAAAAAAAATTATTTCCCTACCTTATTCACTAATTTATCATATTTATCTAATTCATTTATTTTTTAATCAATATATAATTTAAATTAATATTAAATTTAATAAACATTTAATTTATACAATGATAAATTATTAAATTAAGGCCATGTGTAACGAGCAATACGATATTATTTTATTATTGAGAAGAAAATTCTTAATTTGAAATAATAATTATACAAACGTTTCGAGCTCTACTTGCTCCTCTTCAGTGCGCAAAAAAATAGTGATAATAAATAACGATAATAAATAAATACATAAAATTCTAATAAAAAATCCGCAATACATAGTCAATATAAGTTATCTCGGAAATGATACACATCAAGGAACAAAGGCATGGTATAAATAATAACACAGACACCGAATTGCTTAACAACGCGTATTTCGACATTCTAGAAGAAATATCGAATTTTTAGACTTATGTAAATGTTTATTTTGTGAGATCTGACACCTATTTATTCGACTTTTTAAAAGACTAGACAACAGTCAAGTACTAACAATAAGGCCAACAACAATTAGAAGCATCGTCATCTCAAGTTATTTGGAACAATTTGTAAGCATAAAGGTTCAATATTTTAGTATTTAGTTTAATTTATAATTTTTAATCTTTTTTCACGTACACATTAGTGGAATCCTATTTTACAATTGAATAAATTCTTTAAATTCAGTTAACAAATATCAAATAATTTGGAGAGGATGAACATAATCATTGCCAGATCGAGGGACTTTCGTCAAATAACGATAAGTGGTTCATCTGGAGTAATGTATAAGTGTCACTCCAAGTTTTTATTAATAGTTCTAATATATTTTATGAATAACCGGACGAATCATTCTGCTTCTAATTGGGTTCTTACTTTGTTGAACTATTTGAATGGTCTCAATTCATTGTAAATATATTTTGCGTTTTAACTATGACTCAACTATATAACTTATATTGACTATGTATTGCGGATTTTTTATTAGAATTTTATGTATTTATTTATTATCGTTATTTATTATCACTATTTTTTTGCGCACTGAAGAGGAGCAAGTAGAGCTCGAAACGTTTGTATAATTATTATTTCAAATTAAGAATTTTCTTCTCAATAATAAAATAATATCGTATTGCTCGTTACACATGGCCTTAATTTAATAATTTATCATTGTTTTTATTGTCATACGAGCTTGAGCATTGGTATGTGATGTTTTGATTAGGTATTAATTTTGCATTGATTTAATTTATATATTGACTAAAAAATAAATATGACATTTCCTACCACATTCACTAATTTATCATATTTATCTAATTCATTAATTTTTTTATTTATTTATAAAATACATTTTATAAATAAGTAAAATATTATACAGACAATTTATTACATAAATTTTTTTATAAATATAATAAATTATTTATTATATATATTTTTATTTAATTATTTATATAATAATTATATTTTAATATAAATTACGCACACAGATAAGAAATATTTTACATTTGCTCATCCCATATAAAAATATAAAAGTAATGGAAATTAAATTTTACATTAATTTATACTAGTATTATGAGGTAGTTAATACATGAAAATCATATAAGATGAATTCTGTACATCGATTAGCATAATATGATCACAAGTCAATAAATGATTTTGCTAATATATTATTTTGAATAAAAATTAAAAAAATATAAAAACAAAAAGAATGAAATTAATAAATTTTCTTCATTCTTTGTTTTCTTCTTCTATTAATTATTTTTTCTATTATTTGAATAAAAGATGTATCATGTGTAATAGATTAAATAGATAGATAATTTATATAAATATATATATAATTATACGTTTTGAAATTTATATATATATATATATATATATATTAATTTCAATATATACATATATATAAATTATTATTTATCTATTACATACGATACGCCTTTTATTCAAATAATAGAAAAAATAATAGAAAAAAACAAAGAATGAATAAAATTTATTCATTTTATTTTTATTTGTTTTTATAAAATTTTTATTCAAAATAATATATTAGCAAAATCATTTATTGCGACTTGTAATCATAATATTACGCTAATCGATGTACAGCATTTATCTTATAAGATTTCCATATGTGTTACTACCTCACAATACTATTATAAATAAATGTGAAATTTAATTTGCATTACTTTTATATTTTTATATATAATGAGCAGATGTAAAATATTTCTCATTCGTGTGCGTAATATATTGGTTTTTGTATTTATACTGATTTTACACATATCAAATGCAAGAGAGACAAAGATAGAATGATACTCTCTCCTTGTCAAGCTGTCAGTATGTTACCACGAAAATTTCCCCATGAGTATAGATCTAGTGAGATTTGTTCATCCCAAATATTACATAAAAAGAAGTTACGTAGCTTCGTGAAATATTTTTTAATATATTCTTTATATAATAAAGCAGGGAGACAAAGAGTCAAATTTTGCATTATTGCTCTTAAAAATTTATAATAAATTAAATACGATCTCGTGGCTAACCCAACCTTACCCGCTGCTAGCTGCGCATCTCCCCAAGTTATATTATGAATTTTATATTTATCTTTTTTCCAAAAAATCGATCTTTGTCTCCCTGCGGACAATCCTACTGATTAAGAATATCGTAAATTTAATAAGATTCATTAAGTATTTTGGCTAATATATGGGATGAACGAATCCGTAATTCCCGGCCGGCCGATAGGCGTCTCCACCATGTCGCCTGTCGACCTTTAAAAAAAAGCATCGATTCGGAAATAATCGATACAAAATAAAATCGATGTTTCAAAATCGATATTTTGCCAAATAAATCGATTTTAATCGATTCTTTTTTATGCAGGACAATGCGCGCCTAATTTAAATAGCTGCAACTAAAAGGAGAAAAAAACCGGCAAAAAATTAATAAAAAATTAAGTAAAGTATTATTTTGCTTTTATTAATATCCCTATTTTTTATTATTTTACTTTTTATTTATGTATATACAAAATTGAGCATGGAATATTGATGTTCCTGGTAATGGTTTGAATGCTGTATGATTTATAATTTTATCTTGTTTCTCTTAAGCGGGGAGCACACACTTTTGCATAAGCGCATAAGCGTAAGCATAAGAATCTTGATTGGTCTATAAACGTATGCACAAGAAATTCAACCAATCGAATTTCTTATGCATATGCTTATGCGCTTATGCAAGAGTGTGTGCTTCCCGCTTTATGATTCCAGAGTTGTATCTGCCTCCTTCAAATACATACCTATACAAAGAAAATATTTATTAGTTCTATCAGAGAGAAAGATGAGAGCGGCCAGGCCGGCGTTTTGGCTGTTACCGTTTTTACGGGACTGCTTGAAGCGCCCCTCGCACCCGTTTTTAATATCGGAACTAACTGCACACCCATTTTCTGGCAGGGTCGATAAAGTTTGTATTTGGTGCGAGTCCGTGCTACGCCCATAATTTTCGTGTTAACACAGTATCACGTATTCATTCTGTATATGTGCGATCTTTTCTCTTTATTTATATATATATATATATATATATATATGTATTTATATAATTTGTATAAAAACTAAAATATAATTATTAAAATATATATATATATGTATATGTGTAATGAAATATATAAATCTTATTTTAATTAAAATAAAACAAACGATTAATTGTTCGACCACCTGGATTTTGGAATGTAATTTTTAATATATATTATATTATATTTAATATTTATCGCCGCTTCTATTAATATGAAGTGCAATGTCAACGTGCAATAATGTACAATTATTTAAAGTTTCCATGCCTAATGTATCATGCCGGTATAAAAGAACGTCAAGTAGCATGCGTAGCCGAGCAACTAAGATGACGAGCTGAAATCGTGGACATTTCAAGTTCAAACCCCTGCCTTTTTCAGATTTTTTTTTCACTTTTTTCAAATAAGTTATTATGTGTATAAATGTGTAATAATCAATATATCATTATTTGATAATTTTTTTTGTAATGGAACAAAATAAATTATTTTTTAATTCTGCAAGGAATTTAATTATTAATGCAAACGCCCACACACATAATTTAGATATTCAATTTTTTTTAGTTCAAATGTTTCTTGCAATCTGTATACGACAATCAGTCCACTCGCTGTGCCACAGATTGCATCGCATAATACGCTCAGAGTTATAATACGATAGAGATCGCTTTACGCTGTTTTTCCTTGAAATAAATAAATTTTACGTGTTGTGTACGCGTGTTTAGTATATTTGTTTCTTTCATATTAATTTTAACTATAATTAGTTTTTTAATTAAGATTATTTTAGTGTTAGTTGTTTATTTGTTAGTGTCCTGTTTTCTTTAATTTCGCATTTTTTAATTTTCTTTTTTTTTTGGTGTTGGTGCTAATTATTATTTTTATTTTACAATGTCGAGTAAACACCGGTTTTACGATAAATGTGTGTATTTAAATTGCACAAATATTAGGACAAAAGATGGAAAACGTTTATTTCGATTTCCATTACAAACGGGTGCGAGACATGATTTATGGTTACGCAATAGTGGTGAGTTTATAAAATTGATTTACTTATTTATATCAATATATAATATATATTGATATGATATATGAAACAAATATATATATATATTCTTTGTTTTTTTTTAATAAAATATGTCAGATATTATGTATGTTTACGTATGGATTACGTTGAAGTGTTTCTTTGCCGCGTTTTTCTGATCTCGCCGAACGGTTCGCGAATCCTGTGCGAATAAAAAACGATGCGCGTGTGTGTGTGCGTGCGATTGTGATGATCAGTTTCAGTTCGTCTTCAACGCTTGACGAGAGAAGAGGTCCCGAACTGCTGTAAGTTTATAAAAACATATTTTTGTATAACACATTAGAACGATTTTATATTATTTTTTTTGTCTAGAAAACGTTATATTAATAACCGTTATGAAAACGATCTCGACGACGGTCGTCACCGGCATCGTCGCCGTCGTCGAGATCGTTTTCATAACGGTTATTAATATAACGTTTTCTAGACAAAAAAAATAATATAAAATCGTTCTAATGTGTTATACAAAAATATGTTTTTATAAACTTACAGCAGTTCGGAACCTCTTCTCTCGTCAAGCGTTGAAGACGAACTAAAACTGATCATCACAATCGCACGCACACACACACGCGCATCGTTTTTTATTCGCACAGGATTCGCGAACCGTTCGGCGAGATCAGAAAAACGCGGCAAAGAAACACTTCAACGTAATCCATACGTAAACATACATAATATCTGACATATTTTATTAAAAAAAAACAAAGAATATATATATATATTTGTTTCATATATCATATCAATATATATTATATATTGATATAAATAAGTAAATCAATTTTATAAACTCACCACTATTGCGTAACCATAAATCATGTCTCGCACACGTTTGTAATGGAAATCGAAATAAACGTTTTCCATCTTTTGTCCTAATATTTGTGCAATTTAAATACACACATTTATCGTAAAACCGGTGTTTACTCGACATTGTAAAATAAAAATAATAATTAGCACCAACACCAAAAAAAAAAGAAAATTAAAAAATGCGAAATTAAAGAAAACAGGACACTAACAAATAAACAACTAACACTAAAATAATCTTAATTAAAAAACTAATTATAGTTAAAATTAATATGAAAGAAACAAATATACTAAACACGCGTACACAACACGTAAAATTTATTTATTTCAAGGAAAAACAGCGTAAAGCGATCTCTATCGTATTATAACTCTGAGCGTATTATGCGATGCAATCTGTGGCACAGCGAGTGGACTGATTGTCGTATACAGATTGCAAGAAACATTTGAACTAAAAAAAATTGAATATCTAAATTATATGTGTGGGCGTTTGCATTAATAATTAAATTCCTCGCAGAATTAAAAAATAATTTATTTTGTTCCATTACAAAAAAAATTATCAAATAATGATATATTGATTATTACACATTTATACACATAATAACTTATTTGAAAAAAGTGAAAAAAAAATCTGAAAAAGGCAGGGGTTTGAACTTGAAATGTCCACGATTTCAGCTCGTCATCTTAGTTGCTCGGCTACGCATGCTACTTGACGTTCTTTTATACCGGCATGATACATTAGGCATGGAAACTTTAAATAATTGTACATTATTGCACGTTGACATTGCACTTCATATTAATAGAAGCGGCGATAAATATTAAATATAATATAATATATATTAAAAATTACATTCCAAAATCCAGGTGGTCGAACAATTAATCGTTTGTTTTATTTTAATTAAAATAAGATTTATATATTTCATTACACATATACATATATATATATATTTTAATAATTATATTTTAGTTTTTATACAAATTATATAAATACATATATATATATATATATATATATATATATAAAGAGAAAAGATCGCACATATACAGAATGAATACGTGATACTGTGTTAACACGAAAATTATGGGCGTAGCACGGACTCGCACCAAATACAAACTTTATCGACCCTGCCAGAAAATGGGTGTGCAGTTAGTTCCGATATTAAAAACGGGTGCGAGGGGCGCTTCAAGCAGTCCCGTAAAAACGGTAACAGCCAAAACGCAGGGCCTGGCCGCTCTCATCTTTCTCTCTGGTTCTATGTTCATAAAAAAAGATAACCGAATAAAAATAGTACAATGAGAGTAAAGGTAGAAGCTTGAGAAACAGGTTATAATTATTAAAAACCCAAGAAATTTGATATATTATGCTATATTATTAATTCCTGTAAACATATTACACATCTTGTACATAATTTTATGTACAGTAAGAACACATGCTTCTTATTTCGCGAAGTGAAGGAAACATCGATGTTATTTTTTAATAATCGATTGTTACTCGATGTATCGATCAGCAAAAACATCGATTAAAATAATCGATGTTGTAATAAAAAGCATCGATTTTCTAAACATCGAGTGAACATTGCCCTCCACTACTCCGGCAAACGAGCCGAGAGAGCCGACACTCTCCTTCGAGAAGTGTATATGGTCAGACGAGTCTTTGTACACGGGAGTCTTTTGAATAAAACAGTCTTTGTTCTATTATAAGTAGCTTAAATATATCTATTGTGGCACTCAGATATCCTCGTCTCCTATCCTTCGCATATCCGCGCCTTCGCGGTTACGGTTCGAATAAATATATAACGGTCATTTCATAGATTCTTAAATATAGACTTTATTTCAATGTTAAATAAAGGTTTTTATAAAACATTTATAAAATATTTATATAATAATATTTGAAAAAATATATATTCACAAATATTTATGAATCTTTATCATAAATATATTGTGTCTGGGGTAGATTTAGAGGTTAGATATATAAAATAAGTATTATATATTCTTCCTGCATTATATAAAAAATCAAAAAAATTCTTTTGAGAAATTTAAAACTTAATAATAAACGAAAATAAATTTTGTCCAATATTTTATTACACATAATTTTTTATATAAAAAAAATCGCTCACATACATATAACTTCTCTTCCCCATTTCTCCGTCTCTCTCATTTCCGGTTTCCCTCATCGGTTCCAGCCAATCAGAGCCGATTCTCAAGAAAACAGTCCCGTGGCGGCATCTAGCGGCGAAGTGTCGAATTTCCACCTGAACAAAGAAAGGCGAAAAAAGCGAAGCCCACTACCCAACACAACTACACTGACTAGGCCCGTAAAGCGAGAGAAGTACGTAACGAGCGGATGTAGCAGGCGCGACAGTCGCCAAGCCAGAGCCTATCCGCAAAGGAAGAGCCACGGTGTGACGTAAACGAGACAATCCAAACAAGTATCAGCTGTGTGCTCCCCGTAGTCATTGTTCTTCTCTTTAGGCTCCGCGTCCAGATTCTGGCCGAAGGGGCTCCGTTCTCGGACTCTTCCGATCGAGTCGAGCGCAAGAGACGAATCAGCTGGGCCAAGTCAGAGCGAGCAGGTCGAGTCCGCAGTGACAGTTCCCAGCTGACGCGGAGAAGACAGAGCGCGAGCGAGCAAGCGAGAGAGCAAAGGAGGAGAGAAAGAGAGAGAAAGGAAGAAAGAGACGAGTCTCGAGGTGCGCTTTAAAATCGACGTGTGTGGCGAGCTATTGCGAGAGGCCAGTCGACCTTTTTTTCGCCCGAAAAAAAGGAGGGAAAAAAAATCGAGCAACCGTGGCTGCTTCTCGGCCGCCCCAGCCACCACCTCCGGCCGCCACCTTCAAACGTCAAC
Source organism: Nylanderia fulva (assembly GCF_048542155.1). Taxonomy (NCBI): domain Eukaryota; kingdom Metazoa; phylum Arthropoda; class Insecta; order Hymenoptera; family Formicidae; genus Nylanderia; species Nylanderia fulva. Next base: position 82,874 of record NW_028189622.1, read on the forward strand.
CGACGACACCATCGCTCTCACCCCGAGGGACAATAATCGTGTGAAAAACGGGGCGGTACGCGCATAAGCCTGGCCTCGAGCAGCGAGTCGGACGACGGTGGACTCGCTCCGCCACCGCGCAAAAGGTCCCGTAGTTCCCTACCGGCTACCCTAAGACCAGCGGACGAGCAGCACTCCTCCAGTCCGGACATGGATAACTATCGGTAATCTCTTTTCTCCCTCTAAGGAATTTTTCCATTTTTTTTTTTTACATTTTTTTCCGTGTTTTTGTAGTTTTTAACGTTCCTGGAATTTTCCTAATTTTATTTTCTCTCGATTTAATATATATAATTTCTATTTTTAATATATATTTAAATAATTTATTTTATATTTTAGTATTTATTTGTAAATAAATATTAAATAATTATAAAATAAAAATATAAATAATTTGTATATAAAATGTTAAATAATTTATTTGCTATAAATAATTTTGTTTTTTATTTATTTTATATTGATTTATTAATATTGTGATCTACTTGAAAACTGTTAAAGAAACTTAAATTGTTGCGAGAAATATGGGTATACATTGATATACCTCTGAATTAATAATATAGTCAATGTCATCATGGATGATATTTCAGTGTACACGACAGCATAATGCAACAGCAGGCTTCGAATGGCGGTGTATCTTCTGGATTACAACAAAATGGAGCTAAAGCGGACTCCGGTGGACTTCATGCCAATGGCAACCTGCTACCAGACTCAGATAACGATGTTAATGGTATGAACGGGGAAATAAATCAGAGTCTAGGACCTCCCAAGATAATGGACAAAACTAATCAAGACATTGTGAGACTTATCGGACAACATTTAAAGACAGTTGGTTTGGAGTATGTATTGTTATTTAATTTATCCATATTTTTTAAGCCATCGGTCTCATTATTTAATAATGAGAAGCAATTTGGTCTCTATCAGGAAATTATAATTACATTTATTAATTATATATTTTATCGGACTATACATTGACACACTGACCCAGTTATTATATATTTATTTTATAATATTTATATAGTTCTTCATAAATTTATTAATATCACCTTCAAAAAAATTTTGCATGAATTTTTAACAAGAATTATATAATCAACAATTATACAGAAGAGATGTAGTTTGTAACTAACAATAAATAAGGAGAGAAATATATTTTTTTTTTAGTCGTACAGCAGATCTGCTTATGCAAGAATCAGGTTGTCGACTAGATCATCCTGCCGCAGCAAAGTTTAGACAGCACGTTATGGATGGCGATTGGAATAAAACAGATCATGACCTCAATGAACTCAAGTCCTTCTTAAATAGTGCGCACCAGAGTTTAGTGGTAAATCTTTACAATATAATTAATAATTACTATAATACAAGGTGCTTTTTTAAAGTGTTTAGTTTGAACTTGATTTATATATTCTATTATTCAATGATAGAAAAAACTATAAGAATATGGAAATATATTTTTTTCAAGTCAGATATTAAAAACAATTATAAATTAACGTAAAGATCTCGACAGTGAAATATTGCTCAAATAATGAAATATATATAATGCAAAAATTATAATTTTTTGGAAGATTTGTTTGTATATTTTTTTTTATAAAAAATTATAAAATAAAAAAAATTTTCTTTTTAATAACTTTATATTTACAATTGGATATTCGAACTCACAGCTTAAAATAAAAATATAATTTTAGTTTAGAATAGGATTATTAATATATAATATAATATATAATATTAATATTTTAATATATTAATATATAATATTAATATTATATGTATATAAATATATATTATATGTATATAAATATATATTATATAATATCAATATATAATAATATTTATACGTTTCTAATTTATAATAAAATATTTAGATTATAATATATATTAATATATAATATTTTATATTGATTCTATTAAATAATGATGAAAAAACAGATAATAAGAAGAAAATGCATAAAAGAGAAAGAAAGTATAATTTTTAAGAAATGTAATCGAAAAAGATAGCATTTTTTATGAATGCAATTAATAAAATATACAAACAATTTAATTGATATTCTCTTCTTATTCATAGGAAATGAAGTTCTTACTGCTAGAACAAAAATATTTAGAATATTTGGAAGAAGGTATGGTATTCGATGCGTTACATGTACTACGCAATGAGCTTACACCTCTGGGCCATAATACTGGTCGTGTTCATCAGTTATCTTTATTTATGATGTGCAGTGGACGAGATGAATTACAGGTATTTTGTCCTATTCGCTTCAAATAACAGACCCGCATGATAGCACACAGCGTAATAAACAACATTAACAACGTTTTACATTAATAAGTCTCTACGAAAATTGAAGCTTTGTCAGTCATGAGATATATCTTTGAAACTAACTTACAACTGAAAATTTGATCACTAGCAAATGGACACTTGTTGACAGACACGTGCAGGCTGGGATGGCAAAGGGCCAGCCTCCAGGGCTGCGCTTATGGACAGACTACAAAGATACCTGCCACCCTCCATTATGTTACCACCACGCAGGCTTCATTCTTTACTCTGTCAAGCTGTGGAAATGCAAAACCAACTCTGCACGTATCATATAACGCATACACAGGTATATTAATGAGTCGCATTGCAATTTTAATTAAGCAGCTCGATAAGAAGAAATTTTTGTCAAGTTACTAATCAGAATAAATGTTTCTTTTATATATATATATATATATATATTATATGAATAATTACTAAATTTATTTCAATATTAATCAGAATTTTCACAATACAATGTAATTAAATATTATATTGTGAAAATTTTAAGAAAAATTAACGAATGTTTTTGAAAATTATGCTGATAAATTTGTGGAATATTATTTTATTTTAAAATTTACAGAATTTTATTAAAAGTTGTGTTATTTTCAAATATTATTTTTTACTAAAATTTATTAAAATATTGATAAAAAGTTCTATTAATGAAATTATTGGATATTATATATATATATATATATATATATATATATCATATATATATATCTTCTAAAATTGAACAAATAAGTGCAAAAAATATATGAAGAATTTTTAATTATATAATTTGTAACATATTATTCTAATATTGATTGTTTTCCCAGATTTACATTGAAATTTTCTTTTATAATAATTTTTTTATGAGTAATTAATATTGAAAATATTTGACATATATTTGAAAAATTTATATATATTATGCAAAAATCTTCTACTATTAACTATAAATGAAATTTAATGTGTATATATATATATAAATTTTAAAAATGTTTAAAAATGATACAATTCTAAAATTGGAACAAATTTTTCAGAATCAAAGAAACGTTATTAAATCTTATTATGAGAAAATATTTTCTTAATTTTTGTTTTAATAAGGCACATTAAAATTTTGACATTTTAATAGCAAAAATGTGTTTTGTTAATGTGAATATATTTATTATAATATATATTTCTTCCTCTAAATTGCTAATTTCTTGTCTTAAAATTCAAAATACTTTTAAAAACTGATGTAATAGAGCAATTTAAACAGCGTCATTGTTTTTTTGCAGCCAAAAATCTATAAAAAACACTTACTGTAATTAAAGTTACTTGACAAAAATTTTTTTATTGATTTATGTTATGAACTTAAATATATTTGCCCTTCTTTATTATATTATTTTTATACTTTTTATCTATACTTTTAATGCTTACTTTCTTACTCTATCTTTTTTTATAGTATTATTATATTACTGTTTTTATATAAAAAAATATTGAAATATCTTTAATAAGTTTAGTATATAATATTGATATCTAAATCTCTCAAAACAAGATAGATTTATAGAATTACTTATTATACCAAGTATTTAATAATGATGAAATTAGATGCTTTAATACTAAATGTTAAAATGGATTATTTTTTAAATCACATTTTTAATTAGAGAAATAGTATTTAAATTGTAATATTTATAAATCTTGTCATTTTGTAGTTTTAGAAATATAAAATATTTTAATTATTTATTGATGAGTAAATTTTTATTATATTTGAAAGATAAATATCAAATTCTAAAAACGATATTTTATCGTTTCTTTTTTTTGCAAAAAAATTCAAATTGAATAAGAAATTCTAATTTTTTATTATATTTAAATTTTTATTATGTTTGAAAGATAAATATCAAGTTTTAAAAATAGTTATTTTATCGTTTTCTTTTTGCAAAAAAGACTAAAATTAAATGAGAAATTCATACATTATTTATAATTAAAATATATATTTTAATTATAAAAGACATATTATCAATTAAAATTAATATTTTATATTTATAATAAATATTCAATACAGATATAAAATTTCAATAAAAATTTCATTATTAACATTATTTACTTTTGATAAACTTTATTTATAGTTAATAGCAGAAGATTTTAGCCTAATATATCAATTTTCAAATATATTTCAAATATTTTTAATATTAACTACCCATCAAAAAATTATTATAAAAGAAAAACAATTTTATTGTAAATCTGAGAAATCAATCAATATTAGAATAATATGATACAAAAATTTATTATAATTTAAAATTTTTCATATATTTTTTGCACATGTTTAATTTTAGAAGATTATTCAATAATTTCATTAACAGAACTTTTATCAATATTTTTATAAACTTTAGTTAAATAATATTTGAAAATATAATAACACAACTTTTAATAAAATTCTGTACAATTTAAAACAAAATAATATTCCACAAGTTTATCAGCATAATTTTCAAAAGCATTCGCTTATTTTTCGTAAGATTCTTACAATATAATATTTAATTATATTGTGAAAATTCTGATTAATATTGAAATAAATTCAAATTAAATTTAAATTAAATGCATATATTCATGCATGCATAGTGATTTATTCGACAAAAATATTAAAAAAATGTATATATATAAATCGGAATTAAAATGATTTAGTGAAAAGTTATTCAGTTAAAAGAAAATTTTAAAGTGCAATATTTATTTTGACTTTTGGTAAAGCCAAGATTATATTAATGGTTATCTTAATCTTTTTTAAATCTATGGGGTACTTTATTTTTTTTATTTTTTTAGATTAAGATTTCTTTAGTTATGATCCTTCAAAGTTATATACTACTTATTTCTTCTTTTCAACTAAACTTTTGTTCATAATATTTGTTTTTATAATAATTTAACGTTCTTTTTTATGTCTCAATTTATTGAAATTAGTAATTATTTTTATTATATAATTTTTTTTCTCATATATGAATATATATATGAATATATATATATTTATTAAATATTACAATAATAAAATATTGTTTCCGAAATATATATTTATTTTAGCGTCGCGGCGTTACCGCGTCACTTGAGATATATATATATATATATATATATATATATATATATATATATATAGGTATATATAGGTATATAAACATATATTATTATTTGGAAAATAAAATTCTTCTATATACATATATGTATATGCATAAGTACGCACATACACATTTAAATACTTACATAATATTTTCACAAATTTTATTATTGTACAGGATGTTATTATGCATTTTTTGGAAATATATTTTAAGACTCGCCATGTTTTGACAAAAATTTATTTTATCAAAAATTATTACTAGTAATTTAGAAAAATAGATTTGTAATTTTTATAGAGATAAATCTGTGTGTGTGTGTGTGTTTTCTCAATTAAAATTATTAATAATTTTTCTTTTTAAGCAGACGAGTCTAGAAAATGTCTCTCTGCTTGTGGATCACAATTGTGGTAAGGAGCAATTTCCGTGCCACACCATACAGATACTCAATGATCATTGCGATGAAGTTTGGTATTGTAAATTCTCGCCCGACGGTCTCAAACTCGCCACAGGTTCTAAAGATATGACTGTAATTATATGGGATGTAGATCCAGTGAGTATAACATATAGTGTGAAATGCTTCCAAGATTAGAAAATTTTTTGTTTTTTTCCATATTAGTCCTAAAAACCAATTTAGTCCTAAAAAATATGATTTGCATTTTGATGAAATACAAATTATAAAAAATTTATTTTATATTTTTATTTTCTCTTTGCTTTTTTCTTGTATTAACGTACTAGTCTTATATTATGTTTCTAGCTTTATCAAAAGTTATTTATTAATCTTTATGAAATTAATTGTATGACAGATTTTTAAAATAAATATTCAATAATATTCAATAAATATTCAATAAATTATTCAATAATAATTATTATAATTTTTACTGAAAAAAACTCAAAGTTAGCAAAAAAATAGTGGACAAGAAGTGTGATTAGTGATTGGTATAAATTTTATTTGATTCTCGAATAATCTGTAATTAATACAAACATTTTTTCTAAAATGCGATATAGGAAACATTAAGAGTAACACATAGGAAAACACTCGAGGGCCATACGTATGGCGTAGCACTGATCGCCTGGAGCCCCGACAGCAGTCATCTAATTGCCTGCGGCCCTGAAGACTGCCCTGAGCTGTGGCTTTGGAATGTCGACACGCCCGATTGCGAATTACGCGTGAAACTGACCCAGAGTACGGACGACTCGCTGACGGCTTGCGCCTGGCATCGTGATTCGAATAAATTCGTAGCCGGGGGACTTCGTGGTCAATTTTATCAATGCGTATGTGTTAACTTTTATAAATTAATAAGTTATAACAAGGTGTCCAATTTTTATCGACCACTCCTGAAAACTTATTTTTGATTGTACAACAAAAATTGTTTGGTTTGACAGAAAATGGCGCTTCTTTCTGAAGGGCACTTTTCAAGGTTATTTATATTTTTTAAATAAAACTACTATAATTTTTTATATAAATCGATTCCTTGCAATTTTTAAATAAAAGCATAAAAGATTATAAGGGCAAGATAGCCAAAAGATGAATAGTTTACGGGATATTTTACACTTTAATTTGATACTAAAGTACATAATGAAATATCTCGTAAAATATTTTTTTTTTATGATTTTATCACAATACTTACATGCGTAAAATAATGGAAGGAATCTGGTGCAAAGAAAATACATAGTTGTTTGTAAGGAAAAGTATGTATGTACTAGTTGCAAATTACATATTTTTTCTTATAAACAACTATGAGTTTTTCTTTACACCGATTTCTTTGGAGGAATCAGTTCATATAAAAAAATGAGTGTAGTTCTATTTAAAAAAAACATGAATAACCATCAAATGACCTTAAAAAGCGTTTTTCAAAAAAAAAGTAAGCAGCGTCATCTTCTGTCTTTTTTTAAATCAAACAACTTTTGTTTAAAACATTTTGCTATATAATCAAAAATAAGAGTTTTCGGGAACAGTCGATTAAAATTGAACATCCTATAACTTAGTTTATAATTCTTTGGCTGCACATAAAACTACTTTCTAAAAATTTTCAACGAGTGAAATAAAAACAATTACGGAACATTATTTAAAAAATATTTACCATATTAATTAATTATATATTGATAATTTAACAATGAGTTTTGTTTCAATCGACTATTTATTTAAAAATTTACTTATTTTTATTGTGAAAGAGCGAGAACGTGAATATGTAAAGTTTGCAGCCGAAAAGATAGATGTAATTTTTTTATTAGAAAAAAATTCAAAATTAACTCAAACACATATCGAATATTAGTGTACTTAACTTTAATAAAAATTTTAGGACATGGACGGCAATGTCTCCGATTCATGGGAAGGAGTAAGAGTAAAATGTCTATGGTGTCGCAGCGATGGCAAAACTGTTCTAGCCGCTGATACACATCATAGAATTCGAGGATATAACTTTGATGAATTATGCGATTTTACAATGTACGGTTTAAAAATCATTACCATTTTATTAGGCGATTACATAAGATTTTTAACAAAATTGTCCTACTTTATTATAGGTTGCAAGAAGATCATCCCGTCATGTCATTTAGCGTAAACAAAGCGGATCGACTCGCGTTACTGAATGTAGCCAATCAAGGTGTACATCTTTGGGACTTGCAAGATAGATGTCTTGTAAGACGTTTTCAAGGAGTCACCCAAGGACATTTTACTATTCACAGTTGTTTTGGAGGAACCAATCAAGATTTTATTGCATCTGGTAGTGAAGGTAAGAAAGTCATCGTATAAACAAAATTGTTGCACATTAAATCACCACATATGTTTATTTATTTAGAAAAATAAATTTTTATTTTATTATTTTTATTAGAATTTTTATATTATTTTATTAGATAATAAGATGCAATTTAATTCGACCAAAAACTGGCTATTCATTTATTGAAAATAAGTATTTATTTATCACTGGCGATCAACAATTAATTGTGAAGATATTTTATTAGAATTTTTTTAAGTACAATTATTAATTGTTTGTTACTTTATATTAACACAGATACTAAGGTATACATCTGGCATATCAAGAGAGAATTGCCTATAGCAACGCTCACAGGACACAGTAGAACAGTTAACTGTGTCTCATGGAATCCTGTTTATCATCAAATGATGGCTTCTGTATCGGATGATTTTACAGTAAGAATATGGGGTCCAAGATCATCTTCTCTCGACGGAGTTGAAAACGATAAGACTGGTAAGCAAAGTTTTCTAAGAAATTATATATAATATAAAAGTCATTGCAAAATGTGTTGTACATGCAGGGTGTCCCATAAAAAATAGCTGAAACTTAATAACTCAAAAAGTACTTAAAAGAAAAATACTTTATTATAACGTTTTAAAAAGTTCTCGAGATAAGTTACAAGAATATGTAAAGAAAAATAGTAGGTTTTATTTAAGAAATTGAAGGTGATCTTCAAATGATTATACAAAGTCAAATCAATGATACAATCTAATGTCTCCCATGAAGTCAAAAAACTTTTGTTTGAAACATTTTTTGTATCTCTTAGATTTCGAAATATTTGCCTGGGGCAGCAATTGAAATTATATACAGGGTGTCCGGTAAGTGTTAACACGACACGGCGCGCCGCAAAGCGGAAGGAGGAGCGGACGATGACTGTTTACGAATTGTATTCGGGAAATCTTCGTGTATCGTGTTACAGTAAGACGTCTTTTCTCGTCGCGCGCTTCTATTCGCGTGGATTGGCCGATCTTTTTTATTTAATAACTCAATAATATTGCGAAAATCGCAAAACGGTAGAGGACTTTCCTATTCGGTTTAACTTACTCTACCTGCACGCGACGGTTGAGGCAACTCTTACCGGACACCCTGTATACAGGGTATCTTATAGGAAATTACTGATTGTGAGACTAATCAGTTGTCACTTTAATGCATGCAGTTATTGAGAAAACAAAAATTGTATTGAAAAAACGAAAGTCTATATCATGTTTTTAATGAATATAAATAAAATGTTTGTATACCAGTTTATTTTATTGACAAAAAGTAACGAAAAAAGTGTTAATAATCATATATGTAAACTAATAATAAATATTTTCGAAATGCGCATCATTTAAATTTATACAAAGTTCTGTTCTTTTACGAAAACTCAAAAATTTTTTCTAACATATCATTTTTAATGTTATTGATGATCCTTTTAATAGCTGCTATTGAATCTGGCACTGCTAAAAATATTTATCATTAGTTTGTGATTTTATGTGATTATTAGAACTTTTTACATTACTTTCTATCAATAAAATAAACTCGTATACAAACATTTTATTTATATTCATTAAAAACTGTAGACTTTCCTCTTTCCAACACAATTTTTGTTTTCTCAATAACATGTTTGCATTAAAAAATGAAATACTGATTAGTTTCAGCAATTTCCTGTGGAACACCCTGTATTATAACTGAGAATACATCTTTCTATTTTCTTTGAAAGATAAATTGTTCAATTTTAATCTAAAATCTAAAGTATAGTTCCTGAAAAGTTGGGAGAATCATAATTAGAACACTATTATAAAATTTTGCTATAAAAAATATAAAAAATAGAAAAGTATTATAAAAAAATATTTAACAGTTAATATAAAACATCTTTTGTAACAAAATATATAAGAATAAAATATTTTACCTAAAGCTAGATCATACAATCCACCTTTCAGTGGATATCCAAAGATGTAAAAAGATAGAACTGTTCTGATTTTCATCACACTTAAGTTCTTTATATCATTTGCCGTAAACGTAGAATAATAAATGGGAGTCTTAATAAAAAACATTTTTTAATTTTATATCACATTCTATATTTTGATAAATAAAAATCAATATAAAAATGATAGCTTTTATTATTGAACTTTTATTAGTGAATCTATTTTTGTAAAAAATATATTAAAATGTCTCTCTCCTCTTGAGAATATCCTGTACATATGAGTGCAACCCCTTCTTTATAAATAATTTTATGTACATTAGAATTAGTTTGGGTCCAAAAACCATTTCTAATATTCATGTACACTGCGAAAAGCTGAAATATCAAAATAACATGTATTTGTTAATTTCAGTATCGCTAGAAACTAATTCTTCAAATACCAGTGGATGGCATGAAATGGTATCGTAGCGAACTACAGAGCGCACCAGTGTTCCCATGACCTCATGGTGTTCAAAAGACTGTCATATTGACATTTGACTATTGTACTGTCCTGTTGATTGTCATATTGACATTTTACTTCCTTCTGCAGTTGCCCCCTCCGTACCTCTCAATCACTCTCACCTACCATCTGTTGAATAGAGGTATTAGGAGAGATGTATATGTTAGCAACAACTGCTAAACCGTCTGCAACTATTAAAAGAACCGAAAACCATCGAGTGTAATTTTCACCTTAGTGCATATATATATATATACACACATATATATATATATATATATATATATACTTTCTTTTTAATAGTATCTTTATGTATTTTGTATGCATATGATATCCGTTGTGTTATCTCGATTAAAAAATGTTGAGTGATTTAAGCGTCAAGAGTTAATAATCGAAGATATGATGCATAATAAAGTAGATTATATGGCAGAAAATAGAAAATGAAGAAAATTCCGTCTTAGGATTGATGTGTAAGGAATAAAAATTATAAAACACAACAACAACAAGAACATGGAACGCATCTGTGTGATGTTGGGACAGTATCATAGAAACGTTATGTTTTGACAGGAATTTTGTCAAATTGACTATAATTGTATCAATAAATATTGTAAATAACAATTTCGAATATAGAGTTTTATTCTAAGTCATTCATCGATTAATGACACAAATATTATCTTTAATATGTTATGTTTTTTGTAATTTTTGTGATGCAAAATGTAAATTTTCAAATATGTATTGTGATCTCGTCAGATTACTGGATTTCATATATATATATATATATATATATATATATATATATATATATATATATATATATTAGGCAAAGTTCTCTTAAAAAAAACAAACACTTGCTAAAAAATAAATTATTTTTGTTCAATTTTCAAGCACACCAAACTGCAGAATTTAGAAAGTAATACATATGTAAATGCGTAAATATGCTTAAGCAATTATAAAATAACTATTATTTCTCAATTTTTACTTAGAATTATAATCACAATTTGTGCAAAAAAAAATGTATATCACTATAGTTTATAGAACTTTCTAACGAAAGCGTTTAATACGAATCAGAAATTATGTTTTTAATAGCCCGCAAAAGGCCTAATTTATTTATGTGTAATTAAATAATTGGAAATGGTAAACATACTTTAGGTGATATTGGAAAATTATGAATGTTGTGTGCTGATTTTATTAACTGCCATGTATTAAAAGATATGTAACGTGTGCTACCCCTTTTCATCATTTATTCAAAAATATACCTATGACGTGCATATAATGTGATAACATCTTGGTAGTGCAACGATATATAATGTTTAATAAAGTTAGTAAATTTGCTTTTTTTTATTACTGTGTGTATATTTGTTTGCAAAAATAATTTTTAAAAATTATATATGATACAGAAAAAGGGAAACCATACTGTAAAAAGGATAAAATAATTAATTTTAATTTGGCTTTATTCAAATTGCAATTAAAATATGCTTGGAATGTAATATAGCAATTAAAGGGATATAAATATAATCCGAAAAAAATTTATTAGTCTGAAACAATGAGAATATCAAGGGAAAGAGAGAGGAATTTACGATATATATGTAAACAAATTTTAGTAGCACATACTATTATTAAATAATTACATACGTAAAAAATTTATATAGTATGATCTTAATACAATATTTATTATTAGAAATATAACGTCAATCACTATTATCATTTGCATTTACCTCTGGTGCCTTAGCACTTTATAATTTAATCAAAAATTTACAGTTTCTTGTAATTTAGAATGACTAAATTTAATTCATAATTCGTATATATGTATAAGCTGCATATATAACAAAACTTAAGAGCTAGTTCTATCTTAAATATCTTTCAACTTTTATTCATATGTATTACATATATTTATATACTTTTAATCGATTTTATCCATTATTACAATAATCTAATCTAATTTTAATTAGACACACATTTAATAATTGTATTGAAATATTGAAAATTAAATTGCTTGTTTGTCATGAATTTTTGTATTTACCATTGTAAGTTGTAAGATATCGTGAAAAAGTTATATATATATGTGTATGAAATAATTAGATACTTTTAATTTTCATAGATTAAATACACATATGATTATTAAAATATAAGGGTAAAAAAGTGTGTTAGTAAACAATTAAATATCAAATTTTTATTGGACAAATAAATGCAAAAATTTTCAATTAGATAGTAGAATATATAATATATATATGTATATTAATTTTTATATATTGTTTTGCATTAATATTATATTATTCAAAATTATTTGCAATTTCTCTTAACTGCAAATTTTTTTTATAAGTGCAGTATTAATTTTCTCAGTCAAAATTTGATTAAACATAAATTCTTGCACAAATATTTGGGAAAATTTAATTTAATATTTGGGATAGTTTAATTTTACGAGATTTTTCGATTGAAGTTAGGGGTAATTTTTCGGTTTTACGTCAACAAAACTTTGAAACATAAATATTTTTGCTTTGTGCACCGGTATTTATTTCTAACGAAAAATTATTTAGTTTCGTTAGGATAACGCATTGTCATCCGCGATTTGGCTCTTGTTGCCCGTCTTATACGTTAAATTTATAAATATTTTTATTCCAAAAAATTACAGCTTATTTGGGACATGAAAAGGTAAGTTTCCATCAAATTTGGTGAAAAAAATTTTTTTTTGTCCGAGAAAAAAAATAATTACGAAAAACACAGTTTTTTAAATTTTTCTCGAAAATTTTGAGGTTATGTGAAAAATGATGTATACAAAAGTTTTAGATCGTTTTAATATCTACAACTTTTTCTTAAAACATTTTTTGATCCGAGGTCAACTTTTGGCGGAAATCACAAAAAACCGTTTGCCACCCCTAAAAGTCACCCCAGAACACCCTAAAATACATTTGATCAAATTGTATTTTTTTCCCCCGTAATCAGTGCAAAATTATCTACCAATTCCACCAAGAGCCGTCCTGTTATTAATTTTTTCCGTTTTTGGTCTTTTTAACACGTACCTAATTGCACTGGTCTAATATGCATATATACAATATAAAAGATCTTGATAATAAAAACAAATATAAATGATCATCTAGATTAAATTTTGGCGTCAGGTTATATTTATATACATATATAAATAATAAAAATAGATGTTATATATCTATACCTGCAGATTAAATAAAAAAAGTGTTATATATCTTAATGAGATTATCTAGGATAAAATGTTCAGATATACTTTGGTTTAGATAAAATAATAGAATGGTTTAGATAAAAAAATAGAAAAAATACTCAAGTTGTAGAACTTAAACACAGTAAGCGTTAAAAACTTATGAACAACTTATAACTTATAAATAAAAGTATAAATATATATTTATATGTAAACGTACGCCATTTCTGACGTTTATATAATGACGTCATTTTGCTACTTGGGTATAATTTACATTTTCTTGTAACTTTTTAAAAAGAGAGATTTTAAAAATAATTTTCATCTTATTTAAGATGTATTTACATATTTTCATCTAAGTAATTTTAAAATTATTAAAACAGCGCCAATGGTTTTGAAATATGGAAAAGAAATTCTTCGACGCCATTTTGAATGTAAACGCACGTTTTGTTGGAGAATAAAATTTTGGATAAAATAAAGACGTGTGCGATTGGACGCTGACTTCGGTAAATCTCGGTTACGTTCGGCTCACATGCAAAAAGTGCAAAGAACTGAAAGAGAGTGCAGCCAACTGATCATTAAAAGAAAACTATCCGCTTGGTTGATAGGTTAGGTGAGCGAACTGTAAACATCAAATAAGTTATTTTTCTTTTCAAAAACAAATGGTAATTAAAATTTCCAGATTACCTAATTACATATTATTTATTTTACTCGTATTTTTTCAAATTACACTTTTAAATGTAAGTGCAACAATTTTTTAGATTATTTTGTAGGTTGGGTTTCGTTTTTATGTCAATGTTTACACGTGCATTTTATATGCATTGCACATTAGGGCTCGCTATTATACGTATAAATACGTTCATTCGTATAACATATCCGTATAATATAAATGTTTTTTTGTACACGTGTTTTAAGGACCTATTATAAGTTTAAACGGTAATATACGTATATACGATTAGTTTTAAATATATTGAAATTATTTAATTTATATTGTGTATATATATATATATATATATATATTATTCTCTTGCACTCAATAGGGGATTAGATAAATAGATTTAAACACGTGTATGGGAAAAGGTATATTATTCGGATATGTTAATTATATATTTTCATTTAAACGTATAATAGTGAACTTTACGTGTATTAACGTTTTCCTACAAGTAAACGTTTTTTTTTTAGAAATAAATGTAAACGGATAAATGTTTTACGTTTACACGTATATTCGAAAAACGAAATAAAATAAGAGCTCTACTACAAATGCTATGAATTATTTTTTATTAAACATATAAGAACAAAATAATTTTATTTTTATTTAAATTAAATTTATGAAAAAATTACTCGAATTGAATTAATGAAATTGAATGTAAAATAGATTCACACTTATAAAAGTTCAATAATAAAAGCTATCATTTTTATATTGATTTTTATTGATCAAAATATAGAATGTGATATGAAATTAAGAAATATTTTTTTTATTGAAAACATTTTAATTTTATTTGTATCTTACAACAAAAATTTTAATTTTTCCATTTTTATTAATCGAAAATATGTAGTTGTGTCAATTTTGTTGATATTGATAAAAGAAATATTTATATACTTTCTATTACTAAAATTTTGCAAATTATAATAATTATTTCTAAGTTCTATAGCTATTTTTAAGCATATTTAGCAATATTTTGTCTCATGTTGATATTTTATAGAAAATTATTGCTGTTATAATCAATATTGTTGTTACAGATTTATGCAAGCTAAATATTAAGAAAATGAAATATTATAAGCAACGTCTAACACCAAAACATCAAGACTCTCAGCATTTATTATTCTCAGTGTTTACGGCAAATGATATAAGGAACTTGAGTGTGACAAAGATCAGAACACCTCTATCTTTTAACATCCTTGGACATCCACTGAAAGGTGGATTGTATGATCCAGCTTTAGGTAAAATATTTTATTCTTATATATTTTGTTACAAAAGATGTTTTATATTAACTGTTAAATATTTTTTTATAATACTTTTCTATTTTTTATATTTTTTATAGCAAAATTTTATAATAGTGTTCTAATTTTATGATTCTCCCAACTTTTCAGGAACTATACTTTAGATTTTAGATTAAAATTGAACAATTTATATTTCAAAGAAAATAGAAAGATGTATTCTCAGTTATAATACAGGGTATTCCACAGGAAATTGCTGAAACTAATCAGTATTTCATTTTTTAATGCAAACATGTTATTGAGAAAACAAAAATTGTGTTGGAAAGAGGAAAGTCTACATTTTTTAATGAATATAAATAAAATGTTTGTATACGGGTTTATTTTATTGATAAAAAGTAATGTAAAAAGTTCTAATAATCACATAAAATCACAAACTAATGATAAATATTTTTAGCAGTGCCAGATTCAATAGCAGCTATTAAAAGGATCATCAATAACATTAAAAATGATATGTTAGAAAAAGTTTTTGAGTTTTCGTAAAAGAAGAGAACTTCGTATAAATTTAAATGATGCGCACTTCGAAAATATTTATTATTAGTTTACATATATGATTATTAACACTTTTTCGTTACTTTTTGGCAATAAAATAAACTGGTATACAAACATTTTATTTATATTCATTAAAAACATGATATAGACTTTCGTTTTTTCAACACAATTTTTGTTTTCTGAATAACTGTATGCATTCAAAAATGGCAGCTGATTAGTCTTAGCAATTTCCTATAGGACATCTTGTATATACAATTTCAATTGCTCCAGGCAAAGATTTTGAAAACTATGAGAAATATGAAAAAATGTTTCAAACAAAAATTTTTTTGACTTTGAGTGGAACATTAGATTGTATCATTGATTTAATCTTGTATAATCATTTGAAGGTCACCTTCAATTTCTTAAATGGAACCTACTATTTTTTATTACATATTATAACTTATCTCGAGAACTTTCTTTACATCAATTGATTTGTCTCATTATTTCATACATAAAAATATTAAGGTATGATTACTGAAAACTGAATATTTTGCGAGATATATATATATATATATATATATGGGTTTGTCCGGAAAGTAATGCGTCGCATTTTTTTGTGACGCGACTATACATCGCAGAGCGATGGGACCGGTTGGGGAGGAAGGGGGGTACCCTTAGCTTTCCAACGGTAGGTCGCTCAATTGTTTCCATGCGCTTGGAGGGTTAGGACGGCTTATTCTGTGAACCTCTGCTTAGTGGTCGCGTCGAACTTGTGATGGAGAGAACGATAGAGCAACGCTATGCGATAAAGTTTTGCGTGAAGCTGGACAAGACGCCGCTGGAAACTTTTGAAATGCTCAAGAAAGTTTGGCCCCGGCGGACTTTTTTTTATTTCCTCGGCTGAAAAGGGAGCTCAAAGGACAACAGCTCGAGTCGGTTGACAACGTACAAGCTACTTCGACGGCCTCCCTGAACAGCATCCCAGTCAAGGAGTTCCAGAAATCTTATGACGCATGGAAATCGCGTTGGCAAAAATGTATTGACGCAGAAGGGTCATACTTCGAACAATTTTAAGTTGTTTTACCTATGCGATCAATAAATTCTTTTTTAAAAAAATGCGACGCATTACTTTCCGGACAAACCCTGTATAAAATATATATATATATATATATATATATAAATATTTTACATTTTATGTCAAAAAATAGTCAACTTTAAATCTTAATAACTCAAAAAGTACTTAAGAGAAAAATACTTTATTATAGTGATTTTGAAAGTTCTCGAGATAAGTTACAATATGTAATAAAAAAAATAGTAGGTTCTATTTAAGAAATTGAAGGTGACCTTGATCTGACTTTAGCAATGCCACCCATTGTCAAATTAATATAATTATCATTAAATGCGCTTTTTTAAGTCTTACAACTTTTGTTTAAAACGTTTTTTTCTAATGCATTGTACAAGAAATATTCAACCGTTTCCAGACTTTTGGGACACTGTATATTTAACATATTCGACTTATTACAGGTACAATAAGAAATTATTCAGAGTTATGTAGCACATGCGGACACAATCTCGCAAAGTGTCCAGGCCACTTTGGACACATAGAATTGCCAGTCTCCGTAGTCAATCCATTATTCCACAAAGGATTATCCACCTTGCTCAAACTATCATGCTTAAATTGTTTCACCTTACAAATACCAACATACGTCAAGATGCTATTGTCTGCAAAGTTAAAATTGCTCTATCAGGGGCAACTCGGTGATCTCGAAGCCTTAGATCAAGAGGTGATGCACATAAAGTCAACGAGTGTCCAGAAGGAAAACGAACAAACGGAGTACATTCGTGAAGTGATCGACGCCTACATGCAAAACTTCTCCAACAGAAGCAGATTTAACCACCCCACGTCCGAAAATCACGAACAGACTGGCAACAACATAAAGACCGTGAATACACAGTGGCATATCTATGTCGACACTATACTAAAACAATACGTCAGAAACAAGAGTGGGATTTGCACGAACTGTGACAAAATTCTGCCGAAGATCACGACGCTGCAGAACAAGATAATGATCAACAACAAGGGCGCGTCCAAGGAAATGGTGTCGCGCGAGGTCATCCACAAACTGGACACGGTGATGATTATGCCGGATCGGTCTAAGGAGTACATGCGCCAACTGTGGAACAACGAGAAGGACTTTCTTCGGTTGATCATACCCTGTCTGGAGTCCGTGGACATCGAGTACCCGACCGACGTCTTCTTCTTTGAGGTGATACCCGTCCTACCGCCGATTGTGCGGCCGGTGAACTTCGTCAACGGCCAGATGATAGAGCATCCGCAGACTTACATCTACAAGAGCATCATCCAGGACTGTCTGGTTCTGAGGAACATCATACAGACGATCCAGGACGGCGGGACCGATCAGCTACCGCAGGAGGGTCGACTCGTCTTCGAGCAGATAAGAGGTCAGACGGCTGTGGAGAAGCTGCACAACGCCTGGCAGTCCCTGCAGAGCAACGTCGACCACCTGATGGACCGCGACATCAACCGGACCCCGGAGTCCATCAATGGTCTGGGCTTGAAGCAGATTCTGGAGAAGAAGGAAGGTATCATCAGGATGCACATGATGGGTAAAAGAGTGAACTTCGCCGCGCGCTCGGTTATTACTCCGGATCCAGACCTCAGCATCGACGAGATTGGCATCCCCGAGGCCTTTGCTCGAAAACTGACGTACCCCACGACCGTGACGCCCTGGAACGTCGTTGAGCTGCGACGATTGGTCCTGAACGGACCCAACGTTCACCCCGGCGCGGTCTTGATCGAGAACGAGGATGGTTCGGTGCAGGCCATTAAAAGCAATGACGCTATGCAGCGGGAGGCGATCGCGAAGCGTCTGCTGACGACCAGCAGAACCGACGAAGCCTTTGTCGGCGTGAAAACGGTGCACCGACACCTTCAAAACGGCGACGTGCTGCTGCTGAATAGACAGCCGACTCTGCACAGACCCAGCATAATGGCCCACAAGGCGCGGGTGCTCAAGGGAGAGAAGACTCTGCACCTACATTACGCGAATTGTAAGGCCTACAATGCGGACTTCGACGGCGACGAGATGAACGCTCACTTTCCGCAGAACGAGCTGGCCAGGAGCGAGAGCTACACCATCGCCAACGTGTGCAACCAGTACCTGGTGCCGAAGGACGGGACCCCGTTGAGCGGTCTCATACAGGATTACATGGTGTCCGGGGTGCAGCTGACCACCAGGGGTCAGTTCTTCTCGCGTACGCGTTACACACAATTAATTTACGCGGCACTTTCGACGGTCCAGGGAGACATAACTCTCCTGGCACCGAGTATCGTCAAGCCGAGACCTTTGTGGTCGGGCAAACAGGTCCTTTCCACCGTCATCATCAATATTATTCCCTTGGGCAAAGCACGGATCAATCTGGTCTCCAATACCAAGATAAACGCGAAGGAATGGCAGATGGAAGCGTCGCGAACGTGGAAGTCCGGGGTAGAGTTCAAGGATCCTATAACAATGTCGGAAGCCGAGGTTGTGATTCGTCACGGGGAATTATTATGTGGAGTGCTGGACAAGACCCATTATGGAGCGACCTCCTACGGTCTCATTCACTGCATTTACGAGTTATACGGCGAGGAGTGCGCGAGCAAGACGCTGAGCGCCTTCGCCAGGTTGTTCCAAACCTATCTGCGGTACAGCGGATTTACCCTGGGCGTCGAGGACATCCTGATAACACGGAAAATCGACAAGAGGCGTAAAGAAATCATTTCCAATTGCCGGAAGATCGGGGAGAATATACAGAGGTCCGTCGCGAAGCTAGCTGATGATTCCTCCACGGATGAACTTAAGGAAAAGATTGAAGATTCTTATTGGGACAATCCGAAATTTCGCGCGCAAATTGATCACAAGTACAAGAGCGCATTAGACGTTTACACCAACGATATTAATAAGACCTGTCTGCAGCTGGGGCTCTTTAAGAAGTTCCCCAGCAACAACTTGCAGCTCATGGTGCAGTCCGGGGCGAAGGGATCCATGGTTAACACCATGCAGATATCGTGCTTGCTCGGTCAGAGCGAGCTGGAAGGCAAGAGGCCGCCGCTGATGATCAGCGGGAAGAGTCTATCGAGCTTCTTAGCGTACGACCCGACGCCCAGAGCCGGCGGCTTCATCGACAACAGATTCATGACCGGGATCAAGTCCCAGGAGTGCTTCTTCCATTGCATGGCGGGTCGGGAGGGTCTGGTAGATACCGCCGTGAAAACCAGCAGATCCGGATATCTGCAGAGGTGTCTGGTGAAGCATCTCGAGGGTTTGGTAGTGGGTTACGACGCGACCGTCAGGGACTACGACGGCAGTCTGATTCAGTTTTATTACGGAGAGGACGGCCTCGACATCCCGGGGTCGCGATTCCTGCGAAAGGAACAAATACCATTTCTGGTAGACAATAAAGACGCCATCGTGGACGCGGAATTATTAGAACGTCTAAAGACGAATGATAAGGAGATCGCGAAGATGACGAAGAAGATCAAGAAGTGGGAGAGCAAAAATGGTCCCGCCTTGCAAAAGAGAAGAGTCAGCGAGTTCGGTAGGTTCTCTAGTGAGAACCAAAATCCCAATTCTTTGAAGAGGAGATGCATCGACGGTCACAGCGGAAGAAGCAAGGCCGCATTGTCCTTGATTCGAAAGTGGATGAAAGCCAAGGATGAGGTAAAGGACACCTTTCGCGCCTTGTGCGCCACGTGTCCGGATCCGGTGACGTCCAAGTACAGGCAGGACATCGAATTCGGGGTATTGCCGGAGCGAATAGAGGGTTTGATGGACGAGTACCTTTCTGCCCCTTCGCCAAGGATCAAGAAATCCACTCTAAGAGACTTGTTATCCGTCAAACTCATGAGAACCATTTGTCCGCCCGGCGAACCGGTCGGCTTATTAGCTGCCCAATCCATAGGCGAGCCATCCACCCAGATGACTTTGAACACCTTTCACTTCGCCGGACGTGGCGACATGAACGTGACTTTGGGTATCCCCAGGTTGCGTGAAATTTTAATGATGGCGTCGAAGAATATTAAAACCCCGAGTATGGAGATACCCTTCCTGAAGGATCTACCAAATTTGGAGAAACAGGCGAGGAAACTGAGATTGAAGTTAAACAAGTGCGTCCTTCGCGACGTGTTGAAGGACGTCACGATCAGCAGGAGGATGGAAGAGGGCTCGCATCGAAGATTATTGCATACAGTAACGATTGAGTTTATTCCTTACAAATCCTATAAGGGAGAATTCTCCGTCCGTCCGGAGGACGCGATCAGGTGTACCGAGAAGGTGTTCTTCAGCAATATGTTTAAGGAGATTCAGAAGCTCGCCAAGGCGAGCAAAGTTCTGTTGCACTTCGAGGCTGAGAAGAAACGAACGAGCGACGAGGACGCGATGATAGATCAGATTGACCCGGACGATACGATGCTGGAAAATACCGGGGAAAAAACGCGGATGGATTTAGGGGAGATGCACGAGTCCTCCGACGAGGAAGAGATCGCGGAGGACGCTGACGCGACGATGAGCAGGTCGTTGTCGCGTCATCAGGAGAATCAAGAATACGAAGAGTCCGAAGGAGAAGAAGATGAAGAGATGGATGACCCTGCTTATGATAAGGAGGAAAATAATGTGGATAATAATAATATGAGTAAAATTCTCACGGAGAATAAGGAGAATAATGAAGAGGATAATCATACTAAAGAAAGATTGAATAACAAAAAAGATGACAAGCTTTCCGACAAAAGACAAACTGTCATAAGTACATACGAGCATGCTGTCGATTATGATTACGACAGAAATAAATTATCGTGGTGTAAATTCACATTTTGGGTATGTATTTCTAGCTTTGTACAGTGTTCAATTTTAATCTATCGCCCCTCGTAGCTTTGCTATGATTTGGACAAAAATTGTAGAATTTATCTGATGGTGACCTTGATTTTGACCTTAGGGGTCAAATTTGAAGGTCATTTCAAAATCAATATAAAAATTTTTAATTAAAATTCCTATTTCTCATTATTAATAAAAAAAACTATTATGTGTTTTAGAAAACTCTTGAGAGAGGGGGGGAGAGAGGGGAGAGAGAGAGAGAGAGAGAGAGAGAGAGAGAGAGAGATGAACTACAAGAATATGTAATGAGAAAATAGGAATTTTAATTTAAAATTTTTTTAAGATCAAGGTCACCATCAGATGACGTCCTTTGAACTCTAAAACTTTTGTCTGAAACATTTTTCTTTACGACTGCTCCCTGTAAAGTTACGAGGGGTTATAGATTAAAATGGGACACCTTGTATATAATTTATTGTTATAATCTTTATGTATACTTTGTATCTTTGTAAAGCAGAATTTATAAAAGTAGTTCAATCTGCTAAAGCAATACTATGAATTAATCCATAATAATATAGACTTTATATTAAAAAAAATGAGTAATACATATTTAATTCCTTTCAGTTACCACTCAAAATGATCAAATTAGATTTACCAACAATAATTAGAAATGCAGCAGACAAAACTGTTTTATGGGAAACGCCGTGCATCAAGAAAGCTTTTACTTTTCAAAATAAAGGCGAAACAATTCTTAAAACAGATGGTTTAAATATAGTGGCAAGTAAATCGTGTCATAAAACAATCTATAAATAGAAAACATACTCTTTTATTTTCTCTTTATATATGTATATTTTATTTTTCTTTTTATTGCAGGAAATGTTTAAATACGATAATATACTTAATTTAAATAAACTGTATTCCAATGACATCTACAATATTTCTCAAACATATGGAATCGAAGCTGCGAATAAAGTTATTGTGAGAGAAGTCAGGGACGTCTTCAAGATGTACGGTATTACTGTGGACTTCAGGCATCTATCTTTGATCGCCGATTATATGACATTCGACGGCACGTTTCAACCACTTAGTCGGAAAGGAATGGAAAATTCCGCCTCACCATTGACGCAAATTAGTTTTGAAAGTTCGCTAGCTTTTTTGAAAAGTGCGACATTGCAGGGTAAGATTTTATATAATTTTTTACTTAAATGAAACAAGGAAACCTGACAATTTAATGGTTAAAAAATGTTGAGTTTTTAAGGAACAAAAGAGGGATCTCCCTTATTTTTCTTATATGAGACCAGTATGTAATTTGCAAGTAGCTACTTACATATTTTTTTTAACAATTTTATATTTTTTTTACACCAATTGATTCCTCATTATTTTGTGCATAAAAAGTTTTATACCAAATATTGTAAAAAATAGATTATATAAAAATTATAGTGATTCCATTAAAAAAAAAAACTTGACCTTGAAATAATCCTCTAGACTTTGATCCAAAATTAAATAAAAATCACTATCAGAAAGAGATGACTTCATAATACGAAATAACTTATATTTGAAATATTTTAATTAAGATAACGCAAAATTTTTAAGATATTTGTGTGGATTTTGTAAAATGATATACCCAATATACATATAATATATATAGTACATAAAAACACCCAGCAAATGTACGTCATTCTGGACGCCGAATGACGTCAGTTTGCTACTCGGGCAGTTAAGTTTTGTAAAGTTACAATCATTTGATTACAAGAGTTAGAAATGCAATTCAATATTCTGAAATTTTTAATTTTAATCAATATTTAATTTTTTTATTTATTTGATGTATAGGAAAAAAGGACGATATATTATCACCCTCGAGTAGACTGATGTTAGGACAACCGTGCAAGTCTGGTACTGGAGCATTCTCTGTATTGCCATCATTATACACATAAAAAATACACACAATATATCATTCTCTATATGAATGCATAATTATATTTTATATATTTGTAAATTGATTACATTTATTTTTGCAAAAAAGTCGCAAAAAAATACAATAAAATGTTTCCAGTTTATAAAGAAAAAAATCCTCATTGTTTCAGTTTCTTTCAATGTGCACAATGCACAGATACCTATACTACTACTAGCCTGAAGTTGGCGACTTTAGCTTAGACATCTGTGACATAATGCAAAATTCGCTGCTTTTATTTATATATGCATAAATAGCTGTTCAATATGTGTCTAAAATGGTGCTAATTCTCAGTATTACTTTTGTTCTTTAAAAAAACCAATATATTTAAACAATCATGGTATATTATTTATTTGTGTTTTTGAACTGTAGTTTTCAGTTTTTCATAATTCGCGCCAGAGAAAGTCTCCAACTGAAAAAAAAACAGAAATTTTATTTGATTATTGTTCTCTTTCTCTATGATATTACTGTAAAAAAATTTAAATTATTTCGAATACATACTACTTTGCCTTCTTTTATAAAAATAAACGTGGGCATACTGGATATTTCATATTCAGCAGCAATGTCTTCGCATTCGTCCACATCAACCTTGAGAAAAACGACATCTAATAGTTCCTGTATAAAAAAGATATTTACATTAATTTAAACAATTTTATAACGCTTGATTGATAATGGAATGAAAAGAATAGAATGTGATAAAACCTTTGCCAGTTCTTCAATTAGTGGCCCAATCATCTTGCAAGGTCCACACCATACGGCAAAAAAATCAATAACTACCAAACTATTGCCAGCATCTGTAAGCTTAGCCTTCAAATCATCCTATAACAAATGAGAAAATAGTTCATTTTTTGTTTTTCATCAAGTGTATGTACATACATAAGTACATACAGCAATTAAAACACAAATTATATATAATATATAAATTATTGGAAAAATATTATGTTGAATATATTAATATTGTTAAATGTTAAATATAAATCCCAAAATTAAACTGATTTTCAGGTAGTTGAGAACATCAAAACACACAAGCCAATTTTTGTCAATTTTATAACCACTTGAAGTTTAGGTCTAATTTTGGGACACCTTGTTATATGTATAAATAAAGTAAGAAGAAAAAGAAGAAAAAATATAAGATAGCTATCACAGAAATACAGATAAAATATAATTTACTTTAATAATGCTGCAGAATAAATTTAATAAACCCAAATAAAAATTAAGACAAAATGTTTTTATCTTAAACTTATATCATTTTTTTCGTATCTTAAAATTTAAAAAACATTTTTACTTTATTTCCTACAATTTCTTTCCGAATGATCAATTAATAGTGAATATTTAATTCACACAGACTTAATTAGAATTCACGGACATCTTGCGGTTTCTTTTCAATTTTTTATTTAAATCTTATTTTATTAATATTTTCACATTGTTTTATTATATATTTATAAGTGCGCTTATAATTTATTTACACTACAGCAATCAGTCCAAAAAACACATAGGACCGGTTGTTCCAACTCTTGATAAGTTTTACCCGACAAGTAGCATATCTTTGTCTCTTTTTTTAGAACTTATCTGAAAAGAGACGAAAATATGCTATCTATCAGGTAAAACTTACCGAGAAGTTGGAAAAATCGGCCCATATTTATTCAAAATATATAATTACTGCGATAAAAAAATTCTTATTAATTAATTATACATTAGTCATTATTAATTATTGTTATAGTTATTAATATATACATACATACATACATACATATATATATATATATATATATATGATATATATATATACATATATGTATATATGTATAAAAACGTGTTTTGTTTAAAATAAAAAATATAAGTTTATTGTTTATTGGATTTTATTTTGCATGCTTTTAAATAGATAACTTATTATTGTTAGTATTAAATAACTATACAATAAAAGTAGCCCAATTGTCATTGAATAGCAGAGAAATTCTGAGAATTTTCCTTCAATCTTGAAATTGAATTGAGTTTCTAGTTACTTCTAGGAACTCCTAATTAATACCGATGTTAACATAAAACGTTATGTAGTCGTATCATCAAACATATCATATACACCATGCTTGAAGATAAACATTCAATGTATAAATATTTATAAATATTTATATTTTTGATATTAAATGTATATATATATATATATATATATATATATATATTTATTTATTTATTTATTAGTAAATATTTAATATATATACTCATTTAATAATTAATATTTATATACATAATGTTATTAATAAAAACATATTTATTATAAGTATATTTATAATAATTAATAACATTATATAACTATAATAAATATTTACAATATTTATTATTAAATTTATTATTAAAATATTTAGCACCTAATCTAGAAAAGATCTTAATTTTATGATGCAAAACACATAAAATTTTACTTCAAAAAATTATTTAATTTTAAATATGAAAACACATATACACGTGATCATATCTGATATCTGTTTTTTTCTATAAATATGTATACATGCGATCGTATACAGGTTGCTGATTTTGCAACGTCGCATCGCTATATCTATATACGCGATATTCTATGCAATATAAATTAACTCGGATAAAATATTTCCGTTATAAATTCTTGAAAATTTCACAAATGTATATAATTAATTAATAAAATTTGTATAATAAATTAAATAAAATAATAATTCTTTAATTTCGACGCGATGATAAATTGAAGTCTTATCTATAAATCATAGATATCTTTGTGATTATTTGATTGAAATAAAGGGGGAGGGGAGAAGAAGGAAGAGAGTCTAATGGAGAATGCTAAATATCATTAACTATTGTCAATTATCTGATATAAAAGCTTAAGAGTTTCTTATAACACACGTTATTGATTTTTACCATTTACAATTATATATAGATGTTTGTAAATATATACGTATTTTTTATGGCACGATATACATATTATTCTTATAAATATTATCTATGCCTGTTCGAAATTATTATTGTTTATTATTCTGGCTCTTATATTTTTTAAGATAAGGGTGCGATAAATTTTTCTAGCTATATCTTCGCAAGTATAATAATCTTTAATATATTTATTGTTAAACAGATTTAGAAAAAAAAAGATAAAATTTGAAAAAACTCTGTAAACCTCACTGCAGCTATATTGAATTATGACGTCGAAGCAAGAAATTACAAATTCTTTTCTTGAAAAATATATTGAGGTAAATGTTGCCAATCATGTTTAATAACATGAATTAGTAGAACACGTTTTTTAATTTGATTAGTAAAATACCGAAAACTTTTTTTTTGCGATTCATGAAATAAATATAGCTATAAATCTTGGTTATCATAAGATCATCTTATTAAATACAAGAGACAAAAAAGAAAAAAGAAAGGTGTACCATTTTTATTTTACTAATTTATACTATAGTTATTTTATGTGTGTTGAAAATATATAAACCGATAAATTTTGGAGGAAAACAGAAGACTTCAAAACAAACATTTTTTGTTAATATTATTTTTTTTTACGATATTTAGTTTAATATTACATATGATGTGAAATAGGAGAGTTTGTGACTTAAAACTTGAACAATAAACACATATAAGTGAAAAAATTAAATTATATTATTTTAATCTTGAACAAAACACAGAGCAGAAAAAATTATTATTAACAAGAAATAATTGTTTCAAAGTAATTTTCAAAATAATTGACTTTAAATAATAAAATTTCGAACATTAATAATTTTTTACGAAATATATATATTGAGGAAGACTGTCGTTACAGTCGAAACGTAGGTATACTTATAATATTCAATCTTATGTTAATAAATTAATTATTTGCACATCTAAATAATTAGCTAGGTATTCAAGTTGGCCTGTTATTTATGTTCTGTCTTCTTTTTCCCTTCAAAATTGTCGGACTAATTATATTTAACACCCTGTATATTTTATACATATAGCGATGTGATGCCATCGTGGCAATCATATGTGTTTATATCATATATTCACGTTAATATAATCTTATCAATAATTGCGTTTGTTACACCGGAAAAAAAATTTGACGTACAATCGCTCACGTCATACATCGTTTGCGAGGACCAATCAAGACTTCATAGTGGAACGATGATATAATTAAAATTGTTTAAGATTGACGTAATGTTCGTTCTGTGAATCATTCGTCTTCTCCATGAGGACAATCTGTGGATAGCCATTTCGCAAGAATTGCGTTCGGATTGTATTGGCAAGATTGGCAATGAAAGACTATCTCTCTCTTTTTCTCTCTCATGGAACAATGTGTAGCGAAATCGATTATCTTCAAGGACGAGACCAGGATCGAGGGCCAAAAAGGTTCAAAAAGAAAAAAAACTGGAACGAACAGTGTTGCCACACATAACCTTCTTCATACTATTCTTATAGCACGCAATTGGGAAATATTGCGTTTTTTTTTAAATTATTTATTTTATTTTATTTTTTATTATTAATTAATTAATTAATTTATATATTTTTTAATTTTATTATTTTATTTTTATATTATTTATTTATCAAGAGACACGGTAGTGTCTCGCGATCAGTTTGCGGCATAGCCGAACGAAGCACACGCATGTATTTTAACACGATTTTATTTATATATATGTATATTTTATTTTATTTCTTATTATTTATATATATTATTTTATTATTTTATATATATATATATATTTATTTTATTATTTTATTTTTTATCAAATTATTATTATTATATAGGGTGTCCCAGACCTACCGTATAACCTTTTAACGACAAATTCCTGGGACCATTTGGAGACGATTTTGTCTCATTGTTAGTGAGAATGTCGCAACAACAATAATTTTCGAGTTATAAGCGATTAAAAATAAAGTTTTTTGCAAACTAAGTCTTTTGTGGAAATAAATATTCACAAAATTACATTCTTCAGTTAATTTTAGGTGTAATTTAATAGAATTATAATTTAAGGCTTATATATAGTTGTACAAAAAGATACATATATATGATGGCAAAAATTGGGAACATGCAAAAACAGATAGCCTCCCAGTACATTTTTTACAATTATTCAATCCAGAAATAAAATGTTCACCTCTATGTAATAAATTAAAAAATCGATATAATTGTGCAATACAATTTGTACCGCTATCTTCGAGTGTTTTTCGCATTCATGCATAATGCGGACGAAGTGACACAAAATCTATAATATACGTAACGTGATCTATAGATTTTTTGTCGCTTTATGCGCGTCATGCTTGAACCGAAAAGCACCTTTCCAGTTAATCTGGAGTAAAATCTCTCATGCGATGCTAAGCGATATAGCAATAGGAATTAACGATAGCAATAGAATAGCATCTACTCTGTTTCTATTGATGAATATTTTCTATTCCATCAACAAGAACAGAAAATAGGTGCCATTCTACCGCTATTGCCTAGTATTGTGCAAAAGATCCAATCCAAGTTATGTTTACACGTTCAGGCTTATCTTATTCCCATCAAGCTGAAATAGCCAATAATTTTCGAATGAGTCAAGGATTTCCTTTAGTACTAATATAAGAGTACGAAAAATTGGATGCTAATAGGATTGTGATCTAAATGTAAAAACCATTTACACCAATGCGATGTAGTAAAACCTTTTAAGCCTCTTCACCAAACGACTTTAAGTTCGATATAACACTTCGTTAGAAAAAAGCGTTTACACGGCATCTAACGTCAGTAGTTCTAATATCGATATTATAACTTGGACTTAAATCGGGTAAACGTATAGTCATATTGTCGTTTCTTTGATGCTTGGCAACATAGCAATATATAAGATTCGGTGTGTGCATTGCATATGTGTATTTGCAGCTCCTTAGATTCAAGGTTATCTCACTCTGTATATATACGTGTAAACCGCGTTCTGATTATGCATATACCCAGTGATTCATTTACAGATTAAATTATTCGTTGGCAATTTTTTTCACTAAATTTTCTGTTAGCACTTACGGAATTCTGAATGTGGACGACTTCTCCTTCGTGACCCATTTTTGAATTGTGGTGTGCTTTCAAGAAATTATTGATAAGAATTGTATGAAATATTAACAACAACCGTGTACTTTGGTAACTCGAACGCAACTGATCGCTGATTGCATCTATATGACGAGTTTGACCATGATGTAATCGTACACAGTGTTGTTAGTCGAGCTGGTTTTCTCGCGCATGCGCTAGGCAGTGCAGGAAATAGTGAACGTTAAAATTTTGGCGGGATATTGACATAGAAATTGGGAACAAATATATAGAGTGTTCCATTTTAATATTCCACCCCAAATAATTTTTTTATTTTTGATGGTAGAAAAAAATGTTTCAGACAAAAGTTGTATGATTTTGAGGGAAACGTGAGATGATGCCATTAGTTTGATCTTGAATAGTTATTGCTTGAAGTTACGTGAAGGTCACCTTCGATTTCTTAAATAGAATCACCTATTTTTTATGTAGCTTTATTGTAAGAGTTTTTTTAAAATTCTATAATAAAATATTTTTTATTAAGTACTTTTGGAGTTATAACCCAGGTAGCAAGCTGACGTCATTCGACGTCAAATGACGTCATTTTGACGTTGATGACGTCATTTTGATGTTTAATAATATGTCAGCTTGCTACCTGGGAAAGATTTGAAGTTAACAATTTTTTGACATGTCTTATCCCAAGTAGAAAACAAAAAGTCAAAATAATATTTTGATGTTATATTGATCAAATTTAGAGTTCAAAATATATGACGTCATATTGACATTATTTTGATTTTTCTGTTCTACTTGGAATGTTCCCCTCAAATAAACCATACAACTTTTGTCTGAAACATTTTCTTCTACAATCAAAAATAAAAGTTATTTGAAATACGAGACATTAAAATGGAATACACACTCTCTCTCTCTCTCTCTCTCTCTCTCTCTCTCTCTCTCTCTCTCTCTCTCTCTTTCTCTCTCTCTCTCTCTCTCTCTCTCTATATATATATATATATATATTATTATTAAATAACATATTCAAAATAGAAAGGCTATATATTAATTATATTATATATACATATTAAGAATAAAAATTAGGAATATAGAGTTATTATTTAATAAAAATATATACACTCTCTCTCTCTCTCTCTCTCTCTCTCTCTCTCTCTCTCTTAAGTATATTTTTATGTGCTATATATATGATTATCTAAACTAAATATGGCCGGTATTCACAGTTGGTTCTTAAGATCGTCTTAAGGCCTCGTTTAACCAATCAAATAGCCGCATAGAGTCTCTTGATTGATTGAACGAGATCTTAAGACGATCTTAAATATAAGAACGGACTATGAATACCGGCCTATATCTATATAAACATTATTCTAAATAATTTTAAAAAGTGTCATTTAAATGATCATCTATATATATAATTTTATTTACATAACAGCAAACACTATAACTTAGCTTATAAATTTAAGCAATATGGATTTAGATATTACTAATTAAATACAGTATATATAAGGAAATTTCTAATCCTGCTAGAACAATATTTTTTTATCATGTTCTTCAATTAAGGAGATGCTGGAGATGGTCTGTCTTACCGACCAAACTCCGATAAGTTAGCACCACATATAACCGCATATATGCATACATATATATGCGTGAAACGCGCATTTTACATATAACTTTTTTATTAAACTTGCAATCTCACTTCTAATTGTTCACTAATATTCCTTCAAGTTATTCCTTTCTCGCTAATTATATTTTATGCACAGACAAATAGCAGAACTTTTTTATTAAATAAGTATTGTTACGAGCTGATACAAGCAAGTCGATAACAAAACTGTAATTATTTAACTTTTTTGTTTTTTACATGAAATTATAATTAATGAAATAATAACGAGAACCGTTTTTATAAATATTTTAATTGTAGAAAAGGATTTACTGATCTGTATAGTTAATATATAAAAAGATTTGCAAATATCGCTATAATTGCATTCGGTCGGTAAAACAGACTATCTCCAGCATCCCTTTAATGGAAATTTTACTATATTAAAGGGAAAGAAAACAAATATATATATATATATATATATATATATATATAATAGATGTTGATATGGGTTCGTCCTATTACCCATACAGCACAGATTATTGCAATTATATTGCAGCAACATTGCAATGTTGCAAGTTGCAATGCAACATTATAAAGACATTGCAGAGATATAGGTGCACAAAATTCCAGCACACTTGTAGCAACATGACATTAATATTTCGGAAATATTGCATGTAATCCAAATTCTATAATTTATATATTGTAATATATATACATATACCCAGCAAACACCAAGTTACAGCTATATAATTGTTAGTTGTAATTTTCCACTCAAAAATATAATACGTGTATTATAACAATTATATTGTTGAGTGGAAAATTACAACTAACAATTATATAACTGTAACTTGGTATTTGCTGGGTATAATACTATAATAAAATAATTTTTTGCAATATTGTACAATAAAAGATGTTAACGATAATCAATAATTTTATTATCTTCCAAAAAGCGGACATTTTAACATTGCTGCAATTCAACAGCAATGATGTAGCAACATTTTGCAGTGAATTTGCAATATTGCAATATTGCGGTGAAAGATTGTTGTAATGTTTTTGCAATCTAACGGTGCTGTATGGGTATTTACAAAAATACAGTCTTTAATGATTTTAACTTTTGTGAAGATTTTTTTCTTATTTGTTTCTTTTCAGTGTATTATTAGAATATAACATACACACAGACTGCTATTCAGCAAGCAACACAGGCGACACAAAGTCACACTGTGTGCGACACAAGTGTTTTTTTACTATTACACAATATAACACAACCTTACTCAGCTCTTTAGCTAAGTCGCTTTGTGCTCAATTGTAGGTGCTTTCTAATTGTTTAACACATTTTAACACAAACATACACAGGAAGGCACAAAGTGTAGCGATGTGCACGACTCAATTGGAACAAAGTTAATATGCGACTTTTGAGTAGATAGTGAAGGATTTTTTATAACCATATTTATCTTGATATTTTATAATCCATGGCGATAGTGATGATCGAACTAATTGTATAATAGTCTATAAACAATAGGACATTTTAAAAAATTATATTAAATTTTTTATTTTTTCTGAGAATGTTGTATTTTTTTTAAACTATAAAAATTTTCCAGCAAAAAAATGTAGAATAATTTTTATTAAATAAGTTTCCAAAATTTTTCTACTTAATTAATATACTTTTATAAAATTTTATAATAAATATTATATTTTATAATAATAAATAATAAATTTTATAATAAATATAATTTTTATAATAAATGTATAATAAATTTTATAATAAATGTATAATAAATTTTATAATAAATGTATAATAAATTTTATAATAAATTTTATAATAAATATAATTTTATAATAAATATAATTTTATAATAAATATAATTTTATAATAAATATAATTTTATAATAAATGTATAATAAATTTTATAATAAATTGCTCGGTAACCTTAAGTTTCGCGTTGTCATCGTACGGTATCTCTCTGTAATCAGTTTCTAAGTAAAGTCCCTAGAGACTAGGGATTTTAGATTCTAGGGACTTTATTTCTAAAGACTCTAGTTCGGAATCTACCCGCCAGGATAAAAGGGCCGGCATGGGCGCGTTTAAGTTTATCTATGGTAGAACAATTGCGATAATAATAAAATGCAATATTGGAGTACATTAGAGCGATTTAGAAAACAAATTAAAAAAAGATATAAAATAGTAAAATAATTCTTATATTTCTAGTGCTTGTTCATAAAGTGTAATAAAGTGAATGGAAGTAAGGTGAAATAGATAACACAAAACTATCTCTCAATCAATTATAACTTCCGTCTTAACGTGGAGGGAATATATATTAGGTACATATATACATATATATATATATATATATATTATTATTATTATTATTATTATTATTATTATTATTATTATTATTATTATTATTATTATTATTATTATTATTATTATTATTATTATTATTATTATTATTATTATTATTATTATTATTATTATTATTATTATTATTATTATTATCATCTCTACTCCAGTTGATTTTCAAATGCATTTGTAGTGATTTGCTACTATTTTTATAAAATGTACAATAATTTATTATATATGAAATTTAAAATTTACTGAGAGAGACAAAATCTTTTCCTCCACATATGATCGTTGTTTTGGAGCATCCAGGCCAGCCAAAACAAATTACAGATTAGGAACTGCGAGTTATTTAAATTGTCAACATTTACAACATTTATTTTTTATATATTTAATATATATATATATATATATACACATAATATATTTAGATAATATATTTGGACGAACTCTCCAATGCTTCGGCAACAATGCTGCACTTCTGATGAAGCTTGCTCGAATGAAGGGTAGCCTGGTTTTGCTGCGGAGGCTTATTAATCGGGCCAAACGAACAGTCCAGCGCCGATATTTAAGCCTGACGACGATGGCGAAGAGCAAATTCGAGTACGTCAAGGATTTCGAACGGGACGACAACTGTTTGCAAAATTGTTGGATCGTAATTAGGATAGATGGCAGAAATTTCTCCAGATTCTGCGAGATTCATCACTTCGTCAAGCCGAACGATGTGCTGGCCTTGGATCTGATGAATCAAGCTGCTATCTCGGTCATGGAAGACTTCAAAGAGATTATACTAGGCTACGGTCAAAGTGACGAGTACTCATTTGTCTTTCGCAAGGACACACAACTCTATAAACGCAGAGGTATACAGCGGTGTTGAGAATTTCGAAAAGTTTACCTGCTCCAAGAGAATTAAGTTTATTCACAAGAGAGTAATAATATGATTAATTTTAGATGTACATTTATTTGTGTCTCTAACTTTAGAGGAATAAACATCTAAAGATAGATGTGAGCTCATAATATGATTACTGAAAACTGCATGTTTTACAAGATATTTTATTTTTCTTTCCAAAATACAGTAAGCTTCAAATCTCATAACTCAAAAAGTATTTAATGAAAAAATATTTTATTATAGTGTTTTGAAAAGCTGTTAAGATTTAAGCTATAAGAATATACAATAAAAAATAGCTTCTATATAAAAAATTGAAGGTGACTTTCAAATGATTATACAAGGTCCAACTAATGACATTATTTTATGTCACCCTCGAAGTCAAAAAACTTTTGTTTGAAACAATTTTTTGTATTTCATGTTTGTCTCATGAAAAAATAGAAATTTGCATTTAAGAAATTGAAGGTGATCCTCATATGACCTTGACCACACTATTTATAATAATATCACTATGTAATGCACTACTTCAAACATTACAAGTTTTGTATTAAACACTTTTCAGAAATGAGTATTGTTCGAAATAATTAAGAGATCCAGTTCAGTTTTATAAGCTAAACTATTTGAAATTAATTAGTTAAAAAAATTGGCTTTTAAAAATGTATACATAATACTATATTAATATATAAAATTTTTCATTTATTTTATTGCTAATTGATTATATTTACAAACATGTTTTTTCATACTATTTTCATATCTGTTTCAGCATCGAAATTATTGTCCAATGTAAATTCATTATTTGCTTCGGCGTACGTTTATCACTGGCCACGAGTCTTCAGGGGTAAAGAATTATATTATCCGCCATCGTTCGACGCTCGTGTTGTATTGTATCCGACAGATAAGAATTTAAGAGACTACTTAGCTTGGCGACAGGCTGACGTACATGTCAATAACTTATACAACACTTGCTTTTGGAATCTCATTTTAAAAGGAAAATTAACTCCAAGTCAGGTAATAAATATGTTTCAAATTTATTGTAATCTAATTGTATTCTAAAAAGCAAAAGATATATATGTAAATCTTATATACAATATTATAACTCAATAATTGTGTGCTATATATTTTGTACATATATATTTATTATACTATTATGATAGTTTATATTATATATATACTTTAATTTTTAATATAATATATAATAAAATATATATATTATATATATATATATATATATATATATATATAATGATAAGAATATTTAATATTAAGAATATTATATCGGCTCTTATT
The DNA here is from genome assembly GCF_048542155.1 of Nylanderia fulva. Lineage (NCBI taxonomy): Eukaryota > Metazoa > Arthropoda > Insecta > Hymenoptera > Formicidae > Nylanderia > Nylanderia fulva. The sequence goes on from NW_028189622.1 coordinate 118,919, forward strand.
AATATAACACATATACAAGATATACACCTCCTTCTTCACCGGCCATAGAGCCAAACGCGATGTTATTGCAGTTTCCTCAATTTTCTTAATTTCGCAATAACATCGCGTTTGGCTCTATGGCCGGTGAAGAAGGAGGTGTATATCTTGTATATGTGATATATATATATATATATATATATATATATATATATATATATTTATTAATAAGAGCCGATATAATATTCATAATATTAAATATTCTTATCATTATATATATATATATATATATATATATATATATATAAAATATATATTTTATTATATATTATATTAAAAATTAAAGTATATATAATATAAACTATCATAATAGTATAATAAATATATATGTACAAAATATATAGCACACAATTATTGAGTTATAATATTGTATATAAGATTTACATATATATCTTTACACACACATATATACAGGGTAGGCCATTTTAATCTTTCCACTAAAATTTCTCAAAATCCGAAAGTTTAAGACAAAAATGTTTCAGATAAAAGTTGTATAATTTCAAGGGGGACATGAGATGGTGTCATTGATTTGACCTTGAATAGCCATTTAAAGGTAAAGTGAAGGTCAACTTCAATTTCTTAAATGGAACACTATATTTTTTCTTGCATACTTTTGTAGCTGACTTCGAGATCTTTCCAAAACACTACAATAAAATATTTTTTCATTAAGTATTTTTCGAGTTATTAAGGCTGCAAATTTGCAGTATTTTGACATAAAATACAAAATATCTTGGGAAATATTCATTTTTCGATTATCATACCTTAATACTTTTATGCACAAAATAATGAGATGAATCAGTTGGTGTAAAGAAAACACAGTTGCCTTTAAAAAAAATATGAAAATTGCAATAAGCAGTTAGATAATTTTTATTTAAAACAACTATGTGTTTTCTTTACACCAATTGATTCGTCTCATTATTCTGTGCATAAAAGTATTAAGGTATGATAATCGAAAAATGAATATTTCCCAAGATATTTTGTATTTTATGTCAAAATACTGCAAATTTGCAGCCTTAATAACTCGAAAAATACTTCATGAAAAAACATTTGATTATAATGTTTTGGAAAGATCTCGAAGTCAGCTACAAAAGTATGCAAGAAAAAATATAGTGTTCCATTTAAGAAATTGAAGTTGACCTTCACGTAACCTTCAAATGACTATTCAAGGTCAAATCAATGACACCATCTCATGTCCCCCTTGAAACCATACAACTTTTATCTGAAACATTTTTGTCTTAAACTTTTGGATTTTGAGAAATTTTAGTGGAAAGATTAAAATGGCCTACCCTGTATATATATATATATATATATATATATATATATATATTTTGTATATTATATTAATATTATATAATCTTATATATAATATAATATATATATATAAGTTTTATATATACTTAAATAGTATACTAAATTATATATAATTAAAAAAAAATCATTTTATTAAAAAAAATATTTTTCTTTCTACATTGCAGGCAGAAGAAAAGCTTAGAGGCACTCTAGCATCGCACAAAAATGAGTTACTTTTCCAAGAGTTTGGTATAAATTATAATAATGAATTACCATTGTTCCGGAAGGGTACAACGCTGATCCGGAAATTGGTGCCGGACGGTACAGGAAAATTAAAAACTGCTATTGTACCCTTAGTAGACGATATTATCGGCGACCGTTTTTGGAAAGAGAATCCCGAAGTAATCGGTTTGAAGAGTTTAACGACTTATCAACCATCGTATTTAGTGAATAGTAATGCGACATCCGTGCCTCCTTCACCCACCGTAACAAAACACGGAAATAAGGTTTCGTCACAAGTGATCAATGTGAATTCGAAGGAGGAAGCACACCCTAACAGAAACAGAGAGACAGACGGAGATCGAATGCAGTGCGAGAGTGAACGCAGAAAATAAATTTGTATTTTCTTCCTTTTTGTATATAATAAAATAGTATCAGAATTGTATCTATATTTTATAGTAAGAGATTTCTATAGCAGATTCATTAAGGCTCCTGGGTCCTCGTCGCGGTAATGTTAGATTGTGACGTCATAGGCGAGGAACCAGAAACCTTAAAATTTTATCAAGAGAATCCTATTAATAAATAAAAGAATGCTGCAGCAAAGGAAGAAACTTCCTTAAAAAATATGATATGATACATGTAGTGTACATAAAGTTAAAAATTATTTATTGTATTAGTAATCGTATGGAATGCAGTATATATTTTTATTATTTGATATTTACAATTATGAATATAATTAACTACTTTAAACAACTATTTTATATTTTCAACATAGAATAACATATGATTTATATTAAAGATTATAATAAACGCTAATATATGCACATACTCGTACAATACAGATTTTGCTATTCCATTTAAACTTTAAAACAAAATACGACTAATTCGAAATAATAATTAGCATGATATGTGTGCAATAAGTCATGTGCACACGTGTTATCCATATTTGACGGATACATACATACTTGCATATTTTTTCAATTTTCTAAAATAAGTTTCCTGGATAATAATTTTCATACAATTTCAGAAGACTTCTTCGACAACAATTACAATTAATATTATATATTTATTATTAATATAAATAATAATAATTATTATTATATTAATGTAAAATAATAATTATCTAATTCGCCACATTAGATGAAACAAAAATAGGCCTTAATCATGATAAATTAATTAATTACCTTATTGTTGCAGAAGAAAATGTAACATTACAGCGATTTAATATGTTCCATTAAAATATAGGGATATAATTATCTATTTTAGCACGATGCTTCTGAGCAACGCATTCCGCGATCCAGACAATATTGCGACACTCTTGTTCCTTCAATTTTAAGTAGCTATAGAATACTCCAAAGTGAAATTGTTGTAGAAATGCATGGACGTTCAAACGAACCTGTGTGAATACCAAGAAATTAAAAAAAATTTCACCACTAATATTATTATTAATATATAAGATGCATCATTAATGTTTACATATATGTATTTTTATATGACGTAATAAATATACTTGCTTCATGTTCGAAGAACTTGTCCTCCAAGGTTTTGTCGCCAGGATTGTTACCCGCGCCCTCAAATAAAGCGCTGTATTCCTGTTTAGGACATAGAGCGGAGAGAAAATGTTAATTTAAAAGAAGCTTATACAAAATTAATAATTATACAGAGTACCCAATTTTAATTGACCAAAAAGTTTCAAATAAAAGTTACTTTATTTAAAAGACAGAAGATAGCGCTACTAATCTTTTTCTGAAGAAACGTTTTCAAGGCCATTTAAAGATCATTTATATCTTTTTAAATGAAACTGCAATAATTTTTTTTATATAAATCGATTCTTCGTAATTTTTTGCATAAGAAGTTATTTTATTAAAAGTTATTAATTATTTGCATCAGTAGATTTTTTTCATTATTTTATGCATGAAAATATTGCGGAAAAATCGTTAAGAAATAAATATTTTACAAGATATTTCATAGTTTATATATTTCAGTGTCAAACTCAAGTATAAAATATCTCGTAAGCTATTCATTTTTTTGCTATCTTATTCTTATAACTTTTTATGCCAAAAATTGTAAGGAATCGGTTTATATAAAAAAAATTATGCAGTTCCATTTAAAAAAACAAATGATCTTGAAAAGTGCTCTTCAGAAAAAATCAATAGCGCCATCTTCTGTCCTCTTGAAACATTTTGTTATACAATTAAAAATAAAAAATATTAAAAATAAAAAATATTAAAAATAATTGAAACTAATACAATTAAAATTAAAAATAAAAATAAAAGTTTTTGTAGATGGTCGATTAAAACTAGACATCCTGTATATTTATATAAGCTAAAAAAGGCTTTAAATAACATATTTAAAGTTTTTACTAACAGCATAATATTCTGCTACAGCCTTCACTTGTTCATAATCGTCAGCTCTTGCCAAGGCAGCTAATCCATCTGGATTCAAACGTCCGCAGCGTGGATACAATTTGGCACGATCATCTTTACCTAATTCAGTTCCAAATGAATTAATGGTTATAATGATTGCCCTTCTATCTGCTTCAAACTGAAAGATATAAAAATAATGTCATCTATTTTATTTTGCAATATGCATATTATCATTTTATAACATAATAAAACGTCTTACAGCGAGTATTTCACACATAGTATCTGCAGTTGTACCACCAAGGTCTTTGCAAAATTTATAAAATGCTTCCAAATAAGCCTTGTAAAGTGTATTCCTTATTATCTCAATATTCATCTCGTCTAAATCTTGCTCAGATATGCAATCCACAAAGAAGGGTGCTGTAAAATAAGCGTTGCACATTTCAGATAAATAAATGATGTTATACAATAGAATGCAAGAATGAAGAACAATATAAATAACAAGTTTAACTCAATATATTTCATACCTAAGGGCGTGTCTACCAATACAGCGTTGTACAATTCAGCAGGTGTTGCAGCGACATGAATCGCCTCCATTTGCTCAAAACTACCAAGCGGATGGCATTTTGGGATTAATTCCGAAATGGGTCTCTGATGCAGAGTGCCAGTGATTAACAAAATAATATTGTCGATCATATAACTGTAAGTAATGAAATCTAGGAATTGAGACAGGGGTTCAACGGAATGATTGCGCATATGTTGAAATTCCACCACCAGTTTTTCCCTCAACTTGTCATCAATCACACTAACTGCGAGCGGAGATGGTTCATTTGCCAAGAAGCTGCCATAATCCGTACCAGCCAAATGTAGTTTCAGATCTAGAAATAATTAATTAATTTGAGCAAAAAATTATTTGTTAATAAAAACAGATTAATCAAAAAGGTACAAATTTTAAAGATTGTATTTTTTCTGATGTGACTTTTAAATCATCTTAAAGTTATATGTAAAAATATATAGATTAAAATAATATAATAATAAAAATAATAATAATAAATAATTCGAAAAATAGTTCGAAAAAAAATATAAAATAATTGAAAAATAAAATCAAGTAATATAAAATAATATACCTTCGAGCGTTTCGCATTGAACCAAATTCAGATAATCGCTCTGTTGAAGAATACCGCATTTGAAGCCACGGCATAATCCTTCCAAATAGCCGCCGTCGATATTGAATATGCATCCCTTCATTCTGCAACGATATTTTCCTCGTTCACGTGAAAAAAAGTCCGATCTGTCAAGTTCGAAACTGGGTCTCACGACTCGCCCCTTTTTTTCACGAAAATCATATGACCGAGCGACGGAAGTATACTGCGAACTGTCATGCACTGAGTTATCGATATCTCGATGCTCTCGATTCTCTCGAAATATACGCGCGCGCAATTTTGAAATACGAGATTCTGCACACAGTAGAAAAAATTACTAGGAATAGGAATAAATATATATTAAATATTAGGAATAAAAATTAAATATGTAATGAAAAAGCGCAATGAAAAAGAATTTAAAATAAAAAATATAATTATATAAAATTATATATTTAATTAATATTAATTAAAATCAGGGTTAGGTAATAATTAGTTAATTTTAAAAAAAGTTAAAAAATTAATAACTTTTAACTTAGCTTAGTTAATTTAAAATGTATTAGTTTTTAACTTTAACTAGTTATTTTTGACTTTCAACTTATTAATTTTTTTCCTAAATTAAATTCTTTTTATCTCTGAATATCATTATTGTTTTTTATAAGTTATAAACGTATTATTTTCAAATTAAAGTATTATTAACTTTTATGTTCATTTGTCATCAATTATAATTACCAAAAAAATATATTTCTATATAAAAATCAAAATTTCTTTTGTTATTTGTTATTATACATTTTAAAAGAATTAACAAACAAAATTCTAATTTAATATAAATAATGTTTTTAAAAATTAACTTTTGATTTAACTTCAGTTAATTTAATCTTAACTTAACTTTAACTGATTGTGAGTTAATTTTTTGTTTATGCAAACTTTCAACTTGACTAGTAGCGAATTCGGTTGGATGCACTAGTGCGCACTGAGTGCACATAAAGGTTATCGCACACAATTTTACAATGACATAAATAATTAAAAAAATAAAATAATATTAATAGTAAAAGCTATTATATTATCATTATTTATATTAAACAACTATAATAATAGCTCTTACTATTAATTTTCCTTGTTTAATTACTTTTGTCATTGTAAATTTGTGAGTGATAAACCTTATGCGCACTAGTGCATCCAATCCAATTCGCTATATAAGCCACTAATCCAACATTGATTAAAATTATATACAAATATTAATATATAGAAATAAATATAGAAATATAAATATATAGAAATTGTGTCAAGCAGCTGTAATATAAACACACTAGTAAAAAAAAAAAAAAAAAAAAAAAAAAAAAAAAAATAGGGAACACTTTTTAAACTTAGGCCATTTCAAACTGTTGAAACTCGGCAAAAATTATCGTAAGTCAAATATTAAAAAAGTGTTTTAAAGCTCAAAGTTTCAACTTTAACACACAGTCAATGAATTTAATTTTTAAATTTTGTTAATCTTCCCTATTGTATATGCTTTAAAAACGAAATACTGTTTTGTTTCTTAAAATTATGTATCTTTGACAATTTGAAATTCGATACAAAAAATTTCTTTCAAAAAATTCAATTAATGTTTCAGAAAGTACATTTTTCCTATAAGACGCTTTTTTTAAATTTTCTATGATTTTTTTTGACTGATTTATACGATTTTGAAGTAACTCCTATATTTTTTAGAGATTATGTCGTAACTCGGTGAAAAATCATCGTAGACAAAAGATTAAAAAAGTATTTTAAACCTCGAAATGTCAACTTTAACGTGCTATCGGTGATTATAAAAAATTTTTCTATCTTCCTTATTTGGTGCTAAATCTAAAAATAGTGATTTGTTCCTTAAAATTGCACGACGATTTGACGACGAATTGACGTCGATTCATCGTTGAATCAACGTCGATTAGATAAATCGATATCAAATCGATCATTCATTTCTGGTTGGACTAATAGCACACAAATACCGAAAGACATTTAAAGAACATCCAGAGGATGTTCGAATGTCCTCTAGATATCCTTTGAATGTCTTTTGGATATGTTGTGCTGTTAGGGTCTTGGATGGTTTAAAAATATACTCAGATCTTTTATCAAAAGTTTTAAAAGAAAGTAAACAATATATAAACGTTTCAATATTTATTTAATAATTCAATAGGTCTACGAAGTATTAATATTGCTGCTACATATAAAATGATGTTATCTATAATTAACTATATTAATTTAATTATACAATAAGCGTACGGCGGAATGTGTGTCGGATACTTTGAAATGACACATGTATACACACACTCACATACACACACATACACACACACACACATGCATACATATAAAATTATTTATATCACATATGTATTTTTACAAGTGTTTAGAAATCACGTGATATTGTACTTTTTCGAAGATAACGTCCCAAGTAGCAAACTGACGTCAAAATACGTTATTTGACGTCGAATGACGTTATTAGACATCAGAATGACGTTAGTTTGCTACTTGGATTCTAATTGAAAACATAACGTATAATATCTACGAAACACTATTGGCTTTTATATGTCGTCAAATTTTTTGTACATATATATATAATTAATTTATGTTTATATCGCCATTCAAATTAAATTAAATCGCGAGAGAGACGAATTCATGGCAAGATCGTGAATCAGCATCGTCGAAATGCAGTTATATATTATATTATAAAATATGTCATTAGACACAAGTATAATAATATAATGAGTAAAATCTAAATTTCTTCTATAATCTAATCGTTCCAAATTGTTAAATATGAAACATGAAATATATCGATATTACATATATATATATATATATTTGTGTGTATGTATATATATATATATATATATATATATATATATATATGTATACATACATATATCATGAAATATATCGATATTATATATATATATATATATACATATATGTATATATATTACTGTCATCTAGGCAGTGTTTGTTCTTCGGAACAATATCAACGAGAAAACAAAGTGTTTTCTCTCGTCGATATATCGATTGCACGTGATACAGTAGAGTCTCGTTAATTTTGGCTTAAATAAAATTCTTTAAAAAATTGAAAGAACAGCGAGAAAGCTATCAAGTCTCTCAAAATGATAAAAGAAGACACGAAGAAGATAAAAAAAACACAAGTATATATGAAATTAGTTGTTTGTGTGGAGAGATTATTAATTAAACAAAATTAACAGAGGCCAAATTTAAAAAGCTTTACTGTATCTATTTCGATTATATATATATATATATATATATATATTATAATTATTGTATATGTGTTATATAGTAAATGTTTATATACGTAGGCCTTCAATAATAAACACAACATTTTTTACATTTTTTCTATAAACAAATTTTTGCTATTATTGATTTGAAACGTGTTATTAATTAATGAGATGTAATGTTTTAACTACAATAATTAAATTATACACTTTGTTAATTTAATTTTGCTTTCTTGAGAAATAGAACAAGACATATACGATATTAAAATGTTTGTAAAAATATATATGTGTGAAAAAAATACCAAAAGTAACAGAGACAACTTTATAAAAGTTTTACTGTATATGTGTATACACAGGGTGTCCGGTAACTAACGGACCATCGATTAAGGGCGGATTCTCTGGCCAATTTGGAGACGATTTTTCCTTAGCAAAAATGTTGAAAAGTCAATAATTTTCAAATTTATAAGCAATTAAAAAAAATAGGTTTTTTGAAAACTAAACGTTTTGGAGTTAAAAGTGTAACATAATTACATTCTTCAGTTAATTTCAGGTAGAGTTTACTATAATAAAATTTTAATTTGAGGCTTAGTTATAAAAATACATAATGACAAATATTGGAAAGTTGTAAAAAATGATGACCTTTTTCGACATTTTCGCTGAGGAAAAATCGTTCCCAAATTGACCAAAGAATCCATTTGTAATCGTTGGTCTGTTAGTTACCGGACACCCTGTATATATGAGGCATTCCATACCAAATCGCTCACTTTTGTACCCGAACATTTTTTATTTGCTTCATTTTTTTTTATGTTTTTGCACTTATTGAAAGTAGTTTTTATGATTTTTTTTAGATTTTTATTTCCATCCATACTCGAGTTAAGAATTAAAAAAGGAAATTAATAAAAAAAATTTCAAATAGCTATTACTTTAAGAAGAATAAAGATATTAGCATTCATCTGGTGGTCATATTTTTTGTTTTTGAATGTATTTTTCGAAAAAAATATTGAAAACAATTTTTTTAAATAATTTGACAATGTTTTAATCAATTTTAACCGAAATTATTTTTTTCTCTCAATAAGATCCCTTCGATTTTTTTCTAAAAAATTGATAAAATTTTTGGCTTAAATACAAAATTTTTGAGCCATAAGCGAAGAGGAGATTCAAATAACTTCGATTTTTAAGACTATTTTTTTGCATTTTTTTTTTTTTTTTTTTAGAAAATTACCTTTTTTAATTTTATATATGACTCCGATAAAAAAAAGAGTTTACAAAAATAATAATACTTATTCTTAAAAGTTAAAAATAGAGAAAAATAATTTTAATATTTTTTAAGACTATTTTTTCGTTGTTTTTCTCGAAAATAATGTTTATTAAATTCTTAGATGACTTCTATCAAAAAGGAAGCTTTGTAAATAAAAGACATTAATTAAATAAAACATATTTTATTAAAAATTATAACATAATAACATTTATTTTTTAATAGCTTATATAAATAATTTATTAAAATAATTTATTAATTGTTTTCTTCTCTTTTATCTTTGTTTTCCTGTATTTTTATATATTTCGTAAGATTTTATATTAGTTGATTGAGAAAATCTTTTAACATTAATAATTTTATCCGTATTATGTATAACGCAATGCATTTTTTGTGTTTCTGGTATAGGTTTAGCACTGTTAAAACGATCAACTAGCTCAGTTTTCATCAAATCGTAATTTTTTTTTGAAGAAAATTTAACTTTAATATTGGGCAAGTTATTTAATTGAGAAGCCCATTTATAGAACTCTTATGGTGTTGTTATTTGCCGATCATGAAGAAGTTGAAGACTCGCTCGAGCAGCCATTCTTTTTACAGTACCACCTATACCATCACAAGGGCCTTTACAATGCTCAGTAGCAAAAAAATGCCTCTCTGCTTGAAAAATACATTCAAAAACAAAAAATATGACCACCAGATGAATGCTAATATCTTTATTCTTCTTAAAGTAATAGCTATTTGAAATTTTTTTTATTAATTTCCTTTTTTAATTCTTAACTCGAGTATGGATATAAATAAAAATCTAAAAAAAATCATAAAAACTACTTTCAATAAGTGCAAAAACATAAAAAAAAAATGAAGCAAATAAAAAATGTTCGGGTACAAAAGTGAGCGATTTGGTATGGAATGCCTCATATATATATATATACAGTAAAACTTTTATAAAGTTGTATATATACAGGGTGTCCTATTTTAATCTATCACCCCTCATAACTTTGCAGGAAGCAATCGTAGAGAAAAATGTTTGGAACAAAGTTGTATGGTTTCGAGGGGAACATAAAAACGTACCATTAATTTGACATTGAATAGTCATTTGAAGGTCACGTAAAGGTCATCAACAATTTCTTAAATGGAACTACCTACTTTTCATTGCATATTCTTGTAGGTTATTTCAAGAACTTTCCAAAACACTATAATAAAGTATTTTTTATGGAGTACTTTTTGAGTTATAAAGGTTTGAAGTTAACAATTTTTTGACATAAAATTTAAAATATCTTGTAAAATATTCAGTTTTTTGTAATCTTACCTTAATACTTTTATGCATGGAATAATGAGACCAAATAATTATTTTAAAAAGGTATGTAATATGCAATAATGCAATTGCGTATTTTTTTAAAAACAACTATTTGTTTTCTTTATATCAATTAATTGATCTCATTATTCCGTGCATAAAAGTTATATATATATATATTATATATATGGCACAACGTTAATTATTTTTATTTCAAAGTGTCTATTAAAGAAAAATTTGTAAATAATATATAATTGTAGTATAGTTTAACAAATAGGATAATTGTTTTCTAAATACAGAAATTATTTACATATTTGATGCCACATTAATTATTTGTTTCATATTTAAAACTTTAAAGCTCCTGGTTCCTCACCGACCATGTTGGAATTATGACGCCAAAGGCGAGGAAACACACATTTAAAAATTCTTAAATGCCATCTAGAAATAAAAAAGTAGTATGCTAAAGCTATCTGAAGTATTATTTTATCGAAATATCTTTTTATTTAAAATAAATATGGTATCTAAGAAAATTTTCAAAGTGTCTTTTCTTATCTCTGATGTCACAATCTAACATGACTGCGGCGAGGATCCGACCCAGAAGAGCTTTAAATAAAATACATTAACACTTGTTGCTAAATAATATATTATAGAGATTAACTGTTAATAGCGATAATATATATATGATGATTATACTTGATAGAGAATATTTCGCTTCTTATTTTTCTCATTTTATAATTTAGACCATGATGAGGCACAAGCGAAAAACTATATATATATATATATACATTATCATTAATCGTCATGACAGTTGTCGAACTTTTGCAAATTGCTAACGCAATTGTTATATTTTTATATTCATATATATTTATCTGTTTTAATTTTCAATATATTTATGGCTCGATAAATAACACGAGAGCACACATACACAAACATGACGTATGCATCATCGCACGAAAAGTTAATCATTAACCGGATATGATGATTAAAAAAAATGTTCGCGTTTATCGATAATTAATCATCACATTAGATGATTAGATCATTACATGAGAGACAGATTTATGTCAAGCTTCGGTCAGGAGATTATTTATTTTGTCCTCGATGTGGTATATATCTTTCTTTAAGAAATCAACGTGCCTTAATTTGTAACACATTGATGAAAATTTTATCTAACGTATATAGAAAAATATGCGTGTAATATATATAGTTTATATCATATATTGTCGTAAAACTAGTATTTTTCGCAAGAATATCCGAAACTCAGAATTTATTCATTTTCGATCGACTATTTCATACGATCGATCAGACACTCGATGAACTAAAAATCAAAGATCTTGATCTTCATCGTCTTCACCACCGAAATTTTCTTCGCTATCCTGCCGATCAATCGCTATAAATTCGGCCTTGAAACCTTTGTTCGAAATTGTATCGTCCGTTCTAAATCTTACTAGTAGTGCTTCGCTCATAGAAATAAAATCCGTGGTATTCTACAAGGTAGCGGCAAAATTTTATATATAACAATTGTTATCTACGTATCAAAATACGAGAATTATTCAGTAAGTAAAGAGATAAAACGGCTGCAGTTCAAAAAATATTTAAATAACAAGTACAAGCAAAAAAATCTGATACATTTTTCAAATTTAGAGTTTGCTTTGGATATCCGGGTATCTAACATTATTGGAGGATTAAATTAAGTTAAATTTTTTTATCTCTGAATACCATTATTGTTTTTTATAAGTTAGAAATGTATTATTTTTAAATTAAAGTATTATTAATTTTTATGTTCATTTGTCATCAATTGTAATTACCAAAAAATATATTTCTATATAAACATCAAAATTACTTTGTTATTCGTTACAATATTATAAATTTTAAAAGAATTAACAAACTAAATTTTAATTTAATATAAATAATGTTTTTAAAAATTAACTTTTGATTTAACTTTAGTTAATTTAATCTTAATTTAACTTTAATTGAGTTAATTTTTTGTTCGTGCAAACTTAACTAAATTAATTTCATAAGCAACAAACTTAGATTTAAAAAATTATTAACATATCCAATACTACTAAAGAATGTGGTTATATTATATTTTATTTCAACAAGTTTAGTTTGCGAAAATTTATTTTTAATTATTTATAATTTAAAAATTATTGGTGTCTTGACATTTTTACTGAGAAAAAATAGTCTCCAAATAATTTCAAGAAATTGCTTATTAACGAGTCTGATAATTTTTGGGACACCCTGCATATAAAATCTCTTACATTCAAAAGAAGTCAAAAAGTATATTTTTGAAGAACGGTGTTTAGTATTATATAAGATTTCTGATTTCTGAAGGTGTAAAATCATCTAAGAAATTTATTCCCAAATACTCGAACAATACGTTAAAATATATAAATGAATAAATACGAATATTTTAGAAGTGGATATTGATCAGTTTAGTGGCCAAAAAAGAAAAATTCAAAAATTAGGTTGGGAGGTTCTATCACATTTTTATAGTGTCCAAACTTCATCTCATTGGGCTCGGTTATTATATGGAATTAAATTTCACAGTCACAAAGTAAAAACTAATGTCCAAACTTAGTTCAGATTTCGAGACAAAGAATTCTTTGTTATTAATATAAAAAACCAAATAGAGCGATGTGATAGGTTTATAAATGTAGTACATGATTATATCAAAAAATAAATTATTAGAATTCATTAAATAAAATTGTATTAAAACAATAGTCATTCGTCTCTTTACTTATTGAATGTTTCTCGTATGCGCTCATATCATATACGAGTATGCATAAAATATAATAGTTAAAATAGTTGACTATTGAACACTTACGGAATTACCGCAAAATCGCCCATATGGCGGACTGGACGCATCTAAACCGGAGAATACTTCAACAAAGTCATATCCGCATTCGGCTTCGTATTCGAGTTGGAATGAATTAAAAGTCAAATGAACGTTTTTGCCAAGTGGTGCTTCTATTACCCAGTCACAATCGGTTCTTTGATCGTAATTGTGATAACCATATTTAGCATGGGAATACAAATGATTTACTGTATCCGTTGCCATAAGATGACCACCACAAGCTGTAACATGTGTAAGTATTATATTTTAAAGTGTGCATATGTGTATATTTGTATATGTATATGCATAACAGAGTGACCAGTGTTTTCCACTACGACACAACCCAGACAGCACCATGTCCAAAATTGATGGTTAAAACATTTTTAAGATGTTTTAGGATGCCTTTTTAGAATATCATAAGATTTCTTAATAGTGTCTTATGCACCAATTTTGGACACAATGCTATCTGGGAAGTAGACCCAATTATTATGCATAAAACGCTGTGCTCGATTGCGTCATCGTTTTTGGATACTAACATTTTTACATTATTGGTATCAAGTACAGATATTGATTTTGGAATTAGAAATTTTGTGTTAAGACTCAATTATAAATTGCCACATTATTGAGGAATTTACCTGTGCTATGAGTCGCTAAAAATCCTTTCCTTTGCACGGAAGCGTCACTCTTGAAAACCATGTACATTTGATTGCCAGTTGCTAGAATTGGATGCGGCTCTTTGGTACCACAGAATCTACCTAGAGTAAGGCTGTCTGGCGAATCTCCGTCGTAAATAGCAATGTGATCATACGCGCATTCTTGATGCGACTCCATTTCGAAAACTTTGAAGATCTACAAAATATACATTTAAAATTTTTTCCATTCCCAAGTAGCAAATTGACGTTATTAAACGTCAAAATGACATTATTCTGATGTTTAATAACGTCGTTGGACGTCAAAATGACGTTATTTTGACGTTTAATGACATCAGTTTGCTACTTGGGATATAATGTTTGTTTTTCCAAAATTTCTCGTTTCTTTTTTTCTACTAAAGTAAAATTAAAATATGTCGCTGATCACTAACTGTTACTCGAAAAGCAATACATAAAGATACGTACCAATTTTATCCGATGGCCTGGTTTCGTGGTAAAATGCCAGACGCAATCTTTACGGCCGGGATAATAATCCGGATAATTCGGTGAGGTAATTGTTCCCACGGGCGCCGTAATCTCGTATTTGCAACCGCCCTCTTTGCAATCATGACCGTTTTCATGAAGTGTAAAACCGTTGTGGCAGGAGCACTGATAAGAACCTAGCGTGTTTTTGCACTCGTGCTGACACCCACCATTGTTAGTGGCGCACTCATCCTTATCCGTAAAAAATATGGCAGCGAAACCCGACTTTTGGATGCTGTTTGATAAAACATGTAACGCAAATAACAAATATTAATCGTATTTTTCGAAATATCGTATCCCAACATTTACGCTAATGTGAATTTTATGTAAGACCATTTTTAAACTACTAAATAAAAATGTTATAAAATAATTATTTGTATATAAAATTAATATTTTCGAATTATATATTTAATTTTCACATAAAATATGATTCCTAACATATTTTGACTTTTTTACAGTTTCTGCGTCACAAACTTATTTCTAATTTTAATAAATGTATTATATGTTATTAATATATATGTATATTATTCACAAAATTAAATTACTAATTAATTAATTTAATTTTAAATATTTCTAAGCGAATAAACAAGATCGAGAAGAGAGGACCAAGCCAGCACACAATATTTATGATAAAGTTTTATTAATATTAATGAATATATATATTTTTCAAATATTATATAAATATTTTATAAAAACCTTTATTTTTAACATATGTATATTATTAAAACATAGATTAAATATTTCATATAATATTTATAGTTATTATTTTGTAAATATTTTTTAACTAAATTGTTAGTTCTTTCATTTACCGCTATGTGATGTATCTTTTTCGTATTTGATTTTCGTCGTGAGAATTATATAAGGCTGGCAAAAACGGAAATTTATAAAATTAAAAATGTCATAAAATTATTTCTATTTTTGAGCTACATTCTGCAACAGAATGCCTTTTAACAAATAAATTTACGTATATATCGATGTGTACGTAAATTTATTTGTTAAACTACTGTGTTGCCTAAGTATATTTAATGTATATTATAATTTTATATTCTATTTTAAAATAAATGTCTAATAAGTTACTTACAAACATTTTTACACATTTTTAACTTTTTATAAATGGCTAATAAAGTTTAATAAACATAAAAACATCTAATCAACCAAATTTTAGATTAGACTATATCAACCGATCATTTTGATTAAAAAATTGTTGATTATGTCTTTTTAACTCATAATTTTTTACTAAGTATTTATTAAAGATAAATTTTAAAAAATTTGTATCAATGAATTAATAAATATATTTATAATATTTATCATAATATTTATATAAATATTATATAAATATTTTCTGATATTTATGATAAGTATTTCTAATCTATTGAATCTAAGACTCCAAAAATATTTATAAAATATTTATAAAATATTAAAATAATTATTATAAATATTCTATAAATATTTTATAAATATTTTGTGCTGTCTGGGAAAAAGAGACAGAAAGAGGGAAAAGGAAAAGGGAGAACGAAGGGAAGAGCGGAAGAGAGAAAAGGAAGGAGAAGAAATTTTTTGCAAAAACGAAAAATTATTTTATCCATCGGTTACTAAGAGATAAATTTTTACCAAAACATATAATAAAAAATTAAATCTTCTATTTTTTTTTTCATTTTTCACAAAGTACAAGTGATTTAATTTAACTAGTAAACTAAAAATACTGAAAAATATGACAATTATATAAGTGCGTATGAAATAAAACCTGTTATCAGACGTAAAGGTGATTCTCATAAAATTGCCTTCGGACGTTATTAATGGCGGTAATCGTGCGCCGCAAAATATCCCATGCTTTCGGAGAACGTCGTCGCCGAGCTTACTCGCGACCTCCATGGAATCGTACTCGCATTCTTCCTGATATATATTATTACCCTCTAGATCGAAATGTGTGAAATTTAAAGTAATGCGATATTGCGGCGGCGCAATAATTTCCCAGATGCAATTTTTGTTTCCTGGATACGGCTCGGGAAACGATGGACTCGTGATAGTGCCGTTTTTAGCATCAAAAAATCCACCGCAAGCGTCTAATCAAAGGATTTTATAGAATATTATTATTCAGAGATCAAAAGGATTCTAAACGCCGTCCGGTTTTATCGATAAAACATGTTTGCGCACCCTTTTCTTTTTATTGGTTGAATAGAATATTAAATGTTTTTCCACGATTAAAGTACGTAAAAAATGTTTTTAAATTTTTATTTTTATTTGTAATTTTTTAATTTTTATTTTAAAAAATTTTTATTTTTAATTAAAAATTTTCTTGTTTTTAACATAAAATTGGTAAGATCCGCGTTTTATTTCTATATGTACTTTAATTGTGGAAAAACATTTGTTTTTTTATTCAACCAATAAAAAGAAAAGGGTGCGCAAAAATTGTATCGATAACAGAACGGCATTTAGGATTCTCAAGATTATCTATAAGATTATCTAAGCGGATTAAATAAATTATTCCGCATTCAAAATAATTATTGTGTCTCTTGCCTTCGCAATGCTTGCCGTCCGAATGCAGCTCGAAACCCGATTTGCAAGAACATTCATATCCACCGAGCGTATTGATGCAATCGTGCTCGCAACCATGTTCTGTTAATACGCACTCGTCGAATTCTTAAATATTATTAAAAAGTAGCATTTTTTACATTTATATACCAATTGTAGCATTAAAAATGATCATAAACAATTGTAATAAACATCTTTCACATAATAATGAGGAACTGTGTGCTGAGCAATATGTAACATACTTGCTATATATATATATATATATATATATATATATATATATGTTATATGTTACGAACCTTTCATAAAAGTTGCTGTGTGCTGAGCAATATGTAACATACTTGCTATATATATATATATATATATATATATATATGTTATATGTTACGAACCTTTCATAAAAGTTGCCGAGAAGCCAGCTTTTTGCACGGAACCGTCACTGACGAACTTAACAAGTAGCTTATTCCCCGTTGACTTGATGTCTGGTGGTATCTTGTATCCACAATAAACGCCGATTAAAGGGGAATCGTTGTTATGCCCGTCACGCACCTCGACATAATCGTACACGCAGTTGTCATGGTTCTCGATTTCAAAGGACTGGAACTTCAGGGCCACCTGATAGTCCTGGGGTACAGATAGTTTCCACACGCACTCCTTACTGGATTGATATTCCTCAGGATAATTAGGCGATTCAAGATGACCTATCCCGTCCAGTTCGACGTCGCCACCGCAAACAGCTTCGTAACTAGCCGTGAAGCCACGGTGGCCACTTTGCCTGCTAGATGTCATGTACGTTACCAGCATACGACTTCCACTTGACACTATTGGCTCGTGCATTTTACCGCTGCCGCAATATCGACCTGAATTGGAATAATTATCGAACATGTTATTATGAGAAGATTAGGGAATCGATTTTTTATTGCCTGTCAAGTTGATTATTCCTCTCACAATGTACCCAGGTAGGAACAGCAGTCACTTTGACGTAATTTGATGTGATAATGACTACCCAGATAGCACCATGTCCAAAATTGGTGCATAATACATTATTAAGAAATCTTATGATATGATATCCCAAAGACATTTTAAAAACATCTTAAAGATGTCTTATGCACCAATTTTGAAGATGGTGCAGTTTAGGTACTTTTGCTATCTGGGTACAACACTCGATCTCTTCCTTATATTCGAGATAATTGTTGGTTGTTGTAAGTGCGAGGATCATTCGATGCATGAGTAAAGAGACAAACAATTGGTGTTTTATTCAATAAATCTAATGATTTATGCACTTAGTTTTCGACAATCCCCTGCTACAATTATACTTGTTCCACATTGCTTTAGTTTTTTTTATGTCAGCAACAAAGAATTTTATGTCTCGAAATCTGAGTCATTTTTGAATATTTGTTTTCACTTGTTCGTTGTTATGAAATCCTGACTCCACATAATGACTCTTTAAGGAGGCAAACAAAAAGGAGTCCGATAAAACGAGTGTTGAACTGTAAAAAGGAGACAGAACTTTCCAACCCCATTTTTTTATTTTTATTTTTTGACTACTTTTCAACTGATCAATTCATTCACTTGTAAAAATTTGTATGATTCATACAACTCTTGCCTGTTCCAACCGGGAGTAAATTTCACATAGTTTTACACCTTCAGAAACCCCAAAAATCTAATCAATGAACGATGTTTTTTAAAAATGCAAAATGAGAAATGCTTTTCAAGAAGACTTATTATTGTTGAATGAGTAATCGAGGTTTTATGTACTGAAATAGTTGTCAAATAGCTGTTTTAAAGTTTTAACCCTTCTATCAATGTTGGCTACTTGGATATCAGAGATAAGCAAATCTAAATGTTAAAAATGTGTCGAAACTTTTCTCCGCCCAAAACAAAATACAAAAGGCCTTTATATTCGGAAACTTCTTAAAATATAATAGAGAAGAATGTTTGATGCAGATGTAATGAAGAAATAGTGCAATGTGGAAAAATACAATTAGTACCTGATTACCCATATATGCAAAAGAGGTGAATTGATGTTAGGAATGCCAATTTATGATTTTGAAAGTACTTATTATATTTCTTATTTTTCGAACTACAGCCACTTTGTCCCTTCACTTATAAATATTTGCATAGGTAATTTGTGTATTCCTTCTTATTTAAAAAAAGATAAAAAGATTCGTCTCACCTAACACCCGACTCTTGTGCCAATATCCGTCTCGAATTTCCAGATAATCGCTGCGGCAATAATCACTCTTGAATATATCGAGGGACGTAATGTTTAGGACGATACGTTCGCCATGTGTGGCCGTAATCCTCCATTCGCAGCGTTCTCCATCGTTGGGCGGAGAATTATTTGGGTAGCTTGGTGATCCGAAGATACCACTATTCTCTTGAAACGTTCTGCCGCATTCTACAAAAATTCGATCTATTTAACTGGAACTATAAAAATAAATGGATAAAACTAAATAAAACTGGAACAACAAAATGGATAAAATTAAATTATATAGTCAAAAGACACTCGCACATATGTATTTATACAGTCGACAAAATTAAAAGCTTTAGTTTTGACAAATCCAGCTTAAATTTTGTTTCTGTTAGTGTATATTTTATACATATACTATTGATTAAGAGATATTTTGAATTATAAATTCTCTCCTGGAGATATTAATTTTCGTGACAAAATTGTAAAAGTATAAAGCAAGAGACACATTGGATACTAAAATTCTTACTATGACATTTATATAAAAGATTCGTTTGCGCGATGTCGCCCTCGCTCAATCGAATTCTTTGTCCGATTTCGGGCCTCTTTTTTCCATGAGATTCCATGGGTAATATTGTGTCTAAATAAGTGCCTTTCGAAAAGGTATTCTTTGCATAATGCATGATAGAGTCATAATCATAAGGCAGGCCAAGTGAATTCACTTCGTCTTCTGTCAATTTGTTGAAATTGTACTCTTGACCTGTGAAAAAAAAAAAAAATTTTTTTGTATTTCTCTCTCTCTCTCTCTCTCATGCAATATATACAGGGTGTAACTAAATAAAGATATATGAAGCACACTATTTGATGCAGGAATAAACTAAATCAAAAAGTCCTGAGCCATTTTTTAATCTGAACTTATTTTTGACGCTATAAATTGTTAAAGTTTAATTGTAAAGCCAATTTGAAAACAGTGTAGGCGCTGTCTTAGTAGGCGTACTAAAGCCTTGTAGCCACGCGCTAATTGGTAAACTTTAATAATTTATAGCGCCAAAAATAAAGCTCAGATTAAAAATGGCTCAGGACTTTTCGATTTAATTTGTCATCCTGCACATGATGGTATCCTTCGTATATCTTTGATTAGTTGCATCCTGTATAATATATTCAGTATCTCGGAGCAAATTGAGATTATCACTCACCGCTCATGATGTTATCGCGGATGATTTGTACATGACGGTCGCGATCCGGTCGAGTGTGCTCGTGCCAAAATCCAACGACGTGGCCTAACTCGTGTACAACTATACCAAACTTATCGCAGTTTTTTCCAATGCTAATAGCTTGTGGTCCATTACCTCTTTTTCCAACGAAGGAACAACATCTGCCGAGAAAATTTTATTATATTTATTTTACTAAATGCCATACTGTATGATGAATAATAATGATGATGATGAATAAAAATAAAAAATAAAGATAAAGAATATATCACAACGTTGAACAAATAATTATTATTATCAGAAAATAATTATTATATCATCATAATTGAAAATTAAACAGTAGTTTACAGCTAAAAATTATTTTAAACCAGACAAAGTGTTTCTTATAGATTTTTGGATACCGTAAAATTTTTTTATTACCACTCACCCGCAAGGTCTTTCCGTAAATAGGATATAATTAGGATGCTCTCTGGACACTCTCTCCACAAATTTTACGCAAGTAAAATTTTCCCAATGTCTCATCGCTTGTTTGAATAGTGCTTTATGAGCGCCAGAAAAATTTCCATCTATCTCGTAAGGGATCACGCCGTGATCCCACACTCGTTCTTTCCTCGCGGTAGCCGCTCGGCGTATTCTGCTCAAAAGCGCGTGTTTTGTGCCGCGTTTGTTATTCGCGATGTATTTTGGCTTATGCTTCATATCGTAGAATTCGATAGAGCGGAGACGTCGATCGTGCGTAGAAATAATTTCATCCGATGTGTCCTCCTTAATAAAGTCGTGTCCTCGTCGTTCATTGCAACGACGGTGAAAACATCTTCCTAAAATTCTAAGAGTAACATATATATAGCAGTTTTTTTATTTATTTATACCAATACTTCTAAGCGCTATATTTTGTTTACAATTTATCAGGATTTGGTAATAACTATAATTAATAATTAAAAATTAAAAAAAGTTAAAAAATAAATTTTAACTTACAAGGAGAGGCTCCGGATTTGTCTCCTCCGATTTTAATATATAAAATATATGTTATAGTATCACCCTCCCACAAGTCACAGGTAAAGCCACTCGATGCAATTCTCAAGCATTTATGAGAAAAAAATTAATTTCCTTTCTTTCGATTAATATAAAAAATTTATTTTATATATATATATATATATATATATATATATATATATATTTGTCCTCGAAATTCTTAATCAAATCCGGAACTGATTTCGAAAATGTCGATTTTATACAATGTACTCATTGTAAATTAATATTACGCTTTAAATGTTTTTATGATAATTATCATCCGAAACTATGTGAATCTTTTGAAGATTTTAAGAATTTTGAGAACGAATAGAAATATATATAAAAAATAAAATTTTTATATTAATCGAAAAAAAAGGAAATTAATTTTTTTCTATGAATGCTTGAGAATTGCATCGAGTGGCTTTACCTGTGACTTGTGGGAGGGTGATACTATAATATATATTTTATATATTAAAATCGGAGGAGATAAATTTGGAGCCTTCCCTTGTTAACTTAGTTAATTTAAAATGTATTAAGTATATAAAATTTTTTTGTTATTTGTTTTTATAAATTTTAAAAGAATTAACAAATAAAATTCTAATTTAATATAAATAAATGTTTTTAAAAATTCTTAATGTTTTTAAAAAAATTAATATGTTAATTATTGTATCATTCAGATCGAGAATCTTTCTTTCTAAATAATTTTTAAGTTTAATATAAGAATATTTTTGTAAATTCTTTGTATTGAAAAAGACAGTTATACTATCAAAATGTTTACATGGTTTAATTTGTTTCTAGCATTATATAATTTATGTATTTAATAAATAATTATTTAACATCGTAAATATTCTAGCTCGTAAGTTGGCCTATTATCGACTAAATTATTTTAATTGTACACGAGCCTATTTCTTCTATTAATATTTAACTAAATTAATTTTATATAAGCAACTAAATTTAACTTAACTTAGTTTAAAAAAATCATTAACTTTCCCAACCCTGCAATTTATATTGTATGGAATATATACAGAGTATTCCGACATACTTGAACAAACTTCTAGAGTGTAATTTTTACGTCAAAATAAAAAAAAACAAATTTATACATACATTTTGCAAATGTAAAGAATTTTGCGAGAGAATGTCTCTTTCACGCATTCACACAAATACATGTATACGGTATCATTTATCTTGACCATACACAGACCAACATCTACATGCATAGCTGCAATATTTTATTTAATATATTGTGATTATTATTTTCTATTAAACAACCGTGTTGAAAATATTGATTGTAAATATAAGTGAAAAAAGCTTCATGATTGATAAAAACTGTTAAAAATTAAAAAAAATGTAAATAATATTAATAAAATTGCTTTTTATATTATAACTATATTATTTTAGTTTATATATTTTTTATTGTATGCGCTGTTTTTCTACATAAACGTGTGAAATATTCTCATTCACACGCACTCAAAGTGATAAATTCGTATATATATAATGTTGCAATTTTCATCTTTTTCTGTATTTCAAATTTTTTTTTCAAGATACCTCGCACATATTTACAACATAATGTTGCGCAAACAATATCGAGAATATGACGAATAAATTAGAACATCCGGCTGTATCCGATATTTGAAAGGATTTCTCTTCTTCGCGCCTGTTTCAAGGCTAATTATAAATCGCACGCACGCTTAACGATTCTTATTTCGCTCGTTTATTAGCACTAATTACTAAAGATGTAGACACAATAATTTATCTCCGTTACTCGAGTCTCTCTACTTTTCCAGCCAGCCAGCCAGCCAGCCCTAACTGATAGCATTTAGACAAGACATGTTTCTGAATCAGTAGGGCGTTGCAATAATTAATTAACATGTCTCGCATGTGAGCCACGTAAAAATATAATGTAAGCGCATTGTGAGAAGATGAGAAATTGCAATAGAGTGCGTTAATGAATCCAGTTTTGAGATATATATATTCACCATGCTTCCTCTATATAGTTCGTTGCGCCTACTACCGTTACTCCGAGGGCAATAATCTATTCCGTGGTTTTGACGTTTATACAACTATGTATGGTATATATTATAATACATATAGTGTATATTAATATATATATATATATAATATTTATTATACCGTTTATTTTGATCTCCTTGGGATTATAAAGTGCTTTTTTTCGTAAAAAGCGCAACTTTTTACAATATTTTTAATTCTTTTTAACTTGGCCAGCAATTTCACATTTATAATCTTTTTATTTATATATATATATATTATTTTTATATATTTATTTATAAACCTTTTTTCTTTCCTCTTTTCCATCTTCCTTTTTTCCTCGGTTAATAATCACTTTCTCTTCCTTTTACAATCCTTTGTCAAAAATCAATTAAGAGACTTATTGGAGTGTTTAAGATCGAATCGGATTCGAACTTGGGACCTCTCGTCTATCAGTTCACAACTTCCATGCGAGGCCATGTCACTCCTAGTATATTTACTATATATATACACATATATATATATATATATATATATATATGTATATGTAGTAAATATACTAGAAGAAAAATAATTAACTTATCTAACCCATATATATATATATATATATATATATATATATATGGGTTGGATAAGTTAATTATTTTTAACGTAACTAAATTAATTTTATAAGCCATTACCTTTAACTTAACTCAGTTTTAAAAAAATAATTAACTTATTCAACCCATATATATATATATATATATATATATATATAAATTAATTTAAAATATATATAATTTAATAAAAAATATATATATAATTATATAAATTATATAATAAAAAAAATATATATATATATAATTTAATAAAAATATATATAATTTAAAAAATATATATATATATAAAATTAATTTAGTTACGTTAAAAATTACATGAAGAAAAACTAACTCAGTTAAAATTGAGTTAAAATTAACTTAAGTTTAATCAAAAGTTAATTTTTAACAATATTATTTACAATAAATTAGAATGTCATAACAAATTCAAATTTAAACAAATTAAATAATTAACATTTTTTATTTTAATATTTAGTTACTTTTCGTTATTTTTTTAATTTATGCAAAATAACAAACAACAAAGAAGTTTAGTTTATTCTACAGAAATGTATTTTTTCTTTGCAACTGTAATTATGAAAAACATAAAAACTATAATAATACTTTTATTTATTTTATAATACTTGTAAAAGTTATATATATATATATATATATATATATATATATATATCATATAATGATATTCTTATTCAAATTTAATCGTTATTATCAATTTTATCTAATGTTAAAAATTTTATTTAAAAAAATAATAGAATTCAGAGATGAAAATATTTTTAATTTAGAAAAAAATTAATAAATAAATTTTAAAATAATTAGTTAAAGTTAAAAATAAACTTATTTTAAATAAACTATGTTAAGTTAAAAATTATTTTTTTATAGTTAACTTTCAATTAATTAACTAGTTACTATTCAACCTTGCTATATACATATATAGTATATTTATATTATATTATATTATAATATGTATACTTAATATTGACTTTTGAAGATTTTTGTTACTGTTACCGAAGTATTAATGCGATGTTACTTAAATTTGTAATAATTTATATAATAATTTATAAACTTATATAATGCCTCGATAGATTTTTAAATTATTAAGCACTTTTTCTTTAAAATTTTTTTAAATAGTAGATAAGAGCAAATATAAAAGTTTAAAAAACACATTCGATCTCGTTATTTATTAAATATTATATTTTGGGTTTTGTAGTAAAGCTCCGTTTGTAGTGTGCTTTGTACACGTTATATATATGTATATCATATATAGTGTACTAATCCCCAATGGGGTGAAAACTCGAAGGGGTTGTGCTATACATATATATACATCGAGGATTGGGAACGTATACTGGATACGTAGATTAAACTTTGAAATAGACTTACGAAAGCGCGTATTTACGTCTTATATCCGATATACCGTGAAACATATGGTCCCATATAGCTATTCACGTCGAGGCTCTGGAGAATTCTACAAAGATTGCTGGACCCGCGAGTCCGCGTTCGTGGAAGTTGTAAAAAGGGATAAATGGAATCAGCGTATATAATGTATAATCTCTAAAAACTCACCTTTAAAAAAAGGTAAAAAAAAGCGACCAGTTAAGGGCACGCCATTAACAAAAATTATCCATTGCAAACCCATGTAGAATCCTATCCTATTGCAAACCCATGTAGAATCCTATAAAAAATTAATCATTGCAAACCCATGTAGAATCCTAGGCAAAATTAACCATTGCAAACTCATGTAGAATTGTATTAAAAATTATCCATTGCAAACTTATGTAGAATCCTACATTGCAAACCCATGTACAATAGAATTGTATGAAAAATTATCGATTATAAATTCATGTACAATCGTAACAAAAGTAATGAAATAAAAAAAAAATTGCGCCAAGTGAAAGTAGAAACTTGTACCAGTGGAAAATTAAAGTTGCAGACATATATAGAGTCGTATAATGAATCAGTAAAAATTTAAATTTGCAAATGTAGAATCGTACCATAAAAAAATTTATCTTTTAAAAAAAAAGATAAACAAGATGCCAAGTCCATGCGCCATGTAAAAAAGAAATAAAAAAATTTTAGTTAAAAAAACTGGGCGCGCTGCTAAGTTTCAAAATTACAATGCACCTTAAAGTAACATTAACGGTGTCTCCGCTACGCCCTTAACTGGTCGCGAGACACTACCGTGTCTCTTGATTAATTAAATCTCTGCGAAAGATTGAGAAGATGAAGGGATAATTCAAACTATGAAGACATGGTTACATGGAAAAGACAAGAGTTGATACAATAATAAAGACATACATGTATTTGTATCCTGCTGGCATAAGGTTATAGAAGTTGATTGAGATTGAAAAATAATAATGAAAATAATAAAAAAAATAAAGACACATGTATTTGTATCGTGCTGGCATAAAGTTATAAAAGTTGATTGAGATTGAAAAATAATAATAAAAATAATTAAAAAAAGGAAATATTCAATCATCATTTAAAAGCATATTTGAAATTTGTAGAATAAACAGTTTTTGTAAAAAATGTGGAGCATTTGAGCTCTAGTAAGTCTAAAAATAAATGTAAACATCAATTAATAATAACTGATGTTATATATATATATTATATATATAAACCAATTTGTTGCAATATTCACTATAAAAGGTTGTAAGGGTAAGATGGCTAAAAGTGAATAATTTAAAAGATAGTTAACATAATTTTACATAAACTGAAATATTTCATAAAATAAAATATTTGTAATATTTCGAAGTTTATGTAAGATTATGTAAAAATTATACCTTTACAACTTTTTATAGTAAATATTGCGAGGAATCGATTTATATGAGAAAAATTAAGGTAATTCTATTTTGAAAATATAAGTGACCTTTAAATAACCTTGAAAATCGCCGTTTAGGAAAAAGTGTCAACTTTTTCTTTTTCGAAATCCTGCAACTTTTATCTAAATTTAATAGAAAATGTATAAAAAATGCTCGACATTAGTACACACACACACACACACACACACACACACACATATGGGTAAATTTATATAAATAGGGTGCTTTAGGAGGAATGATCAGGATTCTAGGATATGATTGTACACATCATTTTAAGCAAAGAAGTTTAGATAAACATGTTTAATAATTGTTCTATTCCGGTCATAAAAATATACAAAAATGAATGATATAATCTCTAAAAACTCACCTTTAAAAAAAGGTAAAAAAAGGCGACCAGTTAAGGGCACGCCATTAACAAAAATTATCCATTGCAAACCCATGTAGAATCCTATCCTATTGCAAACCCATGTAGAATCCTATGAAAAATTAATCATTGCAAACCCATGTAGAATCCTAGGCAAAATTAACCATTGCAAACCCATGTAGAATCGTACCCATTGCAAACCTATGTAGAATCCTATGAAAAATTAACCATTGCAAACTCATGTAGAATCCTATGAAAAATTAACCATTGCAAACCCATGTAGAATTGTATTAAAAATTATCCATTGCAAACTTATGTAGAATCCTACATTGCAAACCCATGTACAATAGAATTGTATGAAAAATTATCGATTATAAACCCATGTACAATCGTAACAAAAGTAATGAAATAAAAAAAAAATTGCGCCAAGTGAAAGTAGAAACTTGTACCAGTGGAAAATTAAAGTTGCAGACATATATAGAGTCGTATAATGAATCAGTAAAAATTTAAATTTGCAAATGTAGAATCGTACCATAAAAAAACTTATCTTTTAAAAAAAAAGATAAACAAGATGCCAAGTCCATGCGCCATGTGAAAAAGAAATAAAAAAATTTTAGTTAAAAAAACTGGGAGCGCTGCTAAATAATATTCTAACAATATTAAAATTAAATTGTTACTTTTAAACTCATTACAGTTAAAATATGTTTTGTGTTTAAATTAATTAATGTTACTTTAAGGTGCATTGTAATTTTGAAACTTAGCAGCGCGCCCAGTTTTTTTAACTAAAATTTTTTTATTTCTTGTTCACATGGCGCATGGACTTGGCATCTTGTTTATCTTTTTTTTTAAAAGATAAGTTTTTTTATGGTACGATTCTACATTTGCAAATTTAAATTTTTACTGATTCATTATACGACTCTATATATGTCTGCAACTTTAATTTTCCACTGGTACAAGTTTCTACTTTCACTTGGCGCAATTTTTGTTTTATTTCATTACTTTTGTTACGATTGTACATGGGTTTATAATCGATAATTTTTCATACAATTCTATTGTACATGGGTTTGCAATGTAGGATTCTACATAAGTTTGCAATGGATAATTTTTAATACAATTCTACATGGGTTTGCAATGGTTAATTTTTCATAGGATTCTACATGAGTTTGCAATGGTTAATTTTTCATAGGATTCTACATAGGTTTGCAATGGGTACGATTCTACATGGGTTTGCAATGGTTAATTTTGCCTAGGATTCTACATGGGTTTGCAATGATTAATTTTTCATAGGATTCTACATGGGTTTGCAATAGGATAGGATTCTACATGGGTTTGCAATGGATAATTTTTGTTAATGGCGTGCCCTTAACTGGTCGCCTTTTTTTACCTTTTTTTAAAGGTGAGTTTTTAGAGATTATTAAATACACTTCACACGAAATAAAGTTTGCTGGAAGATATACAGCAAACGATAACTGTAAAAACATGATTACGTGGAAAGAACAAGAGTTGGTACAGTAAAGGCAAGTAAGTAAGTACATGTAATGTATCGTATTGGCATAACGCTATATCCGCGGAGCAGATAATGTGGCTGTAGAGGTAGTCTGCAGTGCAGCTAATGTGGACGTAGATGTTGATTGAGATAATTGTCTAATATAAAATAGAATTTAAAAATTTAGTTTAAAAAGCTGTTGCATATATAAATAAAGTTTATTTTTTCTAAATTTGGAATATGTTTAATTAATTAATTTTTTAAGTTTATGTTTAATAAATTTTTTAAGTCTGTATTCAATAATTTTATTCATTTGATAAATACATGTATGTCTTTATTTTGATATGTTTAATATAATTAGAAATTCATTATTAATTAGATATGTGTGTGTGTGAGAAAGAGAGAGAGAGAGAGAGAGAGAGAGAAAGAGAGAGAGAGAGAGAGAGAGAGTTAGCCAATATAACCCCGCACGCTGCCGATCATGAATGTACTAAATAAGTACACAAGACGAACAGTGAGTGAGTGAGTGAGAATGAGAGAGTTGTGTGTGTGTGCGTGTGTGTGTGAGAAAGAGAGAGAGAGAGAGAGAGAGAGAGAGAGAGAGAGAGCGAGAGAGAGAGAGAGGAGAGAGAGAGAGAGAGAGAGAGAGAGAGAGAGAGAGAGAGAGAGAGAGAGAGAGAGAGAGAGAGAGAGAGAGAGAGAGAGAGAGTTAGCCAACATAACCCCGCACGCTGCCGATATGGCGGAGCGCCACTATCGCCATCTGTTGTAAAACGTGCGAGATGGACAAAATTACCACTACATGCATCTTGCATGTGTTGTGTACGTGTGATATATGTGTGCGCATGTGTTGTATACGTGTGAATACGTGTAGCACGATACTACTATGTATGCGTGGTCGATGATGATAATGATGATGATAATGATGATGATAATGATGACGGGGACGTTTCTTAATAGAAATTTTTCATATTTCGACTTTGCATTTATATATCTCTGCTTACAAATCACGTAGAGCAGAAATAAAGACACTTTTATTATATAATTCGAACTCAATCTATCGATTAAGTCTAGTATAAACTCGATTGCTTCAGCCATTATTGAGGATTCGAAATATTATAAAGACTCAAATGTCCGACTCGCGTTAAGATACACGGTGTCTCCGCTACGCCCTTAACTGGTCGCGAGACACTACCGTGTCTCTTGATTTTTTCGAACTTTATATATATATTAAATAATATGTAAAAAATAAAAATATTTATTTACATTTACACAATTTCCTACCCAATCGTTTTTCATCAACATGGTTTAAAAATTGTTGGATTAAAATAAATAATTATTAAAAATTATTAATATTAAAAAATTATATGATAACTTAATTAAAAATTTAATAATTAATTATTAAAAAGATATGGAAAATTAATAGTAAAAATGTTGGATTTCTTGTACATACATGTAGTGATATGTGTGAGCAAAATAAAAAAAGACATCTTTAATGTTTAATTAAGGAATCGTACTTCCACACACGTGTGACATTGTACGATAATGGGCGAGCCGTGTACCTAGTCAGGCATTGCTGCCAATGCCGACAAGTTATTGGCAGTTTGAGAACTGAAAATGCCTGGTATATAGTATATCGGACCCCATTTTCCAGCTTTACGATGATGGCCATTGTTATTGGCATCGCGAGATGAATCCGCTGGTGGAAATACACCGTTAGCGATACTTTGGAAGTTGATGTCGGTAGCCAAATGGAAAAATAGAATCGTGCCGAATCACGAATTGCGAGTTTTTTTCTAATCTAATCATAACATTAATTGATCATTAAAAATATTTGAATATGGAGAAATATTTTTACTAAAAACCGTTAAAAAAATTTTGGATAAACTAGCTAATAACAAGTAAATGAATTTAACAAGCTTAAATTTTTTTGACTGAAAAAACCTCAAAATCAAGTTTTTTAAAGGATTTTCTAAATAAAAGTAACAATTTTTTGAAATTAATTTTTTTTCGAAGTTTGATCTTAAATAATAACTCCTGAATAGGTCAATCTTTGTTTTTTTTTTGTTTTTTTGCGCTTTTTCAAAATGTAGTACAATATGGGAGGTTCCATTTAAAATATTTGAGTTGAGTGCATCTTTTTTGAGGAGAGGGCAACCCTCTAAAAGGATAGCCTCTCGAAATGAGCAAACATATATTTCGCGGTTTTTCATAATTTTGAGTCGTTTGCAAAATATAGGAGATGGGGACAGACTTTATGGACACCCTGTATACATACATATTATTATTATTAAGCTTAAACGACTGACTACGACGTAACTAGCAATTTTATTTGATTATTTCACGACGTTTCGACCATTTGGTTGTGGTCCTTTTCAAGTGAAATTTCATCAATTAAACCGAGGTTAACATAACATCACACCGGTGTTATTTGAAATCGAAAGTTAAACGTTAAAAGAGGAACACGTCCCATCGTTATGATGTTAAAGGTTAAAAATTAAAAGAGGAACACGTCCCATCGTTATGATGTTTCGTCAACGACTCAAATGAAATAATCAAATAAAATTGCTAGTTACGTCGTAGTCAAGTCGTTTAAGCTTATTTTCACCACTAGCGACAAATATTAATTTTGATTGATATTAATTTTAATTGATTATTATTATTGTTTTTAAGAAAAAGTAATATGTAATGTGCATTTAAAGCTCCACATATTTTTTTAAAAACCCTGTGTTTTCTTTACATTAAATAAGAATCCCTCTCATTATTTTGTGCATAAAAGTTATTAAGGTAATGTGCATAAAAGTTAGTAAGGTCACTGAAAAATGAATATTTTACAAGATATATATATATATATATATATATATATATATACAATATATATATATATATATATATATATATATATATATTTCATAGTTTATATAAATTAGTTAAAATATTTCATAAACTATTTACTTTTTTTGCTACCTTATTCTGACTAATAACTTTTTATACCAAATATTATATTACGAGAAATTTATATAAAAATATTAAAAAATGATGGTGACTCTATTTTAAAAAATTAGATTGATCTTCAAATGATCTTGAAAATGATCTCAGTTAAAATTAAAGATGATCAACTTGTTCCCACCCTCCAACTAAATAACTTTTGTTCGAAACATTTTTTTCTAAAAAATACATTTCTAAATTATTTAAACTTATTTTCTAAAATATAGGAAACCCTCTATATAAGTAAGTAAATTAGTTATGAATACAGAAATGAGCTTTCTTTCAAACAATGTTAAATAATCAACTTGTCTAATGTATATTGAAATTTTTATATTAAAATTTATGCATTAAACATTAAATAAAAATCCATATGTTTAATTAATTATTTTTTGATAATCTTTAAATCGCTATATTAAACAAAATAAATAAAAGCTGCAATTTCATCGACCGAAATTAAATAAATATTTGCTAGTTTTAGTCGATAAAATTGGAGTTTTTATTTAAATATTGTTGTTTAAACTTTCTTACTTTTTGCGATGATGACGTCGCCGTCGTCGATTCGATGGTTTTTGCGTATTTATTTTAGGTTGCGCGATAAATGTTTCCTTGATGTTGTCCGTATATACGTGACCTACATATTTACTAGCCTCAGTAGTAAAAGCTGCGGAGGAGGTTGAAGATTCGAGAGGCATATCATGAGTCGGGTGTCTAGCTTTCACTGATCCTGATATCCTCGAAATTTGTCGACGAGCTTGTCGCTCGGAATACCCTTTTTTCGAAGCTTGCGTCGAGGATTCCAGCTTGCTAAGCGTAAACACATAATTAATGATTAGTATAATTCCTCTTACTCTTATTAAATGTATTTAAAACTTAAAAGTAAGACCTAGTTCGACACAGTAGCCAGATAGCTTAACTGTAATAGTTAAGTATTAATGATGCCAACAACTGAAACAAAATTCGGTGAGCTATGTATGTACAAGGTTAGATTTTGACAAGTTGCATTTTCGCAAAATATATAAGCGAAATATTGAAAATATACTTGTCAACTTGTCAAAATCTAACCTTGTAAATAGCTTACTGAATTTCGTTTCAGTGGTTGGCATTACTACTTAACTATTAGTTAAGCTAACTAGGCCTAAGTGGAATGTATAATGTACACAAATATTATGAGATCCCAAGTAGCAAACTGACATAAAATATCATTTTGACGTCATAAAATATCATTTTGACGTCTAATGATGTCATTTGACGTCAAAATGACGTATACTTGCTACCTGGGATATTTTTTCGGAAAATACGCAAAAGTGTTATTTTTGACAGGCTTTGAACAAACCAGTGACACTATAGTATTCAATCTGAAACTTGAATACAATTGTTTTAAATCCGAGTATGTTGTAAGAATACAATTCCCAGACATTACCATGTTCAAAATTGGTGCATAAGATGTTTTTAAGATGTCTTTGGGATATCATATCATAAGATTTCTTAAAGATGTCTTAAATATTTCTTAATGATGTCTTATGCACCAATTTGGGACATGGTGCTATCTAGGATTTCTTATGAATATAATTCTAATCTTAAAAAATGAAACTTGATTATTGGATTTGATTTGGACTTTTTAAATACACATATTGAATACGATCCCATCCCTATAAAATAGGCAAATATGAATACATCATAAAATGTGCTACCTAAACGCAAAACCCTCATCTTTCACTGCGGGATTAGCGTCGTCGCTTTTAGCATTAAAGCTGAAACCACCCTCAGACTCGCCACCCATGTTATATTGATTGTGATTTATCATAATCGAATCCGGTGTCCTTTGAATCTCTTCATGCTCGTTGAGCAATTGTTCGTCAATATTGTGTTTACTCTTAAACTGGAGGATCTCTGAAATAAAATGAAATTAAATAATCCTCTTGCGTTAAATCATATTTCAGAAGCACATAGGTACCTGTAAGGCCCTCTTCCTCCACTTGAAGGCCCTCCTTCAATATTTCCTCCCTGTACTTCTTTAATTCTTCCAGATAGCTTTTATTTAACTTTTGTTCGCGCCATTCTGTGTCATATTTGATATTTGGCAGTGCAATGTCACCGAGAAAACCGCCTGAAATTAATTGTACGTTGCGATATACGTATATTATTGTTGTGCGTATAATTCCATTAGCAAATACTGTGAATGCGCGTAATAAATTAGAATTCTTCCAATCTCCGATGTCATCCGAGCTTATATGCATGCACGCGTGCGTTAGTGCCCGTTTCGGTTAATTTAATTAGGCGCTCTCTCTCTCGCGCGCGCATGCACACACACACACACACACACACACACCATTACACCTCGGTAGGTATTAACGAGGTTGAAATCGCCGCATTCGCGAGAATATATTCGTAAATACAGTCTCGTAGCAACGAGTTGCATCAGAGCTGCAGTTATACTTCACCGAGCCATATATGCATTTATATTCGTCCGATGCGATATATACAGGGTGTCCCACAATTGGATCGACAAACTTCAGGTGGTTACAAAACGTAATCGAAACAAACTAATTTTGTCAATAAACTTCATGTCCGCAAATGAGCCATTAGCACTAGAGTAGTCCGGATTTTGAAGTGAAATATGTTTTCTTCTTTTCCATCATATCTATAGCTTTCCCATTATAGATGCATGTTGATCAATTCTTCATAAGAAAACTTGTTCATTTCAAAAATAATTTCAATTAAATAATAATAATGCTGAATGAATATTCATTAATGCTGTGATACTGAGCTTAGTTAACAATAATGTTTTATTAAAATATAAAAAATATTAAACAATGTCAATGTTTTACGTATATATATTATACAATAATTTAATTTTCTCTAGTGCCAAAACAGGCCATTCGCGGACATGGACTTATTGACGAAACACGAAACTGGTTTGTATTGATGTCCTTTATAACCACTTACAGTTTGTCGATCTAATTTTAGAGCACCTTATATATTACAAAAATTATTTGCTAAAAATATTATATACGAGGATAATTATATATATAATATACAGGATGATCAGCCTATTTCTTTTGTATAGATAGAACGAGTTAAACTGAGTAAAAAAGTCCTTTACCGTTTTCTAATCTGTGCAATAATTATTGAGAAATTAATTAAAAAAGATTGACCAATCCGCGCGAGGCGTATAAGTGCGCGGCGAATAAGACACCAGAGGGACGTCTCTCTTCGCCGCGCGTTTATGTACTTTACGCTGATTGGCCGAGCTTTTTTAATTAATATCTCATTAATTATTGCGAAGATCGCGAAACGTGTGTATGTGTGTGTGTGCAATTAAAGGACTTCTGTTCGGTTTAATCCGCTTTATCTGTACACGAGAGGTGCTACAATTATTATCGGACACTGTATATATTTTTCAGATTTTTCTACGCAATTAATTTCATATAATATATGTTATTAATTACTTTATTAGCTCTAATTTTAGTATGCAATCTTGGTAGTCATATCTTTAATAAAAAAACGTCGCAAGAAAACATCCCAATCACAATATATGAGATTATTGCATATATCTATTATTTGTTGGAATCGCAGATGCGGCCCTGCTTCCGAATGCATGTACATACCATATATGCATTCGGGGGTGCAGTCGGTTACAAACCACGTAATGCCAAACCCCTGTCCGCTTCGAATCGGTGATTTCGTCCCATTCAGGCGGGAACATCGTCTGAACGTTCGCATAAAACAATTGCATTGATCCTCCATACAATAATAAGTGATAAACTTTTTTTTAATGTGAGACTTCTTCCTCTTTCTCGCTCATCAGATTAATTTTATCATTCATTCATTCATTATTGTGTGTGCATGTGTATATTTATTTTTTTATTATTTTATATTTATATTATTATTTTTATTATTATATATTTATATTATTATTTTTATTATTTTATATTTATATTATTATTTTTATTATTTTATATATTATATTATATTAACTGTATTTTTTTATTTAAATTTTTTCTTTTCATAAAGCAAAATAATTATTAAAAGAACAGAAAATAAACTTGCAATACTATGAATAATATTGCATCGTTTTTGTTTCATTAAAACAAAAAGTTTTACCAGAAAATTTCTCTTAATAAAATAAAATAAATTAAATTAATAAAATAACATTTTTTAACTGAAGAGAGAGAAAGAGAAAAAGATAACATCCCCAAGATGCTATCATTGTATCACAAAATCATGGCAGAAAACCAATCGGCAATGTCGGAACTGTTTCAATCTCCGAATCGATCTGAGAAACCTCCTTTTCTGTTTCAAAGACATTTACAAGAGCATATGTAGAAGAGAGAGAACGAGAGAGAATGTAAGAGGGTGGAGGGGGATAAACCAAACACTTCATTAAATAAAGTAGGCGTGAGCTATTTGTGATTAGCTGAATGAATTTAGGTTTAGCACTAGGAAATAGTCGAACAATTTTATCGTAATTAATAATTTTTTTATCGTAATTAATCATTATCAAATAAATATCTTAACGTTTTTGAATTCTCTTCTTTTAATTCTATCTTTCTCGGTATTATTAATTATTTTCTAAATATATTTTAATCTTAGAAATCTATTATGTAAATATACTTACATATACTAACAAAAAATATAATATATGTGTATAAACAAAACATGTTTAAAAAATATTTACTTTATAAAAAATATAATAAATATCTTAACAAAAAAAATATATATATATAATAATTAAATATATATATATATATATATATATATATATATTTGTGTAAACAAAATGTGTTAA
The DNA here is from genome assembly GCF_048542155.1 of Nylanderia fulva. Lineage (NCBI taxonomy): Eukaryota > Metazoa > Arthropoda > Insecta > Hymenoptera > Formicidae > Nylanderia > Nylanderia fulva. Next base: position 155,738 of record NW_028189622.1, read on the forward strand.
AAAATATTTAACTTACAAGAAATATAATAAATATCTTAAATCAACATTTAAAATTAAAAAATTAGTCTTTAAATATCATTTGCGATTTGGCTCTCATTGCCTGTCTTACACTTTAAATTTATATTTATATTACAGAGCCTTGTTAAACTCTTAATTTAAAAAATTAGTCTTTAAATATCATTAATATTTTAAATAAATATAATATAAATTGTTAATATATTATACGTGTACAAAGTGTGACCGAATTGCAAAACTTTTTTAAGAACACCTAATTATAATAATAGAGAATACAGAGATTTTTTTCGCGGTCCAAGTATTACTGCAGTTATATGTATATGTACATCGCTACTAATTTTTTATAAAATACATACAAAAAACACGAAAAAAAAATAATACGCGAAGAGAGAAGACGAGTAAGAGTGATGTGTGCAAAATAAAAATAAAAAATGGGGAAGTATATATATATATATATATATATATATATATATATATATATATATATCCGACATTTTTCCACTCTTTCTCTCTCTCAACATTTCGCGATTCTCAACATAATGCGATATTACATACGTATGTATGCGTGTGCATTACATATACATATGTCCACAGATTACGGCAGTATATATGTGTATATACGAGTATATGTGTGCTGTATTGATTCGAATGGAGAAGCCTCTCGCACATCGCGACGAGTCTCTATCGCGCGTCGGATTAAACGCTTGCGTACACTACTGATGTCAATTTTATATCTGCATTTTTTCTATTTTTTCCTCTCTTTCCTTCGTTTTATTTTACATTCAATACGCATGATAATCGGCCTTCTTCCATTGATCGAGTGTGACAATGCTATAATCACAACAATTCGGCCTGTGTCTATGACGCGATAGGATCCACGGGAGCAAAGAAGGGTCCTTTTGTCACGTAAAATATGCTTTTATTGCTATAATCGCATCTGAATATCATGTGATTGAAAAGCTTATTACATATAAAAAATATAGCAAACATTTTTATTTTTAAATGATATTAAATATTACAATAAAAAAAGTCAAAGATTAGTGTGTGTGTGTGTGTGTGTGTGTGAGCCATTGCATAAGTTAAATATTCTCGTAAATTAGAAAATATCTTATTATTATTATTATATTAGTTTAGATAAAGAAACAGAAAATTTCAAAAATTTTATTGTGATAATTTTATAATAACACCAGTTTACAAAAAAGTATTTTTTCATTATTTTAAATCAGACAAGATGTTTCTTTTAAATTTTTAAATGCTGAAAACAATGTCAAGCCAATTTTCACCAGCACGTCAGGTTTCGAAAATAATTGAGATTTAATGATGCAAAAAATGACTTTTTGTAAAAAGATTTTTTGTAAAAAAATTATCTAAAACTTCTAATTAGATGTCATGAATGTATTGTTTATCTTCTATAAAATGCATTCTTCTTTAAAAAAAAATTTTTTTCCAAAATTAATTTTATTATTTGTCTTTCTTTAAGTCATACAACTTTTGTCTGGAAGATTTTTTTGAAAATACATTTGTTTCAAAAAATTTAAGGTGGGTAATTAAAATATATATAACACCTTATATGTATATAAATACACATTTAGTAGAATCTATCATAATAAGTTACATTGTGTATGTGTATCGATAGCCTTAAACTATATACAAATTATAAGTATAATTATCATTTTATATATATAGAATGGACAAAATAAAACGTTACGAATTTTTATTTTTCTCCAAGAGTATTGTTTCTAGAGAAAAATATTTCAAGAAAAAGTTGGCGCTACTGACTTTTTTCTAAAGAGCAATTTTCAAGGTCATTTATGTTTTTTAAATAAAACCATTATATTTTTTTACTCAAATCGATTTCTCGCAATATTCTATATAAAAAATTATAAGAGCAGCATGATAAAAAATGAATAGTTTAGGAGATATTTCATACTTAAATTTAACATAATCTTACATAAACTATGAAATATTTCGTAAAATATTCATGTTTCGATGATCTTACCTTAATACTTTTACCTTATTATTTTTTGCACAAAATAATGAAATCTTCAATGACCTTGAAAATCGCTCTTTAGGAAAAAAGTAAGTAGCATGAATTTTTTTCCACCCTCGAAATCCTATAACTTTTATTTGAAACATTTTTTTAGAAACAATATTTTTGGTAAATTTTATATTATATTATATTATATTATATTATATTATATTATATTATATTATATTTATATATATATTTTTTAATTATATTGTATATATTTTTTTAAATTATATTATATATATATTTTTTTAATTATATTACATATATATATTTATTTTTTATGTATACATTTTTTTATATTTGTATATTAAAATTAAGTTTCACAACAATAATTTGTTTTTTCCCTCTTCTGGACATTTTTGGAATAATTTGAAGTCGATGAAATGGGTGGAAGAAAAGAGAAGGACAGAGAAGAAAGACTTTCTATCTCTTTCAACATTATACAACCCAAACATCTCCTATTTTTTTCTTCTCACATCGTTCATCTACTAGACTCTTGCAATTAGTAGTGTTTAAGAGCTCCACTGTTATCATCTTTTTTTACATTTTCTTCTCGGCACAGTTGTGGTTTCCCCATTTTTTTCTATTGCGGCTTTTTTTTACTTATAATTTTTTAATAAATATTTCTTTTGGTACAAATATGTATAATTTGACTCAAATATAAATCTGACAAAAAGTTTATATAGTAAAAATTAATTTGTTTTAAAAGCAAAGTATCACAAAATAAAAATTTTAAAAACATTTTTTTTTCATAAAAAATTAAAGTTACTTTTATTTTTTTAAATAGACCCACTATATTTTTTTATACAAATTGAGTTCTTATAATATTCTGCATAAAAAATTGTAAGGGTAGGATGATCAAAAAGTGAATAGTTTATGAGATTTTATACTTTGAAAAGCTTACATTAACTATAAAATATCTCGAAAAATATTCATTTTACGATGCTCTACCTCAATACTTGTATTCGTAGAATAAGGAATTAATTCATTAAATTGAAGAAAAACACGTAATTGTGTTTAAGAAAAAGTATGTATAACAATTATAGTTTCAAATTACATACTTTTTCTTAAAAATAACTGTATTTTTTTATACTGATTGATTTCTGTCATTATTTTATTCATAAAAGAAATTGAAAGGTGATTGTCGAATAGAGATATTTTATAGTTTATGTAAAATTATATAATAATTATAACCAAAAATATATGAAATACCTCGTAAACTATTTATTTATTGGTTATTTTATCCTTATAATTTTTTATGTATATTGTGAGAAATCGATTTATATAAAAACATATAATTTAAAAAATTCAAAGTAACATTGTGACATTTTTATAAATAAAGGAAATGTTTTTCAAATTTTTTACTTCTTGTGATAGCTTGCGTAAAACATTAATTTTCACTATATAAACTTTTGTTAAATTGTCAGTAATTTTCTAAAATTTTTCATAAATTATAAAATATATATATTTCGTAAAATACTCATTTTCCGAACATTTTACCTCGATACTTTTATGCACAAAATAGTAAAAGGAATTAATTGGTGTAAAGAAAATAAATAGTTGTTTGTAAGAAAAAGTATGTAATTTGCATCCAACAGCTACATATTTTTGTACGATTATTACTCGAGAAAGTAACTATTTTACGAAAGTGTGTTATTGTATTTATCAAATAAGCGCAGTTTCTTTATGTGTTAATCACAAGAATGGACAATTTTTATTAAGAAACGATTCTGCTCGGGAGGTGATTATTACTTATTTATCCAGCGATAGCCCAAACATAACACATTAATAATGATTGTATATTGATGATATTTCACAATAATGCCATTTTTATCCATACACAATGATTGTGATAATTCCATTGTAATAAAAGCTTGTGAAAATCCAGGGTTGGGTAATAATTAGTTAATTAGTTAACAGTTAAAAAAATTAAAAAGTTAATTAGTGTTAACATTAACTTAATTAATTTAAAATGTATTAATTTTTAATTTCAACTAATTATTTTTGATCTTAACTTATTAACTTTTTTCTTAAGTTAAATTTTTTTATCTCTGAATATTATTGTTCTTTGATGTTATAAACGTATTATTTTTATATTAAATTATTATAAATTTTTATGTTTATTTGTCATCAATTGTGATTACCAAAAAATATATTTCTATGTAAAAATCAAAATTTCTTTGTTATTTTAAAGAATTAATTAACAAAATCTAATTTAATATAAATGTTTTTAAAAATTAACATTTGATTTAACTTCAATTCATTTAATCTTAACTTAACTTTTTAACTGAATTAATTTTTTGTTCAGGTGCAAATAACTTTTAACTTAACTAAATTAATTTTATAAGCAACTAACTTTAACTTAACTTAGTTTTAAAAAATCATTAACTTACCCAACCCTGTGAGAATCATTCCAATAACGTAAGAAGTGTGAATGACAAATATATTTTCAGTTGATCAGCATTTCGACCTTTTTTCTCACCCTACTCTTTCGTGACTGTTCGTCTTTCATCCTAGGCGAGCATTCGACCTAATCACGAGGGATAAATCCTCATCACGTCTGACTTTTGCGTCACTTTCTACTTCCTGAGCTACTGACTGATTTGATTGAATGTCGCAGTTCTCCGCGTTCATTCAAAATAATAATACAAAAATATAACAATTACTTCTCTCTTTTGTCACAAATTTCTAAAGGATGAGTGTAAAAGATAAAAATAGAGAATAAAACAACTAAAAGAAAAAGAAATAAATTTTAACAACAATAGAATCATGAACAGCGGAAAATTTGTAGCTATGGAGAGAAAGAATATATTATATATTATCGGTAATTTCAAAATGTATAAATAAAATATACACAATATACACTATATATTTGTATAATTATGTGCTTGTTAGAAATGTTATTTATCAAAGCATATATCATGTCATTGTTCTTTCTATAATCGAGTATAATAAATATTGTATGTACAATATAATGAAATTATATATATATATATATATATATATATATATATATATATATATATATATATATGACTTAAATGGTCGGTTTATATTAAAAAATTTAGATAGTTTTATTTAAAAAATCTAGGTTGTCCTTTAAATAACCTTGAAAAACGCCATCCAACTAACAATTCTAAAAGTCACGATATTACGTCCCTCTCGAAACTCTACGAAACTTTGGCCTGACATTTTGTTTCGTAATTTTCAACTATTTATTTATTAAGATTTAATATATATATATATATATATATATATATATATATATATATATATATACATGGCCGGCAACTTATCAAAATTCCGAGTGTGGAGTTCTGCTTAGGAAGGCTTAAGAAATTTCTTTGAATTGCACGAAACTAAGAAAACGACAGCACAGAAAGGAAGGCATTTTTGATTTACGATCTGCTCTATGATTTGAATACAATTATTTTTCCAATGGTGAGCATCTGCGCTGACCAGTCCAAATGTGGATTTATAAAGCGCATTCTCTCACGTTTACTTCAAGGCAAAGTTAATTTTAAATGTAGGGTTATGACAATGCAATCACCACACCGACATCGCCTATTATTGGTGCTCGTGTCGAATTCCTGCATCTTGTTGCTCACTGATCCAGTGCGCACCAGTTCGACCAGTGAAACGCTATACTAAATCATTTTGGAAAAAATTCGTCAAATTCCGAGTGTGGAAATTCCACACTCGAATTAATCCGAGTGTGGAGCTCTCCACACACTCCATATATAAGTTGCCGGCCATGTGTATATATATATATATATATATATATATATATATATATATATATACAGAGGGTGATTTATTTTAATATTACCGTTACGAAAAAAACTACAAGATTACGAAAAAATTACTGATATACCAATATCTCATATAAATATATTATTAAAGAACTATTATCATATCAATAATTTTTTTTGTATTCCTATAATTTTTTTATGCGGGTAATATGCAAAATGTTTGAAAATCAAAGTGATAATAATAGTCAAAAAATATTAATATACATAATATCGTGATTTATTAGAATTATCCTTAGGCGACGCTTTTCAAGGTCATTTAAAGATCACAGTATATAGTCTCTTTAAATTAAACTATTCGATTTTTTTAATATATAAATCTACTATACATACATATATATATATATATATATATATATATATATATATATATATATACATTTATTACTGGTATATCTCGACATATTCATCGAGAAAAAATAATTTTCAAATAATCCTAAGAATCTAATCATCAACGGATGATCCGGTATAAGTCTGGACACCTTGTATATTCTTGCGATATATAAAATTTGGATGCTCACAACAAATATTGCTTTAAATAAGTGAGACATTCTTGAATTCTCGTTTTCCCATCTGGAATTAAAGAAAAAGCCGCGTCGACTACGTTCAAGAGGCGAGTCAAGAGTTGAAAGGTTATCTTCCTAGTGTGATAATCGAGCAAACAGAAGGAAAGCAAGGCGAATGGCATGATACATGTCGGACTTAATCGAGAATTGACTATGATGATTGACTTGCAGTGATTTATGAGCGGCTATTGTGCGAATTGTGAATAATACATTCCCTATCTCGCAAATAATACATAAATATTCAATATAAATATTTTCGCAATTGTATGTATGTGAATGTAAAAGAAAACACGTGTGTACTAAATCTTTTCAACATACATATGCCTTTTTTATTTTCGACATTAATTGATCCAATTAATTGATCTCATTTTTATCCAAAAAAATTAATAAATTATAATTAATAATATTAAACAGAGTTGAGTAAATTAATGATTTTTTAAAACTAAGTTAAGTTCAAATTAATTGCTTATAAAATTAATTTAGTTAAGTTAAAAGTTTACATGTAAACAAAAAATTAACTCACAATTAAGATTAAATTAACTACAGTTAAATCAAAAGTTAATTTTTAAAAACATTATATTAAATTAGAATTTTGTTTGTTAATTCTTTTAAAATTTATATAATAACAAAGAAATTTTGATTTTTATATTTTTTAATAATTACAATTGATGACAAATAAACATAAAAATTAATAATATTTTAATCTAAAAAAATAATACGTTTATAACTTATAAAAAACAATAATGGTATTCAAAGATAAAAGAGTTTAACTTAAGAAAAAAGTTAATAAATTTAAGGTCAAAAATAACTATTTAAAAATTAATACATTTTAAATTAATTAAACTAAGTTAAAAGCTATTAACTTTTTAACTTCTTTTAACTTTTAACTAATTATAACTAGTTATTACCTAACCCTGATATTAAATTTCAAAATCTCCCACTAATTTTTCATATAACGCATCGAATAGTATCATTAGAGACAGATATGTAATCTTACACTTTACGGTGTTGATAAAACTTGCAGATTGTGAAACGTATTTCGATATCTAATATCAATTACGATATTAAATAAAATTCAGACAGTGCAACTATGGACGAGAACAAGATTTCATGTGCTACATAAAATAACACAAATTTTCCACAATTTATAATTTTTATGTTCCTCATATTTCACACTGTGCAATTTTGGATTTTGGAGAATTTAATTTTTAGTAAAAATAATCTAAAGTATATAATATGTGACTGAAATATTTATTTGTCGTATTATACTATAATGCATTACTATTTATTATTAATTTTTTCCGAAAATTACAAATATGTTTGGTGCTTTGTTTAAAGTTGAAAATACGTACTAATAAAATACGAAGTAAAATATATTTTTTACGAACACATATATTGCTATGTGCTTTATCAAAGCTGTTCAATTTAGGAGAAACAATGTTATTAGGACGAAAGCAAGTACAGCTGGTGCAACAAATGGAGGGCAGACGTAAAAAAGATAAATGGCAAAATTGAATGAGAGAGAAAAAAAGAGAAGAAAAATAAATGAAAGAAAGAGGAGGGGAGAGAGAGAGAGAGGGAGAGAGAGAGAGAGAGAGAGAGAGAGAGAGAGAGAGAGAGAGAAAGGGTAAATCATTAACGTTTCGTGAAAATAAAAATTTAATATAAATAATAAGTAATGTATATATACATACTAGAAATAAATAAAAATAGTTTTATTTATCGAAAACAAGTTTTTATTTTGAAACAAACAATGCATGCACGCAAATCAAGAAACACTGAAAATTTAAAAAAATGTATTTTTATTTCATTAAATATTGCTTATTATAAAATTAAATTATATATGTATATATAGTATATATATATATATTACTAATATAAGTAAAGAGAAAATAAAGAGTAAATAATAAAATTATATATGTATATATAATTAATAATTTCAATGATGGGTAAGATACATTTAAAATGTATCTCGATAAAAGTACAGATATACAAATTAAAATGTATATAGATACAGATACTCAGATATTTGAAAGTATCTCAGATACATAGCAGGTACTTTTAAATTATATTTTATTATAATAATGGTAATATGCACAAAATGTACTAAATTATTCTTTTATCTTTATTAATATTTTTGTTTATATTACGACTTTATTCGTTAGTCTTTAACACGTGAAAAATGTCTTAAATATATCGTCACTCGAACTATTTCGCCATGGTACTAAAATTTGATGAATGCTTAATAATTGCGGTGTTGATGACGATATGTTGATAACTTGCAGTCTTGATCTCTTAAAAATTTAAAGAATTGGGCTATTAAAAAAATATGTGAAAATGTATCTGCAAATGTATCTGAAAAAAGCAATTCAGATACCATGTTTTGTATCTAGATACAGATAAAGATACTTCAATTCGAATATATTTCAGATACAGACTCAAGTTTCAGATACACAAAATGTATCTAGATACATATGTATCTAGATACTACCTAACAGTGTATATAATTAATATATATAATTAATATACATATATAATTTATATATATATATATATATATATATATATACATATTTTTTTTCATTTACAATTTTTTCTTTGTTTATAATAATACAATATATGCATATACTAATATTTTAGTGATATCTTAATTGACAAAATTTAATTATGGTAGAATATTCTTAAGAGTGTTTTAAGAACAAATGTAATACGCGAATTTAAAAATATAATTCCATAAGGATAAAACCGCGTTTGTGTATCGGAAATGATCCCCCTCCCCCCCCCCCCCCCCCCCCATCTTTCGATTCTACAAAACATCGTCCGGCTTTTGATCTTCGTCCAAGTTGCTAAATTTTTCACAAAGAAACGGAATACTTCAAAGACATCCGCTAACAATCTACATTGTGTCCATTAAATTTGCAGACAGACGCTGCAAAACTTATCATTTCTTTTTTGCAATTAGCAAAATAGAGATTAAAATCTCGCCAACTACTTTGTGCAGCAATATGATACTATCACTTCGAATTTTTTCTTATGTTATTGTTATAATAATTTTCAACTTTTTTATAAATTTAGCAATTTCATTATTTCGTTCATCATTACGTATTTATTTACGTAAAAATTTAAAAAATAATGAAAAATTATAATATACACACGTAATTATAATTATAATTATATGTAAAAATTATAAAAATAAATAAAAATTTTAATTAATTAAAAGAACATAAAAATTATTTTTCTAATATAATTTATTAGGAATTAATGTAACATTGACAAATCTGTTCTCAGGTGTTGTCATTTTATATATAAAACAAGAAATAAAATAAATGATAGAAAAATAGTACTGTACTTTTTTGGTAATAAAACAGATTTGAGAAATATTGAATTAAATGGTGATAGTGCATTACTCCAATTAAGAAACTTATATGAACGAGAAAAATGAGAGCAACGTAAAAATATAATTTTGAAAAATGTATATTTTTGTCTCGACTTTTCTCCAGTATAATATTGATGAAAAGATATCTTTCCTACTTTCTAATTAAATATAAACCTCGATATCTAATTCGTCTCGAATGATTCTTCTAATGTAAGAGAAGATAAATTATTCCATAAGTTGCCCCTGCTTCTCTTTTTAAACCCTAATTTGATGTGTCTTTGATTTATTTATCTATTTATCTATTTACTATTAGTATTTCTTATTAATACATCATATAGTTAATAGAATTAATTACTCGAGTATTTGTTTTAATATTTATATTAGCAGCAAATTTTAATGTCATTTTAATTTGTTTTCGAATTGTACGAATTTTGATGAAGTAAAGTATATATATTGTTTAAGAGATTAAATAAAGAATAAAATCTGCATTTAAAAAAAATTACTTTTCTCTTCGGAAAAAACCTTATACTCTAGATAGAGTGTATTAATAATTACGAGATGTATATAAAGATAAAGAAGCTATATAAAGTAACTGGACTGATTTTCTTTTAATTCTTTGTGTGAATGCTAGCTATCGAACACGAATGACACCATTTTAAAGCTCCAAAAATCGGGTCTAATAACTGTAAAAAACTTCATTACCTTCAGACGCGTGTCAAATATATGTCGATCGGAAATTTGATATCGCCGCGAAAACACAATAAAGCAAAGTGTAGAAAATGTCAAAGTTCTGTGGAAAACTCGAGGGAAAATATGATGCTAACTTGCGAAATGTGTTAAGACCGAAGAAAGTTTATCAATGTGTTAAGACCGAAGAAAATTTATCGAAATGATCGCGGGTGTACACAAGTTTTTATATACATAGTTCGAAAGATTTAAGGATTAAAATAGCACCATGTCCAAAATTGATGCATAAGACATTATTACAAAATCTTTCAGAAATCTTATGATATGTTATCCCAAAGACATCTTAAAGATGTCTTATGCACTAATTTTGGACATGGTGCTGTCTGGGAAAGATGCGGTGAAGGACAACCAGCTTTGGTTGAAAAAGTGTAGGAATTAATGAAAAATTGACACGAATGTTTATTTTATATATGAATGTTAAAGGAAGACCTCGACGTATCGTAAAGTCAAGATTTGTAACATTTTAGAGAGAGAGAGCCTAGTATTTGAACAATATGGAAAACCCATTCCTATATAAAGTTGTAATTATATTACAGGTTAGGATCAGATTGAAATTTCACCAATTAAAACAAAGTTCATTAAACTTGAGATTGGTTTTCTTCTGATTGGTTATATTTCAATTTAATCTCAATCCTAACCTATGGTGTAATTATGGCTTAATTTTGAGATTCCAGACATCTTCATCAGACTGGAAGGAGAAATCGTTTGAGTGGAACACTCATATAATGACTTGACTATCTGCCATAATCGCATCTGGTATTCTGTCTGACTATTATTTGTTTTCAAAATTGAAAATTCGTCAAAAGAAATCGACTGCAATTCTTGTAATCAGTGTTTGCTATCTAAATAAATTTATGTAGATGATCATCTAAATGAAATTTTGACGTCATCTTACAATTAGATACAAAATGATTATCTACATTTGCATTTTAGATGATAAAAAGTGTTATCTTTATATTTGTCTCCTCCAATTTTAATATATAAAATATATGTTATAGTACCACCCTCTCATAAGGATATCTCAGGTAAAATCACTTGATGCAATTCTCAAGCATTCATGAGACAAAAATTAATTTACATTTTTTCGATTAATATAAAAATTATATTTTCTATATATATTTCTATTTGTCCTCGAAATTCTTAAAATCCTCAAAAGATTCACAAGGTTTTGGATAATAATATCATTAAAACATTTAAAGCGTAATATTGATTTACAATGAGCACATTGTACAAAATCGACATTATCAAAATCGGTTTCGAATTTGTCCCCTCCGATTTTAATATGTAAAACATATCATAGTTCGACCCTCTCACAAATCACAGGTAAAGCCACTCGATGCAATTCTGAAGCATTTATAAGAAAAAATTAATTTAAACATTATTTAACATTTTTATCTTTATTTATTTTCATTGTTTTTGTTAAACTTTAATTAATTTTTAAACCACAATCTACACTTCATTTCTCTCGACTAATAGAGCCAAACGATTAAGAAAGAAAGAAAATTTGGAAACTAAGGAATTTGAATCCTATGGTTGGGATCTCAGAAATTCCCCTTGTTCCTTCTCTTAACATTCCCTGTAAAGAAATAGGCGAGAAAAATATTGGTCCGAAAGTCGGCTGAATCGGGAAAGTTGGAAGAGCAGTCGTCCGGCAAGCGGAAGATCTCGGGCTCGTTTCCCGATTCAGCCGACTTTCGGATCAATATTTTTCTCACCTATTTCTTTACAGGGGATGTTAAGAGAAGGAACAAGGGGAATTTCTGAGATCCCAACCATAGGATTCAAATTCCTTAGTTTCCAAATTTTCTTTCTTTCTTAATCGTTTGGCTCTATTGGTCGAGAGGAATGAAGTGTAGATTGTGGTTTAAAAAAATTAAAGAGTTGACTTAAAAATATTCTTATTATTGTTTGATTAATTTTTTTATTTATTTATTATCCATATAATAATATTTATATGCACTGAAAAAGTTGTATAAAATTAAAGTTTAAAAAAGCAATGAAAGTAAATAAAGATAAAAATGTTAAAAAAGTTTTAATTAATTTTTTTCTCATAAATGCTTGAGTATTGCATCGAGTGGCTTTACCTGTGACTTGTGGAAGAGTGGAACTATAACATACTTATATTTTACATATTGAAATCGGAGGGGACAAATTCGGAATCGATTTCGAAAATGTCGATTTTATACAATGTGCTCATTGTAAATTAATATTACGCTTTAAATGTTTTTATGATAATTATCATTCAAAACCTTGTGAATCTTTGAAGATTTTAAGAATTTCGAAAACGAATAGAAATATATATAAAAAATAAAATTTTTATATTAATCAAAAAGAAGTAAATTAATTTTTTTCTTATGAACGCTTGAGAATTGCATCGAGTGGCTTTACCTGTGACTTGTGAGAGGGTAGTACTACATATATTTTATATATTAAAATCGGAGGAAACAAATCCAAAGGCCTCCTCTTGTTAGATGATTTCAAAATTAACCAGATAAAGGTGAGATGAAAATATATAAATTTATCTTACAATTACATAGATAAGATAAAAATAATTTTGTTTTATATCCAGATTTTCAAGATTTTGAGCACCTAGAAAATGATCCTGGAAGAACTATATCTATATCCAGAAATCACTGGTTAAGATCAGGTGTTCAAGATTTTGAACAATGAAATACACAAAATTGATCCAATTTATTCAAATAAAATGTTTCTTTAGCATCGGTACCCGGTTAAGACCAAGTGTTGATACCAAAGAAACGTTATTCAATTAAAATTGCATCAATTTTCCATTAATGTTGTGTATCCCATTAATTTTGTACGGAGTCTCCGATTATTTTGTAGTCACACTTTGTCTGTTCCATCACGATTTTCATTAATTGCTTTCTATTTGCATCAAAACTCAGATAAATCTCACTTTTGTCTTTCTTTAACATGGATGTTGAAGAAAGACAGAAGTGAGATTTATCTGAGTTTTGATGTAAATGGAAATGAACTTTTGTTACTTCTCCGCATTTAAGTACTTACCAGCTTTACAGATATCGACGTCCAAGTCGCCGGTAATGAGATGGGAAAATTTGTTCGCGAGTAATTCCTCGACAGAGAATTTGTGCCGTCGTTTATTGCTGCTATCGGTATCATCCTTATTGGCTGCCCGGCAATCCCCAATTTTCGTTAACAGGCAAACGAGCGCGAGTACCAAAAAGGGCCTCATCTCGAGATTATCGGACAGTATATCGACGACGATGAAGACGACAACGACGACGATGGCAAGGCTGGTCTCGAGTAGTGCGCTATTAATTGAGTCATAACAAAACTAAACTCGTTTAAATCGTCTATCCACGTACTTTCGCGTCAACAAAGTGTGGAAGATCCAAATATAATTTCTCTTGATTTAAGAGAGTCACATCAGCATATCTTCCGCACTTTTATCTCGCAAGACGACACGTGAGGCCAAAAAACGTCGAGTTCTCGTTTGAACAGGGACAAATGCATGTTATCTGTACCCTTTTGTTGGTACACAGTCAATGATTCACGTCGCGAGTCCAGAGCGGAACAGAACGATCCTGTCCTTGCGTGGAGAACGTGGAGAACAGACTGATCGTCCCTCAGAGCAAACACGACGCGTCGTTCGAAAGTGCGCGCTCGTACTGGCATCAAGTCCAGAGAGAGAGAGAGAAAGAGAGAGAGAGAGAGAGAGGGAGCAGAGAGAGAAGAAGAAGGGGGAGAGAGGGATTCACAGCACCCACACACGCGTCTGCACATGACGCGCGCACGCAATACGTATACGTCATTGTGTACACACCGCGTGTGTGTGTTTGTATGTGTATGTGTATCCAGAGGGGATGCCAGAAACACAACCGGTCTCCTCCCTCGCAAACTGCACGGCACGAGGGTTGCCGAGACACTGACCGAGCTTCCGTGCCTTGACAGATGAATGGACTCTAGGGGATTTCTCGTTACATAATATGTACGAATATTTGTTTAAGTCTCAGTGATGAAAAAACAAACATCGCTTTTCGATTAAGTGAAGTAATAATTTTATTTGCTCGAGAAGATCAAAGAAATTTGAAAACAAAATAGTAAAATTATTATAATAAATATGCTAACTATTAATAATTATTAAAAGAAAAATATTAATTAATAAAAACATTAATTATTAAAAAATACACATATCTTCTCGATCGAGTAGAATAATAATTTTATTTAATCGAGAAAATCATAGAAATTAAAAATAAAATCATATTTATTAAAAAGTAATTAAAAATAAAAATTTAATTAATAAAAAATTAATTATTACAAAGTATACCTTTTCTAGATCAAGGAAATAAATAATTTTCTTTAATCAAGAAAATTATTGTTGTTTTAGTTAATCGAGAAAATCAGAGAAATTACAAATAAAAATTTAATTAATAAAAAATTAAATATTAAAAAGTAAACATCTTCTGGGGCAAGTAAAATAATAATATTTACTCGATCAAGAAACTGATAATATCTTAGGTGATCGAGAAAATCATAGAAATTAAAATAAAAAATTAATTATTAAACAAAATTAATGATTAAAAAATACACATCTTTACGATTTTTACTTTTAATTTATATGACTGGATAGAGAAACAATTTGATCTAGATTTTTGTTATGATAAACGTGTGAAATTTTCACATACAGATATATATGTATATATATACATATATATATATATATATATTAGGGTGGTCGTTAAATTGAACATCATGTTGGATGGTCATAAATCAGCTCCAAATGTAGAAAAAATAATTCTCTAATTTTTTCAGATTTTTATTTTCAGCCTTGAGTCTCCTCCCTGTTTACACGTGTTATGTTATATTCTTATATCAGTTCATTTATTTATTCATTTATATGTTATTTAAATATTATTTATATTATATTTTTTATAATTTGAAAAAATACTTAATTTATTTCAGTTCTAGATGGAGTCAACTGCAAAAGTAGTGAACAAAATTATTTAATTTTTCATAAAAGATAGTCATAAATATTATATAGGCTATTCCGCTTTTTATATTATTTAACTATTTTATATTATTTTATACTATATTTTCGGTATTTTCTAATAGTTTCAACTTTTTTTCACTAAAATTTCAAACTATTTACAACAAAAATTGATGACAGAAGCAGCTGCTTCCGCTGTGGTATTAATAAAATTATTAATAAAATTACATGCCAACAGGGAGACTCAGGACTCAAAATAAAAATCTGAAAAAATTAGAGATTTTTTTTTCTACATTTAGAGCTGATTTACGACCATCCAACATTAAAATTTTGAAAAGACCTATATAACGACCACCCTAATATATATATATATATATATATATATGTATATATTAGGGTGGTCGTTATATATATATATAATATATATACATATATCTATTATATATATATATAATATATATATATATATATATATAATATATATATATATATAATATATATACATATATATACATATATATATATATATTATAGTTGTCGCACGAAATGTACGTAGGAGAAAT
Organism: Nylanderia fulva; assembly: GCF_048542155.1. NCBI lineage: Eukaryota > Metazoa > Arthropoda > Insecta > Hymenoptera > Formicidae > Nylanderia > Nylanderia fulva. The sequence continues at coordinate 171,812 of NW_028189622.1, forward strand.
GTGTGGAAATCTTTATTCAATACTTTTTTATTAAATTATCTGAGACTATTATCTGACAAAGAGTTCTAATAATTGTCCATGCGAATTGTTAATTAATTGTGAATTATAATCTCCCTGTTGGCATGTAATTTTATTAATAATTTTATTAATACCACAGCGGAAGCAGCTACTTCTGTCATCAATTTTTGTTGTAAATAGTTTAAAATTTTAGTGAAAAAAAGTTGAAACTATTAGAAAATACCGAAAATATAGTATAAAATAATATAAAATAGTTAAATAATATAAATAGCGGAATAGCCCATATAATATTTATGACTATCTTTTATGAAAAATTAAATAATTTTGTTCACTACTTTTGCAGCTGACTCCATCTAGAACTGAAATAAATTAAGTATTTTTTCAAATTATAAAAAATATAATATAAATAATATTTAAATAACATATAAATGAATAAATAAATGAACTGATATAAGAATATAACATAACACGTGTAAACAGGAAGACTCAAGGCTGAAAATAAAAATCTGAAAAAATTAGAGAATTATTTTTTCTATATTTGGAACTGATTTATGACCATCCAACATGATGTTCAATTTAACGACCACCCTAAATATATATATATATATATATATATATATATGCATATATATATGCATATATATATTTTATAATGAATAAAAAATTATTATGGATAAAAAAATTTGTTTTCAGTAATTGTACAATATAATAACTATAAGTTTATCACTTTTGTAATATATTTTATTCAAGATGTTTAATTCTTTTTTTTATTTTACACACACATTTAATTATTATTGTATTAATGTATATATGTATATTAGATAATTATTACATATTATATTTATAAATATATACATATATATATATACGTTAAAGTTAATTTATATTAAGTTTATTTATATTTATAAAAACATTTATATTAAATTAAAACTTTGTTTGTTAATTCTTTTTTAAACTTTATAATAACAATAACAAAGAAATTTTGATTTTTTATATAGATATTTTTTGATAATTACAGTTGATGATAAATAAACATAAAAATCGATAAGTTCATAATTTAATATAAAAAAATAATACGTTTATAACTTATAAAAAACAATAATGGTATTCAGAGATAAAAAAAATTTAACTTAGGAAAAAAGTTAATAAGTTTAAGATCAAAAATAACTAGTGTTGAAGTTAGAAATTAATATATTTCAAATTAACTAAGCTAAGTTAAAAGTTATTAACTTTTTAACTTTTTTTTAACTTTTAACTAACTATAGTTACCCAACCCTGAACCCTCCTCATTCCTTGATATTCCTATATATGTACAGTTTATCAAACTATCATTTTGTTATTTCTAGAGTTGTGTGTAAGTTCATAATTTTTTAAAACTAGTTATATAAGTTATATAGTTGCATATAAAATTAATTTAGTTAAGTTAAAAGTTACATGAACAAAAAATTATCTGCTCAGTTAAGTTAATAAGTTAAATTAAGATTAAATTAACTAGTTAAATCAAAAGTTAATTTTTAAAAGCATGCATATATTATCCCAGACAGCATACAATATTGATGATAAAGATTCATAAATATTTATGAATATATATATATATATATATATATATATATATATATTTTGAAAATGTTTCATAAAAACTTTTATTTAACATATTATTAAAACATAGATTAAATATTTCATATAATATTTATGGTATGTAAAGATAAATATTTACAGTAATTATTTTGCAAATATTTTTTAACTATAAATTGTTAGTTCTTTCATTTACCGCTATCGTATCTTTCTCGTATTTGATTTTCGTCGTAAGAATTATATATAAAGCAAAAACAAAACTAAATAAAAATGTCATAAAATTATTTCATCTATTTTTGAGCTACATTCTGCAACAGAATCTCTTTTTACAAATAATTTATGTATATATCGATGTGTACGTAAATTTATTTGTTGAACTACTCTGTTGCCTAAGTATATTAAATTCAGTGTATATTATAATTTTATATATTCTACTTTAAGATAAATGTCTAATAAGTTACTTATAAACAACAAAATGTAAAATGCGATTGCCAGTTAAATTTTTAAAAAACAAGGATTTTATTGACCAACACTGACTAAGAATAATAATTATTCTTTTATTAAAAAAGAACAACGGTACGTTTCGACCCTATATAAATTGGGTTCTCTTCAGGTTAGAAAATTATAACTATTAATCAGACGTATTATCTCGTTGGTGTTATTAACTTTATCTATAGTTTACACTGTATTTTAATTAATTTTTGTAGATTGAAGCAGAGGACACAATTTAGGATCGAAACGTTGTTCTTTTTTAATAAAATAATTATTATACTTAGTCAGTTTTGTGGTCAATAAAATTCTTTTAACCAATTGTTATTTATATAAACATTTTTATTAACTTTTAATAAATGGCTAATTGCTAGAGTTTGAAAAACACAAAAACATTTAATCGACCAAATTTTAAATTATATTATATCAACCGATCGTTTTGATTAAAAAATCGTTGATGACGTTTTTATTTTTTAGTTCATAATTTCTTACTGAGTATTTTTATTAAAGAAAATATATAAATGTAAAAAAATCTGTATCATAATAATGATTTAATAAATATATATTTATAATATTTATCATAATATTTTATCGTAAATATTTTTTGATAAATATATTTTTGATTTGAATCTATAAGACTCCAAAACATATATTTATAAAATAATTATATGATAAATGTTTAGAAAATATTAAAATAATTATAAATATTGCATAAATATTTTATAAATATTCTGTGCTGTCTGGGATGTGTGTAATTCGAGATGATTATGTACTATATATTTTATCGATAAAGAAAGAAGAAATTTGTCCTCCCTCTTTCATATAAATAAAATATATATGAGATAGAGGGGGGAAAGGGGGGGGGGGAATAAATTTCTTCCGGCTCTGCCGGTAAAACAGTACATGATCATCTCGAATTACATCCTTCTCTCCTCGTTGCTTTACGCATGTTTGATATGGTAAAATTGAACTAATATAAATAATAACATGTCGCTAGCCCTTGGAATGTGTGAAACACCTGGCTGTAACGCTGTTGCGAGTTTACAATGTCCTACTTGCTTGAAAATTGGTATCCAGGGTTCATATTTTTGCAGTCAAGTGAGATACGTTATTTATATGTTTAGGTTATAAGTTATTTTCTCTGATGAAAAATTTTTATTTTGTTATATATATATATCTATATTTATATATATTTGTGCCTGTATCTGTAACGCACGTGTGAAATGTCATCTAATAGTAATTAGAGATTTAATATTTTTATTTTATTTTTTTACTGGCGATAATAAATCTAATTAGTAATTTATTTTTTTATATTTTTATTTACTTTTTTCTTAACAAATTTTTTCACTATAATTAGATATATCATGGATATAAATATGTATGGGCATTCACATACATTTATTTCCTATTTTCTTTATCCTTCCTACATATCAGGTTTTACATTTCTTCATAAATGAGAAAAAATAGACATAAGAGAGAGAGAGCGAGAGAAATTGACCAATTAACGCAGCGTTTTTAATCTTCTAGGATTGTTTCAAGGGAAGTTGGAAAACACATAAAGTTATTCATCAATTAGCAAGTAAATATCGAACTATAAATATGTATTGTTAACTTTTACAAATTTCTCTTTTATTATGTCTCTAATATTCATATGTAATTGCAGAAGGAGAAAATGGAAACAAAGTTTCCGACAATTATAATCCCTGGCCAAACTACAATTATACAGGAAAATTGCGACCGCATAAGAAGGAACAACGCAGGGAGGTTCCTGATTGCATCAATCGACCAGACTATGCCTTACATCCGACTGGAGTACCACTTAGTGAACAAGCCGTAAGAGGTTCTGGTCAAATAAAAGTTCTTGATGATGAGGAAATTGAAGGCATGAGGGTTGCGTGCAAGGTATTATGCTGCTCAAATGATAGGATGTAAATAAATTTGGTTCTACGTCACACTGCGTAGCAAAAGCTTCTATTAAATATAAAAGAATAATATAAACGTTTCAAAGAATTAAAACTAAATAATAATATTTATGCACGCATTTAGATACTGAATTAATAGCAGCTTTTTGCTAGTGCAATGATCAAATTTGCTAATAGATAAGATGAAGAAGGAAAATAAAATTCATCCCGATCATAAATACAACAAATTTAAATTAATTTGTGTAGCTCGGTCGAGAAGTATTGGATGAAGCTGCAAAGACATGTGACGTTGGCGTTACTACTGCTGAAATTGATAGAGTAGTGCACGAAGCTTGCATTGAAAGGGATTGCTACCCATCGCCATTAAATTATTATCAGTTTCCAGCTAGCTGTTGTACTTCTGTCAATGAAGTGATTTGTCATGGTATACCTGATACCCGACCTTTACAGGATGGAGATATTTGTAATGGTACATACATGTTTTTATATTGTTAACATATTAACAATTGTTATAGTTTTTTTTTACCAAAAATATTCCAGATATGTTCTAATCGTGATTTTTTTCTCAGTTGATGTTACAGTATATCACAATGGTTTTCATGGAGATTTAAACGAGACCTTTTTGGTGGGTAATGTAAAACCGGAAGTGAAGAAATTGGTGGAGGTGACATACGAATGTCTGTCTAAAGCTATTGATATTGTGAAGCCTGGTGAAAAATACCGAGAGATTGGTAATGTCATTCAAAAACACGCTCAGGCTCATGGCTTCAGTGTGGTTCGCAACTATTGTGGTCATGGAATTCATCGTTTGTTTCACACCGCGCCAAATGTTCCGCACTATGCCAGTAAGTACCTTTGTTCCAACATATATGAATTAATTTTTATATTTTTATTAATAGATTTATGCTAAGAAATGGTCCAAATGGAGAAAATGTTCAGATCAAATTATATAAAATCACAGGTTTTTAAAAAAATCGACCACACTGGCAAATTATTACTAGCACACTATCAAATTATATAAATTTTATTTCACATATTTTTTTATATAACAGAAAACAAAGCAGTGGGTGTTATGAAACCAGGACACTGTTTCACAATCGAACCGATGATATCCCAAGGCACTTGGAAGGACGAAACGTGGCCTGATAATTGGACAGCCGTTACATTAGATGGTCAGTGGTCGGCACAATTTGAGAATACGCTTTTAGTAACGGAAACTGGTTGTGATATTCTCACAAAACGGCTTGCAAATGATAGCAGGCCATGGTTCATGGATCGTTTGTAGTAATAATGTATTTCCTTAATTTTCAATTCCTTCAATATATTTAAATCTGAAACCTGTTCAAATTGATTATGAGAAATATAATGTAATCTATTGTATCTTGTATCTATATTTTACAAAATATAATAACATTTTAGTTTTGCGAATGTACAGTAATAAAAAAATAAACAGCTTAATTTTACTCTTTTAATTTTATATAAAAAAACATATATATATATATATATATATATATATATATATATATATATATAGTTCAGTATTTTTCGAATTGTGAGGCTTAAAAGATATAATACTTTGACATAAAATATAAAATATCTTGTAAAATATTCAATTTATACACGGAATAATGAGACCAATCAATTAATATCAAAAAACGTATAAATTTTTTAAAGAAAAATGTTATAAATTACATACATTTTCTTAAAAATAACTGCATTTTCTTTACATCAATTGATTTGTCTAATTGTTTTATGCATAAAAGTATTAAAGTAAGATTATAATCTTACTTACAATTTTTTCTACATAAAATACAAAATATTTTACAAATATATTTTGTATTTTATGTAGAAAAAATTGTAAATTTTATACCTTATAACTCAAACAGTACTTAAGAAAAAAATACTTTATTGCAGTATTTTGGAAAGCTCTCAAGATAAGCTATAAGAATATGCAATAAAAAATAATAGGTTCCATTTCAGAAATTGAAGTGACCTTTACGTGATCAAATGATTATTCAAGGTCATATCAGTGGTATCATCTTATGTTCTTTGAATCAAACAATTTTATTTGAAACATTTTTCTGTATCTTTTATATTTTTCGAGATATTTGCTTGCGGCATTTAAATGAGATATCCTATATATGTATATACATATATGTCGTAGACCAATGGTTATTTTTAATAAATAGCTTTTGACTAGTCAAATGCTGTCTGCCATGTCAAATGGTTTTCGCCTTTTTTCAAACGCTACTTTCCTAGTCAAATATTATTTGACTGAACTGTTGTTAGGCAAATAGTATTTAGCATATACTTTTCCACGCGAAGCGAGATTTCACATAGGTTTGAAACTTTCTACACGAAGCGAGATAGCCTAAACCTATGTATCTAGTTTTTTTTTATAGTGGAACCCGCCGCAAAGGAGCGGAACCCCCACTATGTCCACGCCACGCATATACATTTTTCCACGCGAAGGCGAGGTTCCACATGGATTTGCAACATTCAATGAGGTTGGAACATTGTATATTATTTATATTGTTTTATCCATTTACAGTACGCAATACGCAAAATAGCTGCTATAAACTCGAAGTGTCTCATTCGGAACAATATCCAAATTTATTTCCGGGCGAAAGCCATTTCACTTGGCAGATAGCATTTGACTAGTCAAAAGCTCATCTTTACTGAAAATAACTTTACTGGCCTATAACATATATATATATACAGTACCGGCTTTAGGGTAGGGCGCAGTGGGGCGACTGCCCGGGGCGCCGGATCTGTAGGGGCGCTGCTGCCCGGTGCCCCATAGAGTCCCTCTAATAAGATGTCGCGACTCTTATTAGAGGAACTCTAATGCCCCCTAGTATGCAAAAGTACCTATATCTCCTCACTGTGTTATACCCTGACATGCTCTCTATACTTTTGTATATCTTTTGATTCTTTTGTCTCACATCTGTATTTATCATGGCTATCGCGTTCTCCGCTTTGTGCGGATCCTCATCGCCACGCTTGACGCTCGACTCCCTCATCACGCGGGCGCCTTCCGTAATCTCTCAAAAACTCTAGTTTAAGCTTTGTCCTCTAAAAAACCCGAAATAATAAAAGTATATAAAATACAAAAAAATACAAAAAATAAAAAAATATAAATATATAAAAAAACAAAAGCAAAAAAGGAACTACAAAAACTTTCTACGTCCACGTCGTTAGCTCTGGGTAAAGCTAAAGGAAAGTTTTTTGAATTTTTATATGCGTGCATTCGTTTATATCCGTTTAGACTAGTAAAAATATCGAAAATTGAATGGGCGCCACGATAATCTTGCCCAGGGCGCCAATGTTGCTAAAACCGGCACTGTATATATATATATATATATATATATATATATATATATATATACCCATACAGCACCGATAGATTGCAAAAACATTACAACAATCTTTCACCGCAATATTGCAATATTGTAAATTCACTGCAAAATGTTGCTACATCATTGCTGTTGAATTGCAGCAATGTTAAAATGTCCGCTTTTTGGAAGATTGCAACAAAATATTACAACAATATTGCAATGTTATGAGTTTGCAATAATGCATTGTTATTGCAACCATAAACTAATGTTGCATATACAGGTATATAAATGTAAATAAATCATTAATGAAAATACGTTGTAGTTAAATGTTATCTATATTTTTGTTTATTGCAATGTAATCACAAATAAATATAATCACAGTCGATTATATATAATCACAATAAATAAATATTAATCACAGTTGATTATATAATCATAAATATAATCACAATCGATTAATCGAAACTTAAAGATAATTTTAAATTTGGCGTATGGGCTAGCATTAATTGCCCACTAGCTATAAAGAAACTTAAAGATAGTAACGACGTAGAGTTTGAACCATAAACTATATAATTCCAAACATAACATTTGAGCCTTAAAACATAGTTTGTTTTCAGTTAAGAGAACTTAAAAATAAAGATAAGGAATTATGTTAAAACAAATAAAGTAAATCATTGAACATAAAAAAAACTTAGAAAAAGCATTATAAATATTATAAACTTAACGAGGCTGATTTTCCTTTCCTGTTAAGGATCTGTAAAAATAAAATAATATTAAAATTCATATACTTACATAAAACCTCACCTACATAAATATATCAAAAGTATGTACGTATTACTCAAGATATTATACGTAGAATCCTCCTTGCCAAAATGTTTAGTAATATTCTCTGAAACAATATAGTAAAAATATTTTAATATAAAAACAGATTAATTTGCCTATATTTATTTGTATATAATGTGTTGTTTATACTATTACACATAATACAAAAACATATACTTATTCTAGAGACAAAATCACATAAATCCTCTCAAAATTTCAACTTGATTAGAACAGTAATAATTATATTTATCTATTATGTGCCTTTATATATTTTCTTATTTCAATATTTCTTGCTTTCTTTCTGGTTTTCTATTTCACAATATACAAATACATATTATCTGCAATGCGACAAATGTATATCCCAGGGAGAAACAAGAAATCGGATCGACGTCGATTAGACGTAAATAACGTCTATAACTTTTTCAGTTCAAATTAGACGTCGACTAGACGTCGATATTATTTGCTAAAACAATCAGGCCAGACATCAATAAACATTTCATTTTAATCCATAATAAAATACTTTTCATGTAAAAGAACATATATTAAAATTTATATATAAAATATATATGTGATCCATATATATATATATATATTTTTTTTTTATTTGTGTTGTATAATTTCTCTTTGTGTGTGTAATATATTAATTAATTATAAAAATAAAGGTAAATTAATTATTATATATATATTTACTAATTATGTATGAGGAAACTTTATATGAAAATATAACTTTAATTATTTAAATGATTGGTTCGATAACGCTTATTTTGATTTAACTGTCGTATAAAAGATAAGTTGCGAGTTGCGACACCGCCTTGCGACTAAATATAGTACCAACTTAACGCAACGAGTTAACGAACTCATTCTGTTATTGTTCCGTGATCGATGATCATTCGTTGAAGTTCGTTGAATGTTGAACTGTGCTTGTGATAATATTTGTTCTTCTAGAGGCCTATTCTGTAACTTTTAACAAATGCGTTATAACTGTAACGCATGCGTTAGTCGTCGTATCGTCGACGAATTCATGGTTAACAAATGAATTATAGTTATAACGCATGCGTTAAAAGTTACAGAATAAGTCTGCTGGATCGATTGCTATTCTAATAAAGAAGTCATCACCAACAAAAATGAGTGAAAGTCCACCGGTAAATGCTTCATAATTTATAATTTCTTAATAATCTACTTTTTACTTTTGTGCCTCAAGTCGTCTGTAGGTTATAATTGTTTCATAAATAAATTACAATTTTCATATAAATAGTTCATAATTTATATATATATTAATAAATTATTTTGATTTATTTAATTAAAAATATTGTATGCTCTTATATATACACTTTTCTTTAACTCACTCTTTAACTAACCTCAACATATACGGAATTATTAATAATAATATTGTCACTATTGCTTCTTTTTTGCTATTATTTATTTAAAGTTTATTATCAAAATTTATTACATAACATTATTGTGAATGCAGTATAAGCAATATATTTTAGTACTGATGTTGTTCTTGTATTATTTTTACATCTATCATAGGAAAGTAGGAATCGTCGTAGAAATACGAACAAGCAAATAATTAATGAATTAGTTAGGCAATGTAGGAATCAAAGAAAATTGGACGATTTAAGAAATCGAATTACTACTGTCTACAAGACAGAGGCTTTATCCGATAAAGAGGTTTCATCCGATGAAGAGGTTTCATCCAATGAAGAGGTTTCATCCGATGAAGAGAATAATGAAATGCTGCCCATTCCAGGGATTGAAGATATTTCTTTATTAGAAACAAATTCTGAAGTATCAACAGAATCTGATGCATCTATCGATCAACTTGAAAATGAAAATATGGATGATAACAATAATTATAATAATGACAATGACAGTGAATTACATTTTGAAGATGAGAATAATGACAGCGAAGGAAGTGTTGAAATTAATGATGCTAACAGATATAGTAACGATGAAGAAAATGATGATTTAATGATTGAATTTGAAAATGACGAACAGAGAGGACGCTATGTTTTAAAAACATTGAGGGAGTGGGCCCTTGAAGGAGGTGTGTTATCTATGAAGAAGTTAAATGATTTACTTCGTAGATTGAGAGTATTGTTTCCCATCTTACCTAAAAGCTACAAAACCTTACTCCAAACTTCTCGAGATTTAGATATTGATCGATTACCTGATGGATCTCAAATGTGGTACAAGAGTATAAGAACAAACCTTGACAACATGCTTCTTGATGAATATTTAAATATTTACAATTCTGTTATTATTGATATCAATATGGATGGCCTTCCATTGTCTAAAAGTTCTAAATTAAAAGTTTGGCCAATTTTAGGTTATTTAGTAAATACAGAAAATGAGCCTTTTATTATTGGTTTGTACTTTGGTGATCATAATCCTGTTGACATACATTTTTATCTGCACAAATTCGTAAATGAGCTCGAAGATTTATTGGAAAATGGATATATTCGGGATAATTGTACATATCCATTCATAATAAGAAATTATGTTCTTGATGCACCAGCTCGCTCATTGGTGAAACGCTGTGTTAGTCATGGAGGTTATGGAGCTTGTGAAAAATGCACATGTGTTGGTGAATATGTTGCGGATCGTATAGTTTATACAAATCTGAATGCTCCATTGCGAACTGATCATTCATTTATTATTCAAGAAGATCCACTTCATCATATAGGCCGTTCTATTCTAGAGAGAGTAGGTACAGGAATGGTGTCTCAATTTAGATTGGATTCATTTCATTTAGTTTGGCATGGAGTTTTCAAACGATTATTGATGGTATGGATGCAATGAAATGGGCCATGGAAACTTAACAAGTTCTCCAGAAAAAATATTTCTAACAATCTAAATTTTTTGAGGGATTTCTGTCCAAGTGATTTTTGCAGACTACCAAGATCAATTGATGACTGGAAAATGTACAAAGCTACAGAAGAGAGACGATTATGTCTTTATGATGGACTCCTAATATTTCGAAATAATTTGCAAGAAAATGTTTATAAAAACTATCTCTTACTTCAAGCTGCCCTGTATATTCTCTCTAGTCCTTTACATGTTAATGTATTGAATGACTTTGCTAATGAATTTCTTAGAGCATTTATTAAGCATTGTATAGAATTGTACGGGAAACGTTTTGTGGTATATAATGTTCATTCGCTTTCTCATTTAGCTCAAGAATGTGCAGAGCATGGTTCTCTGGAGAATTTTAGTTCTTTTATGTTTGAAAATCGCTTAAAATCAATCAAAAGTAGCCTAAAATCTGGATATAAACCACTGCAACAAGCTGTATTACGGGATTTAGAACGAGTCAGAGCAATAAAAATTAAATTAAAAGCTAAAGAGAAGATTATTCACCTTTCTCACAGACATGAGGATGCAGAAGAACAATTACCAGGAACACACTTTCGGTGTCTTTCTATTGATAGTATGGTATTACGGATTGATATAAAGAACTGTTGCTTCTGCACAACAGATGGAAATGTTTACATTTTAAGGAACATTGTAAAGCAAGAGAGAAGAGTGATGCTTGTTTGTAACAAGTTTCAGGATATAGGCGATTTTTATACATATCCTTTTCCATCCTCTCGATTAGGTATTGTGAGAGTTTCTCAAATAGATGACGAAAGGTTCATTGTGCCATTGCATGATGTTCATGCTAAATGTTGGTTAATGCCCTATTCCGATGATTGTTTTTTATGTGTTCCTCTTCTCCATACAATATTATTCCAATAATATTTGAGATTTTTTCTGTTAAAGTATGCAATATAAGTAGTAATCTTAGTATAGGTTTACAAATTTTTTCAAATGAAACCATTTGTCATTACGTGGAAAGTGTAATTTGTGACATGAAAAAGTGACAAGAAAAAAGTTTTTATATTTTATGCTTATTGTAATTTTATGTGTTTTGCAGTTTATGGTTGTGAAATTCTTATCTACTGATGATGAAGAAACTGATGATGAATGTTACGAGGTGGCTCTTTCAAAATGGCTTGAAGATTTAGATGAAAATAGGATTGGAAATATATTCTGGCCAGAAGATAAATCTATAGCAGGGACATTAGTTCGAACTCAAGCAAATGCGGAATCAAATTGGCCCACTTATACAGTGGAAGTTAAAAGATACTATGGTGAGCAATTTTCTCTTATATCTTCTTTTTTCTGCCTGTTTAAAAGTTATTAATAATATGGTTTGTTGCACTAGATACATATTTTCAAGCGCGAAAAGGATTAACAGGAATAATAGAGTATGCTTCAGCCTATGAGACTGATACTGGAAAAGAAATGGGAAGAGGAAAGAGGAAGAAAAAAGTAAAACCATTCACGTCTTCAGAGGAATCTGATAATGATCAGTGTGTAAAAGATCAATTGAAGGAAAAAAAGTGTAGCATTCCTTCACCACCAACAATCCATGTTCCTGGAACTTCTATCTCAACTGATAAGAATTCTGGTCATATTAAATACAAAAGACATATTATTGAAGATTCCTCAAGCATAAAAAAACTGAAAGTTGCAAAAGATTCAAGTGAATCTACAGGATCAGAAAATACTCGTGAACGATTGCTTGAAAAGATTATCAATGAAAGAAAAAAGGCTATGAAAAAAAATGAGAAAAATAATACTACATTATTTGCTGCACATTCACAAGTTTTACAACCATCATCAGGAAAGCAATCTACATCTAACACCTTTCTTTGTCAACGTAACATGAAGACTTCCTCTACATCAAAAATTGTGAAATCTCCAGAGAAGACTGCAGTTAATAAGCTCAGAGAATTGTTTGATAACACTAAGACAAAAACCAAAGAAAAGGTTAAAAAATCTAAACCCTCTACAGCTTCTGAAGTTTCCTTAAAAATTACACCAGGTCCTTCTAACAACTATTCTGAAAGATCTAATATGAGTCCTTCGACAGAGTCCGATATTTCAAGGAAATCAGATGATCCGCTTAGAAACCCACAGAAATCTCCTTCTTTGTTGAATTTGGAATTAAAAAGAGAACATAATCCGATAAATTCTTTGTCTCAATCACCATCAGTAAATGATGATACTTCACAAGATACTACACTACTCGCACAAGAAGAAAAGAGCAGCCCACTTTCTTCCAAAGAAAAATTAGAGCGACCTGTTCGTAATTTGACAAATGTTCTTAGTGCAGGTATATTAGATTGTTTGCTCATACACATGTGTATATGTATGTGAATGTATATATATATCCCAGACAGCACAAAATGGTCGAAGAATGTTCAAAGAACATTTTGTGTTGTCTGGGTATATATATATATATATATGTAATGTGTATATGTATATTTTAATAATTTGTCATTTTATGTTTACATATATATTTTCAGATTTTGATCAACATTTTATAACATTGAAAAAGAACTTAGACGACATGAGCAGCAAGCTTGACGTCATTATTATGAACCAAGCGAACTTAAATAAATGTTTGATTCCGGAACAGGCTATCATTACTAGACCTTCAAATCTACCTCCTTTACCTTTAAATGATATGAAAAATCTCGAAGAGTTTGACAAATTTTTATCTAAAGATGTAAATCTGTCGGCAGCGGTAAGTAATATTTTATATGCTTATATAACCTAATATATTTTTATTACAATTTTTATTATAGTTATTATAATAATTCTTTAACATTATTTGTGCTATGCTTCTTATATTTTTAAATATATCATACAAGTATATTTTTATTTATTAACATGAGTGATAAATAAATAAATGTGTGTGTGTGTGTGTAACGTTGACAAAGAGAGGTGCTAATGATTTTTCCCGGTGTTTATATTTTTTACAGTGTTACTATTTGAAGAGTTTGCCGTTAGGTGATAATGAAAAAATTGTAGCATCAAGACTTATGACCAAATTGATGACTAATTCCTTAGCGAAACAATTCAACTTTGATGGTCATAATCCTCAAAAGGCTAAAGTTAATAAAAGGCCATTTAAGAAACTGAAACTATGGGAATTATTTCAAGGTATTTTATCTTCTTTTCAATATTTTGTTTCATCTTAAGTTTATTGTAGAAAAAATTCATAAATATTTCTTTTTTTTCTAGGAGTTATGCTATTAAAATTTCCTACCAGTGATTTGGAAGATGCCTTAAATGCAGTCAGAAATTGGCTACGAAACGCTGCTGGGCGTAAGCAATGAAATGTGCAATTTCATTTTTTTTATTTTTAACAGAATCTAATGTATAAGAAAAGCAGAGGTAAAAAGTGCTCGCATACGAGAATATTGCGTTGTAATATCTTATTATTCTTAGACGACTCTTTACAAGGTCTTTTTCTCGATACAAATTAGCACGGGGGAGGTTTCCCATTAAAAGGGAAGAGGTCATTTAATATTCGTCATAAAATGCAATTAATTATTTTTTTTTCTTGAATGTGAAATATGATCTCTATTCATGTGCAATTTGCGAAGTCTTATGTCATTTTTATTTTGTTATTGTATTTTTGATATTGCTGCTTTATTTTGAATATTATTTGTCTTATTTTTTATTTATGTAACTGATAAGACATTGTCAGGTTTAAATTTGATTTGAATTATTACATATAAAAGTTTTTAGTTGAAGTATGTATATGTAGAATATATATGTACACTAATAAAGAATGTATATATATATATACATATATAAAATATATATATTTATAATATATATATATCAAGACACGATAAGATGGCATATACTGGAGTTTTCAGTATGTCAACAAAGATTATCCTGTACTGAAATTGTCCAATACATATTAATAAAAAATAGATATAAGGTTAATAATACATATAAAATTATTTTCTAAAGTGTCTTTTCCATCCTTTCAGTTTCAATTATATAAATATATGTATAACAATCTAAATACCAAGATCCAAATAATTTTAGTGTTGGTTCTATTTTTTTCATTCGTAAATTAAAAAGGTAATGTAAATTTTCTAAAGAAAATATATTTGCATGCATCCAATATTACAATTCAATGAATGTTTACTGAGCAATTTGTTTTGATTAGAATATTACATTATTCTATATTTTACAATAAAAATATACTTAGAATTAAAATAAAATGTTCACTGAATGGTGTACGTAATACTGCACTTATTGCCTGCGTTCGCAGCAGAGAAAGTAGAAGTGTCTGTTGTAAAATTATTGAATTTGAGTATTGTATGAGCTTAGGTTTAGTCAAAACTAAAAGCATACGCCATTATTAGATTCATCAATTTTACAACATTTGCAACGCTACTTTTTCTGCTGAATACAGCCGTTACATCAATTATTTAGATGTCTATTAGACATTTTATAGACGTTTATATTAACGTCTAGATGGTGTCGAAATTCAAAGATTTGTCCGTCTATATAGACGTCAAATTAGATCTTACTTAGACGCATATAAAAGACATCGATTCGACGTCTATTCAACATGCCATTTCTCCCTGGGATGCACAGTGCGAACTGTATAAATAGTTGAAACACTCATCACAAGTAAGAAATGATAATATAAAATATACACACATAAAGCACTAGCTACAGATTTATATATATTATATTACTTTTTATGTATTATAATTATTTATTTTAACTGCTGCCTATATTTACCTCTAAAGTATCTATAGTTTCATATTACTGTATCATAGAGATATGTACATATATCCCATAGCAAAATAGAAAATTAAATAAAGCAAAAATATTCACTTAAAAAATATACGAAGATATATCATAAATAAATATATAGTTTTTACTTTCCCAATCAGTCTCAGTCTCCTTGAGGTTATAGAGGTTATAGGTTCTTATTAACTTTGGGACAAGTAATTCTCTTTTATAATTACGAAATATAGATTTTTAACTTTATAGTATATCGTTATAATTAAACATAGTATTATCAAAAAAATGCTTACCTTTTCCTTTACACAGCAAAACAAGTCAATGCGAGTTACTGTACACGTGATAACCACGAGTTGCAACGGTCTACGTCTACTACGTAGCGAAGCCGGCGCCTACTATACACGCACACATGTATTGCGCAGAGCGTTCGGCGCAGAAATTTAAGCCAATGATTTAATAAAATTATTGATTATCGTTAACATCTTTTATTGTACAATATTGCAAAAAATTATTTTATTACAGTATTATACCCAGCAAATACCAAGTTACAGTTATATAATTGTTAGTTGTAATTTTCCATTTTTGAGTGGGAATTACAACTAACAATTATATAGCTGTAATTTGGTGTTTGCTGGGTACATGTATATATATTACAATATATAAATTATAGAATTTGGATTACATGCAATATTTCCGAAATATTAATGTCATGTTGCTACAAGTGTGCTGGAATTTTGTGCACCTATATCTCTGCAATGTCTTTATAATGTTGCATTGCAACTTGCAACATTGCAACGTTGCTGCAATATAATTGCAATAATCTGTGCTGTATGGGTATATATATATATATATATATATATATATATATAATTTGAAAAGTTGATCGGGTGGAAGAAAGGAAAAGAGTATATCAAAATAATTTATCATTTATCTAATAAATAAATAAATATATATACATATATATATATATATATATATACAAATGTTTATCGATCAATGAAACGCGCGAATTCTTGGAAACACAAGATTAATAAAATTCTACAAATCTATAACAAAAACTTGTGTTCATTTTATCGTCAATGAGATATAAATAAATAAATGTAAATGTGTGTATCTTATATATAAGGATCTATATGAGAGTGACTAAATAAAATATTCTCTGTACAGGATGTCCCATAAGAAATTGCTGAGACTAATCAGCTGTCATTTTTAATGCATGCAGTTATTGAGAAAATCAAAATTGTGTTGAAAAGAGAAAAGTGTAGTTTTTAATGAATATAAATAAAATGTTTGTATACCAGTTTATTTTATTAAAACCAAGTAATGAAACAAGTGCTAATAATCACATATGTAAACTAATGATAAATATTTTTGAAGTGCGCACCATTTGATGATAATTTGTACAAAATTCTGTTCTTTTACGAAAACTCGCAAAAACTTTTTCTAACATGTCATTTTTAATGTTATTAACGATCTTTTTAATAGTTTCTATTAAATCTGGCACTGTTGAAAATATTTATTATTAATTTGTGATTTTATGTGATTCTTAGCATTTTTTTCATTACTTTTTATCCATAAAATAAACGGGTACACAAACATTTTATTTATATCCATTAAAAACTGTAGACTTTCCTCTTTTCAACACAATTTTTGTTTTCTCAATGACTGCATGCATTAATAAATGACACGTGATTAATTTTAGCAATTTTCTATGGGATACCCTGTATAATATAGCTTACAATTAGAAAAGTAGTGACTCTCTTTTACAAACGGATGCCAAATTCAATATGGGAATTATTATCGCGAGATGCTGTTTTAAACAAAGCTGCAGTTTGCGAATCTTCAATTTCCCCATCTTCATATTCGTACTCCATGTCTACGTTATCTTTTTCTATATTATTACTTTGTTGATTATCGTCACTCGTAGCGTAATCATTCTTATCATCGGGTATCATAATTTGCATTGGCAACTTTCCATCGTTTTGTACTTTAAGATTTTGCCTATGATGCTGCTGCTGCTGTTGATGTATTTTTTGTCGATTATACGTCATCTGTTCATCATTATCGATCTGCTGTTGATTCCCAAGATCGTCATCGCTCTTGTGATTAAGCGGCACTGCGTTTTTCTGTGCATCTTTTTTCTGCTGTTTTTGCAACTGATTTATAAGACGACTGTTGACGTGACCGGCGGCAGCCAGGGCGGCTAATTTTTCAGCAGTTTCTCTATTAGGGAGTGTCGTGTAGAAATTTGTCGATATGGCACCAGCATCGACCATTTTATCGAGATACGTCATCGTTGGGTTTATTTGATATGTCGTCATTTCTTCATTATCAATATTATTTTCGGGTTGCTCAATTCCATTTATAGAATATGTTAATTCCTCGTTAATTTGGGCATCGTTCTGCCTACGTGTATTTATCGAAGATCCCAAACCCAAATTATAATCCGCCGTGACACTTTCGGGGACGTAATCTTGATTGGATAAAATTTGCTGTTGTTTCTGTTGCTGTTGTTGCAGCTGCTGCTGTTGTTGTTGTTGCAGCAGCTGCTGCTGTTGTTGTTGCAGCTGTTGCTGCTGTTGTTGTTGCAGCTGCTGTTGTTGCAGCTGCTGCTGCTGTTGCTGCTGCTGCTGCTGTTGTTGTTGCTGTAGCTGCTGCTGTTGTAATAATTGATTAGCCTGTTCATCATAATTAAAAGAATGCATTTGCGGTTGGGAAAAGCTTGTTGCTACATCTGGTTGGAATATTTGGCCAAGTTGCTGTTGAAGAACTTGCTGATCTGATAATCATAAAAATCATTCAGTTATTTAACGATACAAACTTTTTAATATTGATAATTTATCATAGAGTTTATAAAGAAGGATTGCAGAAATTGTTACCTGATGTATATTGCTCCGTAAGTTTGGGTGGAATATTGTTCAAGAGGTCGTAAAATTGCGCTGCTGACAGCGGTGACCCTGTTGAAATTGAATGACCTGTATTGAACTCTGCTGGAATCTGCTGCGTTATAGTGTACGGTGTCTGAATGCCTGCGGGAGGAAATCCGACGTGTAAGGAACCATGAAGATTGGTTTGCATCGGCATACTTGGTTGACCGATTTGTATATTATTATTCGATCCTGTATTCGGGTTAACAGCAAAAAGCTCGTTGGACTGTAAGGTTTGATGAGGATTATTGTTATTTATAATCGAATATAGCCTCATTATATCTAAATCTTGAACTTGATGGGTTGCTTCGGGCAGTTGGATAGTTTTATGCTCATTCAAAGTTATGTCGTTTCTCTCTGTAACTTCGTATTGATGTTGTAATGGATCTGTTGCTATTCTTTGCGGCGGTAGACTGCTGTTAATTGCGTCTGATCCAAAAGTGCTTGTCATAGGATCTAGGCGAGAGAATTAATACACCCAATTAAATAAAAAATTATACTCCCAATCTTCCGACATTGAGCCAACTTAAAATGGCTCCAATATAACACTGTTAAACAAAAAAAACATTGGCACAAACTAATCGTTTCTTATAGCTTTTTGGACATTAAACATAAATCTGTCTTTCAAATTGCTCTATTATGTCACACTTTTAAGAGACATGCAATTAAAGTTGAAAAAAGGATTATTTTCACGAACTTTGTTATACTATAGCTACAATATGCGACGTGCTAAAGAAGTTTTCTGGCTACCAAAATAAAATATATTGTTAGAACTTTCAACCCTCAATAGAAATTTTCGATGTCGGTTATGGTTTATAAGATATATCTATAGTTGAATATGGGGTATTCAGAGGTTAGCTGTGATTTATTTAGGTTGACGAGTTACAAACAGTTTTATATTATATTTATTTATTCTTAAAGGTGTTTTAGGTCACTGCGAATACGAAATCAATGTCAAAATTATCAAATTCAAAATGGTACTCAATATGGGGGATGTAAAAATTTAAAAAATATTTTTTTATAAATCCGCCATATTGAGTTTATTTTGACAATTTTGACATTGTATTTGTATTCAGTGACCTAAAAGACCTTTAAAAATAAATAAACATAATTTCAACTGTTTGTAACTCGTCAACTTAAGCACTTATGACTTATTTAGTCAGTTAACTTCTGCAATATCTCGTATTCAACTATGGATATCTTATATATAAACCATAACACCGACATCGAAAATTCCTATTGAGAATTGAAAGTCCTAATAATATACTATATTTTGGTGGCAAGAAAACTTCTTTAGCGCATATTGTAGTTATAATATAACAAAGTTCGTGAAAATAGCCCTTTGTTCCAACTTTAATTGCATGTCTCTTAAAATTGTGACGTGATGGAACAATTTTGAAGATAAGTGTTCAGCGTCCAAAAAATTATAAGAAACTAATCTCATTCTGGTGTTCGAAAAGTCATTTTTTGTTGAACAGTATAATATGATAAAAATGTGGGGCTTACTTTGCGCAGTGTTATGATAATTGGGATCATTCGAGTACGATGGACGATACTGCAAAACCTTTTCCGAATCGGTCGCCGAATAAGGCTTATCGGCTGGACTTAGATTAGGTGCCGGAATCGTATGGATGGGTCCTTTGTCATCATCTATGTCCCCTCGATGAGTGGACGGCAATATTGCTAACTCTGGTTTGTATTGTGAACTATATTCCTGTATCTTGTTTATAGAATAAAAATCCTTGGCAGGAGTGCCGCGTTGTGGCAAAATCGCGTGGTTGTTCAAGACAGGGAACGCGCGCATTGGAATTTGATTTTTCCAATTGTTTGGTAGAACATTATACACCATCATGGGCCGATTTCGAATTCTGTGAAAATGGTCGAGAATAAAATTATTCCGAGATATTATTTGTAATATATAAATATACATAGACACGTATTTTTTTATGAGCCTCTCACCTGTAATTAGGCTTGTAAGGTATTCTCTGAGGAGAAGGAATACCAATATGGATGGCATTGCCCATGGATATTCGGTGATTGATGGGCCGATGAGATTTTTTCAATATCAACGTAGGCGCAAACGGTGGAGATGGTGGTCTCCTAATCTTTTTCGCTTCAGAAATGCAGACGCATATGGCAAGAAGCCAGCAAATCCAACTGGCCGTCTATAAGTTTTTAAAGCTTATTGGAGCGTGTATTGATTTTATCTTGATTCGAGAAAGAGTTTTAAAGAGAAAATAAAATTGCGTCAAATAATTGGAGAAAGATGGCAATTTTCTCTTCATTTTTGCGCGCGCTTCAGACGAACTACGGACATAATACTGTCTAACAAATGTCTAACATATAATATAATATACATTGTCATATTCCTAATATACATTGTAATAGACGTGTGATATATGTATTTGATGTGGTACCGTAAAGATTCTCATTGTCATACTTTAGTGTTATACAATTTTTCACTTTTTTCAACTTTTTCGATTTTTTCAACTTTAAAAAAATTTTTAAACTTAAAAAAAATTTCAATTTTTTCCAATTTTCAAAAAGTTTATTTTTTAACTTTTTTCAAACTTTCTGAAAAAATTGTAACTCTTCAAAACTGTAAAAATGTTCTCAACTTTTTTCAATTTTAATCTTTTTAAAGTTTTTCAATTTACGTTTATTCAGGATTGGGTAAGTTAATAATTTTTTAAAATTAAGTTAAGTTAAAATTAGCTGCTTATAAAATTAATTTAGTTAAGTTAAAAGTTTGCATGTAAACGAAAAATTAACTCGGTTAAAGTTAAGATTAAATTAACTGAAGTTAAATTTTAAAAGCATTATTTATATTAAATTAGAATTTTATTTGCTAATTCTTTTAAAATTTATAATAACAAATAACAAAGAAATTTTTATATAGAAATACATTTTTTGGTAATTACAATTGATAACAAATAAACATAAAAAATAATAATACTTTAATAATACTTTACATTTATAACTTATAAAAAAGCAATATTGGTATTTAGAGATAAAAAAATTTAAGTTAGGAAAAAAGTTAATAAGTTTAAAGTCAAAAATAACTAGTTGAAATTAAAAATTAATACATTTTAAATTAACTAACTTTTTAACTTTCAATTAATTAACTATAGTTATTACCCAACTCTGCATTTTTCAATATTCTTTGCCTTTTTTTATTTCTATGCTAGCTGTTTGCACTAAATGAAATGTATGAAAGTTGAAAAAGTTGTATGACACTAAAATATGACGAGAATTGTTTTTACAATTACGATACTACATATCGAAACATCTATCGTGGTATGACTCTTTATGCCATATACTATCCGCATAAAGCGCGTAAAACTGAAGAGAAAATTGCCGCAAATCGTTAGTGCGCTAAAAGTGGAACATTGTGCTACATTGATCGCTTGGCGCGCGAGAAAAGCGAATAGGTAGGTAAAGTATAACTTTTTTCGCTCGCACAAAGAGTAAAATCGAGAGACAGAAAAAAAAGAACGTAAAATGCGAGAATTGCGACAAATCGAAATTGTGCGTTGACTATATACAAAATTAAAATAAAACAAATTAAAATAATCCGCAATTTTTTCGTCTTTCAAATAAAAGATTTTATATAGAAAATGCTTGGTGTGAAAGAACTTTCGTGCGATTAAATAGCAAATGGACATAAATATGCAAAATTTATCTAAGACGTGAAGATTTATTTATCTGAAAACTTTTATTGTTTTTTTTTATTATTTTATCTGAGAACAATTTATTATCTTCAATATTTTTTTCTAATAAATATAAATGTGATGTAGTTTTCAGTTGAAAAATATATATGTTGTACTACACAAAAATTTCTTGAACAAAAAAATGGTTAGTATTACATTTCTTTATGAAAATTAACAAAATTAATCTGTTCTTCGATTTTAATATAAAAAATAATTAATAAATTAATTTAGAAATTACAAATCTACTGAAAAATATAGATAAATAAGAATATTATAAGTTGATACTTATTGTTTATCTTTTAAGAGAAAATTGTATTTCATAAATCACATTTTGACAACTCGCTGAGAACGAAAGCGAGCAATCATCACATTAAATTTCTAACGATCAGGTAAATATATAAGCAACAAGATTTATTAGAAAGTAAAATGAGTAAAAAAGATGCACAACATATAATAAATGAATGGAATTTATTATAATGAAAAAATAATTTGATCAGCGATACATTCATTAACGATTCAATTAATATGTACATATCTATATATGTTTCTATGTTCTATATAAGTATTGCCTACTTTCCAATATTTTATAATTATTTTATATATTATTAATGTGCAATTAAGCTTCTCAGAAACCAAACTAATTACTTCACTTTTTATTATAAATTTTTTAATTTTGAGAAACTCTAATTCAATAAACAAGAATTTAAAGATTTTAATTAAATAAAAAAATATCTCAAATTTGCAAAAAATAAAAAAAATTAATTTTTTAAATTTTTAAATGAATTAAATAAACCTTCAAATTGTTGCTATAACACACATATCTTACCTTCATAATAATTTACGCTTTCGTAGACTGCAACATGCAAAAAATTGCACCGTTTCCGTTATTAAAAAATTAGAAGAGAACAGAAGAAGAATTCAGTTTATGTGGATCCTCGTATAACGCTTTATAATTAAATAATCAAATATGAATTATGCACGCTCAAAAACATAAGTGATTGACCGACGAAGAAGTCCGACGCGTTCTGTACGCAATTAGGTCATTGTTCTTCATTTATACTCCGAACCAGCGAATGTATCATCGAAGACTAAAACCGGCCTCCTACTTCCGTCAACCAGCGGCCAGGAGAGCTTGCCACCGAAAGGCCGGTGGAATCAGAAAAAAATTCGGAGCCACGCACGGGGAATAACTTTGTTTAGTATGAATAAAGAATTATCATTGCACGACATAGTTTTACCGAATAATTCATCTAAAGAGGGATGAAAACATGCATGCGTGTCTAAAGATATTTATCCAAAATACACACACACACACACACACAGGGTGTTCCATTTTAACTTATTGTTAGTCATACTCAAATATCTCGAAAAATATAAAAGATACGATAAAAAATTTTTTAAATGTAATTTGCAACATGCAGCTGCATACTTTTTCTTAAAATCAATTGTTTATACCAATTAATTGGTTTCATTCTGTGCATAAAAGTATTAAGGTAAAATTACAAAACATTGAATATTTTATATATACAATATATATATATATATATATATATATATATATATATATATACATATACAAGATATTTTACATTTTATGTCAAAAAATTATTAACTTCAAACTTTATAAATTATAGTGTTTTGAAAAACTCTTGAGATAATCTACAAAAATATGCAATAAAAAATGAGGGTTTATAATAAAGAAATTGAAAGTGACCTTTACATGATCTTTAAATGACTATTCAAGGTCAAATCAATGGTATCATCTTATGTCCCTCTTCGAACAAAACAACTTTTGTTTAAAACGTTTTTCTGTATCTTTCATATTTTTCGAAATATTTGAGTGTCTAACAAATTAAAATGAAACACCCTGTATATATATTATATATGTTTAGCAAAAATTTAAAGTACCCATTTTTAATTGTAATAGCAATTTAAAAAAGTAGAATTATAAAAAATAAAATAATAATAGTCAATATGAAATTTCTTAAAATAAATGTTGAATTTTTTACAACATACATAAAAAAGTATGTAATTTGCAACTAACATAGTTACATACTTTTTCTTACAACTATGTATTTTCTTTACATCAATTGATATCTCTTCTTTTTTTGTGTATAAAAGTATATTGAGGTAAGATCGATGAAAAATGAATATTTTACGAGATTTTATATATATATTTTATAGTTTATGTAAATCTATGTCAAATATCTCATAAAGTATTCACGTTTTGAACATTATCCTTATTATAATATATTTATAGTGAATATACTGCGAGAAACCGATATTTATAAAAAAAAATTAAAGTAGTTCCATTAAAAAAACATAAATCATCTTCAAATGACCTTGAAAATCGTCATTTAGAAAAAGTCAGTAGCGCCAACTTCTTTCCTCCTCGATATTCTACAACTCTTTTGTCTGAAACATTTTTCTCTAAAATACATTGTTCAAGAGATATAATTGTATGGATTTTTTTAAATGGGACACCCTGTATATTTATAATATATACTATGCTATATATAGCATATCGTACTTTCATAGTATATACTATATAGTAGATATACTGTATATTGTATATAAATAATAAATACATATATATATTATATATATATAAATGATACTATACTATAGTGTATATACTATAAATATATATACTGTAATATACAATACCATAGTATATTTTCGCTTGCGAATGCTAGGAATTAATTTGATCGAACGGTCGCGCTCTCGCATAGTTTCTCTCCTTATCCTCCATACCGGACTCGCATCAAAAATACACAGTCGTTTATGCGCGGTTAAAACTGCCACACGTGTGTGATCCAGTGACCTATAATTATAATAATGCATTATCGCTGAGCTAACAATTAAAAAAAATAATAATTTTTGACATTTGAGATATTTTTTTGTTCCTAATTAAGATAAAGCGCGTCACGGAACTATGAATTTCTTTATATACAATAAATATTTATCAATCAAAATTAATATTAGACGCTAGTGGTGAAAATAAACTTGGCAAAATTGATTTCGACGTAACTAGCAATTTTATTCAATACTTTCACGACGTTTCGACCATTTGGTTGTGGTCCTTATCAAGTGAGAATTCTATAACACAATATTACACAATAGTTTAATAATATTACACAATGTTGAAACATACAAGAACATATTTAAATGTTAAGTTATGACCACAAACATACCCATCAATTAAAATGAGATTAACGCAACATAAAACCGATCTTATTTAAAATAGTTAAAAGAGAAACACGTCTCATCGCTATGATGTTTCGTCAAACGACTAAGTTATATTTATATTTGTCGATATATATATTTTTTAATATAACACAAAAATCTTTGATAATAATGGAAGACAATCTAATGCTAACGGCATTGTTGTGTGTTAATAAAATATTGACGAAAAATATACAAGATTTTTTTACTTTTAAAATTCTTATTAGGAACTAAAAAGAAATGGTTTAAATTTAAAAATAAAAAGAGTAAGGAAAAAGTCAATTTTTTCTCATGCGAATAGAAATACGTCGTTATATCATCGTACCGTGTATTCTTTTGGAAATTGAGGTCATTTGTTCATACATTGAGAGAGAACAGGAAAAGAGATATATAAAAAAGTCAATTAACTTTTAAAAGTGTATAAAAAAAGTCAATTGACTCCAATTCACAAACTTCAGATCAAACTATCTTTATTCATAAAAAGATAGTTGTAGAGTTTTTATATTTGATTATTTTTAACAATTTTTAAAAAGTTAAAATTATTACACAGTTGTGTGGTCTAATATAATTAAAAATTAGTTGTGAAATAGATTCTGGTTGCTTTGTTTAATGATATGCAATAATCGCAATGGTATATAAAAAATTAAGATACTTTATATATACAGTTTAATTAAACATTGTCTAATTAAATTAATACAATCTATTGCCAATTCGTTAACAATCATGATTTTTCATTAACAGAATAATGATACACTGCATTTTTTATAATTCTGTAATTTACACTAATATTATTTTTGTAATTTGTTCTATATTTTATTCTGTAACTATATTTTTTAAATGACTTTATTATTTTTAATAAAAAACAGGAATAAAAACATAAATTAGCATTATTGCACGAATTTGTTTACCGTTAAAGTAATAATTGTATTTTTAAATAAAAGATTTTTTATTTAAATCGAAATATGAGGTTCCCATATGCATATATATATATATATATATATATATATATACAGGGTAGGCCATTTTAATCTTTCCACTAAAATTTCTCAAAATCCAAAAATTTAAGACAAAAATGTTTCAGATAAAAGTTGTATGGTTTCAAGGGGGACATGAGATGGTGTCATTGATTTGACCTTGAATAGCCATTTGAAGGTTACGTGAAGGTCAATTTCAATTTCTTAAATGGAACACTATATTTTTTCTTGCATACTTTTGTAGCTGACTTCGAGATCTTTCCAAAACACTACAATAAAATATTTTTTCATGAAGTATTTTTCGAGTTATTAAGGCTGCAAATTTGCAGTATTTTGACATAAAATACAAAATATCTTGGGAAATATTCATTTTTCGATTATCATACCTTAATACTTTTATGCACAGAATAATGAGATAAATCAGTTGATGTAAAGAAAACACATAGTTACCTTTAAAAAAAAATATGAAAATTGCAATAAGCAGTTAGATAATTTTTCTTTAAGACAACTATGTGTTTTCTTTACACCAATTGATTCGTCTCATTATTCTGTGCATAAAAGTATTAAGGTATGATAATCGAAAAATGAATATTTCCCAAGATATTTTGTATTTTATGTCAAAATACTGCAAATTTGCAGCCTTAATAACTCGAAAAATACTTCATGAAAAAATATTTTATTGTAGTGTTTTGGAAAGATCTCGAAGTCAGCTACAAAAGTATGCAAGAAAAAATATAGTGTTCCATTTAAGAAATTGAAGTTGACCTTTACGTAACCTTCAAATGGCTATTCAAGGTCAAATCAATGACACCATCTCATGTCCCCCTTGAAACCATACAACTTTTATCTGAAACATTTTTGTCTTAAATTTTTGGATTTTGAGAAATTTTAGTGGAAAGATTAAAATGGCCTACCCTGTATATACAGGGTGTCCGGTAACTAACGGACCAACGATTACAAATGGATTCTTTGGTCAATTTGGAAACGATTTTTCCTCAGCGAAAATGTCAAATAAAGTCATCATTTTTTACAACTTTCCAATATTTGTCATTATGTATCTTTATAACTAAGCCTCAAATTAAAATTTTATTATAGTAAACTCTACCTGAAATTAACTAAAGAATGTAATTATGTTAGACTTTTAACTCCAAAACGTTTAGTTTTCAAAAGACCCATTTTTTTCAATCGCTTATAACTCGAAAATTATTGACTTCTTAACATTTTTGCTAAGGAAAAATTGTCTCCAAATTGGCCAAAGAATCCGCCCTTAATCATTGGTCCGTTAGTTGCCGGACACCCTGTATATATATATTTAAGACAGTCTCTCGCACACACAGTAAGTGTTTTCTTTATATTATTTATAATATATTCTTTTTATTATATTATAATATAAAGAAAAATTAATGAAATAATATTATTTTTAATATCTGCTCTTCTTTTTTCTTTTCAAGTTTAAGAGCTTTCATTAATCATAAATAAATTTTCATAAAAATAAATTTATACACACACACGGGTGCGCGCGTTATATATATATATATATATATATATATATATATATATATATATATATATATATATGTATGTGTGTGTATGTGTGCGTGTACAAAGCAGTCTACGCTACATATTACACGTTTGATAAAAATATAGAAATTAATATTTTATCGGTTATATATGGTAAAATTTTCGCATATATATATACAGAGTGTCCAATTATAATCGACCATCTTCAAAAACTTTTTATTTTTGATTGTAGAACAAAATGTTTCGAAGTTGTTTGATTTGAAGGGAAACTGGAGCTACTGATTTCAAAGGAAACAGAAGATGATCTTGAAACATTGTCTTCAGAAAAAGTTCTCTTCAGTAACGTCATCTTCTGTTCCCTTTGAAAAACTTTTGGATATATGAAACATTTTGTTATATAATAAAAAATAAACAAGTTTTTGGGGATAATCGTTTAAAATTGGACATCCTGTATAATATATATATATATAATATATATATATACATGTTAAGAACTTTTTATTAAGTTAGTCCAGTAAATTTCTTCTGCCAACTTAAAAATGTTGTACATACGCATTTTATCTTCTACAGTCTTTTTTTAAAGATGTAGTCGAATTCAAGTTCACAGTTAAATTTTACAGTTGCGATCACACAGTTTCCACTTGACCCTTTCTACGCGATTTAGATTCTTGTCCTTGTGGAGATGTGAAGGACGTTTCCTCGGAGTGTTTCCTGATCATAGATGAAGATTCATTGCTGTTTAAGCAAGCTGCACCCTGACTGTCCCTTCTTTCCGAACACATATGTGAAGCGTTCAGCCCGTTGGACGTGAGGGAAGCTTTGCGGATACGCATATCCTCTAAAGGGATCTCCTCGCTTCGTGGCCTCGGCATCTTGGGCGAGCTGTCTCTAGAACGCAAGCCGTTCTCGTGAACCTTCTCGCTCGAGCTGGCGTCGTCGCGTTTGGAATTTGGCGATGCCGCTGGTCTATTTTCTCTACGCATTTGCGCGGCGAATCCAGGAACTTTGTTTACCATAAACATCGGCCTCGCTTGTTCCTTTTGCGGTCTTTGACCACGGCCGACGATACCTGGAGAAATTCGAATTAAATTCGATTTTTGCTCCAGGAAATTTCTGTCTTAACAATCTTTTCTTCTTCGGTTTCATACTCACGTTCGTGTCGTAAACCACGCAAGGCATAATTGGGCGGTGTCGAACAATGAGGTACGCTTGTCGGAATGTCTAGCAATCTTGCAATTTGATTCATCTTCTTCTGTCTAGCTTTTATTCGCCCCTTTGTTAGCCTTAATCATTCGATAAATTCAAATTTCACGATCGAATAATGCGATACACTATACTATACATATACTATAATATAGTATTATTTAGTATAATATATAGTATTATATAGTATTATAAATAGTATTATATATGCTATAATATAGTACAGTATATTATATGCAGTATAGTATATATAGTATAGTATATATTACTATAGCATAAATTATAAGTATGTATATACTATACATAGTATAATAGAGTATACACTATTATATACTATAATATAGTATACATTAGTATATACTATATACTGGTATATACAGTGCTATATATTACTAGTACATACTAGTAGTACATTACTACTATATATACTAGAATATACTACTAGTATATATTAGTACTATATTAGTATGTATTAGTAGTGTATCTAGTACTATATACTACTAAATATACTGGTATGTACTAGTGTAGTATATATTAGTATGTATTAGTATAATATATATACTATACAATTATATTATATTAATACTTTATTAGCATATAATATATATATATATATATATATATATATATATACATATATATATATATACATATACACTATGAAGTATATTTACTACAAATAAAACTGACCTCTGTTTGGCGGCCATGCACCGAATGTGGTCGTCAAAGATAAATTTAGCCGATAATAGTGGTATACGATTGCCCGTACTGCTGTTCAACGGTTTGTAAATTGTTAGATGCAAACATCTCGAATCATCCTTGTCGCCGGCCACATCGATATCTTGTAAGAAACCGACCAGCTTTGCGACACCCCATCCAAGTTTGCTGGTGTCAGGTTCCACCAGAATCAATTGTACCACGTCGATGACTAAAAAACGGCGAATTTTCTGACCGTCTTTCCATACGACGGTACACGCAATCAAGTCACTATTATCTGCAAAGAATAATATTTTATACATGTTCGCTTTTCGAGTAATTAATCATGTCTCGTAAGACAAAATAATGTTTACTTAGATCAAGAACGTTGTTAATTTGCACGCAATTAGCAGGATTGGTCAGAGGCAATTGGGTCTCTGGTTCCATATTGAGCGTCAAAGCTAGTTCTCTTATCAGGAAGAAAACTCTTATCGCACGTCGTGCTCTTTCCACCTGCACAATTATTCGCGATTTCGTTTTCTTAATAATAAATTGTAATACCGTTACTTTCTTAAAGTATTATGAGTATATAATTTATTTATAAGAAGAAAAAATAATGCATATGTTCTTCCATTTGTACCTACCTCGCCACACGGTAATCTCTTACTAAATTCAATACCAGTCATAGGTGTGCCTGTAGGAGGCAATAAAATATTGCTATCCATCATCAGCCACTCGACATTCAACGGTCGCTTTTGTATTTCGCTATACTCATCCTCAAACATGTCCAAGAAAATATCTTCACTCTAATAAAATAAAATGTCAATTTTTATCAAAACAGCACTTACACAAGAGAATATTAGTATAATATAACAGTACAGTATATAAAATATACTATTATATAATATATAGTATGTATATGTATATGATATAGTATAGTACTAATTTAGTGAGATATAGTATTAGTATAGTTTAATAGAATGGTGGTATAAGGAGTTATATTATAGTATTAGTATAGTATTTATAATATATTATATATACTACAATATAACGTATACATTATATATCGTATACTATATATTAGTACACTATATATTAATAGCTCTATATTATAATAGTATACTATAATATAGTATATACACTGTAGTAGTGTATACATTATATATCGTACACTATATATTAATAGCTCTATATTATAATAGTATACTATAATATAGTATATAAACTGTAGTAGTGTATATACCACATTATAGTATACTATTATAATATAGTGCCACCTACTATACATAATATGATGTATTATTATATTATACTATAATATATTATAATATAGTAGGCTATATTATCTATATCATATTTTACTATAATGTACTATATATGTATAGTATACTATACAATAATACAGTATATTATATGTATATAGTATACTACATACACATTCTATAATAGTCAGTGTAGATAGTATATTTATAGTTATATAGTTGTAATATTTTCTGACAATTTAACCTTGTAAAAGTTTTTGAGCAAAGATGTGCTTTGTTCCTTTGCCGCTTCAACGGCTGCCAAGTGCGACTCTCGTAATAAACATTGTCCTTCGGATACCGTCAATTGTGTTAATAGTTTAATGGTTAACTCTAATGTAACGAGCCTCACTTTGGTGTCTATGTATAGAAAAAACGAAACAAATTTTCATATTATTCTTTTGATGAGAAGCACAGAAATTGCAATACTATATAATAGAGAATATATTATAACATAGAATAATTAACATAAACTTACTAGTCTGGCAGCTCAAAGTTATAATATGAATCAATCTATCCATGAGCAATTCATTATATGAATTTTTCATAGTCGTATTATGAAACGGAGACAAGATTACATCCAGAGTTGTATGACTTATACCCTTTACAAATAAGTGGAAATTGGTTTATTATTATTATTATTATTATTACATAAAACATATTTGGAAAAATATAGGACACATATACAGTGATTCACTTTAATCTTAATAGACAAATATTTGGAAATCATGGGGTTTTAGAAGAAAAAATGCATCAGGTATGATTTCCAAATATTCGCCTGTTGATTAAAATAAATTATTCTGTATATATCCCTATTAAAATTCATATAATACTTACTCGATTATTAGCTAATGCGTATAGTAGACAAAGGGCGAATAACGCAGCGTAATCGTTTTCCGCGCATAATAATGAACTGATTATTGTTTCTAGAAATGGCTTCTTCTCTAAAGATTCGAGTACGTCACTCTGACTTTGCTGAGACAACAAGGGACTCTCCAAGGCCAAGCGTTGCTCCTTCTCCTCATCCGTCACATTCAACTGTTTGATCTCCTCTAAACCCTCTTCGTGCGGAATGCTTCTATTTAGCGGCGTATTCATATTTGCTGTTGCAGCAACATCGGAAGACGTGCTTGGATGATTATTGAATTCTTGCGAGTTGTCAATCGAAGCCTGCACGGTCAATTCCTTCGCGTTTCTCGTGTCGCTCTCTTCATTGCCAGGTTCTTCGGAAATTGACAGCGTTTCGACGCTCAGATCGCTTTCCAGCGATTTTTCCAATGACGTGTCTTTCGACAGCGTAAAAGACTTCGACGTTGCATCCTGAAGCTTCTCCAAGACCCTATTTGTTCCAGTTTGAATTGTCTCCAAGTCAGACATGAACATTATGACCGCCAATGTGTGCACAAGAGGTCCGTGTGAAACTATCAAAAAGACTTGAGAGAGTAGGAAAAGCGCTACCACGACGCTGACGTGTTTACGTTCATCCTTAAAAAAATGACTTGAATTATTCATTGTTATAAGGTTATTCATTTTAATCGCAGGCAAATATTTCTAAAATTATGAGATACAAAAAATGTTTCAAAAGTTTAACTTTGAAGGGGACATAAGATGGTGTCATTGGTTTGACCTTGAATAGTGCTTGAAAGTGACCTTCAATTTCTTAAATGGAACTACGTATTTTTATTATAGGGTTTTAGAAAGCTCTCAAGATAAGCTACAAGAATATGCAATAAAAATCATAAAAAGAAATTGAAAGTGACCTTCACATAACCTTCACATAACCTTCAAATGAATATTCAAAATCAAATCAATGACACTATCATATGTCCCCTTCGAAGTAAAAAAACTTTTGTTTAAAACATTTTTTGAATCTCTCATAGTTTTCGAAATATTTGCCTGCGGTGATTAAAATGAATCACCCTGTATAAAAATTGAAAGAGAACAGAAAAAAGATTTAAGTTTCTCCTACCTGAATTTGGCACGAAACATTCTTGTACTTCATCAGAGAATAAACATACAACGGGACTAATAGTTTGTGCAACAAGTGTTCCGATAAAACCTTATTCAAGTCTGGTATATTCAGGGATAAAATATCATTTAAATAATGCAAATGATCCAAATGTTCCGCAACTAAATCCGACAGTCGATTTTGACTCTGATGACTGGAAGAGAATTATTTTATTGATAAAATGAAACAAAAAAGAGAGAGGCTGTCTTATAAACATGTAATATCCAATTAGCAAACTGACGTCATGAAACGTTCAAATGACGTCATTTGACGTTTAATGGCGTTAGTTTACTACCTAAATATGGACTACAGTCATATATACAGATCTGGGCACTCGGCTATTTTCCGGCCATTAAATTAATGCGCTTCGTGAAACAAAAGTTGCGAAAATATGCCGCAAAATCGTGGTACGCTACTATTGAGAAAGCAAACTGTGTAACAGAGAACGATATATACGGCCGTCACGCTCACTCACATGCCGACTCATTACTAGCGACATGCGGCAAAACGAGTCAGTTTCATTAAGAGCATCACGTTTCTGAGGCGAGTGCTCAGACCTGTATACAGGATGTCCCGTAAGTTGAGGTCAATCGTTTAGGAGGTGAATGGGAACCCAAAAATGAGAAAAAAAGTTGATATAAACATAGGTCCGGAAATGCGTTGTTTTTGACCTACTATGCTAAGCGACCGCTTAGCCCGGGTTGTATCTTGATAGTGCTGGATAGTGCTAAAGCAGTCCGCAACTTTTATTCAACTTTAATTATCTTATAGAATTCATAAAAACCAATTTCAATTTGTGGTTCATTGTTCATGGTTCAATTTTGACCAAAAAATTCGAAAGTAAAGCAATTTTAAATTTTAACGTAAAAATGGATAACTCGAAAACAACGCATTTCCGGACCTATGTTCATATCAACTTTTTTTCTTGTTTTTGAGTCCCCATTCACCTCCTGAACAATTGACCTCGACTTACAGGATACCCTGTATATGACCGTAATATAGACACTTACTCGGCATCATTTCGAACGCAGGTGTCCAGTTCTATAATATGGTCACCGATGAAATATACGAGATTGCTGAAATACGGTGCGGCTGTACGATCCCTTATGAAAGCCAGCATGGATGCGTCCTCGACGCGATACACGTTTAGCGTCAAAGTTCTCACGGCTATGCGCACCATGCCCTCCGAATGATTGAAGAATTTAATTGCTTCCGTGTACAGCGGAAAATCATTGGTGTGCTGATAACAGAATGAACTTGTCATAAATTTGTCACGATGGATTTTAGCATAATTTTGATACACCCGCATATCACACAAGGGACAGGGTGTTTAATTTTAATTGACCACCCCCCAAAAACTTTTTTATTTTTGATTGTACGACAAAATGTTTTCGAAGTTGTTCGATTTAAAGGGGACAAAATATTTACTTTTTCTGAAGGACACTTTTTAAGATCATTTAAAGATTATTTGTTTTTCTAAATAAAAGTACTATAATTTTTTTATATAAATCGATTCCTCGTAATTTTTGACATAAAAAGTTATAATGATAAGATCAAAAATTGCAAGAAATCGATTTATATAAAAAAATTATAGTAGTTCCATTAAAAAAAAAGTTATCTTTAAAGGACCTTGAAAAGTGCTCTTCAGAAAAAAGTCAGTAGCGCCATCTTCTGTCCCCCTTCAAATCAAATAACTTTTGTTGTACAATCACAAATAAAAGTTTTTGAGGGTGGTCGATTAAAATTGGACACCCTGTATAAAAAAAAGCATACATACACACAAACACGAATCACTTTAAAAGCTCATTCAACAGATGCAAGCAGTCACTAATTAATTAAAAGACAGACACAGAGAATCATTATGTATACCTCGTTTACCTCATTATAAAAGAAATGAATGGTATGTGCATTTAATTTTAAACTCAGTGTTTTCAGAAAGCTAATATAGTATGCCATTACTTCCTCATCACTAAAATCGAATTTATGCACTATTATACTGTTTACATGATTATTACTCAATAGATAATCTGAAAAAACGGAAAATTTTAATATGTATTTTAAAACTCATAAATCGATATATGTATAGAAAAGAGCTATTTATATCTCTTATTTAATATTTAATATTTAAGAGAATTATATTACACTCACATAAAGACGTCTCGTTGCGTATGTTTTCAAATAAAATATTTAACGTTTGAAGCAGTTGAACACATACATAACTTCCACATTTTTGTTTCATAATACGCAAAAAGAATGAAAGCATGTTTTTCTCCAGAAAAAAACTGCAAATATATATTTTGTGAGTCACATTTTTGTATATTTTGCATCATTAATATTTAATGACAATAAATTTTTAATATAAGGATACCCTTTCTATTTTTTTTTAACCCACAAGAGAAGATATCCCTTATATTAAAAATTTATTTCATTAATAAATATATAAGTGTCCTATTTTTTTAATATGCTTAAATATATAAAAAATCGTTTTAGAAACCAATGTTTTATATAAAAGTAATTTAGTTTTGAAAAGGAAAGAAGTTAATAATTTTAAATTGTAGCTAAGTTTAATTATTTTCGAAGGTCAATTTTTGTAAATAAAGTCACCCAAATATTTTGTATATAAATCAGTATTTTGAGTAAGTTAATATGATTTTTTAAAACTAAGTTAAGTTAAAATTAGTTACTTATAAAATTAATTTAATTAAGTTAAAAGTTGCATGAACAAAAAATTATATCGGTTAAAGTTAAGATTAAATTAATTAAAGTTAAATCCAAAGTTAATTTTTAAAAACATTATTTATATTAAATTAAAATTCTGTTTGTCAATTCTTTTAAAATTTACAACAAATAACAAATTTTTATTTGATTTTTATATAGAAATATATAAACATAAAAAAATAATAATACTTTAATAATACTTTACTTTTTATAACTTATAAAAAAAATGGGGGGAGGGATTATTCAGAGATAAAAAAATTTAACTTAGAAAGAAAGTTAGTAAGTTTAAAGTCAAAAATAACTAGTTGAAGTTAAAAAGTGATATATTTTAAATTAACTAAGCTAAATTAAAAATTATTAACTTTTCAACTTTTAACTAATTAACTAGTTATTTACCTAACCCTGATATTTTGTATCAGTTCCTTAGAAAAGTTCTAAAGGTAGGATGGCTAAAAAGTGAATAGTTTATGAGACATTTTAATAATTGTATAAACTATGAAATATCTCATAAAATATTCATTTTGTTATGATCTTACCTGAATATTTTCATACACAAAATAAAGAGAGAAATTAATATATGTAAAATGGAACACCCTATATAAAAAAACAGAAACAATTTTTTTCAATGTATTCAGCATCAAATTAAAAAAAAGAATATGAATTTGAAGTCTTAAAGAAAACTTATCTAGTTGCTTCTACTCAGGTGGCAACGGTAATCATTTTGCTATAATTTGACGTCAAAATGATCATCTTTGCTATCTGGATACTTACTCGAATACACTGCTATCATTTTGATCACCCCATATGAGAATCTCAGCGATTGAACGTAGAGTTTCGACCAGTAAACCTCTGTTGTTCTCAGACACGGTTTGATTCTTCGACAAGACATTGTACAAGTATCTAATAAAATATAATAGATAAATATACAAGAAATAAATATACAAGATAAATATACAAGATAAATATACAAGATAAATAAACAAAATATAATAGATAAATATACAAGATAAATATATAAAAAATAAATCAACAAAATATAGATAAATATACAAGATATGTGGCTTGTGTCTCTTTTCAGCTAAGAACTCATCACCGATCATCCTCACTTACTTAAGATGCTCCGGAGAATGAGGATTTTTAGGCTTCCAAAGCCCTCCACCGAACCAGCTTCTACTTCGAAACATTTTTCTCAATTATCTCAAACGCTAAAAGATGCCTCACATTTTTTTAAAGAATTTTTGATGAATGTCGACTGATTATTGTTTTTCGATTTTTCTCTTCGACACCTCTGTTCTCTTTTGATTTTACTTTTGTTTCGTAATGGATAATTTTGTCGAGATAATATAAAACTTACATATTTTTTTGTATTATATCATATATTCAGGGTTAGGATTTTAATCCTTCAGACGCGAGCGATTTTTTTTTATCGCGATTCAACTTATATTATTATATCTTTATATTATATTATTTGTTGGCACGTTAATCTTTCTCTTTTCAATCAGACTTGTTGAATTTTACACGAGGCAGTAATAATCCAGTTCGAAATTCAACTTTCATTACATACAAGGTAGAAATACGATCTAGGTTAGATTAGATTAAAGTTAGGTTAGGATTGATAAGGTTAGGTTAGGTTAGATTTACATCTCAGGTGAGAATTGAGTTTGTGGTTTGTTGTTTATTTTTATAACAAATCTCTCATATTTACATTTCATCAAAAGTGATTTCAAGAAGCGTTTATGCTTATTTTCATAATTATATTCTTTGATTTTAATATTTTTCTACTCAATATATACTTAAATATTTAAATATT
Source organism: Nylanderia fulva (assembly GCF_048542155.1). Lineage (NCBI taxonomy): Eukaryota > Metazoa > Arthropoda > Insecta > Hymenoptera > Formicidae > Nylanderia > Nylanderia fulva. The sequence continues at coordinate 209,677 of NW_028189622.1, forward strand.
TAAATACTTAAATATTAAATATTTAAATACGTCGAGTTTATAACTAAGGAAAAACAACAAAAAATCATAATACTATATAATTATAATCAGGAATAGGGTAAAAAATTATATATCTATACATATGTTATATTTTTTTTAAATAATTGTAATAGGTAAGAGTATTTAGGGTGAATCATTGATAATGAAAGTACTGGAACTCTATAGCGGCATTGGAGGAATGCATTATGCACTCCGTGGTATGTATAAATATTATTTGAGAAATGCAAGAATTAGCGCAAGCTTATATTACTCTTTCTTATTACATGTTTATATTACAGAATAAGTGCAAGCTTATATATTACTCTTTCTTATTACATGTATATGTTATAGAATTAACGTAAGCTTATATTACTCTTTCTTATTACATATATGTTATAGAATTAATCCAAGTTTATATTATTCTTTTTTATTACATGTATATGTTACAGAATTAATGCAAGCTTATATTACTCGTTCTTATTACATGTTTATGTTGCAGAAAGTGGAGTTGCAGCTGAAGTTGTTGCGGCAATTGATATAAATCCTGTTGCAAATGCTGTGTATCGTCACAACTTTCCAAAAACTATTCTTATGAATAGAAATATCGAGTCCCTCAGCACACAGGAACTGGAGAAATTGGATTTTAATGCTATATTTATGAGTCCACCGTGTCAACCTTTCACCAGATTAGGATTAAAGAAGGATGCTCTTGACAACAGAGCTTGTTCTTTGTTGCACATTTTAAACTTGATACCGGAATTGAAAAGCTTGAGATATATTTTACTCGAGAATGTAAAAGGCTTTGAAGTATCTCAAATGAGAGAGAAATTGGTACATTGTATGGAAACTTGTGGATACGATTATAGAGAATTAATATTAAGTCCATGTCAATTTGGTGTACCAAACAGTAGGAACAGATATTATTTATTAGCAAAGCGGAAGAGTTTGAAATTTTCTTTCGTACAGCCCTCGCTAAAGGATGATCTGTCTTCTAAATTAATAAAGTTACTGCCAAAAAGCAAGCACTCTATATTAGCAGAAAAAAACGGCAAGATTAATAGCAAATCTGGGAGAATGTGCTACACATTAGATAATATTTTAGAAAACGTTGAAGAATCTAAATATTTATTGCCCACAAAATTATTACAAAAGAGAGCATGGGTGTTAGATATACGAACGTCTGAGAACAGTGGTTCTTGTTGCTTTACCAAAGGATATGGTCATTACGCAGAAGGTACTGGGTCTGTTTACTGTCCATTTGCCGATGAAACAATTAAACTCAAATATGGCGAAGCTGGTAATAGGGAGAATAATTCGGACGAACAAGTGCAAGTCTTATTGGACTTGAAACTTAGATTTTTCTCGCCCAAAGAAGTGTGTAGATTAATGTGTTTTCCAGAAGATTTTGATTTTCCAAAGGATATTACAAATAGACAAAAGTACAGGTTGTTAGGAAATTCAATCAATGTTCATGTAATTAGCAGATTAATACATTTATTACATATTGAAAATAAAAATACATGAGAATTACTAAAATTGCATCTTCTAGTTTTTGTCTTAACTCGACCTTATATACCAAATTTTGAAGAGAAATAGAAGACTTCAAAATGAATATTTTTTGCTAATACTATTTTTCTCTATGACGGTTTTAGTTTTATAATACTATAAAATAAGAGTTTGTGACTTAAATAATAAATAAACATGTAGGTGGAAAAATTAAATTGTGTTTAATTACAAAACACGAAACCCAAGTAGCAAACTGATATTAAATGTTATATAGTCATTTTTTTACAGTATATGCTAAAAAATTCCTTCATTGACTTCAATATAAAGGTGACAAACTATAGAGTCACAAACTTATGTCACATAGCATTAAACATTATAGAGAAAATTAGTATTAATACAAAATATTTATGTTAAAGTTCTTTTTCTCTCCCTTCAAAGTTTGTCGGTCTATAATTTATTTTTAATATCCAGTATATATACTTTATTACACGTGTATAAAGTATGTTCTTTTATATCTATATATACATTTTAAAAGAATACAGTAACATTATTAAAAAAAATTGACATGTAAATTATGACATTCTAAATTATATTATTTTTATGAATAAATGAATTAAAGGTTATATATGCAACCCAAAGTCTCTCTCTTACAGATAAAACTTTCTAAAATCTAACAAAAATTAACACAAATATTACAACATTAAAATACTTATCAATTTCCATTATTAAATATTTTTATGGATAAATATTAATGGAGTTAACATTTAAACTTTACATGGTTTCCAAGTCTGGTGGAATAATAATTTTCTTTTCTAGGGCAAACTTTTTCAACGCTTGATACTTTGAATGCCAAGACTCTATCTCCTCCCTCATACGATTATTGTCATCTTGCATAGCTTCCATATCTCGATATTCTTGAGTCTTCTCAGATTCTAATTCATCTTTCTGTTCAATACGTTTTATGCGACAGCTGGCTGCGTACCCTCTATTCTTCAGAGTACGTCTTCGCTGCTTCATACGCACAATTTCTTCCCTGGATAGTCCACGCAATTTTAATTGCCTGTTTAAATCTCGTACTGATATCGTAACAAGTTCATCGTCGCTGATGTCGAGACACGGACCAGGTGACAATGGATCCTATATTAATAAAAGACATAAATCAAGAATTTATAAAATTTCAATATTTTTGTATAAAAATAAATATTAACGAAATCGTTTGTCTCTCATTTGCATATAATAAAACTATCTACAGGGTGTCCCATTTCCAAATAATTATCAACACCTTTTTCATTACTTTTTTCAATAAAATAAACTAGTATACAGTTTATTTATATCCATTACAAACTGCAGATTTTTCTCTTTTCAACAATTTTTTTTCTCAATTGCATGTATTAATAAAAAATAACAGCTGATTAGTTTCAGTGTTTCCTTATGGGACACCTTGTATTAATATATTTAATCAATGTGTAATTAATACATTTAATCGATTAAATTCGAAATTTTGAAATTCGATTATTTTTATATATAATTCGATATATATTTGACATTATTATATCTGCATACAAAAGTCGTATGCGACTTCGAAAATTAGCGTTCGCAAAATAAGATGCGTTACCCATTGTGCGATGTGGTCTGCATGACGTACCATTTTTATCGATCTTTTTCCATCCATGGACATTTCCGATTCGGTAGTTTTTCACGCTCGAGAATAAAATAGTCTCGAAAACGCCCGAATTCCCCTGTCTTTTGCGCTTTCCCAATAAATATGCTTAGTCATTCTCATCGTAGACCAGAAAGACGTACTCGCCATTCTCGTCAACATAGCACCATTCCAAAAACATCAATCTTATATATATTTTATGTACACTGTATTATAGCGTTTTCGATTGGGAAAAAGTCAAGGTGCCTTTTCATACGCAGCATGCTGCAGCAGTAAATCAGTCACGTGATCAAAATTTATTAGAGCATATTTCTTTGTTCTCTTATTATTTCGAGGTTTAAAATACGATTTTTGCTTTTATATTCTCACAATAATTTATTTTATTCTTAAAATCCTTTATTTAACTAATATAAGAATAACAATAATTAGAATCAACTAGTTGCGTGTTCTTTAGCTTTGCTGCTTTTGCTGTTCGTTCAATTGAACTTCACCAATAGCAATAAACTGCTGCGACAGTATGCTGCACATGAAATGATACCTTTAGTGCGCACCAGTGCGCACTCAGTTCACACGAACACTGGACAAAATCCATGGGTTGCACTGAATAGTGCAGGTGAAAAAGAACACGCCGAAATTTTCAGTGCCACTTGAGTTGACTAGATTCCGGGAAGAACGAAAAAATAACCTCGACATCTTGTGTTCAGTTAAGTAATGATTTTTATTATATGTAATTAAATATAGAAGATGATCAAGAATATCACGCATGACAAATATAAAAATTATTATTATTCAGTATAAAAATGCTATTACATTAAGTACATTAATTATATTTAAAAAAAGGGTATAGGTTCGATGTTTATATAAAAAGATATAACACTTACGGTGTCAATATCCATTTTTTTCACACATTCTACATAATTTACAGTTTTTGGAATTATTCTTCTAGTTCGAAGAGTTGTAATTATTTCTTCTTGCTCGCTTGAACTAGAAGATTCCAAAAATGTCCCCAAAATATTAAAGAGAGCCAAATCCGAATTGCTCATTATGTCGAAATTTCGTTCAAAAGAATGCCCTACTGCTTGCATGCATCCAGTGCACTGAACTGGCACCGTCAAAATATCTCGTGCCACTTAGTGCGCACTATGCGAGTGTTGTGCGTTCAAACGAACACGCAACACTAGTCAAGTGCGCATTGGCACTACCAATCGAACACGCGCCTGACATTCAGTGCAGCCAGTGCACCCCAATCGAAAACGCTATTACTAAATTACCTATTGTGGATTCGGCCTAAGAAATACACACACACACACACACACACATATATGATTGATTATCAAATAGAAGAATTTTAGGGCTCCTTTATATTTATTTCTCAGCTACAAAGAACCTATATTATACATAAAAAAAAATTAATTATCTAATATAATAACAAATGTAAAAATAATATATACATATAGATAACACATAATATAAAAAAAATGACAAAGCTTAAATACGGTTAAAGCCCTATATAGTAGCACAAAATATCCGAAAGATATCCAGAGAACATCCTCATAGGATATTCTCCAAACGTCTTTGGAATGTGTGTGCTGTCAGAGAGAACATTATTTATCGAAATATTAAAAAAAAATCGTTTACAAATTTTTCTTCTCTCTAATTTCCAATTTACATGGAAACGAGCCGGGATTTTTTTCGACGCGCAAAAGAGTCGCCCGAAAGGGCGAAGGGCGAGGAAAGGGCGCGTTGCGCGTTGCATCCCTCGGCCGGCGAGATCGATAAAGTAGAATAGAACAGACGGAGCGCGCGAACGTGCATGAGAGCGCTTGAGAGACGAAGAAGAGTGAGAGAGAGCGTGAGAGCGGGAGGGAGGGGGATGGCGCGCGCGCGAGAGGGCGGGTGGAGTGTGGGCGACGCGGCAGGGGGGGTGAAAGGGGAGGGAGGGGGCGGCAGACGGCGGCGAGCATAAAGAGGATAGGATAATATCGGTGCGCGTCCTCCTAGCGGAGGTGCCCTTTCGGAGGGGCCCGTATACGCTCTCTCTCTCTCTGTCTCTCTCTTCTCTCACACACACTCACACTCTCTCTCTCTCTCTCTTTCTTCCTCCGTCTCGTTCCCTATCTCACCCTCGCAGCCGATCCGCTCGCGGCCGAATCTGTACGATATGTAGTTATGCCGAAGAAGGGCACGCGGCGTGTGAGGGAGCCGGGGAACACGAGAAGCGTCCAGCAGCAGCATCATCATCATCATCGGCATCAACCGCACGGAAGTGCGGCGGCGATCGTTCCGGAAGTGGCCGAGCAGCACCATCGCGGCGTAAACATCGGGCCGACGTGCGGCAAGCGTTGGCAATCCCTGAAGAGACGGCTGGGTCTGACGACGGACGAGGATGTCGCGGTCTATCTGCTGGATCTCGCCGACTCCGTCGGCGCCACCAGGTAGGCGGGGGACTTTTCGGGGTTTTTTTTTTTTTTTTTTTTTCTTCTCCGTGGAATCGGCCGCCGACCCGTCATCCTCGTCGTCGAGGCTCGGGGGAGTTAGCCCGAGGATGCCGACGGGGACGACGTTTCGATTTGGCGCGTTGACAGGAGAGACCCTAACTGTCACCACGGGGTGATTCCCCCCTACTGTCATCCGACGCGTCGAACCGCCATCTTGCGGGGGAAGGTGCACAGGAGGTTGGGAGGGGGGGGGGGGGAGAACAACGTCGAAGCACTCGGATCGATACCCGGATCGTCGCGGCCTTTTGAAAATTCGCGAGGCAGGATGACGTTTTCAGGTTCGATCGGATGATTCCGCGACGAATTTCAATCGGGGAGATATAAACCCCTTATTCTTCTCGAGTAGAAACTGACGTCATTAAACGTCAGAATAACGTCATTTTGCCATTTAATTGTCATTAAACGTCAAAATCGCATCATTTTGCTATTTAATCGTCATTAAACGTCAGAATCACATCATTTTGTTATTTAATGACGTCATTCTGTATCAAAATGACATATTTTTCCTTACATATCCTTCACTTTGATCAATCTAATTAATTATAATATATAATAATAATAATTTTGTGAGAATATATAAAGATACAGTCTTCTGATACGTCATTTTGTCACCCATAATGATTTTACTCGGCGTCAAAATGACATATGTTACCTCCCAAGTAGCAAACTGACGTCATTAACGTCAAAATGACGTTATTTTTACATCTAATGATGCGATTTTGATGTTTAATGACATCAATTTGCTACTTGGGCTAGGATTTTCGCTCACATATCTTCCCAGTTAGCAAAATGACGTCACTTTGACGTTTAATGACGTCATTTTGCTATCTGGGTTAACTTTGATCAATCTAATTAATTCTAATATAATTAATTATAATTTCGTGAGAATACGGTCTTCTGATACATGAATTTTTCACCCAGGCAAGACGCCAAATGCAACGGAGCGGAGAACTGGAAGGCGAATCAGGTCGCAGAAGGTCACACTAAGGGGACTGTCAAGGTCGAGGCCGCAGACGAGGAAGAGGAGAAGGAGGAGCCTGCTTGCGGTGGACAGGATGCCCCCGACTCGGACCCGCTCAAGATGCGCGAGCCTTCTTCCGGTACAATAAGCGGGACGGTGTCGTCGAAGGTGTTGAACGACGCGATCAAGCTGCACGTGCGACGAAGCTCGAGGTCGAAGCATCACAAGAGCAAGACGCGGCATCACAAGGACAAGCGGAAGAGACGGCGACACTCGAAGAACGAGGAGATCGCAGCGGAATGCGTCAACGAGAACGCGTTGGAACAACATGTCGGGCAGAACTGTACTCCGGTAATAGAAAGCAAGGACTCGCGCGATTGCGAGACCACGACGACGACGACGACGACGACGACGGTGATAGTCAGTGAGTTAGACTCTAAATTAAAACTAGACATAAGCTTCGGAATCAACGCGGAGGATCCCCTTGATTCCATCACGACGAAGACTGAATACGTAGATAGCGTAAGGTTTAACGATGTAAATAATACTGCGAATAACGATGCCAGAAACGACGTCGACGATGATGCGTCCGGCGATCCGGCGAGGGATCCCTTGGAGGACGATAGAGTCCCTCAGCTGCACTTCAACGACGCTACGTCGTCGTCCTCGGCCATTTTAAAACGCGAGTGCAAAGCTGAGGATTTAAACGAGGACGTGGACTATCTGTTGAACCCGGAATCCAGTATCGGGGATATCGTAGTGGCGCAAGCCGCAGAGATTCCCGAAGAAGAGACCTCGAAATCTCAAGACAAGACCGAACACGAGGACGCGACTCCCTTCTACGAAGCGTCGCAGAAGGACGACGAGCCCAAGAAGGCGGAGGAGGATCGCAAACAGAGGAGGAGACGGAAGCGACCGCGCCACGACGAGCAAGCTGGCAAGAATGCCTCGGCGAAGGACAGCGCTTCCGGAGGCAAGGTTCCGGACGCGGCGACGACGTCCAAGCATCGGCGGAAGAAGCACAAACACGGGAACGAGCACAAGACCAAAAGGCACCACGACGTGCGAAAGGCGCCGCAGGACGGTATCGTCCAGGAGGAGACCCAGGCCGTGAGGCGCAGGTCGCCCGAGGCCGAGCCGCCCTCGTCGACCGTGGGACCGGCTGGGAAGGTCGCCGAGAAGCCGGACGCGGTTCTGTCGGAGCCGCAAAGGCTAGCGATCAAGATCAAGCTCTGCCAAGAGTGCGAGGTGCCCCACCTGCAGGACGTCTGCCCTTTCACGGAGCCTCTTCACACGATAGCCGACGCGATCGCGTACGAGGACTGGCTGAGCATGCACAAGCAGAATCCCGAGGTGACGAAGGCCCTCAAGTCCGAGGATCCCATGTCCGAGGGTTATGGAAGATTGGCGGACGACGGCTTCGAATCGGACGGCGACGAGTCTCTGGCCGCTAACGAGCAGTGCAAGACCAAGTCGAAGGCGCAGAGGGAGGAGAAGCAGTTGCTGGTGGACGCCGAGCGTCCTCTGTACGCGAGAGACTCCCTGCCGGACTGTCTGGAGCTGAAGATCGCGAATACCGATCACGGCCTGAGCATCTACGCCAGGAAACCGATTCCGATACGCGCCAAATTGGGTCCCATCGTCGGCAGCTCGGTGAAGGAGATGGACATCCCGGACGACTTCTCCATGCGACACATTTGGGAGGTATTATCGTTAGATTTCTATACTTTGCGTATAAAACACGTAATAATGAACCAAGGTGGCTCGGGAGAGTCTAATTTCTACGGCAAAGGCTTTTTATTTCTTTTCAGATAGATCATAATGGGAAGAGTGTATTTATCAGTACTACAGATCCGTTAAAGAGCAATTGGATGCGATACCTCAGACCGGCAGAGACGAAGGAGAAGAGGAACGTCGCGATGCTGACGACGAAGCAAGGTCAACTGTACTTTGTCACGACACAGAATATTCTGTCCGGGGTGGAGCTTACTTATTGGTCGGACTCGCAATCTTCCGCCTGGACGAGGAAGAATAAAATAGACAAGACAAGTACGCGGGGGTTACATATTTCAAGTAGCAAACTGACGTCATAAACGTCAAAGTGACGTCATTTTGACATTTAATGATGTCGTTTTGCTTCTAATGACGTCATTTTGACGTCTAATGATGTCATTTTGATTTTAATGACGTCATTTGATGTCAAAATAACGTGTGCTTGCTATCTGGGCTACATTAATATTATGTTAATCTGTCTGTCTCATACGATCACGCTCGTTCATCTTATTTTCAGATTGTGGAGGATGCAACCTTAATTTTGCTCATCCAATATATTACCGATTGCATTGTTGCGTCTTTCATGACATGAATTACAGTTTGACCATAAGGAAATATCACTGCAAGGTATTTTAATCTTTCTCGAATATTGTCTATACCTTGAATGAGTATGCTTGCCAAGTGTATTATTGTACTTACGTTATTTATTAACATGATCTTGTCATGTTTTTTTTTAGGTTTGCGGCGCCGCTGTTCTCGGCAAGGACAATATCATGAAGCACGCAGCGGAGTTGCACGGAGGTCGCGGCGCGTATCAGTGTCAATACTGCAAAAAGTTCTTCTTAAGACTGAATTACTTGGAGATGCATAGAACTTACGGATGCGCGCAGAATCCGCAACGTTCGCGACCGCTCTGCGACTTCTGCGGTCGCAAATTTTGTCAGCCGCAGAAACTCAAAGTGCACATCAAAAGAATGCACAGCGGTAAGAACCAAGCGTTATATTTGCTATATACACAGGGTGTCCCGTTTCAATCGATCACCCCCAATAATTTTGTCATTTTTGATCGTACCACAAAATGTTTCAAACAACATTTTGATTTGAAGGAGAACAGAAAATGGCGCTAAACTTTTTTTCCTGAAGGGTGCTTTTCAAGGGTACTTTTCACTTGAAGATCTTTTTTTTAAATTTATTTGATTGAACTATTCTATATATTTTTTTTTATATATAAATTGATTTTTCTCAACTTTCGTCATAAAAAGTTATAAATTCTATTTAAAAATTTAATTGATCTTTAAAATGACCTTGAAAAGCTTTCTTTAAAAAAAATCAGTATCGTCTTCTGTCCCTTTTAAAATTAAATAAATAATTCTTGATTAAAACATTTTGTTATACAATCATGCAAAAATAGAAAAATTGAGGCGATTGATTAAAATGGAACACCCTGTATATATTATTTTCTTTTTACTCATTCCTTATTAAACGTGTTGCGCAGAAATGTCCGAAGTGCTCAGGGAATTTCAATGTAAATCGTGCTTGAAACTCTTGGGTTCGCGCGCGGCTCTGCAACGGCACATGAAGGAGGTTCACCACAAAGACGTCGTCGCCGCGGCCACGTGTGATCGTTGCGGAAAGATGTTCCAGAACAAGAGCAACTTGAAGATACACATGCTGACTCACAGCGGCGTGAAACCGTTCAAGTGAGCCAAGATTTACCTTTATTTCTTATCTTTGTCCTTGATATTTGTGTCATTTATTTTTTCCTCCCCTCATCAGATGCAAAGAGAACAGCTGTAAGGCGGCTTTCACAACGAAACAGTGTCTGCAGTTTCACTACAAGAAGGTGCACGGCCTTACGGAAGAGATGATGCCCAAGATCGAAAGATCCGTGGCGTACACCTTCGACGCTTACAGCGGTGGGCTTGTCGAGGACGGTGGAAGAACCAGTCACGCCAGCAGAAGGAATTCACAGGTGAGTTTCGTCCGAAAATTACGTAAGGATCAACGAAACCTCTTCGAATTCTCACTTTAACCCTTCATGTTGCTCTCAACAGGATAACAGCAACAGTTTACCGTCCCTGGACGACTGCAGCTCGGAGAGCAGCTTGAAGGTCGAGACGGCGGCGCCGAATTCCGCTCACAACGCCATCATGGATTCATTCCCTAGCGGGACGAATACTACTATAATCAAGTATAAGACGGAGCAGCAAGAGTCCCAGGTCCCGAGCCTGTCCGGCAGCCTCGACGTGACAACGACGACGCTGGAGAACGTGCGAACGGAGGTCGACATATACGGCACAACGAGGATCCAGAGCAAGGGCAGCAAGAAGTGGCTGGGCGAGTATCCGCCGCCTACGTCATCCGACATGGCTCAGTTGCAGCCGATATCTTCCTCCGAGGTGTACGATTTCGAGGACGGGAGAAAGGAGGTCGGCAACGAGAAGGTGATCTCCCGCACATCGAACCTGGTGATGGATAACAAGCTGGGCTTGAGCGTGTATCGCAGAACCGAGAGCGCGAACGCGAGTCTGCTGGTCGAAGCGGCCTTGGACGCCGCCGAGAGGGATATAGGAGCGGTGTCGAGCCCGATCCTGGAAGATAACGACCGCGAGGCCCAGCTGTACACCATCTCGAGCCAGCTGCAGTCGCCGATGCCGCAGTCCCGGTCGCCGAATCACATGGACACGTACATCCAGCAGCAGGAGGAGCTGATGTCGCCAGCACCGACATCCGACGATCGACACACTCCTCCCGGCCACCTGCACGTGGACTATCACCTGCACCGACCCACAGTCGACTACATCAACGTGTCGAGGACGCACAACATTGAGCAGTACCTGCACCACGAGGAGCTGCCGCGCGTCTCCTCGCCGAATTACATCCACCTGCAGCAGGAGGACATGGTATCGCCGTCGGCCACGCCGAACCCGCGCTACCAGGACGTGCACCATCACCATCACCACCACCATCACCATCACCAGGTGCCCACGGACAATCTGTCGAGCGACGAGGGCGACTCGGTGGCGCAAAATCTTAGTCTCTCCGTGAAGGAGAAGGCGCTGCAGCTCGACCTGTCGACGTCCTACAAGTATGACTCGCTCGGCGAGCAGGACTTCGCTCGGGAGAGATCCAACTTCGATCCGCTGATGCTGAACACCGGCGAGCTCCAGGGTCTGGATATGTCGGCCCGGGGTTTCCACCACAACTTCGGCGCCCAAGTGCAGAACACGCGCTACCACCACCACCATCATCTCTACGACATCGGCGAGCGGCAGAGCGTGGACCTCAGCAGAACCGGCAGCTACCCGATGTCGTCGCCTCCACCGCCGCCTCCGCCGCCGCCATATCCGTCGCACAGCGACGTGTTGCGGGTGGTCAGTTTGGATCTTACCCCGGGCGGCCGGCACAGCGTCGATCTTAGCCTCTCCAGGTCGCACCACCTCCACGGATCTGGTACCCGGGTCATCACCAGCCCGCAACCGGCCGGCTCGGTTGCGACGCACGTAGTACCTGACGCCGGCGAAGGTCCCCGAATACTCTCCCCGCCCCCACCTCCACCGGGATACAATCCCAGTTATCCAGTCAGTCCGGCCCCCTATCATCCTCCGAGACCCGGGTACCATCACTATCCAGGTTATTATTGATCCTTGTTGACCTTGCTCAAGGTCATCGCGGCGATTCAAGGTTTTTTCAAGGTCATCGCGGCGATTCGAGGTTTTTTCGTTAAGTTTTATTTCGTGTATTCGCAAACGTGTCTGCAATTTTTTTTTATTGTTTATCAAAAGAATTTATATATGTATATATTCAGGGTGTTCGCGAAATAATTTGGACAAATTTGTAGGACGAATAAAAAAAAGTTTATATGTATTACGTACCATGTATGAACTTTTTTTACATGAGGAGTAGGGTTTAGAAATTTGTTCGAGTTTTTCTTGAACACCCGGTATATAGATGTTGGTGATTTAAATTCGCACATTGTTTTACGTTGTGATATGTCCGGATGAAAGACGGAAACTGCCATTTTCATACGTTGTTTATAAAGTATATAGTTCGAAAACGTAATATTTTATTCTCGTAGTCAGTTCAGGTTTTAAAAATACAGAAAAAACTGTTTACGCGGTGTGAGGAAAAAAGAGCGATTTCGAAAAAAGCAAAAGTTTTTCGATTAAAAGAGATATTAATAAAAAAAAATTAGTGAGTATCTTATAATCATAAATGTGATTAAATGCGTTTAAATGCGATAAATATACAGCAAAAGCGTGCATCCATGACGTGTTTTAGAGAGGATGTTATTTTTTTAAAAAAAATTAGCCCGAGAAAAAATTTATTCCACACGAGAATGATGGACCGAAAGACGAGAGTTAATTTTAATCTCCGCGTAATTGTGTATAGCTGTTAAATTATTTATTCTTTATTACCTTCCTCTAATAAGCAGTATACATGTATGCAGAAACAGTATGATGTGTATGATGAGTATATCGTATATATAATATAAATATATAGAATGGTCGTTGCGAAATTGAAAAAAAGAAAGCAGAGATACATCGTGATCCAGTGCCACGTCCGTCAGTGATAAGTAAAATTATTAAGAAGTTGTTATTTAGCTCTTAGCTTATATATATTCTTCTATTTCGGATCTATACTTCATTCAGAAATACTCCGTGTGTATAACGTGGCTTTGGTGATAATTGCAGCATCCCAGATAGTCTCTGCAAAGACCATTTTCAATATGTATGTATATACAGAGTGGGCCATTTTTGTTTGACTTCAAGGGAGACACAAGCGATATCAATGAGTTTACATTTGGCGTCACTTTGAGAAATTTAATCATTTTCTTTAAACAAAAGTTTATATTCTAAAGTTTAAAAAATTATTAACTCATGGAAAAATTAAAAAAAAAAGACACTCAACTAATATATATATATGGTTTTTATCAACTTTTGCTAAACAAAAATTAGTTTCTATTTTCAAAAAATTTTTCCAAGATAGCGTCATTTTTAAGAAATTCACCAATCATTTTTTTTAACAAAAGTTTATACTCTAAAATTAAAAAATGTATCAAGAAAAGAACACTGAACTAATATATATGGTTTTTATCAACTTTTGTTAAATAAAAAAAAATCAGTTTTTATTTTAAAAAAATTTTTCGAAGGTGGCGCTACCTGCAAACAAATTTCTGACTTGTGCCCCTTCCTAGTCAAAAACAAGTTTCATACAAAACTTTTTTTATAAAAGACATTAAGTGACCCACTTTATATATGCACTGGCACGCAATATGTTAACAACAAATAAATATAATTTTCAGTCAAAACGGGACGTGTATACAAAAAAGCGAGCGTTTGATACATCTGGGATGCTAATATTTGCGAAATAATTCAATCGAGACGATGCCTAACGCGGTAGCTTGTAAGTATATCTGCATGGTGATAACAGATTGTAATGTTCTTTTTATTCTAGTCATTATACATGTATATACTTATATATGTCATAGAGAGCGACGGCGGCATTATTAGCCATATAAGTTATATTACGAGCATTTCAGAATCGAATGCGAATTTTGCGGCTCGAAACTTGATTTGCCGCGCGAAAAATTAATCTTAACGACAAACACCCAATTAATTATTATAGTGATATCGACTTAATAATTCCATTAAAAAGCGACAATTTCAAATTTCCATTTTATATATACATATATATATATATATATATATATATATATATATATATATATATAGGTGTATGACCCCTGTGTGAAGTTAGCCCCCAATATTAAAAAGGTCAAAATTTTTTTCTTGCAAACGTTTGCCCATGAATGCCCCGTTGGAATTTTTGTTTGCCCCCCTCTAGTTCAAAAGTGACAGTCAAATCAATTTAGGGGGGGCCAATTTCACACCGGCCCCCCAATATTAAAAAATAAAAAATATTTTTTATGGAAACGTTTGCCCATCGTTTGCCCATGAATGCCCCATTGGAATTTTTGTTTGCCCCCCTCCAGTTCAAAAGTGACAGTCAAATCAATTTTGGGGGGGCCAACTTCACACTGGCAATTTTTTGTTGCAAACGTTTGCCTATTGTTTGCCCATGAATGCCCCGTGCGAATTTTTGTTTGCCCCCCTCTAGTTCAAAAGTGACAGGCAAATCAATTTTGGGGGGGCCAACTTCACACTGGCAATTTTTTGTTGCAAACGTTTGCCTATCTTTTGCCCATGAATGCCCCGTGCGAATTTTTGTTTGCCCCCCTCTAGTTCAAAAGTTACAGGCAAATCAATTTTGGGGGGGGGGGGCCAACTTCACACTGGCAATTTTTTGTTGCAAACGTTTGCCTATCGTTTGCCCATGAATGCCCCGTTGGAATTTTTGTTTGCCCCCCTCCAGTTCAAAAGTGACAGTCAAATCAATTTTGGGGGGGCCAACTTCACACTGGCAATTTTTTGTTGCAAACGTTTGCCTATTGTTTGCCCATGAATGCCCCGTGCGAATTTTTGTTTGCCCCCCTCTAGTTCAAAAGTGACAGGCAAATCAATTTTGGGGGGGGGGCCAACTTCACACTGGCAATTTTTTGTTGCAAACGTTTGCCTATCTTTTGCCCATGAATGCCCCGTGCGAATTTTTGTTTGCCCCCCTCTAGTTCAAAAGTTACAGGCAAATCAATTTTGGGGGGGGGGCCAACTTCACACTGGCAATTTTTTGTTGCAAACGTTTGCCTATCGTTTGCCCATGAATGCCCCGTTGGAATTTTTGTTTGCCCCCCTCCAGTTCAAAAGTGACAGTCAAATCAATTTTGGGGGGGCCAACTTCACACTGGCAATTTTTTGTTGCAAACGTGTGCCTATTGTTTGCCCATGAATGCCCCGTGCGAATTTTTGTTTGCCCCCCTCTAGTTCAAAAGTGACAGGCAAATCAATTTTGGGGGGGCCAACTTCACACTGGCAATTTTTTGTTGCAAACGTTTGCCTATCTTTTGCCTATGAATGCCCCGTGCGAATTTTTGTTTGCCCCCCTCTAGTTCAAAAGTTACAGGCAAATCAATTTGGGGGGGGGGGGGGCCAACTTCACACTGGCAATTTTTTGTTGCAAACGTTTGCCTATCGTTTGCCCATGAATGCCCCGTTGGAATTTTTGTTTGCCCACCTCTAGTTCAAAAGTTACAGGCAAATCAATTTTAGGGGGCCAACTTCACACTGACAGAATTAACAGCCTCATAAATAAAATATAAATACAAAAAATAATAAAAAAACACATTATATATAATGAAAAATAAAAAAGTATAAAAAAGAATTTAAAAAAAATAAAAATTAAAAATATAGAATATAAAAATATAAAAAAATATAAAATAAAATATATAAAATACATAAAAACATAAAAAAATTATACGCATGCGCGCGCGCGCGGACACAGCACTCACACACACACACACACACACACACGTACAACATCCATGTTGTACACCTTGGGTAAAGCTAATGTAGGCGGTATCATATATAAACTTTGATAATTCACGACTCGAAATTTTTTTTTGTAAATGAGCTTATTGTAAATCGGAGTGAAGATAATGGCTCTCCCACATTGATTGGCCTGTAATTTTTAAACTAGAGGGGGTCAAACAAAAATTCCAACGGGGCATTCGTGGACAAACGATGGGCAAACAATGGGCAAACGTTTGCAAGACAAAAGTGCCAGTGTGAAGTTGGCCCCCCAAAATTGATTTGCCTGTAACTTTTGAACTAGAGGGGGGCAAACAAAAATTCCAACGGGGCATTCATGGGCAAACGATAGGCAAACGTTTGCAACAAAAAATTGCCAGTGTGAAGTTGGCCCCCCCAAAATTGATTTGACTGTCACTTTTGAACTGGAGGGGAGCAAACAAAAATTCCAATGGGGCATTTATGGGCAAACGATGGGCAAACGTTTGCAAGAAAAAAATGTTGACCTTTTTAATATTGGGGGGCTAACTTCACACAGGGGTATATGTATGTATATAAAAGCTCGGCTCTCTCGACAAATATTACGTTTACATTTCTTACGCTTATATATGAAATATACACTCGATATATAGTTTCCTTTCCGAAGGAGGCTATATAATGTAATAATAGTTAATATAATTATTATTATTTAATAACAATTAAAAATAATAAATAATAATAATTATAATTTAATTATTTTAATTATTAATTTTTTTTTACTAGGCATACATATATATATAATTTGTAAAATTTATTTTTACAAATCAACGTGTGTATTTTATCATAAACGTTGGTTTTCGTGTCGCTTCCAGAGGTTTCTCTTTCTAGATTTAAATTAGCCCCATTAGCCATTTATCGAAACCAAAGATCTAAAAATATCTTGCAACTCTTGTGCCAAATCGAAAAAAGGCGCTCATTTGTTATATGTATATACATATATTGTATATACAGGTTTTTTTCAAGCTGAATATAGCAATTAAAGAGGGGAAAGGATCTATAGTTTTTTTTTCACGATTTTTGTCATATTTTTTTTTGTCGAATATTTTTTTCTTGATTTCCTTCTTTTTTTTACAAAGCTCTGCCATTTATAAAGACAGTTACCATTTTATCCTCATATATCTCTCACTTAAACGCAGTTTTACTTGCGTTTCATTAGTTTATGCATAAATATAAGGATACAACAAACGAGATACATTTGCTAAGACATAAAAATACATTTGTATACACACAAACATACACACATACATACGCGACAAAAGGAAAAATTCAAAAGAAATGTTTACAAGTACAAAATGTGGCACAGAATATATTTGTATCAGGTTTATTAACATTAATATATTGTAAGTGATATTAATAGAACATGACACACAATGGAATAAGTAAATCGATGTTGTACATATATATATTCCTCCTCATATATTCCTGAAGAAGAAAAAAATATTCTTTTTACAGAGAAACTCCCCGAGAATAAATGTGGTTCATTAAGAAATCTCTTTTCTGAATCGTCCCCCGTCGATTGAAATGAATCCTTGCATATAACGAGATCACTTTTCTGTTATGTAAATAGATTTCTAGATACGTGACGAATTATACGTGTCTTTTCTTGTATGAAGATTTTTTATAATGCAACTAAAAAAAAGATGAAAATTGCACGTCAGAAAATATACCGTCAGAATTAAAAGACTACTTCAAGGATCAAATTTCAATTATTATTCTAATCGTTAATTAATTTAAGGTGCGATCAATATCAAAATTTCTATCGAATTTATATACTTATCATATGACAGGATTAGGAACTAATTACTTAAAAAGTTAAAAAGAGTTCATAACTTTTAACTTAGTTAATTTAAAAAGTATTAGTTTTTAACTTTAACTAGTTATTTTTGATAACTTTTTTCCCAAGTTTTTTGTATCTCTGAAATACCATTATTGTTTTTTTTTATAAGTTATAAATGTATTATTTTTAAATTAAAGTATTATTAATTTTTATGTTTATTTGTCATCAATTAATTACCAAAAAATATATTTCTAGGTAAAAATCAAAATTTCGTTATTTGTTATAAATTTTTAAAGAATTAACAAACAATTCTAATTTAATATAAATAAATGTTTTTAAAAATCAACCAGTTAATTTAATTTTAACTTTAACTGAAGTAATTTTTTGTTCATGCAACTTTTAACTCAACTAAATTAATTTTACAAGCAACTGACTTCAACTTAATTTAGTTTTAAAAAATTATTAATATTTACCCAACCCTGTCATATAATAAAAAAATATGCAAATTGGGAATGCTTTCTCATTTTATTTCGCTTAAACTTTTTTATAAGCAAACTGCGGTTTTTTTAATTTTAAAAAATCTCATAGAAGAGCTTTGGATTTGTCGAAAACAACAAAATTTTGAATAAAAAAATATAAAATTTTAATATATAATAATATTATAGTACAATTAGAATTTAAGAATAAAAATTAAAAAAAAAAATTTATTTTTGTTATAAAATTTTACATGAAAAAGAAGCGAAATTTCGAATAAAATATATAAATAATGATAATGAACAATAGAATTTTATGAGAAAAATCTGAAAAATTCAGTCGATCATTTTGCAAATAATTAGTCAATGACAAAATTAATCTGACATGAGCTTAATTGAAAGAATCCTACAAGATTCGTACAGAGGGTCAAAAGGGGATAGTATATACGGATATAAAAAAATCAATAATCGACATATCGAATCAAAAGTATTGTATTATCACTGTGACTTATTTTTACATATACAATGTAAAAAAGAATCAACGACGAGAAGAGAAAAATCAATGTTGTAGCAATATTTGACAGATCGGACGATCTCTCGAGGTGTCATGGTTCGGTCAGGTTGTTATCCTCAGACGAGTCTCTTCAGCGTCTTCCGGCGATGATCGGGGCGGAATACGCGGCCGGAAGTGCGGAGTATGCGGCCGGAAGTGCGGAGTACGCGGCCGAAAGTGCGGAGTACGCGGCCGGAAGTGCGGAGTACGCGGAATATGTCAACGGGGCGGCCGCCAGATAAGGGGAGGCTATTGCGTGGTTGATCGCGTGTGCGTTGTAACTGCTGGCGTAAGTCCCAACTGTCAGAGCCGCTGGCACCGCTGCCGGAATCGCGGCCGGCACCACTCCCGCGTTGCAGGCGGCCACGAGCAGAGCGCCGACGACGGTCTTCATGTGAAATGAAAATATTTTCGAGTTGTCAAGTTTCATTGTTCGATTAAAATTGCGGTTTCAAAATTGAAAACTTGATATAGTTGTTAATTAGTTAAAAGTAAAAAAATGTCAAAAAGTTCATAACTTCCCAGACAGCACATAATATTTATAATATATTTATAGAATATTTATAATCATTATTTTAATATTTTATCATAAATATTTTATAAATGTTATTGGAGTCTTAGATTCAATAGATCATAAATATTTATCATAAATCAGAAGATATTTACGATAAATATTATGGCACATATTATAAATATATTTATGAAATCATTATGATACTGATTTTTTAAAATTTATATTTTCTTTAATAAATACCCATGGGCGGCGGGTGGCCGTGCACGCTGCGTCACCGAAACTCGCCTGAGGCGAAGAATAAGGTGGAACGCAGGTTCGAGTCCACCCAGATATCCCAGTAGGAATAGATATAAACATCTAGAGTCCACATTCATGGAACCAGATGAGCTTGTATAATCAAAAAGGATAAACAATCTGTGCAATCTGGCGAAAAACGCCGGATTGGGTTTACAGGGATAATCCTCAAGCACAGCGGGGTCGCAAAGGAACTTTTAGATCTAGGTGATCTTTTTAGGGACTTATAAATTCTCACCCGCTCTTCCTACTACTAATAAATACCCAGTAAGAAATCATGAATTAAAAAGACATAATCAACGATTTTTCTGTCAAAGCAATCGAATGATATAGTCTAATCTAAAATTTAGTGGATTAGATGTTTTTGTGTTTTTCGAACTCTACTAGTTATTTATAAAAAATTAAAAATGTGTAAAAATGTTTATAAGTAACTCATTAGACATTTATATTTTAAAATAGAATATAAAATTATAATATACACTAAATATACTTAGGCAACACAGTAGATTAACAAATAAATTTACGTACACGTTGATATATGTACGTAAATTTATTTGTTAAAAGACATTCTGTTGCAGAATGTAGCTCAAAAATAAAAATAATTTTATGACATTATTAATTTTATTAATTTCCGTTTTTGCCAGCCTTATATAATTCTCACGACGAAAATTACATACGAGAAAGATACGTTATATAACGGTAAATAAAAGAACTAATAATTTAGTTAAAAAATATTTACAAAATAATTACTATAAATATTTATCTTTACATATACCATAAATATTATATGAAACATTTAATCTATGTTTTAATAATATGTTCAATAAAGGTTTTTATAAAACATTTTCAAAATATTTATATAATATTTGAAAAATATATATATTCATAAATATTTATGAATCTTTATCATAAATATTGTGTGCTGTCTTAACGTGTGGGTTTTAACTTAGCTTAGTTCATTTAAAATGTATTAATTTTTAACTTCGAGATAAATTATACGTGTCTTTTCTTGTACCTGTGCAACAGAGATTTTTTATATCGTAACTAAAAAATAAAAATTGCAAATCAAAAAATATATTAAAATTAAAGGACCGCTTCAAGGATCAAATTCTTATTATTCTAATCGTTGATTAATTTAAGGTGCGATCTACATCAAAATTTCTATCGATAATACGATATACTTCTCATATAACTAGTTAATTAATTAAAAGTTAAAAAATAATCAAAAGTTAATAACTTTTAACTTAATTTAGTTAGTTTAAAAAGTATTAATTTTTAATTTCAACTTGTTTTTTATAAGTTAGAAACGTATTATTTTTAAATTAAAGTGTTATTAACTTTATATTCCTTTGTCATCAATTGTAATTACCAAAAAATATATTTCTATATAAAAATCAAAATTTCTTTGTTATTTGTTATTAAAAATTTTAAAAGAATTAACAAACAAAATTCTAATTTAATATAAATAATATTTTTAAAAATTAGCTTTTGATATAACTTTAATTAATTTAATCCTAACTTAACTTTAACTGAGTTAATTTTTGGCTCATACAACTCATAACTTAACTAAATTAATTTTATAAGTAACTAACTTTAATATAACTTATTGTTTTAAGAAATCATTAAATTACTCAATCCTGATCAATAGTATAATGTTTGTCATCATGTATCTTTTTAAAAAATGTGGGTTTGTTAATATTTTATTTTCACAAAAATTAGTTTGGGAAAAAACTTCAACATTTTCTGAGGAAAAATCGTTTTCAAATAGAATCTGCCATTAAAACGGGTTGTTTGGTAATTTTCATATATATATATATATATATATATATATATATATATATTTATTTATATATGTTTTAAATATATAGGATAAGGAAAAAATCTGGAAACGGTCAAATATCTCAAAGGTAAAGCAATTTATAGAAAATGTTTGAGATAAAAGTAGGATTTAAAAAGGTCGATCTTATTTATTAGCTTTATCAGTTTTACCCTTATAATATTTTCTACAGAATCTTACAAGAAATCTATTCACATAAGACATTTAGAGTAGTTTCACTTAAAAAATCAAGCTGATTTTTAAATGACTTTGAGGAACGCCACTCAAGGTCGAACTGATAAGGCTAGTAAAGAAACCTTTTAAACCGTACAACTTTTGTCTCGAACATTTTCTGTAAAACGCTTCATTTTCGAAATATTTAACTGCGTTTCCATCCTTTTTCCTCACCGTATATATATTATTATACATTTTTTAAATAAATATATATATTTAAATATTTAAAAAAATATATGTATAAATATATATATTTATTATTATATAAAATGTGAATAAATATTGCTAAAAAATGTACATATCTTGTCACAAAATTGAGTACAAAATTAATTTATATATTAATAAAACTGGCAAACAAATGTATATATTATTTACTCTTATTTATTCGTACTTGAAATAATTTACGAAAAAAAAACTTACGAAGATTTTGATCATCATTTTGACGGAGATAGCTGATTGTCCTCGCTGCGAAAACACTGCGATGTTACTATCTCGATTACTTCGGTGTCTTTTATATACCGTCCCCTTACGGGAACAGAGAATTCACTCCTCCCACTCTATGACTACTATTTGTTGTACAATTTCGCGGGGGCGTATCCGGAATAATTTAATACTACGCCACTCTTTCTCTCTCTCTCGCTTCGTTTTTAGATCGAGTTAAATTTTCGTCATCGCTCGAGTCACTTAGATTGCAGGCTTCGATCCGAAATTCGTCCGTGATACATGATTCATGAGTAGATTATGTATAGAAAATACAACAAATAACGAGGGTTGAGTAAGTTACTGATTTTTTAAAATTAAGGTAAGTTAAAGTTAGTTGCTTATAAAATTAATTTAGTTAAGTTACGAGTTCTTTGAACAAAAAATTAACTCAAGTTAAGAATAAATTAATTGAAGTTAAATAAAAAGTTAATTTTTAAAAACATTATTTATATTAAATTAAAATTTTGTTTGTTAATTCTTTTAAAATTTATAATAACAAATAACAAGGAAATTTTGATTTTTATATAGAAATATTTTTTGGTAATTGATGACAAAGGAACATAAATAATACTTTAATTTAAAAATAATACGTTTCTAACTTATAAAAAACAAGTTTAAATTAAAAATTCATACTTTTTAAATTAACTAAATTAAATTAAAAGTTATATTAACTTTTGATTATTTTTTAACTTTTAATTAATTAACTAGTTATTACCCAACCCTGTTATATGAGAAGTATATCGAATTTTCGATAAAAATTTTGATGTAGATCGCACCTTAAATTAATCAACTATTAGAATAATAAGAATTTGATCCTTGAAGCGGTCCTTTCATTTTAATATATTTTTTGATGTGCAATTTTTTTTTTTAGTTGCGATATAAAAAATCTCCGTTGCACAGGTACAAGAAAAGAGACGTATAATTTATCTCGAAGTTAAAAATTAATACATTTTAAATGAACTAAGCTAACAATAAGTTAAAACCCACACGTTAAGACAGCACACAATATTTATGATAAAGATTCATAAATATTTATGAATATATATATTTTTCAAATATTATATAAATATTTTAAAAATGTTTTATAAAAATCTTTATTGAACATATTATTAAAACATAGATTAAATGTTTCATATAATATTTATGGTATGTAAAGATAAATATTTATAGTAATTATTTTGTAAATATTTTTTAACTAAATTATTAGTTCTTTTACCGTTATGTGACGTATCTTTCTCGTATTTAATTTTCGTCGTGAGAATTATATAAGGCTAGCAAAAACAGAAATTAATAAAATTAATAAAATTAAAAATGTCATATAAAATTATTTCTATTTTTGAGCTACATTCTGTAAGAAAAGACACGTATAATTTTATCTCAAAGTTAAACATTAATACATTTTAAATTAACTAAGCTAAGTTAAATGTTATCAACTTTTTAATTTTTAACTAATTAACTACAGCTATTACCCAACCCTGTAAATAACAAATGTACGAAAAATCCGAATAATTAATTATTCCGCTCAGACAGAACCTACGACACGTATAAATCGCTAACGTAAGTCTAGTCCACGTGATGCAATCGTGCTATCCTCACCTTGTCGCTTTCATAATCCTATTAAAAAGAAAAACAATATTCAATGACTCCTCCAAATCTCTGAATCTCTATCTTCAGTCTTCTACCTATCATTGTTTCCTCTCAAAATACTTCTCATGGAATACATTATGTTGTTCCAGGGCTTCGAGAGGCTATACTATAATGTACAATTCCCTCTTTGTCCGCCATTATCATCATCATCATCATCATCATCTTTGTGGTACATTCCTTTGTGAGGAAGTCGAAGGGATAGAACGACCGGGATCAATGCTCTACTGGTGCCCTCGAACCCATCGACTTTATGCAAAACGATTGCCGGGATTTGTTTTTGCCGTCAAGAAGCAGGATACACCTTCAAGGTCGCTGGCGGATGTGGTCGGGTGGGAATTCGAGTTTCCAGCAGCTACCGCAGCTGGACTCTCGTTCTTGATCCGGGTACATTCAAAGTGAAGGCCCTCTCTCATCGGGGTGCGTGTAGGTATCAGTGTTTGCTATTATTTAAAGGAAATTTTCTAGATGAAATTTTGGCGCCATCTCTTATCTTTATATAAATAATAAAAATATATGTATTATCTATAGTGTTTGCTGTTATCTAAATAAAATTATATAGATGATCATCTAGATAAATTTTTTTGGCGTCATCTTATCTCTATATAGATAATAAAAATCAGGGCGAGTAATAACTAGTTAATTAATTAAAAGTTAATAACTTTAACTTAGCTTATAGTTAATTTAAAATGTATTGATTTTTAAGTTCAACTAGTTATTTTTGATCTTAAACTTATTTACTTTTTTTCTATGTAAATTTTTTCAGTCTTTGAATACCATTATTATTTTTTGTAAGTTATAAACGTATTATTTTTTTAAATTAGAATATTAAAATATTATATAATATTTATACTCAATTATAATTACAAAAAAATATATTTCTATATAAAAATCAAAATTACTTTGTTATAAGTTTTAAAAGAATTAACAAACAAAATTCTAATATAATATAAATAATATTTTTTAATCTTTGATTTAACTTCAGTTAATTTAATCTTAATTTAACTTTAACCGAGTTAATTTTTTGTTTATGCAACTTTTAACTTAACTAAATTAATTTTATAAGCAACTAACTTTAACTTATTGTTAATTTAAAAAGTCATTAACTTACCCTATCCTGATAAAAATATATGTATTATCTACATCTGCATTGTTAGATGAAAAAAGTATTATATTTACTAAACTTACTTACCTAGAATAATGTTCAGATAATTTGGTTTAAAGTTATAACACATAAAAGTATTAATATATTTTTACATCTCTTTTATAATTTATATTTTTTCTTAACTGTGTTTACATAAGCGGTCTTAAAAATAGCATTATCTGGAAATTATCTAGATGAGCCGCTATACATATAATATTATCTTTTATCTATTGTAGATATAGATTTTTATCTTTTATCTAGATATAACTCTTTTATCGAGATGTCTTTTATCTAGATAAATGAAAATCATTTTCATCTTATCCAAAAAAAATTTACATAATTTTGTCTCATCTTTATATCTAGCTAATTTTTAAATTATCTAAAGCCGGAAATTATAATACCGATAGGTACATGTTTATCAAGAAACAGGAACTTGTGGATTCGATGATTCCTTCGATATCGCTTTCGTTTCGTTTCTTCTTCGGCTACGATATTCGACGCACTTTCCTCGGCTACGTGATTTACCTGCTGAAGAAGCTACATTACGTAAATTGTCGGCCGCATACCTCTCGGGGTATCAGAGCGTGTGACCTAGAAATGTCAGTGCTAAAGTCGCGACCGGACTTCGCGATGACAACTTGACGCGAAATATTTCGGATTCTATCTATCGAAAATTTTTCTATTCTTCTTCAAAGATCATATCTTCAGATTACACTTTACAAGCTATCTCAATTTAATTTCCTTGTTAATATTATTATTATTATTATTATTATTATTATTATTATTATTATTATTATTATTATTATTATTCCCTAAAATCATGTAATTCACGAGATTATCTAGAATAATGTTCAGCTAATTTAATTTAGAGTCATAGAGCACATAAAAATACTTAATTAATAGAATTTAAGCGAGAAAAATTTATAAATAAAAATAGTAATGTATTTTTATATTTCTGTTATAATTAACATTTTTTTATAACTATGTTTATATAAACGGTTTTAAAAATTATCTATGAGTTACCTAGATGAATTGCCATATAATCTTACCTTTTATTTGGATATATAAAGATCTCATCTTGATCTAGCTAATTTTAAAATGATCTAAGCACAACACAATTTTTTAAATGATGTGTGACGTTAATGATAAAAATGGCCAAACCTCTCGAAATAAAAAATCATGATGGATCTTGATAGTAAAGATTTCGAGAATTTTCATTTTAATAATTGATTTTTTATCTTACATTTTTTATCGTGATGACCTTGATCGAGCGATGCGCCGGATTTTATAGGAAATATGTAGATCACCTGCGTCAATACCAGATATCCGCCCGATCGAAATTATGTAAATGAGCATACGGTTGCAGGCGGTTGCGCAATTCTGCGTATCTACGCACAACAATATACAACATGTATATGTTTGTATGTGTGTGACGCAACAGGAAAAATGATTACGCGAAACGCGTCCAGTGTTGACCAACATACTGTATTAGGTAACAATTGACAGAATTAGTTCTGTTCCCATATTAGAGGAAATTAGCAGAGTATATGGTCCCATGGACTCCTTGGATTTCATAGACGTTCCGCTCTATTAATTTCGATCTCATTAAATAGGACTTTTCTATTATTATATTCTTATATTATACAGAGTGTAACTAAATAAACATATAATGAGTACATCAAATTCTCTGACCAATTTGGAGAAACACCAATAATTTTCAAATTATCAATAATTGAAAAAAAGAATTTCTCACAAATTAAACTTTATAAAATTAACATATATTAATAAAACTACAATATTTTTTAGTTAATTTCAGGTAAAGTTTACTTTAATAAAATTTTAATATAAGGCTTAGTTGCAAAGATACAAGATGGCAAAAATTGGAAACATGTAAAAAATGGTGACCCAAATGGGGTTTCCAAATTGGTCGCAGAATTTGATGATGTGCTTCATATCTTCAGTTGCATCCTGTATATATATGTACATCCCTAACAGCGCAACATATCCAATATTCACAGGATATTCAGAGGATATCTAGAAGACATTCGAACATTCTCAGGATGTTCTCTGAACGTCTTCGGGATGTGTGTGCTGGGATATATACATTTTAAAATAAAATAAAATAAATATACAAAGAAAAGATATTGAGAGAAAAATCCTTCTTCAGAGACAGATAAAATTATCCGGATACTCTTGAGATGCACAAGGCATGAAAAAGATGAAGAAAAGAGGCTGAAGGAATTCATGTGTTTTTGGAAAAGAAGACATTGGCGAACTAAGGTATAGACGTAACGTCCACTACGTAACTCTAGCCATTTAATTGAAGGTTAAATTGTTGCAAATCGATGACGAAAACCTGGGCTTCGAAAGGAAAGTCACTACTTGACAATGCTCGTCGTGCCCGGATTCGGAAGAGTGCCAAGAAAGAAAGAAAGAAAGAGAGGCGTGTTTCGCGCATAGTATTCGCTAACCAGGAGACATCGACCTTGATAAAGCGGTAGTTGGGGGTCGAACAACAGTGGTATAAAGGCTTTTGGCTTTTGATTCGCAAAGCAGATTCTTCGAGTTCTTTCCTCGCTCCAATAGCTCTATATCCCTTCAATCGTAAACATGTTCAAGCTGGTGAGTGTCTTTTTTCATATCATTTACTAATTGTTGACAATCTATACAGATTGGTGATGAAGATTGATTGCCATTAAATGATCGCGAAATTAGAATTAGAAAATATTATTTTACTATTATCATTCTATATATTTTTAATTGCAACAAGCTAATAAATATAGGAAATAGATAGAATTATTGACAAATGCTTTATTATACTTCATTCAACGAGAGAACGTGTCTGGTACCATTTATCACAGGCACTAATAAGTTACCCAAGTAGTTTGTTCGATCCAAAGGACGTTCTCTCATTGAACAAAGCAAAACTTCTTGATGATGTGCTTCATATCTTCAGTTAATATACAAAGTCTCTTCTTAATAGTTTTGTTGGCTTCTACTAACCAAAGATGGTCCAAGTAGCCAATTGACGTCATTTTAACGTTGAATGATGGTCGGCAAGATAAGATGCTTGCTATCTTATCTTGCTGACCATCGGTTACATGGAATATAAATGTAAACTCAAACTCGATTGCTTCTTGCAGTGCATCTTCGCCGCCATTTTTGCCGCTGTTTGCGCTGCACCCAAACCGGGTGCAGTTCTGGCTGCACCAGCAGTCGCAGCAGTGCCAGCACCAATTGTGACAGCCAGTAGCAGCCAAGTGATCGCCAGGAACTACAACACCTTGGCAGCTGCACCCTTGGCAGCTGCACCCTTGGCAGCTGCACCCTTAGCAGCTGCACCCTTGGCAGCTGCACCCTTGGCAGCTGCACCCTATGTAGCTGCACCATATGCAGCTGCACCCTATGTAGCTGCACCCTATGCAGCTGCACCCTATGTAGCTGCACCCTATGCAGCTCCACCCTATGTAGCTGCACCTTACGCTGCAGCCTCCTTAGCGGGTTATGGCACCCATGCCGTTGCTCCTGCCGCTTATTCCGCCTACTCGGCGCCCGTCATAGTATAATTTGTTTGTTCACGAATCGACCGGACTTGGATCTCTCCAGAATAACGAATAGATGGATTTTGACGGTTCAAGCGTCGCTCAAGCCTTTTCATCGTGACGATATTAAGTTTGTGTAATGCTCTAGATAATTGCAATAAAAGTTTCCAATTTTTTTCACCTCAATCATGGTATTTTCTTTACTTATCCTTACCTGTCCGTGTCCTGTCCTTCGACGGACTTCCGTTTGGATCTTCTTTCTTCTCGTTGCGAGCAAAATCTCTGTTAAAACAAAGGATATATATTTTTATTAATTTATTTATATCATCGCATATCTTATATTGAATTATTACTATTATTTACTTTACTATTACACTTGTGAACGAGAATAAAGTTTTTTGTTTAGTTGCCAAGGATATTTGAATGATTTGAGACAGTTTCCATATAATTTAGGGATAATAAGCTACGCCTGATGTTTTATAAATTCCATTTTTATTTAATCAACCATTATATACTTTATATTAATGTAAATACGATAATCTCTAAAAACTCACCTTTAAAAAAAGGTAAAAAAAGGCGACCAGTTAAGGGCACGCCATTAACAAAAATTATCCATTGCAAATCCATGTAGAATCCTATCCTATTGCAAACCCATGTAGAATCCTATAAAAAATTAATCATTGCAAACCCATGTAGAATCCTAGGCAAAATTAACCATTGCAAACTCATGTAGAATTGTATTAAAAATGATCCATTGCAAACTTATGTAGAATCCTACATTGCAAACCCATGTACAATAGAATTGTATGAAAAATTATCGATTATAAATTCATGTACAATCGTAACAAAAGTAATGAAATAAAAAAAAAATTGCGCCAAGTGAAAGTAGAAACTTGTACCAGTGGAAAATTCAAGTTGCAGACATATATAGAGTCGTATAATGAATCAGTAAAAATTTAAATTTGCAAATGTAGAATCGTACCATAAAAAAACTTATCTTTTAAAAAAAAAGATAAACAAGATGCCAAGTCCATGCGCCATGTAAAAAAGGAATAAAAAAATTTTAGTTAAAAAAACTGGGCGCGCTGCTAAGTTTCAAAATTACAATGCACCTTAAAGTAACATTAATTAATTTAAACACAAAACATATTTTAACTGTAATGAGTTTAAAAGTAACAATTTAATTTTAATATTGTTAGAATATTATTTAGCAGCGCTCCCAGTTTTTTTAACTAAAATTTTTTTATTTCTTTTTTACATGGCGCATGGACTTGGCATCTTGTTTATCTTTTTTTTTAAAAGATAAGTTTTTTTATGGTACGATTCTACATTTGCAAATTTAAATTTTTACTGATTCATTATACGACTCTATATATGTCTGCAACTTGAATTTTCCACTGGTACAAGTTTCTACTTTCACTTGGCGCAATTTTTTTTTTATTTCATTACTTTTGTTACGATTGTACATGAATTTATAATCGATAATTTTTCATACAATTCTATTGTACATGGGTTTGCAATGTAGGATTCTACATAAGTTTGCAATGGATCATTTTTAATACAATTCTACATGAGTTTGCAATGGTTAATTTTGCCTAGGATTCTACATGGATTTGCAATGATTAATTTTTTATAGGATTCTACATGGGTTTGCAATAGGATAGGATTCTACATGGGTTTGCAATGGATAATTTTTGTTAATGGCGTGCCCTTAACTGGTCGCCTTTTTTTACCTTTTTTTAAAGGTGAGTTTTTAGAGATTATATCATTCATTTTTGTATATTTTTATGACCGGAATAGAACAATTATTAAACATGTTTATCTAAATTTCTTTGCTTAAAATGATGTGTACAATCATATCCTAGAATCCTGATCATTCCTCCTAAAGCACCCTATTTATATAAATTTACCCATATGTGTGTGTGTGTGTGTGTGTGTGTACTAATGTCGAGCATTTTTTATACATTTTCTATTAAATTTAGATAAAAGTTGCAGGATTTCGAAAAAGAAAAAGTTGACACAGACTTTTTCCTAAACGGCGATTTTCAAGGTTATTTAAAGGTCACTTATATTTTCAAAATAGAATTACCTTAATTTTTCTCATATAAATCGATTCCTCGCAATATTTACTATAAAAAGTTGTAAAGGTATAATTTTTACATAATCTTACATAAACTTCGAAATATTACAAATATTTTATTCTATGAAATATTTCAGTTTATGTAAAATTATGTTAACTATCTTTTAAATTATTCACTTTTAGCCATCTTACCCTTACAACCTTTTATAGTGAATATTGCAACAAATTGGTTTATATATATAATATATATATAACATCAGTTATTATTAAGGGGTTAGGCCACTGTAGAAATTTCAAAAAATCGTTTTTTTTTTTTTTTGCTTAAATGATGCTTTAAGATCTTAGAAATAAGAAAAAAAAGGTTTTATAACGGAAACAAATTCCTAAGTGTCATTTTTGGAAGTTACATAAAACTTTAAACGCGTTTTTCTCGAAATCACTTTTTTCAAACTGGGCGACCTCATAACTCCCACAAATCTTGACCGATTTACTTCAAATTTAAACTGTAGCTTCTAAGATACATTTGTCAGCGAACTACGTACGGATTTTACGTTCCGTTGTAAACTTTTTTTTTACAAACAATTTTGTGCAAAATTTTTCGTCAAAAAATGAAACTTTTTCTTCAAACTTGTGTCATTTTTACAAAAACAATTATTTTTTAATTTCCGTACGTAGTTCGCTAGCTAATGATATAAAGAATTAAAAAAAATTTGGTTTTTTGTTCTACAGCAAAAATTGGAGCAGCTAGTAGGTCGCCCGTAAGGCACTGTCCGAAACGAGTGGTCATCGTTGCAGAGCTCTGTCACCGCCATTTTGTAAAAAAAAAATGCAAAAAAATTTTTTTTATATATTTCGAAGTATGTAAGATTAAGTACTTAAAAAGGATTTTCTATCACTGTTTTTGTTTTATAGTAAAAAATTATCAAAAATAGGCCTTTTTTGGGCGCTCTACAGTGGCCTAACCCCTTAATTGATGTTTACATTTATTTTTAGACTTACTAGAGCTCTAATGCTCCACATTTTTTGCAAAAACTGTTTATTCTACAGATTTCAAATATGCTTTTAAATGATGATTGAATATTTCCTTTTTTTAATTATTTTTATTATTATTTTTCAATCTCAATCAACTTTTATAACTTTATGCCAGCACGATACAAATACATGTGTCTTTATTTTTTTTATTATTTTCATTATTATTTTTCAATCTCAATCAACTTCTATAACCTTATGCCAGCAGGATACAAATACATGTATGTCTTTATTATTGTATCAACTCTTGTCTTTTCCATGTAACCATGTCTTCATAGTTTGAATTATCCCTTCATCTTCTCAATCTTTCGCAGAGATTTAATTAATTAAATACACTTCACACGAAATAAAGTTTGCTGGAAGATATACAGCAAACGATAACTGTAAAAACATGATTACGTGGAAAGAACAAGAGTTGGTACAGTAAAGGCAAGTAAGTAAGTACATGTAATGTATCGTATTGGCATAACGCTATATCTGCGGAGCAGATAATGTGGCTGTAGAGGTAGTCTGCAGTGCAGCTAATGTGGACGTAGATGTTGATTGAGATAATTGTCTAATATAAAATAGAATTTAAAAATTTAGTTTAAAAAGCTGTTGCATATATAAATAAAGTTTATTTTTTCTAAATTTGGAATATGTTTAATTAATTAATTTTTTAAGTTTATGTTCAATAAATTTTTTAAGTCTGTATTCAATAATTTTATTCATTTGATAAATACATGTATGTCTTTATTTTGATATGTTTAATATAATTAGAAATTCATTATTAATTAGATATATGTGTGTGTGAGAAAGAGAGAGAGAGAGAGAGAGAGAGAGAGAGAGAGAGAGAGAGAGAGAGAGAGAGAGAGAGAGTTAGCCAACATAACCCCGCACGCTGCCGATCATGAATGTACTAAATAAGTACACAAGACGAACAGTGAGTGAGTGAGTGAGAATGAGAGAGTTGTGTGTGTGTGCGTGTGTGTGTGAGAAAGAGAGAGAGAGAGAGAGAGAGAGAGAGAGGGAGAGAGGGAGAGAGAGAGGAGAGGAAGGGGAGACGAGAGAGAGATGAGAGAGTGCGCGTAGCCGGGGAGGGGAAGAGAGAGAGAGAGAGAGAATGAGAGAGAGGAAGAGAGGGAGAGAGAGAGCAGAGAGAGAGGAGAGAGAGGAGACGAGAGTAGAGAGAGAGAGAGAGAGAGAGAGAGAGAGCAGGAGAGAGAAGAGAGAGAGAGAGAGCGAGAGTTAGCCAACATAACCCCGCACGCTGCCGATATGGCGGAGCGCCACTATCGCCATCTGTTGTAAAACGTGCGAGATGGACAAAATTACCACTACATGCATCTTGCATGTGTTGTGTACGTGTGATATATGTGTGCGCATGTGTTGTATACGTGTGAATACGTGTAGCACGATACTACTATGTATGCGTGGTCGATGATGATAATGATGATGATAATGATGATGATAATGATGATGATAATGATGACGGGGACGTTTCTTAATAGAAATATTTCATATTTCGACTTTGCATTTATATATCTCTGCTTACAAATCACGTAGAGCAGAAATAAAGACACTTTTATTATATAATTCGAACTCAATCTATCGATTAAGTCTAGTATAAACTCGATTGCTTCAGCCATTATTGAGGATTCGAAATATTATAAAGACTCAAATGTCCGACTCGCGTTAAGATACACGGTTTCTCCGCTACGCCCTTAACTGGTCGCGAGACACTACCGTGTCTCTTGATAAGTTTAATAGCATATTCCAATATAATATATGTATATACACAGGGTGTCCCACAGAGTGTTTTGCACACTATAAATACCTCAAGACATTGTAGAAAAACATCCCAGGTAGCAGGCATACTTTATTTTAACGTTGAAGGACGTCATTAGCCGTCAAAGTGACGTATAACGAAATAATGACGTCAGTTTGCTACTTGAGATAAATCAATCGAAATTGTTATAGTTGATAATCTTGAATTTTTTTAACAAAGATAATTTTTTAAGGTAATTTCAAGGTCAATCTAATTTTTTAAATGGAACTATCCTATTTTTTTTACATAAATCGATTCCTCACAATATAAATATATATATTATCGCGAGTAACAATAAAGCGCGTTTCTACATTATCCGGAGCGAATAAAAGCTTGATATATGCTTATTTGCATGTGTTAGAAATTAATTGTAATGTTGTTGAGAATTATGCAGAAATTTTGTCGGAACATCTCTCTCTCTCTCTGAAAATAACGTCCACTAGGATAATTGCGCAATTCGATTATTCTCCCTGAACCCTCTTAGGATCTCTCGAAATAAGTTCTTAGAAGGAATATATATATATATATATATATATATGCGTATCGTGATACGAGTTTAATTTGCTTAATACAGGAGAGCGCGCCCCGGGCGATTTACGTCACGGCGTAATCAAGGAAATAAAAGCAAACCGCGCGAATAGGGAGAGAACTCGTCCGTCGACGAGAGAGAGAGAGAGAGAGAGAGAGAGAGAGAGAGAGAGAGAGAGAGAGAGAGATTGTCCGTGTATGTACACGCTCCGGTATAATTTTCTCGACATACGGCCGATCCTGTTTCTTCCCTTTCCTTCTCGCTCGCTCTCAGTCAACCGGATCTCTCATCGGAGAAGGAACTTCAAGGTGGGACGCCCGCGTGTTTTTTCTCAAGTTCAAGTTCGCCGAGATATTCTACGGAACGCCGCTTTATTTAATCGCTCGAGATATATCGATCAAAGTCCCTCTCTTTCATTCTCTCTCTATACAATCGTTAGCATGCCGAATAATAAACTGCGCCGATTTTACGTTTTGGCTCAAATAAAGCCTGAATAAAAATTGTATATGTGCAGTGTTGCGCTTAGATGATTTTCAAAATTAGCTATAGCTTCCAGATAATATTTTTAATTAAGAATTTTTGATTCTTTTCTTTTGTTAAATCATAATTTTAGCCTTTCGTTATATTTTTTAAATTAATTCTTGCTTTTTGAAAAAGGTAAAAAAGAATTGAAGACCTCTTATGCCTAAACACAGTTATAAAAAATGTAAATTATAAAAAGGATATAAAATATAATCATATTTTTATTTATAAGCTTTTATCATGTTTAGATGATTTTTAAATTAGCTATAGATAAAGCCGAGATAAAAATAGGTAAATTCAGCTCATTGTCAGATAAGATAAAGCTGATTTTGTTATTTAAATATATCTAGACAGATAAAAGATTAAATTATATGACGATTCATTCAGATAATTTCCTAGATAATAATTTTTAAGACTGCTTATGTATACACATAGTTATAAAAAAATGTAAATTATAAAAGAGATATAAAAATATATGTATTAATATAAATTTAACATATATAAGATAGGCAATAAGAGCCAAATCGCGGATGACAGTGCGTTATTCTAAACGAAACTAAATTTTTTCGTTAGAATTAAATACCTGTGCACAAAGCACCAAATTTTTACTTGGACACGGCCAAGATATAAAATTGGAATAATCTCTACAAGAGATTTTTAATTCCATGTATCCCCTATTCCCCCTAAAGAAATAAAGTGCGAGAGAAAAATATAGATCCGAAAGTCGCAGAATCGGGAATCGAACCCGAGACCTTTCGCTTGCCGGGCGACTGCTCTTCCAACTGAGCTATTCAGATCCTTTCGATTCTATACTTTTCTCTGTTATATATATTAATGTTGGTAAATAAACGCCTTTAAGCCAGCGTGTATAAATTAAGAGTTTAACTAGGCTCTGTAATATATAAATATAAATTTAACATATATAAGATAGGCAATAAGAGCCAAATCGCGGATGACAGTGCGTTATTCTAAACGAAACTAAATTTTTTCGTTAGAATTAAATACCTGTGCACAAAGCATCAAATTTTTACTTGGACACGGCCAAGATATAAAATTGGAATAATCTCTACAAGAGATTTTTAATTCCATGTATCCCCTATTCCCCCTAAAGAAATAAAGTGCGAGAGAAAAATATAGATCCGAAAGTAAGTTGGAAGAGCAGTCGCCCGGCAAGCGAAAGGTCTCGGGTTCGATTCCCGATTCTGCGACTTTCGGATCTATATTTTTCTCTCGCACTTTATTTCTTTAGGGGGAATAGGGGATACATGGAATTAAAAATCTCTTGTAGAGATTATTCCAATTTTATATCTTGGCCGTGTCCAAGTAAAAATTTGGTGCTTTGTGCACAGGTATTTAATTCTAACGAAAAAATTTAGTTTCGTTTAGAATAACGCACTGTCATCCGCGATTTGGCTCTTATTGCCTATCTTATATATGTTAAATTTATATTTATATATTACAGAGCCTAGTTAAACTCTTAATATATGTATTCATATTTCTAGTAAATTTTTATCGCTTACTGCTTAATTCTACTATTTAAGTATTTTTATGCGCTATGCTTCTAAACCAAAATTATCTGAAAATTATTTTAGATTATTTAGTAAAGATAATACTTTTTTTTAATCTAAAATGCAGATATAGATGATACATTTTTTATGATACAAAGATAAGATGATGCCAAAGTTTCATCTAGATAATCATCTGTATCATTTTATTAGATAACAGCAAACACTAGATATCGAATAATAAAATAAATACAATTTTTTAATATTCTTGCGTTTAATTAAATTCCCTCGTTCTGTTTAAATTTTTTTAATTGTATAATTATATATTTAATGAGACATATGGGTATTCTAACGTCAGTGGTCTGGAACATTAAACGCGTTAATTAACACGCAATATATTGTTTCGTTTTTGTAATAATTTATATTAATTTATCGGGTGTAATTACACAAATCTGATTCTTTTTCTGTTTCCTCCAAGCTTGTTGCCTCATTTACCTATCGATGTGCGAAAAAAGATAAAAACTACGGAAACGTCAGTTTTTCAACATTTTGACATGTCGCCTTTGAATTTTATTCACGAATCAAGCACGTAGATACTTTATATTTTTATTGCAAATATTCGATATTTAATATAAATTTTGATAAATAAAATAGGAAAATTAGAGATATTAAATTATCAATTTTGAATCTGCTTAAAAAATCAAGACTTGTTTAAAAAATCTAATAAGAGTATGTTTAAAATTGCGATTTAACAAAAAATGGACAGAAATTCTTAAAAAGCTTTAAAATTCTTATATAAATATGAAATTAAAATTTCTTATGATATATGAAAAGAATTTACATATCAATTCTTTTTTACCTTTTTCAAAAAGCAAGGATTAATTTAAAAAATATAACGAAAGGCTAAAATTATGATTTAACAAAAGAAAACAATCAAAAATTCTTAATTAGAGTTCTTATATATGTAAATTCAAGGTTGGATAAGTTAATGAATTTTTTAAAACTATTTATGTAAAGTTAAAGTTAATTGCTTATAAAATTAATTTAGTTAAGTTGAAAGTGACATGAGCAAACAATTAACTTAGTTAAAGTTATGTTAAGATTAAATTAAATAAAGTCAAATTAATAGTTAATTTTTAAAAACATTATTTATATTAAAGTAGAATTTTGTTTATTAATTCTTTTAAAATGTATAATAACAAATAGAAAATTTTGATTTTTATATAGAAATATATTTTTTGGCAATTACAATTGATGACAAAATAAACATAAAAATTAATCATATTTTAATTTAAAAATAATACGTTTATAACTTATAAAAAGAAATAATAGTATTTAGAGAAAAAAAATTTAACTTAGGAAAAAAGTTAATAAGTTTAAGATCAAAAATAACTAATTGAAGTTCAAAATTAATACATTTTAAATTAACGAAGCTAAGTTAAAAGTTATTATCTTTTTACTAATTAAATAGTTATTACCTAACTCTGTGTAAATTTAAAATTAAAAAAAAAAAATATATATATATATATTTATAGTATATTAGTATATAAAACAAACGTTTACGTATATCGATTCCTCTTAATCCTTTTATCCATTTATCTTGTCTCCTTTATGAGTAGCAAAAGCTAAAACAATTTATTCCAATCCGTACGGATAATCCTGTTTGCGAGCGGCGTTTTATAGAACAAGGTAAAGAAAGAGGATACGAGCTTGAGGGCGGATTAATAGTTGGAAAACGAAAACGGAATTAATGGAAAAGTCGGTAAACGTTGCTAAGAGAAATCGAAGCGAAGCACCCCATTTCACGTGGTAACCCCCGGCGTCGATAAAACTCGTCGTGACATTAAAATACCAAGGGTAAACGTCATTCTCTCGCGTTCAAGAGCGAATATAAAATTGTTGCGCGAAATGCAACAGTTTTTTTTCTATTGACATTATATATGCATCTGTCAATTGTATCGCGCGCTTTTACGTAATGACGTAATTTGATGATGCGGACAATCGAATCGGATGAATTTGTCGCAATTCACAGTGGAAAAAGTCGGTTTGCGCATTAACTTATTTACAATAATGTTAATAATCGCTAGATATTAGAATTTGTTTTGATAAATTATATAATTAATCTTTCACAATTTTTATTACTAATATTTTTAATATTGATCATTTTAATGTCAAGTTTACGAAAAGATTTAAAATTTTTTAGATTTTCCGAAAAACATTTAAAAATATTTCTATCTATCTATTGCATATAACTCAATACAAAAAAAAT
The DNA here is from genome assembly GCF_048542155.1 of Nylanderia fulva. NCBI lineage: Eukaryota > Metazoa > Arthropoda > Insecta > Hymenoptera > Formicidae > Nylanderia > Nylanderia fulva. The sequence continues at coordinate 247,771 of NW_028189622.1, forward strand.
AAATAAAATTCTTTATATTGTTAGATAGTATACACTTTTTTAATTAAAGTTATTAAACTTTATTTTGCTAAATTATATAATATTTTAATATTAATAATATTAACATATAATATTAATAATTTTTCGCAATTTTATTATTAACCTTAATAATATTAATAATAAAAAATTGTTAAAAAAATTAAAAATTCTGTAGATTTAACGAACAAAATTTATACAAATTCTGCAACAATAATAATATTACTAATATTCTTATCTACTGTATGAAATTGAATAATTAAAAATAGACTTCCTGAAGAATTAAAAAATTTGTTATATTGCTAGATATATGATTTGTTTATTTTTTTTACATAATATTCGAATATTTGAAGTTCATAGAACGTTCGAAGAACGGTACTTGTGGAAGGTTCAGGGCTAAACAAGGTTGGTTACTTCGGTGCGATCGAATCAATACATATACAGGATGTAGGCGTTAAGAGTGTGCTCTTTTATGATCTCTGATCAAGTTTCATAATAACTTCAAAGACTTCCTTTTCTATAAAATCATTTTTAAATCAAGTTTTGAATTTTTAAAAAGATTAAAAATTGATAATTATTTTTAAATCAAGTTTTGATTTAAAAAAAAAATAAAAAATTGATAATTTAAAGAAATAAAATCTCCAATTTTTTCTATTTTATTTTCCAAAATTTGTATCATATTAAATATATATTTTTTTAAAATCAAGTTACAGTTAATTTCATATACGCGTAATTTAATAAGAGACAATCACGTAACATTATAATTTTCATAGAACGTAAAATATCACCCCCCAGATTTATCAAGGATGTAATAATAAATGTAAATTAATCGGACTGTCGCTTTAAAATATGATCGTCGATCGAGTCCGTAATTAGATCCTTGTCAGATGAAAATCGCAGTCGATCACTAATTATCGGTTACCCCTCATCTTTGAATTTTTCGCGATAAATTTATTCAGGTTGAATTATGACAGGATAGAATGTATAAATTTAACTCTGATCTTTAGCGATAAATTTTAAATCTTTAATCTTTTTTTCAAATGTGTTCAATGATTGATAAAAATTTTTCTCGATACATTTATTATATATAAATCAAACTTTTTAAATTTATATAAATGGATTAAAATTATATTATATATATATAATAGAATTATTAGAATTAAAATCATATAAATCAAACTTTTTACTAAAATTTTATTGATGTAATATGCTTTAAAAAAAAGATTTACTATAATTAATTATTTCACAATATTTCTTTATCTTTCTTAAATATATTCAATAATCAATCATTAATTAACAAAAAGTTTTTAATATATACATATATATTATTATTATAAACTTTTATTAAATTTTTTTTAATAATGTATAGAGAAAAAAATTTATTCTCCAAAAATACGTCAATAATATTGTAATTAAAATTTGTAAAAAATTATATTCATAAAAATATAAGATTTATATTCTTTAGGATTGATTACTTAAAATAATATATTTCTCTCTGTCTCTTTATCTCATTGTCTTCAACAATGATTATTAAAATAATTGCCTCGATATTGTCTTATTATATTTATATTAAATTAATATAAACTAAAATAAATTTACAACAAAATAAACATTAAAATAAATTAATATCAATTAAACTTTTACTAAATTGATATAATAGACAATCTTAATAAAAATATTTACTTTTTCGAAAAATATAATTTTGCAAAATATCATAAAAAAATGTAAGGATTCATGGCCTCGGCTAAAATGGCGGAGAGGGAGAAGATTGCCCGATAATCACTTTACAAAGTCTCAGCTAGGTACATTTATTATCTTAGACACGCTTTCCGCATGCGATATATACAATAACAGGTTTACCTGTCCGGAGACTTTTGCAACACTTTTGTACACCTCGCGAGACAGAAAAGGAGAGTAGTCCCGACCACGCCTGGCCATCATGCGAGCGACCTTGAAGGATCATCACGTCCTCTGCTCCCCCTACCCTCAGTGTTAACGCACGGTCGCGCAACAAAGCTCGCATTGGTCGGCCGCGGATCGGTATGAAAGAAAAAAAGAAGGAAAAAAAAGAAACGGGAAAAGAGAAGAAATCGTGTGACCTAAGAACGCGCGCGTTCGTTTTCCGCTCCCGAGAGACGAGGAGGCGACGCCCTCCCCGAAGGTGCGCTTAAGAAAGAGGTGCAAAAGGTGGAGGGAGATGGCTTTCAGGGGTTCCTTACTCCTATATAAGACGCATACGTCGTATTTTGGAGTATTATCGTACTTCTGACTGCAAACCAGACAGACCCACGAAGCTCCTCAAGATGTTCAAGTTGGTAAGTCGATTGATCGAGATTTTTTTTCGGGAGGGTGGAAAACGCGAGAGTAATCTCGCGGAGATTCCATTTATATCCCTTGTTTAGGATTTGCATGTTTTTAATTTTTATTCGATATATTTATAATCCGTTCTTATATATTTAAGATAAGTCTTAAGTGCATATAGTATCTGAAAATAGTACTTAGACAATCTTAAATACAAGATCGAATTATAAATACCTATAAGTATTTTGAAAAACAAGAGTAGTAATTTTTTAAGCACATTCAAATCTGGATCAGCTATGCTTGAATACTTATGAGTACTTTTGAATACTTATAAGATGTGTATATAATATGTGTTTGAGGGAGGGTTGTAAGTTAGGGGATGTTATGTGAAATATGCATGTGTAAGTGTGTAACAAGTATCATAAAAATACTTATTTATCTTAGTGTTTGAGTACTTGTATAAAATTTGATTCTCTACTAGAAAGTACTTATAAGTAGTAATAGTACTTATAAGTACTTCTAATAATACTTATAAAAGAAGTACTTATAGTAGAAAGTACTTATAAGTAGAAACTACTTATAAGTACTCATAAGTAATAATAGTACTTATAACTACTTCTAATAGTACTTATAAATACCTATTTCGAATCTTGTACTCGATCTAAAATACATAATTGTTTTAGATTCGAGTATTTTGTTAGAGCGCAATATATAAAATACAGAGTACAATATGTAAAATATTATTTTTTACGAGCATTATTCGAATCTTAAAAAATGAAACTTGATTGTTGGATTCGAATTAAATACATATTGAATTTAATCTCATCTCTATACATATATTCTTGAATATTGTATAATTGTATATTTAATGTAATTGTTTACTTGTCTTAAAAATTTTTAGCTTATAATTTAAGTACTGCTTAAAAAATTCAATTCTCTACGATAGAAAGTACTTGTAAGTACTATTTCGAACTTTACGGGTACTCAATCTAAAATTCGAACTATTCTAGATTCAAGTACTTCGCAGAAGAGTACAATACATATGAAATATATTTGTTTACTTGTGTTTAAATTTTGTAGCTTAGAGTTTGAATACAACTTGAAAAAATTCAATTTTCTATAAGATAGAAAGTACTCATAAGAACTATTTCGAACTTTGCGGGTACTCAATCTAAAATTCGAACTATTCTAGATTTAAGTACTTCGCAAAAGAGTACAATACATATGAAATATATTGGTTTACTCGTGTTTAAATTTTGTAGCTTAGAGTTTGAATACTACTTGAAAAAATTCGATTTTTTATAAGATAGAAAGTACTCATAAGAACTATTTCGAACTTTGCGGGTACTCAATCTAAAATTTGAACTATTCTAGATTCAAGTACTTCGCAAAAGAGTACAATACATATGAAATATATTGGTTTACTCGTGTTTAAATTTTGTAGCTTAGAGTTTGAATACTACTTGAAAAAATTCGATTTTCTATAAGATAGAAAGTACTCATAAGAACTATTTCGAACTTTGCGGGTACTCAATCTAAAATTTGAACTATTCTAGATTCAAGTACTTCGCAGAAGAGTACAATACATTGAAATATTATTCTTTATAAGTATTATTTGAATTCTAGAAAGTAAATCTTCATTAAATTCGATTTTTTAGCACATATTAAACACACTGTCCCACCTCTATAAATATATTTCTCACAGAACAAAGGATATTAAGATTCTGTATCGTCCTTGTATCGTGATATAAAATCTAAATATCCTTCGTGCAGTTAAAATTACATAATTACCACCGTAAAAATAGCGTTGACATTACACCTCGGCGTCTTACTGTTGCAGTTGTGCTTATTCGCCATTCTGGCATTTGCCGCGGCTGCGCCCGCGCCCGCCCCCGCTCCAGCCCCCGGTGCGATCATCGCCGGCGCCCCCCTCGTGACATCCTACAGCGCCCCGATCGTTTCCGCGCCTTTGACTTACAGCAGTTACGGCCTCCCGGCGTACTCGGCGTACTCGGCAATCCCGGCCCTGCCGTACGCATACAAGAGCTACGCGGCCTTGCCGTACGTCTTGTAAGAGGAGAGTCGTAATAGCGGAGGCCTAATCGGAGGCAACCAGGCAAACGCAGAGACCAAGGACACCGATCTCTCTTCTCCACGGATAATTTTCCATAGACGACGAGTTAATCGAAAAAAAAACGAAGAAAAAAAAATCGCCCGTCCAATCTCTTGGAAAAATTGTTTTCTCCCTTCCCCCCCCCCCCCCTACCTTCTCATTTTCTCTTCATCCCCCACTTCCCCACCGTTCGGATAATTTCGCATTCGCATCCAGGATTCAGAATCAATAAAATCGCTTAAAAGCAATTCTATGTTATATATTTCTTTTTCTTCTCACAATCAATCCCTAACAGCACACATATCCCGAAGACGTTCAGAAAACATCCTTATTTAAGGGAAATAGATCGAGATTCCGTTTTTTATGTGTGTTCAGCATCCAGATTCGGATTGGAATCGACAGATTTTTGAGTTTGCGTATACGGGCTTTTACAGGCGCAGATTTGTTTTTATATCAAATTTAAATAAAATGAAATATTGTTTTTTTTTCTTTATATAAAATTTAAATGAAATGAAATATTGTTTCTTTATATAAAAATTGAATGAAATGAAATATTTGTGTTTCATCTGCAGGCATCTCGAAAACGCAGATATATATGCTATTCTTCCATTCAATCGCGTTTCAGTCAACGTAACATTGAGATGTGTAGGTTGAACATACAATGCGTATATATACGTATCTTGAGAAAATCATCGATGACGTGCAAGTCAACGCATAATAAACGAACGCGTTACATCAATATGTGTATTAATTCCAGCAGCCCTTCAAGATAACTCCCACGTGGGATAAAGCCAGATAGACCGGAATAAAATCATCGAGTATTCTCTCTGGAGTATTTTGGACTATATCGAGTGTAAACGTGACACAGACCCGATGATGAATCAATAAATCCAGATTAATTCTGTTTTATCGATCAAAAAGTGTTAGATTCGATAAAAATCTATTTATTGGCTATACAGATTGTTTATTACCTGAAATTATAAGCTAGCGCGGTTTGGTAATATTAATACTTTAATTGTGGAAAAAGATTTTTCAATCTGTATAGCTAATCAAAATATAAATTTAAAAAATCAATTTCGAATTTAACCTCACTTTTAGATCGATAAAACAGAACTAATCCGGCATCTCCTTAATGATGCAACTTTTATTGAGTTACATTTGCTTAGATGTATCTATATATATATATATATATATATATATATATATATATATATATATATATATATATATATCGAGAAGAGACAAATTATATTATATCTCTCTATTCAAGCTGCGTCCTCTCGTTTTCGAGTGCATACTAATGCGGAGGAACTCGATCAAGGATGCACAAGGATATATCTTGCCGAAATCTCGTTTACGTAACAGGACGCACCTCGTAGATTTGTAATCAAGCGTTTCGTAATTTAATAATTTTGTAAAATATAGAAATTTCTATAGAAAATAAAATTTTCAAAGCCGGAATTTTTAATTACTATTATACATTATTCGAATTATTTATATTATTATATATTTATAATTTTATCGGAATTTTAAATCTTATCTTAAAGAAATATTAACTAGCTATTGTAGAATGGAGCAAAAATATACTCTATTTAGAAAATTTATTTTTAAAATAAAATTTTTTTATTAATAAAAAATTAATAATAGTTTGTAATAATTAATTTAATAATTATTTTTAATTAATAAATTTTTTTATTAGAAGAAAAGACCATCATTATAATTAGTGCAATGTAATTCCTCTCTTATGACCAGGGTTGGGTAATAACTAGTTAATTAATTAAAAGTTAAGAAAAATAAAAACTTTTAACTTAGCTTATAGTTAATTTAAAATGTATTAATTTTTAATTTCAATTAGTTATTTTTGATCTTAAACCCAGCTAACTATTTCTGCGGAGGCAAATGTAAGCAACTTTTGTTTGTTAAATGGCCGCAGATGAGAAACATATATTTTGTCATTGCAAACACTGTGAGCATAAATTCAATAAATATTTCTCAACATCATTTCGCAGAGTGTATTAACAAAGTGGCAATCAGTAATAAGCAGATCTGCTGAAATCATTGATAAAAGATTGACGCCAGAAACGCAGCAGATTTTATGCAGATCAGTCGAAACGTTAAATCGATAACAAAAAGCACACAAATATGCCAAAAGTAGTTTAAAAAATTATATATATTTTTTTCAAAATATGATTTGACTAACAAAAATATACATTTGTACATTATAATAACTTATTTTTACTTTTTTTAAATTATTATAAATTATTAAATGTTTTTTTATTTGCTTTTTCTTTTTTTACTTAATTATTTTTCTTCGATTTGCTGAACATTTGGCGCAAATCTGTTTTCAATTTGCCGTTGATAAATTTGTTCTCAGTTTGTTGCGTCAATCACTCGTCGCACTGTTAGTGACAGATCTGCTCTGGCATTACACCCAACTTGATGTTACCCAACTTGAATATGCTTTCAACTTTTGATTGCAATTGGGGCGCACTTGAGGACATAGTAAGCTCTGGATTTGCAGTTGTATTTGGCAGAAAATTGTTTCCCGATTGTTAGCAATTCACAAGTAAATGGTTAGCTATACTTATATATATAGACTTATATATATATATAGATTATATATATAGATTTTCCTAAGTTAAATTTTTTATCTCTGAATACTATTATTTGTTTTTTTATAAGTTATAAACATTTTTAAATTAAAGTATTATTAATTTTTATGTTCATTTGTCATCAATTGTATAATTACCTACCAAAAAATTATTTCTATATAAAATTCAAAATTTCTTTATTATTAAAATCTATTGTGAATAAAAGAATTTATAAACAAAATTCTAATTTAATATTAATAATGTTTTTAAAAATTAACTTTTGAGATTTAATTTTAGTTAATTTAATTTTTAAGCAACTAATTTTAACTTAGCCTAGTTTAAAAAAATCATTAACTTATCCAACGTGGCCTTTGACAGATGTTATTTAACAATCTGTCACAAAATGGCTGGTTACGTCAAGTCATTATGTCATAAATCTGATCATGTCAGAATCAGGCATAGACGTAAACCTCACATAATCTGAACAATCGTGTCAGTCATTCCATTGTCTTGTATATGACAAGCATTGCAGTGTTAATCAAAGATCGCTCGAAAAAACATACACTTTTATATCCGTGATCTTTTTCGGCGAATTTAAAAATGTAGGGTGTTTCTAAATAAGTGCAAAAAACGTTAGGAAATTATTCTTTGTCGAAAATTAAGGGAGTTTTTTTATTTAAAACATATATACATCTTCCTATATTTCTCCCTGAGCAGTTATACATTCTTTCAAAGGGAGAAAGATTTTTCCTCTGGATAAGTTAAAATAATTGAAATTTTATGGATATTTTCTACTAGTAAAAAGGATATGTATTTATTAATACTTTTTTAATCTTCCCGTATCGTTAAAATAAGGGTATGAAATCATAACAACTCTATTCAATTTTTTATTAGATTTTTGAACAGAATCGGCACCTAAAAATATGCGTTAGAAAGCTTGACTCCTTTACACATTTTTTATTTTTTTCTTGTTTTTGTAAAATCAATAGTTCCAAGAAAAAAAATAAAAACTTAATTTTCACTTTTTCCTTTAAAAAAGTGTAACTTCTCAGAGCGAGGGATATATGAAAACCCCCTTTAATTTTTGACAAAGAATTCATCTCTTAAAATTTTCTCACTTATTTATAGAAACACCCTTCTACATTAATTATTAAATAATATTTTAATTATATGTACACATATTGTTTAAAATATACATATAATATATATGATTTATTTAATTTAACTTTTTATTTATTTATGTATGTTTTTTATTGTCTAATAAGTGGCTGATATCTTGTTTATGCAAAGAAAAACATTTACATACAAGCTGCATGGAACACTGCAGAAATTTTCTCGTTTTACGCGTTAATATCTATATCTTCTATATATATAAGCACCGTCTGTCTGTATGTATGTACGCGAACTACTTCCGCATTTGTGGACCGATTTTCGTGAAACTGGTACCAAAATGTTGCAAATTTTTTGGGGGTGGCTGCTGTGGGGTTTTTTTTTTATTTTTTTATTTTTTTTTTCTACAGAGGAGGGTATGTTTAATCTTTTTTTGCAATATTTCTGAACACATGGTATCAAAATGTTGCAAATTTTTTTGGAGATAACGACGATGCGGTTTTTTTTAAGTGTTACACCCCCACCCACGCACCCACCCACGCATCCACCCACGCGCATGCGCATTTATGGACCAATTTTCACGAAATTAGTACCAAAATAAGGCAAATTTTTTTGAGAAAACTACTGGTTTATTTTTTTAAGTTTACCCCTCCACCCACCGTCTGTCTGTATGTATGTACGCGAACTACTTCCGCATTTGTGGACCGATATTCGTGAAACTGGTACCAAAATGTTGCAAATTTTTTTGAGAAAACTACTGGTTTATTTTTTTAAGTTTACCCCTCCACCCACGCACCCACCCACGCAATCGTATATTTATGAACCGATTTTTTTTAAATTGGTACCTCTTCCGGCTCTTGCCCATCGAGCTTTCTGTTTTACTGCAAAAAATGATTATATTACATAATATTTATTTATAATATTATATTATTATATATAATATTGAGGAGGGAGAGGGAGGGAGAGAGAGAGAGAGAGAGAGAGAGAGAGAGAGAGAGAGAGAGAGAGAAAGAGAAAGAGGGATTAATTTAATCTATATATATAAGCACCGTCCGTCTGTCTGTCTGTCTGTCTGTGCCCGAACTACTTCCGCATTTGTGGACCGATTGTCTCGAAATTGGTACCAAAATGTTGCAAATTTTTCGGGGGTGGCTGCTGTGGGTTTTTTTTTTTAATTTTTTTATTTTTATTTTTTTTCTTCAGAGGAGGGTATGTTTTTGCGAAAAAAAATTTTTTTTGCAATATTTCTGAACACATGGTATCAAAATGTTGCAAAATTTTTGGAGATAGCGACGATGCGGTTTTTTTAAGTGTAACACCTCCACCCACGCATCCACCCACGCATCCACCCACACGCATGCGCATTTATGGACCAATTTTCACGAAATTAGTACCAAAATGTTGCAAATTTTTCTGAGGAAACTGGTGTTTTATTTTTTTAAGTTTACGCCTCCACCCACGCAATCATCCACGCGCGTGCGCATTTATGGACCAATATTTTTACGAAATTGATACAAAAATGTTGCAAATTTTTTGGAGATGGCGACGATGCGGTTTTTTCAAGTGTTACACCTCCACCCACGCACCCACCCACGCGCATGCGCATTTATGACCACTTTTCACGAAATTAGTACCAAAATGTTGCAAATTTTTCTGACAAAGCTGGTGTTTTATTTTTTTAAGTTTACGCCTCCACCCACGCACCCACCCACGCAATCGTATATTTATAAACCGATTTTTTAAAAATTGGTACCAAAATGTTGCAAATTTTTTGGAGATGGCGACGATGTGGTTTTTTCAAGTGTTACACCCCCACCCACGCACCCACCCACGCGCATGCGCATTTATGGACCAATTTTCACGAAATTAGTACCAAAATGTTGTGGAAATTTTGTGGAAATACAACCCTATATGGAGGAATGTAATTAAGGTTAAATTACAGCAAAATATGAGAACTAGGGAAGAAAAAGAATTTGCAAATTGGTTAATGCAACTCGGAGATGGTAAATTATCAAATACAGATGGACTAAATCTAGACACGATTAAAATTCCACAAGATTTTATATCAAAAGAATCTCTTATTAATGAGATTTTTGGTGATAGAATTACCATGAAAAGAATTAGAGAAAATTAAGATCGAGCGAATCTTTGTCCTAAAAATGAAGATACTTTCAAAATTAATGATGAAATTCTTTGTCTAATGGAAGGAGAAGAAAAGGAGTATCTCTCTATTGACTGTATTGTAAGTGATGATCCACAGGAGTAATTAAATTTTCCAACTGAGTTTCTAAACTCACTGACACCTTCTGGAATGCCAGTTCATCGGCTTAAAATAAAAGTTGGTGCTACAATAATCTTATTAAGAAATTTAAATACTAAAAAAGGACTTTGTAATGGTACAAGATTTATTGTAACTAATTTGAAAAATAATATAATTTATGTAGAAGTTATAACAGGTCCTGCTCAAGGACAAATTGTCATGATTCCGAGGATAGATTTAATTACAAATGATTTGGAACTGCCATTTAAGTTTAAACGAAGACAGTTTCCTATTCGAGTGTCATTTGCTATGACAATAAATAAATCACAAGGACAAAGTTTAGAAAAAATTGGAATTTATTTGCCACACCCTGTATTTGCTCATGCTCAACTTTATGTGGCATTTTCTAGAGCAACAAAAAGAGAAAGTGTAAAAATTAAAATTGATGAATGTAGCAATCAAGGACAATTAATTGAAGAAAGTGAAAAATGTTTTACAAAAAATGTAATATACAGGGAAATTTTGTATATTGAAGAATTATGATATTGTATGAGAGCTAATAATAGCGTGTTAGCGGTGGGTACATTAGAAATAAAAAAAAATTGAGTAAAATGTATAAAAAAGGATATAATAATTAGGTAATAAAAAAAATATTTAAAGTATATATTAACCAAAATAAATGTTTAAATTTTTTTGTGGATGACTACTATGTTATCTATTTCTTTCTCCCAGATATTTTATACACAACATTTTGACAGACAACAAATGTGGAAGTAGTTCGCGGTAATACAAAAAAAGAATTAATTTGTTGTGTTAAAACGGATTTAATATAGGCTATATGAGGACCGCGCGAAGCGCGGTCCGAATAGAAAGGCTTTGAGGACCGCGCGAAGCGCGGTCCGAAAAGCTAGTATAATATATTATGTAACAAGATTAAAGCAAATGTCATACGCGCGATAGAATAGTTGAGCCGCCATTACGTAACAAAGCGGAATGTTTAATAATTGGATTTTATGACAAAATAACAATCCGAATATCCAATTAACGGCAAAGCACTTCGTTATTGCAGATAACGAATATTGCGCATAGAAACAGTTTATTGATCGAAAAAATCTGTCGGGAAAGATTTACATCAGACAAACGCACAAATATGACGTCAAGAATGCAGTTAGAAAAAAAATATGAAACATTGCAATTATAATTATACAATATATCCCTTATTACGTGTAATCATCAAAATTATAAATAAAGTTTTCTTATTATAATAAGAAAACTTTATTTCTATAAATTTATTAAAGAAAATATCTTTTATAACGAAATATATAAAGTCACATAAATTATTGCAGAAAATATAATCTATATAAATCTTTGCGCGTCATTTTTATAATTATATGTACATATTGTATATATATATATATATATATATATACACGTATAAACGTTCGATTCTGTTATATTTATAAATAAATATTACCTGCTTTTTGGTTCAAATTAATCTGACACGCATTTACGTATAATTATGCTATTTCCGAAGTATGTGCACCTGTCACATAATTTTACGTTATAGCACGTTGTAAGCCCCCGAATCAGAAGATTTGCGGATAAATCGATGTTATATCACGTTATCATACTCCGTTACATCGATCTGTTGCACCATAACAGCTGCAAATGTTATTTTATTTTAGAGTTGTCGATGATGTTACATATACATACATATAAATCAGAGCTTGCTTGTAAATTGCATAAAAAATTGTTAATTTTACGCGAAAACAATAAAATAAACAAATCAACGATAAACATGCAAAATTTTACATGTTACGTAAATTCGAGAAATAATAAATCGAGAAATTAATGAAATTAAAAATCTCCAATTTTCTAATCCACGTTCTTTAATCAGTTCTCATTGGACATAATCACACATTAAAAAATTCAATTTATATTAAAAAACTAAATTTTTCATGCTTGTAACTTTACCAGTGTTTGCTGTTGTCTAAATAAAATTACATAGATGATTATCTAGATAAAACTTTAGCGGCATCTTTATATAGATAATAAAAATATGTATTATTAAATTATCTAGAATAATTTTCAGATAATTTTGGTTTAGAATCATAGCACATAAAAATACTTAAATAGTAGAACTTAAGCAGTAAGCGATAAAAATTTATAAATAAAAATGTGAATACATATATTTTTATATTCTTTTTATAATTTAAATTTTTTTATAATCATTCACATAAGCAATTTTAAAAATTATTATCTAGATAATTATCTAGATGAATTGCCATATAATTTTATCTTTTATCTAGATATATTTAAATAACAAAATTATCTTCATCTTATTTAATTGTAAGATGAATTGATATATTTTTATCTCATATCTTTGTCTAGTTAATTTTATAATCATTTAAACACAACATCTAACTTTATGATAGTCTTTTAAATCCCTTTCATAATAGACATTCGAGAATTAAAATAAAAATATAAAATATACAATAGAATATAAAATTAAAATATAATTGTTTAATATAATATACTGTAGTATCAATTATATCTGCATAATTTTTAATGAAAATTATTGAATTGTATTTCTCAAATTTGTATTAGTATTCTACTATTAGTTTACTACATACTAACAGTAATTTGCTATCATAATTAAACTTGATAACAAAACTGAGTTTGATTTATGAGTCGACACAATTACTTTTACTTTTGTAACTTCCTACTGTATTAACAAATCTGCTTTGCTAAATACTAAATTTATATAGCATATAGTATTCAGAAGATTGAAAACCCTAAGAAACTAAATTTTTTATAATTTATTTTTACTGCAAAAACGTCGAACAAAGTATGGAAAGAAAGAGTTGCTTTTATCAGGCTCGATTCATTATTGACTGTCAAGTTGGATGTCGGAATGGAAGCGCAGATATTTTGAAAGATTTTTGTAGAAAATTATATTTTTTGTTTTCCGTTAAAAATTTATATGTTGAATTTTTATGAATCACGTAATTAATAAATATATTTCTATGCATGCATTGCAATAATAATTTTATACGTGCGTTGCAATTTTTAAGGTTCTATTATCAAAGAATAATATAACTTTGCTTCGCGCATATAATTATATTCGATTAAACTAAACAAAATGAGAAAAAATATATAAAGAGATACATATATACAAAATAGTTCTCAAACAATACAATAAGAATTCCGCAAATTAAAATTATATACATAATAGACATTCAATAAATTAAATATATACATAATGATAATTCGGGAATTAAAATTGTAGTAATTCGGCGATTTAGAATTATGTACATAATAGAAATTCGGCGAATTAAAATTATGTATATAATAGAAATTCGGCGAATTAAACTTATGATCATAGCATGAAGCAACTATCATTGCAAAGATTAACAATTTGACAGTTGTAAAATAAACAATAGATATCGCGAAGCGCACGCTTGTGTTGTTTACAATGTAATTTAATCGTCGAAAGTAGAGAGAGGAGTCGATTAAAAAAAAGTGACAATCGAGCTTTGTGCGAGCCATTCGTTTATTTACGTATATTCGTGATTGGCATATGCATGCATCGCATGCGTCATCCGGCTGAGCTTTTGTCATTGCAATCTGCGCGCAGTTATGCAAGCTGTCGATAGTATAATAATTAACCTTTTGCTTGGGGTGTCGAGTGGCCGTGCACACTGCGTCGCCGAAACTCGCCTGAGGCAAAGAGTAGGTGTATATATAGTAACGCAGGTTCGAGTTCACCCAGACTCCAATAGGAATAAGAAAAAGCTCGTTTGAAACAAATAGTATGGCCGCTGACGAGGATTAGAGATTAAGTTTACAACGTATAAGATATGAAATAAAGGAAAACAAGTCTCTTTGGCGGAAGCTAGAGACTCTAAACAAAGATATACTTGTAATTAATCCTTTGCCTTGCGATAACGAGTGTGACACTCGTGGTACAAATTATCAAGATTGAAGAAAAAAAATTGTTCAATGGAATAAAGTAGTAGTATCGTATAGAAATTTGAAACAATGCGCGCGACAGTTGAATGTAGTGTTTCCATAACAACCGCGTCGTGATTCGCGGTTGCTATGGAAACGCTACATTCAACTATCGCGCGCATTTTTTTTAAATTTTATATAATACTATCTAATTCTTTTTTTTTCTAACTGTACATATAAAGAGTGTTTACAAAATAATTTGAACAAACTTCTAGAACGTATTTCTCACGAAGAGGACAAAACGAAAATTAATTATATATTTATGCAAGTTTAAAATTAAAGTTAGTCAACTCTAGTGCGTACAATTATGCAATTAAAGCAAAGTCAAGAGATTAATAGTAATAATAAATAATATTTAATCTTCGTTATATAACTGGCAAGCTGTGTATACACGTAACTAGATTACAACAAACACGCAATCCGGTGATACTATAGCTACGTTTGTTTTGGACGCTTTCAGCGTTATAAGCATCTTCTGTCATCGTTGCACATCGAATATCAAACGAAGAGAGAAGACAGCGCTTATAGCGCTGAAAGCGTCCAAAACGAACGCAATTATAGTATCACCGGATTGCGCGTATCATTGTAATCTGGTTACGTGTATATTCACCTCGCATTCATATAACAGAGATTAAGTTACTATTAATACTATTATAATCTCTTGCCTTTGTCTTTGACGAAGGCGTCAAAGCGAACGCACCCTTTATATTCTGATATCTTATACTCAATTCCGGTTTTCGCGTAGTCAAAGGAAACAACGCGATATATCGATATGAATCGTCTTAACGCGAGGAAAATTGCTTAGCGGACACTGATTAAGTTCTATAATGAGTATATGTCGCATATTCGGAATTTTGAAAAGAAATAAAAACTTTTAAATCAGATGTATATAATAAAAATACCCTGACAGCACACATATCCTAAAGACATTCAGAGAACACCTAAGGATGTTCGAATGTCCTCTGGATATCCTCTGGATATCCTCAGAATGTTTTTCGGATAAGGTGGGTATGCATGAAAAATATCAAGGATGATATTCAAGTAATAAACTGATGTCAAAATGACGTCATTTTGATGTTTAATGACATCATTTAATGTTAAAATGACGTACGCTTGCTAACTAAAAGTTTTTGATTTTACGTAGAAAAGATGAAACAAGATTGAATAAAATATATATTTATATATATATTAAGACTGTTTAAAATAATCCCACATTCTTCAATTTATTTGCAACAATGTAACAACATAATTTTCCAGGTAGCAAGCATACATTATTTTGATCGAATGACGTCTGTTTGCCACTTGGGTTACTTCTTTAGAAAAATAAGTTAAAGAGGATATACAAAATTTATAATGCAAGAAACGCATATGGATTTTAATAATATAAATATAACAAATAATAATAAAATATTATAAAAATAATAAATGTATATAAATATTATTTCTAATTTCTAATTAATAAGTTTGCTGGAGAGATTCAATGTACAAAAATTAATATTAATAAATTTGTTATAACGCTATAAAAGCTGTAGCATTTTAGGAAATAGAAAGATAAGAAAGGCAAAATTAATTAATTTATTTATTAAAATAGAATACTGTTGAAGATTTCAGATGAATTAATGAGATTATAATTTTAGATTTAATTACAAATGCATTTAACTTGAATTATAGATGATATATTTATATTCAAATCTCTCTCTGAGGTCGTCATCGATTTCGCTCATTGTCAAAAATAAAAAATTTAATAAGATCGAAATGTGACGTGTATATATATATATATATATATATATATATATATATATATATATACAAAAAAGCTGTCTAAATAATCTCATCAATTTATTTGACACAAATTTTCTCATTCAATAATTGGCTTACAGCATTAATTCCAGTTTATTCTTTAAATAGAACTCTTGTTATGCAAATTAGAAACAATTTACTTACACTTTACTACATACTCACAACAAAACGTGCTATATAATTAAAGTATTTTAAATACACGTGACGAATACAATAATAGTCTCGCAGTTTGTACAGGAAATTTTTTTATTGAAAAAAAATAAGAATAAGAATTAGAATCTATAATTCTTGAAGTCACGTTGCTTTCATGTGCTCCATTATATAAACTGTCTCCTACCCCTCTCTTTTTTCAAAGTATCATATAACCCGCGATAACGATCAGTTTTCTCAGATTTCAAGATAAATTTCCCGAGCATCCCAGTCCTTCAGATATTGCTAAAATATCTCTTTTTTAATACTTTAATAAAAGAATATATATATATATATATATATATATATATATATATAAGCAGAACAGGATTGATATTAAAGAAAAAAAGGATTTTGTACAAAATATATTTTTGCAAAAAAATTTCTTCTGAATACATTTTCGTAAAAAAATTTTTTTAATGAATCAAAGTGCCTGCATCCTTCTTCCCCTTTAATCTTAACTCTCCTTGTTTCACGTAATTAATTTAATTCTAATTATTATGAAATTGATAGTTGCAATTTTAAGTGATTTTCATCATAAAAAAAAAGAAATTTTTTTACACACAAAAGGGTGTATTTTATAATAAAATTAAATTAAGTAGGAGTATTTCTATTGCAATAAGCGGAAAAATTAATTAATTAACTGTAAAAATTGTATTAATTATCTGAGCACCCTCCCGGTTGTTTTCTTCTACACATTATAATTTAATTATTATAATATTGAACGGGGTAGACTTTTAGTTCGCCAGTGAAAAAATTAAAACACTTTATTCTTATATAAGTCGACCAACTGGCAAAAAGTTATAATATTGTATAATTAATAAAGCTGATCTAGCGTAAAAAAGACATGGGAAACAATCCTTTCTCGCGTTATTTATTCCGCGTAAATAAAATAATTAAAGAATATAAAAAATATTAAAATAAATAATAGAATAATAATAAATAACAAAAATAATAAAAATAAAAAAGTAATAAAATTAAACAAAAAAGTATCGGTATTATAATTATTACACAGGCGCATAAACACACACACACACATATTATTACACATTTCCGTTCATGTGAATTAAATTAATTCAGCGTCAGAAATTAGCTGACTCTGATTACGCGTAATTCAGATATCGAGAACAATTATCAGCAGACTCATTTGTTCTATTATTGTACCTTGCGATTATCTTATAACTACAGATGAGATACGCCGTCTCTCATTTAGATTATAGAATCATCCGTTTGTCCCGATTTCAGCGAAGTATAATTATAGAAATTCTCCGCTTTGGCACAAATAGATTAGGGTCAGATTTAGACTGAAATTCTTATAATTAGCCAATTACACGTAGAAATCGTCGCATCTCGGTTAAAATACTGGAATCAGCAATTTAAAAACATGAAAAACATTCTTGGAGAAAATTACAATTTTCGTTGCCGTGTAAAATATAAAAGTTAATTCGTCAGATTTCTATTTACCAGCTAATTTGCGTGCAAAATCTTTTATACATGTCTTATTATTATAATATAATTTTGTATATATATTGTAGTAGTTAATACGCATATATTTGGAGATTTTAACTGATGGCTATATTCGAAAAATAAATTATTACAATGGAAAAATTATATTTAAATATATTTTTGTGAAAAAAAATATTAAATTATCTACCGATTTTTTTAATCAAATGAGTCAACTATCTTATTTTATTGTATTATCATAGGGTTAAGTAAATTAATAATTTTTTTTAAACTAAATTAAGTTAAAATTATATATATATATATATATATATATATATATATATATATATATTGTGTAGGTGCTTATAAAATTAATTCTGTTAAGTTAAAAGTTGCACGAACAAAAAATTAACTCAGTTAAAGTTAAGTTAAGATTAAATTAAGTTAAATCAAAAGTTAATTTTTAAAAACATTATATTAAATTAGAATTTTATTTGTTAATTCTTTTCAAATTTTTAATAATAAATAACAAAGAAATTTTGATTTTTATATAAAAATATATTTTTTGGTAATTACAATTAATGACAAATAAACATAAAAATGTATAATACTTTAATTTAAAAATAATACGTTTATAACTTATAAAAAAACAATACTGGTATTTAGAGATTAAAAAAATTTAACTTAGGAAAAAAGTTAATAAGTCTTAAGGCCAAAAATAACTAGTTCAAGTTAAAAATTAATATATTTTAAATTAACTAAGCTAATGTAAAAGTTATTAACTTTTTAACTATTTTTTAAACTAATTAACTAGTTATTACCCAACCTGATCATAGGAGTCATGAAAACTGCAAATGCGAATCAGAGTAACGCATAATTCCTGGACCAGTTTCTAGTCCCAATGATTCTTTTCACGCAATGCGATGCAAATGTTTTTGGCTGCTGAATAATTGACACTGCATACTGTATTGATTTTTCAAAGTACAGCATCTAGAGGGTATATCCACCCCTTGACATCGATCGGTAGTGTAAGTTCAATGACCGCGGCATAACTAGTTTCCAAGATCTATATCATAAACGAAAGAGAGAGAGAGAGAGAGAGAGATGAAGAGAGGGAGCGAGAGAAGGAGGACAGAAGCAGCATCCCCAAGAGTACCGAACTGAAATCGTATTTCTAAACATCGGTTACGGATCGTTATCCGATCGTGACAATCTGTATAATCGAAATTCTGCCAGTAAAATAACGAGTGACAGATAAGAAGGGGTGAATTTACGAAATTCGCGAACAGAGAAATTTATTTATTTAATAAATAATAAATGTGATATAATATGTGTATATATAATTTTTTGCTAGATTATATTTGTATATTTATATATGTAATTTAAAATTTTTTATAATATACATATTTAGAATTTATATATATTATAATTATATATGTATAAGATATATATATAATATATTTAAAAATTCCAAATATATACATTTAGAATTTTTATATACATATATATATATTTTATTAAAATAATTATATTAACATTATATATATATGTAAATAATAAAATTCATTTAATTCTTCTAAAAGTGTATGATACGTAAGATGTCTATTAAAAAATTAATTTTAAAAAATTATCTATATCTCGAGCAGATTCTCGAGCTGTAGGATAAAAAATTATTCCCAGATTCACTTCCTCTTCCTGTTCAAATTGAATAGTCAAATATCTGGCATTGTACGAGTCACGTTTATCGTTAGTGTTTTCCTTTAAAGTATGACGTAGATTCTTCGAATCGAAGTCTTTCATCGTAGTCTCGTTTCAATTGCTGCTGTGCTGCAGCAGCAACCAGTTCCAACCCCCAATCCCCCGTAACTTCCGACATCCTCTCCTCTCGGCGTCGTCCTCTCACGTGGACGGCAAAAGCATGCGCGTGTTCCTGCGTTGCACCTGCGGCGGTATAAAAGGCCGCGCGTCGGATGCATCGAGTTCAGTCTGATCTCGATAATTTCAAGGTGAGCGTCGCAAGACTCTTACGTCGAGGAAAAAGGGATCCAGAGACAGAGCGATCGTTGAAACGAAAATATATACAGCGAAATAAGTTCTCGGGAGGGTCAACAAGTGTTTAACAAGTGTTTCTTTCATGTGCGTGTTAAATCACTCGATCCGAGGATAATAACTTTCCAACGTTCTATTTATTCTCTCAGAAGCGTGTGACAGGATCTTAAGTAACAAATAAGTCACTTAAGATGGAGGACTCCTCGCAACTGACAGACCTGAGCGATCATCGATCACCCCAGCATCATCATCGGCACCACTATCATCACCATCATCATCATCATCGGGGTAGAACGCCCGTGGGCGAGATCGGCGACGACGAGTGCAGCACCGACAGCGGCTGCAGCAGCGGCGGTAGCACCGGAAGCGGCAGCAAACGCCTGTCGCGTTCCGGAAGCGGCGAACGCCTGTGCAGATCCAGCCGATCGCCCAGAACCCACAGTTACTTGGACCGATTGCGGGGACGACCGACGCGATCCCAGGAACGGTTCAGCAGCAGCGTCCAGAGATCGTCGGAACGCACCTGGAGCCCCTTCAAGGACGTGAAGAATCTATCCCTCGGCGGGGTATCGCCCTCGTCCTATTCATCCAGCCCCTCGGACGCGCACAGCAGCAGCGACAGCGATTCCTTTAAGAGGCCGTCTACTGCGGAGACTCTGCGCCGGACCTTCGAGAGTTTGAAGATCACCTCGTCCAAGTGGGAGAACAACAAGGAGAAGAAGCTCGTGAAGAAGAGTCCGAAAAGAATCTTGCGCAGTCCGGTGTCCTACATGTATGTCCGCGGACTATCCGGTCTGCCGACTCAAAGGGTCCCACGAAACTCGGGCTACCTTCAGTAGCGGACGATAAGGATTTGCTCCTGCCGGGATTCAATCGAGCTTTATTGATAAATAGATCCTGAGATTCTAGGACCAAGACACACTTGTCCTATTCATCCAGTCCCTCAGACGCGATTCCTCAAAGAGGCCATCCGGTCTGCCAACCCAAAATGATCTCACGAAACTCGGGTCATCTTTAGTAGCGGACGATAAGAATTTGCTCCTGTCGGGATCCAATCAAGCTCTATTGATAAATAAATCCTGAAAGATGAAGGACCAAGACACACTCTGCCAGATTCTATCTCTCGACGAGGTCCTGCCCTCGTCCTATTCATCCAGTCCCTAGGACGCGATTCCTTAAAGAGGTCATCCACCGTGAAGACTCTGCGCTGGGCCTTCGACAGTCTAAAGATCACCTCGTTCAAGTAGGAGAACAACAAGCAGAAGAAGGGGATTCGTGAAGAAGAGCCCTAAAAGAATCCTGCGCAGGCTGGTGTCCTACATGTACATCCGCGGACTATCCGGTCTGCTGACCCAAAAGGTCCCACTAAACTCGAGTCACCTTCAGTAGTGGACGATAAAGATTTGTTCCTGCCGGGATCCAATCGAACTCTGTTGATAGATAGATCCTAAAAGATGTAGTACACACTCTGCCAGGAAAAGGCGAGGAATTCGTATTTAAGGATTAATATATGCGCAGTTGAGCGTGGTTCCTTCTCGACAGTTTTTACTTAAAAATTGCCCACGTGTTTTCAAAACACGAACTATTGCTGCAGATTTTCCTAAATTCTTTGTGGAATTTTACGTCCCCTTTTTCTAACTCATCGTTCGTTTTCATCTACGATATCACGCTGGGGATATTTTCTCCAATCGGATACTTCTGTCCTCAGTAGTACAAGTCAAGCGTAATGCCGGACTCATTTAGACCGATCGATTAGATCGAAACGAAGACAGAAATGAAAAGGAAAATAAACATTAAGATTCAGAAAGAAGATAATTGAATTAATCTATCAGTGTATGGATATCCGGGTACCTCCAACTGCGATTCGACATATTGACAATTTATTTCTAGCTGCTGAGCATCCGACATTCTTTTTTACTATATTTTAGACGGTTTATCGAATATAAAAGCTCTTTGTATTTCATTTTGTGTGGAAAAAAATTCCGGCACATTTGAACATTTAACATATAAAGTTACTTTAGGTACCTGGGTAGCCAAAAGTTAATTGACAGAAAGGGTTAAATAAATATATTAAGCGCAGATGGTTCTCGATACAAAATAGGACAAATCTTTGATGTATTCGGGATCGTCTGCGCGACACTTTCTAATACTTTTGCAACATCTTTTTACCGAAATCTTTGCTGTATCAAGTCATGTCGTAGGGTGTTTTAAAGCCAAGATACTCTTCTCGTAATTATAGTTATACACATCTTAACTTTTAAGGATACCTAATCTCGAGTCGGACTAATGTTCTCTCTAATTGAGCGATATATTGGAGGACATTTAGCGTACGAACATGCAGACTGATAGATTTAATGTAACATTAATCCTTACTCCATCATTTATCAGCAAAAATATGTAGGATTTCGCTAATCTTATGCTATACTTATCTTTATTGTATAACTTCCTTTACAATAGTTCACTTGGATTCTCTCTTCAAGAGACGAATGACTTCTTAAAAATTATAAAAAATACGAGAAATTACAATATAATAATAATAATAATAATAATAATAATAGTAGCGATGATAATATTATTAAGCAAAACATATCGTAAAGAGATATTCAAAATTATTTAATATGCGACAAGACACGACTCTCAGGTGCATTCTAACGGGTCTCTAAAGACATTTTAATTAAATATTAATTAAATATTAGATATTATTAATAAAATATAATAATATAATATAAAATATATATTATTTATATTATTATATTTTATTATAATATAATAATATAACATATAATATATATATTATTATATTATTAAGGAATTTTAATTAAATATTAATTAAATTACTGCGAGGGTGGGATACATATTCACTCGAAAATCGAATAATCAATTTCTCGATTTTTGTACCTCCGTTTATCGTTTATGATTATTTTTAATCGGCACTAAGAGACGCGGTCCTAATAGTCGTGCGATAGTCAATTAATATATCGAGACGTAAATAATACGTAAATACATCGTAAATAAATCTCTCTGATATCAAACAAGTTTCGAGTAAATTGATGCATAAATATTTTAAAATAAATATTTTTAGATTTCTTAAAGAATTTCTAAAATAGATATTCGTTTCGAATATAATTTGTCGTAACAAGCACATCAAATCCCAATTTCAAATGAAATACCCAATTAATAGCAAAAGTGTGTATCGAGTAATTATAAATAATTAAGGAATTAAGATTGGTATATCAAGAACATTATTTCAGACCAAAAATAAAGAAACTGCCCTCGACATCTTATATGAATAAAAAGCTGCGCGAATCATCGTCTTACATAGAGTCAAAAACAACCCTTGCGCAATAAAAATGTATCATTTGTAGGACGATTTCACAAAGAAGAAGAAATTGATTCATTCATATATAGTATTAAAAAACGAATATCTGATATTATCTGTGTGTGAATATATATATATATATATATATATATATATATGAGAATATGTGCATTCATATATCATGTAAAAATTAGAATCGAAAGATTTTGTCTCTTGAAATTTGAAATATTGTTAAAATTGTATAAAAATTCTTTATAAATTTATTTGCTTAAATTTATATATTTATTATCTTCATACATATGCAGATAATTTTTCGATTTCGAGTTTAATATTTTTTATAATTTTGAAAATATGTATATATATATAATACGTACATATACATATGCTTTGTTACGTAAATGGTTACGCAGCGTATAAGGCTAATCTAACTAATTGGCTGATGTAAGCGTATCCTAATTATTGCTGTTCACAATTAATAAAACGTACGACTGTGCGTCGAGGAAATCATCCACGACCGGCGGATACTGATTAATCTCGAAATAAAAAAGATAAAAAATTTTTTAATGTCATCAAAAAAAAAAATCGAAAAAATTTGCAAAAATTCAAGAATGAAAGAGATAGAGTATAAAAAACGTCTGTGCGATTCATTTCTAGTGCCTTGTAGATATTTCCCATACGTGATTGGGTGTTATATCACAAAATTGGCGAAAATGCAAGAAAGAGGGAGTCAAAAAATAACATAAAATTATATATTATCCGCCACAGTCAGACCTTCGTTACATATATGTGTAAGTACGATGCAGTCGTACAAAGAATGATTGTTGTGTGTGTGTGTGTGTGTGAGAAAGAGAGAGAGAGAGTGTGTCGCTACTAAAAAGATAAGGAGTAAAGATCAATTATACTCAGGACTGAATGTTTTGTATATCGTTTTGTCTATGTCGACATAATTTACGATTCAAATAAACGTTTTTCATTCTAAAATCGTTCTTCCTTCTTTCTCCTTCGTTAAATTCCATAATAATTAAGGATGCGTCGACAAAAATGCAAAGTTTTCAAATTTACAAACACATATAAGAATATCTGTAATACATTTTTCTCTATCGTGATATTATAATATTATTTTTTATGATAATAATATGAATTTTTAATAAAAAAAATTATTTATTATATATAATTTAAATATTAATAATATGAATTTTTTATCTTTATTATGATATTATTTCTGCTCTCGAAATAAGTTTGCTTTATACACACACACACACAAATATATATATATATATACACATACATACTTTCTTATTAAATCCTCGAGAGAAAAATACAATATTATAAAATTCATTAAGTTTACATGAAAGAGAATAAACTTTTTGAGCATTAGTGAAAAATTTTTTGCTTTAATTTTTTTATTATTAAGTGTATAAAAATATACTATAAAACTATAAGGCTGTCATATTATAACTTTTGCATTAAGATATCTAGAAAACCAAAGCTTTCATAAAAAATGTTTCATAGAAAAGGTGTAGGATTTCGAAGGGTTGAAACATTTTTGAGATTTTAAAGTTATCAATACTTTTTTAAACGCAACCACATCATAATTTTCTTATACAAATCGATTTCTCGTAATATTTGACATAAAAGAATGTTAAAGTATAAAATAGTCGAAAAAAATAAATAATTACGAGATTATTTTATACTTCATTTTGATAATTGATACGTTTTGATAAAGAATATTAAATATCTCACAATATATATACTCATTTTTCGATAATCTTATCTTTATCTTTCTGTATAGAATAATATTAAATAAATCAATTAATATGAGAAAAATTGATATAAAAAAATTACAAGAATTACTCTTGTAATTTAAAAAAATTGTAATTTGTAATACACACTTTTTTAAAATAATTATGTCTTTTTTGACATTAAATGATTTATTTCATTATTCTATGCAAAAAATTACTAAATTAAGATTATCAAAAATGAGTAAATATATTGCAAGATATTCGTTGTCAAAATTGGTCAGAATAAAATATAAAATATCTCGTAAACTATTCATTTTTCAACTATTCAACTTTAACGATTTTGTATGCCAGCTGTTACATAAATCGATTAATAAGATTAATCGACTAATAAGATTATTCCATGTAGAGGTATTTCTGAGATTTCGAGTTGCTTTATAATAACGAAAGAAAAATTTTGAAACCTACATATTATAAACTCGTAGTCGGAATAAGAGAAAAAAAATAATACAAATTATAAAACAATTTTTCGCTTAAATCTCACACTTATTGAAGAACAATGTACCTACTTTACAATTTTTAATAATTATGTATAGAATATAGGGACTAGAGTGAATGGCTATATTACTGGCAGTGTCCCTATTACTGTCAGTTAATATTTAAATGGTTTTTATAATCTAACCATAAATGTTACATTATTTTAAAAAATGTTTTAAAATTTTTCAATAAATTTACTTATTATTAAAGTGAATAAATAAAAATTAAAGTTAAAAATACTAAATTAGAGATAATAAAACAGCATGAGCCTATTACGAGCTATGTGAATTGATGTCAAACATATATACTTCCAAACTTTACATCAAAATCGTATAAATCTACTTTACAATGAAACGTTTCGACGCTTACTTGCGTCTCTTTAATCATAATTATGGTAGTTAAAACATAGTGAAACGTTGGTTAAGCCAGTACGATGTGATCCGTATTAAGTCAATCCTCCTCTAATATGTCCTAGGTCTCGTGATTTCTATTATTAAAATTATTTTATTACATATAATACTTCTTCAAACAATATAACCGAAATTCAAGTAACTTATAATATAACTCTCACCATAACTTCCAAATTAAAAAACCATAGATTGACACTAGTCACAGAAAGATAGAACATCTTGGTACTCATGTTGTAAATACAAAAGTGATACGAGTCGCGACCTGACACTCTATATATATCTGCTGCTAATTGGTAAACATGTTTTGTAGAAATTGTTTAAAAAGTTCGTTAGGAAGACTTCAATAAAGGAAAATAACTGCTATCTAATGTATATCTAAATCTTCAATTTTATTTAAACCTCTGTTTTGTTGTTTTATGAAAATCATCTCTGATATTAATCGTTTATAATAATTGGGTTCACGATCAAGAATTTTTATGTTTTCCCAATTAATAGAGTGATTTTCACTGATAATATGTTCAGATATTACCGAAGGTTTCGTGTGTAAATATCTAATATTATTTTTATGTTCCTTTATTCTTGTCTTCAATTGTCTTTTTGTTTGATCAACATAAGTCGCATTGCAATCCTTACAATTAATTTTATAGATAACATTATTGGTCTCCATCCTTGGTGCCGAGTCCTTATGCACCTTAATAAATTTATTTAGACGATTGAAACATTTGAAGCCTGTGGCATATTCTGTTTTTTTGAAAATTTCGCATACTCCCTCTGATAATCCATTAATATACGGAACAGCTATGAATCTTTTCTCCTTTTTATTAGTAATATTGTCATTAACATTAAACTTATAGCATTGTTTAATTTAGTGAATATTAAACTTTTTATTCTGGAAATAGCATTTTTGAATATAAACTGAAGAGAATATTCATTACTTAATAAAATATTGATGCTAAATTTTATATTTTTTGGTGAAATTTGGGATGTGATAATAATATAGATCTGTCAATTAAACTATAGATAATACCAATTTTATGGCAGGTAGTATGATTTGAATAAAATGAAAGATATCTGCTCGAATAAGAATTTTTTTGGTACCAATCTATTATAATCTTATTATTGTTGGTATAAATTTTTAAATCTAAAAAGTTTATAGATCCATTATCTTGTAATTCATATGTAAATTTGATTCTATCGTGAAATGAATTAAACATATCTAATGTGTTCTGTAAAGCATCTTTTTTGATCGCAATTAGAATATCATCAATATATCTGTAGTAAAACTTAATATCTTTGTCAAATTAATATAAAACTTTATTTTCTAAATCTTGTAATAAAAGATCAGCCACAATAGGCGATAGTGAAGAACTCATAGGTGTTCCAAATGTTTGGAAAACGTCTCATTGTAAAGTAGATTTATACGATTTTGATGTAAAATTTGGAAATATATATGTTTGACATCAATTCACATAGCTCGTAATAGGCTCATGCTGTTTTATTATCTCTAATTTATAAATTAACGAGCTTATTCATTCATTTAATTTATATGTTAAAAATACTAATTGAAAAACAACTTAAAGTTTGAGAAGCATGTTTTTTTTCATGGATTGCGTCCATTTTTGTTAAGAGAGTAGAAAACGGTACCTACAAAAATAATTGATTAAAAGTAAATTTTAAACTATAAGTTTTGTTAAAGCGCATTTTTTATTAATGTAGCGTTAAAATTGAGCAAAAAAATTAAATGATGAATAAATTATTAATTTATATAATTAAATATTATTGAGTCAGTAATATGTTCAGTTTTTTGATATTGTTCCTAATAATACTGTAAACAGTATTACGGACATTAATCGCGCAGTGAACGTACATAATACTGACAGCTAACTTAATCTATTTACTTGTGTCATTTATATGACGTAACATTAATTCAGGTTATGAAAAATTGACAGTAATAGGGCCAGAATTAGGTACAACATAATTTGGAGGTTGCCAGTATTAGGTGTAACTACATGTAACCGCATTATTATATTAATTAATAAATGACAAATTAATTTCATTTTATTTTTTAAATTTTATTCTTAAATTATATACTCATAACAAATTTAAAAACCATATGACACTGTAATATTATTGATCAAATATACATTTAATCAAATATATAACTGAACGACTAATATGCCAGTAATATGGCCATTCACCCTATATAACGTTTCTACAAAAAGTCTCCCAGCCATCAGAAAAATATTTAAGCGAGAGTACCATTTGATATAAAGAAGCATTGTTTTAAATTGGAATCGTTTTGCTATCCTTCATTCATATCCAACGAAAAGTCGTCCGAAGGATACGCGGAGTGCGTCAATAGTAACCTATGTAAACGCGACTGTCAGAATTCTGAGGGTTATACGTGACATGTCCAACTATAGAGACAATATTTCTTAGGGAAGAAGACAGAACGAAAGAGAAAGAGAGAGAGAGAGGGAGCAAATACGCTTGCCGCAGACACAGTACGTGTTTTTATCCATGGCCATGACAGAACTAAGGACTGACCTAGTTACAGGGGTTTGCACCCCTGCATGACGTCAGACGTGCGCGGTAGCCCCATTCACGAGTCTTCGACAAGGCAAATCGGTATACGGTGCCATGAAATATCATAGTTCATTCAATGATTCCCCCACTAACTCGTGTCCCTTTTCCTCTCTTATATTATTGTCATCGTCCCGTATCTTTCTCTTTGTCATTTAAAAATAACTTCACGTGTTTCCTACGATGTGTACTGTGAATGTAATATATTTCCATATTAAAGGGATGCCAATACTGTCTGTTTTATCGAATATTATTTTCATTTAACTATTTATTGACTGTACAAAATGAAAAATCCTTTACTAAAATTAAAGGATAATAACACACCTGGGCTATCATATATATGTCTATAAAAAAACATAGTTTTTTTATCGGTTAGATTGGGTTAGGTTGATCTGTAATAATTTAGTTTTCTTCTTTTTTATATGCATATATGTAGTAGTCCAGAATTGTTATTATAAATACTTTAATTGCAGTAAAGGATTTTCTATTCGGTATATAAAATAGTTAAATGAGAATATAATATTTATCAATAAAAAACAGACACAGTCGCAGCATCCCCTTAATCCAAGAAGATCACCGATTTCTTTCAAGTTTGATAAAAAATTAATTTATTGATTAATTAATATTTTATATTTAATTTTTTCTTCTATCATAACCTTCTGCATGGATATACCTATATAATTTCTATCGATATATACTGATACCTCGTGAAAACTTCTTTAGCCATCTTGAAATGAATTTTACTCAAAGATAACACAATAAGTTTTCTTAATTCTGTCAGACTGATTACAGATGGATTCAAATAAAACAAAAATTGTGTTACCTTTACCAAACTCAATTTACCCTTATTTTATTGTATTACATCTGGAACAATGCTAAACAAAACAATCAAACTTTGTAACATTTATTTCGATCATGCCCAGATAACTAGTGTGAACACAAGTTGCTTTCATGTTGCTAATAAAGATGTTAGCATTTTGCTACGCATCTATGTCGTCCATTGTACTGTTGTTTGCTAGCATTTGATGTTGGAAATGAAACATTTGCATGTTTTAAACATTATACTGGCATTAGAATTAAATAGATGTTGACAATTAATGCTGATATAATGATAGCAACATATTTATATCTGTTAGCAAATTGAAAACATTATATGCTAACTTTTTGTTAACAATATGCTTATTCAATATGTCCCTTCTTTAGTAAAACATTTGATTACGACAAAATGTTAACGTTATGTTAACTATACTTAACCATTCAAACATTTAATTCATATATTCTTAGCAAATAATCAACATCAATTGCTAGCATTTTATTTTTATACATTGTTTGAGCATCCTTCGTTATCTGGGATGCTAATCAATTTGCTCGAATTACCATATTTTAAAAGTTTCCGAAATATATATATATTGTACTTCTATTATTCTTAAAAAAATGCTCTATCAGAGGAATTAAAATCGCTTTTTTTGGCTAAAAGTCTTATTGGTTACACGAAACGCGCATAGTTTCCTGGAAATAGATGCAGCTTCCGACCGACGCGGATTGTCCGATGATGCTACGCTTCCTCTTTCCCCTACGCTATATCTTTGGCCCAGTTTCCCATTGGCGTAGTGTGACGTCATTCACGTCATTGAAGGCCACTGACAACGCGTCCCAGTTCCGGTCGCCACGGCAATTCCGCCGCGGAACGAACCCGATCAGGTGCTTAATCCCGTAGCCTTCGACCCTTTATCGCGGTCGAGCCCGAACCTCATCCCTTAGCTGGGTATACGTAGGTGCGTACGTAAGGTAATCACGTCAGACACCTCCCTTCCAAGTATTGACCTGTACCTTGTTCTCTATTTCGCGAATATGACACTGATCCTTCTTTTCAGGAATTGTAACTATTTCTTCCTTTGAAGAAGATATAGGAAAGAGAGGAATGTTATTGCTACAATTTTCTACAAATTATTTTAATCTAATTTTTGGTCTAATTCAAGACCAGGTCTAATTTGGTCTAATCATCCCTATTTGACGCAAATAACTCCAAGATTTCGGTTGAATCCGATATAAAGGATACAAACGAGGCTCAAACGCGATGAATACCTTCCACCAACGTCACAGGACAAGGACGCCGGGCTCAAGTCGATGCATCGGGGATACAATGGAGATGAGAGAGGGAAAGAGAAGAGGGATCCGCCACATTCCCCATTCACCCTGGTAGGGGTGCCCAGTCAGCCAGTCGCGTCTAGCCGGCTGGCCGGAACGAAATGCCGACTGAAACGAGAAACAGAGAGGGTTCGTCGACCTCCCAGCTTCATCCCCGCGGATGACGCGATCGTTACGTCACGTAGCCATGACGACGAGCCAGTTTTCTCGCGTTCCACGCACGCCCGGCGGGAAAACTGGAACTTTGACCTACAATTGGGTCGACCGACGAATGACCCTTTCTATCGCATCTCTTCTCCTTCGCCTCTCCCTACCCTTCTTCGAAGATGCACAGAGCCATCCCTTCCCTTCGCTCTTTCTTTGCCGCATTCTAAATGCAGGTAAAAATCTTTTTGGCTGCTGTCGTTCCTCAATAATTGCATGTGCATCGTGATGAATGTATATACGGGGTGTCCTATAGAAAATTGCTTAAACTAATCAGCTGTCATTTTTTAATGCATGCAGTTATTAAGAAAACAAAAATTTTGTGTTGAGAAGAGGAAAATCTGCAGTTTTTAATGGATATAAATAAAATGTTTGTATACCAGTTTATTTTATTGAAAAAAGTAATGAAAAAATTGCTAATAATCATATATGTAAGCTAATAATAAATGTCATAAAATGTTATAAAATTATTTCTATTTTTGAGCTACGTTCTGCAACAAAATGTCTTTTAACAAATAAATTTACGTATATATTGATATGTAAATTTATGTTGCCTAAATATATTTAGTGTATATTATAATTTTATATTCTATTTGAAAATAAATGTCTAATAAGTTACTTATAAACATTTTTTTACACATTTTTAACTTTTTATAAATGGCTAATAGAGTTTGAAAAACACAAAAACATCTAATCGACGTAATTTTAGATTAGACTATATATATCAACCGATGGTTTTGATTAAAAAATAGTTAATTATGTTTTTTCAACTCATGATTTCTTACTGACAAGTATTTATTAAAGAAAATATAAATTAAAAAGAATCTATATCATAATGATTTAATAAATATATTTACAATATTTACCATAATATTTATCGTAAATATTTTCTGATATTTATGATAAATATTTATGATCTATTGAATCTAAGACTTCAAAAACATTTATAAAATATTTATGATAAATATTTATAAAATATTAAAATAATGATTATAAATATTATATAAATATTTTATAAATATTCTGTGCTGTCTGGGATAATTATTAGCACTTTTTTCATTACTTTTTGTCAATAAAATTGGTATACAAACGTTTTATTTATATCCATTAAAAACTGTAAACTGCCCTCTTTCCAACGCAATTTTTGTTTTCTCAATAACTGCAATGCATGCATTAAAAAATGACAGCTGATTAGTTTCAGCAATTTCCTATATGGGACACTCTGTATGTGTGCATGGACAAAATGTCAAGCCATCTTATCCTTTCAAAGCCACTAACTTTAAGAAAACTCGTAATAGACGTCACGTTCTTTCGACATACGCTTGATTGGACCCAAGCGAATTCGAGATTTATTTTTTATTCTTATCGCGATTAAAAGGTCGAGGGTTAAATCGATTAGATTTATTTTTAAATCTTCGAAACATGATATTCGAGAAAACCATACGTATACTTTTTCTAAAATTAGTTATATCCCATACAGCACAGATTATTGCAATTATATTGCAGCAACGTTGCAATGTTGCAAGTTGCAATGCAACATTATAAAGACATTGCAGAGATATAGGTGCACAAAATTCCAGCACACTTGTAGCAACATGACATTAATATTTTGGAAATATTGCATGTAATCCAAATTCTATAATTTATATATTGTAATATATATACATATACCCAGTAAACACCAAGTTACAGCTATATAATTGTTAGTTGTAATTTCCCACTCAAAAATATAATACGTGTATTATAACAATTATATTGTTGAGTGGAAAATTACAACTAACAATTATATAACTGTAACTTGGTATTTGCTGGGTATAATAGTGTAATGAAATAATTTTTTGCAATATTGTATAATAAAAGATGTTAACGATAATCAATAATTTTATTATCTTCCAAAAAGCGGACATTTTAACATTGCTGCAATTCAACAGCAATGATGTAGCAACATTTTGCAGTGAATTTGCAATATTGCAATATTGCGGTGAAAGATTGTTGTAATGTTTTTGCAATCTAACGGTGCTGTATGGGATATAACGGTTTGACTAATTAAACTTTTTGTTATACATATAAGTATAGATTATTACTTCATTTTTATAATGTGTGAGAAATAAATTAATTGATAAATAAATCGGAAATATTTTCTTTTATTTCGTGCGACTTCTTGGAAACTTTATCTTGACTTTATGCCACTTATATGTTGGCATTTATATACACAGGTGATTCTAAAGGGTACTGACTTCAACAGCAAAACTTCAGGAGCATACAGAGAAATCGGAATATAACAACTTTTGTATAGGAACCCATATTTTCCGAAGTACTCCTGAATTGGTGCAAACCTTTGAATGTAAGGAATACATTGTGAACAACACAATAATGAACAATGCCAATTAGAGAAATAATTCTAATTTATAATTTTAATTACTATATATATTGTTCCGATTCCTCTATATGCTTTTTATATATGTATATTGTATATAAATATATATATATATATATATATATATATAAATATCCCAGCAAACACCAATATATAATTGTTACATTGCTATAATAAAACGGAATACAACAGGTAATATAACGTGTACATTACATGTAACATCCATGTTAGTTGTAATTTCTCACTCATAGATGTAACATTTTAATATAACATATATTACATTGTAGTTATATTGTAATTATATACCAAATAGCACATTGATGTATTGATAAGTCAGTGCTATCTTGGGATATAATGACAATATAACTACAATGTAATATATGTAATATTAAAAATGTTACATCTATGAGTGGGAAATTACAACTAATATATACGTTACATGTAACATGCTTAAGTATATAACATTTATATATTATGTTTGCTGGGATGTTACTTGTGTTAGTATACAGTTCGTATTTTGTACTCAGTTAAAGATATCCCTATTATAAATATTAGTATTTTTAACGCAATAGTAAGAGAAACTTATGGCTTCATCAAACAATATGAAATAGCAAACTGCATGTATGGATTAGCATATGATTATGCATAGCTAGACTTTTATATACGGAAAAATTTAATTCTGTTGGAAAATAAAACAGACATATGGATAAATATATATATATATATACACACACACACATTTAATATATATATATATATATATATATATATATATACTATAAAAGTATATATATACACATTAATGTTAAGAAATAAATATTGGTTTACCACCACACTTCACAAACAGCTAGACCAAATCTCAAAACAGCAATGAAAAAAATAAATATAAGAAGTATTGCGAAACCATCGAGAATTATATCTCCTATTTTATTCAGATATGAGAATCTATAAATATATTTTATTGATATCAGAAGGTACATTTTTCTCAGTAGTACTTTTTGTATCAAATTCAATATGTGCCTCACTAATTGATAGTATTACTATAAAAACTAGAAAATAATTCTTATTAATAATCCTATATGCATTAATAAATATAGTAATCATCGATTAATTTATTGATTAGTAACGAGAACATATTATTATACAAACATATTTTTAATAAAACAGATTTATATGTAATAAGATATATATTATTATTAGATAAATATTATTATATTTCTAATAAACTCAGAAAATATATATTCTGAATTTTAATGTTATTATATAATTCTTTTTATACCTATTTTTTGATAAATATTAAAAGAAAACAGAAATGTAAGAGTGGAAAATGAAAAAAAAATTATAATTATTTAAATAAATCTTATGTATTATTATATTTATAAATTATCATTTTACCTGATAAACATAGAAAGAAATTTATAACAGCTGCAAACGAATATACAACTTGCTTTAAAATTTGCATTAATTTAATGAAATGCATTGTAAATATTTAAAGATTTTATATCAAAATTTCTCAATAAGATTTGATATCACAATTGTTTTCATCCAAATTTTCTATGTCGCTTAAATTGCGTTATCAATATCGCGATACTGTATTACTTTCCAGCAGAAAACATTTATGGTAGCATGAAAAAAATAAAATATTTAAGATTAGTGAAAAAAACTGTCATTAAAGAACATTTTAAAACTTCAGTTTAGTTATAATTAATAATGTATATTCCAATGTCATTTTTGTAATAAATTTTCAGTTAGAGAGTAGATAATATTTGTCATAATTAAAGTAATAACTTATTGTTAATGTAAACTATTGTAGAATAATTAAAAATTAATAACCGTCAAATTTCTTCTTCAATATATTATTTGTTTCATTTATTATTTGACTATATAAAATCATAGCAACTGTAATAAATCATACAATATCACATATAATAAGTAATAAGCAAAAACCTTTTGTTGATTCTTTATTTATTTTCGATAAAGTCGTTAATTTTTTCTTTAAATTCTTGCGTATGAATTAATGTATAATATTCTGACAAACAATTAATTTTATGATTTTTTAATTATTATGACAAAATAATATGTGAGATAAAAGTATCTTGTAAAGATTATCGATTTAAATTCCGCTTTTGATTTATTTACATATAATAAAAAAGTAATATTAAATTACATTAATAAATTTCGCATATTCTGAATAATATGCATATTATTATAATAATATGCATATAATTTTACATTTTACATTTGCATCGTATTTTAATTAATTAATTATTTTTAATGTTTTCATCACATTAATAAAAATATTTCACCACATTCTATGCTATAAAAATGAATTTTATTAATTGAAAAAATAGTTGAAAATATTTTATTCGCTTTTTATGATAAATTAATATTCTATAATTGTATTTCTCTTAGGTTGAATTTAAGGAACAATAATTTCCAAAATTTTTAAGATGAAAAATAATTCTTTGGGAAATATATACAAATTTATATATTTTATTAGAAATTAAGACCAATTTATATGAAAGAATACTTGGAAGTATGATTTCGTAATTTTTAAAAAATTTTTGATCAATTAGAATTCGTATTATGATAAATACCAACCTTTTTGATATTTTGGATTAACTTTTGAGACAGACTCTTGCACAATTATTTTAGGCTTATTTTTTAATACACGTTCGACAATAAATAGAGCGACAATTTTAATTTATAGATTCGTGTTTTATGGATAAATTACACAATATTGTAAAGTTTCAGCAAAATCGGAGAGAACAGAATTCTCCTTCAATATTACCCCGCGTTTTAATTAAATTCATTAATTACACTCTTGTAATATAGTAGTGATATTAAACTTTTGCTGATTTTCGACACGTTTCAAATATTTGATCAAGTTTATCGCGTTCTTTTATTAAGTGTTTCGCATAAAATTATAATTCATAATTTAATTCGATTTTTGTTCAAAGAGACAAATCTTAATTAAATTTAATTTCGAGAATATCGTGCAAATGTCTCGTTAATGCAAACAGTATATTTGCGCGTAAATTGTAATTGATTGTGTTTCTCGTGAAATACATTCTGTTGACAAAATTGTAAATAGAACCCCCGCAAATCTGCGAAGAGAAGGCGTAGGAAGCATTCAAAACAATTTCCGAGTAATTGATTATTTATTATTAATTGCGAAAAACCACGTGGCGTTTATTCCCATCTATTTGTTTCATTTAGATAAAATAAACAATAATTTATATATTGTATATATTGTATATACAAAAGCTTATACTTAAGGAAAAACATTTTTTTGAAAGTTAAATAATTATTTTATTAAATACATATAAATTGATAATATTTTGTTGCTATTGTGCATTAATTATATAAATTATAATATTATTATTATTATTATTGTTATTGTTGTTGTTATTGTTATTATTGTTATTATTGTTATTGTTATTATTATTATTAATTGATAAATTACATATTTTTATTTTATATTAAAAAGAAAATACATTTGGGTTGAAAAATTACACTTATATATATATATATATATATATATATATATAAAATAAAAATATATATAAATATTTTTTCCCTTAGAATAAAAATTAGATAAAGGAGCGCTTTTTTTCTTCTCTAAATTTCAATAAGTTATATTTTTTGTGATTTTACAATGGCTTTATAATGGAAATCTTACGAGGGTCTGCTACATTCGTTCTTTTAATGATATTTAACGTGATCGTATTTCGATTGATCTTTAATGAATTTTCAAAAGAAAATGTCACAAATTGTTGCGTAAGGAAATACGTCACGTGTCACGTTTTATATTATATAATCTCTAAAAACTCACCTTTAAAAAAAGGTAAAAAAAGGCGACCAGTTAAGGGCACGCCATTAACAAAAATTATCCATTGCAAACCCATGTAGAATCCTATCCTATTGCAAACCCATGTAGAATCCTATAAAAAATTAATCATTGCAAACCCATGTAGAATCCTAGGCAAAATTAACCATTGCAAACTCATGTAGAATTGTATTAAAAATGATCCATTGCAAACTTATGTAGAATCCTACATTGCAAACCCATGTACAATAGAATTGTATGAAAAATTATCGATTATAAATTCATGTACAATCGTAACAAAAGTAATGAAATAAAAAAAAAAATTGCGCCAAGTGAAAGTAGAAACTTGTACCAGTGGAAAATTAAAGTTGCAGACATATATAGAGTCGTATAATGAATCAGTAAAAATTTAAATTTGCAAATGTAGAATGCTAAGTTTCAAAATTACAATGCACCTTAAAGTAACATTAATTAATTTAAACACAAAACATATTTTAACTGTAATGAGTTTAAAAGTAACAATTTAATTTTAATTTTGTTAGAATATTATTTAGCAGCGCTCCCAGTTTTTTTAACTAAAATTTTTTTATTTCTTTTTTACATGGCGCATGGACTTGGCATCTTGTTTATCTTTTTTTTTAAAAGATAAGTTTTTTTATGGTACGATTCTACATTTGCAAATTTAAATTTTTACTGATTCATTATACGACTCTATATATGTCTGCAACTTTATTTTTCCACTGGTACAAGTTTCTACTTTCACTTGGCGCAATTTTTTTTTTATTTCATTACTTTTGTTACGATTGTACATGAATTTATAATCGATAATTTTTCATACAATTCTATTATACATGGGTTTGCAATGTAGGATTCTACATAAGTTTGCAATGGATCATTTTTAATACAATTCTACATGAGTTTGCAATGGTTAATTTTGCCTAGGATTCTACATGGGTTTGCAATGATTAATTTTTTATAGGATTCTACATGGGTTTGCAATAGGATAGGATTCTACATGGGTTTGCAATGGATAATTTTTGTTAATGGCGTGCCCTTAACTGGTCGCCTTTTTTTACCTTTTTTTAAAGGTGAGTTTTTAGAGATTATATCATTCATTTTTGTATATCAAGAGACACGGTAGTGTCTCGCGACCAGTTAAGGGCGTAGCGGAGACACCGTGTATCTTAACGCGAGTCGGACATTTGAGTCTTTATAATATTTCGAATCCTCAATAATGGCTGAAGCAATCGAGTTTATACTAGACTTAATCGATAGATTGAGTTCGAATTATATAATAAAAGTGTCTTTATTTCTGCTCTACGTGATTTGTAAGCAGAGATATATAAATGCAAAGTCGAAATATGAAAAATTTCTATTAAGAAACGTCCCCGTCATTACCATCATCGACCACGCATACATAGTAGTATCGTGTTACACGTAGTCACACGTATACAACACATGCGCACACATATATCACACGTACACAACACATGCAAGATGCATGTAGTGGTAATTTTGTCCATCTCGCACGTTTTACAACAGATGGCGATAGTGGCGCTCCGCCATATCGGCAGCGTGCGGGGTTATGTTGGCTAACTCTCTCTCTCTCTCTCTCTCTCTCTCTCTCTCTCTCTCTCTCTCTCTCTCTCTCTTTCTCACACACACACACACACACACACTTTCTCATTCTCACTCACTCACTCACTGTTCGTCTTGTGTACTTATTTAGTACATTCATGATTAAACATCTATATGCATTAATGTGAAATTTACTTACAATTAGTTTACTTGAAATATTCAATCTCTAAAGTGTTTATCTTATAAGATAGACAAAAAAATCTGAGTAAATAATAAGAAAAAAAAACAAGGATTATTATTGTCATAATTTTTTATCAATTAAGTACTCTCAACTATCCAATAATTAAATAAATACGTACAAATGTGCGCGCGTGTACACACATACACATATTGATATATTAAAGAGATTGAAGGAGAGGAAGGAGAAGATAATAATTTAAATATTCACATATATTTTCAAATATTATATATGAATTTATAGTTTACATATCTAATTAATAATGAATTTCTAATTATATTAAACATATCAAAATAAAGACATACATGTATTTATCAAATGAATAAAATTATTGAATACAGACTTAAAAAATTTATTAAACATACTGTAGACTTAAAAAATTAATTAATTAAACATATTCCAAATTTAGAAAAAATAAACTTTATTTATATATGCAACAGCTTTTTAAACTAAATTTTTAAATTCTATTTTATATTAGACAATTATCTCAATCAACATCTACGTCCACATTAGCTGCACTGCAGACTACCTCTACAGCCACATTATCTGCTCCGCGGATATAGCGTTATGCCAATACGATACATTACATGTACTTACTTACTTGCCTTTACTGTACCAACTCTTGTTCTTTCCACGTAATCATGTTTTTACAGTTATCGTTTGCTGTATATCTTCCAGCAAACTTTATTTCGTGTGAAGTGTATTTAATTAATTAAATCTCTGCGAAAGATTGAGAAGATGAAGGGATAATTCAAACTATGAAGACATGGTTACATGGAAAAGACAAGAGTTGATACAATAATAAAGACATACATGTATTTGTATCCTGCTGGCATAAGGTTATAGAAGTTGATTGAGATTGAAAAATAATAATGAAAATAATAAAAAAAATAAAGACACATGTATTTGTATCGTGCTGGCATAAAGTTATAAAAGTTGATTGAGATTGAAAAATAATAATAAAAATAATTAAAAAAAGGAAATATTCAATCATCATTTAAAAGCATATTTGAAATCTGTAGAATAAACAGTTTTTGCAAAAAATGTGGAGCATTTGAGCTCTAGTAAGTCTAAAAATAAATGTAAACATCAATTAATAATAACTGATGTTATATATATATTATATATATAAACCAATTTGTTGCAATATTCACTATAAAAGGTTGTAAGGGTAAGATGGCTAAAAGAGAATAATTTAAAAGATAGTTAACATAATTTTACATAAACTGAAATATTTCATAAAATAAAATATTTGTAATATTTCGAAGTTTATGTAAGATTATGTAAAAATTATACCTTTACAACTTTTTATAGTAAATATTGCGAGGAATCGATTTATATGAGAAAAATTAAGGTAATTCTATTTTGAAAATATAAGTGACCTTTAAATAACCTTGAAAATCGCCGTTTAGGAAAAAGTCTGTGTCAACTTTTTCTTTTTCGAAATCCTGCAACTTTTATCTAAATTTAATAGAAAATGTATAAAAAATGCTCGACATTAGTACACACACACACACACACACATATGGGTAAATTTATATAAATAGGGTGCTTTAGGAGGAATGATCAGGATTCTAGGATATGATTGTACACATCATTTTAAGCAAAGAAGTTTAGATAAACATGTTTAATAATTGTTCTATTCCGGTCATAAAAATATACAAAAATGAATGATATAATCTCTAAAAACTCACCTTTAAAAAAAGGTAAAAAAGGCGACCAGTTAAGGGCACGCCATTAACAAAAATTATCCATTGCAAACCCATGTAGAATCCTATGAAAAATTAATCATTGCAAACCCATGTAGAATCCTAGGCAAAATTAACCATTGCAAACCCATGTAGAATCGTACCCATTGCAAACCTATGTAGAATCCTATGAAAAATTAACCATTGCAAACTCATGTAGAATCCTATGAAAAATTAACCATTGCAAACCCATGTAGAATTGTATTAAAAATTATCCATTGCAAACTTATGTAGAATCCTACATTGCAAACCCATGTACAATAGAATTGTATGAAAAATTATCGATTATAAACCCATGTACAATCGTAACAAAAGTAATGAAATAAAAAAAAAATTGCGCCAAGTGAAAGTAGAAACTTGTACCAGTGGAAAATTAAAGTTGCAGACATATATAGAGTCGTATAATGAATCAGTAAAAATTTAAATTTGCAAATGTAGAATCGTACCATAAAAAAACTTATCTTTTAAAAAAAAAGATAAACAAGATGCCAAGTCCATGCGCCATGTGAAAAAAAATAAAAAAATTTTAGTTAAAAAAACTGGGAGCGCTGCTAAATAATATTCTAACAATATTAAAATTAAATTGTTACTTTTAAACTCATTACAGTTAAAATATGTTTTGTGCTTAAATTAATTAATGTTACTTTAAGGTGCATTGTAATTTTGAAACTTAGCAGCGCGCCCAGTTTTTTTAACTAAAATTTTTTTATTTCTTTTTCACATGGCGCATGGACTTGGCATCTTGTTTATCTTTTTTTTTAAAAGATAAGTTTTTTTATGGTACGATTCTACATTTGCAAATTTAAATTTTTACTGATTCATTATACGACTCTATATATGTCTGCAACTTTAATTTTCCACTGGTACAAGTTTCTACTTTCACTTGGCGCAATTTTTTTTTTATTTCATTACTTTTGTTACGATTGTACATGGGTTTATAATCGATAATTTTTCATACAATTCTATTGTACATGGGTTTGCAATGTAGGATTCTATATAAGTTTGCAATGGATAATTTTTAATACAATTCTACATGGGTTTGCAATGGTTAATTTTTCATAGGATTCTACATGAGTTTGCAATGGTTAATTTTTCATAGGATTCTACATAGGTTTGCAATGGGTACGATTCTACATGGGTTTGCAATGGTTAATTTTGCCTAGGATTCTACATGGGTTTGCAATGATTAATTTTTCATAGGATTCTACATGGGTTTGCAATAGGATAGGATTCTACATGGGTTTGCAATGGATAATTTTTGTTAATGGCGTGCCCTTAACTGGTCGCCTTTTTTTACCTTTTTTTAAAGGTGAGTTTTTAGAGATTATATCATTCATTTTTGTATATTTTTATGACCGGAATAGAACAATTATTAAACATGTTTATCTAAACTTCTTTGCTTAAAATGATGTGTACAATCATATCCTAGAATCCTGATCATTCCTCCTAAAGCACCCTATTTATATAAATTTACCCATATGTGTGTGTGTGTGTGTGTGTACTAATGTCGAGCATTTTTTATACATTTTCTATTAAATTTAGATAAAAGTTGCAGGATTTCGAAAAAGAAAAAGTTAACACAGACTTTTTCCTAAACGGCGATTTTCAAGGTTATTTAAAGGTCACTTATATTTTCAAAATAGAATTACCTTAATTTTTCTCATATAAATCGATTCCTCGCAATATTTACTATAAAAAGTTGTAAAGGTATAATTTTTACATAATCTTACATAAACTTCGAAATATTACAAATATTTTATTCTATGAAATATTTCAGTTTATGTAAAATTATGTTAACTATCTTTTAAATTATTCACTTTTAGCCATCTTACCCTTACAACCTTTTATAGTGAATATTGCAACAAATTGGTTTATATATATAATATATATATAACATCAGTTATTATTAATTGATGTTTACATTTATTTTTAGACTTACTAGAGCTCAAATGCTCCACATTTTTTGCAAAAACTGTTTATTCTACAGATTTCAAATATGCTTTTAAATGATGATTGAATATTTCCTTTTTTTAATTATTTTTATTATTATTTTTCAATCTCAATCAACTTTTATAACTTTATGCCAGCACGATACAAATACATGTGTCTTTATTTTTTTTATTTTTATTATTATTTTTCAATCTCAATCAACTTCTATAACCTTATGCCAGCAGGATACAAATACATGTATGTCTTTATTATTGTATCAACTCTTGTCTTTTCCATGTAACCATGTCTTCATAGTTTGAATTATCCCTTCATCTTCTCAATCTTTCGCAGAGATTTAATTAATTAAATACACATCACACGAAATAAAGTTTGCTGGAAGATATACAGCAAACGATAACTGTAAAAACATGATTACGTGGAAAGAACAAGAGTTGGTACAGTAAAGGCAAGTAAGTAAGTACATGTAATGTATCGTATTGGCATAACGCTATATCCGCGGAGCAGATAATGTGGCTGTAGAGGTAGTCTGCAGTGCAGCTAATGTGGACGTAGATGTTGATTGAGATAATTGTCTAATATAAAATAGAATTTAAAAATTTAGTTTAAAAAGCTGTTGCATATATAAATAAAGTTTATTTTTTCTAAATTTGGAATATGTTTAATTAATTAATTTTTTAAGT
This sequence comes from Nylanderia fulva, assembly GCF_048542155.1. Lineage (NCBI taxonomy): Eukaryota > Metazoa > Arthropoda > Insecta > Hymenoptera > Formicidae > Nylanderia > Nylanderia fulva. Next base: position 290,993 of record NW_028189622.1, read on the forward strand.
TTATGTTTAATAAATTTTTTAAGTCTGTATTCAATAATTTTATTCATTTGATAAATACATGTATGTCTTTATTTTGATATGTTTAATATAATTAGAAATTCATTATTAATTAGATATGTGTGTGTGTGAGAAAGAGAGAGAGAGAGAGAGAGAGAGAGAGAGAGAGAGAGAGAGAGAGAGAGAGAGAGAGAGAGTTAGCCAACATAACCCCGCACGCTGCCGATCATGAATGTACTAAATAAGTACACAAGACGAACAGTGAGTGAGTGAGTGAGAATGAGAGAGTTGTGTGTGTGTGCGTGTGTGTGTGAGAAAGAGAGAGAGAGAGAGAGGGAGAGAGGGAGAGAGGGAGAGAGAGAGAGAGAGAGAGAGAGAGAGAGAGAGAGAGAGAGAGAGAGAGAGAGAGAGAGAGAGAGAGAGAGAGACAGAGTTAGCCAACATAACCCCGCACGCTGCCGATATGGCGGAGCGCCACTATCGCCATCTGTTGTAAAACGTGCGAGATGGACAAAATTACCACTACATGCATCTTGCATGTGTTGTGTACGTGTGATATATGTGTGCGCATGTGTTGTATACGTGTGAATACGTGTAGCACGATACTACTATGTATGCGTGGTCGATGATGATAATGATGATGATAATGATGATGATAATGATGACGGGGACGTTTCTTAATAGAAATTTTTCATATTTCGACTTTGCATTTATATATCTCTGCTTACAAATCACGTAGAGCAGAAATAAAGACACTTTTATTATATAATTCGAACTCAATCTATCGATTAAGTCTAGTATAAACTCGATTGCTTCAGCCATTATTGAGGATTCGAAATATTATTAAGACTCAAATGTCCGACTCGCGTTAAGATACACGGTGTCTCCGCTACGCCCTTAACTGGTCGCGAGACACTACCGTGTCTCTTGATATATAGGAAACTTACTATGGCTTTAATAAGCACATGTCGGCAATAATTTGAATTTCTGAAAGTTTATACAACAAATGTTTGACTTTGTTAAAGGATTGTTAGAAGTTAGAGTTGAAAAATAATTAAAAGGATATTAATAGAAAGGAAGAGAGAAGGAAGAATTTAATTTCAAAGAAAACTTATATAATAAAATGGAAATCTCTTATATACAATTTTAAATGCAAAAAGCTGTGCTTTTAATATACTGAAATAGAATGTGGTATATTTTACATCATGCATTCTAGAATTAATTAATTATTATAAATAAATTATTACAATAGTTAATTATTGTGAGGAAATTTAAAAAAATTTAGTGTGTAAAAAGTTTACGTTCTTATAAATAATATTTTAAATCTGAGATGTTTATGAATTTACATTTTCTACAGATTAATTTACATTAAACGTTTATTATCCAAATTAAAAAGTTAAAGTTTTCGAAAGTCACAGAGTGTCCCATTTTAAATAATGCATTGCTATTTCTCAAAAATCCTTTCATCAAAGATAAAACCACTATATAATTTTTTTAAATAAATCAATTCCTCGTAATATTTGGTACAATAAATTATTAAAAAAGTAAAACTCTGCTCTCGACCGTACTGGCAAATATTATTTATTAAATAACGTTTCGATCCTTCTTTGAGTCCTTATCAAGTGATCTAGATATATATAGAGAAGAAATACAGTACAGAGAGTAATACAATAAAAAAAAACTACTTCAAAAAATTACTTAACAATATTACAAAATAATAAAAAAAGCGAAACATACTTGTGAAAATAAAAATAAAATTATCATTTTAAGATGTCAAAAACAAATATAGTGTCGGTTTGACAATACGTTAAGACTCTTAGACGATTATTAAAAATATCGGATTTAATGTTGTTCATAATATTCCTAAAAAACCGAATTATTTAATTACACTCGGCAAGGATAGACTGCCTACAGATAAGAATGAAGTAGTTTATGAAATTAATTGTAATGATTGCAACGTGTCATACATCGGACAAACAAAGAGACATCTATGTACACGTGTAAAGGAACATTTCAGCAACATCAAAATGCATTCGAGTAATTTATCAGTTTTCAGCAAACATAAAATTGAATTCGATCACGATTTTGACTGGACTTCGCCGGTTATTTTGCACAGTGAAAAACACGTAAGAAAAAGAGAAATCGCTGAAATGTTTTTTATTAAGAAAAATAATAACGCTATTAATTTACAAAAGGATACCGACAATCTAAGTAATATCTACGACAAAATAATAAAGGTCGTTTAGTCTCTCATAACTCGTCTAAGAGTCTTGACGTGTTGTCAAACCGACACTATATTCGTTCTTGACATCTTAAAATTATAATTTTCTTTTTATTTTTACAAGTATGTTTCGCTTTTTTTTATTATTTTGTAATATTGTTAAGTAAAGTAATTTTTTTATTGTATTAATCTCTGTACTGTATTTCTTCTCTATGTATATCTAGATCACTTGATAAGAACTCAAAGAAGAGTCGAAACGTTGTGATTTAATAAATAATATTTGCCAGTACGGTCGAGAGAAGAGTTTTACTTTTTTAAATTCTGTCTGGCGATTCTCAAATATCTACGTTTTTATAAATTATTAAAGTTGAATAGTTGAGAAATAAATGGTAAATTGATTTATGTAAGGAAATTATATATGGTTCTATTTTAAAAAAATAATAGAGTAACCTTTAAATGTCAAAAATATCTCCATCTGAAATAAGACTATGCTTACGACAAGATGTTCGTCTCGAAATCCTACAATTTTTGTATAAAATATTTTTTGATTGAAGAATTTTCGAAAAAGATTAATGTATTATTTAAAAAAAGTTACCCTATACATGACTCTTGAAAATAAGTTTAACTTTTTAACTTAGATTACAAGTAACACAGTTACGTAAATGTGATGGATTAGTGAGAATTATCTTAGTGTTAATTTTACGACGTTTTATTTCGTTTATTGATGTAACGGCGTTTAAATATGTTTATTAGACTCTTATACGTTAAACATAAACTTTAGACTTTTGTGGTTTTAATTTGCTTTGTGTACTGCGCTGAAGAAGATCCGAAAAATTGGATCAAAACGTTCGCTTTTTCATTTGTTTTAACTTTCGAGTTTATTTTTATAATTTTATATCAATTTAAACTTTATTGTTTCTATCAGTATATATTGATTAAATATAATAAAATAGTTTTTATAACCTTAATATTACTTCTGCTCTCTTATTAGCCTTTTATATGTGTAATACTTAGATTACAAGCATTCAAAAATGTAATTAATATGTAAAAAATATAAATTAATAAATATAATTAATATCTCAGCTCTAAAATATAATTTATAAAAACGTAAACTGTTACTTTTAAACACTAATTTTTTTAAAAAATTATCTTACAAATTGTAATAATTAATTATTGTAATAATTATAATTAATTCCATTGCATGACCCAAAATAGTTATATTACATTCAATTTTAGTATATTAAAAACTCTGTTTTTTTACAATTAAAATTAAATTTTATTATATGAAATTATTTGTAAACCGCGAGAAAAGTTATTTTTTGCAGAGCTACAATTGATATGCTTGACTTTAATTTAAAATTAAAAATTATATAGAGATTAAAAATATATTTAGTGAAGAAAGAATTTAATTTCAAAGAAATGTATATAAAATTATTTATTTTTGTGTACATACATATTTTATGTTTCTCGATAAACGATGCAAAATAGCTACTGCTATTCAATTTCGATATCATTGTTTCTTTTTCAAGAATTATAAAATTTTATCTGCGAAATTAATATTTATTGTAAAAGAAGGGTGCTTTTTGTTGCAAGACTATAATTTCAGGAGTTAAATGACGAAGATTTTCCACGACCCTCTAGTTTGACACGTGTTGTAAGCACGTGGCACATGGAGAAACGAAGGTACATAAGGTGTTGCCAAGTGATATCGGAGAGAAATAGAGATCGAAAGAGGCGTGCATTATTCGCGTATACAGGTTGTTAAATTCCTCTTTTTCATTATGCGAATCCCTTAAGCCCCCGTCACAATTTGCGTATTGAAATGTGCTCCTCTTTAATGAGCAATAAATCCAAAAAGTGCAAAAAATCGGATTACGCCGGTATATTTGTCTACACGCGCGAGATTTACGATATATCATCGGCAAAAGGAAAAAGAAAAGACATGCACTTTTAACACGTGCAGCATTTTCCGTCTCGACAAATAAGTATAATAAGTACAGCGCTAAAACACAATACATGAGGAAGAGAGAGAGAGAGAGAGAGAGAGAGAGGACTGATAAAATAAAATTTAATAAAACATTCATGCATATATCGTCAAATTAATTAAAATAATAATACATATTTTAATTTAATTTTATATATATATATATATATATATAATAAATATATATATATATATATATATATATATATATTTATTATATAAAAAATATATATACAGGGTGTAACTAAACAAAGGTATACGAAGCACATCATCAGATGCAGAATGACAAACTAAATCGAAAAGTCCTGAGTCATTTTTTAATCTGAACTTTATTTTTGATGCTATAATGTTAAAGTATACCAATTAGCGCGTGGCTACAGGTCTTAGTACGCCTACTATTTATTAAAAAATATTATATATATATTTAATCTTAGTTGTATATATTTTTTATTTTTTTAAATTCTGTCTTTAATGTAATAACTATTTGTTCCTAAATGAATTGTTTCGGTATCGAAAAATTGGATGGAAAGCTGAAAAGAAGGATTGGTTAAAAAGATGTAACGTTGTAGAATCACAATATATTACTTTCTGTAACGTTACATTACATCATTATCATTGTCTCTTCATCATTCTTTCGATATAATTTATATATTAATAGTAACTTTATATATATTTATATAACTATCATCGCGTATGTATTATTATAAATCGGCAATACATATATATATATAATAATCGACATTGTCATGGTCTCTTTACATCATATTACACATACATATACAGATATATATATATATATATATATATATATATAATATACGATCGTGATGTTATGGATCGAGAATAAAAAGCTTTTTTGCGGAACAATTGGAAATACAGTATCGTCCATAAATAGACTTCCTATATGCGTGTGAAAAGTTTATAACATTATTATTACAACATTCATTATAGGCACAATCGTCGTCGCTTATACGTCATTTCTTTTATTTTTCTTCTTTAGCGCCACCTCGCGTAATAATTCGTAATTTCGATGTTATATACGATATTAATTACGATAACTCGTTTCACGGTATCTTTTTTCGGCGAACAAACAAATAAGAGAGTTTTTTAAGTTCACACAAACACGGACATATAGAGATGCGTGTGCGTGTTGCAGAAGAAGAAAACATTCGCGCGTTTGTTGCGTTTAATTATATCTTAACGATTAATTATTTCGCAAGATCGTTCTATATTGTACTTTCGATTTATGCAACTATGCGGTGTTTTTTTTTAAAGAATAGTTGTATACTCGTGCAAAAACTGGCAACTCTGATGTAACTCTAAACGCTCTATAAAAATTATACTTGATTCTCTGTGAGTTTTTTATCTATCACTGATAGATTCGTAGGCAGAAGAAGAAAAGATAGATTTTGAAGGATGGAGAGGGACATTTTTAAAAAAGAGAGAATTATTCAAAATACGAATGTATAATATATTCCTGCTAATATAATATATAATATACCTTATATATTATTTAATATATAATATGTTATAATAATATATAATTTTTAATATAGCGATCACAATATCGAGGATAAATGAGATTGTTAAATATATATGTTTTTTATCAATTTTACCTCTCTCTCTCCTTCCTATTGTGAAAATATATTAAATAGAAAATTAATATAATAAAATTAAACAATCATATATAGTAGGCCAACTAAACGAGCAAATAAATAAGATGTAAAAATTTTTTTATTAATAGTTAAATCATTAAATTAACATTCCGTTACAGAATCGATATAAATTGTAAACGTTTCGACTGCACTACAGTCTTTATCAATACATAAAAATTAAATATTAAAATATAAAGTTAGATGTTAAAAATACAAAGTTAGTTAAATATTAAAATATAAAATTGAAACGATTCTTCGCTGTTGACCAACAGATATGCAAGGCGATTGGTCTGAGATGCCAAGTTATGCGACATTTGAGCATGATTATCGTTTTAACAAGTCCTTTTCCCCGATATTTCAAGTGTGTGTTGCGAAGTCTGAATACCAAATGTGGACATTTGGTATTCAGACTTCGCAACACACACTTGAAATATCGGGGAAAAGGACTTGTTAAAACGATAATCATGCTCAAATGTCGCATAACTTGGCATCTCAGACCAATCGCCTTGCATATCTGTTGGTCAACAGCGAAGAATCGTTTCAATTTTATATTTTAATATTTAACTAACTTTGTATTTTTAACATCTAACTTTATATTTTAATATTTAATTTTTATGTATTGATAAAGACTGTAGTGCAGTCGAAACGTTTACAATTTATATCGATTCTGTAACGGAATGTTAATTTAATGATTTAACTATTAATAAAAAAATTTTTACATCTTATTTATTTGCTCGTTTAGTTGGCCTACTATATATGATTGTTTAATTTTGTTTAATTTATACGAGCCTTTCATTAATTAATTTTAATATAATAAATTAAATAATGCATTACAGCTTATATATATATATATATATATATATATATATATAATATTATATATAAGTATATATTGTATTATATTATATATATATATATATATATAAAATATAATATATACTTATATATAATTTAATATAATATAATATATATGTATATATGTATATATATATATATATATATATATTATATAATGTATACTTATATATAATATATATAATATAATATAATATAATATACATATATATATATGTATGTATATATTATATAATATATATAATATATACTTTTAGAAAACTTAAATTGTTGAATGAATCATAATTTTCAATAAGGTATATAAAGTTAATCCACAATCTCTTTTCTTCTTTAAAGCCGGAAAGGCAAATCCACTTGTGAATAAAACCCACACGAGTTTCATTTTCATGACTTTCGATTCATTAGTAGCAGAATGCTTCACAGCCTGCGGAAAAAGTTGAATTCGTGTTATTTTCGATCTTTATCGCGTTTTTTTGCGATATTTCGATACACAATTTTCTTTACTATTACCATTCTTTTACTGATCAATGAAGTTCACTAGCGATTTAGTTTATGGAAAATGGTCAGAAAAATTGTCGAGGGTGCTGGTACGTCATATTTCTAGAATATACGCATAGAAAAATGCGAAACGAAAGAGAGATACATATATTCTTACGATTGCTTTAATCGTTGTAGCCTTTTGGGCGGAAAGTTTTAGTGCCATTCATCTCTTTCTAGAGTCATTTCTAGTGCTACTTTACATCGTTAATCATTTATATCGATGCCCTAGATTTAAATAACCTGTTTAGATCCAATGTTGATTCTTCGCATGCGTTTTTGATTGCATTTTGTACTCCGGACATGGCTAATATTCAACGAGATATCTAAGTATATAAATTACTTTATTAATGATTTAATGAGTTTCTTCGAATCCTGCGTTGTTATCCAGAAGAAACTTTATCCACTGAATTTGTATAAAATATAATCAAATGAAGTATATATATTATTTATATAATCGACGAAAATTTTAAATATACATTTTGCCACATAATTTTTTTTTTTTCGTCTCGGTTTAATCGTAAAAAATTGCAAAAATGCACTAATTGTGAATCGAGCTGGTAAATTTAAATATTTTGCAAGAGTATAATAATACATCAATATAATTGTTTTATTAATCGCAATATATTAAAAAATAATCATAATAACTTAATCTTTTTATACACGAGAAAATGTGTGAGATATAATAAATATTTATTATTGCATAAATAAATATCGATTGGCTTTTTGTTGGACATTTTTTTCATATTATCAATTAAATTGCATGTAGAGACTTATTCGAATGTGTGTAGATCTGCATTCATTTATTTATTTACGTATGTTCGATAGAATTTTTATTAACTTATCAATTTGATGGAAAAAAAATAAGGTAGTCTTGTTTTTTCACGTAACTGAAACAAATTTTAATTCAGTAAAATTAGATGCAACAATCTGGTGCATTTTTGCAGTTGCTTTTCAATTATACATATATAGTTTAACTTTACAATCTCGTGATTTTATCACTATTATAACGATTGCTATCGTTATAATTAACATTACGTATTTATTAATATTGTTAATCTTATTAATTTTTCTTCACGCAGCGAATGCATTTTGCATCATGTGTGCGTTTTACCAAAAACAGAGATAATTACTAGGTACAAGATAAATTACAAAAATTCCAGGAATTTGACAAATTCACTCTAATTCGTTCGTTATATCTATAAAATTATATTTAATTATATTTTCGCGTCTTTGGCTCTTTCGATAAAAAAGAATAAGTAGTACGATCGACAGTTTGATTCGACGATCCTTCGTCGGACAAATAAATTAATCCTGCAACTGGATAAATGAGTTGTATCGCGATATCAGGAGAGTTTAGAAAACGATATATATATATATATATATATATACCAGGTAGCAAGCTGACGTCATTAAACGTCAAAATGACGTTATTTTGACGTTGATGGTGTCATTTTGACGTTTAATGACGTCAGCTTGCTACCTGGGATGTGTTAACGGGAATATAATAATCTTTTGATGCAAACTTTCCGTCTCATCTTTTCGCAAAAAAAATATCAACTAGTACGTAAAATATATAAATTTCGTGTCAAGAAAATGGAAGAACTGAGAACGTGAAACGTGAAACTGTTAACAAATGAAGATTATCGGTTTTTTTTAAGCGATCGTTGTCGTTTGCGTTACAAAATGAATTTTTCGCTTATTCGAAGTATCGCCCAAATATTCTATCGCGAACAGAGGAGCGTGGATGGTCTTCGTTCGAGCGGTGGAACTTTGATGCACGACCTAGAAAAGTGGAATAAAAATATTAGGTCGTCTTCCGAATTCGTAAAAGACGGAGAAGAAAAGAGGAAATGGAAATATTACTCGATACACGTGTATACCATGCTTCATCCGGCAATAATAATACGTGTCGAAGGAGGAAAAGAAGGTACCGTTTAATTCAATCTGAGTAATAAATAATGCAAACAGGAGGAAAGACCCGGAATAAAAAATAGAAGCAAGCGGGAACAATCACTTTTATCCGCAAGCACAGATCATCCGACACGTTGGATAATATATAATAATACTGATATCAAGGGTTTATGTACAGGCGTGATTTTTCATGCGCGATAACACAAATTTACTCATTTCATGAACTCATCTGTGAGTCTTACCTAGCTTATTCGCTCAGTACTGGCAGTAGGGACCTTACAGAAAAGGTCAGAGAAAAGTAATGTTAAGAAATATTTTGTAATATTAAAGTATACATATATAATATACAAGTCCCATTCTAAACAACGCAGTGCATTTTTATAATCAAAGTTTCCATTGAAAAATGTTAGCATAGTCTCTCATTTCAGGTTAAGGCATTTCTGAGATTTCGAAGTCCTTATTTTTTTAAACACGCGGAACTGTCTATATAGATATAATTTTCTTACGTAAATCGATTTTTTATAATATTTAAAAAATATGTAAAAAAGAATGGAAATATCTCGTAATATACTTATATCGTTTTTCACTGGGTAGCACTGAGTGCGCACCGAAAACTCGTTGAGTTTAGATGGCACTGTCCGAGTGCACTAAAAGTGCGAATTTCTTGCGCTTCCAGCTAAACATACTGGTATACTCTCAGTGCAGTTCTGTGCATATTTGTCGCCCTGAATATGGAAGGATTTAACATTAATTTTAAGGTCAATAATGACCTATTGAACTTAACTCTCGATCCAAGCGAACAAGAGTTAAATTATAAGGGTTCATATATAATCATATCAAGTTATATATAATATATTTATATGTATGGAGGAAATATATTTATTATATATATATATATATATATATATATATCCCAGCAAACACCAATATATAATTGTTACATTGCTATAATAAAACGGAATATAACAGGTAATATAACGTGTACGTTACATGTAACATCCATGTTAGTTGTAATTTCTCACTCATAGATGTAACATTTTAATATAACATATATTACATTGTAGTTATATTGTAATTATATGCCAAATAGCACATTGATGTATTGATAAGTCAGTGCTATCTTGGGATATAATGATAATATAACTACAATGTAATATATGTAATATTAAAAATGTTACATCTATGAGTGGGAAATTACAACTAACATATACGTTACATGTAACATGCTTAAGTATATAACATTTATATATTGTGTTTGCTGGGATATATATATATATATATATATATATAATATAATATAATTATATATTTATTTATTTATATATTTATTATATATATATATATATATATATATATATAATATAATTATACAAATTATAAAAAGAATATATTATAAATGTTTTTATAATTAAATTAATAATATTCACAAATATATATTATAATTTATTAATCTTAAAATTAATATTAATTATTATATATTATTAGTAATCAATATAATATTCATATGATATAAATAATAAATATCATCATCTTCATCACTGCTAGATGATGATGAAGAAAGCAAATCTAACAGTTTAAACATTAATCGTGCATCCCACGCAGCCATATTGATTGCACTAAACTGGCACCGTCTCTCAGAGCTCGTGCCGAATTCTTGCACTAAAGTGCGAAAACTCGGCACTAGACTTTCCAGTGAAACAGCACGCACCGTTTTCATGCGCACCGAAATGCCCAGTGAAACACGTTGCCCATGACGAGTGCGCACTCAGTGCGCACTAGTTCTCCCAGTGAAAAACGCTATTATTTTTTTACTAATCGTATCTTAATAATTTTCCGTAAAATAATGAGATAAATCGATTAAGTAACAAAAAATATAGTTATATAAAAAATATGTACACTTGCACATTGCAAATGGTATTTTAATAAAAGAGTATTTTTAAAAATTATTTTTCTAAGATTATTGAACAATAAATATGTTACAAAATATTATTTCATATTTTTTGTTAAAATGTGTCACAATGAAGCATAAAGTATCTCATAAATAATTCATTTTTCGAATATTTTATTCTAATACTTTTTTATGTCGAATATGACGAGGAATCGATTAATGTTACAAAAATTATTATTTAAAAAAATGTCTTCGAAAATTCCTCCAGCTGGAATAAAACTCTTACAAAGATATTCCCTTTAAAATTCTATAACTTTCTAATAAAATATTTTTTGATAAAAATTTTGATTTTCGAAAAATTTCAATACAAAATTTAAAATGGAACTCTGTTATACACACATAAAAATAACAAATATACATATAAAAATATCACAGATATATACACGTACAAAAATGCTTTAAATATCTTTAAGATCTTGATTGTATGAAAACTCTACAATCCGGTAGCAAACTGACGTCGTTAAACGTCAAACTGACGTCATTAAATGTCAAAATGACGTCATTAAACGTCAAAAGAACGCCATTTGGTGTTTAATAACGTCATTTTGACATTCAATGACATCAGTTTGCTACTTGAAAAGTTTAGAGCTTGGAGAAAAATATCTCGCTTGGAAATGACTTGGTTTAGATTATATTTTCCTCGATACTCACAACTCAATGCTCTGGATGGTAGACGTAGCGCATGTTATGTCGACTTTCACGTGACAGTGCTTGTGACACTTCATCTGACAGTCCCTGCACTCGTAACCCTGCTTGCCAAGTCTTCGCGCGAGAGTTCTCTTACAAACCTCGCAAACTGTTCCTCTGAAAAAAAAAAAAATGAACAAAACATATTTTATATATTCTAATAATTTTGATTATTTTTTCATCAAATCGCATACTGATAATATCGTATTAAAACATCGCTCTTACCCGGACATATGTTTGGCGATAAACGTGTGATCGCTAAATATATGCAACTTTGTGCCCTTTTTCCTCCATTTACTTTTCTGAGCGAGGGGAAGGGGTACGAGGTAGTGCCTGAAATATAAAAGGAAATGTACACTTTTTTTATGTATGTTCCATTTTTTAAATATTTTATTCTAATCATTTTTTATTATTTATTTTTATTATATATATATATATATATATATAATATATATTTATTTATATATAATTATATATTTTATTTCAACAAAAGAAATATTTGAGAGAGAGAGAGAGGGAGGAAGAAAGAAACTTACTTCTTTATGCCGTTCTCTAAAGTTTCGAGAACCAACGTGGAGGCTTCGTTAATGTATGTTCTCGTGGATGTTCCACTTATGCCCGATGCTTCACTCAAACTCGATCGTCGCGATTGCTCTGGTACCGATAAATGCACTGCAGAAGAAAAAAGTCGCTTCGCATAAAATATATAACAGATAAAACGGAAAATGCAAAAGAAACGTGAAGCATAACAGCGAATAAGTGAAAAAATTAATAGAATAATTTACATCTGAAAAAAATTATTAAATTAATATTTATTTCAATACTTACCTAGTTTTAATGCCTAATAAATCATTTATTTGAAATAAATTTTATTTATCTGTTTTGAACAGAATTTTCTGATATATAAATATATATAAATTATATATAAATAAATATTTTTCACATCAAATCAATATTATTAGTTTCAAATAAATGATTTATTAAGCAATATTGAAATAAATATTTATTCGAATTCAATTATAATTTCTTTTCAATGTAGATAGCAATCGAACGTGATTAGTTCCTACTTTCAGATCCAGCGAATGAGCGTCGAGTGTTAAAAGAATGCGATCAATCACGTTCGATTGCTATCTAACGATTTTTCCCGCGAAATCACAATCAAACGTGATAGGTTCTTATTTTTAAATCCAGCAAATCAACTTCGAGTGTTACAAGAATGCGACCAATCACGTTCGATTGTCGTCCAGCGAGTTTCTCTGCCAATTCGTCCAATTTCCCTCAACTTTCTACTTAAAACACGCGTTTCCGAATCGTGAACTGCGTGCTACCGATTTTGTCTACCTCTGAAAAGCAAAAGTCACTACACTAACTACGTCCTACCTTACGAGGACACTTACCGAAATCGAGTACCGTGAGAGCAACACATATGCAAGCAAGACAGAGTGCGAGACGAATGAGTACAATACAACACTAAGTTTTAGAAATAATATAGGATTCCAGGTAGCAAGCATACGTCATTTTCATGTTTAATGACATATGCTTGCTACCTCATTAGATGTCAAAGTGACGTTATCTTGATGTTTAAGGACGCCATTCAACATCAGACGTCAAAATGACGTTATTATGCGGCGTTTAATGACGTCATTTTGATGTTGATGACGTCATTATAAGGTTGTCAAAGTGACGTCATTTTGACATCAGTTTTTTAATGACATCAGTTTGCTACTTGGGATAGCAGTCGAGAATCTGACTGATAGAGATCTTCTACCCAGGTAGAACAGATAATCAAAATAATATCATTTTGACGTCATTGATCAAATTTGGAGTTCAAATTTGGTCAAGATGATGTCAAAATAATGTCAATTTGACGTCATCTTGATCAAATTTGAACTCCAAATTTGATCAATGATGTCAAAATGATATTATTTTGGTTTTCTGTTCTACTTGGGTAGTGAACTATTTATTGTTGAACCAAGTGAATTTCTCGCGCTACGGAAACTACTGTCTCACACTTTTAATTCACAAACTTAGGGAATACAAATAAAATGAAGAAAGAAAATCTTACCGGAACCAGGATCGCGAGCTCTATCGGCAGATATGGATCTCGAATGAGCATCTTCGTGATTGATCTCTCCTTCGGGACCTACCGATCTGCTTCTCGTCTTAGATCGGCTCAATCGTTTCTTTATGGTGCCGAAGAAGTCGCGTCGTTTCCTTCGTGTTCTTCCTCTCTCTGTTAAAGTATTGCATTAAATATTGCGTTAAGAAAAATACTTGAGGACGATATTATATGATCGCAAGTCGCACATCAATTTTTATATTACTAAAATTATAATTTTTGCGTAATTTCAATTTTTCATAAATATCTTACCTTCTGAATTCGAGGAATTAGGCGTGCTTTCTGGTCCTGAGGTAGCGCTGACGTCCTTCGTTCCGTGCTGCAAAGAATTTGTATTCGAAAATTATACAAAATGAAAACAAAAAAATCGGCTTTTTATTTATTATCGGGAAATTTTATTTATCAACTATATTATACGGATTCATTTACCTCCGGGGATATCTCTTGCCAGTTTCCATTCTGCGTCAGAGCGACCTGTTACATTAGTAAATACACAACACTCAATCACGGTTAATAATTCTTATTTAAAAAAATAAAAAAGAAAAATGCTTTATGTTAAAGTAAATTTAAAATTTTGAGTAACTTATTCAGTTTTGGTTGACGCAAAAGCTTCAAATGTGTGTCTTAAATTATGTCATGTTGAAAAATTTGCCTCAAGATAAATTTACTTTTTTGCAAGCAAAGAATAAATAAAATAATCAAATTATTTTGATCACACAAAAAATGCAATAATGGTATATAACACCTGAATTCTTCTTACCTTGACAACTTGCCGCTCCAGTTGCTGCAAGAGAAACCAAATAGAAATCATGCTTAAGTGAAAATCGTTACAAGATCGGGAAGATTATTTCGTCAGGGACAAATAATCTTTGGCATTTGAAGCAAATGACTTTTAAAAAATTATTAATCGCTCTACTAATATTTTCGTGCCTAATTTATTTATGAAGTTTCTTAGCATTTGGGGATTTCAACATTTGGGATCTTCTTAGCAATTGGGGACTTTTCACTCTTTCACTCTTTTCTTTATATATAAATCCACCCTTGATTTTTTTAGTTCTTCACAACTCCATATCAGAGCGTTATGTTCATGCGGTAAAAAAGTGCGGTATATAATAATTAACAAAACTTACCCTCTGGTGGCTGTGAACAATCAAGGTTCCCTTATTACCGTTTGTCTGTCCGCTTTTGTATGGTGCATCCACGACGTTACCGTTTGTCAGATAGTCTGAAAAGATGATTTTCTAATGAATTTTTGCCGCGGATACTCATTCACAATAAGATCTACGACTCTCTCTCTGACTATCCTTACGAAAGCGTCGACTATTTCAATATACCAGGACTTTCTATACATCCATCTACCGATTATACATTCATCTTATACAGAGTGCTCCACGTTTCTTTTGTTATTTATAAATTATTTTACCAATTTTTAGAAAAATGTAAAATATTGAATACTGTCTATATTTATAGTTAGCTCTGGTAAAAAGAAAATGTTTCTCAGGCACTTATACTTGCTTATTGGACAGCATCCCAAGTAGTAAACTGACGTCATTAAACGTCAAAATGACGTCCTTCGACGTGAAAATAACGTACGCTTGCTATCTGGGACATTCTACTCATTCTGAACAAGGGAACGAGAATCTAATAATAATCCTCATGCCAACTATTTTATATTAAGGGTTCAAACCAGCTCTGGCCACGAGTGACTACGTGAGTCTGTCTTCAAACGGGTGTTCAACACAGGTTCAAGAAGTTACTGTACAAACTAATAAAAGAAAAAAACCAATCTCTCGGGGATGTTCACACACATCAACGCCTGATAACTGATCTGTAATTACCCCCTTCCGACTGTGCGGCAGAGTCGTACAAGATAAGTGTACTGTTACCATTGTTGTAGTTTAGACTATTGTTGCTGATGACGTTCGTCTGGCTGTAGGAACGGGTAGGTGAGACCGGCTTTATCGTCTCCTTCACCTTGTAGGGCTTGGTCCCGATTTGTGGCACCTCCGCACCCTCGATAAACAAAAACTGCGAAAGGAATAGAGATTAGCGTCGAGTAACAAATTATTGTAAGACTATTATCATCTTTCTTATAACCCTTAATCCTTCTATTATTTAAAAAGTATAATTTTGCAATTTTAAATATTAAAAATGTGTCAGAACTCTTCTACTCATGAAATAAAAGTACAAAGAGCCTTTCTAAAATAAACAATGATATCCGGATACCCAAGTATTGATGAAAAAATGAAAAATTATGCATTGATAGAAGAGTTAAGGTTCACATTGAAGAAATAGTTATTCAAGAGCGTTCCAACATTTTTCGAGATATTTTACACTCAACCATGTCTTGTTTATGAAATTAATTAGAATCCCAATTGATAAGAACGATTACCTCCACAGTGAGGGTGCCTGTAATGTCCTCCTCTTCGTACGGTCGTGCCTGAAGAGGTATGATTTGCCTCTGGCTCGGATTTGCGAGAAGCTCCTCGACCCCTACAATTCCGAGTCCCAAAAATCTTTGGCTTCTGTTGACGTGATCGAACACTTCTAGCAACACTTCGGTCGTGTTGTGACTAATATCGCTGCAAACGCATATTGGGACTTATTAATTCTTGCTCACATCTTGTAGACATCAATTGGAGAGAAGACTTTGGACTTTGGCGGAATAGGTCATCTATAAGTGTTTACTTACAATAAGAACGCTTCGTCCCACAGGGGATTCTTGGTGTCTTTCTTGATAGAGGTCTGGTTCTTCTGCGGCGGTTCATCCATCTCCACTACACAATAAGGATTCACGGCTCCTTGTTGGCCACCCAGGTCCATCGCCCTCACAACTTTCACGAGCAGTCGCCTTTCGCCGGGCATGTATTGCATGGACGCCGGCGAGGGAGCCAAATGTCCCTGAAGACGTTGTTGCGAGGGTTGGTACATCATCGAGTTGGAGATGTTCTGCGAGCGAAGTGAATAGAAACGCATCAGTGTGCAGCATTGATGTATAATATCCCAAACAACAGCACGTCTAAAATCGGGACATAAGACGTCTTGAAGATATATCTTATTGACGTCTTACAGACATATTTTAATATGATGACTAAAAGGCATCTTGATAACTCCTTTAAAACGTCTTATGTTCCGATTTTGATGACTTCTGTAAGACGTCTTATGTCCCGATTTTGATGACTCTTTTAAGACATCTTATATATCCCGATTTTGATGACTCCTTTAAGATGTCCCGATTTTAAACGTTTTGTTGTCTGGGATATATCTCGCTGATTAATCATCGTTTCACCTACCATGTTGTCGTAATGCGTGGGATACGAGCTGAACCCCGGCTGAGGAGGTGGCTCTCTCCATAATCGGGGACATGTGGGATATTGGGAGAGATTGAGGTGAACGCTGGTGCCTCGCAAGGCACCCGCCACAATTTCCGTTACCACCTCTTGCAATTGGCTCTCGTCCAAGTCTTTCTTTATTGTGCCCACCGCTGCCAGGGATATCTTCACCTGATACGGGAGACAATAGATAATATTACTTCGTCTATTCATTCGCATATATTTTTTGGCTGAAAACAAATTTGTTTTCACGCGAAAAGATATCTTTAGTGCTTCTCTTTTCCCATATTGGCACAACGGACCGAGGATTATGTAAAACTCGACTCGTATTGTCGTGAACTCGACTTGAGTGACAAATAGCCGTGATCGCATTACAATTTCCGCGTAGTTGCATCACAGGAAGTCCGACCTACCTCCGGCCAGCCGTCGCACTTCAGGTCGATGAGTAGCTTCTCGGTGATGCAGACGACGTTGAGTCGAGCGCGAAAGCGATTGACGTTCACTCGATAGTGATTAACTTCCACCTTGTCGCCTCGTTGCCGAAAGGCCTTTAACTGCAAAGCCGGAGTGGCTTCGCAATCGCACGTGATAGTCTGAAGAGAGAGAAGGATTATTTTTTTCTCCTTATTAAATGATTACTACTAATTAATTATTATTAATAATTATCACTAAATTATTATTAATTTTTATATAATTATTATTATTAAATAAATATAATAAATATATATAAATATTAATAATAAATTTAATAATTATTAATTTAACGTATAAGACGGGCAACAAGAGCCAAATCGCGGATGACAATGCGTTATCCTAACGAAACTAAATAATTTTTCGTTAGAATTAAATACCGGTGCACAAGGCACCAAATTTTTACTTGGACACGGCCAAGATTTTAAATATGAAATAATCTCATATTTTGAGATTTAATTTCAATACCCCTTTAAACCCCCCTACGGAAAATAAATAAATGAATGTAAGAGAAAAATATAGATCCGAAAATCGCTGAATCGGGAATCGAACCCGAGACCTTTCGCTTGCCGGGCGACTGCTCTTCCAGCTGAGCTATTCAGATCCTTTCGATTCTATACTTTTCTCTGTTATATATATTAATGTTGGTAAACAAACGCATTTTTTAAGCCAGCGTGTATCAAATATAAGAGTTTTAACAAGGCTCTGTAATATAAATATAAATTTAACGTATAAGACGGGCAACAAGAGCCAAATCGCGGATGACAATGCGTTATCCTAACGAAACTAAATAATTTTTCGTTAGAATTAAATACCGGTGCACAAGGCACCAAATTTTTACTTGGACACGGCCAAGATTTTAAATATGAAATAATCTCATATTTTGAGATTTAATTTCAATACCCCTTTAAACCCCCCTACGGAAAATAAATAAATGAATGTAAGAGAAAAATATAGATCCGAAAATCGCTGAATCGGGAATCGAACCCGAGACCTTTCGCTTGCCGGGCGACTGCTCTTCCAGCTGAGCTATTCAGATCCTTTCGATTCTATACTTTTCTCTGTTATATATATTAATGTTGGTAAACAAACGCATTTTTTAAGCCAGCGTGTATCAAATATAAGAGTTTTAACAAGGCTCTGTAATATAAATATAAATTTAACGTATAAGACGGGCAACAAGAGCCAAATCGCGGATGACAATGCGTTATCCTAACGAAACTAAATAATTTTTCGTTAGAATTAAATACCGGTGCACAAGGCACCAAATTTTTACTTGGACACGGCCAAGATTTTAAATATGAAATAATCTCATATTTTGAGATTTAATTTCAATACCCCTTTAAACCCCCCTACGGAAAATAAATAAATGAATGTAAGAGAAAAATATAGATCCGAAAATCGCTGAATCGGGAATCGAACCCGAGACCTTTCGCTTGCCGGGCGACTGCTCTTCCAGCTGAGCTATTCAGATCCTTTCGATTCTATACTTTTCTCTGTTATATATATTAATGTTGGTAAACAAACGCATTTTTTAAGCCAGCGTGTATCAAATATAAGAGTTTTAACAAGGCTCTGTAATATAAATATAAATTTAACGTATAAGACGGGCAACAAGAGCCAAATCGCGGATGACAATGCGTTATCCTAACGAAACTAAATAATTTTTCGTTAGAATTAAATACCGGTGCACAAGGCACCAAATTTTTACTTGGACACGGCCAAGATTTTAAATATGAAATAATCTCATATTTTGAGATTTAATTTCAATACCCCTTTAAACCCCCCTACGGAAAATAAATAAATGAATGTAAGAGAAAAATATCTAACAAAAATATATAACAGAGAAAAGTATAGAATCGAAAGGATCTGAATAGCTCAGCTGGAAGAGCAGTCGCCCGGCAAGCGAAAGGTCTCGGGTTCGATTCCCGATTCAGCGATTTTCGGATCTATATTTTTCTCTTACATTCATTTATTTATTTTCCGTAGGGGGGTTTAAAGGGGTATTGAAATTAAATCTCAAAATATGAGATTATTTCATATTTAAAATCTTGGCCGTGTCCAAGTAAAAATTTGGTGCCTTGTGCACCGGTATTTAATTCTAACGAAAAATTATTTAGTTTCGTTAGGATAACGCATTGTCATCCGCGATTTGGCTCTTGTTGCCCGTCTTATACGTTAAATTTATATTTATATTACAGAGCCTTGTTAAAACTCTTATATTTGATACACGCTGGCTTAAAAAATGCGTTTGTTTACCAACATTAATATATATAACAGAGAAAAGTATAGAATCGAAAGGATCTGAATAGCTCAGCTGGAAGAGCAGTCGCCCGGCAAGCGAAAGGTCTCGGGTTCGATTCCCGATTCAGCGATTTTCGGATCTATATTTTTCTCTTACATTCATTTATTTATTTTCCGTAGGGGGGTTTAAAGGGGTATTGAAATTAAATCTCAAAATATGAGATTATTTCATATTTAAAATCTTGGCCGTGTCCAAGTAAAAATTTGGTGCCTTGTGCACCGGTATTTAATTCTAACGAAAAATTATTTAGTTTCGTTAGGATAACGCATTGTCATTCGCGATTTGGCTCTTGTTGCCCGTCTTATACGTTAAATTTATATTTATATTACAGAGCCTTGTTAAAACTCTTATATTTGATACACGCTGGCTTAAAAAATGCGTTTGTTTACCAACATTAATATATATAACAGAGAAAAGTATAGAATCGAAAGGATCTGAATAGCTCAGCTGGAAGAGCAGTCGCCCGGCAAGCGAAAGGTCTCGGGTTCGATTCCCGATTCAGCGATTTTCGGATCTATATTTTTCTCTTACATTCATTTATTTATTTTCCGTAGGGGGATTTAAAGGGGTATTGAAATTAAATCTCAAAATATGAGATTATTTCATATTTAAAATCTTGGCCGTGTCCAAGTAAAAATTTGGTGCCTTGTGCACCGGTATTTAATTCTAACGAAAAATTATTTAGTTTCGTTAGGATAACGCATTGTCATCCGCGATTTGGCTCTTGTTGCCCGTCTTATACGTTAAATTTATATTTATATTACAGAGCCTTGTTAAAACTCTTATATTTAATAATTATTATTATTAAATAAATAATTAATTATTATTACTAAATTAAATTTTGTATGTAACCAAATATTAAGTTCTACGATCTACATATTTAACAATCTACTTTAATGTGAAAAATTAAATTATCATTTATCATGACTTTTAACGTTGGTCTCTCCAAGTTTAAGTGTCGCTAGATAAATGGAAATAAAAATATATATATATATGTTTTTTGACAAACTTCTAAGCGAGGTTTTAAAACAAAAAAACCTGATTTACGTACCACATCGTCCTTCGAATCGCACTCGCAGAAGATGTTTGACAAGGTCGGGGGATGTGTCTCGGGAAGAACGCGAACGAACTCGACACCGACTCCGTGCTAGAACACGCAAACAATGTCTAATGAAGATTATAGAATGCATCATATAACGCTGCACCTCGTCATACTTTTTTTCATACGCCTGCTAATTAATGCTTCGTTTGTTCGGCACATAAATATGTGTTGCGCGACACCACACTTGTTTGCATTCGGAATTAAACTTATTATTAGTTTGTAGCCGCATCACGGATAATCCGTGTATTCGTAACAAAATATATCGGATCTAAACCAAAATTATTAAAAAATATTTCAGAGACATATGATTTTATTAAGTTTTCAATTTATTAATTAAATATATGTATATTTTTTTAGCGGAGGAGAATTAATCAATTTTATATGTGTTTGATTAAACAGTTATTTTTATATTATTTTTATTAAAAATTATTCTTCGTTATCTCTCTTTGTAATATACAATAATAAGAGAAATTCATTATGATATATCGCGATACGTCATAATATCCATTCAAGTATCATTATTAATGTTCACGATAAATATCGAAAAATAACTTTAATAAAGATAATAATGTAAAAATATTGAATAAAATTTTGTGCGCGTATAAAGATAATGAATGCCCTCTAATGTGTCGGCAATTAAGCCAAGCCTAGAACTGGTATCCGGAAGAAATTCGAGTTATTCCAGCAAAGTGATGTCATCGACTACACGTGGCAAGGACAGCGTCGAACCGTAACATCTTTTTATACACTATTGGCCTTTGATGTAACGTGCCTTGACCCATTGTAAATGGCCATTTGGTTTCTGCGAAAGACAAAAATGACGCGGACGATTCTAAATCGGATTCTAAATGGCATCGTCATAAATTTATAATTGTCATAACAAATAGCAGGGTTGGATATTTAAAATGTAATTTAATTTAAAATATATTAATTTTTAACTTCAACTAGTTATTTTTGACCTTAAACTTGTTAACTTTTTTCCTAAGTTAAATTTTATTTTATTTCTGAATATTATTGTTTTTTTTTATAAGTTATATAAACGTATTATTTTTAAATTTATTTTTTATAAGTTATAAACGTATTATTTTTAAAGTATATTATTAATTTTTATGTTCATTTGTCATCAATTGTAATTACCTATTAAAAAATATATTTCTATATAAAAATCGAAATTTCTGTTATTTGTTATTATGAATTTTAAAAAAATTAACAAACAAAATTCTAATTTAATATAAATAATAATGTTTTTAAAAATTAACTTTTGATTTAGCTTCAGTTAATTTAATCCTAACTTTAACTTAACTTAATTTAAAAAAATCATTACCCTCCCCACCCTGACAAATAATAATACGATCCTACACTTGCTTCTAATTGATTGATTAATTTGTTTAACTAATTATTTTATTTATCAATTTAAATGTAATAATTAAAAGTAATAAAATGTAAACTTTCTGTTAATGAACAGGTAATTAGATTCCCATACATTAATTTAAAATTATACATTGACAAAATGCTATAAAAAATTAGCCACCATAACGAAATTTTAACTGTCTCTATAAAATTTAGCCATAATAACTAAATTTCAGATTGTAATATTGATGGTTAATTTTTTTCCGCGCGAAAAGTTAGTGAAGGTTAAAAAAAAGAGTGAAATAGAAAAGTAGGCTGGAGCTAACAAAATATCGATTTTAATGATGATTATTCACGAAGCGAATAAATGGCAACGACTTGGCATGACTTAAAGTAATTAAATCTCATACCCAATTTCCGCGCAATTCAACAATATTGCAGTTTCACGGATGAATCATCGGATAGTAAGTGAAATTTTGGAAAAGTGCCCGTAATTTCAAACACGTAAAACATGCATCTCGAGCGCAAAATGACGATGGCGCAATCGAGTGCCTTCTGTCAAAGAACCTAGACTTTTCAAGCAGTGACTAATCTCCCTAAAGAGATAATGCGCTGATAATCGCGGATATTTATAACGTCGAAACGATCTCTTCTTCGCTTTGTTGTAGTTCTGCGATATATATATATATATATATATATATATATATATATATATATATAGATATGCATTCGGAAAGAGAGTTATCGTGTTCCCGATTCGAGAGCACTCGACCTCGCACTCACACGAAGCCATTCTATCCCTTCTCTCCTCATCGTTTTGCTGGAATCACCCACGCTTCGAGAAAAGTAACTTTGTATCTCGCCTTATCGAGAGTGACACGAGTCGTGCAAAGTTTTTTGCTCAGATTTCAAAACACTATATGTTTTATACGAAGACATTCCATAGAATAATTATATATATTTATAGTAAAATTCTTACAAACTTCTAACAAATATTCCAGATTACAAGCATACGTCATTAAACAGCAAAGTGACGTCGTTGTGACGTTTAATGACGTCAATTTGCTACTCGGGGTTTAGAATATTAAAATTTCCAAATATGGAAACAACACCAAAAAATGTAGAAAAGTCTTTACCATTTCCTTCTTTAAAACTTCGAATCGCTGGAGAACAATGATGTCATTAAACGTCAAAGTGACGTCGTTTTGACGTTTAACGACGTCAGTTCGCTACTCGGGGTTTAGGATGTTAAATTTCCAAATATGAAAACAACACCAAAAAATGTAAGAAAATCTTCGCCATTTCTTCAATCCTTTCCCTAAAATCACGCTGAAGAAGAATGACGTCATTAGATGTCAAAGTAACGTCATTTTGACGTTTTACGACGTCAGTTTGCTACTCGGGGTTTAGGATGTTAAAATTTCCAAATATAGAAACCACACCAAAAAATGTAGAAAAATCTTTTCCATTTCTTCGATCCCTTCTTTAAAATTTCGAATTGCTAAAAAACAATGACGTCATTAAACGTCAAAGTGACGTCGTTTCGACGTCTATCAGTTTGCTACTCGGCGTTTAGGATGTTAAAATTTCCAAATATGGAAACAACACTAAGAACCCTATCAGCACACATATCCCGAAGGCGTTTAGAAAACATCCCGAGGATGCTCGAACGTTCTCTGGTTAGCCTCTGAATATCTTTCGGATATGTTGCGCTATTAGAGAAATATAAAAAAATCTTCGCCATTTCTTCGATCCCTTCCCAAAGACCTCGAATCGCCGGAGAAGCTAAAAACCCAGACAACAAAACGTCTAAATTCGGGACATAAGACATCTTAAAGGAATCATTAAGATGTATTTTAGACATCATAATAAAATATATCTTTAAGACGTCAACAAGATATCTTTAAGATTTCTTACGTCCCGTTCTTGGACGTGATGTTGTTTGGGAATCCTAAGCATAGCGTACTCGTATACGAGAGCCGGAAAACAAGAACCCAAAACTCCTCACCTCATCAGTGGAACTGGCGGTGAAGTCGTGTAGGGAGACTACCCAGGTGGCCAGGAGCTCGTTGAGGATAACGAGGTCGTGGTGCAGCCAGACGATGAGTTCGTTGACCCAACGCACGGCCTCGGCGTCGGGGCCGGTCGCGGTTGGCAGATGCAGCGCCCTGGAGCTTCGGGACGGGCTGATGAGAGCGCCGGAGGTCTTCCTCGTCAGGCGTTTCCTCACGGGAGGTGTCGGCGGCACGTAACCTCCCGGCGACGGTGATCTCACACCCGCCGGAGCGCCGGTACCAGCACCACTTCCACCACTTCCACCACCACCACCGCCGCCGCCAGCAGCAGCACCGCCACCAGCCGTACTAGCGGTACCAACAGCACCACCGGCGGTGGTACCACCACCTGCACCACCTGTGCCAGCCCTCACGAGGGACGTCGAGGACGACGTGGACGTCGAGGGCGGCGACGCCGACTTGGACCTGTCGAATAGTTTGCCGACGGTGCCCGTCAACATACCGCCACCTCCGCTCTCGTGATGGACATGGCTGTCTTTGCCGAGCTGCTGCGCCGCCGACGAGGAGGACGTGGTGCCGGAGGACGCGAGGTCGTTGAGCACGAAGCGATTGTACACATATTTGCCGACGCACAGTACCACCAGGCCGAAGAGCATCCAGCCAAATATCAGCATCGACAGCGTATCCATGGTAGTTTCACCAGCCGAGTCGAAACTGCATATCAGATCGTCCATCCGCTCGGCCAAGTCGGCCATATTGCCCCATCGTTCTGCCAACCAAGTCCAATTGGATTCCAAAAACATTCTTTTCTATTTTCACCCGCGAGCGCCCGCGGCCCCACCACCACCGCGCTATACTTGGCTATTAATACGCCGCGCATATACCCTGGGCTCCTCCCTGGGCCACGTTACTACGGCACTGCTCTGAACACGACGTTTCCGTCGTCTACGTTGCCCGTGTCACGTGTCCACCCAATCTCTTGTTCTCTTTCGTCCGCTCGGGAGAGACCCTTCTTCGCTACCTCCTCGCTGACTAGTCGGACAGTTGGGGTCGGTCGGATTGGGTCTCAAGGTCACGCTCCTCCGAATCTTTATTGAAGACGCTGTCAATCTTCGATGAGCGGATTTGACAGTTTCTGAAGCTCCGGGACCCCTTCTGGATCAATTTTGTTGATCGAGCATGATGCTTTTTAGCTGGTGTTATCAATCTGTATGTAAATTTGAGAGACTGCAGACACGTTGACAGCTATTCGGGACACAAAAGAAATTCTTCAAGTTGCTTCAAATTATTTTCAGGTCATTACTTTAAGATATTAATATGCTGCTAAGCATCGCATTCTTCTGATCCATCCAGATAAGATCATACTGGAACAAAGATAAATCGGTGAATTAAATCTGTAGGATAATAGACTGCTATTACTAAAAATTAAAAAAAAAACTTGTTATCCATTAACGGCTGATAAGCTTTATGAGAATAACGTCAATCACATGATATGAATATGTGGGTTATCAGCGAATTCGTAGATGAAGTTTCATGAAAGGAATTTTTGATGTGATTCTAGAATCGAAATATTTTTTGAATTTTTTTTTAAAATTATTTTTAACTCTATTATTTTAATTAAACAATTTCTTCGACTTTTTATAAAAAAAAAATTCTAATCTTAATTAAAAATAGTAATTAGCTCTATTAAACTTAATGTTTGTGAACAAAGAAGAGCTGTAAGAGCTATATTAAACAAATTGCAGTTGTCAGATAATCTTAATAAAATTCATTTAAAACGAGAAAATAAATACATAAGCAATAAACATTTATGTGTAGATGATATTAATAAAATGTATTTTAAAAAGTAAATGTATTTTAAAAATTCTAATCTTAATATTAATTTTAATATTATAATTTTTTAATGTTAATATTAAAATTATTTAATTTTATTATAATAAAATTCTAATTTAATTATAATAAAATTCTAATTTAATTATAATAAAATTCTAATTTAATTATAATAAAAAATTATAATAAAACAATATAATTTAATTATAATAAAATTTAAACATGATTTTTTTAGCAGTATAATATGCTTTTACGCTATTGTACAAAATTCTAGGCAAAATTTGTTTTTTATAACTGCATTTTGCGCGTTAACGAGTATTTTTAGCCGACTATCACCGCTTTTATTCTACTGGTTAGGCGATAACAAAAGGCAACACACAATAAATGAATGAAAACTGCATGCCAGTAACCTTGACGATGTCTTATCATTCGACCACTGCACTTTTTCCTCATCCGAGAGAGAGAGAGAGAGAGAGATGTGTCACGTGCTCAAAAAATATCATTAATATTCGAGAGAAGATAATCCTTCTTCCTCTCTCTATCTGTTAGCAAGTGGTACAAGTTCAATCACGATTTATCAATCAATCAATGATCGGGATCAATGGGCCAGGTCAGCCATGAAAAGAACAATAAGAGCAAAAACAAAGTTTCCTGCCGACGTATAAAAAAATTGAGCGACGAGAAAAAGATTTTGAAGATAATACAATAATTTTGCACCAAAAATGTCCTTTAGTGTCCGTCTAAATAAGGTCCCAAATATCAAGCATATATGTCATTTTGACGTCGAATGACGTCATTAAACGTCAAAATGACATCATTTTTTTTTCTCGCTCGATTAATTAATTAATTTTTTATTAATGCATTTTTTGTAGCAATTTTTCTCGTCTCTTTCTCTCTTCCCCGACTAAATTAATTAATTAATTAATTAAATTATAATAATTAATTAAATATAAAAATTAAATAAATATTAATAATTAATAAATTAATTTTTTTATTTCATTTTTGATATAAGTTTTTAATATAATAAATTAAAATTTTAATAAATAATAATTATCTCCCGTTTTTCTTAAGTTCTTTCAACTCTTAATGCTTTCATCCTTATGAAGTAACTGTTCGAAAGAGTTGTTTCTGTTTCCATCGAATGACGTGATCGATGACGGTCATCATTCAACGAACGAGTGAGCGAAACCTGGTGAATGTCTTGTTTTCGTGTCGTTACACTTTCGCCTCGCCTTTTGCAGACCATGGAAAGTGCACGCGTTCTCACTTTTTATCGCGGTCATTGCATATAGATCTATAATATGTAGTCGACATTCTTTCAGCATCTCCCTATCATGTGATCGCAAATTCTGTCCTGTCAAAATTAAATCGCCATCGTCTCTCGACCTTTGCGCTTCTCGTTTTTCCATCTTTTCCTCGAGGAATTTCATTGTTGACAATTTGTGCCTCGTCTATTTTTGAAAGAAAGACGGATGTAAACACGGATTTACTTAAAACGGGAATAAATAAAACTAAAAGTCAATATATACAAATAAGAAATTAAACATTTTTATTAATCGAGATCTTGTGATGAATCATAAATTGTTGCTCAAATATATAAATACAAGATGTGATCAAATAGTTCGTGCAATTTTTGTTTATTTGAAAAAATATCTCTTTATTAGTCTATATTAATAATTTTCGATTAACCTTCAGTTCATTCAGCGATTTTTATTTAATGTTTTTCAGTGTTGTGCTTAGATGATTTTAAAATTAACTAGATAAAGATGAGATAAAAATATGTAAATTGATCTTAGATAAGATGAAGATAATTTTGTTTTAAAGATCTAGAAAATTATCTAGCGATAAAAATTTATAAAATCGCCATATAATTTTATTTAGAATTATATCTAAATATATATCTAGATAAAAGATAAAATTATATAGCAATTCATCTAAATAATTTTCTAGATAATAATTTTTAAGACTGCTTATATATGTAAACGCTGTTATAAAAAAATGTAAATTATGAAAGGAATATAAAAATATATCTAAATATATATCTAGATAAAAGATAAAATGATATGGCGATTCATCTAGATAATTTTCTAGATAATAATTAAGACTGCTTATGTAAACGCAGTTATAAAGAAAATGTAAATTATAAAAATATATGTACTCATATTTTTATTTATAAATTTTTATCGCTTACTGCTTAAGTTCTACTATTTAAGTATTTTTATGTGCTATGATTCTAAATCAAAATTATCTGAAAATTATTCTAATAAGATAATTTAGTAAAGATAATACTTTTTTTCATCTAATTGTAAGATGCAGGTATAGATAATACGTATATTTTTATTATCTATACATATAAAAATAAGATGTCGCCGCAAAGTTTAATCTAGATGATCATCTATATCATTTTATTTAGATAACAGCAAACACTGAATATTTTCAACGATCACAAATCGTTGGGAAGAGAAAGAAGTCACACGGTGCTATACCTAGTGAATACAGTCTTCCCAGGAATAAAGAAAACCATCAAAGAAGATTTGTGACTGTTGAAGAAAACTGAATTCCATAAATGTTTTGAAGACTGGAAGAAACGTTGGCAAAAATGTGTTTTGCCTGAAGGACTTACTTTGAAGCGAACATCATTAATATAGATGAATATAAAGACATACTTTTTCAAAGAAACAACAATTACACGAACTTTTGAAACACACTTTGTACGTTTTTGTTGTTATTTTTATTTATCTTTAAAAAAGTATAGTTGAATGAAAAATTAATCAACAGAAATTTACATTCTAATTTTTTTGAATAAATAATTAACTAATTGGATACTGCACGTTTATTTTTCTTTATTATTGTGAAAATAGATCTGTTCTTTTTTATGGTTTTGTTAAATCATATTTTTTCGAGAAATCTTAATAATTATTATTTAAATTATTAAATATTATATTTAATGTATCATAATATAATGTACAAAATATATTGTATTATTTATTAATATATTATATGTATATATTTATTATATATTATATATTATATGTATATATATTTATTATATATCATAATATATACATATATGATGTATTTTCTTATATTATAATACGTTTTGAATAATCAACGACGAAATCTTAATAATTAATCTAGACAAAACAGTATTTTAATTTCAACTATTTAATTTTTTGACTTGATTACGCGACATCAATCAATCAATCAATCAATCAATCTCAAGATCGAGTTTAGAGTTTCGTGTAGACACAAAGACGATTTCATGTGTCATTTATTTTCATTGATAGCTAACGAAATAACGATGTGTGAACTATACAAATATATACATATACACACACAACACGTATATATTTTTACGATTACAAAACCATTCCAATGCGCTGCATATCGATTAATTTGACAAAAGAGCAAATCGACTTTTGTTATGCGAACAAATAAAAGAGAGATCCTTTCAATGTCCCTGACATTATGTTAATTTCCTCCGGTTAATTTCATAAGCACGAGAAATAAACTCGCGCGCAAATGTCAAGCGGCTCCAAAAGCGCAGCTGTCAAAATAAATTGGAAATTTTTTTTTGTATTATTCGCGAATAATAAAGCGTGATATCTTTTTGCGCATATAAAAAAAGTTAAACAAAAGGACACTGACATTGGTGAATTTTGCTACAAATTCACTCACAAAATTGGGGTACTTTGGAGCACTAACGTAACTCTCTTCTGCAGCATCTTTCCGCATTAATTGCGTCCTTTCGGATGCCGCATCCGGTCCAGATTAATTATTAAGATTCAATTGTTTATTATTAAGAAATCATAATACAATATATCATATTATTATATACACACATATTATATTTTATATATTGTATAATATATTGCATATGATATTATAATATGTAATATTGTTAATAATTATAATTAATTTAATTTAAATATTATTATTAATAATTATTAAGATTATAATACAGTGTAATTTATTATATACACTGAAAACAAAATTATTAAATATTTATTTCAATAAATCATTTATTTGAAACAAATAAATATTTATCTGTTTTGAAAAGAATTTTCTTCAAATAAATATTTTTCACATTAAATCAGTATTATTAATTTCAAATAAATGATTTATTAGGCAATATTGAAATAATCATTTATTTAAATTTAATTATTTTTTTTTATTGTAAATATATATAGATAGGTATATATTTTTTATTTTATATATATAAATAAATTATATATATATACATATACATATATATATATATATATATATATATATATATATATATATATGGATAAACATCGTATTATGATATATATAAAAATATTCAAGAATATAATTATTATAATTAATAATTCAATTATATTAATAATTATTATATTAAAATCGTCGAATAAGAAGCAATTTGAAGACCAGATAAGCAACATAAACTCTGATTACACCTAACCGCGCAATATTGAACACTCCTTCCAAATTACACGACATCCTTCATTCTGATCCTTCCAATCAAATCCAATGAATTATAATTCCGAGAGAGAATCACATTTATAGCGTTTTCGATTGGGAAAAAGTTAGTGCGCACCAGTGCGCACTCAGTTCACACGAACACTGGACAAGTTCCATGGGTTGCACTGAATAGTGCAGGTGAAAAAAAACACGCCGAAATTTTCAGTGCCACTTGAGTTGACTAGATTCCGGGAAGAACGAAAAAGTAACCTCGACATCTTGTGTTCAGTTAAGTAATGATTTTTATTATATGTAATTAAATATAGAAGATGATCAAGAATATCACGTATGACAAATATAAAAATTATTATTATTCAGTATAAAAATGCTATTACATTAAGTACATTAATTATATTTTAAAAAAAGGTATAGGTTCGATGTTTATATAAAAAGATATAACACTTATAGTGTCATTATCCATTTTTTTCACACATTCTACATAATTTACAGTTTTTGGAATTATTCTTCTAGTTCGAAGAGTTGTAATTATTTCTTCTTGCTCGCTTGAACTAGAAGAAGATTCCAAAAATGTCTCCAAAATATTAAAGAGAGCCAAATCCGAATTGCTCATTATGTCGAATTTTCGTTCAAAAGAATGCCCTACTGCTTGCATGCATCCAGTGCACTGAACTGGCACCGTCAAAATATCTCGTGCCACTTAGTGCGCACTGAGTGCGCACTATGCGAGTGTTGTGCGTTCAAACGAACACGCAACACTAGTCAAGTGCGCATTGGCACTACCAATCGAACACGCGCCTGACATTCAGTGCAGCCAGTGCACCCCAATCGAAAACGCTATTAAATTAATCTGTACGCACAGATATTCACCGCATAATCTCACGGAATCGGCGAGAGATGACAATCGGCAAAATCAATCGCGCACTGTTTATTCCTCCCTGTTCTCGTCTCGAAAGGCAAGAAAACACAAAAATGACTCCGATTTACCTTCCTGCCGCGAGAAATGACGGGGAATTCCCACGCGAAACGACGCGACGCCGGTCGCGGCGGCGGTCCGCGGCAGTCTGACTTTCGATTAATCGGCCGATCGTGCCCGCTCGCTGCTGGTCGACTCGGCAGGGCCGGAGTGGGGACGCGCAACCTCCCACCCCCAGACGCGCGTGAGGGAGTATGCGACGTTCCCTCGTCGGGGCAACTTCCCCGTGTCACCCCGAGGGAGATTACTTTCCGCGCTTTTTTGCTCACACCCTGCACCTAGAAGAGGAGGCGAGATGCTTCGCCGCGATACCGGGAGGAGGGATCACGAGGACAAAGACATTACCCTATATCTCTAGAGATACAGGGTGTCTCTTATTATTCCCCTTATTATTGTTTTTCTCGAGACGGAAACTTTTTTCGTTTTTTTTTATTGTTGTAGAGTAATATTTTGCGAGTGATTTTGTCTTTATATAGGGCGTTAAAAAATATTGAACGATATTTGAATTCTGTTTTTCAAAATTATAAAAATTTTATTAAATTTTATTTCTTTGCTTTTGTTTTTATTTAATTTTATATTTAGGTTTTATTTAATTTTATATAGAGATAAAAACTTAAAAAAAATTTTTTTTAATTGTAGAGTATTTTTTATGAGTAATATTTTTTGCGGGTGATTTTGTCTTTAAATATAGAGTGTTTAAAAATATTGAACGATATTTAAATTGTTCTACATTTTTCAAAATTATGAATTTAATTGTATTAAATTTTATTTTATTTTATTTTTATTTAATTTTATATTTAAGAATATATATGGAAGAATGGAACCACGTGAGTTTACATAAGATAATTTAAGTATGAGACAAAACAAGCGCGCGAGAATAAAAAGTATATTTTACTTCAATCGAAAAAGGAGAATCAAAATATTTTTTATCTTTATAGAAAATGCTTAAAAAATTTTTGTTTTCAATAAACTAACAATTCGGATCAATAATGAAGCCAGAAACAACACTCGAGTTGATTAATTAATCTTTTTTTTTCTTTCTTACATCGTCAATGTCTAATTTTTTTTACATTTTTCTCGGTGACAAAAAGTCAAGAGTGTCGGAAAATTTTTGAACCGCCCTATATGCAGTGTGTAATAAAAATATGAACTAATTCAGGAGCGACCATAAGTTGGGTTAAAACTTAAGACACCTAACGTGATAGATAATTTAATTAAAAATGCTCAAAATAATTATTATTTTATTTCCAATAATATAAAAAAATATATACAGGGTGTAATAAAAATATGGGCAAATTCAGGAGCGGCCATTATAACAATCACAAGTTGGGTTAAAACTTAAGACATCTAATGTAATAGATAATTTAATTAAAAATATATGCTCAAGATAATTATTATTAAATATATTTCCAACAATATATAAAAAAATATATATATATATATATATATATATATACAGGGTGTAACAAAAAATATGGGCTAATTCAGGAGCGTGATAGATAATCTAATTAAAAATGCCGAAAATAATAATGATTTTATTTCCAACAATATAAAATAGTAAAAATAAATCTCAAAATAATTTATTCTCAAGGAAAATTGGCAAATTAATTTTTCAGAAAAAAGTCAGCAGCACCTGTCAAACTACGTCAAACATCAAACGAAGGTGCGCGATAAAAAATTCATTCTTGGACACGTAGGTTCGTACGAAATTTCTTTGCTCGTTTCGACGAACGCTCCTGAAGAAGTGGCCTACATTTTTGTTCCACCCTGTATGTCGCCGGTCATGGTACCATATCGATCCAGTGCGCAGGCACCACCGGTCGACCTCTCGCGACGAATCATCGCCCGTTACCTTGACACGCAGAATATAAGGTCCGGGTGTTCCCTTCGGTTAGGTTGCATTGTGCCTTGTTACGTCTTTTGCACCCGGGAGATGGCACACAGATATATATCCACTATCTTATATATATTTATGATTGTGAGACGTGTCGAAGATGGACGGGAAAAAATATATAGAAATGTTTATAGGCAAAAGTGACCGGACTTATATAGTATGCATACTATGATAGTCGGACGTGTAAATTTACAATGTAAAGAGAAATAATCTTTCTGGAGATCGCTGGACTTGACTTTGTCGACCTCCCTTGCGAAGATAGCATCTTTCTATTCGCGCAACATCCTTTTAGATAAATTACAATTTCTAGCAATTGATTTACAAAATAAAATTATGTATTAAAAAACCGACAAAAAATACAAAGATTTGTAGAAGTAAAAAATAATCGAGAAAAATTTTGCGAAATTACCTTTTTAAATAAGAATAAATTTTTAAAATATATTTATAGATTAAATAATAAATATATGTGTATTATATATTATATTAATATAATAATATACATATATATATTTATACAATTATTATTAAATAATAATATATAATATGTAAGAGGAAATTGATACAAGGATAAAATATCTTATTATTTCATTATTTTCATTCTTTTAATTGTATGCATATTGATTTTTATTAGTCTTTTTTACGTTTGTACATTTAGATCTCGAGATACTTAAATATTAATTTGACTATAAATCATACGTACGTATTTGTTTTTAGCTAGACCATCACTCAAATAAATTATGATAAATTGTACATCGATGTAAATAATTGCGTAATCAAAAAAATTGTACATATATGTATGCTGAGTCAACGCATGATGTAATGACGGATCCATCATCGGTGTAAATATAGTCGGTCGCATATTGTACAGCGAGATATCGAATCTCAGAATCTCAGGTAATCTCGGACAAAGTTTATAAGAGAGGGCAAACTAAATAAAACGGGGTTAACGTTGAAAATCGATCGTTGAATGAAACAAAAATATTGTATCGGCGATTTGACCGAATTAAATAAGCTTGAGCTAGATAATCGATATGAGGGGTAAATGCACTCGATCTATTATCTTACAATGCATCGTAAACTTTTTTCTTACGCAATTTCTTTCCGACTTAAATCTATTTTTTTCTACTCTTTTGTTGCAAGATTACAGTTTATGTATGTATATTATATATATAATTATATATTATTATATACATATATATTACCTATATATACTACCTATATATACTATATATATATATATTATATGTAAAATTGTATATTATTATCTATATATTATTAAATATATTATTTTCACATATTATTATATATTATATATTATTTTATATTATTATTTAATATACATATATATAGCATTTAAATTTAACCTAATGCTTTATTATTAAAAATTTGTGTAAAAATTTGAATTGACACTAATTTAGTGTTTCTCTTTCTCTTTCTTTCTTTTCTTAACAAGAGACACGGTAGTGTCTCGCGACCAGTTAAGGGCGTAGCCGAGACACCGTGTATCTTAACGCGAGTCGGACATTTGAGTCTTTATAATATTTCGAATTCTCAATAACGGCTGAAGCAATCGAGTTTATACTAGACTTAATCGATAGATTGAGTTTGAATTATATAATAAAAGTGTCTTTATTTCTGCTCTACGTGATCTGTAAGCAGAGATATATAATTGCAAAGTCGAAATATGAAAAATTTCTTTTAAGAAACGTCCCCGTCATCATTATTATCATCATCGACCACGCAAACATAGTAGTATCGTGCTACACGTATTCACACGTATACAACACATGCGCACACATATATCACACGTACACAACACATGAATAGATGCATGTATTGGAAATGTCCATCTCGCACGTTTTACAACAGACGGCGATAGTTGCCCTCCGCTATATTGACAGCGTGCGGGGTTAGATATTTTCAATTTCAATGTTTACATTCAATTTTAATGTTATTATTTGCAAATTTATTGTCATAATAATTTATGTGCAAGCTTACAGTCTGTGATACAAAATCAGATATTTTGCTATTATTTCAATAATATTTCAATTATATAAATTAAATCTTATATAAATGCCTATGTATGAGTATGCATATATTTTTAATAATTTTCTTAATTAGCTTCTATATTTTTTTCAGTTGTACATCAAGCAGGTAGCATTATCAGCTCACTTGTGAGCATGGGTTGGGCAATGGCTAGTTATCATCGCAGCATTCGATTAGCTTAACAAGATAAATCTAATATCAGTGCTATAGGAACTATTTTACAATTTTTCTGGCATTTTCTTATTGCAGGTACATATATATCCAATAATTAATATACAAAATTAAATATTATTCATCACACACTTTGTATCAAAATAATATATTTTTAAAAATTTATTTTAAATTTATTTAATCATTTTTATCATTGTGATTGTAGTGGCAAGGATTTTATTGCTCAGTGTCATTGCAAGCATCTGGCCTGTATATACCATAATATATTGTGTAATACATTGGCTAAGTATGACAATATAGATTTTGATAGATTCCCATGGAATATTGGAATTCATCCACCACATATGCAGCCTACAATTAAAGAACGCATTTATTCCATATGATTTGCTTCCGTTATTGGAATATTTAAAATAAAAATTTTATTAATAAATTTCGATGAAATAATTTATAAGAGGTTGAAGAAACTATGAAACAAATTCAGTCTCATAAAAGGGTAGTTGGAACAATAGTGGTGAATGCAGAAGGTATTACATGAGATCATTGACATGATTTACTTGTAGTTGTAAACAAAAATTTATAAAATTATATTTGTTTTAGGTATTCCTATAAAGTCAACATTAGATAATACGACAACAGTTCAATACGCAGGTTTGATAAGTCAATTGTCAGATAAAGCTCGTTCTGTCGTACGTGACTTGAATCCAACAAATGATTTAACTTTCTTGCGCATACGTAGCAAAAAACAAAATTATGATGGAACCAGATAAAGAATTCATATTAATAGTAGTACACAATCCAGTTGATTGATATTTAAAAGAAACAAAAATATATGTTAAGATTTATTTTTTTGGTTGTTAATTTAATCTGTATGCTACATTGGATGTTAATATCTATTCAATTAAATAAAGAAAAATAAAAGAATAAAGCTTAAAAATTATACAAAATGCAGTATTTAATTACTAATTTAACAAATTATGAACTTTTAGAGTTTTTAAATAGTGCTTTCTTCTTTGGTAACAATATTATATTTTTAAGTTTGATAATTATGAAAATATGTATATATAGTAATTCATGGCATGTTTATTTTTGTATTTAATACAATTATAAATGTACATTTCTCATCGCAATAAAATATCACAGTATCTTTTTTATAATTTAATTTTAATATTGAGATTGTTTTTATTCAGTGGAAAAAAAATGTGTAGTTGGTCCCTATTAATTATACATACATATAAGAGTGTCGCACAAATAATTCTATGCAGTCTTTTTAAGATAATATAAAAATACTTATAAATATAATCAATTAAAATACATATAATCAAAATTGTATGTATTAAAATTCAATAGCATATAAAAAAGATTTTTTAAAATTATATATATATAATAAAAATCCAACATTTTATATATATATATATATATATATATATATAAATATAAATATATATTTATTTATTGTATATCATAACGATCATTGTTGGGAGCTATTATTAGTAGTTTATTATTGGTATGTTAAGGCAGGATGACATAAGCGAACCGAATATATTTATTTATTTATTTATTTGTCTTTTTATTATCTTATACTTTTTATATTTTATTTTTCATTTTTTATATTTTATTTTAGTAATTTGCCATATGGTACATCACAATTTAGCGAGAATGTAAATATTGTTAACTTTTAACTTTGACATAATTTTCGGCGTGTTTATTCGTTAGTACAGTGTGCTCAGTCGTAGCAAGATGACACAAGTGAAACGCAGTTAATTTACCATCCGATCTTAAGTTAAGTCTCACCGGAGCGTACTTTTAAATGTCAATAATAACTCATTGTAAGTCTCATTTGTTACATTTCACGTTTTCAATTTAAATGTTGATTCTGATTGCATGTACATTAATTTCTAGAATGCTTCTATTGTAATTTTGAAAAGGACCACAACCCGTATGGTCGAAACGTCAATAAATATAGTTTAACAAATCGAATAGACAGCCAGTGTAGTCAGTTTAATATCTACTACCTTAGTATTTCCATTCCTGGCGAAACGAAATTTAATATTTTATTGTTTACCAATATATTATGGTATATACAGGGCCACCAGATGCTTGCAATGACACTTGAGCAATTAAAATCCTTGCCACTACAATCACAATGATAACACGTTCCTCCTTCCATCCCCTTTTCAATCATCTCTTCTTTGTCCCCTTTGTGTGCGCGCTACTCTCATGTCTTCCCTTCTTGGTTCTATGTCACCACTCAGGCCCTGCCCGCCCATTCATGTTGCTTCTTATTGCAAACCGATGCTTCTCACCTCTCCCAAACATTGCCTGCTCTTCTCCACACCACACTTACACACCCCCCGGCCTATCCCAAATTAAACCCAGCGCGACCCGTTCCAACCGGGCCGCCCATTACACCACCTATCTCTTCATTATGCCACACCACCATGTCCCCCTTCGATATGGTTACTTGTGCACAACCCCTCCTACTCCACACGCTTCCACCCACATGTACCAGATGTGAACACAAAGTCCTGCACTACAACACAAGCCGCCCAAGTGCCACAGTAGACAGTGAAAGGTGTACAGTGGACAATTTCAACAGTTGACTGCCGGAATATTCATAGAGGTAGTCGCAGATAATGAATACAATATAAATTACATTCTGCAAATGTAGAATTGTCCCCTACAAACCACTTATTTTCTCAAAAAAAGAGAACACCCCCCACAGATGACACCATAGTCCGGCATGTCGACAAAACGTCCGTCAAACACAACAAAATATTTTTCACACCGCAACCCCATGCTATAGATCAATGACAAACATATGTTTATACAATTAATACTCCTCTAAAAACAAGTTAACTGTAATTATTGCGCGAATAAATACACCTTCGCGTTAT
This sequence comes from Nylanderia fulva, assembly GCF_048542155.1. Classification (NCBI taxonomy): domain Eukaryota; kingdom Metazoa; phylum Arthropoda; class Insecta; order Hymenoptera; family Formicidae; genus Nylanderia; species Nylanderia fulva. The sequence continues at coordinate 329,757 of NW_028189622.1, forward strand.
CAACAATAAAATCGCTCCACCTATGCAAATTTCAATTAATACATAATACAACGAAATTACCATAATTTTGTATAACATAAACTGGCGGTGCTCAATACATATTCTACTGATACGTAATAATTAACTGGTTAACCTTTCTAACTCATTGCAGCGCGCCCAGTTTTTTTAACTCACCTTTTTTTATATTCTTTTATATTTATCGAAATTACAATTGATAACACGACTCTGAAATTCAACTATCTCGCTCTTACACATGGTTTTACATATTCCTTCAGCGCCAACTACCACCTTGGCACTATTACTTTTGCAAAAAAGCATTACCTTTTAGAACATACCCAATTTATACTTGTCCATTCGCATAGTTTTTTTACACATCCAAAGTGAAAATACTTTTTTGTTTGACATATGCACTTACGCGGTTTTATGCAATCCCTTATAAAAGTATTACAACATTATTCTAAAAAACGTGTATCACCAGTATAAATTCGTAATACCACATAATAACCATCAAAAAAATAATTATTATAACAACACTTATTGAAATTTAAAATGTTCATATTGCTTCTACTCATACACCATATAGTTCCTGCTACTACTTCGCTGTTCAAGCGACATTTTCTTAAAATCTGCTTCCCACTGCTCGGCTGCTTGTCATACTCCGCCCCATCGGTAACTCCCGGCGGGTTACATCATCTTGTTCTGCCTATGGACAGCCCCAGAATTATTTATGCAGGTATGTCGGTGTATAACAAAACTAGTGCCCTTTAATAAATCTACAGTCGTTTTAATATACCAAGTACATCTGTTTTTAAAATACACAAAGACTTAAATGCACACTCTAATTGCAACTTGAACCAGGACCAACATCATCATACCCTCTACATTTTGTTGCCCTTAAGTCCCTGTTCAAATGACAAATTCTTTTCTTTTTTACGTTAAAAAAGAATGAAAATATTTGTTCGACCAAAATTTGTTATTCATATAATAACAATGTAGTTTGTAATATTAATTATTAACTATAAAACACATTTAAATAATTTATATATTAATAGATACTTTATTAAAAAACCCACTAAATAACGCCATTTGTCACATTATACGTTACTAGAAGATTTTTCATATCTTGAGCTAGATAAGATACAGATATCTCTTGTCGATCTAGTATTTATAAAAATAGCATACTTTAAGCTGTCATTAAATCTCACACTCGCTGCTGCATGAATTATTATAGTCACTCTTTCAACTAACACTAACATTTCTCTATCGGCAGCCGACAGACCCAAGTTCTCTTTACTAACATCACCAAAAAGTGGAATTATTTTTTTTAAATTTGAAGGTTGCTCTTTTCGCAGTTTATCGAATAACTGAAATAAAAATACATGTTATATAACGTACTTATATTACAATTGCCATGATTCTTATATCTTCAATAATTTTGCAAAAAAAATTGTAGAATATTTTTGTTACTTTTACACTATATCTTACGTTTTCAAATGTTCTCTCTACTATTACTTATACGTTTTTTAATTAAATTTATCACTTTTATCAAATTGTAAAATTAATTTTTTGTAAAAATAAGAAGCGTCATATGATAACACTCTCAAAAGAACATTTTCATTTAATCGTTAGAATAATTCTTAAAAAATTCAAAAAAGTATCTATACTTCTGTAATTGACTTACCGGTAATTTCAATATTTGTTCGAGCCTTTCGTTAATTAATGCTTTGTTCTTTTTTGGGCGCATCAATATAAACACTTCGCGAACATCTGGGCAAGATCGCAGTATCTTCTCCATGCATACTTTACCCATAAATCCTGTCGCACCTGTTAAAAATATACTTTGTCCAGCGTAAAACGATGTAATTGACTTGATTGGATTATTTATATTCTCATCCATCGTTATTAAAACAAAATCAATATAAATAATATAATAACAACGTAACTGCCAAAAATAAATACAAGTGCACTCGGAAATTTAATGATCTCTTTTATATTGATTTTTTCACAGCAGGAGTTTAATTAGATGACAAACTGAGCTCAAACTTCAACGACGTACGCTACTCAATTAAAATCATATGCTAGATTATCATTTGCTATATAACGTTTTGTTAAATAGATGTGCATCTAGACATTAATAAAACGGAAACTCTTTAAACCAAGGTTGAAAGAGCAAACTTACATAATGCAGTCTAATGTATGCTTGATCCAGTAGTATAATGACATGCTTTTTTGCAGTTTATTCTACAGTTTTTTTAACGTTATATTACAATTTTTTTTATTTTACATTAGACAACACAAATTAACTTGTGTTGTCCAAATAAAATTTATTTCTTAAACCTTGACATTCTTTATGAATAAGAAGGTATATTCCTTTTATTTCTCAACAATGAAATACTCGATAAAAAATTGATATAAATTTGTATTATTATAATTAGTTTATTAATGTTTATACAATAATTATCTAAACTTAATAACAATCTAGATTATATATTTGGTGCAACCGCAATTGTTAAATCAAATTTTTTTTATAAAACAATTAATCCACATTAATATTTATCATATATTATCCACATAATGAGAGTGCCGACCAATATTTTCACAATTCTATCGAGCCATAGCATCCTACAATCATAAAAGAGAATTAAATTATTATTTTGGACCATATATTTATATCAAATCATTAAAATCTCTTTCAGAATAACTCGGCTAATTGAATTTATATTTGAGATAGCTTAGTTTTACTATTATAGTGCTCGAAAAAGTAAACAATTTGTTTGTGCAATTTTATATAAAATTTAATGGATCAAAATTTTCACTGCGCGTTCCTACGTTGCCGACCTAATTTTCAAACTATAGGACTTCAATCGATCGACCAAACAATCGTACAGGTAACTTCGCGACGTCGCGTTTCCGCGTTAACGTTATCTCCGATTTTTTATCTCTCTCTCTCTCTCTCTCTCTCTCTCTCTCTGTTTTGTTCTCTGATTAATTTTTAGAATCACAATAGAGGCTGTGTAAAATTATATATCTTTCGATCTCGCAAAAATGATATAATGATATCTTTTCGTGTGTTTCTAAGTACGTACATATGTATCTGTGATGTGACGCGAGTTTTGCAACGAGATATGCATACCATCGTCGATAAAATCGATCATTTGTTAAAGACAGATATTTTTTTAAGACCAAGCAAGCCCGAAATGAGCGAAAGAAAAATATGCAGTTCTGCGACCGAAATCCGTTCTCCATTTCATTAAGTGCATGTTACCTCTTTCGATGCAGTTTCGCTGCATTCAGGTGATTCATATCCTCATTCAGTAAGTAAATTTTTGCACCGATTACGCTGTTTCGAAAGTAATGCACTATATTGAAATTTCTGTAGTCAAATCCGAAGTCTTTATTATTCTCGGGTGACAGATCATCGAAGAAATGTTGTAATTTCCTATTCGTAAATTGCCATTCATGTGTCAAAAAAAACGCTAGAGCACTGTTTGCGCAATAGACCTTCCTCTGCAATTTTAATAGCCTAAAAGAAAAGAGCACTTTGCTAAATATTTTTTTTTTACATTTACATATACTTAAAGATTTCACTTCTTGTTATAAAATAAATAAATAAGATATATATGTATATACAATGTTCATAAACTTTTCCTAATCTATAAAATCAAGAGACACGGTAGTGTCTCGCGACCAGTTAAGGGCGTAGCGGAGACACCGTGTATCTTAACGCGAGTCGGACATTTGAGTCTTTATAATATTTCGAATCCTCAATAATGGCTGAAGCAATCGAGTTTATATTAGACTTAATCGATAGATTGAGTTCGAATTATATAATAAAAGTGTCTTTATTTCTGCTCTACGTGATTTGTAAGCAGAGATATATAAATGCAAAGTCGAAATATGAAAAATTTCTATTAAGAAACGTCCCCGTCATCATTATCATCATCATTATCATCATTATCATCATCATTATCATCATCGACCACGCATACATAGTAGTATCGTGCTACACGTATTCACACGTATACAACACATGCGCACACATATATCACACGTACACAACACATGCAAGATGCATGTATGTAGTGGTAATTTTGTCCATCTCGCACGTTTTACAACAGATGGCGATAGTGGCGCTCCGCCATATCGGCAGCGTGCGGGGTTATGTTGGCTAACTCTCTCTCTCTCTCTCTCTCTCTCTCTCTCTCTCTCTCTCTCTCTCTCTCTCTCTCTCTCTCTCTCTCTCTCTCTCTCTCTTTCTCACACGCACACGCACACACACACACACTCTCTCATTCTCACTCACTCACTCACTGTTCGTCTTGTGTACTTATTTAGTACATTCATGATTAAACATCTATATGCATTAATGTGAAATTTACTTACAATTAGTTTACTTGAAATATTCAATCTCTAAAGTGTTTATCTTATAAGATAGACAAAAAAATCTGAGTAAATAATAAGAAAAAAAAACAAGGATTATTATTGTCATAATTTTTTATCAATTAAGTACTCTCAACTATCCAATAATTAAATAAATACGTACAAACGTGCGCGCGTGTACACACATACACATATTGATATTAAAGAGATTGAAGGAGAGGAAGGAGAAGATAAAAATTTAAATATTCACATATATTTTCAAATATTATATATGAATTTATAGTTTACATATCTAATTATTAATGAATTTCTAATTATATTAAACATATCAAAATAAAGACATACATGTATTTATCAAATGACTAAAATTATTGAATACAGACTTAAAAAATTTATTAAACATAGACTTAAAAAATTAATTAATTAAACATATTCCAAATTTAGAAAAAATAAACTTTATTTATATATGCAACAGCTTTTTAAACTAAATTTTTAAATTCTATTTTATATTAGACAATTATCTCAATCAACATCTACGTCCACATTAGCTGCACTGCAGACTACCTCTACAGCCACATTATCTGCTCCGCGGATATAGCGTTATGCCAATACGATACATTACATGTACTTACTTACTTGCCTTTACTGTACCAACTCTTGTTCTTTCCACGTAATCATGTTTTTACAGTTATCGTTTGCTGTATATCTTCCAGCAAACTTTATTTCGTGTGAAGTGTATTTAATTAATTAAATCTCTGCGAAAGATTGAGAAGATGAAGGGATAATTCAAACTATGAAGACATGGTTACATGGAAAAGACAAGAGTTGATACAATAATAAAGACATACATGTATTTGTATCCTGCTGGCAGGATAAGGTTATAGAAGTTGATTGAGATTGAAAAATAATAATGAAAATAATAAAAAAAATAAAGACACATGTATTTGTATCGTGCTGGCATAAAGTTATAAAAGTTGATTGAGATTGAAAAATAATAATAAAAATAATTAAAAAAAGGAAATATTCAATCATCATTTAAAAGCATATTTGAAATCTATAGAATAAACAGTTTTTGCAAAAAATGTGGAGCATTTGAGCTCTAGTAAGTCTAAAAATAAATGAAACATCAATTAATAATAACTGATGTTATATATATATTATATATATAAACCAATTTGTTGCAATATTCACTATAAAAGGTTGTAAGGGTAAGATGGCTAAAAGTGAATAATTTAAAAGATAGTTAACATAATTTTACATAAACTGAAATATTTCATAAAATAAAATATTTGTAATATTTCGAAGATTATGTAAGATTATGTAGATACATAAAAATTATACCTTTACAACTTTTTTATAGTAAATATTGCGAGGAATCGATATATATGAGAAAAATTAAGGTAATCCTATTTTGAAAATATAAGTGACCTTTAAATAAACTTGAAAATCGCCGTTTAGGAAAAAGTCTGTGTCAACTTTTTCTTTTTTGAAATCCTGCAACTTTTATCTAAATTTAATAGAAAATGTATAAAAAATGCTCGACATTAGTACACACACACACACACACACATATGGGTAAATTTATATAAATAGGGTGCTTTAGGAGGAATGATCAGGATTCTAGGATATGATTGTACACATCATTTTAAGCAAAGAAGTTTAGATAAACATGTTTAATAATTGTTCTATTCCGGTCATAAAAATATACAAAAATGAATGATATAATCTCTAAAAACTCACCTTTAAAAAAAGGTAAAAAAGGCGACCAGTTAAGGGCACGCCATTAACAAAAATTATCCATTGCAAACCCATGTAGAATCCTATCCTATTGCAAACCCATGTAGAATCCTATGAAAAATTAATCATTGCAAACCTATGTAGAATTCTAGGCAAAATTAACCATTGCAAACCCATGTAGAATCGTACCCATTGCAAACCTATGTAGAATCCTATGAAAAATTAACCATTGCAAACTCATGTAGAATCCTATGAAAAATTAACCATTGCAAACCCATGTAGAATTGTATTAAAAATTATCCATTGCAAACTTATGTAGAATCCTACATTGCAAACCCATGTACAATAGAATTGTATGAAAAATTATCGATTATAAACCCATGTACAATCGTAACAAAAGTAATGAAATAAAAAAAAAATTGCGCCAAGTGAAGTGAAAGTAGAAACTTGTACCAGTGGAAAATTAAAGTTGCAGACATATATAGAGTCGTATAATGAATCAGTAAAAATTTAAATTTGCAAATGTAGAATCGTACCATAAAAAAACTTATCTTTTAAAAAAAAAGATAAACAAGATGCCAAGTCCATGCGCCATGTGAAAAAGAAATAAAAATTTTAGTTAAAAAAACTGGGCGCGCTGCTAAGTTTCAAAATTACAATGCACCTTAAAGTAACATTAATTAATTTAAACACAAAACATATTTTAACTGTAATGAGTTTAAAAGTAACAATTTAATTTTAATATTGTTAGAATATTATTTAGCAGCGCTCCCAGTTTTTTTAACTAAAATTTTTTTATTTCTTTTTCACATGGCGCATGGACTTGGCATCTTGTTTATCTTTTTTTTTTAAAAGATAAGTTTTTTTATGGTACGATTCTACATTTGCAAATTTAAATTTTTACTGATTCATTATACGACTCTATATATGTCTGCAACTTTAATTTTCCACTGGTACAAGTTTCTACTTTCACTTGGCGCAATTTTTTTTTTATTTCATTACTTTTGTTACGATTGTACATGGGTTTATAATCGATAATTTTTCATACAATTCTATTGTACATGGGTTTGCAATGTAGGATTCTACATAAGTTTGCAATGGATAATTTTTAATACAATTCTACATGGGTTTGCAATGGTTATTTTTTCATAGGATTCTACATGAGTTTGCAATGGTTAATTTTTCATAGGATTCTACATAGGTTTGCAATGGGTACGATTCTACATGGGTTTGCAATGGTTAATTTTGCCTAGGATTCTACATGGGTTTGCAATGATTAATTTTTCATAGGATTCTACATGGGTTTGCAATAGGATAGGATTCTACATGGGTTTGCAATGGATAATTTTTGTTAATGGCGTGCCCTTAACTGGTCGCCTTTTTTTACCTTTTTTAAAGGTGAGTTTTTAGAGATTATAGGATTCTACATGAGTTTGCAATGGTTAATTTTTCATAGGATTCTACATAGGTTTGCAATGGGTACGATTCTACATGGGTTTGCAATGGTTAATTTTGCCTAGAATTCTACATAGGTTTGCAATGATTAATTTTTCATAGGATTCTACATGGGTTTGCAATAGGATAGGATTCTACATGGGTTTGCAATGGATAATTTTTGTTAATGGCGTGCCCTTAACTGGTCGCCTTTTTTTACCTTTTTTTAAAGGTGAGTTTTTAGAGATTATAAAGCTTACATGGGACGTGCACGGAATAATTTTAGGATTGAGTCTATAAAAAGTGCAGGCAAGATATGCATAATAAGTACAACTAAATAGTAAAACAAACGGCTATTAGTTGTAGTTATGCCTGGGGACCAAATAATGTTTTCCAAAGGTACTTCTTCAGCGAGTTTAAATCCCAGTTCAATCAGATGCTTCATGTTTATCCCTTTTACATCATGTCCCGAACAGTTATAAACATGAATCGTATTGTCTTCGGTGAAGCTGAATAAAAAAATAATGTCACTAATGTAATATCAGTGTGATAGATATAGACAAAATAATGTAAACACCTGTGAAAAATATTTGTTTATTAATAAGATGTTGGCTACCATTTGCCATTAATTCTTGGAATTCTTGGAAGAGAACATATTTTATTTGAATAGTCTCTATTAAAATGTTGTTCCATTCTTTTATCTGCCAATAGCTTTAAAGTTTCTCTTTTTCAAAATTGCCTACAGTCTGATGATATTAGATTATTCTGATGATATTAAATTATTAAGAAAAATTGAAGCTGTATTAAAGACAAATTGTGGTTCAACATCTTATTAATAAACAAATGTAGTGTATTTTTCACAGATGTTCACATTATTTTGTCTGACCTCTGTATATTTGCTTAGAGCTTTAGAAAATAACAAGATTGATAGACGATTTTATTATGTGTAAAGCACATATATGCATACGTTTTGATTCCACGTTTCCACGCCACTATTAACATTGTCTTAATGGCCACGTCAACAGGCATAAAATCCGATGTAACGATAGGATCGATAAACACAACACGAAGAATACCTTTGCCCCCGCCAACCAACATTCCAACAGGACCGTTAAAATTATCTAGCGAGCCTTTTACTGGATCAAACGCTGTAGAGATAACTAAAGAAAAAAAAATCCTATATAAACCATCATTATTTTATCTATTTTTATATCGTTTCTTGGCAGAATAATTTTATTATTCAACTATAATTTTTTAAAACCACAATCTCCACTTGATTCCTCTCGACCATATAATTTTTTATTTTAATTGTGACACTGTAGCCAGCCTTTTACTGGATCAAATGCTGTAGAAATGACTAAAGAAAGAAAAAATCCTATATGATCCATCATTATTTTATCTATTTTTATATCGTTTCTTGGCAGAATAATTTTTTATTTTAATTGTGACACCTAAATATTACAATCATCTGCTTTGTATACTCTTTTAAACAGATTTCTTTGAAAAATTCAAATTCTAATTTTGATTCCAAAACCATCGTGAAAGTGTTACGTGCCTATGGATGGACGAACGATGACGCAAGGCAATGACTTTGAATAGTCGCTTACAACTTGCTCCGCCAATCTTTTTGTGAAAGTATACGTGTTTGGCATCGTTCCCAGATATCTAAAAGTGAACGTGAACGTATTTTAAGAGACAAAAAGGACGCTATGCGGTGTTCATTAACTTACTTTGCTGTAAACGTTTTCAAAATATGCTCGTCAAAATGTTCGGCGACTTTAATCACTTCTCTCCAATCCAAATCTGATGGATAAAGTGTCTCATCAACCACTGGCTTGTCTGTTTGCGTATACGTAGAACTGACGTGTAGGAAAACCTTGAATCATTTACGCACAAATTAAATATTATACAAGAAAAATACATATATAAATTATGAAATTTATTTTTGATAACACATGATAACACATGAAAGATTTTATTACTCGAAATTATATTTAAGTGAAATTAATTTAATCTCATATATTTCACTTATTTGTATAAATACTGCAACAATTTTGATCTTAAAAATTGATAGGTAAAAAATATATATACTACAAGTTTTTTCATTTTTTCTGCTAAAATGCAAATATCCCGCGTTGACCTAGTGTTGTTGAAAACAGCTTCACGTAAACTTTCATCAAATCGAACAGAAGCCGCGACATGAAAAATTATAGACACTCTTTCGATCAACATTTCTCTATCGATCGGTTGCAATCCTAAGTCTTCAAGACTTACATCACCGTGAATTGCAATTAATTTATTAAAAGCAGATGGTCGCTCACTTCGCAAAACGTCAAAAAGCTAAAACAATCGTCAATAATTAGTAATATATTCTATATTGAAATTTTAATTTTACGATTTCAATCATTTTATTTATATTTCATCCCAAGAGGATTTCTTCGTTAGGAGAAAGAGAATTTTTTAAAGCGAAAAATTATAATAAAATAATTCTTTTTAAATAAGAAAGGAAGATGGTCTTCTTTATCACTCTCTTTTTATAAAAATGTATTTTCAACAATTTTTGAAAGCTGCTCTTTAAAGATTATAAACTGCTCATTAGGAATTATATATGTAGTTTTTATAAACTTTTGAATAAAATTTTAAATTTTGTCGCATTTACAAGTTATAACAATTTTTTTATAGATTATTTAACCGTTGCTCAAAAACATATATACATTTTTATTTTTTATAACTTTACCTTGTTATCCAACATTTTTTTCAGTCTTTCGTTTATGTTCAGTCCCTTCTTCGGTCTGATCAAAACAAAAATTTCACCAACATCGGCACAAGATCGCAGTAACTTTTCACATAGCGCTTTGCCTATAAATCCTGTACCGCCCGAAATTAAAATGCTACGACCTGCATAAAATGCAGGTATAAACGTATTTGCTGCACCTTTGTTCATGTCTATAAATGCAACTACTTCCGATAAGACGAATAAAGTATAAAAAGATAATGTGTTTAGTTATAAAACTGTAACAAAAATAGCAAGATTTGATTTAAATGTTAATTTTTAAAATCAAGAAAAACATATAAAGTAAAATTATTTTAAACATAAGCCAAACGATTGAATTTGAAACGAGAGTCGAAGTACTTCGTCTTCGATAAAAGATGGAAACGTGAATGAGCACAATGAATTTTGTGAACAGGAAATGACATAAGAATGATTTAATGGTAATGATATGCCAAAGAAGTTCAAAGGAGCAAGTTCTTCCATATTCATGTGTTTATATATATCATGTTTATATATATATATATATATATATATATATATATATATATATATATGTATGTGTGTGTATAAATATATATCTATATATATAAGCACCGTCTGTCTGTATGTATGTACGCGAACTACTTCCACATTTGTGGACCGATATTCGTGAAACTGGTACCAAAATGTTGCAAATTTTTTGGGGGTGGCTGCTGTGGGGTTTTTTTTTTAATTTTTTAATTTTTTTTTTTTCTACAGAGGAGGGTATGTTTAATCTTTTTTTGCAATATTTCTGAACACATGGTATCAAAATGTTGCAAATTTTTTTGGAGATAACGACGATGCGGTTTTTTTAAGTGTTACACCCTCACCCACGCACCCACCCACGCATCCACCCACGCGCATGCGCATTTATGGACCAATTTTCACGAAATTAGTACCAAAATTTTGCAAATTTTTTTGAGAAAACTACTGGTTTATTTTTTTAAGTTTACCCCTCCACCCACGCACCCACCCACGCAATCGTATATTTATGAACCGATTTTTTTTAAATTGGTACCTCTTCCGGCTCTTGCCCATCGAGCTTTCTGTTTTACTGCAAAAAATGATTATATTACATAATATTTATTTATAATATTATATTATTATATATAATATTGAGGAGGGAGAGGGAGAGAGAGAGAGAGAGAGAGAGAGAAAGAGAGAGAGGGATTAATTTAATCTATATATATAAGCACCGTCCGTCTGTCTGTCTGTCTGTCTGTGCCCGAACTACTTCCGCATTTGTGGACCGATTGTCTCGAAATTGGTACCAAAATGTTGCAAATTTTTCGGGGGTGGCTGCTGTGGGTTTTTTTTTTAATTTTTTTATTTTTATTTTTTTTCTTCAGAGGAGGGTATGTTTTTGCGAAAAAAATTTTTTTTTGCAATATTTCTGAACACATGGTATCAAAATGTTGCAAAATTTTTGGAGATAGCGACGATGCGGTTTTTTTAAGTGTAACACCTCCACCCACGCATCCACCCACGCATCCACCCACACGCATGCGCATTTATGGACCAATTTTCACGAAATTAGTACCAAAATGTTGCAAATTTTTCTGAGGAAACTGGTGTTTTATTTTTTTAAGTTTACGCCTCCACCCACGCAATCATCCACGCGCGTGCGCATTTATGGACCAATATTTTTACGAAATTGGTACAAAAATGTTGCAAATTTTTTGGAGATGGCGACGATGCGGTTTTTTCAAGTGTTACACCTCCACCCACGCACCCACCCACGCGCATGCGCATTTATGACCAATTTTCACGAAATTAGTACCAAAATGTTGCAAATTTTTTTGACAAATCTGATGTTTTATTTTTTTAAGTTTACGCCTCCACCCACGCACCCACCCACGCAATCGTATATTTATAAACCGATTTTTTTTAAATTGGTACCAAAATGTTGCAAATTTTCTGAAGATGGCGACGATGTGGTTTTTTCAATTGTTACATTTCCACCCACGCATTCATCCACGCGCGTGCGCATTTATGGACCAATATTTTTACGAAATTGGTACAAAAATGTTGCAAATTTTTTTGAGAAAGCTGCTGTGTGGTTTTTTAAAGTTTTATCCCACCCACGCATTCACCCACGCATTCACACATTTATTCACAGACTTTTTCGAAATTTGTACTCAAATTTTGTTGAGGATGGCTACTATGATTTTAACAAATTTTTATCATCCTATTCATCCACCCACGCACCCATGCACCCATGTGCATACGCATTTATTGACTTGGTCACACCAATAAGTAATTTTAAATAAATTTGTGTACATGTTTGTGATTGCAAAAATTTGCAACATTTTGGTACTAATTTCGTGAAAATTGCATACAAATTAAAGGTTTATTTACACAAATTGCACACATAATCACAAATACGTACACAAATTTTTTAAAAATTACTTCTTGGTGTGACCAAGTCAATAAATACGTATGCAAATGGGTGCATGGGTGCGTGGGTGGATGAATAGGATGATAAAAATTTGTTAAAATCATAGTAGCCATCTCCAACAAAATTTAACTACAAATTTCAAAAAAGTATGTGAATAAATGTGTGAATGCGTGGATGCATGCGTGGGTGGGATAAAACTTAAAAAAACCACACAGCAGCTTTCTCAGAAAAATTTGCAACATTTTGGTACTAATTTCGTGAAAATTGGTCCATAAATGCGCATGCGTGTGGGTGGAGGTGTAACACTTGAAAAAACCACATCGTCGCCAAAAATTTGCAACATTTTGGTACCAATTTTTTAAAAAATCCGTTCATAAATATGCGATTGTGTGGGTGGATGCGTAGGTGAAAGCGTAAACTTAAAAAACCCCACACACATACACACAGAGAGAGAGAGAGAGAGAGAGAGAGAGAGAGAGAGAGAGAGAGAGAGAGCGTGTGTCTTAAAGAAAGAGGGAGGGAGAGAGATAAGGAGAGAGAGAGCATGTGTCTTAAAGAGAGAGAGAGAGGGAGCGCGTGTGTTTTAGAGTGAGAGAGAGAGAAAGCGTGTCTTAAAAAAAGAAAATAAAATATCTGGGAGAAAGAAATAGATAACATAGTAGTCATCTACAAAAAAATTTAAACATTTATTTTGGTATAAATTTCGTGAAAGTCGAACAACAAATGTGGAAGTAGTTCGCGGTAATACAAAAAAAGAATTAATTTTTTGTGTTAAAACGGATTTAATATAGACTATATGAGGACCGCGCAAAGCGCGGTCCGAATAGAAAGGCTGGCTTTGAGGACCGCGCGAAGCGCGGTCCGAAAAGCTAGTCTATATATATAAGTACCGTCCGTCTGTCTGTATGTACGCGAACTACTTCCGCATTTATAGACCGATTTTCGTGAAACTGGTACCAAAATGTTGCAAATTTTTTGAGGGTGGCTGCTGTGGGTTTTTTTTTTAAATTTTTGAATTTTTATTTTTTTCTTAGAGGAGGAAACGATATAAAAATAGATAAAATAATGATGAATTATATAGGATTTTTCTTTCTTTAGTCATTTCTACAGCATTTGATCCAGTAAAAGGCTGGCTACAGTGTCACAATTAAAATAAAAAATTATAGTTGAATAATAAAATTATTCTGCCAAGAAACGATATAGAAATAGATAAAATTTTTGCGAAAAATATTTTTTTTTTTCAAATTTCTACGCCAATGTGTTCAGAAATATTGCAAAAAAAGATTTTTTTAAGTTTAATGATTTTTCTTATACCTTTACTTACCCACCCACGCGCCACCCACGCACTTTCACATTAATGGATCAATTCCCTAGAAATTATTAATTAGGTAGTATTAAATTTTTTTGAGAAGCCTGCTATTTTCTTTAATTAAATTTTACACTCACTCATGCATCTACCCATGCGCACGCGTATTTATGGATTGATTTGCACGAAATCGGGACCAAAATTTTATGAGAATGGACCTATTTTCATTAAATTGGTATCAAAATGTTGTAATTTTTTGGGGATGGCGAGAATTTGGTTTTTTTGTTCTACACTCCCATTAACCCACCCACGCATTCTATCCACTGTAGATATGAAAAAGAAACATATTTATATTTTTAATAAAATCATCTTTTGGTAGTGACGTGATTGTTAAATAACATTATTAGATAAGAGCATTTATTAATATATTGTTTCTTTTCAATCGTAAAATTTTTTAAATTACTTTTAGTGAGTTTTTATAAAAATCACCCCTTAGGTGGTGATATGAGTTCTTTTAACATGTTATTTTATAAATGACTATCTATATATATAAGTAGCTGGTTTCATATATTAAATGTCATCATTGATTAAACAAATATAAATCAATTTAAAAATACAATTATAGAAAAAAATAATATACCAAAAGAAATAAAAAAAGAAATTGAAGAATTTCAAAATGGTAAATATAAACAATTTATTTATTTAAATAAAATAATATTTTTTATTTATAAATTTGTTAATCGTTTTATTTATATTATATTATCATATATAATATATAACCTAATATATTTTTAATTAAAAAATTTCGGTACTTAAAGATGATCAAATAAATATAAATCAATTTGAAAATACAATTATCGAAGAAAATAATATTTAGGGAATAGAATATGTTATAAAAATAGGAAATAGGAACAAAGGAAATAGAAAATGTTATAATAAATAAAGCAAATGGATTTGAAATTAAAAGTATATAATACATTGATAAATACATTTAATATATCTACAGAAATTGAAGAAAGGTTTTGAGGACCGGCGCGAAGCGCGATCCGAAAAGCTAGTATATATATATATATATCATGTGAGTTACGTAATTAGTTTCATAGATGAATGCATGTTGTAATATCAACATGTGTAATTACAAATCTTTTTCCATCTTCTGCATTTCTCTTTATTTATTATAATAAATTATTTCATCAATCAAAATTAATATTGGACGCTAGTGGTGAAAATACTTTCACGACGTTTCGACCATTTGGTTGTGGTCCTTATCAAGTGAGAATTCCATCAATTAGAATGAGATTAACGCAACATAAAACCGATCTTATTTAAAATTAATAGTTAAAAGAGGAACACGTCCCATCGCTATGATGTTTCGTCAACGTCGTGAGAGTATTGAATAAAATTGCTAGTTACGTCGAAATCAATTTTGCCAAGTTTAATTTATTTCATATTATACATCAAGTATTATATATTACACTATAGTTGTTTGTGACGATGTTGATCAGTTTGCGATCTGAGAATATTTAACAATCAGTGTCGGTTCACTTATATATCATCCATATTATTCCAATAACAATGATAGTTTTAAATGCCGTAGCAAACAAATCTAATCTAAAATATTTGTAAAATAAACACATTATTTTTTTTAATTTTTCATAATATTTATCCAACAACAAATTATTTTAATTATATTTTTATTTTATATGCATATAAATTCTTTATTAATAATAAATTATTATTAATAATCTTTTAATTTTTTGAAAATTTTCTCTCCCCCTATTATTTAAAATTCTATTATTATATGTAATATTAATAACTATATATATAGTACAATCTATATGTATTATTTAAAATCAAATTTAAAAAGTATTTAAAATTAAATTTCTTTTTTTAAATAAGATTCGAAGCGCTATTATATTTTTATTTAATACGATAACAATCGCAATCTTCAAATCTTTATTATTGTCATTGAATAATTAATTTTAATTTGTCTTGCATCTCATAAACGATAGTAATATTTTTATAAAATACATTCTTTACACTCACCTTCTGCGATACGCTTTGGCTACATCTAAGCGATTCATGTCCTCGTGAAAGAGATATTTTTTAGCTCCAATTAAACTGGCCCTTTATTTCGTAAAATAAATATCTAATGACTTAACATCATCTTCGATGTAAACATTGCTTAAAAAGTTAAAATAAAAAATATTTACCTGTAAAATTCTTTAACATCAATATTTAAAATATCACATGAGAATGCTTCTTTGTCTTCGGGTAGAACTGAATCGAATAAATCTATACCATTGTTATTTTTAAATATCCATTGATGATTCGCAAAATATCCCACAGCGCAGCAGGCCGTGTATACTTTTTTTTGCAGTGTTAATAGCCTACATTGCGTATACATTTATAAAGCAATTTATGCAAATGATGTAATGTCAGCTATACTATTGAATCGGGAAATATAGAAAGTTTCGTAAAAAAAATGTTTAAAAGAAATATTTAATTTTATACAAATTGCGTTAAAAAATATTTCTTTACTAACAATAAGTTTTGCCTCTGCGCACATGCGTGTACATTGATATTTTAGAAATACATACCCAAATAGCCACAGTAATTATTATGACATCATTTTGATGTCAAAATGCATCATTTGTCATCAAAATACTTAGGCTATCTGGGTATATATATATATATATATAGATATATATATATATACATATATATATATATATATATATATGTCTATATTTATGACAAAAAAAATAATTTTTGCATTAAAAATAAATTTTATTTTAGATAGTATGGTTTTTAGTCATTTGTTCTGTCTTCTTTTCTCTTTCTCTCTGTCTCTCTTCTTCTAATCTTCCCGATTCAATTAAACAACTGTATTTAATAGGATATGAATGATCTGTAAATTTGAGAGCAAAATGTTTGGTACTTACATAGGTTTATGTTTCGTAAGTTTTAAAATCAGATCTATTAAAATAGCTGGCAAGATATGCAACAACATTGTCAATATATAATATATGATGGAATTATCAGTAATTATTACACCGGGAGTCCAAAGAGTTTGCTCGAAGGGTATCTCATCTAGAAGTTGAAAACCCATTTTACAAATTGATTCTGTGGACAATCCTCTCAGATTGGAAGAAGTACAATTTATGATAAAAGGTGAAGAACCCGGCTTGAAGCTAATAAATAAATAAAATTATAAATTTAATTAAAAAATTGTTATTTATACAAAATTATATATAAAAACATTAGAGTGCATTAGGGTGCAATATTATTAGTATTTTTGAAAAATTTAGAAGTTTGTGCGAGTTACAAAATATTATTATAAAGTCTTAAACATTCAAAATTAATAAATTTTAATAAATCAATTTCAAAATTGTCAATTTAATTATGAAATAATTTTTTTTTGAGTAAAATGCGTATGATTTCGCTGAAATGTTGATTTAGTTTTAAAATGAAAGGAGAAACTTTTTTTTCATATTTGTAGCATGCACTTAATGCAGTTAAATATATAATACTTTATATGTATTTTTATTATATGAGTATTTAGTATTTTGAGATAATAATCGTACCTGGTCAATCCAATCTTCCAAACTGTGATTATCAAACATTTGATGGCAACATCTACCGACATCACATCTGGACGAAGATGTTTATTAGTCTTGAATACTCGTAGTACTCCTTTACCACCACCGACGAGTATTCCTACTATACCATTCAAATTATCTATCCATCCTGGGAATGGATCGTTCAATGTATTTGACACTAAAATATGAATCATACTTGTTAAATACGTATTGCTACATTATTGTTTATTCTAGTAATCTATCAAGGTATTTTTTTATTTTTTGTATTGTGAAACGAAATTTACTTGTTAGTTATTTCCAATAACAGTAGAGTAAACGTTTTGTAATAATTATGTATCATATGAGAATTTATGTGGAATGGTTTTCTAATATAAACACTTTATTTTAAAATACACATACATTTTTTATATTTTATTAAGAGATATTCTTTTTGATATGTCAAATTGTAAATCGCATTCCAAAAGGGAAAAGTAAAAATTTATTTTTAACATCTTAAAGAAAAAAAATAACATACCTATAGAAGGTCTTACAATCGCACAAGGTAACGATGAAGAATAATCCGCTATTACACTCTCAGCTAAATTTTTCGAGAATATGTATGTGTTGGGAAAACATTCCAAACATCTGTACATAATATTTCAAAATTATATGAAAAATTAATAGCCTTAGAATATCATATTATACTTAAAATTTTAACTATATATATTGTACATATATTTGTGCATATATTACATATGCACTAACGCGGTTTTATGCATATATTAAAAGTCTTATTATAAAAAACGTGTATCACAGTATAAATTATTAATAAAATAATAACAATAAATATAATAATATATAAATAAAAATTATTTGAAATTTATAAATGTTATATTGATTTTATATACATATAGTTTGTCATACTTAGCTGTAAAGACATTTAAAATATGCTCATCCAATGACTCGGCTGCTTTGATCATTTTCCGCCAATCGGCTACTGGTGGGTATATTTTTTCTTCTATGACAGAATTATTTATATGCGCGTATGCTGTACTAACATAAACTAGTGCCTTTAATAAATAAATACGTTTTAATAGTAAAGTTACATGTTTTTTAAAATAATGAAGACTTAAATGAACTTAATTGCAATTGAAAGGAAATCATATTTATTTTTGTTGTTAAGTGTTTAACTGTAATTCTTTTTACGTAAAAAAAAAAATAAAATTATTGTTCGACAAAATTTTCATACTATAATAACAATAGTTTGTAATATTAATTATTATATTATACACATTAAATAATTTATATATTAATAGATACTTAAAAAAACACTAAATACGCCATTTGTCACATTTATACTTACTAGAAGATTTTTCATATCTTGAGCTAAGATACAGATATCTCTTGTCGATCTAGTATTTATAAAAATAGCATACTTTAAGCTGTCATTAAATCTCACACTCGCTGCTGCATGAATTATTATAGTCACTCTTTCAACTAACATTTCTCTATCGGCAGCCGACAGACCCAAGTTCTCTTTACTAACATCACCAAAAAGTGGAATTATTTTTTTTAAATTTGAAGGTTGCTCTTTTCGCAGTTTATCGAATAACTGAAATAAAAATACATGTTATATAACGTACTTATATTACAATTGCCATGATTCTTATATCTTCAATAATTTTGCAAAAAAATTGTAGAATATTTTTGTTACTTTTACACTTTATCTTACGTTTTCAAATGTTCTCTCTACTATTACTTATACGTTTTTTAATTAAATTTATCACTTTTATCAAATTGTAAAATTAATTTTTTGTAAAAATAAGAAGCGTCATATGATAACACTCTCAAAAGAACATTTTCATTTAATCGTTAGAATAATTCTTAAAAAATTCAAAAAAGTATCTATACTTCTGTAATTGACTTACCGGTAATTTCAATATTTGTTCGAGCCTTTCGTTAATGCTTTGTTCTTTTTTTGGGCGCATCAATATAAACACTTCGCGAACATCTGGGCAAGATCGCAGTATCTTCTCCATGCATACTTTACCCATAAATCCTGTCGCACCTGTTAAAAATATACTTTGTCCAGCGTAAAACGATGTAATTGACTTGATTGGATTATTTATATTCTCATCCATCGTTATTAAAACAAAATCAATATAAATAATATAATAACAACGTAACTGCCAAAAATAAATACAAGTGCACTCGGAAATTTAATGATCTCTTTTATATTGATTTTTTCACAGCAGGAGTTTAATTAGATGACAAACTGAGCTCAAACTTCAACGACGTACGCTACTCAATTAAAATCATATGCTAGATTATCATTTGCTATATAACGTTTTGTTAAATAGATGTGCATCTAGACATTAATAAAACGGAAACTATTTAAACCAAGGGTGAAAAAGCAAACTTACATAATGCAGTCTAATAATAATTTAATGTATGCTTGATCCAGTAGTATAATGACATGCTTTTTTGCAGTTTATTCTACAGTTTTTTTAACGTTATATTACAATTTTTTTTATTTTACACTAGACAACACAAATTAACTTGTGTTGTCCAAATAAAATTTATTTCTTAAACCTTGACATTCTTCATGAATAAGAAGGTATATTCCTTCTTTTTCTCAACAATGAAATACTCGATAAAAAATTGATATAAATTTGTATTATTATAATTAGTTTATTAATGTTTATACAGTAATTATCTAAACTTAATAACAATCTAGATTATATATTTGGTGCAACCGCAATTGTTAAATCAAATTTTTTTTATAGAACAATTAATCCACATTAATATTTATCATATATTATCCACATAATGAGAGTGCCGACCAATATTTTCACAATTCTATCGAGCCATAGCATCCTACAGTCATAAAAGAGAATTAAATTATTATTTTGGACCATATATTTATATCAAATCATTAAAATCTCTTTCAGAATAACTCGGCTAATTGAATTTATATTTGAGATAGCTTAGTTTTACTATTATAGTGCTCGAAAAAATAAACAATTTGTTTGTGCAATTTTATATAAAGTTTAATGGATCAAAAAATCAAAGTATCAAGTAAATTTATATACATTTGTGTTTTATGAAGTTAAAGATGTAAATATCTTGAGAAAGTTATTCGTCAATTGTTTTAAACAATATGACAAATATTTTTTTTGCGGAAAAAATATATTTCATACACAATTGAAAAAATAAAGAAGAATAAGGCGGAGCATAATTTTTTGTACATAAAATAAACTGAATGCAGTCAAAATCTTACCTTCTATAATGAAATTTCACCGCATCCAATCGATCCATACTTTCGTTTAGAAGAAAAAGTTTACTTCCAATTATACAATTTCTACGACAAAAAAATAAAATTTAATCGCTTATATAAATATTATCTCTTCTTTCTTAAATTTAATATTTTTTTCAATAAAAACAAAAATATATTAAATATATAAATAGTCACCTTTCACTCATATCTTTTTGAAGATTAATAAATTTTAAGATTGTGTGTCGCAAAGTTTTTGTCTTACTCACTTATAATACAGTGGTTTGTCGTAATCTAGATCTGTTACAAATCCGAAGTCTCGTTGATTGTTGCGGGGCACCTCATTTGATAAACTTATTAGTTTTTTATTTTGAAAGACCCATTTGTTCAATAGAAAATGCGTGGCTAATTCGGAACTTATGAATAGTTTCCTTTGCTGTTTCAATAATCTAAAAATATTTTAAGTGTAATTTTATTATTTTCTTAGTTTTCTTTGAATTATGATTAGCAAATATAATATATTTTGATTGATCAAGAAAAAAAAAGTTTTACCTTGGACGTTTGCCTGCGAATTGTAATAATACATCAATAAATAAGGCTGGTATTACATGCAGCAACAATACTAATATCTTGTAAAAGAAACGATTCTTTGTCGTAATCATTGCAGGAGCCCAAATCATATTTTCCAAAGGAATGTTTGCGAGAATTTTCGTGCTTATTTGAAACAACACAAAACGTGATGGATTCGTCTCATGAGTCGTCGAACAGTTATAAACAAGTGGAAGAATATTTTGCGTGTCGTCATTTTTGCTAACAAAATTGAAAATGATCTTATTAAATCTTTTACAAAAAATATGTATTACACAGATTTATTATGATATATTTTTATTATATTAAATTTTATAATTTAAATATATTTTTTAATATTTTTTATAGTATAAATTTTAAATAACTCTTTATATGACATTTTAGCTAATCTTAAAACAAAAATGATAGGTACCCAGGTAGCAAGCTGTGTGACGTCATTCGACGTCAAAAAGACGTCATTTTGACATTTAATGACGTCAGCTTGCTATCTGGATATTTATAAGAATGCAATTATTGTACTTTATTATGCCACATTTCCATCCTGCAACAATCATAGCTTTAGTGACAATGTCAATTGGAACATAGTTGTCATTAACGAATGAATCATTGTAAAACACTCGTATTATTCCTTTTCCACAACCGACCATCAATCCCACTGGACCATTAAAACTGTCTAGCCAACCCTTCATAGGTTCATTTAACGTTGGTGTAACTGAAAAAAATGTTAATTTAAGAAAATTTTATATCAATAAATGTGAATATATATTGTAGTTCTATTTTATGGTTCAAGGCAAATTGTAGACTATTGAAATAGAAATTTTTTTTATTTGATATAGAACGAGCTTTTTAGTATTATTTGAAATAAAATAAATTGTTGAATTTATCTTAATTTTATAAATATATTAAAAGAATTTGATATCTATATATATTATTTCTGTAAAAAAGAAATAATTTATCTAAACTTTAGCTATGAGTGAAATTCAGAAAATCAGTTCTGATAATAAATACCTCGTGAAAATTATGATAATAAATTAATATTAAGATTATGATAATAAATTAATATTAAGATTATGATAATAAATTAATATTAATATTAAGATATTCTGTCTTATATGATATATATTTACATTAAAATAAATACATACTTATAGACGGTCTGCAAATCACGCACGGCAATGATTTGGAATAATCAAATATCACCTGCTCTGCAAGTCTCTTGGTAAAAATATATGAATTCGGCATTGTACCTATGTATCTGTAAAAATCTCGAGGATGTGTCAAAACTATTATATTCCAAATAGAAATGTACGAAAGTGATATTAAAATGAAAAATATTGATATGTAAATAATTCAAATAAGTATCGATTTGAAAAGAAGAGTACTTATTACAGAATTCTTTCAAAGTCACTTGCGGTATATTGGATATAAATATAAAAAATCATAAATTATTTCAACTTTAACTTTAAATTAATTTTTAATTAATTTTTAAACTAAAATAATAAACAGGGCCTAAAATTATTTAAACGTTTTTCAATCCCGAGTTTAGCTTTAGTCATTTTTATGTGTTATTATTTGAACTTTATCAAAAAATGTACAATTATATTATAATAAAAGTATATCATTTTTATAACTATTTATTAAACAAATATATAAAATAAAGGAATCGATGTAAGAATTTAGCACTTACTTTGACTTAAACACTTCAAAGGTATACTCGTCCAAAGTTTCCGCAATTTGAATCGTCTTCTTCCAATCGACTTCCGTTGGATATACAATCTCATCGATGACAGGTTTATCAACCTGCGAATAAGTTGTGCTGACATGCACCAAAGCCTTAAAAAATAAAATAAAGTCAAGTTAGTGGGATAGTGTTTGTGAGAAATAATTTTGGATTAAAATTGACGCGCAGAATTTTCATTTCTATATATTCCAGCAAATTATTTACCACCAAATTTTTCAAACATTCGCCTAAAATGCAGACGTCTCTTGTCGCCCGTATGTTTATAACCACAGCTTTCTTCAGTGTATCGTCGAATTTCACGGTCGCCGCTACGTGAAATATTATAGACACCTTTTCGATCAATGTGTTTCTGTCAGCAAATGACAAACCTAATCCTTCGATCTCGATATCACCCTTTAATGGAATCAATTTCTTTAAACAATGGGGTTGTTCACTTCGCAATCTATCAAACAACTGCAAGATATAATACACATAAAAGAATGATATAATTTTTTTTGAATGGCATATGATATATTTTTATCGAATGTATGCATATTTATACATCTATATTACAATATTATTTATAATATTGTATAATAATTATTATAAAAATTTTATACTATATAATATTATATATTATTCTATAATATTATATAAAAGAGAGACGATAAACATATAATTTTATCATTGTTACAGAGCCTCTCTTTAAACATATAACAATATTTTTAAAAAATGATATGAGCAAGTCAAATTGTTCCGGAATTGTTTTTATAATACGTAATGCGGATCACCTTGTATACGTAATATTAATTAATTAATAATATTTTAATTATTTCTCTTATATTATACTTACCGGTTTTTTCAACATCTGCTCGAGTTTTTCTTCAATGCACATATTGGCCTTCGGACGCATTAATAAGAATATTTCTTGCATATCCGGGCATGATCTCAGTAACTTTTCTATCAACATTTTTCCGAGATATCCGGTTGCGCCTGTAATGAAAATACTTCTTCCAGAATAAAATGTTGGTATCGACAAAGTCGATTCAATTGTGCCTTTGTCCATCTCTCTCAATTGTAATATTACAGTTAAATATAACAAAAATTAAATAACGCGCGCATTTATTTCAGTAGATTAGAGAAAACGTATAAATCTGTTTCTTTCATATAACCGTAATAAAATCACGAATGAATCTGACAGAAATCGACGAAAAAGGTACGTTATATTTGTAACATTCATCTGCATTTACTCATAAATTTGTAAGCGATATTATTTTGTGAATCGCTAACATGTTTGTCAACATTTAATTTTAACCAATTAATTTAATTTAAACCAATTAATTTATTGATCATTATTTTAACTTACTATAATCTTTTCGATATATTTTTATAATTCTAATATATATATATATATATATATTTATATATAATATTTTATTTGTGTTTATATACCTTTGTGTTATAAAAATCAAATTTAAAAATACAAAATTTCTATCTGTGCACATTTTAATAAGATATAAATAAATATAAATGCTTTGATAGTCGCAGATAAATGCGAGAAAAAGTTATATAAAAAATATAAATTTATTTCAATGAACTATTATTGTTCAAGATATAGTAGAATTTAATTTATTTGACATACATTATTAGAAAATAAGAAAATATATTTCTATATAAATTGTTTATGTAAAAAAATGCACGTAATAAGCAGTTCTGTACGCATATATACTTAGATTTTTATCGTTTAATGATAATTTTTGATGCTTAAACGATCTTAGTGTTTTGTTTACGTTATATCAATATGCATATATGCATATGTATGTGTATGTATATGTAATGCGATATCGCTGACATGTTTCTGATTAACCTTGCTTTTCAAATTACTGAATTTCATCGACAAAAAATTCAATTGAAATTTATACAATGACTTGCATCATTTTCTATATTACTCGACAATTTTCTGACTTTCCTTAATACAGTGCATTTTGCATCATATGCGCTTTATTTAGAATTGTTGTATATTTTGTGTGTTCAACGATCTCTTTCCGTGAAGATATTTTTTACTATAAATGAATCACTGGAATAATTGAACCCAATAAAAAGCAAAGTGCTTACGTAATGCGGATGTACACTATTAACATGGGATCTGAGGAAGAAATCGAGGATAAGGCAATTCATCTCATTGCTTTTAATCCAACTATTTTCGATACTAACAAAGACACTCCTAAAATAAAGTATGAAACCAAATTATATGATAATAGTTTTTGCGTAAAAAACCAATAACTGTGGATTATTTACATAAATTTTATTGTGTTTGAAAAGACTTTAATCTATTTTAAATTAACGTAAGATTATTATTCTCTATACCTTATATTAAAATATTTTTCTATTTATTTCAGAGACTCTATTCGTGATGTTAAAATCGCGAAAAAAGTAGCTATCGAAAATAAAGATAGAATTAAAGGTAAGAGACTAGATAGAAAGATGATATTGCTTTCCAGAAAAACAAAGATCTTTCACATTTTATCTCAGATTCTGAAATTTTGTACGACAAATACGAGGAAGATGAAGGTCTTTTGCAAATATCGAGGACGAGAAAACTTTCGCCTTTCTCGTCACTAGTATGTTATAATTGTTTATTTATTAGAAAAAGTTAAATTTAATCAAAATCGTACATATATCGCGTTTTAAATACGAGAAGCATCAGATGATTTATTATTTTAATATCTTTTAATATGACAAATATTCTTTGATTACTCGACAAGCTTTTTTGATATTTTTTTTGTTTGTAGATTAAAAAAAGTGAAATTTACTTAAAGAAGTTTTCTGAGAACTTCATATTAATTAACGTACTTGTGACGTTATTTGATCAATTTTGTTTTGAATTTAAGCAATTGCATGCACAAAAATAATTAACTAATAAATTATGCAATGAGCTCTATAAATATATAATACAAAATAATAAAAAGCTATATTAAAAGACATGTTTTTTAAATATAAAAAATTCACATAAATTAAAATGTATGTATCAGATAAATATAAAACTTAGAATTTATTTTAGAAGCTATTTAAATTTATCCAAATATATTTTATAGATATAAAAAATAATATATTATCGCTTCTAAATAAATTTTTGTTTTAGCTACATAAATGGAGTGTAATACAGGTAATTCTTATATAACTAAACATTCTATTATAATTTTCGACTATCACAACGTGAAGATCTTTATAATTTAAATTTATTAAATTAATACTGTATTAATTAATGTTTAGAGTTTGGAGTATTATTATATATATTTTTGATTTATAAAATTAATTATTCTATGTGCTTTATCATCATACCAAAAAGATATTAGGATTGCTCTAAAGAAATAATTTCATTGTCTTTTTAATTACGCATTTATATTTGAATATTATTTAATATTTTGATGATATAAAATATATTTTATTCAATTTTTGAACAGTCTTTAAAAATTACAAATAATATTATAAAAATACTGTAAAATATTTCAAATAAACTATCTTATTTTTTACAGGTATCGATTATTGCACATTTTTCACATAACGATTTTATTAGAGGGTATATTACATCGATTCAATTTAGTCAAAGCTTCAACAAATTGAAATAATGACAAAGAAAGCACGGAAAGCGTTAGAAAAAGAACAGGCGGCAACTGCGGCTGCAGAAGCTGAGAAACTTAGGTAAAAAGTATTAAATAATATATATGCAAGAAAGAACGCAAACAAGATATTCAACTCACACAATAAAATATTAAATACAGAAGCACGTGTATAATATCAATTATTTTTTCCAATTTAAATCAGAGCAATTTAACTTACAATTAGCCTAAAGAGTTAATGTAAACATAGAGGATGAAAAAATCTTCTGTTTTGATTAATTATTATTTTGTATCGATTTGTGACATCATAAAAATTAATTAATTTACTATTAATTAAAAAATATTTACCCATATTATATTTTGAGTTTTTAGAGTTTAAGATAATTTTTACATTATGTATATTTATATATATATGCATATTCTTAATACATATATTAAATTTTAAATATTATAACACGTTTTAATAAGAAAAAAAATAAAGAGAAGATCAATTCGTTTTTTGAGGTTTTTGTTTTTTTATTAATTTTTTCTTTTCAAAAATTATTTTTTATAAATATATATTAAAGCAAAGTATCTTGAAAAGGGCGCAGATGATTAAAGACATGCATGAGGAAATTCGACTAGAGAAATACAATGTGGAGAGACAAGCCTTGCTCGAGGAACAAGAAGCTGAGATGCGTAGAATTCAATTCGAGGAAACGCGACACGCACTTTGCGATTATAAAGATGCATTTGTGAATTACATAGCGGCCACTGAAGCAGAGGAGAATGTAAGTATCTTGATTTTTTTTATATATTTCTAAGGAACAAACATAAACAGTGATCACTTCTTAATTATAGCTGGAAACATGTATATATTTCCACAAAAATGTTTATAAGTTTTTACATTTATAAGTTAATTCGATATTTTTTGTAATATCCCTTTCTAAAAAAGGAATGCAAAATTGATTATTGCAAATATTGTTACTGCTTTTCCGCGATTGTCTCGATTAACATTGTGTGTTATATTAATAGCATCTGTCGTCGTAAAGATTAACAGTTTGATAGTTGTAAAATAAAAAATTAAAATAATATCCATAATAATATCATAATTATAAACTTAATAACAAAACTGAGTTTGGTTTAGGAATCAACACAAGTACTTTTACTTGTAACTTCTTATTGTACTAAAAACGCAAATCTGCTTATAAATACTAAATTTATGTAGCATATATATACGTTATTTCGTTTAATCTAACCGAATATAATTACGCACGCAAAGTGAAGTTATATTATTCTACGATAATAAAATCTCAAAAATTGCGCATACACGCATACACGCAAAAATTATTATTGCGATCAATGCATAAAAAATATATTAATTAATTATGCAACGCATAAAAATTCAATATTTAAATCTTTTACAAAAAATACAACCAAAAAAAATAAAATTTTATACAAGAATCTTTTGTGATTAAATATGTACGCTTTTATTAGACTCGTGCGAAACTCTATACTTCACTTATCCATTACGCTGCGCGGTTCGCGCGAAACTGATTCTTATGCGGGTATCGCGAGCGCGGGCCCGATGGTCACATGACTAGTGGTCACGTGATCACTAGTCATGTGACCACTGGTCATGTGACCATCGGTCCCGCGCTTGCGATACCCCGCATAAGAATCAGTTTTGCGCGAACCGCGCACCGTAATGGATGTGTGGGGTGTACTAATCTGATCACGTGATCAGTTTCGCACGAGCTGTGCAGCGTAACAGACGCGCAAATCTAATGCAAGCGTAGATATTTTGATCAAAAAATTTTTGTAAAAAATTATATTTTTTGTTTTCTGTTAAAAATGTATATATTGAATTTTTATGAATTACGTAATTAATAAATATATTTCTATGCATGCATTGTAATAATAATTTTATATATGCGTTGCAATTTTTAAGGTTTTATCAAAGAATAATATAACTTCGCTTCGCGCAAGTAATTATATTCGATTAAACTAAACGAAATGAGAAAAATATATACATAT
Organism: Nylanderia fulva; assembly: GCF_048542155.1. Taxonomy (NCBI): domain Eukaryota; kingdom Metazoa; phylum Arthropoda; class Insecta; order Hymenoptera; family Formicidae; genus Nylanderia; species Nylanderia fulva. The sequence continues at coordinate 358,605 of NW_028189622.1, forward strand.
ATAAAAAGATACAAAATAGTTCTCAAACAATACATAGAAATTCGGCGAATTAAAATTATGTATATAATTAAAATTCGACTAATTAAAATTATATACGTAATAGAAATAGAAAGCAACTGTCATTGCAAAGATTAACACACACACACAATTTGATGATTGTAAAATAAATAATATATAGAAATAATCAAAAGTGCGCGCGAAGCGCGCTTATGTAGTCTAGGATATTAAATATCAAATATTAATAACAATTTGACAAAAAAAAAGAGTAATTCATTTTCCATGTTTTTATATTAATTATGAATATAATATTAATTTTATATTAATTCTGACCTTTGAGAAAGTGTAAATTTTTTAAATTGTAAAAAGAAATTTTATTTTTGAATTGATGAATTGTATAATATAAAATTATTTAAAATTAAATATATATTAAATATTAAATTAAATATAAAATTAAATTTGGATTATATATAAATAGACTTTGTAATATGTAACGTGCAATGTCACTAACGAGATAATTTTGTTTATAGTGGACTCGATATATGACGTGCGACGGATTGCCAGATCCCGGAAGTTTATCCGAAATGAATACCTATATATTTTTGTGGTCCATGGAAGATGAGAAGGTTGATATGAGCAATTTTGTCGTGAGATACAATACTATCATTTATGTACGTGAATTTTTATACAATTGAATCAAGTTCAGTAACGTAATTAAATTTAATAATTTGTCGACGTATACAAGCAGATATATTTCTGCTCGCTATTATTAATTTATGAATGAAACGTTCCTTCTGTCAGTCATATGAGAGTATAAAATCTTCTTTTCAGCTATTAACGAAACTCGATGAGATAATACAATTCTCCGTAATGAGATCGTCCGATTACGTAACCGAATGCGAGACGGTGAGTAATCGCTCGACTTCACTTTAAAAGGGTAATTGCTGAAAGGTTCATTCCACCCTGAACACAGATCAGACAACGATTCCGAGACAAACTTCAAGAATGGACAGACGCGGCCTGCTACTCTCTCTTACGTCAGATAGAGAAGGATATGATTCGCGAGGGCATAAAAATCGCGAGATACACCAATGTCTCCGATCAGATTATTTACTGCGTTTGGGCTCTGATCAAATTGCCCATCGGACTTAAACAGGTCACCGATAAGGATCGGCACGTGTCGACGATCGCGGATATATTTATTTGCTTCGCCACATGTGTATATATAGACGTAAAATGTTAATCAATAAGTTCCAATAACGATCGCTCGTGTATGTATTTTTGTTTCGACAGAAAATCGATCGAAGTGTATTTCGAGGAATTGGATCTGACTGTCAAAATGCCTCTCGACGTCGATTGCTACTGCATGGCGATTCGGGCATTGTGGTTAAAACATGATCATTATTCCGATTGCGCGAGTTCGTATGTCTCGCCGAGACTACCGGATGAATATGAAAATATTTATATTATAGGTATTAAAAATTACCGATTACTTTCTATTTCCATATCTCTATAGAGAGTAAATTATATATTATTTATTATATTATATTATATATATAATATATTATATGTTATATATCATGTATTATATGTTATATATTATATATTATATATTATATATATATATATATATATATATATATTCACACACATATATATATTATATATTAAAATATAATTATATATTATTTATCTATTTATTATGTAAATATTGTGAATGCTTTCATCTCTGTAACTTGGATTCTCAGATTTCCCTACTTTCTGCCAAAACGAGTATGACACGAAATTAGAGATACGCGAAGAGCAGGTCGAGGGTCGTCACTTGCGACTGGAGGAGAAGAAAGCTATACTTGAAAGGATGGAAAACCCACCGGTTCAGGCGCCTACAAAACCCGAAAGGAAAGGGAAACAGCAAAAGAAACCGGGCGTCTCAGGAGCGAAACGCCCGGAACCGGAACCGGAAACAGAACAGCTACCGTATCTACCTACACCGGACGAGATCATTTTGCAAAAAGAGGGTATGCGATCCTCGAATTCTCAATTTACGAAAAATAATTTATATTACTGTAATATGACAAAGATAGAGAATCACTATCTAGAGAAATATATTTTATTGTTGTTATCTTCTGCACAGACGAAATGCGAAAGGAGATTAGAAAATTACTGTTTACTCGATGCGAAAAGACGGAGATCAATTTGCGAAAATACAGGATACTTGGCGGTGTGTTACACATCGATTTAGTTTATCAGCCGCCGCAACCCAAGGACATGAGCAGAGAAATCATGCTCACCACCTGTAATAATTATTCTAATTAATTCCAAAAAGTTAATTATATATATTGTATATACCTTTTTTTACAATTTAAAATTTTACTTTTTTTGTAGTACAAATTCCCAAAAAATTGAAATTCGTACCATTCTATAAACCGTACAAGGCGCCACCGGCGGCACCCGATTCTGAAAGAACACCGGAAGTGATCGAAGCAGAGATGAAAGCTCTGGAGACTGCGATGGAGGCATTAGTTCTGGTAACTTTAAAGTACGCTCTAACAATTTATAAAACAAAATTATTATCTTCTCTCAAAAGAAAATATTTTTTATAAGTTAATGAATTTCTCTAATCTTATTCTTACAAGTAAGAATTTAAAAATACGATGCAATAATAAAAATGTTGATATAGATGGTTCACTTAAAAAAAATTAAGGACCGGTGCAATAATGACTATAGATACAATAAAATCTTTTTCATGATAAATCACTTAATTCTTTAAAAAAGAAATAATAAAAACGAATTTAAATAAAATTAAACTGGTTATATACGCGCTCTTTTCTTTCCAGACTTCCCAGTTCTATTATTTGGTTTGAACCACCATTAGTGGCTCACTGGATACCCGAAAAAAAATTATGGTCCACTCAAGACGTGCACGATATCAAATATAACGAAGAAAAGCAAACTATCACATTTAGAACCGGCAGATTAGGCGTTCACGGCCTCGCTGCTCTCAAGTTCGTCAACATCCCCTTCCAAAGTTGGGAGCTCAAGCCTGAAATGGGCAGAAAGGCCTGTGGTGGAGTTGTCCTCAATATATCTGCTGCCATTATTCAAGCAGAATTCATCGTCAGGGTATTCTATGAATCACGTCAAATTTGAATAATTTTATTATTTAAAAAAATCAGATGCACAAGTTTAGATACAAAAACAATGAAAGAATAAATATGGAAAATAGCTAATATAAGTGACAGTACAGAATTTGTTGACGCCTTCTTAATTATCAACATCGTTTTTTTTTCTAAAATATGTTTCTATTTTTAAAAAATACATCTTTATAAAATCGCAAAGATTCTTAACGTAAAATGCAAATTATTCGATAATATCATTTCGTTTTCGCCAGGAGGACCTGGTCTGTCTGAATTCGCTGGCTGGAGGTACATCGACGACGCTCAAAGAAATGCTTGGAGAATATATGAAACTGCATCTTTTAATTGAGGTAGTCGCTCTTTCTTTTTCTGTTTTTTTTCTTCGATCTGCGGTTTAGTATTTTATTAACAAAAATATTTTCCTCTGATAGAAAATGCGCGATGCCGGATGCGATCTGTTTCCGGAGCGAGATGCGTTCAGTTATGTGAAGGCTCTTCCAGTGAAGCATCCAGCCACGGAGAAACATTTGCGGGAATGTATCGCTTTACTTTGCACGACGTATACGTTTTCCTGGTCACGCTGGAACGCCGGTCGAAATTCCAGAGAGATCGTGATACAGTTCAAAGAACATCACGGATGCGTCGCGAAAGAGGTAGCGAGTTGAATTTCTGTCCGAAAAGTTTAGTGTTACAATTATTGTTGCGCCAGGATACATAGAATGAAAACGAAAAATAAACAGATTTTCCAGACTTTTATCAGAATATCCTATTTTTTCATTCTTCGTAGCGAACGAACTTGACTCTTCTGGTGACTCCCTCGCGAACGATGACAGTATCCTGTACCGAAGTGAGCTCAGAATTTTCCGATGTACCTCTGGATGGTGAGAATTCAAAGGTGAACGCATTTAATTTTACAACCCACACATTCCATCAGCTGATCTTTAATTATTTTGAAGATGAATCATGCTATTACTGTGTAATTAAAAAAATATAATTATGTACACGATACAAGATAATATTAAAACCTCACATAAAAAGATATAATCTAATAAATATTATACAAATTGAATTATATAGCTTACTATACATCTAAATTTACGAAAGATTAATATTTGAACCAATACACAATTTCTCTGATATATCTCAGATCGATCAGAGTAAATAAGGCAATTCATTAAAAAAAAAAATTGTGAGAAATAATTGACCAAAAGATGTTCTGTTCCGGCAGTTTTATGCTGATCTATATCATTTGGCGCTACAAAACGCCGGGATCAAAAGTCGGCTTTTGATGAAGAACGTTTCCTTCAAACTTGCCAGTACTATCACGGAACTTCTGGGTTACACTAATGTAATCAACATGTCATCTTAAAATGTGTTTTTGAAAATAAAAAAATTAAAGGTATATATCTTTTATGGATTTTAATTGATTTCTCCGTTTTTTCACTTATAAATTGATCTATTTAATCTATTATATACATATATCATGAACTTTGTATTCCTTTCGACAAAAGCAATAATATGTTATCTAATAAACCTTTTTGTTATATCAGTACAAAAGTATGTGTGTGATTCTATTTCTACAATAAATACAAACTATTTTATTTGTCCAACATAAAACGCTGGAATTGATTCGTTTGAATTAAGTGTAGTATAGTTCATTATCATTAACATAAATTAAACATGTGAACAGAACTACTAACGAAAGAAGAATCAAAATTATGTATTTGAAAATATTATTGTATCTATTACTAGAACAATATAGGCAGATTTCGATTAGATATAAATGCTGAAATCAGCTACCAACAATGCACATTATTTAAGTACACAAGATATTAGATTATATACATAGACACATCGATAAACGAGAAACCAGAATTATGTAGTTCAAGATTGAAAAAGTAAATTTATAAAAAGATGCAATAATTTATCGTTATAATAGCAATGAAAAAGCATAATAAAGCTTATTGTTTGTACGTGTTTATTATTATATGCACAATACACAATCTAAATTCTTTTTCAAAAATTAATGATCATTATATATTGAATATAATACAGCTTCGATTTAAACAAATAAATATCCAAATTCTAATCAAACCGAATGAAGCATTAAGTACATGCACAATTGAAAAATATAAATGATGGAAATGATAAGCAAAATAGTAAACAAAATCGATTTATGCAAACTTCTGTTAATATTTTGTAACAGAAGATTATTACATTCGATAATTTTCCTTCTGGTTATTGATGAAAATAATTTTTCGCTTTTCACACAAATAAACACTTTTATTGAAAAAAGCGCTTTTAGACATACGCAGTTTCTGTAACATTATAAATTGTAGTAAACTTTATATGTATATATGTAAAAATTTCTGTATTATTTATTTAAAAATTTTACTATTCTTATGGAATATTGAACGATATTCGTTGAACGATAAATATAATATAATATAATTATAACAGCAATCTTCTAATGCTATTCTTTCAACATAGCAAGTAAAGCAACAAATATTCCATTGGACTAGCGTTGCCTGATTTACAAAAAAATATCTTTCTGCCTTAAGATCTGTAAAGACCATTTATCACTATTGAAATCCTATATATCTTCTCTCATTTCAAAGCTATATATATATATATATATATATATAAAATAGAAATAGGTTTCTTAGGGTCTAAATTTTCTTTTGTACGCCTTTTGGGACCAGTCACGTGATTAGCGTAGTGGGGAGAAATACATGGCCTTTAGTTTCGCAGGTAGAGATTTCAGAAATAAGGTACAGTCAGAGTATGAAAGACGTCTGCAGTGTATAACACGTATTTATTCCCTTCACGAACAAATATCGCAATAGATTCTCGTGTGATTTTATAAACAAAAATTAATTACGCGAATAACTTGTTGCAATTATTTGCATTTATTATTTTCTCGTGTTTAACTAAATTCTATTTGTAATGGCTACGATACAGTACTTACCTGATGAAATGATAAGTATAATTCTCAACTATAAAGATATTACTATTGAAGATATTATTAACTTTAGATGTACGTGCCAACAATTTCGTTACGCAGCCAAAGATGACACGTTTATGGAAAAAAAATTTTGTCAGAGGTAAGTATTTTACTTTGTTTATAAATGTTTCGTAATTTTTTTTTCTTTGGACTATCGTACAATATATCGCTGTTGCAAGAAACATATTTTAAAACATTAACTACATAAAAAAATAATGCAAATCTAATATAATATAACAATCATATAAAAGACCTCTATTAAATAAAATAAAAACGAATGAGGGATTACTGAGAGACAAAACACAGAAATTCGAATGCATGTGAGCAATTAAATATTCAAAGAATTTTCTTCCATTGTTCATATTATATAGTTTTTAATGATAGTAAATTTACGAATACAATTAAATAGTAAAATTAAATATTTTCTACTGAAAGATTTTTTTGAAAATAATTGCTAATATCCTCAGTTCTACACCCTAACTCTCGTTAACCCATTTTCATATCCATGTTATATGATCTAAGAGAAAATCTATAATTTATAATATAATACATAATATACATAATATAACGTATAAATGTAACATATATATAAAATAATAAAACGTATAAATGTATAATAATATAATATATAATATTATAATATGCATAAAAAAAACAATAATACGTAAATTATATATATATATATATATATATATATATATATAAAATTAGATATGTTACACATATTTTTTTATGTAATTATGCATTATATTTTATTATTTTAATTCTATTAATTTATCTATTTTATTTATAATTTTATTAACAAATTGATTAATAAATTTGTTGAACTATACTGTTCAAAAATATAAAAAAATTGTTAAATAAAAAGACAAGCATTTTAAAAATATATTGTTCTGAAATGCCATTACTGATGCAATAACATTGTTTAGTATAATTTTTACTTAAATTATTTTTTGTTCCAATTTTAGATGGTCCTCTGCAAAGAAATATAATGACAATTTGTTTAAGATAAATAAACAGAAAAAATCTGAAGAATATGAACAGAAAAGAAAGAAGTTTAAGAAAAATTCAAATTTTATAGAAATGAGCATAAATATTGTGACACTATTACGAAAGTACATGTCTGCTATCAGATATAAAAATCGTGATTACTTTAACTCAATCGATAATAAAATATCTTTTAAAGATATAATTTATGATCGTAAGATAAATTGTGTTTTTATATTTACCATAGTTAATGAACCTGACAATTTCATGAAATATTTGGTTTTCATTGATGAGATTAAAAACTCGCTTACACAATCTCCACGGTAAAATCCTCAATATAAGTTAGAATGTTATTAACTTCTATATAGATTAATGTTCTTATTGTTAATACATACATTTTTCAGGAGAACTGGTTGCGATTTAACCGAAAGATATTGTTATGAAAAAATATTAGACAAAATAAAGATACATTCTCTAAGGAAAGAATGGAATGAGTTTCGACAACTACCTGAGAGGGAGCAAGTTTTGGAATGGGGTGCTACTTTTGCGGCCCAATCTATTCAACTCAGAAAGAATGTATCTTATCCGGACATACAAGCATCGCTAAATAATATCGCATTAGAGGTACAGAATTACCTCAAAGAAAAACATCCCGAGCATTCGATATTCAAGACGTCTGCTGAAACTTTGTCTTATTGGAAAAACAATCGTTTTAACGAAAATTACTGGAACGAAACAGAAGGAACACAGATTATTGATACATTGAATGAATATATATTTGACAAATTAAATTTTCGATTTTGCAACCCAGAAGACACAAATTTAGAATACATGTGCATAGATAATGTAAGTTATACATTATAATATCTTTATATATAAGCACCGTCTGTCTGTCTGTCTGTACGCGAATTACTTCCGCATTTGTGGACCGATTTTCGTGAAACTGGTACCAAAATGTTGTAAATTTTTCGGGGGTGGCTGCTGTGGGTTTTTTTTTTTAATTTTTTAATTTTTTTTTTTCCTCAGAGGAGGGTATGTTTTTGCGAAAAATATTTTTTTTTCAAATTGGTACCAAAATGTTGCAAATTTTTCGGGAGTGGCTGCTGTGTGGTTTTTTCAAGTTTCTATCACCCACGCACATCCACCCACGCACTTACACATTTATTGGTAGATTTTCACGAATTAGTACTAAAATTTCGTAAATTTTTTGGGGATGACTACTAGGTGTTTTTTTTTTTTTTATTTTACCTCCCCTACACTCATGCACCCACTCACGCATTCACGTCTTAATTGATCGATTCTCTTGAAATCGGTACCAAAATTTATTAAAATTTTGCAAATTTTTCGAGGATGACTACTCGGTAATTTTTTTAATTTTACAGCCCCACCTACGCACCCACCCATGCATTCATGTTTTAATTGATTGATTCTCTCGAAATCGGTACTAAAATTTCGTTAATTTTTCGGGGATGGCTAATATTTGATTTTTTTAGTTTTGTCCATTCACGCGCGCGCGCATTTATGAACCGATTTGAATGAAATCGGTACTAAATTTTTGAAAATTTTTATGAGAAATCTGCTATTAGTTTTTTTTAAGTTTTACACCCACGCATCCACCCACGCGCGCGTGCATTTATGGACTGATTTGTACGAAATTGATATCAGATAACATAATAGTCATCCACAAAAAAGTATTTATTTTGGTATAAATTTCGTACAAGTCGAATAACAAATGTGGAAGTAGTTCGCGGTATTACAGAAAAATGAATTAATTTTTTGTGTTAAAACGGATTTAATATAGGTCATATGAGAACCGCGCGAAGCGCGGTCCGAAAAGCTAGTTATATTATAATTATGTACCTAACAAATAAAATTGTACTGTGAGCATTGTCATATGCTTGTCATATCTAGAAAATATGTACTATAGCTTTCATTAATTTATTGTAATTTTTGCTACAGGTATTGAAAACTAAATATGGCCAAAAAATAATTTTATTAACAATATATTACAGCGTGGCCAGAAGACTTGGTCTACGTTGCGATGTAATAGTAGAAACAATGGACACCTATAAGGGATTTTCTCGAGAATATCAATACTTTTTTTATTGTTATAAAAATAATACATATAATTTACGACCTAATTTACCTACTAATTTACTTACTTTTCCTATGTATTGCTTACTTTGGAAACCAAAATAGTAAGTACAAAATTAAATTTGGAATTATTCAAATCTTAAAAAGTAATTTTACTTTCATATTACACAGACCCGTACATGTAAATAATTATTTTTTTATTCAAAGTCTTACGGATAGATCAGAAAATAAAAGATATTTAGACATAATTTCTAAAAAATTCCCGTATTGTCTTGTCTACAAACGATTCGGAAGCTATGAGTTGTTGATTCATCCATCAGAAATTACATATCATAATTATGACATAATATTTTCTTACACGGTTGGTAATTACTTATATATTATTTCTATTGATTTTAACATTAATAAATATAATTATAATTTTGGCATAATTAAACATATGAATTAATAAAACTCATTTTATAGGCAGAAAAAATTGTATAATATGTCTTTTTTATTACAATCAAAACTGTTTTTAATTTTCTCTATTTGCTCATATATTTATTCCAATTTTTAGATACGAGAAGAAATAATGAAGGGAGCTATGGATTTGATATACAACTTTAACAACAGTTTCCAGATTAATAAGCGTAAATCTGATCCCTATTTGAAATATATAATTGTATGTGAGCACACTATACATGCAACATATTATCAGATATAATAATGATAAAAATACCTCTATGAGTTTGCTTTTTGATGTACAACTATACAGCTATATATGAATTATAATTATCTATAATTTAATTAATTTTAATATAATTTGCTATAAGAGTCTATTTAAAACTTAAAAGACAAGAAAGATAAATTGAAGTTTAATCAAACATTTTTCAGCCCCAAATGTCCACTGAAAAAAGAGTGTTTATTACAAGATCAGACGATGTAAAATTTGCAATAGGAATGATCGTAACACATCATAATATGTGTGAAGATAATTGTACTGGAGTTATTATTGGATGGGAACAACATACAAACACATATGTTAAATTCGACGAAGTAACGAATTGTGATGAAATATATGCAGAACTAGATATCTTGCCACTGAATCACTGTTACAATCAACAGTTTAGAGATTCCGAACAAACCAATTACATTATTCTTACCGATAATAATAAAATCTGTTATGTCAATGAAGGTATGATAATCATCAGTGCATTTTTATATTTAAAATTATAATTCTTTATTCTACGATAATCATTCTTTTTTTTGTACGCAATGTAAAATAATAGTTTATTTTATTTTGTTTCTTTTTTATAATTTAGTTATTTTGTTTATTTCAATTGTGATATATTTAATTTATTATTTAGTTTATTATACTTATCATATATTTGTTTTTTAATAGTATATTTTTTTATTTTAGATTCTATAACTTTAACAACGCCGAAATGGATCGATAATAGCGAAATAGGTCGTTATTTTTGCAAATTCGAACACACGCATTACATACCAAATGAAGAGCTGGCAAGAATCTATCCGCAGGACGCTGCTATAGCAGCCCAGAGAACAATATCTGTAAATTAATAATATAAATTACATATTATACAATATTTAGAACAAAACTCGCTTTTAAGAAATATTATATTTTAAACTGATATAAATTATATATTGTGAATACTGTCACTGAGTCTATGAAATCACAGTAATATGTAATATCTCGTAATATTCGATTGTATCTTCTTGCAGGATTCCTAGCGACCATTTAACAGTGGACTGCCTCTTCTCATCGCGCGTTTGTAATTCATTTTTTATTAATTATTGCGTAGATTGCAAAACAATGAAAAAATAGAAATAATAATATAACAAGCTAATAAGAGCCACACGATAGTTAACGAATAAGAAATAATAAAAAGAATCTAATTAATATTTAGATGTAAATATTAATAAAAATAATAGCACTTTCATACTTGATTTAATGGTTCCGCACACGATGATTCTTGTTTCTGCACATGAGAGATTCGACGATTATCATTAGATAAATAGTAAAAATTTTAAATGTCACATAAAGAACATCATATAAAATGGTATACACAATGCAACATAATAATCTCATCTAGAAATTTAAATGCAACACATTGGTCGCGCGTTTATGCTTACTATGAGATTTTTCATACTTTAAGTTAAGATACAAATATCTTTGTTGATCTGAATATTAATAGAGATACTTATTTTAATCTGTGTATCGTAATATTTCACAATCGCCACTGCATGGATTATTACAGTTACTTTTTTAGCTAATATTTTCCTATTAATAAATATTTTGCGAGCATTTGGGCAAAATCGTAGAATCTTTTCGATGTATATTTTACTTAAAAATCTTGTCGCCGTTATCAAAATATATTTTGTCTAGCTGAAAACGCTGGACTCGGCTCAGTTAATATTATAATCTCGTTCATCATCATTAACTTAAAAGAAATGTAAATAGAACTAATACTAATGTAAGGCTCCATATTACAAACATTCGCGTTTGGCTCTCATAGCCTGGTTACTTTCGAAGTTATAAATAGAACTAGAATAATAACAAAAGAAGAATAAAATTTATACTTGAAAACAAATGCACTTGAAAATTTTTAATGTGTTTGTTATTATACCGAATCTAAATTTTTTACCAATCAATTATGATAATTGTTTTATTGAATTTAATACAGCTTCGATCTGAATCAATAAGTACCCAAATTCTAATGAAGCTAAATGAAGCGTTACGCGCACAATTGAGAAATGTAAATGACGGAAATGATAAGTAAAATGGTAAACAGATTTTAGCAATTTATACGCAAACTTTTGTTGATTATTGTAATTTAAAAGATTGCATACGACAATTTCTTTTGGCTTTTAATGAAGATAACTTTTTACACATTTAATATAAAATTTATATAAAATATTATATATAACATATAACAATAAGATATTTTTTCTTTAAAATTATAAAATTATATTAATAAATTTATATTTATATTAATCAATTAATTTAAAGACATTTATTATCTATATATTAGTAGTAAAAAAATATATATTAGTAGTAAAAAAAAAGGTAAAATATTAAAAGACATAAACTAATGACTATGATTATTTAGTTTGCATCTAAACTTGATAAAAGTTTAATATCAAATCTATAAAGCAAAATATAATTTATTTAATCAATATTTGAAAAGTATGGGAAAAAAGTAAATGCATTCCAAAATTCCAAAAGTATATTAACTAACTTAAAAACATTTTATGCGTTAGTGTAAACTATATCATTTGGCGCCGAAATCAATAAACGATTTTTGATAGAAAAAGAGAATGTCTATTGAAACTTACTAGTATGGTTGCAGAATGTTTGATTCACGTAATCCAATCAGCATATCATTATAAGAAGAAATTTTATTTAAATAATCAGAGACAAAAATAAATATGATATCAGAAACATTAAATTTTCCATACTGATGTTTCAAGGTGGAAAATTTAACGTATTTGATGGAAAAGCTATCACATTTATTTTTTTCTTCATAATTAAAATTATTTTTATAAATTATATAATTCCTATTGTTAGAGCAAATGTATCATAAAATCTTGTTGCTCATTTTTGTACGATCTTGAATATATGAGGTATTTTTGCATATTTGCATAATCGTGCATATTAAAATAGCTATTAACAAAACACGTATTATGTACAGATAAAACGCTTAGGTCTTTATTGTAGGGATATACAATCTGTTCTTTCGATATATTGTGTCCAAGTTACCTTCGGTATAGTAATGTTATCGCACGCACATTTTCGTAATAAAATGGCAAAAAAAAAAGAAAAAAGAAGAAACTCTCTAAAGTGGATTTGTATATCCAGACATAATTTGATAAATTCAGTATCTTCCCGAGACTCGGCGCATCGCGTATATCACATTATTTTATGGTTAACAAATAAGTTATTTTCATTTATTTTCACTGGTTTATTATAAAAATATTTACGGTTTGCATTATATGTATATGGAACAGCCACTGTTCTTCTTTCGGCAAACGATAAACAGAGGTAGCGGTAAACGTTTGCAATTGACATATTATAATTCGTAGAATACGCATATACGAGTTATAAATAAGTGTCACGTAAAGTATTTTTTTAAATTTATTCTTTCTATCTCTTTCTCTCTCTCCCTTTCTCTCTTTTTCTCTATATCTACCTTCTCACTGTAACTACATAATATTAATAAGTACGTGATGAAATGCATCTAGAAAACGTGTAATTCAATTGTTGTTGCTCAAACATTTGTATTTATGTATGTACATCATGTAATATATGTAATACAATTAGGATGATACACACATGCGTTTTGGCGAGTAATCGTCATAAGAAAAGTATATTATGCTTGTTACTTGTGCTATAAAAATAAATAATTACGTTAATTTGCTAAATGATCACTCTACTCTCTCCTCTCGGAATTCTAAATTATATTTATATTTATATATATATATGCATATGTATATAAGTCTATATACTTACACATATATATATATATTATATATATTTATTTATTAAAGCGATACAGATATGCGTGCGACGCGCACTAAGAGAATATAGTGCCAGGTCTCGGGAGGATATACAAACACACAAAATCGGATATTCCAGAAGAATAAAATATCTTTATCCATCTATCTCCTCTTCACTATCTCTCTCTCTCTCCTCTTAAGTTTAAAACAATTCGTTTATCTCAACTTGCGCTCGCTATTCGCGCCTTTTGAAGCAACACAAGCGCGGAAGCTATCAGATCACGATTATAGAAATCGAATCCGCGCGAATGGATGATTCTGCTCCAAATCGCCTTCTCGACAAGCTTCATTACGACAGACCATATACACGGAAAATTGATTGCATCCACGAGCGCTCGTTTGATGTGCCTACATCATTGTGCATTGACTTAACACTTACTATATATGTATATATATATATAGATATAGATATATATACATATATATATTTATATATACGAGTATATACATGTATGCAAAATGCAGAGATATGTTGCTAGTTCACTGTCGCAGACTGTTGATTTTGACAAAGAATATAGAGGGAGCCGAAAGTAAGCGGGATATTTTTTAGTAATCTAAATTTTTTTTCAAAATAATACACGAATACACGTTCTCAGTTGTCGCCTAGAATTCAAAGATTGCCTGTAATTAGCAAGTAATTAGCACGATTATATATACTATTTTTTAAGTAACTCGATTAAACGTGTTTTGCTTGCCATTTAGTCTGTTTAAAACAGTCATAAATAAATCTGAGTATTTATAAAATTATACATATGCGTCTCGAAAGATAATTAAATTTCATTATCAAACGAAACAACAATTCATTAATTTTTCAAAAATCATTAGTTTCTAACATATGCAGAATTTTTCATTTATATATTTCACTATAAAGTTTTTTTATATAAAGTATTTTATGACCAGAATAATTAAAATTTATTTTCATGTTTCGAAAAAAATACAATTTTTGAAATACAGATATATATGAATAGCTCGAGTATGCTTTATTATGTAGAAAACGCTAAACAAAAGATAATAAAAGCTGCAAGAATTTTTTATTATAAAATGTGGACTAGTTCTTTCCTCTCTAACATCTCTCTGGATAATTATAATGATTTTGCGAGCTTTTAAAAATGTATCTTCTATCATGTGACACTGAAATATTTTGCACTTAATGAGTCGTTTCAGTAGAAATTAATCGCTCGTTTTTGATTGTGAACTGACGTTATCTGAATCAGATTTAAATAATATAAGGGTTTCAACCTCATAATTAATTGTAATTATCTGAAATACTTTAATCTATTCTCCGGTTAATTCTTCGTGTCGGTTTTATTTTAATAAACTCTTTTATCTGTTGATTAAAAATATATAACGTAAAGAATTTTTCCAATTCTTTTTCGCTTCTTGCCTCATCAAAGTATCGAAATGGATGTATGTAAAATGAAAAAATTTGCCGAGTGCAAAGAGTGAAAGAACGAAACCCCTGATTTCCGGTCTCGATCATATTGGCATGATAACACACACACAATAGTATATTGTGTATCAAGTGCGGAAAGTTGACAATTGGTCACGAGTGCGACCACCCCACACGAGTGAACAATTGTCAATCCGCACTTGATACACATACTATTTTGTATTGCAAGTGCAGGCAAAGTGGCTGTTTCGGCGCATTTTCTGTACGCGAGGCGGCCGATCGCACGCCGCCATCTTGCCGTGGCACGGTGGGGGAATAGCCGGTTTCAATACATTTCCTACGGCTTAAGCCGTATACAATGACTTTTAACGCGGCTCAGCCGTAGATAATGGCTTTGAAACCGGCTTATTCACTCACCGCGTCGCCGCTAGATGGCGGCGGGGGAAATCGGCCGCTTTCGGCACAGAAAACATGCACCGAAAGTGCCACATTGCCTGCACGTGTAATACAAAAAAAAGGAAATGTGTCGTGCAACAGCGAACTACTATCGGAAGGTAGAATGGCTCCTTTATTTGTAGTATCTAGTACGAATCACACGGTACATTTCTCCCACCTCGAGATCGATTTCGACATCATCGGTGTTTCAAGTGCACAAAAAAGAACTGCATTTCTTTCTCTCTTTTTTTGTCTTTTTGTTTCTTTTTAAGCTGCTTACAATTGAGGTAATCCATGATATAAGGCCCACGTCACACTTTCCACATCGGACTATCGAGCATACACTATTTCGCTACATAGCAGTACTTCTCTCGGTTCCTTCCCTGCTTGTCGCTTTCTCTCATTAAGTACCTTAGAACTATATAATGTGTATCCCGCAAAGCCCGTCGCGAATCGCAATCGCTTCGCTGATTAACTCCTTCGTCCTCTCTCCTCTTCGGCTCTTATCCTCAACTAAATTACTCTATGACTACGCTTCGACATATATGTATCACGATACGGATTATAGTACGCCTAACACACACGACATTTCGCTTTAAGACTAAGTACTTAAACATTACACGTTCAACCCAGTCTATAACAAACGTTAAAACCATGGTAACGTAAGGAGGATGGGATCGGACGAGGTAAGAAAGGAAATGTAACAATGAGAAACTGTCAGAAAGATACGACACGCTATCGACATCAAAATGGAACGACTGGAAGGTGGAGAACGAGTCATCGCGGGAAATACTATGGTTCTCACTGTGGGTGTGTGTGTGTGTGTATGTGTGGAAAGCTTAAGAGAAGGAACAAATCGAGGTATACACTATTGAGAGAGCTGTTAGTTGACAAGTGTGTCTCGGCAAATCATCTGACATTTTGCAACGTTGCAGCAGCAATTAGATTCTTATCAAACGATCCATTTTTAAACAGTAATCGTCAATGCAAGGAATTTTTTATGTCACTTGAACTGGAAGTTCGGCAAATATAAAACTGATCAAATAAGAAATTTTTAATAAAGATTAATGAATAAATCTATTATTTATGTTAATATGTCTCTCGAATGAGAGATCCAGCGATATAAAACTGATTAAATAAGGAACGTATCAATAAGAAATTTATTTGATTTATTATAATTAAGAAATTTCATTAAACTAACTATAGTTTGTCGAAGAAAAAAAAATTTGCAATAAAAAAATTCGGACAGATCAATGAACAAAGAACAATAAAAACTCGTAAAAAAATTACAAGGTAATTAAAAAAAATGAACATCGCGGTCTTCATTGAAGAGAATCGTTCTCGTTTTGCTACAACGTAAAAAAAAAAAACACGCAGATCGTTACTCCGTTTATTCTGTACAAAAGGTTGAAATGTAGACACACATCTAAATCCGCTTAATCGCGTGTGCTAATTATCTCTCTTATCTTCATCACAACAGTCGTATACGCGATTTCGCATGATCATGTGATCGTTTGCGCGAGAAAAAATGATCTTACGTGTTCTATATTCATTTTTTGGCACCTTGTGTTATATATTTTCGTATCAATAATAATTATCTTCGAAAAGTGGCCAGGAAAATCACTGTTTTCGAGGATAAATGATAGAGAAGCGTCCGTATCATTGGGATAAATTAAAACTGACTTCGAATGTATTTTAATCGCGTTTGAGAAGCTAAAATTATTATTATAAAATATAACGAAAAGATATAAAATACATTTCGCGCGTATTTTTCGATTGCTATTAAAATCTCCCCTAAAAGAGTAACGTAAAAAATAAAAATCCAAACTGAGGTAATCGAAAGAGAGAGAGAGAGAGAGAGAGAGGAGAGGGAGAGGGTCATCTATTTCTCTCTTCAACGGGAACAACAATATTTTTTTAACTGTAAAAGGAAGAGGAGCGGGTTAAAATTTCGTGCGTTAAAATTTCGCGGTAACAAACTTTGTTTTTGCAAGCACTCATGTGTTTTTTTTGTATATACCATCATTTTAACGTGATACGTAAACCGGGAAACACTCTTATATACAATGTATACAGACTACGACATACAAATATTAATCTAATCCTTTGTGCTACTCGATATACTTCCGCATAATATATACCAATATAACCATTTACTCGCACAAATTTTGCGTGTGTATGTGTATATATATATATGTACACATATATATATATATATATGTATGCATCCATACATATGTATATACATATATATGTATAATATATGTATACATACATATATAATATATATGTATGTATGTATATAAATATATACGTATTATATATATATATATGTACATATATTTATAATAAACTATTTTTTTTTACACTCGCTCTTCATGTTTCACTAATCTCTACGATGTCTTCTCTCTTCCGCGCGCGAGCGCTAGAAGGCTATTGTAATTACGAAAAATCGGTAACACCTTCGATCCAAATATGTAACGCTTAAATGTAAAAATATTTCCGGGATGTATTTGTCGCGATTGCAAAAGGGAGCCGGGGAGGAAGGGATAAGGGAAGGAATAGGTAGATAAGGATAAGGAACAGGGAGTGTGTGGGTATAAGTAAATCCCTTAATAACAATATTCTTCTGTTTCGTCACGCCGAACGCACACTCGAGAGAGAAAAAACTGTGCTGTCAAGTTGATCGCGATCTCGCGACACTCCGCTAATTTGCGATATAACCCGTTCGTACGCGAGGAAACGTCACTAAAAGAGCCACGTGCGCGTTTCGAAAGTTTCTCGCGAGGAAAGAAAGACTTTCTTGCATTGTACTGCAGTAAATTTGCATGCTTTTATCACACATTTTTTTATTTTATTTTTCTTCTCGTTATTGCGAAAGTAATTTGGAAAAAAAGTAACGATTAAGAGAGTCTAATTGAGCGGGGGCAAATATATACGAGATATAAATCGAATCCTCCGATTTGTTTTCAAAGTTATTTAAGAGAGTAACTGAATCTTCCCATCTCGTTCGACTTCCGGTTAATTTCGTTAACGCTTTCCTCCGAGAAACTTCCCAGATGCGAACGACGCTTAACGCTAAGACTTGGTTTAAATGTAACATGGATCATTTCGTCCTTTTTCTGTTTTTTTTGTTTTCATCTTTTTTTTTACATCAACGGCGTACACTCTCTCCGGAGTGTACCGAGCAAATTCACAAACGAATTTGTCTCGTGTGTCTCTATATTATTGTTAACAACAGCAGACTATCGGGTATAACATAACATTATCGTTTTATTTTGTTTTCCTTTCCCTCTCTCGATGCGTAATATTAAGCTGCACCGATCGCGCTCTCTTCAAGAGCGAGTAATCCCGCAAATAAAGCCCCCTGACTCTTTACTCGATACAAAAGTGCCGTCAAAAATATCTCTCTCCCTTTTTTTTTTACCGGGCTTTAAGTTCGAATAATCGAAGGTCGTGTCAGCCACAAAGAAATTCGTGTAGGATTACTTCGGGTAATCGCGATCAACGCCTAGCCAAGCGTAACTAACAACGGAGTAGGAACGGGCTAAACTAATCGAATCGTTTCGACAACTAATTATTTCACCTTTCGTCTTAACCAGTTGTTATATTAAATTACTTGTTTTCCCTTTATTTCTAACACTTGTGCGTCAATAACTGATCGCGCGAGGGATCTGACACTGATTAAACTAGACAAAATGTTAGCGGAATTGCATGTTGAGAAGCGTCTCAATTAGCACATATGCCAATTATGATCAATTACTATATATTCGACTATCGCTCCTGCCTCAAGATTTATATAAAATAAAGCGTTTGCTACAAACATTCAGCTCTATCGTTATTTACTTTAGTCATCCTTCATATATTTTTTGGAAATATTTAACTTGAAAAGTTCTTTTTGAGCGGCTCGCTATAGATCTTCAGTTTTAATGAATCGCTCGTGTTCTTATGGTTAAAACGACTGGTTACTCGCTAATTATTGCCCGTCCCTACAAGAACATCGCTTGTCTTCTAGGGATTATCTCGAAATGTGTTTGCCCATGGGAAGGGCTACGTTCTCATGTATATCTTGTGTGTATGCGTGTTGTGTCTTTTTGTGTGATATAACACAGTTTTACGTTACAATTTATATTTATCTCGCCCGTTCTTCCTCGCAGCTTCGAAGCTTTCACTACATCACAAAAATATCAACGTTGAAAACTACTACAATGTTTGACCAACTTTCAACTTTTCGGTGAAGAAGCTGACGCTATTTTTAATAATTGCGCCGATACGTGTCGCTTGCGCCCAAACCAATCATCGTACTAACCATATGTTTCTATTTTGTAATAAAAGAAAGACATCGGAGAGCACAAAAGTCAGAAATATATATATATATATATACTCTCGAGAGAGCAAGGTTAAATTAGAAATAATCTACTAACAATAAATCGGATTATCCCTAAAAGTGATCGCTTGTACGCAACGGAAAACAAGGTTGCCCCGATAGGATCGTTCGGTTTCAAAACTTTGTTGGCAAAAGTAATCCTAAAAGCACATTTGACGTAGGTCTGGATACCATCGCGAAACTTTACTTCTGACATGCTTTTAGTTACGACCAAAAAGAGAGAGTGATGTTTATATATATTATACATAATTATATATTAATCCATATAACATTATATAGACTTTATATATACTATATATGATATATATATAAAATAATAAATATATATCATAAAAATATATATAGATATATATATATTTTAAAAGAATTTATATATATCACATACATTATATATATATATATATATATATATATATTATATATATTATATATATACATATTATATATACATTTTATATATATTTATATGTAATTTATATATATGTAAAAATATATTATATATATATATATATATATATATATGTATATGAAACAAAGTAGCACAGAAAATGTTTTAAAAGTTATGCAAATTTTTGCATTTATATACAAATCGATGTAATAATGACTCTTTTAAATCTAAATATTATATATTGAATTAAAAGTCTAAAGAACCCAAAATGGCTTTGCATGTTTAAAAAATAACGATACGAATAGAAAATAATTTTATAATTCTTGTTTTTAATTTAATCGGTCGTATCTAAAAATATGTCTTTGGGAAATTCTGTCAGAGATTTTCACGAGCATTTCAAAATAAGGCAGGTGTAATTTTTAAAGTAAAAAAATAAATACACAAAAAAAATGTTATATCAAATAAACGTAAATGCGTTCGTTTGTCGTAACATTTCTCGTCTTACCATCTTGCCGGGATTTTTAATCACACGGAGAGATCCTGGAAAGGATGAATTTTACAAATATAACAGAGATGCGTGTCTCTCGCCTACGTATCGATATATCCTGGTCATGTAATTCTATAAATGCGCAATAACGTTTATCGTAAATATATAAATATTACGAATGCAGATTTATAACATGTCATGCTGAAATGGTACTTGTCGGTTTTTTTTTTTTTTTTTTTTCCGAAAAGCTCATGAATACTTTGCTATTTCAGGTTCCGCTTTCTTGGCGCGAAATAATGTTTTTCAACTAGACGGTCGGAGGGGCAAGTAAAAGAGGGCAAATACGTATATCGTTGCACGATTTTATCGCCTTTAATCTTGAATGAATGATCACAGTGGTTTAAAATTTAATATTGTACGCACAGTCTCCCCGTCTGTCGAACAAATCTCACCGAAATGCTTCGCATCGCTAGAATTATTGATATCACGTGTGCTAGAAAAACACTATATAATTCATCGTCACAAAACTAACGCTTCCCCTTCGTAAAAGTATCGACGTATCCCTTTACTCTCTTACTTGCCCCTTGTCAATTTTTAGAGTCCTGCACGATTCTCTCTGATATAATTTCGCCGCAAGAGCGCGCAGACGCGAACATATAATACAAAAGCCCGTAAAGAGACGTCTGTCTGAAAGAGGACGCTTAAACAACGTCTAAAATATTTAAACGTTCCGTTTCGTCCGGATTGGAGCTCGTCGTTCTGGGATAGCGAATGCATAACTGAGAGATTGGGTATTCACAGCATAATTTTTCGTAGTCAATGAACATCGTAGCCAGGAGCGGCAACGAGAGATGAATACGGAAAAGGTTGGAAAGAGAAGATGATGAAAGTAAAGAAAGAACGGCGTTTCCCGACGAAAAGCTTCCCGATTTCGTGTTCTACTTCTTGATATACGCGCGCCGTCATTCGGCTAATAATTTCCGCGAGAAATTCGAGAAAGCGTGGCTTATCTCGGCGATATCGAACGATGCGTTTTAGAAACATTCCGTCTCGCTTCAAGGTTCATATCGTTTCACCAACGATAGAACAACCATTTTTTTCATCGTTATCGCTCGCTAATAGGCGACACGATGATGACCCCTTAATATAACAAGCAGATAACGCGAAAAAGTGCCTTCCGTCGTTTTTAATCGCGATTAAACGCGATTCTCGTCGGCACGGCTTCCCGACGACCAGCGTCGCTAAAAGTGCCCTACGCGATGTAGAAGATACATCCGGTACAGTCTCGTCGAATGGTACACTTGTCAGGAGGGAGGATGGCAGAAGATATCTGTTGCAGGGATTATCGAGCAAAAGAAAAGCTCGTTAACATAATTTTTTTGACGTGCATAGGAAGAGTGCGATGGGGATTACGAGGAAAGGGACTCGCTCGACTAGAATATCAATTATCGTCGATCAAGTTAAGCCTCGTTCTCCTTACTCGGGCTTCAAGCGATGCCATTGCACGATGGTCTGCCTCGGCTTTGTGATCATATCCTGCCAGTGCTTCGTTTCGCTCGCGCCACTTCCATTTTTCCCTGGAAAGGAATTTACGCTCTATGTACATACACTCAACATCGGATTTCAATTTCTATCCCCCGATATCCATTACTACAATGTTTCGACGTTCAAACGGGAAAAAAAAATACACAATATTATGTATTTCGATGGGGAATAAAGATCTGGAATTTCGAATATTTTTAATGGATATTATGTTGGAATTCTGGCCAGGATTTTCATCCAGACAAGCTTAATAAATATTTGCAGGATTTATATAATATGAATATTGGGGATTTCTTTCAAACTGTTGAATAATAAAAATATATTTGTTTAAGAAATCTATGTCAATTATGCGATCCTTTTCCTGTTTTAAATATGAATACCATTGATGTAATACGAATTCTATTTTAAGGCAAGAGTTCATTATTGGAAAAAATTCAAGATACCTGCGAGCTGAATCCGGCCGATCAGTTCGTTTCGTCCAATGTTGTCGAAATCCATTACCATAACATCCAAAGAGCATTCTCTGATTTTCTCCCATGGTACATTGAAGGAGAATACCTCGTTGAATACGGGGTTCAAGGTGCATTTGAAGATCGGAGTCTTACGTTTCTCGATCCTCTTGTCACCAAATTGCAGCCACACCTTGACATACGGATCTGGAAATCGCAAATATTAACAATTGAGTCTCTCATTCCTTTAAACGAGTAACAAGAAATAAAACAGAATACATCATCATATTATGTATAATTTTTATTTTTAAAAATAGTTATATTTTCGTAGCGCAAATATATGTTCCAGTTTCTTAAAAAAAAAAAATAGACATTAAAACATAATTTTTCGAAGAAGATCGCGATTTACCTCTGGTCCACAATAGATGATTTAAACTCTAAGCCTTAAGAAATTAGCCAATTACAGTGAAGTATTCTCCTCATACTTGACTGCGATTGGTCGATTTCTTAAGGCTTAAGGTTTAAAGCTCCTATTGTGAGCCAGGGATTATAAAACTACGTAGGAACAATATAAGAACGATGTAATGTTACCTGATTTTCCGTTAATGTCCTTAGCTTTAAGATTCCTCGCCTTCAAGAGAGTCAACGTCAATATGGAATTACTTGGATGATAGCACAGCGAGCACAAGAGTTCTCCGCATTTATCCTTAGCCGGGGGTTTAAGAGCCTTCCAAAACGACGGTTTCTCCGATAGATCGACCTACGACAAATCCGCGAGATGTTATCGATAACTGTTGTATTTTCAGTATCATATTACTGATGTAACTCGTAGAATTTTCGATCTAATTATATAACGAGTTAAAGAATTTTCCACAGAAAAAAAAGAATATTTTTCTCTATTTATATCGACAGAAGGCGAGGTCATGTGACCAGTCGGGGACCCATTGGTCATGTGACCAATGATCATGTGACCATCGATCCCGCGCTCGCGATACCCCGCACGAAATCAGTTTCGCGCAAGACGTGCAGCGTGATAAATGTGTGGGGTGTACAACTCTGATGTTGTAAATTATTATTGCGATCAATGCATAAAAAATATATTAATTAATTATGCAACGCATAAAAATTCAATATTTAAATTTTTTGCAAAAAATACAACCAAAAAAATAAAATTTTATACAAGAATCTTTTGTGATTAAATATCTACGCTTTTATTAGACTCGTGCAAAACTCTATACTCCACTTACCCATTACGCTGCGCGGTTCGCGCGAGACTGATTCTTAATATTCTTATGCGGGGTATCGCGAGCGCGGGCCCGATGGTCACATGACCAGTGGTCACGTGATCACTAGTCATGTGACCACTGGTCATGTGACCATCGGTCCCGCGCTCGCGGTACCCCGCACGAAATCAGTTTCGCGCGGGACGCGCAGCGTGATAGATGTGTGGGGTGTACAACTCCGATGGAAGAGATCTAGAGAAAAAGAGATGCTTTCGTCGGGCCAGTTTATTCTTGACTGTGAAGTTAATGGAAGTGCAGATATTTTTATCGAGAAATTTATATTTCTTTTTGTTTTCTGTTAAAAATGTATATATTGAATTTTTATGAATTAATTAATAAATATATTTTTATGCATGCATTCCAATAATTATTTTATACATGCGTTGCAATTTTTAACATTTTATTATCAAAAATTAATATAACTTTGCTTTGTGCACGTAATTATATTCGATTAAACCAAATGAAATAAGAAAATATATATATATATATAGTTCTCAAACATTACAATAGAAATTCGGCGAATTAATATTATATACATAATTTTAATTCCTGAATTTCTATTATGTATATAATATTAATTCACCGAATTTCTATTATCTATATATTCTATTAGTATATATTTATTAGTATTATATTTATATTTATTTCTATTGGTATATATCTATTAGTATTATATTTATATATTCTATTAGTAGATATTTAATCACAAAAGATTCTTGTAGAAAATTTTATTTCTTCGTTCGTATTTTCTGTTAAAGATTTAAATATTGAATTTTTATGCGTTGCATAATTAATTAATGTATTTTTATGCGCTTCGCGCGCGTTATTAATAATATTTTTATTATTTATTTTACAACTGTCAAACTATTTACCTTCACGATGGTAATTATTTGATGCTATTAATATAACACACAATGTTAATCAAGGTAAATCAGCATCGCGGAAAAACAGCAACAATATTTGCGATAATCAACTTTGCATGCCTTTTTTTAGAAAAGAAAATAATGAAATAAAAAAAGAAGAAGAAACAAGATTCTCCGCATGCATGTTTGTGTCTGCGTGTTTATATGTCTTTATGAAAAATTATTATATAGAGGAAAAGCAACGTTCGCCATGTTATCATTATTACCTTCGTCACGTTTGCCCCTTATTAGGGAATATATAGCGAACGTGCACTAATTACACGTTCTATTCCAAGCGGTCACATGCAGACATAATAATTAATTGCTATCGTATGCTGCGAATTAGAAATGTGGAATTTTTGCGACATAAAACGTTCCGAATCGCGCAAATATGTCAAATTTGAGCAATTTAATTCGTTGTTGAAGCACTAACTTACGAATAAAGAAAAAACAGAAACTTTTTTCTCGAATAATTACGGTATTTAATTATAATTATTATTGCTGTTATTAGCGTGAGCATTATATTATTAATGTCTCGTCTTTCCATAATAATAATATTGATATAGGACCAGGGTTACGTTGCTAAGTGCTCCGCCGACATGATTAGCGAATTAAATTTCACTTTCTCATAAATAATATCATTAATATTGTCTTGCGTTTCCATTATATTATTAATTTATATATATATATATATATATATATATATATATATTGTAAAGTATATTTATATATTTATAATTTTTATACACTTACAAAACATAATTATATATACATATTTTTTATAACTTTTTTGATTATTAATGCGTTTTCTGATATTATTAATATCAATATTGCTGATATCAATATCATTTTTTTTAATAATCAATCTTTCTATCTATATATGCTCAGCTGCACGATATGCACGAAACGACTGATCCGCGATGCTGGCGAATGCAGGTATCGCTCTTGGGAAATGAATATGTGCAACAACGCATAGAATTATCACGCGCACGTGTCCCCTATGTTATTGCGCGTGCAGATTATAACTTCTCTCTCTCTCTCTCTCTCTCTCTCTCTCTCTCTCTCTCGGTAATATTGATACCGCAGATTAGAGTTATGCTGCTAAATGTTCCGCCGACATCGCCGGATTAGTAAATTAAAACTCATTTACTTACGCTCTCTCAAATAAAACATAATTTCGCAGAACCTCGATTGATCTTACTTCCTGAATTTTTCATGAAATTATTCTGTTTATTAAGAGTACGCATATTTCAAAATTACGTCTGTAAATTTATAAAGATTATTTTCTTGTTTAATTTATATCTATGTAATATATTTAAATTTGAACTCATAATATTTCTCTATTATACAGCATATAAAAAATATAGAAGTGAAAAAAGTAACATAATACCGATAATATTTCCTGTTAAATAATAGAATGACGGACTAATGATATAATCGAGAAAAATTAAAGCCAACTTTTAATTAAAAAATAAATCAATGTTTTATATATTTTATTTTTAAATTATTATCCTTTTCCAATTGCAATTATCCAGTTATAGAAAATCCGTATAATCATAATATCATTGTAAAAAAATATATTTATAATCCGACTTTATTTTAACACAAAAGAATTATTTCGACAAATTCAAGGAGAAGCGCATCTGTCAAATCTTTCCCTCTCTCTCTCTCTCTCATGATTTCTCCAAAGTAATCAATCAATTCGCGTGCTCATCCGTTAGATTGATAATTTCATCTCGCGACGGCGGATGATAATTATGGAGTAAGAGGCCGTGGAAGCCGATTCCGAGACAGATCTAAGGTGACAGAGAGACGCGTCAGATTCTCTGTACCCTTCACGCGAATCCCTTAAGCCGCGAGTAATAATTGAACCGCGCAAATTGCAAGAGAGCGATAACGAGAAGGAGAGGAAGACGCGTCTCGCCAAATTACCTGGCAAAGCGGCAGAAACATTTCCCCTATGGAGTCGTCCCTCGAGAATCGATCGTAGTCGAAGACATGCAGATGTAATACCCTGCTCTGCAGTTTCTGTATGGGGAAACCTGTCGAGACATAAATGCGCACGCTTTGAATTATCATAATTCTATTTGCCTAATTTCATTTACTTTCTCACAATTTTAGCAATTTGTCTTCTGTATCAATATATGATAATGGAGATGTAATAATACACATCAGAGAGAATTTTCTCTTAGAATTTATTTTGAAATGCATGGTAATCGTGCGGGTATTAAATATGGTACTGGAAGAATTTTATAAAAAAGAGTTTCTTTAATTAATATATATATTTACCACAATAAAAGTTATTTCTATCACAATAGGATATAAAATATGTTTGATTGATTTTACTAAAAATTCAATAATTTAAAAATATATTAAAAACTTATGAGATTCTTTAAGTGTTTATTTAAATAGAATAAATACTAAAAAGTGATAAACATAAAATAAATTTGTATAAAATATTTTATAATATGTAACATATAAAATGTTTTATAGTAGGGTATTATATATACATATATATAATTTTACAATGCAGCAGCATATTTTCAATTCCAGCTTAATTGTTCATGACAATTTCAATATGCAGCATGGTAATTTTCCGCTTATTATCAAACATGATAAAATTTGTAGTGAAGTTTACGACAAAATAAATCGGAAAATTCTCTCTGTGTATAATTTATTGTTTCTTTTTATGTTCAAAATATATTTTAACATAATTCTGCTCGTTTACGTTAAAAAAAAAAAATATATATATATATATATATATATATATTATTAAAATATAATTTTTGTTCTATTATTAAATATAATCTTTATATATATTGAATTTTCGCAGAAAACTACGCTATTTCGCCCTAATTTTCTAGACGATGTCGTCTAACTTTTTGATCGTGTTTCATAAAAATCGCTTTCGGAAAAATGAAATTAATAGCATTGTGCAAAATGTGCGCTCACCTTCGAAATAAAAGGTCTCGTTCCATCTCGGGTTCAACGTACGTCTTTTGATTTTTGTCTCGAGTCGGTGTTTCTTGTCCGGAAGCAACGTCACGCGGACGTACGGATCGGAAGTGCCTGACAGGTCCTTCGCCGGCAGATCTTTACCCTGAAGCACAATGAAGGTATATATATACATATATATAAAGATGACTAAGTAGGAATTTTAAAGAACGAGAAGCTTTTCGCGACGAGACATGCAGATTTGGCGTAGCTGAAGTAGAGAAAGTCTTCTTTATACGAAGAGCGAGATTCGATGTAAGTCTCTGCATAATCTGTATGTATAATACTCTTGCGTGATCTGACAAACAAGACCGGATTTCTCATTAGTATAATATTAAGCGTCTGCAAAATATTAAGAATTTATAAGAATAAGAAAGAAAAATAGAAAGTACATCTTCTTTAAAAAAATATAGATAAAGCACCTAGTTAACAAAAGTAATGATATAAAATTTTACACGTACGATGTAAATTCCACACTAAAATAAGTAATAAAAATATTGATTAATATGTAATTCAACATTTTCGAGATAAGCTATATCCTGAATAAAGATTTAAAAAATGCCAAGCATCATAATTCGGTCTCGTTTGTAATATTTTCATGTATCTAAACATCTGTTGTGCATGGTTTATTTATGACACTATGTAAAATGTTTCAAAACCAAAAAGTTTCTTTAACAGATTATCTGGTCAATTTAAAAACAATTTCTCGCAAACTAAACTTTATAGACTCAAAAAGTTCGAAAGCAAAACTGCATTCTTCATTTATAATTCAGAGAATTTTGAAAATTTATTTTAATACAACCTTGAATTGCAGTTAATATAGATATACGACGAAGGAAATTGGAAACTCGCAGAAAATCATGAGCTTCCTCGACATGTTCGCTAAAGGAAATTCGCTAAAGGAAAATCGACTTCAAATTGACCAGAGAATCCAACCGCTAAAGGGATATTCGGTAAGTTTGCGAATTCAAGTAACGATGCATCTGTCCATTAAACTTGTCTTTGTCTCTATCTTACAAAGTTATCGGCGGTCCTCCAACGTAACTTTCTATAGGTAGGAGAATTCAGTAATTGTGCGATGCGCAACAGCCTTTACTTGTGCATGTGTGCGATATATCTAACCAGCGTCGTCAGCAGAATATAAGCGGTTCTCTCGTGTGCTCAACATAGAATCGATGCTGTTAATTGGAGGTAGGTAGACTCCACCAGACGTGGAGCAATCAATAAGAACGTATATAAGCTCGTAACGTGGCTTTGATAGCCACCCCATATATGTTTTTTCGCGAAGCTCAAAGAATTTTCGCACTCCCGAAGAGTGGCTGCCAAACTTTCTATAAAAGTCACTCTCCGCTTATTTGAAAGCTCAGTAGTGACCTTGGAGGCATCTTCACGCCTCGGGATGAACGATCATTTCTCATCCGCCTGTCAGAAGCTGTCTCTCCCGAACTTCGTAATGTCATTATGACGAGTCAAACTCTCGGAGATGAACGACGCCGCGCATTTAGAATACGAAGATGTGTGAAAGTTTGAAGAAATCATTTTCCAATGTAACATAATTCGTTTTTTTTTTAATATTCTAAGCGCTGAAAAGATAAATGACCTCATGCGAATTTCAAAAGATTATTTATTAAAATCGTTTACTTCTGAATTCTTAATAGTTCATTCTTTATAAGCATTTAGTTTTAAATAGACATTACTTAAACGAAAATTTTAATACGATGCATAATTGTCAAAAATATATTGCTGAAAATTAAGATCGCGTGCGTAGGTATAAAATTCTTTTCTCTAATTTTTGTTTAAGAAAAAATGTGATCCTATAAATTGAATTCGCATATTTTTTTTTTTTTTAATATTCTAAGCGCTGAAAAGATAAATGGCCTCATGCGAATTTCCAAAAATTATTTATTAAAATCGTTTACTTCTGAATTCTTAATAGTTCATTCTTTATAAGCATTTAGTTTTAAATAAACATTACTTAAACGAGAATTTTAATACGATGCATAATTGTCAAAAATATATTGCTGAAAATTAAGATTGCGTGCATAGGTATAAAATTCTTTTCTCTGATTTTTGTTTAAGAGAAAATAAGATCCTATAAATTGAATTCGCGAATGAAACTTAGCTGTAAATATGACTGGTGCTTGCAGATATAATTCTGTACAACATCTTGCATGTGTTATATATTTACATGTATATTTCTGTAAAAGAAGTCTCTACTTTTGAACTTGCACAAAGATATTGGACATAAATCGAATAAACGCGATATCTTTGGTGAATGCACGGTTGAACTTTCCGTAAGCCAACAAATTTTCATACGAGAGAAACACAGGAAATGGCGAGAATGGAAATTTTTCGGAATGAGGAGTCCTACTTTCATCCGAGGTATACTCCGAGCCATTTATAATGCACGCTTGTTGCGAAGAAAATACTTCGAGATATTAAATTAATCGAACCACCCGCGAACAGCGAGAGAGACTTTGTAAGAAAATCACGTTTCACACGTCTTATTAATACTCCCAAAAATTAGAAATATAATCCTTTTACCATTTTTTTACTATCCTTTTATATATAATATTTCTATAGACGCGTGGTTTTACGCCAGAAACAATCACATTTCTTTTTTATAGTTCGATATAAACGCAACAGATCAGAAAATATACAACACACTCGTAAAAGTTCTTCATTAAATAATTCAACAGCGAAGTGCGATTAAATATTCGCCAAGAAAAAGAGGTCGGATGCAAATTCAGCAAAAAATAACACTTTTTTTCACTAGCATGTGCTTCTTTAATAAAATGCGCGATAATACTAAGCGATTCATTATAATTTTTCGCTAAAAAAAGAAAGTAGCACACGCGTATAGTTATATATTTTATTCTCTCTTCTATATCATCAAAAAAATACATTACACTTTCATATAATAGTAATAATAAAATTCTTCCAGGTATATATCTCTCCTGGTTGGAGAAATTACACGTTCAAGCTTGAACCGGAAATTTATTGTAACGAAGTACAAAATTTTAGTCGTCGCGTACCGTGTAAAGTATAATCGCGTAAATATGGCGGACGCATGCCCTGTTGAGATCTCTTGGCACGATAATCCTTGTCGTGCAAAGGGAGAGTAGACCGGTGGCTACCGAGTATGTTTCACTTAACGTCGGATTAAATCGCGCGGGAGGAAAAATTCAACATTCGGTAATTTATGCTTCTGTTTACGACGAGAAGTCTCTCCTTCCGCCCTCGTGTTAAACGCGTTCTTTTTCCTGAGACTGTGTTTCCGCGTTTGAGTTTTAAAAGTTCTTGTAGTCTCTATGTAACTGTATAAAGTAATGTACGGCGTCCCAGTTTTGCAGGATATTTCGTACACACATCCACGTTTCGGTGCACAATGGTGTCTTCTTGTCGACGATTTATGGACGATCCTCATCGTCCAAAAATCCATAACGCATATAATATAAGTATAAATCAAAAAAAATTCTACCAATAAAAATTTATTGGAAATATAGAATCAAATTTCATGTGATTATTTATTTTCGAGAAAATTAAGAATTCGAAAATAATCATGATATTATCCAACAACAATATACAATAGATATAACATTTTTCATTTGATAAAAAACAATTTAAAGTAATTGAAATTCCACTGAAAAACTTATAAAATATAGGTAAATGTATAACTTTATTTCTTTTTAATAGGAAAAAATGTTGCGTGTCCTTTCATATATATACATATATTTTTTAATAACCACTGTTGAAATAAATTCAATAATCGTAATAAATAATAGAGAAAAACGTAATATGTGTTATCAATTTTTCAATTTTCAAATTTTTAATTTTGCCGAAAATAAAATCTTGTGCAAAAAAATATTTTATCATCCCCATTTATTTTTTCATGCAGAATCATTAGTTTTCCAGTTGTACCACCAATTACAGGACAGCTTTTCTGATAGCGATTTATTATATATTTTTAAATCCTATCGAACGCACACAAGCGTCGATATACTGAGAAATACGCATATCAGTCCAATCCGTTTAGAATAACATGTTATTATTATTAAATCATTTTTAAAAAGTAATTTTCAATAACAAGATCGTATCTCTTATCATTATTAATGTATAATTATCAACCATAACATCATCGTTATTAATGTAATAAACGTTTTCAATGTATAATTCGGTTAAACATCTTTATGCACCAATGCAGGGGATATCGATATAATATCGATATTCCCTGCATAATATTGTATCCTCTCTCCCTCTCTCTCTCTCTCTTCGTACTCCCTATCATTTATATTATTATTATTGTTATTATTATCTCTATAGTTGCGCAATACTCCGATCCCGTGCAACCGACACATGCAAACACGCTTAATAGCAAAATAAACTGGTGGCGAGTTAAAGTTTGAAGAGCCAAGTTCTGGCACGCATCATTGTGCAAGGAAAACTTGGATATACCTACCTGTATGATGCGCAGAATAAGCGTGCTGTTCTGGAAGTCGTACTCGAGGCTGAAGTGGATCTGGCCGACGTTCTCGCTCGGCTCCGAATTATCGATATACATGTCGACCAGGGAGATAGACCTGCTCTGTAGGAAAGCTTTCTGCAACACACACACACACACATACACACACACGATCGTTACAACTGCTTCTTTTGTTTCCTGGAGAAGACGACCCGTCCTCCTCCAAAGGCAATACTGAAATTAGAGTTTGTGCTAAAATGCTAGAATCTCCTCCTTAAAATCGAATTACATCGGCGAAAGAACAAAGATCTCTAGGAGGATTGAATATATTTTACGTTCGTATATCTCTCCGACATACGAGAATTTATTGCGTCCGCGCGAACAATGATTTTACAATATTACTGTCTTATTATAGTTTATCGTGATTCCTTCCATTAGAGAAAGGAGGATAAGATGGTGATCTTTGTCATTGGTTTGTCAATTTTTCCCAAGTCGTAAAAGTTGTTTCTCGTTCTTTTTTTAAACTCCAACAACCTTTGCAATTCGTTCCATTAGCGATATTTAGCGAGGTATGTGTGTTGGTGGTCGCCTGAAGGGTTTGAGCTCAGCAGAGCTCATCCTTTTATTTTTCCTTCTTAATTTAGAAGGTCTTGCAGAATTTTCCTTTTCAGGCGCCAAATAGATTCTTTCTTCGCAGCGAGAATTCATCAGACTGATTGCTAGGATGTTTGAGTGAACCTTTAGACACGATTTCGATATCTCCGAGAGACTTCTAACTTCATCTCTAATACTATAGTTATGTCATGGTCTGTCGCGATGTAGAGTCTCAATTGTGACGTACTGCAATTATTCGCAGTATTTTGAATCAAAATTTTCAAAGGACTCCAACATGATGATGTCCATAGTTGAACACTCAGAAGACGCAAAAACATATAGCAATTTTTTTTTTATTAATCATATAAAATCATCATTGTCTACCATCTACAGTAATTGACAAATAAATAAGACACTTCAAAATTTCTTCTTATCCTCTCTTTTTCCTGATCCCTCTAATCGAGGACGAAAGATATCTACACAGAGAGAATTTTCTCTTAAAGTTTACCCTTTAAAATTTATTTATTATAAAAATATTATTATGTAATTACTAAGAATTTACTATGCACACATTAATCTTTTTTTGTGGTAAATATTAATCAGAGAAACTCTTATAAGATTCTTCCAATACCGTATTGTCGCACAATTACCATGATTTTCAGGATAAATTTTAAGGAAAAATTCTCTCCGTGTAGAAGTCCTAGATCTAACCCTAAATGATGCTGCTTATAGTTGAACATCCAAGTTTGAGAAGACGCAAAAAAACGATTTATTTTTTTATTAATTAAAATCAATTGTCTACCACCTGCGGGAAGAACCACGTGTCATCTTATCCTCTCTTTTTCCCTAATCGAGGGCAAAAAATGTAGAAGCCCTAAATTTAACCCTAAATGATGCTGCTCACAGTTGAACATTCAGGTTTGAGAAGACGCAAAAAAACGATTTATTTTTTATTAATTAAAATCAATTGTCTACCACCTGCGGGAAGACGTGTCATCTTATCCTCTCTTTTTCCCTAATCGAGGGCAAAAAATCTAGAAGCCCTAAATTTAACCCTAAATGATACTAATTATAGCTGAACATCCAGGTTTGAGAAGACGCAAAAAAAAAGCGAGAGATTTATTTCTTTTATTAATTAAAGTCAATTGTCTACCACCTGCGGAAGAACCACGTGTCATCTTATCCTCTCTTTTTCCCTAATCGAGGGCAAAAAATCTAGAAGCCCTAAATTTAACCCTAAATGATGCTGCTCACAGTTGAACATTCAGGTTTGAGAAGACGCAAAAAAACGATTAATTTTTTTATTAATTAAAATCAATTGTCTACCACCTGCGGGAAGACGTGTCATCTTATCCTCTCTTTTTTCCTAATCGAGGGCAAAAAATCTAGAAGCCCTAAATTTAACCCTAAATGATACTAATTATAGCTGAACATCCAGGTTTGAGAAGACGCAAAAAAAAAGCGAGAGATTTATTTCTTTTATTAATTAAAGTCAATTGTCTACCACCTGCGGAAGAACCACGTGTCATCTTATCCTCTCTTTTTCCCCAATCAAGGGCAAAAAATCTAGAAGCCCTAGTTCTAACCCTAAATGATACTAATTATAGCTGAACATCCAGGTTTGAGAAGACGCAAAAAAAAAAACGAGAGATTTATTTCTTTTATTAATTAAAGTCAATTGTCTACCACCTGCGGGAAGAACCACGTGTCATCTTATCCTCTCTTTTTCCCTAATCCCCCTAATAGAGGGCGAAAGATCTAAAAGCCTTAAGGCTGTCTTTACCGAGGGGTGTTCTCCTTTGACATTCTGCAGCTGCTTGTTCTGCGGCCCGGCGGTCGGTGTGCGGGGTTCCACACTTCCGGCATTGCTGGCGCCGCTTCCTGGCGCCGCTGTCGCTCCAGTAGCTCCGCCGCCACTCGCGGGTCCTCCGCTACCACCTGCCGGGGATTTGCTCGCGGGACTGCCGGTCGTCCTGAAAAATACACGTGAGATTCGTCAGCGTTATTTTTGCACGTTAGATTTCCACGAGAATTACGGTCGTCTCTAGCTGCCCGATTATATGTATTCCCGGCGTCCTTTGCTTCTCTCTGCGACAGAAAGCTACCACGTCGCTAAAACAAACCCGATTTTATCCGTTTCATTATCTTCTAATTACACGGTTAATTGAGAGAATTTATAAGAAAAGGAATAATCGTTCCGTCACAGTTGGTTTTTAGTTCTCAGAAATGATCGCAACTTTCAAGAAATCATAAAATGAAATTGTAGAAAAAACATGAGAAAAGTCTTATTAATATTCATAGAATTTATATTTATATTAATCAATTGAAAATATATTATATTATAAATTTATAATATTATATTATAAATTATAAATTATATATTATAAATTTATAATATTATATTATAAATTATATTATGTTAATTATGAATTTTGATAATCGAAATTATATTCGGCATGGAAAAAGACGTGGAAAACGACTACTCTTCTTTAGATTTAAAAAACTTATTTTCATCGACCTATATTTTTACTCTGTCGCAAAAATTTCTAATTGGAATATGAGACACACTATTCGTTTTTGTTACATCACAATCAATAACTAGATAGACTATTTACTAGAAAAAGCAAGTCTCACGATAATCTTGCGCAAAAATTCTTGTCAACAAGGGAACGATAGAGGCAGTTTTACAAATATCCTCGTTATTCATCCCAAGATTTTTACACTGCATACAATTCATTACAATCCTCGAAAAAATATCGTAAATATTTCGATCCTATAGATTGAAAAGTGTGAAAAAAAAATACACAGAGAGCGATTATCGATCCAATACTCGATTCCATTTGATGCGCAAAGCCGTATATTTCTAATGACACTTATAATCTGCTTATCGTCGACAAAATCTCTCGCTGCATTTCCGTTTTTCGATACGTTAACTCGGCATCGCGAATATGCCGATTCTGTTTAACGAGACAAACATTGTCATCGTTGTCGAGTGACAACACACTATATATAACCTGATTGACGTGAAATTTGCCTCTGTGTATGTACTGGCCTCTCTCGTTCGTCCACCCTCGTTCATGCACAGGCTTATCAACAACCTAGGGTATATACAGAGTGTAACTGAAAAAGCATATGTATACAGATCAGATTTTGTGGCCTATTTGGAAACGATTTTTCCTCAAATATCGAAAATATCAGAGGATGAGGTCATCATTTTTGCATGTTCCCAATTTTTACCATTATGTATCTTTGTAATTGAGCCTTAAATAAAAATACTATTAAAGTAAATTATCTAAAATTAATGAAAAAATGTTTGGTTAATATTTGACATTTACAAAGTTTAGTTTATAAAAAGCTCTTCTTTTTCAATCATTATAACTTGAAAATTATTGATGCCTTGCCATATTTTCACTGAGGGAAAAATCGTCTCCAAATTGGCCGGAGAATTTGATGGTGTACATGTTTGTTCGGTTACCCTGTATATATGTATATTTTAGCGATACGACGTCTCGATGACGTTACACGTTACGTTAAGGGCGCAATAGGCGATAACTCTAACAATAAGATCTAGATAAGTCTTATCGCTCAATCTACTCTCTGTCGCATCTATTGCGACCTACACCTATGCAGGTACATGTATCGCTAATCGGTGCATCGTTTTCTCTCTCTCTCTCTCTCAAGCACGCAAGCCGATACACGTCATGTCGACGGTTCGTATTAATAGTTGCTGTTTACTACTCACAGTCGCGAAGCGTTCATAATTATTGTAGAAGCCGCGGCAAGAAGGAAAAATAAATGCACAGCACGTATGTATGTATGTGTGTGAAAAAAAATCGATATGTATGCAAGCTGAGATTGTTTGGTACCAAAACACGCTAAAATGCACTCGTTCTACTGAATAGAAAAAATAATTATTAGGTTTCTTTTAGGAGAAAAAAGAATGTCGATCTCTTTCCTCGTCATTTCTCTTTTGTTGTCAATGTTTGAAAATGTTTTTACTACATTGCTCAATTTGGAGACGGATTTTCCTCGGAGAAAAACACGAGGCATCAATAATTTGTGATAATTTGATTATAAGCGAAATTGGAAAAGAGAGGCTTTTCATAAACGAAATTTTTATGGAATCAAAGGGTTAATAAAATTAGTTTCCACGGTTAATCTCAAGTAAAATTTACTTTAATACAATTTTAATTAAAAAAAGTTTAATCAACAAAGGTATATGATGGGGAAAAATTGAAAGCTTCAACTGCAAAAAATTCTGATCTCCCTCGATATTTTTGCTAAAGAAAAATCCAGAATCCAAATTGGCCAGAGAATCTGTTATTAAAGGACATTCGATAGTTTTGAGATATCCTATTCCTCTAAATGTATATCAAAGAATAATATGGCACGTTTTACTGCATATTTATGCAAGCTAATGCTATCGTTTATCGATTTCTGATGA
This sequence comes from Nylanderia fulva, assembly GCF_048542155.1. Lineage (NCBI taxonomy): Eukaryota > Metazoa > Arthropoda > Insecta > Hymenoptera > Formicidae > Nylanderia > Nylanderia fulva. The sequence goes on from NW_028189622.1 coordinate 396,138, forward strand.
AATAAATAAATTTTTCTTCTTGAGGACACAATAAATGGCTTACACCTTTGCTAATATAATTAATTAATTGCTAATTAATACAGCACTAATTTAAATTTTTTACATCTGTTACCTTTGCTCGGCTACCATTTTCGTAAGCTCGAATTTATAGTATATGTTTAAATAATCCGCGCAAATTTATTACATTATTCGACAAATATGTTCGACATCGACGTTATTTATAAGATATCATAAAAAATACAATCTAACGTGATATCACGTTGCTAAAAGCAGAAAATGTTACATTTCGCGCGTAAACGCAATATACACATAAAGGGAAAAAGGTATACGTCCGTATAAATTTCCTTTTTATTTTTTATCCGATTAAAGAAAGGTCTCGCAGTGAGAGTATTTTACCGGATTCGCGGTAAGTTCTCTTATTTACCGCGAACCTCTATTCATAACTCATAAATAAAAATGAGAAAGAAATCCGCGCAGAGTACTCGGATGCTATCGATGTATAGAAAGATGCATCGCGAGATGCACCAGCGGTTTGCATTTAAATGACCGTCCGTCACCGAAGTTTCGCGGTTAAAAAATGGAAACACCGAAATACGACATTATACATATTTATATCATTTTTGATTAGATACATAATAATGAATTTTTGTGCCGAATTAAAAATTCTCAATTACAATAACATCACGTTTAATGTGATTTTAATCACTCGGAAATCTCATTGATCCATATATTAATTAAAATTATATTTTCGAAAAGATAAAATTAAAAATATACAAGATTCAGTTTGTATTGAAAGATCAGATAAATATTGCAATAGACATAAGTCTCGAAATATTGTTTGCTCAAGAGATGAGAGGGAGATCATGGGGCATTTTTATCATATCAAGAAAGGTAGACATCTCTTGTCATTTATAAGCGGTATTTATTGTAGTGATAAAAATGTTTACCATTTGAAAAACATCGTGTTTCTAGCCGAGATATAAAATTTCACAGATTCCTTACGATTATAATTAATTTCACAAATTATTAATTAGTCGAAATATTTTTCTTCCTGGAGCTAAAAAAATAATTTATAAAATATTCTCTCTCTTTGGATATTCACCTTTCGAATTATATTTCTGCGCAGATCTTAATATTACATGTGCACACAAGATTATATTTTCCACATAGAAATAAGATATTAAATATATTTTTACATATTATACTATCAATTTTATTTGTATTCGATATTCTTTCCTGATGCGAGTATATGGATTTCGAATTAAAAAACTCGAAAAACGGAAAATTTCATATCTACGTCGAACATTGATTTTGTAGAAGCTGTTGGTTCAACGAACTGCCGACCGTATAAACAAGATCTATCGTATCTACGATTGCAGGCACTGTATTTATATGTATATGTATATCGTGTATTTGTACAGGCGAAGAGAAACAAAACTTATTCCCAGAGAAAAAGAACGAAGAGATAAATCCAATAAGCCGACCGATCGAAATGAGGACTTGAAGAGAATAGAAAAGCAATATATATATATAGTATATATATATATATATATATATATATATATATATATGCTATATATATTCTCGCAGATTATAAGAAACACAATAGCGAACTGATAGATGACAGATCGAGAAAGTAGACAGATGGAGAAGTAGAATTACACAAACAACGGAAACGACGTGACACGATCATCGAGGTTAGGTTCCCATGTCATCGTCATAAGAAAACGAGAAAGTTGTGATAGAAGTACAACTACTTACGATCGATGTACAGTGTACTTCGAAAGAAGAGAGATAGATCGGAAAAGAAGACAGGAGGAAAAGAGTTAAGCAGAGCTGATGTGAGATATGCGTATGTATATCGAGTATAAAAGAGCCTTCTTCAAGTGTCGCACACTTTTATTTTAAAATCTCGCACGCTAGATGTCGCTCATATATATACTTACTCTAATTGCGCTCTGCGAGGTTCCCGATCGAAACGAGGGGCATGAAACAGAAAAAGAGATCAGTGATTAATTAATTAACCGAACGTGCACATGTACACAGATGACACTTTTCAGAGAAAGTGTTCGAAACAAAGTTCGGACAGAGAATAAGGAGAGAACACAATGTTTGCGCCAACACAATATTTCGGAGACAACACACATAACACATTAAAACGTCGTAAAACAATATCTTAAATTAAGATAGAGAGAAGATATATAGATGTATTATATATGTATAATATAGATATCCACATACAAAGAAGGAAAGACAGAAATGCGTGCATTTGTAACACGATTAATATGACACAGTTTCCAACTGTCAGATTAATTTCAATTATCATTTTCACCTATACTTATAACAGAAGTAATGCGATACCGTCAAAAAGTGTCGTGAGACAACGCAATAGTTGTAAATTGTAAATTGTATTGTACGTAGTTAGACAAGTGATAACATCCTTTACACAATGTCTAGCTAAACCGAGTACGAAGAAGTTTAAATACTTGGAGTATTCAGAGTTAATTGCCATTTCTCTCTCTCGTTTATTAAAGCGGAAAGTTTTGTTAGATACAGAAGACATATATATATATAGAAATGAAAACAAAGCTGTATAATAATTTTATTAATGTCGATACGCTTCTCATAATTGCGAGGCGTTAAAATTATCTCTATTATTCTCTAATTTATCCCTGATTTGTATACAATAGTCCATCATCTCGCACGATATACAAATTATATCGATCATATTAAAAGGCGTTAAAGTTTGCTCAAACTTGCGTACATGTAACTTTGTTCACGAGACGTGTAAAAATTATGTAAATTTCCTAAAGAAATAAACAACGACGAGACGAGGGAAAAATATATCTCATTATCATTGTATCAATGCTCACGATTACTTTCTTCGGAAAGAGAGGAAGAGAGCAACGCGTGCGGAATTCTGATAAGACATTATTGTATTATTATACGGCGATACGTCGTCAATTTTCAATTTATTTAAATTTCTCGGAAAAACGCTCTCTCGAGTAGAAAGAGATTACGTTCTTCGAATCAGTGTGATGTAGAATAACTGATCCCAGGCACTTTATCATGTGTTTACAGGTCTGTATCGATCACTTGCCTCGAGTGGTCAACATACGCATTAATTTCTTAATAATATTAGCTTTTAGGGTCTGCGACCCTGAAATGCCTATCGATATTCAATAGCCACATTTGACTTCGCATTATTGCGGAATTACGCCACTCCGTGTGTGTATATATATATGCATATTTGTGTGCTAGGAATTCAGTATAGTATAACTCTCAAGCAATGAAAATAGGTGGTTACGTGTGCTGATAAATGAACAACACTACGGAATACAATATGCGATCTCACGGACGATATCATGAAAGTTTTGATATTAAATCAACCGGGACAACATGTGTTTCACTTCCTCTCTCTCTCTCTCTCTCTCTCTCTCTCTTGGTTTAGAGACATAGGTTAGCATATTAAAGATAGAGGTGCTCGCATACATATACGAGAAAATCAATAATAGAACGCGCTTGATATTATTTGTTTTACTCTAACAGACTTTCGTGGGATCATTATCTATAGCCGGCCAGTTTTGATATCGATATTTCGAAGCTACAGGTTCAATTTATCTTTGAGTTTCAACTTTGTATAAGGGAGATCTCTGTGAGCAATCCGTCAAATATTTAAATGGAGATTTTATAGGTCAAATATCTCGCGATTCGCAAATCTGAATCGAATCTAGAATCTCGCATTGTCAGACATATATGTATTTTTATATATGAATATGTATATATATATATATATATTTTTCGCGCCTATTTCTCCATATGTAAGTTTCGAGATTAATTTATATATGGAACTTAGTGATCTCAAACCAAGAGATACAGTTCCGAATAATTAATTTTTCGTGCTTTGGCTCTGTTGGCCGATTTAAACAACATCATATTTATATTTTTTTTTTAGTTACATTGTATATGTCTGATTAACAAAAATATATATTTTCTTTTACATGTATTAATTACTCTGGATTGATTAAAATATGTGTCGACATGGCGAGGTAATAAAAATTATTTATAAGAGATTAATGTTTCATTTATGTAAAGTACAGACTTGCATAATATATAATTGCTTGGTGCATAAAAATGAGGAGAGGTTTATATTATCCCGACATGGTATTTTCAGGAAATTAAAAACCCTGCGTGCAGACACACATGTGTACGCTCTCCAACAAGTCAATCGATAAAGTTACAAGTGAAGTACAGTATATAAGAACGAGAATAGCATATATATATGTATAGATATATATACGCTACCGTTCTCATTTAACACACGCGAAAAGCCAGCAGTAAGTCTCATAAACCTCTTATAAAAGTTAGTTCTATAAGTAATAATTGATATATAAGAATAAATTGTGAACAAATATGTGTGTACCGATTGTCACATAACGAGTTGTATTTTTTAACTTTCCCAATTAGTTGAATTTCACTATACTTTTATTTGCAATTTTATTTATTTATACCTTGCTGCAATTGAGTCGAAATATAAAATCACGAATTAATTCCTGCTGAAAAAGTTTTTCCAGAAAGCGCAGCGAACAAATAAATTCTCTTAAATATTAATTTAACCTAATTACAAAAATGATCTCTGAAAGAGAAATTTTCCTTATTAATATTAAACGAATTTTCTTTTTATATCGTGCATTTACGATATAATTTTAGAATAGATTAAATTGCAAATTGCAAAATTACGATAATAAAAAATCTTAATGGAATTATAATAAGAAAATTACATTCTAATTATCAATAAGATTTGAAAACTAAAATCATATATAATTACAATATTATCATATATAATCTCATTCGTATTTTATATTTATCTCCTACTAACAATAAGTTAAAACAAATTTTCCCGAAATACGAAACCGTTTTTCCTTTTTTATCGACTTTGATAAAATTCTCGATAAATAAAGCCCAGTCAATCTTTCGTATAAAAACATGTTCAAATATTAATTATATAATGTCACAAAATCATTCAATTCTCGATTTATTTACCGTAATTTCGATTTGGTTCGTCGCGTCATCTGTTCGTTATTCCCTAACGTGTCCCGACGACAATGCATGATTAATTTAACGACGTTATTATTCTAATTTGCACACGTGTGCATCCAATCTGTTGCTGAATCGTTGCTGGCGATATTATCTTAGCAGTATAATTCGGCCGACACAAAATTCTGCCATTCCAAAATAATTCTCAAAATATTTCATATGCAATATTACGACACAAAAGAAAAATGTGAAACACTCGATCATAATTAAATAAAAAATGTTAATTGAATAAAAACAAGAATTGTACAGAAAAATGTTCTCTCAGCAAGTGACAATTTTTCAACTAAAAACAGGCTGACTCTTTTGCAATTTCAAAAAGAAGGTTCTTTAATTATGCTTTGCTTATCCCTTTGAAGGAAAATTCTCTCTGCAATTCCTGTTCCACATCGTCAAAAATAGCAAAGATACTCCGCGTAATAGGAGGTATAAAAAATTAAAAGTAATAAATGCGCCATAAGTGTTTATTTCGAAAATTGTCCTTAATATTGCAACAACCTGGCACCGTTTTCGCGGAACATATCCAACAATTTCGCTAAAATATACGCTGTTATTACGTCGGACGTGTTTTGGCAAAGAAAAAAAAATATATATATATATAATATGAACCGAGAGAAAAAGCGGCGCAAATGGCGAGCAAATTCGGCAATTTTCCCATTTCTGTCTTATGTCAGGTCGAGAAACGACGTTCCGGGATATTCGGAGAGAGAGCAGAAATGACCTCTGGCGCTACTGAAAACGGAGACGACAGCTTTCCAGCTGAGTGTCACGTGAGATCGTTCCTTCAGGAATTCCCTCTCGGATATTTTCAAATCGAGAACAGCCGCCGCCGATGGATATTCCGAAGTTGCTCTCGACGAGGCATCCCGCGAGAGGAAACGGAAACGCTATGATACGCGTACTTCCGTCACCCTTAACCCTCTACCCCATCGCGCGCACATTTTCTGCTTATAAAAGCGCGACTAAAAACGTCGCGGAGAAAACGATGAAAGGCATCTCTTTCAAAACCTTTCCGGCGCGTGGCTATTTCATCATCCATGTTTATGTCCGACATAGAAGCTCGCCTTCGTGCAAGGTCACGTTATGAAAAAACAAACTATACCCCGACTCTGTTCGTTAAAGACGGGAGAATTTCGCTGGTGAGTTTTAAAAAAATGGCGAATATGTTTCATAGAAATATTAGAGATAGTATATTTGGAAAAAATAGTTTTTCATTGAAAATCGATGTAAACAATGTAAAACTATATCTATATGTGTCCTTTTTTTTATAAATTCAGCTTTGTAAATTAAAACAAACCTAATATTTTTTAACAAGCATTAAATTTTTTATGAGATGACGTTTTATTAAAAAGAAAATCCTGGTTTTTGTCGAGTCAAAATTGTGTGCTCCTATTTTCAATCTAAATTTTCTCGCATTTATTAATTCTAGAGAATTTGAACAGATTAAATTTAGAAAATTCTATTTTGCATTTTAAATAGACAATAAACAAACAATTTCTCACTTAGAGATTTGAAAGAAAAGCTTATGAAACTATAAATAGTTTTAAAGAAGAATGAGATCTAACTGCTTAAAGAATAGCTAAGTAGATGTTAGATTAAAAATTGACGTAGAAAGTAAGAAGAAAAATTCGATTTAAATTTCTATATAAAAACACTAAATTTATAAAAGATACATAAATGCATTTATATTTGTATAATACTTTTATTTCCAACTGTGCCATCCCTTAAATTGTTTCCCATTCTTTGTAATCTGCTTTTCACATATATGTATATTCTGCAAATATCATATGTCACAAAAAATTCGATAAACCTTAATCCGACTTTGTATAAATTTATACCTATATATATATACAGATTTTTCTATTATCGCGCCAAATAACGAACTGCGGAAAATCGTGGCGTAGGTGTTCATCGTATGTGAAACGCGTCTCGTTTTTAAAAAATACGCGCAAATAGGATCTTACCTGGTAGTGTAGTATTCGAAGAAGGCAACGAGTATCTCCAACGATCTTGATACAGCAGCCCACATAATTTCCTCGTTCCGACGAATTTCAATCGGCTAATCTAATCTCGCACTAGAGCACTTTTATGAAAGTTCCAGTCGACGAGGTATCTGACGAGTTGAATATTTAACGCGATATTTCTTACACATCTTTCTCTCTCCCTCTCTTCTTTTTAACATTCATTTTTGTTGCCATTATTATAATCTATTTGTATGTGGAATTAGAAAATTTAAGAACCCGACAAGCGATCGGCCGATATATCAAAAATATGTAATTATGGTATATGGATTTGAAGAAGAGAAAATGATTAAAATTAACTAAATTATATGTTAAATACATTTTCCATAAAGCGTTTATTATAGGAGATTTGTAGAAAGAACAACACGTGACGTAATCCGATTAAGGCAAAGTTCAATATTAACTCTTTTAATGTTGGGATAATTTTCCAAAGTTGTGAGTTAAACACACACATTAAACATAGTTTGCAGGATCTTTAGCAAATTTTTTAAAGTTTCCGAGAGCAATGACTGCAAGATAAAGATGAAAGAATCATTTTCTTCAGTTAAGTTTGCTTAACAATTTTTTCTCCAAGATATTTGAACTTGGAACTTACTTGTAAAGAGCTACATGACACGTAAAATTGAGAAATTATGAAAAATATTAATGACGTTTTCATCCAAGATGGATCGTCTACTTTATCGGCGGACAGGTCGTTAAAATTATACTCCCAAATTGCAGGATACACCATGTATACAAACAAGCTTGATAAAAAATTCTGTTTACACAAAGTGCACAAAGTTCGTAATAATAAAGAATTGGTCCCACATGAGAAAACTTGTTAAAAACTGTTTACTATCTTTTTCAATCCCAGTGCAGGATTTGCTATTCATAAAAATCGCTGATCGCAAAAATTATATAATGAATCTTTAAATTGGGAAAAAATGCGAGCAAATGAAAATTAAATCGCCCATAATATCAAATTTTACCGATACGCGTTTAATTATTTTGACCTATATTATTGTAATCCTCCTGTAGATATAGTCCCTGTTTGTGTCTGTATGTGCAATTAGAATTTACTACATCGTGTATATTGTTACATTATATTTGTAAAAGTAATCACGCGAGTAACAAAATGAAATAGTCAAACAATTAATGTAACACGTTGAACTAATCATCAGTTTGACCCGACTATTTAACAGACAAATACGATAAATTCTCATTCGATTGTGCAGTAATAGATAATATTAATGTCACGCAATTATTGGCCGATAAATAGTTGCTCATTATTATTACTATTAAAGGTTACAGAGTTACAACGTATCCAAATCATTGCGGGTTTCTCTTTCCTCCTCTTTCTCTCTCCTTCTTTCTTTCTGTCATTAAATTAAACAAACAGTACAATGAAAATTGACTTTCAAACATTAAATTATTACAACGTATGTGGTTAGCTCCAAAACGTGATATGCCATCAAACGTGGGTGGAATTTAATCGGAGAGTCTCATTAAAGTAATCTTTTTGGACTCTAGACAGTTTTGCTGCAATTACAATTTAATCGGTTAATTTGACTGCCACATATTATTAATTCGTAATATATGTTGCAGTGGATTTTGATGACACCGACACTAGAAATAAAAGTGATTTATGAGCACGCGACAGGTCAGATGAACGTGTAGTGTGGTACAGTGATATCAATGTGACGACCAGAAAATATTGTACATCCCGACAACGATAAAGGAACAACGTCAAATTTATCACTGACATCTGGCGACGTCATATATGGATAGAAGTGCGCGCGATATACAAGTTCCTTTCGATGCCATAACAATTGATTTTTAAATATTTTATCAGGACAAAAAATGACGTGCGTACTTTGTAATAAACTTGAGAGATTCTTGCAAAAAGAAAAACAAAGATTTAACACAATTCGGTATGAAATCTCAATTAAACGATTTCGGACATATTCTCGTCTATATAGATAAATAAATATAATAATTGAAAACTTTTTTTCACTGAATAATATTAGAATAAAAAATTACCATAAATACAGAATTGAATTATAAGTAAATATTTTCTTCTTATCCCACACAAAAGAGACATTTGACTCAATTAAAGGGATAATATTTGCGTGAGGCTGGCGAGAGAAAAAGTGTCTTACTATGATGGAAAGAGACGAATTTTGCGAATAGTATCAACCGATGATCGATGATACAATTAAATCGCTCACGAAATATTGTATATTATCTCGCACAATTCTCTCTAGCTCGCGTCGATATTCGATGCCGTGCCTCGTGTGTGGAATTCCTTTTAATGAGTTTCAACAAGCAATTTAGGCGATGACCACGAGAGAGTTAACGTAGAGACGGTAATTTTCTTCCTAATGACAAAGTAAGGCTCGACTTTCTCTTTGTTTTTTTTTTTCGCAGCTTTTCACGGTCCACCGCGCGAACACAACAATGAAAAATAGATGAAAAGTACGAGAAAGAAAGTGCGGATAAGAGAGAGGACACGCCTTTCGCGAGTTTTATATCCGACAAAGGAGAACTTACGAGAGAGGAAACAAAGTTGAGAGGAAGACATTAAACAGCGACGTAGTTATACAGGGTGTCCGGTAACTAACGGACCAACGATTACATATGGATTCTTTGGTCAATTTGGGAACGATTTTTCCTCAGCGAAAATGTCGAAAAAGGTCATCATTTTTTAAGAATTTTGTGTTTAAGAAGAATTTTCCTCTTAAATTAAGATTATTTCCTATTTTAGTAAAAGATATTATAAAGTTGTAATATATTGTATATATATGTATATAAAATGTGTATTTAACTATGTAAATACATAAAAAAATATTTAATTATATGTTTAAATATATAATAAATAATAAATATTTATTTGTAAGATTGTTTTTGTAATCACGATTAATAATTTCAAATAATACATTGATAAAAAAAACATCTTATTAGGTATACATTCTTGCATGCTAAAAATATCTAATAAGAATATTTGTTTAAAAAATTTATATATATATATATACAGGGTGTCCGGTAACTAACGGACCAACGATTACAAATGGATTCTTTGGTCAATTTTGGAACGATTTTTCCTCAGCGAAAATGTCATCATTTTTCGCAACTTTCCAATATTTGTCATTATGTAACTTTATAACTAAGCCTCAAATTAAAATTTTGTTATAGTAAACTCTACCTGAAATTAACCGAAGAATGTAATTATGTTAGACTTTTAACTCCAAAACGTTTAGTTTTCAAAAAACCCATTTTTTTCAATCGCTTATAACTCGAAAATTATTGACTTCTCAACGTTTTTGCTAAGGAAAAATCGTCTCCAAATTGGCCAGAGAATCCGCCCTTAATCATTCGTCCGTTAGTTACCGGACACCCTGTATACGGACGGCAAAATTGATGGAAACGAATTGATTTACATCCCCGTTGCACCGATATATATTATATACGTACACACACGTACCTGTACGTGTACATCTATGTCTTTATTCGTTTACGGATAAAATCCGCGGTACACAAAAATGCGAGAAATACGAGAGCACCGAATGAATGACTCGCGGCGTGCCAGAGGTTTACATTCCTTCGGTCGATTTTATCAGTTGTTAATTTGATTTCTCCGTGAAAATTTCCGCGACAAATAAAAGACATGGAAAATACGAGAAACACGTATAATCAGTGACAACTTCGAAGAAAGATAAATTATGGATTCAGGCATCGCGCGCAAAGTTCCTCTCTCTCTCGTTTCGTTCGTCTACCGGAATGTACGAATATAATGTAAATTCCCTCGTAAGTTATGCGGAGCTGGCTACCTTCGATCGTTTCTGGTAATGCAGAATTAAGGATTCCACCAGCTCGCGAGATGTTGAAAACTACGATTTTAATAAACAGACGTATACCGAGTTCAAACCCACGATTCGAAACTCTAGAAGTTAGATAGAAAATATACACACGCGTATATAAAGTTTTATAGTTGCATCAAAATCGTATTATTATGAATGATATTCGCAAATGTTGTTTCGATAGAAAATTGCAGCAATTCGGAAAATCAGGAAAATATGATCCATTTGTAAGGAACGTCGGAAAATGGAAATCTCAAGAGTTTTCTTATCCAACTTTAAAACAATTATATTCTTTTTATGTCATATGCACTCCTATAAATGGAAAGCTATTTCGTTATCGAGACATCCGGATTCTAAAGATCTGAATAATATTCGCTTCGTGCTCGGAAATATTTTATAAGAACACGTGACGAAGGAAATATTAATATAACTCTCCCAGAAAAGAATGTTATGTTGCTAAATGATGTAATTATCATAATAGCTCACGCGACGAAAGCAAAGCGAGACGTATTATTCATGAAATATAAGTTCCTTCTAATTGTAAAATATAAGTTAATGAGTTATGACATAATAGCATTTTTCGAAGTTTTGCTTTAATCTTATTTACATTTATTTTATGATTGCGCGCTGTTTCTCTCTCTCTCTCTCTTTGTATATAATAATCGACTTCTACTTAAATAATGTTAAGCTGCAGCTTGTAAATTACGAACTTTATAGGAAAAGAGATTCAATTACAATTCGAGGTAGATAAAGTTTATATTAAGTAGCTCTCTCTCCGACGATGGCGATCAGTTTCAAAGTTATCTCATTCCGTGGGTTTCGGATGCGCAATGGTCTTGTATCTCGTCTTAATCTATTAATGAAATTAAGGAAACGTTGATCAAAACTGTTTCATCAAAATTAGACTTGCCAAAATTAGATGAGATGGCTGAAAAATTAGAAAGTGCGCGAATAGAAATTATAATAAAATTCTGTATACACCGCATTACATATTTACGATTTAATAATGTAAAAATGACAAATACGCACTATTAATATTATCCATTTTACGTGATTAATAATTTTTCCTATATAAAACAATGTTATGTCATAATATTTTTCTTGCATAGAATTATTTGAGTTTATATTAAAAATACCCTTTCAAATATATATGTTTTTTTAATTATCTGCTAAAAAATATTTTTTTAATATAATAGTAATAATAATAAAATATGATTTTAAATCCATATATTTTTATAAAAATAATAAAATTAATTAAAAGTGACGTTTAATAAAAAAATTTAACTCACTCAGTATTTAATGATAAACACTTTGACTTAATGAAAGGAAATTATTCATCTTCAAATATATTATGTTGCTTAATATGTGCGAAAATTATTGCATGTCAAAAAAGAGAGAAAAAGTGTCGTTTTAAATTTTGTTTCGCATTAAATTGTTTTAATTAATTCTTTATAACTTTTATTAATGCGTAATTATCAGTCGATTGACAAACGAAGCATTGTCTAGACAGTAAATTAATTATTAAAAGTGCATCTCTCAAGCATCTCGTTTATTCACGCTATTTTTTTGTTCGATATATCGTTGGCACGCTGGTTCGTGCCAAAAGGCAGATATCGAATACCTTAACGGGAATCACCTGAAAGCCTAGCATATTATGGTGAAAGAGAGAGAGAGAGAAAAATAACGAGTAAATTTAGAGTAAATTTTAACTGAAAGCATCTGACAGCAGTTTCTAACAAAACCGCACCATAAAATTCCAACAAGAAACTTTCTCGAGGAAATCATATATCCCGAAATTTTCGAAATAAAGAGAAAAAAACCATGACATTAAAATTCATTGGAAAATCTATAGAATGAATAAAATTAGTTTGCGTTTTGTCGAAGACGAAGAACTCTACAGTATGAAAGTAAAATAAGAACATAAAAGAGCAAGAACATATCTCTTTACATAAAGATTGAACGCTTGCAGCATTGAAAAATATTATACAATCAATTTTATTCAAGTTTCAGAATTGAATATACTTTCTGCTTTTTTTATGTATAAGGTGAACTGTTTCCATGTATTATCCCCGATTATTTCACATGTATTTTTTTTTCTAATATAAGTTTCTTGGAATAATCTCAGAAAATATATTGCACAAAAACTGTTTTTCTTATTCCTTTACGTTTTATGCAAGTATTAATATCTTTCAAAATCCACCACATATTTAAATAAAATTAATATTTTATTTAATCAATTTGTTCGAAATTGTTTTATTTTAAATACATCCCCAAAAATTGTAAAATTTATTCGTAACCTATTTATTTTCAAGGTAAAAAAACAATTAAAATAATTGGAGAGAAAGGGAAAAGTACCGTATTAAATTAAAAACCATTCGGGAAGCACTGTCAGACCTCGACAAATATCGATAACAATTATTCGCGCGATCAAACGTCACGTACATACATATAAATTTCCAAAAAAAAAAAAAAAAAAAAAAAAAGAATCATCACACCAGATCCTGATAATTGAGAGCGAAAAAAAGCTACGAAAGAGATCCGAGAAATCTAGACACCCCGAGCAAACGAGCAGCCAGACGATCCGGACCGAGATGGTACGTGCTATACGTCGAGTCTGTTCACATCGGGTCTGGGCAGCAGCAGAGAGAGAGAGAGAGAGAAAGAGAGAGAAAGAGACGGGATGGGCGACAGGGAAGGAGAACGAGGGATGGAACGGTGGTTGGAAGATAGGAGGTTGGATCGATCCTAGCCACCACCACTACGAAAGAGAGAGAGAGAGAGAGAGAGAGAGAAGCCGCGTCCGGGTCTGGTGAACCTCCCGAAGCCAATCCCGAGGCACGTAGACTCTCGTCTATGTGGGGTCGAGTTGCGAAAGAAAAATTGTATCGCGTCGATCCCGGATATCACCGTGCGGTTATCACCCGCAAGATCGCGGGATGAGAAGACGCTGGGGTGGTTAGCTCGATTATAGAGGATTATTCCTCGCGCGCGTGTCCTCGCTGTGGGGTAGCGACAGGTGGGAGTACATATATATATATATAACACATATACATATATATAGGTGTGTATATATATATATACACCTATATATATATGTATATGTGTGTTTTGGCGTGTACACTCGAAAGCGGAGGAGCTTAACCGATTCTCGAGAGCTTCCGGCGCCATTTGTTTCTTCCGCGAGTGATTCCTTTTACGCGGCCAGGGTCCTCCTGTTTAATCACGTTTGCCCGGTCCTGGCGTTAATGGGGGAAACGCACCGCCAAAGACACCCCTTTAACCAGCAGCGAAAGTTTATCGATTACCTAACGCGATTCGCTCACGAGAACGTTTCATTGGCGAGCCTTCGACGTAATTCCGCACCCGATCAATCCTTCGGGCTCTCTCTCTCTCTCTCTCTCTCAGGAATCTCGTAACAATTCAGCATGTGTACCATAACACATATTTGCATATTCAGGAGAGGGAGAACGAATCCGGTCGGTTGCACGGTTGGTTTACTATCGATCAGTCCGGGAAAGATTGAACATTCTTCCGCTTGCGTTCCGTTCCGCTTTGAGCGATACACTTTGGGGAGAAAAAAATTCTCTCTCTCTCTCGGAATATCTCGCAACAAGTTACCCGTCCGATATTACTATTTTCTATAAGCAGCTTCCCGTCCTTTTGTTTCCGAAAAGAGAACCGGTATAAGATCGCTCTTCTTTCTCCGCGATGACAAATATTTTCGCTCCTTCCGATCGATCACGGTGTCAACTTGTATAGTGTCACATCGCGAAGCTAACCGAGCTACCTTGCGAACAGCAGCTAAAATAACCTCATCGAATATCCATATCGTGGAGAGTTTTCATTCTGGCAGAAATTTTCCCCGGGGTCGAGCAAATGTTTTAGAAGATACGAGCAGACGCTTATGGAGTAGCCGAGTATTCCTGGGAAATTGCTCCAAGCGTGATAAGAATTTATTTGTGGTGTAGAATCTAAAGAAAACGTAACGTAAAAGGGCAAGAAGAAGAGGTACGTATACGATAGAAAAGTAGAAACCCAAATGCGTACCTCGTAATTCCGCATCCGTTCGGTATTCTTTCGGATTTTATTGATACTTGCTTCCCAGAATGATGATCACAATTCACCCTCTTGCTACGAGAAGAGACGAGCGAATGAAAGACGTAGCGAGAGAAATGAAAGACACATTTTTTCCTCGTATATGAAAAATAAAGGACATCCATTTGCCCTTGGCGAATTTATTTCCATCAAACCGTCACGCGACTCAAACCAACACTCAGTCCTCGCAATCTCGCTCTCACCCTTGTCGGCGTTTGTCACCGCAAGGATGTATATAATAATAGGTGCGATAAACGAGCAGAGTTTGCGCTTTCGACCCCAGGACTTTCCCGGGAGAAACGAGAGAGAGAGAAATATTAGAACTGGCGAACTCGGCTTGACAAGCGGAGAGAAAACCGCCATCAAGTTCGCGTGACGACTTTCCCGGAGAGTTGGGACTCTTATCCTTTCTCTCTCCCGGAACAATTAGAGGCCGCCAGGCAGCTCGAAATCATTTGAACGAGCGAATAATCGCACACACCCTCGCTTTCTTGCTGAAGCGAGAATAGTAAAAAGTCATTCGCCCTGCGTGCCAGACGGCCGGAAGACAGGCGAGCAACAGGTTTCCTCTCCTGTGTACACATGTATAAAGCGAGGATCCGTTCGATTTCCTCCTTTAATTATATCTACATTTTTTCCTTCGTTCGAAACTTCATCGACCATTCTTTGATCACGCTTGAGCGTGCTCAACAAGAATTCACCGGAACGAGACTATAGTCGTTTCTTACAGTTTTTTGGATGCCGAAGACGAATCCGGGTTTCAAATTCATCCATCGCGGCATAATTTTTGGAAATTTTTCACTAAAATTGCAAGAAAGAACTATACTATTTTTATGAAATAATAAGACGCAATTTAATTCGACCAAAAACTGGATATTCATTTATTGAAAATAAGTACACACTACGTTTCGACCCACATTGTGGTCCTGTTCAAGTGCTAGAATACAAAAATACATAATTTGGCAAGCGAAATTATGTATGAATGTGGGCCGAAACGTAGTGTGTACTTATTTTCAATAAATGAATAGCCAGTTTTTGGTCGAATTAAATTGGCGATCAATTAATTGTGAAGATTTTTATGAACTTTGTCATATTATAACTATATGCGACGTCCTGGAGCAGCTTCATTGCAAACAAAATGAAGGATGTTGTTAGGATTTTTAATTCTCAAAAGAAATTTTGGTGTCGAATAAAATATCCATGGTTAAATATGAGCTGTATTACAGAAGTTAGCTGTGACTTACAATTAAATCATTGATTTTTTTAGGTCATTAAATACAAATTCAAAATTGTCAAACTTGAAATGGTATGGGAAATGTCAAAATTTTTTTAATGCTTTTTATGTAAATCCGCCATATTGAGTTCACCATTTAGAATAAAACCTTTAAGATTAATTAAACATAATTGAAATCTATTTAGTAAATTTATTTGAAACCTATTTAGTGTGTAAAAAAAGCCCTTTTTTAATTTAAAAATTTCTCAAAATTGTGACATGATGGAATAATTTAAAAACCAGACTCATATTCAGCATCCAAAAAACTATTAAAAAAAACAATTAAATCAATAAGCGCGAAAATAAAGGGAGGATATTTTACTCGAGAACGTTGGACGTCGCTATATTTAAACATTGCACAAAAAATTTGCTTAATGATAGTATTTCTTCCCCCAATCGAGTTTCTAGACATTTTTTTTATTCGCGAAAAATAAACGTGCTTTTTTCTCTCGGACGCGATATTACTAATTTTTCAACGTGGAAAAGTTTTCATTATAAAAATATTAATGCAAAATATTCTGTTTGAAAGTAACGAAGCGAATTAACTAAATGGTTTTCTTACGCTTGATTTATTACTGCTTCGCCTCTCAATTTGTCGGAAAAATCGTAATTCTCAAGATTAAAGATATCGCCTGCGATTTCCATTTTATTCCGTAAAGTTTGTCTTGAGATTGGCGAACATCATCTCTCTCACCTCATCCTTCTATATATAACTTTTTCAGGATATCTTAGAACATCGCATTTAGGAACTAACTTTTCGCATTTCTCCCTTTAACGTCACTTTTTTCGCACTTGCGAGTTTGCCCCCCGGGATATAGGATATACATCGCGAACGAAATTTTCAAGTCCGTACTTGGCCTGAATGATGCACGTCGTTTCACGGTATTGTTTACGACTTTTGTAACATTGCACATAAAGGGTAGGTATTTCACGGAATGAGAGTGAGATATACATATATATATATATGTATATCACTCTTATTCCGTGACATACCTACCCTTCGTGAATACATAGAGCTCTAAAGCGATGACAGCATGAATTCACTTATTCACAAAACTCGCAGATGTGCACAATTATTCTCCTTTCGCCGAGAGAGTCACTCGCGTCGAATCTACATTTAGTGAGAAAAACTAAAGATGTGCAGGGTGTCCGGTAACTAACGGACCAACGATTACAAATGGATTCTTTGGTCAATTTGGGAACGATTTTTCCTCAGCGAAAATGTCATCATTTTTTACAACTTTCCAATATTTGTCATTATGTATCTTTATAACTAAGCCTCAAATTCAAATTTTATTATAGTAAACTCTACCTGAAATTAACTGAAGAATGTAATTATGTTAGACTTTTAACTCCGAAACGTTTAGTTTTCAAAAAACCCATTTTTTTCAATCGCTTCACAGAAAAAACAATATCCTTGAAAGAATGCAAATATACCTTGATTCAAGTATATTTTATCCTTATAATAGCGCCAAATATAAATAATTTTGGATAAAGGATAATTTATCCTTATAACAAAGTGCAAAATATTCTTGGTTGAAGCTGAAATTTACTTATAAATATTGCAAGAACAAGTGACAAGTGAGCATCATCGGATATAAGCGGTACTTTCAAGTATATATAATAATTCTTAGTTCAAATGTGACTAAGTTTGTTTTTACCATATGCGATTTTTAAAACCAGAATATATCTGAAGGATAAAATATACTTCACACAATCTTATTTATTATTAAGGCAAGTGAAAATTTGTGATTACAAAGAGCATTCTACGCTTAAATCAATCAAATAGCGTTCAAGAATTAAAATATATACTTGAATCAAGGATTCCTTTTTTTCTGTATTATAACTCGAAAATTATTGACTTCTCAACATTTTTGCTAAGAAAAAATCGTCTCCAAATTGGCCAGAGAATTCGCCCTTAATCATTGGTCCGTTAGTTACCGGACACTCTGTATATATATATTTGTTTCACTTTTGCCGCTATGATATTTTTTTCGAAATAAATTTCAATTTTGTAGAATATATTTCACGAATTCAATTATATATAAAATACATGCATACTTACGTATGTGTACTTGCTGAGTGTAATGAAAAAAGAAATACGCAAATGTATGATACGCTGGTTTGAAATTACATTAAATCTGAAACAATTTAATTCATTGTTCAAATGCTCGTGACTTAATTAAAGAGTTACTTCGAGTGCACACGTTTAATTAGTATACATCATACGGTAAGGAAAAAAAATGCAACAGATGGCACATTTAGATAGAAACATTGTTTCCGTCGCGTTAATACATACATAAACATATGTAAAGAAAACTTATCACATGTGTATGTACGTGATCGTATATTTACACGCGGATATTTGAAACCACCGGAATATTTACCACATCGAAAAAATTGTTTTCTTAAAATGCATACTTTATAAGTCCTCTTAAAGTAAAAATATATTCTTTCTCTTTTTTGCAACTTTAATACCACAATAAATAAATATAATAAATTAATAAAATAAAATTATTGAAATTATTGAAATTTATAATAAATTTATAATATAATAATCAATTAACATTAAAGATAATATAATATAAAAAACATACATTTAAATATGTGATAAATAATTAATGTCCATTTGCAAGACTGTTTTTGTTATCACAATTAATAATTTTAAATAATACATTGATATATAAAACATCCTATTAAGTATACATTCTAGTAATATCTGTTTAAAGAATTTTCCTCTTAAATTAAGATTATTTCTTATTTTAGTAAAAGATATTATAAAGTTGTAATATATTGTATATATATGTATATAAAATATGTATTTAACTATGTAAATACATAAAAAATATTCAATTATATGTTTAAATATATAATAAATAATAAATGTCTATTTGTAAGATTGTTTTTGTAATCACGATTAATAATTTCAAATAATACATTGATAAAAACACATTATATTAGGTATATATTCTTGCATGCTAAGAATATCTAATAAGAATATTTGTTTAAAAAATTTATATATATATATACAAGGTGTCCGGTAATTAACGGACTAACAATTACAAATGGATTCTTTGGTCAATTTGGGAACGATTTTTCCTCAGCAAAAATGTCATCATTTTTCACAACTTTCCAATATTTGTCATTATGTATCTTTATAACTAAGTCTCAAATTCAAATTTTATTATAGTAAACTCTACACTGGAAAAAAAATTTTGTTGGATTAACAAAAATTCTGTTCGAAAATGGACGAAACGGAATTACTAGTTGAATCTACCAGAATTCCTTTTAATGCAACAAGAATCTACCAGAATTCCTTTTAATGTAACAAGCATCTTGTTTGTACAACAAATCAATTTGTTGGTGCAAACAAGATATTTGTTGTATTAAAAGGAATTCTGGTAGATTCAACCAGAATTCCTTTTAATGTAACAAGCATCTTGTTTGTACAACAAATCAGTTTGTTGGTGCAAACAAGATATTTGTTGTATTAAAAGGAATTCTGGTAGATTCAACCAGAATTCCGTTTCGTCCATTTTCGAACAGAATTTTTGTTAATCCAACAAAATTTTTTTTTCAGTGTACCTAAAATTAACTGAAAAATGTAATTATGTTAGACTTTTAACTCCAAAACGTTTAGTTTTCAAAAAACCCATTATTGACTTCTCAACATTTTTGCTAAGGAAAAATCGTCTCCAAATTGGCCAGAGAATCCGCCCTTAATCATTGATCCGTTAGTTACCGGACACCCTGTATATAACATACTTAAAGTAAGAAAACAATTTTTTCGGTGCACGGATTTGATCTTCCCTTTCTTCTCTCACAAAACGCGGCTGAAAGTTTAATATATTATTTCATAAGACAATATTTTTTATTCTTTCTTATATCACACTATACCACGATATATATATATATATACATACATATAGTGTATACGTTGGGTTGCGCGATATTGAATGCATAATCGATTCCAAGCAGCGGTGGAAAATAGACGCCGACTTCCACCCTTACGAAGAAGTTAATATAAGTTTTTTTTTCCTCCCCTCTTTATATGACGTCCTTATTAAAGAGCTACGTCCCACTTGTCAGGCGTCAGCCTAGTTCTCCGAGCAGCTGTGCCGATATAAAATTCAAAAGCTCTGCGACGCGTGACTCGAGCTTCTTAAACTCGCGCGCCTTTACGCGAAATGTAGATCAAATCAACCATAAAGTCATAATAACGTGCAACAAATCAAACTATATAAATACGACACCGAACGACGTATGTACGTACGGAACATGTAAGAACAGAGTCTGTCTTATAAGATAATTGCGTATAACTTTTAACCCCGAATCATCATTTTTCCTGGAATCTCTGTCGGCTTCCGCATCATTTCGCGCTGTATTTTCAATATAAATTATATAATTCAAATTGAATACTTAGAACGTAGCTAGTGGTATTTAAAATAGGAACGATATATTTAAATTCGACCCAAACTAGCCAAGAAAATTTTTATTTGATTTCCACAACGTTTCGACCATCTGTTTTTGGTCCTTTTCAAGTAAAAAAATCCTTGATAAAAGCGCAGTTAGTTGACACTGTTGTCATGATTAATAAAATAAAAATTTTCTTGGCTAGTTTGGGTCAAATTAAATATATCGTTCCTATTTTATATAATTCAATTATAGAATTTAATATAAATTATAATATACAGATTGAAATAGAGCAGAGATAAGGAATATCAAACTTGCATCCGTTATATTAAATTAACTTTTGTTGGAGATAAAAAATGGACAAGTGTTATCATTATTATGTGTTTAGAGAATAATGGACAAGTATCACTAGTATTTGCGTAAAGCAAAATTGAGAGAGGAGGAGATTAAACTAAACTCTCTAAAATATTTAGCACAATCCTCATCTAAGCTGTATACAGAGTTTCGTGTTTATATTTGGCATACATACTCCCTAAACTAGAATTTCACCGACGTCTCTCCCTTTCTCGATGTACACAGAGATATTCCTTCCCGTGATCCTTCATCCTTTCCAATCATACTCCCCGGCATTTTTTAGTTTGCCTACCTCGCGATTCAGTGAAAAAAAATCTGAACAAGAAGGAGGAGAAACCGCAGTTTTATTTTCCTCTTCGAAACAAAAGCTCGTAACGCCTTTCTGCGAGTAAAACGCGAAATGTGAGGCAAAAATTAAAAAAATGACGACGAACAAAAATGTAAACCCCAATCTGTTGGTGCCGACGAGAAATAATGAATATGTACGCTGAAACGTTAATGAAAATACATTTTTCAATTAAACCCGCTGCCTATCGGGCGGTTTTCGTCGAAAACCTTCGCTTTCGCGCCATATATCGTGAAATTTCTGTTTTATATCGAACGCGGACTATGTAGCAGCCGCATTCATATAATGAACATTAAATTGAACAGAATTTCATTTCAAATTATGATTTTATAGCGATTTTATATAGTGTCTGGCTGATTTTAAACCGCCCATCGAGGCAAACCCCCTTTCGCCAGATCAAATTATCAGAGAACGCATTAACGCTCTTCCGAAACGAAGTTTCGGAAAAACCGCGAATACGCGAGTTTTCATTTAACGAATACGAAATTTTGATTTGCGACGCGAATTTATTTACGCGGCTATAAAATTACAAAGCGGCAAATTTACGCGGAGAAGTAAAGTCGTGCGTAACAAAAATAATGTTCCTCCATCAATTTTTTGCTGAAAGATAAATGTTGTATTTAAAAAAAAAAAAAAAAAAAAAATAAGTTATAAATTAAAAGGCCAACTTAACGAGCTAATTAATTAGGCGTTAACAATTTATTCTATAAGTCATGAAAATAATACAAATGATAATTAGTAAACGTTTCGACTGTACGACAGTCTTTATCAATACAAAAAAAATTAATTGTTAACACCTAATTAATTAGCTCGTTAAGTTGGCCTTTTAATTTATAATTTATTTTAATTTTACACGAGCCGAATTTTATTTCTCATTACATATAAAAAAAAAAAAAAAACTTCATCTAAAAATTTCTAACTGAAACGCAACGCGCACGCGCATGCGATATCTCTTGTTTATCAAAACGCGGACATTTATATTCAATAATCAATCCATCAACCCAACAACATTGTTGAAGCAGCCTTTAGAAGAGCTATATATTCGTATATATACAGTGCAACTTTTCGAACAAAAGGGAACTTTCCGAGCCTCGTGTATCGGCTATCGACGACGACGAAGACGAGCTTTCCGAAACATCGCTTCTCCTCGTCGTCTGAATTGAATAACTGTGGGTGAACTTCGTTGTGCCGGTCGTGGCAGTCGATTTCCGCCGCCATAATGACATGCCCCGTTCATTTTCTCTTCTTTTTTTTCTTCCCTTTTTTCAAGAACGTCAGGACAACAGAGATTGATGCGCCAGAAACCAGGCATTTTATAAACCGAGCTCCGGGGAACGAGAAGACTCTTATCGACTCGTCATTTTTAGCCACTTTAATCCATCGAGCGTGATGTACTTAGACTTGGTCAACTTACTAACGTCCGCTTAAAACTTTATCAGCCTCGGCAGACGGCGACTTAGCACGAGGAAGCATAACTATGAGGGATGTACTAGGATGTTTGCGATATAAACCGATATACAGGGTGTCCGGTAACTAACGGACCAACGATTACAAATGGATTCTTTGATCAATTTGGGAACGATTTTTCCTCAGCGAAAATGTCGAAAAAGGTCATCATTTTTTACAACTTTCCAATATTTGTCATTATGTATCTTTATAACTAACAATAAGCCTCAAATTAAAATTTTATTATAGTAAACTCTACCTGAAATTAACTGAAGAATGTAATTATGTTGGACTTTTAACTCCAAAACGTTTAGTTTTCAAAAAATCCATTTTTTTCAATCGCTTATAACTCGAAAATTATTGACTTCTCAACATTTTTGCTAAGGAAAAATCGTCTCCAAATTAGCCAAAGAATCCGCCTTTAATCATTGGTCCGTTAGTTACCGAACACCCTGTATTTGCAATATTAATATCCGCGCGTTATTTTTTTTTACAATATCTTCCACTAAAATAGGCGCCAAAAGGATGTCCTTTTAATTTAAGAGAAAAATTCTCTAAACAGATATCCTTAGCACGCAAGAATATATACTTGATAGGATGTTTTTATCAATGTATTATTTGAGATTATTAATCTCTCGATTACAAAACAATCTTACAAATGAACATTTATTATTTAAATGTTGAATATATAATTGAATATTTTTTATGTATTTATATAGTTAAATATATATTTTTTATATTAATTGATAAACTTGTAAATTTATTATAAATTTAAATAATTTCAATAATTTTCTTTTATTAATTTGTTATATTTATTCATTGTGGAATTAAAGCAAAAAAGATTAAGAATATATATTCTTAATTTAAGAGAACATTCCAAAAAGCATCACGTAAAGAAGAAAATATCCTTATTCATTAAGAATATCAATAAAGAAGACTTATAAAGAGAGAGTATGCATTTTAATTAAACAATTTTTGTCGATGTTGTTTTTTATTTAGCGAAACTAAATAATGGAAGAAAAAACAACAAAATAGCCGATGCAATATTTTCGTTTAACGAATATTTAATCCAAGCGGAAAAAACCTGCCAATAAACAGTATTTACAAATAGATGTGTTACATACGTTTAAAGAGCTCAAAGGCAAAAGGGAGATAATTTAGTTTGTCTTTTGCAAATGTTAATTATTTAATGACCGTCGTTACGTGTACGATTATAGAATTATTGAATATTGAAAATTCAAGAGCTCTCGCTCTGTGTATTTATATCAAACGTCAATGATTTATAAACAAAATTTTCCGTCTAAACAAAATTTCCTATCTCTCCGCAAATATGATTTATTTAATCGTTATTGGAGTATAAAACCTGTCGAAGATTAAAAAGGTTACGGCAAATTCGATTGTCTTTCATCGCGAATTTTCATCGAGAACCGGACTTTGAATTTTTATCCGAAGAATATGTCGTTAAAATTTCTCTCGATGATAAGACACTATATATGCACGATCGTAAAACGTAAAGAAAAAAAATATGTAGATGGAAATTGTATATCGTATATCCCACTCAACGCGACGTGGTTGCTTGATCATTATCAACTTTAATTTACTCGTAATTATATAGCGCTGAAAAGAAACACTGCTCACTAGCACGTCCTTCGTTTCGCTAAATTAAGAAAAAAAATTAAGAGCAACGAAAGTTAAAAAAAAAATACTTCAGGATTTCAAATTGCATTTAAAGAACAAAAATATATGTGTGCGTCATTTCTACACAAATATTTATATTTTTTGCTTACGTCATATATATATATCTTAGATATCTTGCAAAGGATGTTTAGCAGAGTCTAATTATTTCGTTCCGCGGTATATCTTTTTAAAATAAAGAAGAGTAAAATGTTAAAGATGTCATCCCCCGACTCCAGGTAAAGGAAAAATATATTTTCGAGAAATAATATTAAAGAGGGGCCAAGAGGAAGAAGAGAAAGGAGAGAGAGAACAAGGTGCTGTTTTTACGAGACATTTTTATTTAACGCGAATGGAATTGGTGCGGAACGAAGAGGTTTAAATTCAACGAAACACATTTCCCGCGCTATATATAGTTGTCCACCGGCGAATTAAGAAAACGTAGCATCAATTCCACTTAAATCCCATTTGATCCCAGCGTCTTAATCCCAACAGCGACGCTAATAAACGCCTCGATAAGTAGACATTCACTCCTTTGGCGAACGGGCGACGCGTTTTTATAAACGTCCGCTCTTTTATTTCTCTACGTATCTTTTTACGAGAAAGAGTTATGGGAAAGAAGAATAAAAAGATGTCACGTGTGCTCGATCGAGTCTCTTCTTCCAACGTCTTCGCTCGCGCGATTCAACCGAACCACGTGGTCCGTGACGCAAGTGGATCATCGTTTCTCGCCTTCATTGTCTCGCGATATTATTGGACGCGCTTATCTATCGACCGACTTTGGATTCGAGTTTCGACGGTAAATAGGAAATTGACAGGTCGCCGCATGGATGAGCGCGCGCGCGAGCGCAAATTAGATAATGAAGCGTTCCGCCACGCGCGACTGTTACTCTTCTCTCTGATTAGATTACTCAAAACCGAACCGCGATTGAATCCACGTCGTCCCGCTAATTGAATCGCAGCATCCGACCGGGAGGAGGGTAAATTATAAGCGGATACTCCCGGAGCGCGCGTTATGCAACGAACGGATGAATTATCCAATCAAAGCAAACATATATATATAAGGTATTTAATTAAGTGCGAACAATTTTGGAGATGATTTCTTGTAGAAAATTATAGGGAGTTTCTTATATAAACATATACTCTGAAAAGTTATGACAGAAAGAAAAAGAGCAGAAGTCACTTTTCTAAAGAGGGAGGTAAAAATTAAATTTTCAAATAAATTAAGAAAATAAAACGAATTAATCATTATGAAATTGAAGCAAACATATATATAAGGTATTTAATTAAGTGCGAACAATTTTGGAGATGATTCCTTGTAGAAAATTAAAGGGGGTTTCTTATATAAACATATACTCTGAAAAGTTATGACAGAGAGAGAAAGAGCAGAAGTCACTTTTCTAAAGAGAGAGGTAAAAATTAAATTTTAGACAAATTAAGAAAATAAAACGAGTTAATCATTATGAAATTGAAGCAAACATATATATAAGGTATTTAATTAAGTGTGAACAATTTTGGAGATGACTCCTTGTCGAAAATTAAAGGGGGTTTCTTATATAAACATATACTCTGGAAAGTTATGACAGAGAGAGAAAGAACAGAAGTCACTTTTCTAAAGAGGGAGGTAAAAATTAAATTTTCAAATAAATTAAGAAAATAAAACGAATTAATCATTATGAAATTGAAGCAAATATATATATATATATATAAGGTATTTAATTAAGTGCAAACAATTTTGGAGATGACTCCTTGTCGAAAATTAAAGGGGGTTTCTTATATAAACATGTACTCTTGTATCCCTTCCTGGAAAGTTATGACAGAGAGAGAAAGAGCAGAAGTCACTTTTCTAAAGAGGGAAGTAAAAATTAAAATTTGAGACAAATTAAGAAAATGAAACTTGGTGCATATTTTCCACTAATAAAAAGAATATTTATTGATATTAAAAAAAAATAATAACTTAATTTTTACTCCTTTTTCTTTAGAAAAGTGTAACTCCTTAGAGAGAGATTGAAAAAACCCCTCTTAATTTTCGACAAAGAATTATCTCCTAAAATGTTTCGCACTTATTTAGATACACCCTGTATATACGCGGATGTTGGATTCGGGCGAAACAAAAAAAAATGAAAAAAAAATCCCAACTTTTCGCGAATATTCGCATTGTCATCATCGTTTAGAATTCATCACCGAAACATTCGGCCCTTTTGTGTTTCGATTTAACCCTTCTGACAATGAATTCCCGGGAATCCCCGAGCAATTTTCGAGCGACTTTAATGTCGAAAATGTATCGGAACTTTTCTCCGCGTGGAAATAAAACACAAAAGACCTTTGTATATTCAGGAACCCCCTGGAATATCGTATAACAAAAAAATATTCGATGCCCAGCGGCTGCTGTAAAGAAATTGTCGCGGTGCAATAAATGTGTCGAAAACACAGCAATTTATACACAGAGAAAATCTTTTTCTTAGAATTTATCCTGAAAATCATAATAATCATGAGACAATATTGGAAGAATTGTATAAGAGTTTCTCTGATTAATATTTATCACAATAAAAAATATGAATATCTATCACAAATAACAATAATATAAAATATATATTCGATTAAATTGATTATGTACATATTAATATTTTTTTATTGCGGTAAATATTATAAGATTCCTCCAATATCGTACTGTTTCATCACGATTACCATGATTTTCAGAATAAATTCCACGAGAAAATTCTCTCCGTATTGATGGAAAGTTGAAAAAAATAATGCACCGACAGAAATACAGGTATTAAGTTGACGCATATTTATCTCGAGTTAATACGAGGCAAATTGCACGCTTAATTAAAATATGACGTGACATTATCGAATATTCCAAAGTTCTTCGCTCGACTGTTTATCCCGAAAACACGAGGGTAAATCTGTAGTCAAACTGGCGGTCAACAAACATGTCGCGGCCCTCCGACATTCATCCCGTTCGACGGGCGACTGCATTCGATAACAATCGGAACATTATAATGCATTTAATTAAGCAAATCTGCGAAACGACGGTCTCTAATTATTACAGGTGATGTAACGTGGCCGCTCGACGTCCCGCTAAAACCCGATATCAAATTACGCGAAAGTGACACGCATATATAAATGTACATACGCACGCACGCACCCCAAACTAACTTTTGCACATGGAAATGAATGTGCACACCAAAGACACACACGCGATGCAATTATGGAGAGACGACGAGTCATAATAGCGGAATGACGTAGATCGGGGAGCAATAATATTCTCTTTGGAACTGACAAGTTCCGATCATTTTCCCATCCATTTGAGTGCACTCGCTCGTTCATTTACTTACGCAAATACTCTAAGTAAGGCGAGGCCGAAGAGGAATATTAGACCTGCCATAATATATTGGAGCTTAATGAAAGAGATCGGAGGAGTGTCCAATTTGACCGAGAAACTGTCAAATCAGGCGAATTCCAGATTTTATTACGAGCTTTATTAAACGATATCGCGCGCGAACGATAAGAAAAAAATATACGAAATTTTCTCTCTCCCGCAAAGAGCTTCTTACCTCATTTGAGAATTCCGTTGATTTCGAATCGATTCTCCTGCTCCCTTAACGAAAAAATATCGAAAGAAGCCTCTCGCGTGAGTTTTCAATTTTCAATCTATAAAGTATCTCTTTGGAAGTTCTCTTTGTCTCGGGAAGTAATCTTGGGAAAATCGGATTCTCTCTTTAAGATTCTGGCTTTTTCTTTCTCTCTCAATTTTATTCCCTTCCTCTGTTTGACATAAAATGATGAAAGAAAAACAGACAATATCCGTTTTTTTTTTTTCATTTCCACCCCGAGCTGCGTTATTATAATTTAATTTATACCGGCCATCCGTTATTAAGCCAGATTTATGTTAGACGACGAAATTCTCGCGAGGACGTCGCGCGATCGATACGAGAGCACCTTCTTCTATATGAATATAATCGACCACGTCGATGATAAGATTTATCGCGAGCCACCGGGCGTCGCGATTCCACTCGACTCGAAAGCAAACGGTTAAACGGATTTAACGAGACACGATGTGTAGAGTAAGTAGTCCGGATTTTCAACCAACAATCGTCCGTATCATTAGTCCTGCTTTTACTGCCGCTCCACAATAAAAGCGGTAAAACCGTCTGTTGACGCAAAGAAGGAGCAAAGTAAAGTGGACGTGATATAAAACCGGTTGTACAGAGTGGGAAAATATATTTTCAAGTATACGGGGTGTCGGGTAACTAACGGACCAATGATTAAGAGCGGATTCTCTGGTCAATTTCGAGACGATTTTTCCTTAGCAAAAATGTTGAGAAGTCAATAATTTTCGAGTTATAACACAGAAAAAAAGGAATCCTTGATTCAAGTATATTTTTATTCTTGAACGCTATTTGATTGATTTAAGCGTAGAATGCTCTTTGTAATCACAAATTTTCATTTGCCTTAATAATAAATAAGTTTGTGTGAAGTATATTTTATCCTTCAGATATATTCTGGTTTTAAAAATCGCATATGGTAAAAACAAACTTACAATTAGTCACATTTGAACTAAGAATTATTATATATACTTGAAAGTACCGCTTATATCCGATGATGATCACTTGTCACTTGTCCTTGCAATATTTATAAGTAAATTTCAGCTTCAACCAAGAATATTTTGCACTTTGTTTTAAGGATAAATTATCCTTTATCCAAAATTATTTATATTTGGTGCTATTATAAGGATAAAATATACTTGAATCAAGGCACATTTGCATTCTTTCAAGGATATTGTTTTTTCTGTGAAGCGATTGAAAAAAAATGGGTTTTTTGAAAACTAAACGTTTTGAAGTTAAAAGTCTAACATAATTACATTCTTCAGTTAATTTCAGGTAGAGTTTACTGTAATAAAATTTGAATTTGAGGCTTAGTTATAAAGATACATAATGACAAATATTGGAAAGTTGTAAAAAATGATGACTTTTTTTGACATTTTCGCTAAGGAAAAATCGTTCCTAAATTGACCAAAGAATCCATTTGTAATCGTTGGTCCGTTAATTAACGGACACTCTGTATAGACATACACACACACGATGAGTGATGACGGCGTGATGCTTGAAATAGAAAACGCTCGAGTGCATGGTGCATTTTACAGCGGCACTTTTTGCCGAACCCTTAAACAAGGGTGTACAAAAATTGAACTGTTGCACCGAAAAAAAAAACTGTACAGGAGAATTGTATATCATAAAATCCCTTTGTTGATAACAAACGGTTGTATAATTTTTATGTGTTTATTTGCGGCGTTCTATGGTCATATTGTGTTGCAGCGACATATATGGTTACGGTATTGCAATTTGCAGTATAGTGACCCAGTGTTTGTCGCTGAACGTTTTTAGTTTATTAGAGAAATGGATAAAGTTAATAAATGGCTCGAAAAAGAAGACTTGAGAAAAGTGTTCACGAGGAAGAAATATGTAACATCATTTCATTTAATAGTTCGGGTCTCGTGCTCGGTCTATATATATGTATCATGCTTTCTTTATGGTCTTTTTTTGCCTATGTGTTGTCAAATAATATTTTTTACTCATGTAAAAATAAATCATTTCGTCTACATTTTTATAAATTAAGACATTTTTCTAAATTATTATCCGATATAATTATTCTTGAAAGAATTCCTCTCTGGAAGAAAGAGGATCCTTTTGACACCTTTCTTAAAACAAGGTATTGAAAAAAAATTCATAAAATGAGACTACATTTTTTTCAGTGTACGCTCTTCGATATATTTAGATCGAAATATAAAGCTCTATAACTTGATATAAATGACAATAGGTCGTACGTACGTCGCCGTAGGGTCTGTCAAAATATTTGGAATTACATTCGACGTATGATTGACATATAACATATAGAGTAGAAAGTCCGTTCGAACGTTTTAATGGCTACAAAAAGGCGCGATATGTATATAACTCATAACTGACAGTTAATTTGAATATTCAAATAAAATGAATCAGATATTCAAATATAGCGAATGAGAGAGAAAGCTAGAGAAAGAGAGAGAGAGAGAGAGAAAGAAAGGGAAATGTGATCTGCTCTTGTATACATGTGTGGATGAGTATGTGTGTGTAATATTGTAATTTTATATAATTGCAATGAAGCTTTAAATGATCAACGTTTCAGAATTACTGAAAATTTAAAAACTTTACAAAAAAAGCTTTTTAAAATTTAATCTCTTCGGTTCGAAATTAAGAAATCTTAAAAAATTGTTGGCAATTTTAAAGAAAAATAGCCGACACACAAATTCGTAGAATGAAAAGAAAATACAACTTCCACCTCTCTGTAAATTTTATGTGCAAAGTATAAATAAGTATAAAGTGTATTTAATGTGAAAAAGTATAAATAAGTAGAGAAAATATTAATGTATAAAATGTAATGGAAGCAGGTGGGATGGTAGAACCGGAGATGCACAAATGGAAATGGAAAGCCGTACTGGGAATTACATATGTATGTACAACTTATTGTGTTAGTCATGTAGAACCACACCTATATATATATATGTATGTATTATAATAGTATAATTATTAATTATACATATTTTTTATAATAGTATATTAATTATATTAATTATATATTATAATAGTATATACTAATTATATAGTATATAATAATTATATGTATTATAATAGCACATATATTATATATATATATATATATATATATATATATATATGTATATATATGTGTGTATGTGTGGGTGTATAAATTGATAAAAAACAGACTATTGAATCGTCAGCGCATTTCTATACGTCTTCCTTCCGTCGAATACGATCAAAAGATCTCTTTGATCGAAAGAAAGATAGACGACTTTAAACGTCTATAGATGAAGCGATATTTCGTTCCCAGACTCTTTGAGAGACCACATCGATCAAAGCATTTCGAAAATGTCGCGTCGCTAAGAAGATTTTCCATTTAACTATCTGCGTATTCAACTTGGATATTAACTTAATCGAGTTGTTGCGACATTAGAAATGAATCAACTGCCACGCACCCATGTTTATACATCAAACAAGCCTTTGATATTTTGCTATCAATTTATTTTCTTTCCAAATACTGCATATTTTTTTATCACTTTCCTGCTTTCCCTATATAACTAATAATTTCTCAATTTAATTTAACGTAATGCACAGTTTCTTCGAAAACCGCACAGAAAAAAAGGAATCCTTGATTCAAGTATATTTTTATTCTTGAACGCTATTTAATTGATTTAAGCGTAGAATGCTCTTTGTAATCACAAATTTTCATTTGCCTTAATAATAAATAAGTTTGTGTGAAGTATATTTTATCCTTAAGATATATTCTTGTTTTAAAAATCGCATATGGTAAAAACAAACTTAGTCACATTTGAACTAAGAATTATTATATACAATACTTGAAAGTACCGCTTATATCCGATCCTCCCTTGTCAATTATCCTTGCAATATTTATAAGTAAACTTCAGCTTCAACCAAGAATATTTTGCACTTTGTTTTCAGGATAAATTATCCTTTATCCAAAATTATTTATATTTGGCGCTATTATAAGGATAAAATATACTTGAATCGAGGCATATTCACATTCTTTCAAGGATACTGTTTTTTCTGTGCGTTCATCCATTTTATCTTAGATTTTAGCGATCTCAAACATAATCAAATGTTATTTGTACAATAAAATCTATAGCACGAGTTGAGAAATAAGATGAATTCGAGAATTTCGCAGAACACGAATTTATTTCGGAAACTATATACGTGCTCAGTAATCCCAGATAACGCACGTATTAATTAAAGGGGCTCCAAATGGCAAAACGCTATTAGAGCAATTTTCGGTTGAATAAATTCTACGTCGCTTGAAACCAGCACAATATTGCCTCGCGCGACTAGATCGAAAGAATAAGGTATTGTTAGGCAATATATTTTTTTTTTCTCGTACATCGCTTCACCAATAAGCCGTGCATTCATGCTATTTACGAGCTCACCCCCGCTCGTAATACTTGAAAGTTACACGTATGCGTGTATATATGTGTTTTTATACGAGAGCGCGGATATATTAGAAAGTTATTAAATGTATAGCAAAGAGCTTGCTCTTTGTGCAAGTAATTTCCCGGGTTTTAATCAATAAACCTATCAACCGCTCACAGCACAGTTTTTACTTCCTTTCGATGTCATAATTATTAAAATAACCACACAGTGACGTAATCCAACACGCGCGCGCATACACACATATATGTATATATACAGGGTTATATCTAAAGAAGTTTGAAAAATTTTGAATGATTCTTTGTCGAGAATTAAGGGGGTTTCTCTTATATAAACATATGCTCTTATATCTCTCCCTGAGAAGAGATACATTTTTCTAAAAAGAAGTAAAAATAGTTTTTATTTTTTTTTCTTAAATTTCAGACAAATTAAAGTTCCGTTTCATTTCTTTAATTTGTTTAAATATGAAAAAAAATAAATACTTAATTTTTACGTCCCTCTTTAAAAAATGTAGCTTCTCAGGAAGAGATATAAGAGTATATGTTTATTTAGGGATGTGCATTATTTGTAATAGATACATTTAAAATTAAAATATAAAATGCCTATTTTATATTTTAAATTTAACATACATGTTTTCAAAAACAATTTTGTATTTACATTTAAATTTTTTATTTTTACTGCATTTCTCTCACAAACTAAAAATTAATCGAGATATCAATAATATGTATGTATAACAATCAAAATGTTGTTAAAAAAGTCATTAAGTATAAATCTCTGTAAGTAATGAATATGTTTTATAATTCTACATGCAAATACATTTATATATAATTTTTTTTGCTTATATTAAAAATATATAAAGTTCATAAAAGTTAAAGAGTATATAAAAGAATGTTTATAAAAAAGCTTACAAAGAAAATTCATAAAAAGTTTATAAAAAATTAATAAAAAACTATCAATTTAAATAAAAATAGTAATTGTAAAAAGTAAATAAATAATAAGAAATAAGAATTTAAATATATATAAATAATATTTGAAAAAACCATTTTAAAAATACTTATTTTGATTTCCCATTTTAAATAGATTCGACCATCCATTTTGCACATTCCTGGTTTATATAAGAAACCCCCTTTATAATTTTCGATCAAAAATCATCTGAAATTTTTCGCACTTATTTAGATACACCTTATATATACAGACACCCCTATGAGAAACATAATCCCGGTAAAAGAAAAAAAATCAATGAGGTAACCTTTGCGTACAATATATCGACACAATGCCCCTTTTCGCCCTCTCTCCTCCCCAACTCGCCCATCTTTAATGACGCTCGAACGGAAGCGCACGCGTGTGTATGCACGCGTGCATAATCGCACGCATATTTATTACGAGGGTGGCGACAGAGAAAAGGAGCGCACGTTTCGCAGAAATGTGGACGCCTCCTCCGCGAGGGATATATAAGTTATGGTAGACGCGAAATTAAAATTACACGAGAGGGAGCACGAAAATTAAACGCACGAGCATCAGTGGGTGGACTGCACTCTTATATTAGATCGGACGCGGCGATGCCGCATATAAAAATAACTTGATGCTTCGATGACATTATAGCTTGAGCGCTCTCATAAAGGAGAAGATGATGAGGCCCGGCTGATCGCGTAATCGGGCTTGCGAGGAGGATTATATAAAACCGAGCGAAGTCTCTTCTTCTCCCTCCCGGCGCGAGGAAAAGATCAATGGAAGGTAAACGGAAACGCATATCGAGCCGACCGAGAGTATCACAATGCGGCCACGTCACCGAGACGCACTCCCACGCGAACGATCTTCTTTTATCCATCCGTGTAGACGCGTTATTATCCTCGCAAGTCGCGTACACCCAGCGTGTTTCTTTCATTTACCACAAATTCTACACTCGTTTTAAGAATTTCCCCAAGTATTTCTGGAACACCCTAACTCTGATATGTTCTAAAATTGCCAGCTAAAGGGTTCTCGCGCTTTAAGAGAAGAGAAGCTTCTAATAAAGATTAATATATTGGATATTTTCCCAATTTATAAGAAAGGTATATTATTTTACACACAGGTGAAGAAAGCACAATTCTTTAGACTCGTTTGAAGAATTTCCCCAAGTAATTCTGGAACACCCTAACTCTGATATGTTCTAAAATTGCCGGCTAAAGGGTTCTCGCGCTTTAAGAGGAAGAGAAGCTTCTAATAAAGATTAATATATTGGATATTTTCTCCAATTTATAAGAAAGGTATATTATTTTACACACAGGTAAAGAAAGCACAATTCTTTAGACTCGTTTGAAGAATTTCCCCAAGTAATTCTGGAACACCCTAACTCTGATATGTTCTAAAATTGCCGGCTAAAGGGTTCTCGCGCTTTAAGAGGAGAGAAGCTTCTAATAAAGATTAATATATTGGATATTTTCCCAATTTATAAGAAAGGTATATTATTTTACACACAGGTAAAGAAAGCACAATTCTTTAGACTCGTTTGAAGAATTTCCCCAAGTAATTCTGGAACACCCTAACTCTGATATGTTCTAAAATTGCCAGCTAAAGGGTTCTCGCGCTTTAAGAGAAGAGAAGCTTCTAATAAAGATTAATATATTGGATATTTTCCCAATTTATAAGAAAGGTATATTATTTTACACACAGGTAAAGAAAGCACAATTCTTTAGACTCGTTTGAAGAATTTCCCCAAGTAATTCTGGAACACCCTAACTCTGATATGTTCTAAAATTGCCGGCTAAAGGGTTCTCGCGCTTTAAGAGGAGAGAAGCTTCTAATAAAGATTAATATATTGGATATTTTCCCAATTTATAAGAAAGGTATATTATTTTACACACAGGTGAAGAAAGCACAATTCTTTAGACTCGTTTGAAGAATTTCCCCAAGTAATTCTGGAACACCCTAACTCTGATATGTTCTAAAATTGCCGGCTAAAGGGTTCTCGCGCTTTAAGAGGAGAGAAGCTTCTAATAAAGATTAATATATTGGATATTTTCCCAATTTATAAGAAAGGTATATTATTTTACACACAGGTGAAGAAAGCACAATTCTTTAGACTCGTTTGAAGAATTTCCCCAAGTAATTCTGGAACACCCTAACTCTGATATGTTCTAAAATTGCCGGCAAAAGGGTTCTCGCGCTTTAAGAGGAGAGAAGCTTCTAATAAAGATTAATATATTGGATATTTTCCCAATTTATAAGAAAGGTATATTATTTTACACACAGGTGAAGAAAGCACAATTCTTTAGACTCGTTTGAAGAATTTCCCCAAGTAATTCTGGAACACCCTAACTCTGATATGTTCTAAAATTGCCGGCTAAAGGGTTCTCGCGCTTTAAGAGGAGAGAAGCTTCTAATAAAGATTAATATATTGGATATTTTCCCAATTTATAAGAAAGGTATATTATTTTACACACAGGTAAAGAAAGCATAATTCTTTAGACTCGTTTGAAGAATTTCCCCAAGTAATTCTGGAACACCCTAACTCTGATATGTTCTAAAATTGCCGGCTAAAGGGTTCTCGCGCTTTAAGAGAAGAGAAGCTTCTAATAAAGATTAATATATTGGATATTTTC
Organism: Nylanderia fulva; assembly: GCF_048542155.1. Classification (NCBI taxonomy): domain Eukaryota; kingdom Metazoa; phylum Arthropoda; class Insecta; order Hymenoptera; family Formicidae; genus Nylanderia; species Nylanderia fulva. The sequence goes on from NW_028189622.1 coordinate 432,268, forward strand.
CCAATTTATAAAAAAGGTATATTATTTTACACACAGGTAACAAAAGCACAATTCTTTAGACTCGTTTTAAGAATTTCTCCAAGTATTTCTGGAACACCCTGATGTTCTAAAATTGGTGACAAAAGGGTTCTCTCGCCTTAAAAGGAGAAGTCTCCAATAAAGATTAATATTGGATATTTTCCTAATTTATAAAAAAAAGGTACATTATTTTACAACACACAGGTAAAGAAAGTACAATTCTTTAGACTCGTTTGAAGAATTTCCCCAAATATTTTTGGAACAGCCTAACCCTGAAATATTCTAAAATTGGCGGCAAAAAGGTTCTTTCGCCTTAAGAGGGGAAGCTTCTAATAAAGATCAGATATTTTCCTAATTTATAAAAAAAGGTACATTATTTTACAACACACAAGTAAAGAAAGTACAATTCTTTAGACTCGTTTGAAGAATTTCCCCAAATATTTTTGGAACAGCCTAACTCTGAAATATTCTAAAATTGGCGGCAAAAGGGTTCTCTCGCCTTAAGAGGGGAAGCGTCTAATAAAGGTCAGATATTTTCTTAATTTATAAAAAAAGGTACATTATTTTACAACACACAGGTAAAGGAAGCACAATTTTTTAGACTCGTTTGAAGAATTTCCCCAAGTAATTCTGGAACACCCTAACTCTGATATGTTCTAAAATTGCCTGCAAAAGGGTTCTCGCGCTTTAAGAGGAGAGAAGCTTCTAATAAAGATTAATATTGGATATTTTCCTAATTTATAAAAAAAAAGGTACATTATTTTACAACACACAGGTAAAGAAAGTACAATTCTTTAGACTCGTTTGAAGAATTTCCCCAAATATTTTTGGAACAGCCTAACCCTGAAATATTCTAAAATTGGCGGTAAAAGGGTTCTCTCGCCTTAAGAAGGGAAGCCTCTAATAAAGATCAGATATTTTCCTAATTTATAAAAAAAGGTACATTATTTTACAACACACAAGTAAAGAAAGTACAATTCTTTAGACTCGTTTGAAGAATTTCCCCAAATATTTTTGGAACAGCCTAACTCTGAAATATTCTAAAATTGGCGGCAAAAGGGTTCTCTCGCCTTAAGAGGGGAAGCGTCTAATAAAGGTCAGATATTTTCTTAATTTATAAAAAAAGGTACATTATTTTACAACACACAGGTAAAGGAAGCACAATTCTTTAGACTCGTTTTAAGAATTTCCCCAAGTATTTCTGGAACAGTTTAACCCTGAAATGTTCTAAAATTGGCGGCAAAAGGGTTCTCTCGCCTTAAAAGGAGAAGCCTCCAATAAAGATTAATATTGGATATTTTCCAAATTTATAAAAAAAGGTACATTATGTTACAACACACAGATAAAGAAAGCCAGTATATTTATAGACCGAGCACGAGACTTGAACGATTAAATTAAATTATGTCAGACATTTCTTGAACTTTTCTCAACCTTCTTTTTCGAGTCACTTAACTTCATCTAGTTTTCTAATAAAGTAGAATCATTCAGTGACAAATATTGCACTATGCATCGCAAATTGCAACATTATATAACCATATGCGTCACTGCAACAATATAACCATTTAACACCAGATAAACGATCCGTATAAAAAACACGATTATCTCTATTATTGAGGAAATATATCTGAGTTTTAGAGGATATTCCAGAAACATAAAATCTGTCCAGAATTTAGTATACAGTTATTTTACTTGGAGAATTACAATTTTTCTTGATATAAGTTTCGTGAGGTGGACGAAATTAATACTTGTTATCGCGAGCTTATTATAAGAAATTGCAATTTTCGGACGTAAAAGTAGTCGAGCATAAAAAGCGATATCGCGTAAAGGACGACGAGTCCTGTCGAGGCTCGGCCAAGTGGCACTCGTTGCATTTATGTTAAAATACATTTAACGGAGCGAAGAGACTCTTTTTCAGGAAGAATCTCGCTCTCTCTTCGAACGACTTCTTTGCCGCTTTTATTCCCGGAAAGGAGAGCACGATTCTACGTGTACCTACAATATTGCATCCTTGCGAAGGATGCGCTTCTGGGGCGGAAACGTCGGTTCTCGCTTCCTAAATGCTTTTCCCCTCTGTACCGGAATGATATATTTCGCGTGACGATGATGCTTAAGAGAGCAAGAATTTTACGAGACTCGAAAGTCGTAATCGTCTAATTGATTTTATTCGCGCGACCGGTAATTAATAATTACGGATTACGTTTCCATTAACTTTTACTTTGATTCAATCAATTTGACTTTCATTTTAATTAAATCGAGTGACGTAAGGTAACTTTTTCAAGATTATTCGTTTACAAAAAATTATGGGAGTACAAATATGTAATTTCTTCGCGATTATTTTAATGCACAGAAAAAAAGGGATCCTTGATTCAAGTATATTTTTATTCTTGAACGCTATTTGATTGATTTAAGCATAGAATGTTCTTTGTAATCACAAATTTTCATTTGCCTTAATAATAAATAAGTTTGTGTGAAGTATATTTTATCCTTAAGATATATTCTTGTTTTAAAAATCGCATATGGTAAAAACAAACTCTTAGTCACATTTGAACTAAGAATTATTATATATACTTGAAAGTACCGCTTATATCCGATGATGCTCACTTGCAATATTTATAAGTAAATTTCAGTTTCAACCAAGAATATTTTGCACTTTGTTTTAAGGATAAATTATCCTTTATCCAAAATTATTTATATTTGGCGCTATTATAAGGATAAAATATACTTGAATCAAGGCATATTTGCATTCTTTCAAGGATAATTGTTTTTTCTGTGTGCAAATAAATCAAACACTGACTTTTACACAGATATTTATTGATTGTTCGCGGTATTATATTTGTTTCAATCGACAAAAAAAATGATTTTGCCCTCTAAAACGCCCTTTTTGCTTCCTAAAATAGTACAAAATCATCAACTATTAAAAAATAGGGGTTGACATTATTATGTCACTTAGTCTCCAATTTACGACGCGCGATCCGTAAGAAAGTTTCACGACATGGCACAAGTTTAAGTCCGCCCACGATACACGCGACTTTTCCTCAGAGATGAGGGACAATGCAAGAATAACAAAAGCACGTATGCTTCGAGGACAGAGGAAAATGTCAACTGGCGTAAACATAATAATGGCGGATCCGATCGGTGTATCTGTATATGTAATATTACATCGCCGACGCCCGCGCCTCATTTATTTTGCACTTTTTCTTTCGTACCTGCTGAAATCGCAGTAATGATTTTCCGGCTGGGGTAACCCGCGATTGCGCATTTTTATATAGACGAAAAAAGAGAAAGAGAAACGACGGCAAAAGAGTGAGCCGGAACTGACGAGAGAGAGAGAAAGAGAAACCTTTCATTTCATGCTCGAAGGTTTCCGTGCGTCTTGTATAATTTTCATAGTTATATCACGAAAGAGATACGTGTCTGCGAAAAGGATCGCGGTTGAATATCAATCGGGGTGATTTCTAACGTCTAATCTTAAAGCGCAAGCTTATTCGAGCGACAATTAATTTTGAATTAATTCAGATAATAATAAGATTCGGAATTAATACATAATTATAATAAGATTAAGAATTAATCTAATAATAAGATTCGGAATCAATTTGGAATTAAAAATGCTGGAAAGAAGCTATAAAAATTCTATTGCAGGATATCCTGTGTATCATGACGCGGTAACTGTGAACATGATTACTTTGGTAATGAGATTTTCTGCGGGATAAAGCGCGCGGATGTTTCTCTCGATATAATTATTAGTTGCGAAAAAAAAAGAGAAGAAAACAATTCACAACGTCGTTAGCGAAAAAGTGGTTCTCTCGCGGTGCAACGTTAGCGAAAATTATTGCCGTTAGCAATATCATTAGACGCGCCATCGGGAAAAGTTTAATGCTGTAAAAGTTCCCTCTTGTAAAAGCGAAACAACGCGAGAGGACGAGGCGAGTTACGCCTCTCGTAGCTTTATTCGAATGAGAAAATGGAATTTCAAACGAGAGAAACCCCGAGAGCTGCGCGAAACTACGGGCGTTTTCAGCACTTCGGGTGCTGAAAACGGAAGACTTACAAGCTTTCCCCGTAAGATAAAACGCGGACTCGCTGCATTATATACAATACTCGGTAAACATAGCCGGTTCTCTCAATACTCCACTTAATTCTTTCATTGTGCAGCGTTTCCGGTACGCAAATTAATGTATTGTATATTCGCGCGCAAAAGGCATTTTACACCTCTCTCTCTATGTCTCTCTTTCTCTAGACGATAAATTTTAAGTACCTGTTGAATAAAATAAACTACGGCAAAATAATGAAACGAGAAAGAAAAGTCAAGATAGATCTTTTATAAATTGGCATTTATATATTTCTATTTTCCGGCGATTAAGAATTGCACTTCAAATCAAAGATAATATGAACTTATGTTTAATCATCAGAAGTCCGTAGTTTGCATATCATAGATTTACTCGTTTATATGCTAAATGGTATGAAAAGTTTTCAAAGTTCAAAAGTGTTTTTCTCCGAATTTCTCTCTCTATAGTTAAATAATTAGCTAAATAGCAAAATGTGTTTGCGTGTGCGATGTAATATTCTATTTTCGGTAATATTATGACATTCTATTTATATTTGTTTGTTTCTAAATTTATTATACCCTTTATTGTTATTTTTATATTACGTTTCTGTATTTTTTAGCGAATATATGTTGTATCAATTTTCCGTCAAGTTTTTTTCGAAAAAGCCATTTGTTCAAGAAACAATATTATTAAATCTCTAATAAATATTTGCGGGTGCAAAAATTATTATTTCAAACTGTCAGCTGTATAAACCAAAAACAAAGCGACAAGTTTAATTTCGATATTTCTCTATCAATAATAAACTATAAACAATAAACTGTAAATAATGTATTCGTCGTTGGAACGAGAACACTACCATAATCGAGGCATATTATCGGCAAATTTACATTAATTATGTGTATCGGCTAAATATGTAAAATTCCATAATGTGTCTCTTCTCGCAATCAATTTTCCACGACAAGAGAATACAACAGCAATGAAGTAAACTCGTTCCTAAGTAAATTTATATATATATATATGTACATATAGAAGCATTTGTCTTATAAATTCGACGCTTATAAATCTCGAGTTGAAATTAAGCTCGGGAATCGAATATTATAATCTGTACATTTATTCACGCGCAAGATTTATTCTCTCAATATGTCCAACTCGGTTAATTATCTCGCAGTTTACAGACGTAGAAACTTCCTACACTGTAAAAAAATATGTAATATATTACACAAAAATATGTAAAATTAACATAAATAATAAGTGTAAAATTACACGATAAATAATAGAAAGGTTTACCTTTTCATTGTTTATCATGTAATTTTACATTTATTATTTATATAATTTTGTAAAAATATGTAAAATTAACATAAATAATAAGTGCAAAATTACACGATAAATAATAGAAAGGTTTACCTTTTCATTGTTTATCATGTAATTTTACATTTATTATTCATGTAATTTTACATATTTTTTTTACAGTGCAGCTGTGTTTTACTTTCGATCGTAAAGTTTACGCCGATTGAGCGAGCGATCTGCAATGGATGCACTGCCACGACTGATTAATTATGCACCCTATTATGTCGAAGGGACGTGAAAGGGTTATTTCTTTTTCCGCAGACTCGCGCGAAAGTTGGACGTTAATTATAGCCGAAACTTTAATCATTTCGTTACGACGCGACGATGCGAAATACCGATGAATAGCGATGGATGCGAAACAAGTTTTCTGCATGCAGAGCGAGTTTTCAACTGACCTGTTGTTATTGTTATTATTATTATTATACGTACATATATATATATATATATACATATATATATACACATATGCATAACTGCGTATAATAACGTGCTTATTACATTTATCCGGCAAGAGCAATTGGATTATTTACACCAATTATTGGCTTTACATGAAATGTTACTCAAAATGTTAAAGCTTGATAATAATAAAACTCAAATGTTTCTCTCGATGCGTCGTAATATATAAATTAAAATATACGACGACTTCAACGTTGTGCGATTTAACGTATTTTGTTTCATACAAATCTTTATATTTTTTTTTTTTTTTATTCCTCTCAATTCTTTTATTGTTCTATTTTACGGGAATATATTCGAATCGGGAGCAAAGGCGCCTCTCGATGCTTTTTGCGTATAAAACTTATTTCGAGCTTCGAAACTTTTATATCGCGTATAGAAGGAAAGAAACTTGCACATTTCTAAAGAATTAAGACCATCTATTAGAAGAGAAATTGCTTCTCGCGCGACAAAATGAACTCTTAACACAAATAATTATATATTAAAAGAATTGCAATTATAGATATTTCATGACTTTCATGAGAGATTCCCTCCCAAAGATACTTTTTAATCCGTATAATGTATATAAAAAATATACCATATATATATAATTTTTATAGATATAATATATTCAGATTGCAGAGAGTAGATAAAAAGAAACACGTTAAAGTACATTAAAAACCCAAAGAGAGTTGATATATTCATCATAAGCAAACAAATCTAATCCAAACAGTTTTATTCAGAATTCCTGGGTTAAAATTTCCTCTTATTTTCAGCCCTCCATTTTCTCACATTTATGGATTCTAGAGGATTTTGAAGATTTAATTCATATAGGAATTTCCTCTTATATTTCGTGTTCGTCAGAGAGTCGCTAAACGAACAATTTTACATCCGGGGAAAAGATTAGCTAGAAGCAAACCTAGATATATAAATTAATATTTATTTCAAAGAGAAAAAATCCGAACAACTCGATGCATCCAATTAGACGTCCGTCGAATAGAAAATTGAGATGGAAAGTAAGGGAGAAGTATGTATCGCGAAAAGGCCCAATTTGTCGTTCAGACGAGCGTCGTATGAATTTCATTATGAATCGTCCTTCGTTCCGCCAGGAGGGTCGTTAATCCTCCCGACGTCCTTAACGTAATAATTAACTCGAAGATGTACGCGCGCCATTTCGCCATTTCTCTCTCGGCCGCTTACTTATCAACCATAGCCTCATTAATTCTCGCGCGAGATGACGCCGGAGAGAGAAAGGGGAGTATCGTGACTTTCATTAATCGCAACGATGGCGTGCGTTAAAAAAAAACCGAGGATCGGAGGGAGTCTAGCGTGGCTCGTAAGGGCGAGTTTATCGTCGGCCGCCATTTACAGAGTACAAGTAGGTAGATGGATACAAGCTAGGTGTATAGATATATATATATATACAGAAGCGTGATATAAAAATAACAATAAAAGGTATAATGAATTTAAAAACAAATAAATATAAATGGAATGTCATAATATTACCGAAAGAGATAGAATATTACATAGCACACGCAAACACATTTTGCTATTTAGCTAATTATTTAACTAGAGGGAGAAATTCGGAGAAAAACACTTTTGAACTTTGAGAATTTTTCATACGATTTAGCATATAAACGAGTAAATCTATGATATGCAAACTACGGACTTCTGATGATTAAACATAAGTTCATATTATCTTTGATTTGAAGTGCAATTCTTAATCGCCGGATAATAGAAATAAATGCCAATTTATAAAATATATATCTATATAGATGTGTCTCTCTATATATATATATATATATAGATGTGTGTGTGTGTGTGCAAGTGCAGGGAGAGGTTAGTATGGGGTGGACTCGGTGGAAAATTCTTCGCGGGCGACGATGCGTGCCCAGCGTCGGCGTAGTGAGATCCTCAACGGTGGAACACCCCTGACCCACCTGTTACTATCGGCAGTCTATCTGACCACGCGAGAGAGAGTGAGAGAGAGAGAGAGAGAGGGTGAGGATGGGGGGTGGAAAAATCGCGCCGCGCCTCACCTTTGCGGTCGCGGCGGAAAATGCATGACTGTGGAAAAAATATATCATTTTTAGTAGCGACCCTCTTACGCAGTATCTCGTGTACCTGCCAGCCACTCTGAATTTGCACACACTCATCCCTCGCTTCGTGACTTGCCCGTAAAGATGTCGACTTGGACACGAGGGAAAAATCCCTCTCTATTTTTTTATCGTGTACTCGACTTGTATCTCTGAATATATTATATATATATATATATATAATTAATAAATGAATATATATAATTAGGTTCTCCTCGCTCCTACAAATCGAATTGTTCACCACAATTTTGATCCCAATGAAAGCAATGATATAATTCTGTTCGAGACCTCAGGCAAGAACATATCAACCCCTACAGCGATATTGGCCGATCGCTCTCGAGGGGGATCGAGAAAGAATGTACATGAATAAACATGAGAGACTACCCGAACGATTAATCATCGAGAGTAGTGGAGAGATGAATTTAAAAAAAGCTCTCTCTCTCTCTCTCTCAGAGAGAAAAAGAGAGAATCACGGATCCGTGCGATACCTTCTCGTCACCGATTGCGATCCTCACGGACATGGTGCGACGACGTCGCATCGCGATTTAGGTACACCGATCACGTCCCGATCGTATCGTCGCGATCGTCGCGTCACGCGATCGTTGACAACGACGCCAGGCATATCACTAAGTGGAACGTGTCCGGCTCGAGTCAGACGCCTGTCCTGTTGCGCCTGGCAAGTGCGTATACGACGCGGAGCGGCGGGCGAGACTCGCTCACTTCGGTCCGACCATAACGGGCTCGCATCACTGACTGAGGGAGGCCTTGCCTCGTGCGGGGACTCGCGTCTCTCCCACCGAGGAGCCGGGATCGACGCGGAGAGTTCGGAGATACATTGGCGTCACCTAGCGTCGCGCGATGGAAAGAAATCACCCCGTGTCGCGAAATCGCGAACCGATGTCTCACACATACATGTGCATATATACAGTGCCCTCCATAAGTTTGGAAACACCTTACATTTTGCAGTCGAAGAATTACGTGGCAGCGATCTGTTGTAAATAAAAATGGCATTTAAATATTTGATGATTTTTTGATGATCGTGTTCTTGACGCTGTTTAAATTATTTTTATTTTTATATATTTATTTATTTATTTATTTATTTGACTTTGTTATGAGGTTTTAGATTGCGAAAGACACATTAGTTTTGTCTCGGTTTTCTTAACGCGTAGTGACTAAGATTCTTGCTAACTGATTGTTCATTAAAACAATGGTGAATATTGTCGGTGGTATGCAGTGAATTTGATTTACTGTATTAATTTAATTATATGCATTTACGTTTGGTATGTAACATATTTTTGTATATGAATTTATAATTATTTGTTGCGATGAAATGTATTAAAATTATAATTATTTTTATGTAACTTTTTATAGATTTACTTGTGAAAAGGGCTGCAATGACAGCCGAAACGTTGTATTTTAACTAATTATTTATAATAAATGATTGCCAGTTTGATCGACGTTTACCATTGAGGAGAGATTTTTATTTGATAATTTATTTATATACAAAAAATCTGCACAAATCTGTCAAAAGAATCCTCTTAATTTGAGAAAAAAATTCTCGAAAGAAATATTCTTTAATTAGATATTCGTAACATGCGAGAATATAAACTTAATAGAATGTTTTTTTTCGGTATATTATTTGAAATATTATTAATCGTGATAACCAAAAACAGTCTTATAAATGGACATTTGTTATTTATTGCATACAGTACACTTCTGTCATAAATAAAAATGTTATTTAAATATTTTACGATTTATGGATACAAAAAATCGCTGCCATACGATTGTTTAACTGTAAAATGTAAGGTGTTCCCAAACTTATGGAAGGTACTGTATATACAGATATGCAGATACTCTATGCAGATGCGAAAATCTCTCTCGAGAAGAGCGCATTAATGTTTCAACGAAACCGGGAGAGTGATTTCACTCGTGTTTCGACGAAAGATCCTGTTCGGTCTCGCAGACATTAGAAATGCTGCTGGTTTTACAACAGATAAACATTGTCGCGTATTCTCTCGTTAAATGTGAACAGTTGACTTGACGCAGATTTTAATGTAACGTTTAATGAAATTATTGATTCAGTCAGTATTCATTTTGACACTTTCAACAATTGTCTCGTCTGTCAAATTAACCGACATGAAAAATTTATAATCTATGTTAAATTTACAATGATATTAGTCTATTGTTTATGAATGTAAGAAGAAAAATGAAATGCAAAGTGATGTTATTGTTTTCTAGTTGATTCTATCTACATATGATAAAGACCACAAACGATGATTGAAACGTTATGTAATTTTTCATACAATAAAATGATGCCGCTTTTGATCAACTAAATAAATAAAAATTTAAATTATAAATTTTAGTAATTAATTTTAATATAACATTTAATGAAATTGTGAGATTAAAAGAGTCATAAGATTTTTTTCGGATCTAAAATATATGTTGTTAAAAGTTATTTATAATAGAATATTATTTTTATAGTTGAGAGCAAAATTGCTTTGTCAGCTAAAAGATAGATAGAATCGAATTATAATTCGATCTATGACGTGTTCTTTCAACCGTCTTGTGTTGCACGTTCGAGCATTAATATAGTTCTGGTGTATGCACCCTGTATGTATCGTTTTTCCCGTCAAGCTCGTTTATATCCAGGAAAAGGATATGTATTACCATAAGCAATATATATTACCGTAAAAGTTTCAAGACACGAGAGATGCAAGATGGGATGTTTCACGCCTGAAAATCCAATTGACATTCCAGTCGAATTTTTACTCCTATTTTCAATCTCAATTTTTTTTATACTTATGAATTCCGATACGTTCGATTTATGTAAAAATTGCATTCTTTGTGTCTCAAATAAATAACAATGATTAAACAACGAACAATTTCTCATCAAAAGATTTAGAAGAGGATTAATCATAAATAGTTTAATATTGTTTAATATTATATAAATTAATTATAAATAGTTTCAAGAGAGAATAATCTGACTGCCCATAGCAAATATTACATTGAAAATTGAGATATTAAAAGTAGGTGAAAAATTTCAACTCGGAATTCCAGGGGAAAAAAATTTTTGTTCTCGCGTCGTTTTTTTTCATTTTTGTAATTACTATATATATAAAATATAAAATGCATATAAAAAAATTCACGACACGTGGAGTGAATGCACTCTTTCTCTCGAAAAGTAAAACACTGTGATATCGACGAGAAAGATCAAACAATTCTACCAGCACGATTTATATATGTATGCATATTACCCCCAAATCTCCGAGTCTACTTATAAATATATATCGAAATTTAAATGATATATTCTCTGAAACAAAACTCGAGCTCGCAATCCAAGCAAACCCCCGACTGAAAGACAATGAGAGGAAAACGGAAACAGCCATCGATATTTCATATATGTTCGGTAAACAAGGGCGATAAAATTTCTATATAAATGTATGTATATTTTCTCGAATCACGAGCGTAATTTTTGTATTCATAACTATTGTATACATGCAAATAACCGGCACAAACACATCGATATTAGAATGCGCGTGCATGTGTTTATTTTTTCGCGTCGCTTTTACATTTTTGCAATTGCTATATAAAATAAAAACATACGGAAATAATCTACGACACGTGCGACGAATATCTCTCGAAAGTCCGAAAAAGTAAAACAGTGATATTTGATAAAAATGAAACATCTTCATTTCGTTTACGGAATTGGTATATGGTCAAAAGAGAGAGAGAGAGAGAAATAAGCATTTTATAAATTAAAAATAATATGTAGATTAATAACGAAAAAAATTCAGAGTCCAACAGATTTGAGAATATTACGTATAGTGTTAGAAAGAAAATGTTCACAATGTAACAACTTGTCATCGTCTTTCCTATATATATAGGATTTTATATATATATATATATATATATATATATATATATGGATTTTTTTCGTTATTAATCTACATATTATTTTTAATTTAATATATATATATATATATATATATATATATATATATCACTGTAATCGACAGTCTCCTTACAACGGATCAATAAGAGACAAGGAGAGTTGGCGTTTTCATTTATCATATCGAAATTCCCAAGGTATTCCGAAGTATGTCAGAAAACGCCAGTGGCACATTATTTCCGTTCCTGGTATCGTAATTTTATAAAGCTTGTTGAAAACATCGAGGAGAAAAGAAAAAGATAAAAGTCGCGTTATTGAACTTCAAGGAAGTCGTAGTTAAACTTTTCCACGTTTAAAAGGACCGCTCTTTTTGCGCGTTAAAAGGACGAACAATATCGAAACTAAAAGCTTCTAAAGTGAGAAAAATTAATGTCTCTTTTTTATTGTCTTATATCATATGGAAACTCAAGTTGAACACTACAAAGACGAACTTGGAGAATAAAGTTGAAAGATTTAACAAACTGTACATATATTTCGTGAATATTTCAAATTTTGTGCTTCTTTTCCAAAGTTTCAAGCGAGTTTTGCAAAAGTAATCATGATGAGCTTAAATTAAAATGATTGAAAATTCGAGACTTGATTTTCGACGATAGGATCCTATACACGAGTCCCTTCTGTTCAAGGTCGTCCATTATTCCTCAAACAATCGATGAAATTGGGGTAGGAGTCTCCCCTTCGTCGTAAGGGAAATGGAAGAAAGTAAAGCCTTCTTGGAAAATCGATTGCGAAAAGAAACATACATGGGAAAACGACGGGATCTAATTATTTTCTAGTTTTTAATTTCGAACACAAACTTTCGCGAAATATGGGTCGCGTTTAACAGAACGATATGTTGTTCCCGATTCTTAGTCCAGTATATCTTTTTGTATTTACCTTCGAACTCCTTTTATTGCCTCTGCGACGTAAACAAAACGTCAGCAGACAAATATCATGCAGTAATGTTACAAATAAGTTGATTATACCCCATTACTTTATTTACAGTTAGTAAATAATAATATCGAAGCAATAATGCGAATGAATGAATTTAAAGATCGTATGTATACAAAAGCATCATATATGTATAATATGGAATTACAATTGATATCTTTTCTTTTATATCGCTAAATTTATTATACCTGAATAAGTACTTGGTGTAATAATTATCCTAAAGAATAGATCAGCGATTATTTATTCAATAATTGCTCGTGATAAAATGTGTGTCGAGATAAAAATTTTTTCATTTATAATGGTTTTGTAGAACGCGGTCGAGAGAGACCTGTAATTTTTAGAGTCAGAATATTCCATATTACACAGCTATGTCCAATTAAAAACTCGCGATATCGTGTTGACTTTAATTAATTGTAATTTATATTAATTTTTCCTAATTAAATCAACTCTGTTTGGTAACGGCGCTGATTCATTTCCATCACAAGTTTAATGTATCAATTAAATTCTTTTATAAACGCGCGCCGACGAGTAATAATCACTCTACTTTTAATGAAAACTGTAACTTTTTAATTGATTCGCGCACATATCCTCCTTTTCACTCTTATATGTCATTAAAACATCAAATTACCATTTCGTTCACTCAAATGTTTGATGATGGACGATTGAAATAAAAAAGATTGCGGAGATCAACGATCATGTGTTCTCGTTTCGTCCTGTCAGAGAGCGATTATTACGTTCAATCACTTGTTGCTCTAAAAACGTGTCGTTGATGCGAGAGTTCGCGTATTATCAACCGCGTACATCGACGTACATTCTCGCCCTATCTCGGGACTTGCTCTGGTACTGCTTGAGGAAACTTTATCGATTATGACCGACGATGGCAGCTTTATTTCGCCCGGAGCTTTACCGACTATAAGCAGTGCGTCAGAATCATCCTAGTTTACCGACAGACGAGCGTTTCCGGTTGTACGCTACACTAAAAATCGAACTTTAATAATAATAATAATAATAATAATAATATTAACAATAATAATAATAATTCATAATTACACATCGACGGTAACAGATCGAAATATATCAAAGTCTCAAGTGTTATTTTTCAATCGTGTCAATATCAACCCTTCAATATCTACCCTTTTCTATTTTGTTCTATTTATAATACAATTTTATGAAATTAATCCATTGAAGATAGTTCATCAATTTTTTTCTCGATCAATATAACTCGCCCGATATAATTAAAAAGTAACAATAGGGAGAAACGAACATATCCGCGGTTGTATAAAATTAATTATAATCATTAATTGCAAGATTGCTGATATCTGGGAGTCAACGTGTATGCGCACAATAACGTGCGATCTTGTCTGTTAATTCAAATAAAATTACGAAACCGTTTGGAGAATAGCTGATCGTACGATTTTCGAAACAACGCAACGCCGCGCATAACGAGCGCTCTTTGCTTAATTAAATCCTCGAGAAGGGGTACGGCGCCAGTACACGCTCTCTCATATGTCTATTTATAAAAGCAACATTTAAAACAATCTGCCTAATTATATTGCCGTCCGTCGTTTCGAGATCGATCACTATCGAGCGCGATAATTTCGAAACCTCTCTCGCTTATTCAATTTCTTCAATTTAAGGTTGATCCTTTTTGTTAGCAAAAAATGTCTAAGAAAATCAGCGCTTGGCAGATAAATTTTCGAATCTTACTGTTAAATATATTTTGCAATTTTGAAGGTAATTAGGTACGTAAATCTTGTTTAAAAGTAAAAGGCGATCACAAAGTTGACTTAAAAGTAAATGAAAAATAAAATGTGTACAGCCAGTTTGGCGAAAGTTTTTCGCTTTTTCGTTGAATGTTTATAACAGCCGGTTCCGCGGAAACTTTAATCCCGACCTATCCACTCCAAATAGGTCATCAAAGAATCTGCGGATAAAAAATGGCCTAGTAGGTCTAGGGCATTACTATGTAAGCATGTATGTGTTGGAGGTGCAGCCTCGTGGAGAGCACACCGTTACAACACAAAAACGCTTGTTCAATGGAAACCTACATATGTTTCAAGCTCGTTCATCGTAAAAGCGGACGTAACTGGGTCTTAGATAGGAAGCTTTTGACTTATATTGCGATAGTCGAACCGATTCCCCGGAACGCCATAACTCGGTAACAAACCATGCGTAATTCCTTGGTGAAAAAGAGAAATCTCATGCCAGAGAAGCAAAAACGAGAAGAAAAATGCACGAATACATTCCAACTTTGCATATCAAACTTCAATTTACTTATTCTCTTTCATTCGAGAAAAACGTTTCCAATAAATCGAATAAACTATCATTTTTTTTCATCGACCCAGCATCCAATTACGTCTACTTATATCGTAGATATTTCTACTTGAAACAACAAAATGCGCAATGATTTTAGCTTTCGCTATATTTTATTCCTTTTCTTCTGTGACATAATTAATACGGAAATAATCGCATGTGAACGCATGTGAATTTATCCAATATTACTGTCATTTGCATTCAATTTAGAAAATAGCATTAACATACTAAACTTTGTTAAAATTGATCAGTAGATATCATATACGCATCTAATTGAAATTCATGGCACTTTAAAATTGAATTTACGCTACCTTCGCAATAAATAGCTCAATAATAATTTAAATTTATAGCTACATAAATATTGTTTAAGTTTTAATATTAAGATTGTTACAGTATAGTGAAACTGTAATAATATCGTTTATTAATAGACGCAGATACATATATATGTATTTACCTGCACGCGCGCTACAAATTATTTTAGAAATAACTTAAAAATTCACTCATTCCATCTTTGTCGCGAAAAGTGACATAATTTTTATTATAACTTTTATTTAAATGTAAACAAAAAAGGGCTATAAAAACTATTAAACGTAATACAGTTGACAGTTGATATTAATAAAATTTATTTAAACCAAATAATAAATACATAAGAAATAAACATAACGTTTTGGCTGACATTTTAAGCCTTCTTCAGCGCAATAAAAATATTTTAATTATAAATTGAATTGTAATATTAAACTCAGTATGTATCAGTAATGGTGATTGTGACACACGATGACTTGTTTAGCAATATATGTAACGAGATCCAAAGCTGACTTTATATATATATTATCTTGACATTGTTAATAACCGTCTTTAATGTTTAATATTACAATTCAATTTATAATTAAAATATTTTTATTACGCTAAAAAAGGCTTGAAATGTCAGCCGAAACGTTATGTTTATTTCTTATGTATTTATTATTTGGTTTAAATAAATTTTATTAATATCAAATAATCATAATTTTATTACGTTTAATAGCTCTTATAGCCTTTCTTTGTTTACAATTATTAAGTTTAACAGAGCTAATTACTATTTTTATTTTATTTAAATTTTAGCACGTAATTAGAAAAAAATTCCATTTTACGTAAAATACTTAAAATTCCATTTAGTATAGCCAACACTTTCGAACACGATATGATTTTATCATTACCTTTTTGTCACTATTCCGGCATAAGTTTCTTATAATAAACTATATTTTTTTATTTCAACGTAAAATCTTAATTTTTATTTTAAAAATATATATATTTCTTACTAATATTTTCTTTGAAAAAGATTAATGTTAACAATTAGTGATATAGATTTTTTTTATTTTTATTCTAACGTAAAAATTTAATTTTTATTAAAAAAAAATATATATATATATATATATTTTACTAATATCTTTTTTGAAGAAGATTAATATCAGCAATTAATGGTATAGATTTTTCGTATTTGTATTCCAATGTAAAAATTTAATTTTTATTAAAAATATATATATTTTTTTACTAATATCTTTTTTGAAGAAGATTAATATCAACAATTAATGGTATAGATTTTTTTATTTTTATTCCAATGTAAAAATATATATATTTTACTAATATTTTTTTTGAAGAAGATTAATATCAACAATTAGTGGTATAGATTTTTTACGCATAAATTCTATGATAAAGTTTGCGGAAAATTTATCCGATTCCGGTGAAATATTTCCAGTAGCCTGTAGCGAATAATAGAGAAAGCATGAGCAAAAGGGAAAGAGGTCGATGGAGAAGTGTTACAACGCTCGGTTTCCGTTTCGACACAGAAGAACGCATTTCTCTCTCCCGGTATCGACCGGATCCTTCAACAAGAGAGCGGCCCTTCGTTCCGTTTCTGATGGTTAATCATCGATCTTGTACCTGTGATAGTAATGTGGAGTATGCTAATGGAGGCGAAACCACAAACAAACGGAAAGAGCATGTTCTTATCAAAATGTTCGCCGCTCGCGAAACTGAATTCGACGCGAATACTTTCAGCGGATGAGGCTTTAAAAATAGAGAGGCTCGTTTTTTTTTTCTTTTATCGCTTAATGTTTCAATGAGCGCTCGTTAGATGATGTGCGAATAAACACCGAGTTATTCTGATCGCGCATATTAATTGAAATTTTCAGAGACAAATCGTCGTCAATCTTCGCTTCTTCCACAATTTTATGCGAAAAAAATGCTATTCTCATCTGCATTTTATAATACATTCATATCGTGTTCCATCGTGTAGATAAATGGGTTTGGATACGCATTTGTATGTAATCGCTGAAACCACTCGCAAGTTGATTAATTTGACCCCCGATACACGATATACGTATTCATTAAAATCGAACAACATGAAAAATCGTTTTTCATCAATAAAATCGGGCGATATATAAAATCACCTTTTTCTAATAGAAAAAAACTACGGTCATTTATCGTTTTTTTTTTTTTTTTTTTTTTAGTTTTTTTCTAGTTTTTTGAATACAGATTGCAAGCTTTGAATTACTCTATGACATTAAAATTTTGATTTTTGATAACAAATAGCGAAAAAGAGCTATCATATTTTATAACGTATCCAATAAAATCGAAATAATTTTCTCTTGTATTTCTTTCGTTGAATTATGTAATTAAAAGTAATTTTGAATAAATAAGCAAACATAAACGTCGTGCAATAGAAACAACTCCAATTATAATCGCGCTGTGCAACTTCTCAAAGAGATTCACGATCGACGATATATAAATGTAAGATGAAAAAAAAAAAAAAAACACGAGAGACACAGAAAACGCGCACTAATCATCTCACGATCGATTAACTGTAGATATTTAATTATAGATATTGTTTATAATACTTTGAAAACGTGGCATCGATCGACGGAATCCTCCTCGTCAAATTACATACATACGCAGGCTTCTGAGGGAAAATAAAAGTCGCGCACGCGAAAGCATATGTATAATCTATATATATATATATATGTACGCATATGTCTTCATACATGTTCAAATATACATACAATATATTATATACGTATATGTACACCTCTATCATTCGCAATTGCGGTAGGTCATATCAGTCGCGTCGCTTTATAGAGAATTCTCCCTCCTTTCGACTTCGACCCTCCACTCTTAATCAGAGTAGAACGCGATGAAGGGCGAAAAAAAAAATATAGGGAGAAACGATTTATTTCCATCGTCTCTTGTTTTCACGCTGCAGGACACATAACGTTGTATATTTACGCTGATCCGGAGGAGCATCTTGCGTGCTTCCAGACACGACGCGTGAACTTTTACCACATTTTATATAGACGAGATGTGCGATTTTACGATGTAGACGAGGGTAAATAATGTACATGCGCCGGAGATTTATCTTAACCAAGGAGGAGAGAAAGATTCATATCTTTGCAAACACAATAATAGAGAAAAGAATGGGCGTTACGTAAAACCCTTTATCGACGATATAATAATTTATCGTCTCCGTCTATCTATCTAGCCACGGGGCTATGCACGATGACGGCACGTTTACAAAGGTGACGTTTATTTTTAACGTAAATTGCGTTAACCGCTTTACGCGGAAGCAAAAGGGATTTATCCGGAACCATGGATCTCTTCGAGATAACAGGGAGGTAGCCTTCCGTAAAGCAGAATTAATCGCGACACACGCGAGAATAGCGTTTGTGTCTTATCAGGTGGTCAGTCACTTTTCCACGTGTCGCCACGAAATTGTGTCTTGTATCGGATTAAGCGTTCTCGATGTCTTCAGTCGTGTACGACCATTTTTTTCAACATGCAAATTTTCAGCGACAACTCGCTCATGATTTATAAATAATTGAGTTGGCCTGTTCTTAAATTAATTTTACAATTTTATTTTAATATATAAAAGAGCGTTATAATTTTTACTAATTTATTATTTATAAATAATTTTATTTCCGATAATAAAATAATATTATCGGGAAAATAGGTGGAGAAAAAAGGGAAGTCACGCAACCGACATCCTGTTGCGAGATTATTTTTACCCCCGTTCAATTAAAACTTGCTACGTAAAGTCCCATCTATTTCAAAATTATGTACTAATTAGACGCTTAATTAACTAACTTAATAAGGGAAGTCGTACAATTTGAGAACAATGAAAGTATAAGAGTCTTTGAGTCATTTACTTCAAAAGAGGCAAGTCTTACTTAGTAAATAAAATTGTATAGATGCCAGAAAAGGGTTTTAAAATACGTATATAAAATATATATACAGAAAAAGATAAAGAGAGAGAGAAAATTGATCCGAATAACAAATGCAGTATTTGTATTTCCAATTGGCGCAATTTTTTGATATCGTTAACTTTGTAGATCAACCAAATTGAAATAATAAAATTGCAAGGTATTTCCCAAATTTGCATATCTTTAACATAAAATTAATTTGCATATAATGTTCCCTATTTTATATTCTCGCGTAACAGATATATTCCTAAACGATTTTAAATTGCACTTGATAAAGGAATTACTAGTTGCAATTATTTGAGAAAAATTATCAGAGTTTGAAACTAAAATACAAAATTCCCTGTAAATTTCTAGTTTATCACCCTATTATATAGCGACAGAATAATGTATAAGCTTAAAACTTCCTTTTATCGCGACATTTCGCTTCCTGTTACACAATGTAACTATGAAAATAATTAAAAATGATGTGCGCCCGACAAGCTTATATCAAGCGTACATATTGCTGTGACGTAAAGAAAACTTTATCAAAGCAAATATATAACCTGCAGTCAATAGTTTCATTCTAAAAAAAAAAATTCACCGCGAATTAGTTGAAAGGTTTTTATTATTGCGTGGGACATAAACAAATTTTAGTATATTCGGTATTCGTGATTGCGCGATTGCACAATATGGCCCGCATACGAATGTTCATTTTATTCAGGTAGAGATGTCAGTCTTGTTTTGCTTTCCTTTTTTCTTTTTTCCTTACGATATGGTAATGTAATTTCGCGAAGA
Organism: Nylanderia fulva; assembly: GCF_048542155.1. Classification (NCBI taxonomy): domain Eukaryota; kingdom Metazoa; phylum Arthropoda; class Insecta; order Hymenoptera; family Formicidae; genus Nylanderia; species Nylanderia fulva. The sequence continues at coordinate 452,399 of NW_028189622.1, forward strand.
AGAACCCACTACACAAATCAGCTGTAATTTGCGCTGACAAGCACAAGATGCTTTTGAACGTCTTCGGATATACATACAGACATATATATATATATATATATATATATATATATATATATATTTTATGCAATCCGGAAGGAAAAATTTATACACATATTTTTTATCCACCCTCTCGGCGTAAACTCGGTCTGATTTCTACATTCAATATTGCAGATATGACGTAGTTCCGGGAACATGTTACATTGTAATAGAATATAAAATTGTCGTTTTATTACTGCCTCCTTTCTTCATGTTTTTTCCGTCTTTATTAGGGCTCTTTGCATTCATATCGCACGGCGATATAGCAAAACGTCGCTATATCGACAGCACGCGCGAATAAAACGCATATCCGAAATTCCGGATTTGAACGGATCGATTCGGAGCCATTTGCGTAAATCGCGTAAATAGCGGTAGAGAAGAGCGAGAGCGCTCTTTCTTTTTTTATACCTCGAGACACAAAACGAGACGAGACGGAATCTCGTCCGTATTCAACTGCGCACGTGGCTGTTCGATAAAATCGCAATTATCCCAAGAACGCAGCACGTGTTAAATAGCGCTAAACGCAATTTTCCCTTTTTCTTTCACCTACCCATTTCTATTATCCAATTATCTATTAAACCTTTTAACGCCGATCGCGTCGCGTAAACGCATCGAAATGCTCCGAAACCGAACAAGTCGAATCTTTATTTTTTTTTTAATTTTAATTTAAATTGTTAAATATATCGATCGAAATTTTTCGCACAGAATGCTAATTAGACCGATTTGCACAAGCTATTGTATACGTTTTCAAGATCTATTTATTTTACAATTTTAAATATGAGACAAACATGAGATTTTCACGAGAATAATTCGAATGAATGCCATTTATAGAAAAATATGGTACGTTTATGATTCTCATTATACTTTCCAAACTTTTAAATGTGTTTTGTAAGTTCTCGGCACAATTATTAATCAAAATTATATATATATATAAATGTTATAAAATACATATAGAAAGAAAGAGAGGAAGAATTCAATGAATTAACGCACATTTTTTAATTCTAAATTAGCGTTTTTTGATATTATTTTTATTTTAAAAAACAGATAATAGGAAATTGAAGTATAAGTAAAATTGAAACTATTTTTCAAATAAAGTATATTGCATTTTTCATTTAAAAATAATTTGCACACACATAATAAACGTTTTTTAATTTATTCTTTGTACTTCTAAATAATTAGAACATAGTTTTTAATAATTTTAAAGAATTAGTAGTTGAAAATAAAATTTTACAACTTTTTCATTTATTACTTTATTATAGTCGTTAGATAAAGTATAAAGTATGTTAAAGCGACAATTTATTTTTAATATAACAGACACGTGCGCTCTCTCTCTATCTCTTTCCCTCTTGCTGCTTTTCTTAAGGCAAGATTTAGTAGTTTATAGAGAATTAACATAGGTGTGTGTGCATAAACACATGAAACCAAGAGGAAGCGAAACTTTGAGGAAACAATAGACGTCTGCTTCAGAAATTAGAGTCGATACACGTATTGTTGGCCTTGTAATCGTATTATCAGTAGAGTATTCATCAATGGAACTTGGAAATTCACACTTCTTATTGATACGAGACATCATCGAGAAGAGGCTTCAATATAAATCATTAATGAAAACTCTCTTCAAAACACGTGGCAGTCAACAGGATAGCTAGGATCAACTACACGAGAAACAATTCTCGCGACAATTTCAATCCTTTGTCACAATATACACTACACAACAGGCAGAATTAAATCCGATAGTACAAAAACAAAGCCTTTCCTACAAAATACACACAATCGCGACAAATAGTTTAGAGTTTCTCGTTTAAACTACACAAAAAATTACACACTATAGAAATTGTGGCACATTTAGAAATATTTTTTTTTTACTTCGAATTTTAATACTTTTTAAAATTACTTTTTCTTGATTTCAAATATTTCCTGTGAACAGTGAATATTTGTGCAACTTAAATGAAAACTTGAAACTTTTTCAATAATTTGTACCATTTTTGACTCAACTTTAACTAATTTCTTTTCATTCCAGAAATTGTCTCTAGGTACAAAATATGTCAGAATTCAATATTTTATTCACTAAACTGTAAATTAAGGAAAGAATAGTTTTTGATCAATGCAAAAGTAAAATTCTTTCTTTTAGTTGTTCTCTTTAACGTCTTATTTAATTACTTTGGCCCAAACTGCTTGGTTTTTTTCAAGTCAATTTTTAGTTTCGAGCATCTCTCTGGATAGAAAAGAGCTAAAATGTAGCAACACATTTTCATTTGAGAAATGTTTCATAATTTTCCCGGAGAAAATCAATTTATCAACTTTCCATGAAAAGCATAATACTCTAGCACTTCGCGGCAATCTATTGTGACTTCAATCGCGAAATATCATTTCGTTCTGTCGCATAGAATTTACGTTTCATTTAGATAATGGACCGATCATAAAGATCGCTTGTACTCGAAGAATTAAATCTTGGCGATATATTTTAAGCGATAGAAAAGCATTTTTAACCGCAGTTTATTTTAAAAAAAGCTGAATAATGCTTGCAATGAACAATGTTACACAATTAGAAGCCGTATTTGAATAGGCGCGTCGCTGGAGAGATAAATTTAACCAACGCGCGACTAGACGGGTTTCACGAAGTTTATCACCGAGTCTTTCACAGACAAATTTATTGGGCAAACGTGGCGGCCAGATAATCCTCGAAACAGTCACGAGCTTGCAGGTGGTGCCAGACACTTTTATGACGCATCTTTGACGATTAGTCAACAACGCGCGAGTCATACTTGTGAATTTTTTCAATGGATCATTTATTTTCAACAATTGAAATTGTTTGAAAAATTGAAATTATTTTAAAGATTGAAATGATTTGAAAAATTGAAGGCGAGCAGAATTATTTAAGGAACACATCCACATTCCGATTTAATTTTTGAGAGAAAAAAATAGCGATAAGTATAGGAAAGAAATTTGATTCGCATCACGTCTCGAATCTCTCTTCTACCTTTCGATAATCTCTCGAGAGATCAAAAACAAATTGTGTCGTGTGTGTATGTGTGTGTTTTATTCCCGTCGCGAATAGAAAGGGGCTATAAAATATTTTAGTCTTTGCACATGTGAGCTTTTATGACTGGTCGATACCACATGGTATCGGAATAAAATTGAAACGCCTGCTAAATTACATACGAAAATTCGTGTATGTCTGAAGATAAATGTCACGATTGAATCGCATTTGAAAATTCCCAGAGAAGATTAAACGATAATCGAATACCATTAACGCAAATAAGAGACGCCATATATATTCATAGCATGGTATCTAAAAAATATAGTTAAATAAAAAATAAATAAATAATGCAGCACGCGCAATATGCATAATAAAATTATAAATTTTTAAATATATAAATAAATGCAATTACAAATTAAATTCTAAATTTTAATTCAAATCGATATCAATATTATCCGCAATTTGATCTGATACATACTTTGAAATTTTCGTAGTATAAACATGTAATGATAATTTTTCAAGAGAAGAATCTAATCAAATGTGATTTATTCGAAATCGTATCGCGCAGATGTTGTTCTTTCTCTCTCTCTCTCTCCCTTTCCTCGAATTTACGTCGAAAGTAGAGTTTTCACCATGATCGGAAATTAATTGGAGCCTTAGGTTACGTTAGGAATCTATATATCTCGGATAGTTCCGATCAATATCAATATTCTCTGATAGTTAACGGGCGATAAATCAATTAGCGGACGATAATACGCGGAACGTTTAAGCTCGGCTGGAAACAACACGAGTTACCACTCAATCGTCGGAAGAGAGCGAGTCGCACGTAAAGAGAGAACCCCGAGCAGAGAAAGCGACGAGCCCTCCGAGCAGGTATCGGCAAGGAAATTGGAATCGTTCTCTCTCGTGCGGAAGGAAGCTTAACAAACCGCTCTGCGACTGAAAGGATGATAAGTTAACGCGAACGATCCAAATACACGTGTACATTTAATTATGCACTCGGTTAAATAAATCAATGCCGCCCGTTACTCTCGCCCTTTCTTTTTTATTCCATTATTTCGATATATTATTTATATATACATTTTATATCTGCATTATTTATATATCATTAAAATATAATATATTATATATTTCATACATGTAATATACTAAATATATAGCATATAATGTATATAGTATATATAATAATATATTATATATGATTTACTATAATATGTACATAGTATATATATTAATATATGTTATATAATATATGTATTAGTAAATTAACTAAAGAAATAATAATAAATAATAATAAATAAAGAAATATTTATATATCATTAAAATATAATATATTATATATTTCATACATGTCATATATACTAATATACAGCATATAATGTATATAGTATATAAAATATATAGTATATATAATAATATATTATATATGATTTACTATAATATGTACATAGTATATATATTAATATATGTTATAATATATAATATAATATATGTATTAGTAAATCAACTAAAGAAATAATAATAAATAATAATAAATAAAGAAATATTTATATATCATTAAAATATAATATATTATATATTTCATACATGTCATATACTAATATACAGCATATAATGTATATAGTATATAAAATATATAGTATATATAATAATATATTATATATGATTTACTATAATATATACATGGCATATATATTAATATGTTATATAATATATATATTAGTAAATTAATTAAAAAAATAATAATAAATAAAGAAATAATAGCTTCGAATAGTTTTACGAATCAACTCGGCGCAGATGTGCAACGTCAAACGTAAATCATTGCGGTAAAGTATTCGCAAAAAGATTAGATTAGCCGCGTTTTCGGACCACAGCAACAGAGTCTAATCATTTCGTTTTTTTTTTTTTTTTTTTTTTTTCAACGATCGATATGATGTGTATAAATCATCTTTCATGCGATAACATCGCGCGGGTAGGATCTGGCTTTAAGCCAGAATTCTCTCTTCGCGATACATATAGTATACGCAAAGGGACGATTAGATCTTCCGTATGCAGTCGCATTTATGCACTAAGTGGTTCGAACGAGATAATCGAGAAAACATTAGGCAAATTGGGGTAAATGGTAATTATGTGCGAACAAAATATATATTTTTTGCATCGTCTGCGAATCTCGATCTCAATTTTTTATTCTGATTTGGTGTAATAATGACATGATCGATTGTTCCGTGCACCCAATGCTGCATATTTTGATTCGATCTCCTGCGTGTGTTATTCTCTCACTTTTGATCTCCCTCTCTCTCTCGCGAAATGGTAATTAAGGCCGCCGATGTGTATAGCAGACGTTAATGTAACGTAAAATAACAGAAATGCATGACAACGCAATTATGCTCGATAACAAGTTTCGATTGTTTGTCAACATGATAAAAACATGGGCGCATACTTCACGCTCCTTTAATTACGTAAACTAAACGACTCGCGCGAAACGATAATCTATGCGCCCTGGTATAGGTTTATACAAGTACACGAAATATATGTGTAACAGTGAATATATAAAACAGTGTTTCGAGCACAGTCGTCGCAAACAGCCAGATTATATATGTTATGTATCACTAACGATAACAGTCTCCTAGAATCATCCCTTTCTCTCCCACTCTCTCTCTCTCTCTTTCTGTGAGTCGAAACTGGGTCATAAAATAATCATTCAGCGTGCAACACTTTCATCTCCCTCGGATGAAAGAAGCAAAAATTATGAATCAATAAATGTCGAAATACTCTTATATATACCTTCGTATAGAAAGTGCTTTTACGTTTCGGAAACAGACGTACGTTTCTATCGAATTTTCAATCTTTATACCGAAACGAAAATTAATGTATGCATATTTTTTATATATAATTTTATATTATTATATAACATATAATATATACATAAAACATTATATATAATTATATGTATTGTATATAATATTTTATGTATATACATAAAACATTATATATAATTATATGTATTGTATATAATATTTTATGTATATACACTTATACATAATTTTATATTATGTTTCTACATATACAAATATACATTTGCTTTTGTAATTTGGAACATTAAATTGGCAAAGGGAAAATTTGGTCAATATTTCCATTGTTGGAACTCATTAAAATAGCGTTGTATTACGCGGGAAATTAATGGTAATTTTACGGAACTTACAAGTAAAACTACCCAAGTGCCACTCGCCGATTTTGATATACTTAGAATATGTTGTAGTCTAGGTCAAAATAAGAGACACGTATTTTTTTATACGGCCGTTAAAGTGGTGAAAACCCTCTTGAAGAAAACATTCAGACCGTGGAAGAATTTTCTCAAACAGTTCTCTGACTTAATCCTCTTATACGGCTATAATGTAAATTTACATTTGAGGAATAATATCCTAAAAATTCAATCTTTGGTTCATAATCAATTTTCATCCCCTAGATTTGTAAACATGTTTAAGTATGCTTGGTTCAAAAGCGGATACATCACAGAAAAACTTGATAAATGTGAAACTCCTGTAAATTATTGCTTTAAAAATTGTGATACATGCTGTAAATTTTGCAATGATATTGCAATAATCAGATGCGCTTGGTGCACCAAGTTTATGTGTATGCAGCACTCTTTTGCGGTGGATAATACAAATTCTCCTCGTTATTGCACTGAATATCAAAAATAATGCAACAAAAATACAACTTCATCATATATGATTGAATTTGTTGTTAAATATACTATAAGTTATACTATAAAAAAATTTTTTAATTTTCAAAAATTAAGAGGGAAGAAGAGGATTTCGAAAAATATAAAATTTTCGAAAAATTTGATTGCACAGTTTTAAAGTACATTAGAAAGCATAAAAATTTTGTTTGAAAATTTTTTTTACATCTTTTACAGTTTCGACGATATTTGCTCACAGAAAGATAAAAACCTATTTTTCTTCAAAAGAGTTTTCACCACTTTAACGGCCGTATGGGCGCGTATAAAAAAATACGTGTCTCTTATTTTACCTAGACTACAACATATTCTAATGTATCGTAAATTTTCGAGAATATATAGCGAGCGAAGCAAATATTACACTTTGATATAATCATTTCCAGATATTGCGTTATCAACATAATATGTTGTCCGCAAATAGAAATTAAATAGCCAATTTGATAAATAAATCAATAAATTATATATCAAAATCGGCGAGTGACACTTGGTAGATTCCTGCCCCGAGTCTCTATGTCAGATATCGCGCGGACGTACTTTAATTGCAATAACTCACCTACAGTAACGTCCGTTTGCTCTATCAGCCGAAAGGGGCGATAAATTTACCTCGGAGTGCACTTCCGTCTAATGCAAGCGTCGCGTCGCAGAGAGAATAGGGCGATTATTTGCGCACATTTTATATTATTCGTCCGACAAAGAACGTGCGTGCGAAACAAGAGCGAAATTCTTCTCTGCAAACAGAACTCGTGCGTAAAATTGTCTTGAAAAATTCGCGCAACGTACATCGCCGAGGAAATCGATCGAGTACACATTTTGCGAGGAATTTCCGGTACGATAAAAACGCGCGTGCATTTCCCGCGCAATCGTAATTGAATCGTGTTTTTGCTCCGTCTAAGAAGTTTACCTATTTTTTTTAGATACCGTATTGCGGTAATAGTCGACTGCTTTACGATTTGCGAACGTTAAGTCAGCTTAATTTAAGCTTCGAACAACTTTCTCGAAACTATGAGCTATCATCGATACTGCGGTGTCGATTGAATCGTCTTCGATTCTACAAATCTATGTTCCTTCTAAAGTAGTTTTCGATGTATCGTAAATTTTCGAGAATATATACGGGCGAAGCAAATATTACACTTTGATATAATCATGCAAACATTTCCAGATATTACGTGTTATCAACATAATATGTTGTCCACAAATAGAAATTAAATAGTCAATTTGATAAATAAATCAACATATGTACCTACATATAAAACGATTTCAAATACGAGTCCCCTTGAATTTCTGTTGAAATAAACGCGTCGGACTGGAATAATCTTTTTCGTGGACTCTTATATCAGACAATATAGAAATGTCAAGACGGTTTCTCCCCCTTTGATATGCGCAATAAATTGGAAGAAAAACATTCCTGCAAAAAATAAGACTGCCGCTTCTTTTTAATCACAAATGCGAAAAATGTGGACAATTTCGTTTATCGGCGGTCTCATTTACTGCGGAATTTCACAATCTCATTTACCGCGAAATACGTACATCGGAATTGCACGTCTGTCACGTAGAAATATAATTTCCTCTGGCAAAAGGATATGTAAAAAAAATCCAATCGGAAATAGTGTAAATTGGCTTCATTCGAGCGAGTATTTCTCACAAATAAAGTTCCTCGATTTCAAATCGGAGGTAAAATGTCATAAAAAGTCAATCCTAATTGTGAAATTCTTTCCGAAAGTCTTTAATCATTTTGTAAAAAAAAAAAAAAATCTGTGAAATTTTCTCTCAACTAGTTTTAAATATATGTATATAAATTGAAATAATAGATAAGTATCTAATAACGAAATTACATAAACGAAATCTTTTTTAATCAATAAAATTATCGCACATCATAATATATTGAAAAATTAAATTATTTTATATTACAGAACAAACAAGACCTGTGTTATAATATTTGATCCATTTGAAAAGTTTGTATTAATAAAATCATTTCATGCTGAGCGTGATTTATTTTTAGAACGCGCACAATTATTTAATTTAAAAGATGCAATCTGGAATGATGAAATTATACCGTCTTGAAAGGAGACTAAATGAATTTGTTACTCTCGTCGTTGTTATATCGGGAGCGTTTTCTTAATTACCAACATAATCAACTTGTCCCATTTTTCCTTTCAATTTCTCTATGTATGTTTTTAAACGCGAGAAACTCTGTATTAGATAGATTGATTACTCTCCGCGAGATGAAACAAACAAGGGTGTAAGAAAATGACAGATTTGTTGTGATGCGGGAAATGCTAAGTGTGAAATTTATCATACTTGTCTCTGAAATGCAAGTGGCGAGAATAAAGGTGTACTTTAATCCAAGAGGGCTGTAGAAGAAGATAATCGAACGGTAGACGGTGCTATATATACATTTACCCCTAGTTTCACAGATGTAATCAGCGGTTCATGGAAGCGGAAAATCGGCTCTTACACGACTTAACAGTATTTTCGGACGTTTGACGAAATGTTAATTCTACTCGTTAGCTCATTCTTCTCTCGTAAAATATATAGTGAATTTATAAAGCACGTTGCATTTTTATTATTTAATTTAAAAATGAGAAAAAATAACGTGCGCGCTAGTTAAATAGTACAAATTAAATAATATATTAAAAAGAGAGGAAAAATAAAAAATGTATATCGCATAATAAAAAAATGATGAGGCGAGATGTATTATTAATTAGCTTGTGCGTTATATTTCATCCTTCATTATCATTACTAAATTTTTAATTCGTACTTACAAAGAAAAGCAAAACGTAATATCTATAACAAACAATTGCTATGTCTATGTTTTAATTATGCATTTCCTTTCCAGTATCTCAATCTCGTCAGTTACCTATTATTTTATCCGGTTGAGTGGTCTTAACTCATAGCTAAGGGTGTTTTGTTCTCTCTTTATGCAATAAGCACTTATCTTTTCTCTCTCTATTAAACGCTCACTCTTTCCTGAAACTCTACTCGTTCAAAGCATAATATTTAAGTAAAATTTCTGTTTTCTTGTATTTAGATATACTTGATTATAATAAAGAAGAGATTTAATATTTTGTGATGCATTACATCGGAAATTAGTTAAAGAGAAAAACGCAGAAATTTTAATTTTTACTTTAGCGACTTGCATTATTTTTCACAACTCGTATGCATAATTAACAATATCTTTGCTTGAAGAACAAAATGTTGCTCGGTGAAAAAAATCGGAAATTTTTTAAATTGGAAAATAAGAAATTATATAGATTTAGTGAAATGGTTTTTACATCTCATCTCGAGATATAATTAAATGTTAATTCTGAAAAAATCTTGCTGCGAATATAACATTCGTAATATTAAAATTCTCAATACTTTTTTGATGATGTACTTATCTCACAATGCTACGTAATATTTTTCGAAAAAAAAATTATGTAAAGCACTCGTGAGAAATTAGATTTGCCGGATGTAGCAGAAGTTGAAAAGTTATGTCGCGATTTTCAACGATCTCGAAATAAACAGGAGAACCAATTTGGAGAAAACGCGCGACGAAAGAGCACTTTAGATAAATGCGTATAACCGTTCGCGCCAAATAATACACAATACACAATTGTGTTTATTGTAAACTCCATCGTACGCTTGCATTGATTGAAGACGAGCCGGAAAAAGAATCGACGATAATCGCGAAATGTCAATAAAAAAATGTATGCGTAGGCACACGCAAATGTGTATACCATATATTTATACGGACGAACTATGCAAGTACTTTATGCAAGTTGAACTCATTCGAGTTTCGAGGATCGACTGACACGAAATACAAACACAACACACGTGTGTACATTATTTGAACGAAAATATTTCAGTAACGCACTTAACTATCGGAATAATATATTCGCAACCGCGCGCTTCGTATATAAATTATCATTATTATTTTACAGCACATTTAATAGAAATATACGTTTAATATTCTGCTTTGTTGATTATAAATGAATACTTCTGTCATTCTAATATTTCATATGTGATTATAATAAAATTCCGATTCGACAATTGTTCCTTGGATATGTTTATTTATAAGACGCGCTTATTTATATGGTAATTCTCTCTCTTTCTCTCTCTGCTATTCCACATTTAACCATGTCATGCCTGCGACATGTCCCGTATAATTACTTGTAAAGTAATATGGCCCGATCGATAATTAATTAATCGTTTTCGACAATTTTCCAACGACCTACGATAAAAAATTCAAGAATCATCCTGCATGAAAAATGAGAAAGTTACGTTCAATGTTAGATATTTTATTGCCGAAATTAATTAATCGATTTCGACAATTTTCCAACGATCTACGAGAAAAAACCTCAAGAATTATCCTGCATGAAAAATGAGAAAGTTACGTTCAATATTAGATATATTTTATTGCCAGATTAGAAAGAAGAAGCGGAACGATAAGACACTTATACGATATATGAAATAGTATCGTCGGAAGGAGAAAGAGTTGCGTCGCAACTCACGGAAGAATTAATCTTAAAAAGACGAGATTTATCATAATATTTAACAGACAGACAGATGTTCTCCGCGTCGTGGAAGGAACATAAATTTTACTCGCCGATACAAATTACCCAGCTTATATTCTCTGAAAGATCAATTTTTTTCTATCTACAGGTACATTTCTTTCGCTCCAGGATGTAAAGGAGAAAAAAAAACAAGAAATAGCTCGATCAGAGGGGACCTTTTCTCGGCATCTTTCAATTCATATACATACCCGTGCAGAAGAAAAATTTGCAAATTCTCGATGCATGCAAGCGTGCACATCCAGCGTTACACATACATATGCAAGGCGTGCATTACAATATTGAATTTGATCGTCGTCATCGGCATCCCTCGTTCTACGAATCTCTCGACTGGGATCATTTTCTACTCACAGACTCTGCGATAAGAAGCGCGACAGTGCCAGCTTGCCGATACGATTGTTCTTCAGACCATCCAACATCGCCGACGCCGCGATCTCCATTTTCTACGGAAGCTTCTGAGAAGAGGAAGACCAGGAAGATGCGTTTCCGCGAATTCGCCGCGACTTAATCCCTCGCAGACGAGAGAGTTCCCTGCTTTCTCTCTTTCTCTTTCTTTATCCTCCCTTATCGATCAGCTGATTCATCGATACATCGCTCATGATCCGGTGATCCTAGAAGCTTTCTCGACTGTAGCTTCTTTCTTTCTTCTTCTTCGTCTCGCGAGGAGAAGAAAAACAGTTTGCGACGACGACGGGAGGCGCGAATATACTCGAGGTTGGATTGATTCGATGTTCCTGGTTGAGGCAGGTAATTCACCTCTCCTTCGACCTATCGACCCGACACGCGGTATCGGTATTACGTCGAGAGGCTAAGCTTTTACCGGTCCCTCTCGGGAAAGAGTTACGCTCTTCCGATTTCTTTCCGTTACAGTACAGACGTATTGTTTTTCTACCGGCTCCTATCGATCGGGCACACTTACATTAGTTCCTCTCGAGTCTTTCTCTCTTTTGCCTTCTTTTATTTATTCATTGTTCTATCTTTAGACGTTTATTCCCTCTCGGTGTAGCAGAAGTGTCCTGTACTTGAAACGAGATAAGGACGACGTCTTCCCAGAAGAAATATCATCAACAGACGACTGCTTCGGCTACAAGGCGGAAGTTCGGCTCGATGAAGAGAGGAAGTTTCGGATGAGAGGAGAGGTGAAAGATAGAGTGAGAGAGAGAAGTTCAGTTATTCTATTTAACCCAATTTCCAAGTGGCTGGCTGGCTCGCTCGTTATGTTTCATTCAATGGCGGTCGTTAAAATTATCACGCAATTGCGGTGGCTCTTTAACGGTATCCTAGATAGATGGATATTACACGGAGTCTGTTAATGGGACGTGTAAAAAATACGACACGCGCATATAATAGGTACATATATAATGTACATGTATGCGTTGACTCGCGACTATATCGAACCGTGGAAAAAATCAACGCGCGAAATGATCAACAACAAACAACTGATAACACAACAACTGATGGATCCCCACTAACTGATGGGGCGACGCAACAACAGGACTCGACCGTCACATATTACATCGAATGATTCCGTACGACGAACGATCCGGCTTCTTCTCTTTTCTTCGGGTATAACGAAGGCACACAAACACGCACACACGCACGCACTATCGGAGAAAAGAAGCTTTGGGGAACGAAATGCGCGGGAGAAAGGCACCGTAAAAATCTCTCGTCCGTGTCTTCCTCTTGGCTTCCTCCTTCTTGTCTGTCGCGAAATCTAACACGCTGATACCGAGGGCGACTCGGCTTACATGCTCCGACGCGAAAAGAATGGAAACACGAGGCGGAAGGAGGTTTTGCGATCAACTTTTCTCTTCCCAACAATGTAGCGGTAGTAGTAGCAGTCGTGGAGTCGCGACCGAGGCGAGTCTCTCGAACCGATAGATCATTCGAGCGCGATCCTCGACGAGAGGAGACCTCGAACCCTCTGTAGGATCATATCGGATCCTTTTTTTCAAAGTCGAAGTCGGAAGAGCGGACCGGTTTCGTCCGGCGCATATCTGTGCGAGAGAGAGAGAGAGAGAAAGAGAGAGAGGTCTCGGGGCCTCCGTTCGCCAAAACGCGGACCGCTACTCTGATCGACGGTGTGACCTACTCGCACTGCTCTCAGCTGCTACCAACCCCCCAAAGTCGTGCCCGCCATCCCTACTCCACGTTGACGCCGACCCTACCCCTATACGCGGAGCAGTCGGTGGATTCCTAGCCGGATCTCTTCTCTCTCGCTTTCCCCACCCCGACTCTTCACCCCTCTTCATCCCTCGTCGACCGAACCGTTCCTCCTCCTCCACCCTCGGAATCCCCTCCATCTGCTGTTAACCACTTCCATCCCTGTGCTCTCTCCCTTCTATCCCTCTTCGTTCTTCGACCGAACCACCTCGCACATACTCTCTCGCTCGCTCGCTCGGAAAACTCTGGTTTTACCGTAAAACCGCGTTACCGATTTTCTCCGACGGGGTACAACAGGGATTTTCGCGAAAGACTTCTCGAGACTTGGCCGATCGAAAAGTGTGACATGGTGACTTCTCGCAAACAAGCGGACACGTCAGCGATGCGTGTCATGCGTGATTACATATGTATGTATGTTGTATGTCTACGCGCGTGTCATTAACGTGAAACGGATCTTATCGATTGTTGTGTCGGGAGAGAGAGAGAGAGAGAGAGAGAGAAAGACCCACGAGCGCGAGTTTGTGAAACTGTACACAGATATAACAATAGCGTAATAATACACGAACAACAAAGTTTTCGCGTAGATATCTAGGCAAGATTGAAAATTTACGAAGTAATTTTGGTCTTGGAAAAGACACGGATGTATCTTAATTTCTTGATAAAGTCGTAGAAATGTATTGCACGAGAAAAGAAGCTGTTAAAGTTAGTAATTAGTGCAATAATAAAGAACAAGTAGTCGATTATAATCCGAAAGTACCTCACATTTTACGAGATAAGCAAGCAAAAGGATGCAGCTTGAGAGCGAAATCATCAATTTCTATAATCCATAATATATTATTATATATATATATAATTATATTATTTTATATATAATATATATGTTAAATGTTAATACATATTACATCATATAATACAATTTTATTATAAAATAGAATATATTATATAATATACCAAATATACAATATAAAAATCCGAAAATTTATAAAATAGCTTCTATTTCTTAATCAGTTATTATATCATTAAAATATTATATTTCTGCAAGAGTTTTTAAGGGAGAAGAAAGTCCTTTTACTCGGGCAGGTAACTTTCTTGTTCCAGAGATAATTCATCTGGCGTCTCCAAGCTTTTAACGTAGCGCATGTTTCTCTCTTTCCCTCTTTTTCCTCGAGAGAAATGGGGAGCGATATTACCGCGGCAAATGCACCGAAAAGTTTCGCTCAAGCCGTCCCTTCACGTTCGCGACCGGTAGACCTTGATTTCCCTTCTACGCCGCCGGTATATAGAATATTTCTCGGGTCCTCCGATCTTGGCGCCGACAATTTATCGCAAGTCAGGCATCTAACTTGAGGGAGAAATTGTGAAAGTTTCGCGCCGATGAAATCGGCGACCTAAGGAAACCTAAGGACGGTCGATCGATTAAGCGAAACGTGACGAACATTTCGAATCCGTGTCTCTTGTCTGTTTTGTGCTTTCTGCAATTCCGATTAGGGCGCATCTGGTCATCGCAAAACAGTATCGCGAGACACAAACGTCAGAATGCGATACAAAACGAGCAGTTATGACCTTTCCTATTCGCTCGCGTCCCACGCAAATTCTCATGAATCATTATAATATGTGCAATGAGCGCGATTGTGTGAGACACCAAATAAATGGTATAAAGTGAATTGGGATGTACCAAAATCACCGGATGTCCTTTTCACGGTATTTCTGTTGTTACAAGGACATCCGGTTCTTTGAAGATACTCTGTATAAAAATGCCGAAGAAAATTAATTCCTTTCGTTTAAATCATTGAAAATGTTTCAAACGATAAATTTACTTCAATATTAACATAAAATATGAACTTGAGGCACTTTATAAAAACTTTTTGTCAGTATGGATAATAAGAATAAAAAACAAGGAGAGATTCGTGTTTCTTCTTGAAAAATCCTAGTTAGAATGTAGAATAGATGTGTCTATGAAAAAGAAACGCCATGTTAAAAAAATTGGAAAATTAAAAAAAAATAATTGAATGATAAATTGTTTAAAACACAAACCATTAATATTTCTCTTGTTAAATTATAAACATGATTAAACTCCTAAACTGTCTTATTTAAAATCCTATATAAAATATCTGTACAAATATCGTCACATCAAGGTTGTCATAGCTTGAATAATATTCTTCAATTGCTGTTCTGTTTAAAGTTGAAAAGATTAAATACTCTTGATTAAATAATTTAGATTAAATACTCTTTCACCGCAAAATATTTTGTTTTTATTTTTATATAAAAAGCAATCGGAATATTTATTTTTTTCTCTATGATCTATTTTTATTGGAAAATAAATGGTTTATTTGAAAAAACAGATCTCTTTTCAGAAACTGGTTTATTTATACGCTTTAAAAAAAAAAATCAAACTCTCTCTCTCTCTCTCTCTTTCTCTCTCTCTCTCTATTCATTGCAGTAAATAAACCACCTCGATAAAACTTTTTACTAAACATAATCGAGCAGACTATTTGAAATTAAAAAATATTTAATACATAAACTCAATTTCATTATACCGCATAAAAAGAACACATGTATATAAATGTTTTTTCAGCTTTGACGCTCGTTGTTATAAAAAATTGTCAAGCATATTGTCTTCGACAAAGCACATTGCTCTTAACAATATTAAAAATGGCTTGGGCTAATCTAATGTAATGAAAAACTAATCTGAATGTAACTGAAACGTCAAATAAGAATAATTTCATTCATCTCGTATCTGAAAAGAATGTAATTACGTCAATCAGAATCTCTCCGGGGTTTCTACTTTCCTCTAATTTAATTCTATTAGAATAACTCTAATTTTAGAAATAGAATATCTATATTTCGCCGTATTTTCTCCTATAAAATCTCTAAATTATTCATACGAGCAACTATACAAGGAAATCTCATCGATATTGTATACGATATTCCACGAACTTTCTACACGATTTTCTCTAGTGGTCGCTCGTCTCGCCGCGATAAGAGATTTAATACAGATCAAATACAGATATATACACTTGGCAAGCAGGGGAATATATAATATACATTATGAGGAGGGTTTATGTCGGCCATCTGCCGCGACTCTTTCCGCGAGATGCTCCGAGATACCCTGATTTTCTCTCTCCCTCTCTCTCTTTCTTGCCTTCAACGAGAGCCGATCGGGAGGCGCCGTTATGTAATGTATGCTGGAGCCCGGTCGGAGATAGACGGCGACTTCCGGCCGACGATGATGGACGTTGATGGAACGCTTATCGTCATCTCGTTTTTCCACCCCGAGAAAGGGGAGCTTCTTTTATTCGGGAATCTACGCCGCCCTTGCTAATACGTCATCCGATCCGACGAAGGGACGACTCCTAGATTGCGCAATGTTATATCGCGATGTTTCTAAAAGCCTACCGGCCATCTCGTTTATTAGTCCGGTATATCAGTCGAACGATATCGCGTGACCCCGGGATATTCGAGGCGCACCGGGATATATCCGATTGCGCGATTCATCGATTATTTCAAATCGAAAATTATTATTACGATTACCAGCTACAAATATAACGAGTCACGAACATTCAAATTTTTAGCTGCAGAAGGTGTATTCGCCCCCTTGGAATTAGCAAATAAATTAAATATATCTCTGCTCTGTTGAATAAACACTGGAATTTATTTAATATAAAAATATAATGTATGTTTATCAAGTATGCTTATCACGTGCGGATTGACAATTGTTCACTCGTGTGGGGTGGTCTCGTGACCAATTGTCAACTTTCCGCACTTGATACACAATATACTATTCTGTATTACAAATGCAGGCAAAGTGGCATTGTGCACGTTTTCTGTGCGCGAGGTGGCCGATCGCACGCCGCCATCTTGCGACGGCACGGTGCGAGAATAGCCGTGTTCAAAGTCATTGTCCACGACTGAAGCCGTGGGCAATGACTTTGAACGCGGCTCAGCCATAGGCAATAGCTTTGAATGCGGCTTATTCACTCACCGCGTCGCCGCTAGATAGCGGCGTGGGAAATCGGCCGCTTTCCGCACAGAAAACACGCACACAAAGTGCCACTTTGCCTGCACGTGTAATACAAAATAACATATTTAATATATTTAATATAAAAAAATAAAATTTAAAAAATTAGGAAAAAATAAGAAATAAAAAATGTTGAAAAAAGCCTGCGGACGCCCATGATCGTAAGTATAGTTAGGACGCACTTTAATATCGATTATATATTAACGCAAACGGCCGAGCGCGTTTCCCGTAGATTCCCATTAGCCCCAGGGATCGAAACGTAAATTCTTGTAGGAAGAAGGGCCCACGTGCGACTCATCTCGTCCGGATATGCGCGGGGGAATTCGTTCGAGAAACGTGGCTAAATGAAAATTCTTAATCTTCCCGCTCCACTATTCGCGCACATTCCGAGATCGTTAATAAATGATGAGAATTGGCGACATTGAGCGTCGGCCGGTGGCGGTGCTTGGGGAATAAAAGTTGTAATTTAAAGAATGAGTAACTGACGATTAAATATAAATGGCGCGACAGGGGAAAAAAAGCCTCGGTAAAGAGAGCTCGCCTCTAATTCTTCCCTACTATATACTAATAAACGGAGTTATTTCACGGCTCGCTGCGCTTAAACTCTGACGCTGACGAACGAGTTATCCGCGGAGGCTGGATGACGTTTATTTGACGTTCGGACGACATATCTCGTCTGTCTGACGTCGCACGTGACGGCGCGCGTTGTCAATACAATATAGTTTAGCTTCAACATTTTCCAATAACATAGATATAAATATAAACCTATAAGATATATAGAGCGCAAAAAAAATAGCGAGAAATCAGCGCGTAAAATAAATAAAAAATATAATGTATGTAAAAAAGGGAGGGGAGGATATTTTATTCCAAATAAAATATTCCCTCATCCTTTCGTTCGAATAAAAATTGCGGAAGAGAACGTAATGTGCGTTCTTGCCCTGAGGCTGTCCTAAAAGCCTTCCACCAGAGAATCTCTCGATAGAGTAGAGACAGGCGATCTGTCACTTAGGCTGATGCGATCCGATCTAAGTAAGTCACTTAGCGACGTCCTTCATAAATCGATGATATATATATATATGCGATATCAAGTATACTTGATAACTAATTTCATTATCTGTCTTTTAAGCGCTCTATCGCGCTCTCCTACATATATTATACATTATCGCGTTTAAATTAAGATTGACATATAAAAGAAGTAAATAGTTTGTGCGTTTCGTGATATAATCGGAAATGCGTATATGGATTGTATTCTCCAATGGTCGATCGTCTTTAAGCTGGACGTCATTTACAGCGCCTAATAATTTACGGCATCATATTACACCGTCGCCATTATCACGTGCATTATTTTACATAGCACACTTGCATATATATCTATGTATTATGTAGTACACGCTCTGATAATATATGGGTAACAATATATGGACAACAATATATGAACAACATTATATGTAACCTTATATGTATATTGCATATTTTGAATACAACTTATCTAATTTGCACGTCAAAGCAATAATCTCAGAGAATTTTTTTGTAATTATAGAATGCCATTTATATTGTTAGCGAAGAATTTCAAAACATTCTCGGACAATATTTTGGGAATAATCTTCGCTGAAGAATTTTCGATAAAATTTGCGATTCACGTATTTCTTCTCTGATGCAAATCGCCAACGACGCAGCGATATTATGCATCTTTGCAGAAAAAATAAAGATTCTAATCTTACGTTTACGACGCATTATCTCAAAGATCAAATTAAGGAGAATATAGAGGTCGTTAATTCGCAGTAAGAAATTTTTCCATCACCATCTCGGTTTTATATACTCGCTATTCTAAATTAAAATACGATCTTGTCGCGCACAATAGCCAGATTTACCTACTTGTCGTATTCATTCGGATCGATTTGTAATATCCATCCGCGGATAGAATCTGGGTACTTATATATAAGAAATTGTTACAGCACGGCAAATAATGACGCGAGAAATTTTTGTCCAGACGTTGCAAGGACATTCGGGGAAAAACGAGACGGACGACAAATCGCTTGCAAAGGCGCGCAGATTTAACCCTTAAATCGAAACGTCAGTCAACGGTAACTTACACTCGAGAAAAAGTTAATGACATAAGAAATAAATATATATATATATATATTACAAAAATATAAATTGATGAAATAATAATTAAATAAACATAATATATGTAATTACCAGATTTTTAATTCAATTAATTATTGCTGATATTTTTAATTTAATTAAAAACACATTTCCGGGGATTATATTTCAAATTAAAAATTAACAAGATAGCCGTGTGTCGAAAAAAGTTAACAATGCAACAAATAAATAAATAAATATATACATTTGTATAGATTTTATTATTATATATATTTCACAGATTATATGTATAATAATATTTCTCTGTAGACTAATAAAGGCACTTTTATATCAAATCATTAAATATAAATTTAATATAATATAAGTATATTAAAAAAGAAAATATTTCAAATTTTTAATTTAATTAAATACGTACTTTCGGGGATACATCTCAATTTAATTAAGGATTAATGAAATATCGAGAAAAAGTTAACAATATTATATATATATATATATATATATATATATATATATGTTAAATTATAAAAAGTATACATATAATATTATCTCTGAAAATGTTAAAAGTAACGAAACTGATCAAAAACTTATATAATGAAATATATGTATAATATAATGAAGAAAAAAAATATCGCGCCCCTCAGATTTTGATTATCGTTACCTCTGATATTTTTAATTTAATTAAATGTACGCATACTTGCGAAAATATTGATACATCTAATTGAAGGATTAACGAAGTAACCGCGTATCGATGTAGCGGGTATCAGCGTGTGGTTCGCGATATCTAATTATTAGATAGATGTGACCAACCTGTGCGCGTGGTCCTACATCCTCGACATAACTGCCCGCTGCACGTGAAGGCTCCCTCGTATATGCGTGCTATGGATAATATTCCGGCATGTCAGCCGCATTACATGAAATGCACACCGTCGATATTTCCCACGCCCTTTCGCGATCGAATATTCTATTTCCCTTGAAAATTCCCAAACTATATAGGTATACAGGCAAGCGTTAACACGAATTATATCGCTGATCCGATCACGTCGGGAGCTTTATTCCAGAGCTCTGAAATATATATATATATACTCGTTTTGTTTATTAGAAATATCTTTCTAAATTATCCTCATATTTGTGCTCAAGTGGGAAGGGAAAAAATCAGTTCCATTTCTAATTAAGAGCGCTTCTCGATGTTTTCCAAGGTGAGCAAAATTTCTTTGTCGAATAATCTTAACGAAGCAATTTTCCGGATGAAATATGATTAAAGTTTTAATCTAGTTAAAAAGTCCGGTTATAGTTAAACGGAAACTTACTCGGTGTACAACCCCCGACTTATCCCTTTGAAATTTTGCACTTATATGCGGAAAAGCTTGAGGCAACAACAGTGAAAGATTTGAAAGAGAAGCCTCGCCCTCTCCGACCAGCTTATATGCGCGGAAAAATGATCCTGATTATGCAAAAAGTGTCGCGTATAAAATTTCACGCAAGATAAAATTTACTAAAATTCTGGAAAGAAAAAAAAAAGAGAATTTCAGCGCTAATTAAATATGCGCGGAGAAAATATTAAATAGATAAAATTGCTACATAATTTTCATAATCACGATATTTCTCTATCCAACAATGCTACATATGTACGTATTATGTTCCCTTTGTAATTACTCAAACATTTTTATACGACCATTAACGAGCAATAAAATAAATGCGCGCGTACAATTTTTACGAATAATAAATATAAATATTTTAATGTCGTTATATTTTTATTCCGGCTTTACTTGCACAATAAAATGCTGTAAAAAAAAGGGAATATGTATTTTTCATGCAATTTCTATTGTAAAATTTTGCCCGCGCAAAACTCCGCTTTATTCTCGCGTCGGGAAATGTCATTTCTCATTCGCATGCAATCTTCATACGAGAAAGACAGATATAATCCGGGTGACATTTTGCGCTAAAAGCGCAACGCGGTTATACGAATACACAGACACCGTGAATTTCGGGATATTGATCCTTGTTACCCGAGGACGCGACGAGATGAACTCCTAGGTAAGACACGAAGATTGAGAGGCGGATCTCCGAGCGACAGAGTCGCGGATGTGCTGAGAGCGATATATCATCGCCCTCTTAAGTGTATTATATACGCTTGTACGATGATGCACAACAACGAGAAAAGATTTATGTGTGTGTGTATGTGTGCTGACCGATCAGGATCGGCCGATTGTGACCGCATGCACTGATAACACACCGCATTCTTCCATCCTTCGAACCATTCTCTCCTGCAAATCCCTAGAGTTAATCCCTATCTGCTCGCAGAATGTGACTAAGTAAGCGCTTTTGCTTTCGAGTCGAATTGGGTGAGTCCGAATTCAATTCCGAGCCGCCACGTGTTCGGATAGAAATTATTCCGCTCGGTCATTACAGCCGAATAATCCGACGATTATCGCGACGAGAAGTTTAAATTGCGTATCGTTCGACGATTTCGCGATTTCAGCATCCTTAAATCCTCCGTCCGTCAAACCTATATATATATCGATTTCCGCCTCTTCTTGTATCGATATCAATGGAACTGGACTTACACGTGTAATTATCGCGCGATGAAGAGCGAACGTCAAAGGTTAAAGGTCTTTCTCTCTCTGTCGAGAGGAAAGCAAAATACTTTAATAGCTACAAAAATTACCACGATTAAATCGTTCGAATTATTTGACAAGTACTTTATTTTCTGCGAATGTATTAATATACATATATATAATATATAATATAAATATGTAATTATAAATATATATATATATATATATATAATATATATATATAACATATATAGATATATATATAAAATATACATATATGTATAATATATAAAATAATGAGATACAAAAATTACATGCAAGAATTTCTTTGTATATCTTACGCATTGTAAAAAAAATTGTGCTTATAATCTCGTAGATGCGAACAAACATCGGCAACATGATTCCATGTAAAAATAGTACGCATCTATCTGTATGTATTTTAAAAATACGACCGTACAGCTCACAAATATTACTATATATATGAAAAAATAACTTGCGCCGTAGAAAATACCGGACTACAAACGGATAAACATTAAGATATACACGTGGACATGCTTCACGTATAATATTTGTCATGTGTAATATACGCACTTCATATTATTCGCCTACTAAAAATGTGAGAGAAAGAGAGAGAAAACTTGTCATCAAATACAAGGATACGTGCATGGAATATATGTATATATAAACTATTGTTTTGATACGATTCGTACAATTCTACAATTTATATAACTGCATTCATGACTTTTAATTTTGCATGATAAAAAATTAAATAAAAAAAAAATAAAAACTTTATAGTTAAAACTCGAAAAAGATGGGATCACAGTCGCTCACTCAGGTTTGCAGCTTTTCCTTTATGCACGATAAACCGAATTGCCCGGAAAATGCAGATTATGGAGGAAAACGTGACTGTGTCTATCGAGCTACAAATAATGTTGCACGCGAGCATGTAAAAGATCCGCGGATTTCTAGGTGGAATTCAATATTTGCACAGCATACAGCGCAGTATCGGATCTTTCAGACATATAAATCCGATCAACCGTTACGGTTTATCTCTTCTTAGCGAACAAAGCGAACAAAGCTCACGCTCGATAAATGTTAAACATTCCTCGACACAATATATAATTGCATCGACGAAAAGTTAATTCTTATATGCATAGAAACACATGGAAACTGCACGTGAATTTATTTCGCACTTCAAAATAATGTCCACAATTTTATTACGATATTTTTTATATGGATTTATACATGTCTAAAAAATCCGATACATATCAGATTTTTTTTGTGTAGATATATCGAATAATATTCTCGGCATCTAAATCTTACATTTCTACATTTTGGAATTGCGAAATTGAAAAAATTTCACAGCGAGCTTTATCTCTGCTGCTCATTTTTCGATTAAAAGGCGACTTTTAACTAGAGAAAAACCTAGTAAAAAAGATTTTATTGGCAAATTTTTACGTGTCCATCAAACGCGACTTCATTTATTACGAGTGTCGTAAAAAAATATCACTAATAAAAAAAATTACGCATAACATTATTACCATTCCTAATGTGATAATAATAATATAATATAATTTTATTCCCAAAATCTTACAAGTTGTAATATCCTCGTTTACGTGCTATTGATAAATAAATAAATAAATCGGTGTCTCTCAAGCATATCATCATGATGCGACATTGCATATGAATGTTTTAATTGTTAATTTCAAAATAATCTTTGCCTGATTTTTCAGGAAGGAACATCATACATGTACCGGGCGTCACGATAAATTGACCGGAGCCGATATCGATGTGTTAAACGTGCATCTGCAAACCAGCTAAACACCTGACGCCGCAAGACCAATATTTGCGATGAAATCCCGATACAACTACTTCCCAGCGGGTAAATTCGGGAATAAACACCCGTGGTGTATCGTAAATGACTCGACCGAGGAGGCCCCGTTTTATCTCCCTTCCGCCTGCCTCGTGAAAATGTCTACGGAGAACCGTACATTAGACTTGCTCGCAACCTCCACTTTCCGCTTTTTACCCAGATAGTTTTCTAACGGCTTCCTCCCGCAATATTTTCTCACGCGCGAGCATCCGATTCGAGTCAATCATTCAATATTCAATTACCGAACTTTTTATCTTTCCGATTAAAAATAGGCGATAAATGTGCGAGGAATAAAAGATTTTGTTGACATTTTTTTTTTTAATTAAAAAAATCGTATTCCCTTATTTTTGACAATTTATACGGGCAGGGTGTCCAGCAGACTCAATGAAAAAAATTCCCTCACTTTTTCGGATTTCCAAGACCAGAAATTCATTTTTTCCCTGACTTTTTAGAATTATTTTTTCCAAATATATAATTTGCACGTGTCTATATGATAAATCAATTAAATGTTAAATCATGAAATCCTTGAGATATTTTTGTCAACGATGAAAAGTTTCGATGGAAGTTAAAAAAAACCAAAATTTAAATCAATTATACAATCTGCATTATGTACTTACGATAATCGAAACAAATGTGTCATTTATATTTTATCCATTTTTTTAGTTTTATCTCCATTAAACACATTGAAATAAAATACCACGACGATGAAAATATGAATTAACGAACCATCAAGGAAAAGTTTGTTTAATAAAAAATTTCAATTATTGAGACAAATGCAGAATAACGTGAAAAAAAATCCAATAAAACTAAATAATAAACCTGACTTTCCCAGATTTCGAAAATTCCCTGATAATACCTGGTTTTCCCTGACCATTAGACATCCTAACGGAGACTCTTCTCATCGCTCCGATAATAAATCGACGGAAATTCCGGCGAGAAAAAAAAAAGGAAATTTCATCCGCGGATTCAGCCAAAGAGCCGAAGGAATCGTGGCCCTTACGTAAATCAGGATTCCGCTCTCTCTTTCTATCGCGACTGTCATGTTCAATTCCGCACAGAGTCATCCCTGGAAGGGTCTTTGACGATCCCCAGTCGCATAAAGCCTCTTCAGACATTCCTTTTCGACTTGACATCGACAAAGCGCGTCTTTCGATAACTCCGCGCTCTCAAACGGAAAAGACATACCTGCAACGTCTCTTTTACATAGAGCCCGCGTAATGTTTCCTCTCTAACCACTCTTCTTCCTTTCTTCCCGCATCAGAGATATTTAATGCGACTCGGTCTTTTTCAAAAAGACTCGCGAAAATTGTCCCGGATTGAGAAATTTCCGCAACGCGAATGTCGATTAATTCGCGATGAATACAAATATTTCTCCGTTCCCTCTTGTTGATTCTACGGAATAAATTTGAATGTAATTTTCGCGTCGATAACAAATGAAGGGACACAGCCTTTTTTTTGAATAAGAAATTGCAATTTACGCGAAAAAAATATATCTTGCGAACGATTTATAAAATCAGCTGACGTACGTCATCGACGATGAAGTCACGCATCTTAATACGCGGATCTTATCTTATATAAATTTGAATGTAATTTTTGCGTCGATGACAAATGAAGGGACACAGCTTTTTTTTGAATAAGAAATTGCAATTTACGCGAAAAAAATATATCTTGCGAACGATTTATAAAATCAGCTGACGTACGTCATCGACGATGAAGTCACGCATCTTAATACGCGGATCTTATCTTATATAAATTTGAATGTAATTTTTGCGTCGATGACAAATGAAGGGACACAGCTTTTTTTCGAATAAGAAATTGCAATTTACGCGAAAAAAATATATCTTGCGAACGATTTATAAGATCAGCTGACGTACGTCATCGACGATGAAGTCACGCATCTTAATACGCGGATCTTATCTTATATAAATTTGAATGTAATTTTTGCGTCGATGACAAATGAAGGGACACAGCTTTTTTTCGAATAAGAAATTGCAATTTACGCGAAAAAAATATATATTGCGAACGATTTATAAGATCAGCTGACGTACGTCATCGACGATGAAGTCACGCATCTTAATACGCGGATCTTATCTTATATAAATTTGAATGTAATTTTTGCGTCGATGACAAATGAAGGGACACAGCTTTTTTTCGAATAAGAAATTGCAATTTACGCGAAAAAAATATATCTTGCGAACGATTTATAAGATCAGCTGACGTACGTCATCGACGATGAAGTCACGCATCTTAATACGCGGATCTTATCTTATATAAATTTGAATGTAATTTTTGCGTCGATGACAAATGAAGGGACACAGCTTTTTTTCGAATAAGAAATTGCAATTTACGCGAAAAAAATATATATTGCGAACGATTTATAAGATCAGCTGACGTACGTCATCGACGATGAAGTCACGCATCTTAATACGCGGATCTTATCTTATATAAATTTGAATGTAATTTTTGCGTCGATGACAAATGAAGGGACACAGCTTTTTTTCGAATAAGAAATTGCAATTTACGCGAAAAAAATATATCTTGCGAACGATTTATAAGATCAGCTGACGTACGTCATCGACGATGAAGTCACGCATCTTAATACGCGGATCTTATCTTATATAAATTTGAATGTAATTTTTGCGTCGATGACAAATGAAGGGACACAGCTTTTTTTCGAATAAGAAATTGCAATTTACGCGAAAAAAATATATATTGCGAACGATTTATAAGATCAGCTGACGTACGTCATCGACGATGAAGTCACGCATCTTAATACGCGGATCTTATCTTATATAAATTTGAATGTAATTTTTGCGTCGATGACAAATGAAGGGACACAGCTTTTTTTTGAATAAGAAATTGCAATTTACGCGAAAAAAATATATCTTGCGAACGATTTATAAAATCAGCTGACGTACGTCATCGACGATGAAGTCACGCATCTTAATACGCGGACCTTATCTTATATAAATTTGAATGTAATTTTTGCGTCGATGACAAATGAAGGGACACAGCTTTTTTTCGAATAAGAAATTGCAATTTACGCGAAAAAAATATATCTTGCGAACGATTTATAAGATCAGCTGACGTACGTCATCGACGATGAAGTCACGCATCTTAATACGCGGATCTTATCTTATATAAATTTGAATGTAATTTTTGCGTCGATGACAAATGAAGGGACACAGCTTTTTTTCGAATAAGAAATTGCAATTTACGCGAAAAAAATATATCTTGCGAACGATTTATAAAATCAGCTGACGTACGTCATCGACGATGAAGTCACGCATCTTAATACGCGGATCTTATCTTATATAAATTTGAATGTAATTTTTGCGTCGATGACAAATGAAGGGACACAGCTTTTTTGAATAAGAAATTGCAATTTACGCGAAAAAAATATATATTGCGAACGATTTATAAGATCAGCTGACGTACGTCATCGACGATGAAGTCACGCATCTTAATACGCGGATCTTATCTTATATAAATTTGAATGTAATTTTTGCGTCGATGACAAATGAAGGGACACAGCTTTTTTTCGAATAAGAAATTGCAATTTACGCGAAAAAAATATATATTGCGAACGATTTATAAGATCAGCTGACGTACGTCATCGACGATGAAGTCACGTATCTTAATACGCGGATCTTATCTTATTTATGGCATCAGATGACAGCTCCTCCGAGTTTTCTCGAAGAAGAATGTGGATGTGAGGGCGAGAAAGAGCTGCACGAGAAATTGTACCGAACGATTTTCGATTAGGTCGCTCAAGAAAAGAAGGTGACGCCGTTCACCGCGAATCAATAATAACTAACTTTCAACCGATCGGATATCTCGCGGAAGTTTGCTGAAAAATTCTCGGAAAAGCTCTTAGACTTATGTACAGGGTGTCCCGTAATGTACGGAGCCTACTTCAAAAACCAATTTAAGCACTTAAAAACAATGAAGAAAGTTCACATAAATTATGTTCGATTTGAACTCGTTTCCGAGGTACATTCCAATACAAAATGCTCATCTTATGAGCACTATTTATCAAGATACGGGGACAAACAATGCGAAACAATCGAAATCAAATAGCACATGTATATTTTTTTTATTGTTCTCAATGCTAAATCTGTTTCTGAAATTAGTCCTTCGTTATGAGACATCCTGTGAAAAGCCGAAGAATTAGAAAATCTTCAGGCTGCCATTATATTTGATATAAAAGTAATGGGAATTGAAATTTCTCGATAATGTCGAAAATACAATTATATAGATCTCTATCTATTATATGGATTATTTCAATCTTTTTAATTTATCTATAAAACATCGCAAAAGTTGACCATGCACATGCAATTTTATCTAAATTCCTTATCATCTTTCAGCTACTTGGAAAAATTCTAATAAAATCCTCCCAATTTATTACACAAGATGTGTCATAAGTGCCTCTTAATAACCTCCTCAAAAATGACAAAAGAACGTCGTAAGAGCTCGAGGTTCCTGAAAACTCGGCTATTTTTAATCCCGACGAGCATAATTCGCGGACATTTTTCGCATCAGCGCGAAAAATCGCATCGTTTACGATATCTCGAGCTGAAACCGACAAACTCGAAAACGCGGTTCATTTAACAGCTCGCGAGGCGACACGAAAAATTGCGTCTGAAGCATTTAAAAAAAGAAACAGCCCGTTCACCCCGATAGCGTTTCTCATTCGTTATCTCGCGACATCGAGTTTGCTCCGAGACACAAAGGAGCGCGAATAAAAGAGGGAAAAAAAAAGAAAACGAGCAGTTATATAGCAACGCAAAACGTAACAAGTGGCATCTGTTGCATTCGTCGGTCTAAGTGCCGCGAAACACTTCGCGTCGCTTGGCGCCCTGCCAATTGGCTTTCACCCTCCAACCCCCTCGAGGGGGTGAAAGGGGATCAGTGAGAAGGGGGAGGTATAGCGGAATTTATTCGCGCGCGCACCGTTGCGTTTTCACAACGCCATTTTTCCGGCCGCGGTTTTCTCTCTCGGACTTCCCCGGAGCGTTGAATAATTTATCCGTGTTCGACGCGATAACAAAAGGAACCAAGAGAAAAGAGAGAGAAAAAGGGACGCCAAAAATCGACGAGAAAAAATAGAAGGAAAAGTTGCGCGATTTTACGTTGTTTCCATCATGGCGCGAATTGCCGGGTGGAGAACGGGATTACTTCTCGATTACATACATACCCGAGGTTTAATTGACTTGAATTGATTTTTTGCACGCTTCATTGCTCGTGGCACGAAAAGAGCGATTATATTTTTTTTTTTTTTTTTCAATATTTTACGTATGTACATACGTACTTTCGCTTTGTTTAATTTTTCAATCGTGCGCGTGTTAGTTTTATATATATATATATAATGTTTTAATTAAGCGCCATGTAAAAATTGAAAGATAATATTATAGTATATTGTGTATCAAGTGCGGAAAGTTGACAATTGGTCACGAGTGAACAATTGTCAATCCGCACGTGATGCACATACTATTTTGTATTACAAGTGCAGGCAAAGTGGCTTTGTGCGCGTTTTCTGTGCGCGAGGTGGCCGATCGCACGCCGCCATCTTGCGGCGTGGGAAATCGGCCGCTTTTCGCACAGAAAACACGCACACAAAGTGCCACTTTACCTGCACGTGTAATACAAAAAGATATATATTTTGATGTCATTTATATATATATATATATATATATATATACTTTTGCCGGATAAAACCAACATTCATCTTTCATGTACATATATGTACATAAAAATATAATTTACCGTCTCTGACGCAATTCTGCGAAATCCCGCAAAAAACATCGATTCCTAGATACCTATTTGGTGAAAAACTTGCCATGTTCAAACATCGAAATATTTGCACGAACATATTGCAAAGTACACGCACGCAGCGGATGTGCAATTATTTGCATGCTTCAATTATCTTAATGTAAATATGAAATTTTAAATTACACATCGGCATATCATTTATCCGCGCTTGTTTCTCGGCTCGCGGAAAAATCCCGGGATTTTTGATAATTATTACATATGGACGTTCGCTGAACGAGCTCCTGCTAATCACGTTGTACCGAGCAGTGCATAAACACGTCACGGGACGAGCGGTACGTCATCCGGGTACATATCGGGATTCTGGAATGTGTGTGACATCCTTTCTCTCTCTCTCTCTCTCTCTCTCTCTCTCTCTCTCTCTCTCTCTCTCTCTCTCTCTCTCTCTCTCTCGCCCATCAGAGCGAGCGACACACGCTTCGTATCATTCGTGATTTACGCTCCCCGGCTTCCTGCAGCTAGCGCCGAACTTAAATATCTCTCGATAACACCATGACCAATATTCACCGAAATATTATACCGCTCGTCGCTTGTGCCCGCTCGATTCTAAATCACTCGGCCGCGATAAATCAGAAAGTATAACGCGCGCCCACCCCCAAAACTTTCGCCGGAATTATCGCGCGCATTATCGAACTAAAGCAAGCAAGCTTCGGATGCCTCTACTTGTAATTAAACGTACCGGAAAAAGAATATGTCTGCTGACACAAGCTTTTACAAGGATTCCAGATTATTTCTCGCGTCCCGATGAGGAAGCTTAAAAGATTCAAGTCTATTTCGACCAGCTCTCGTTGTATGTATATACAAATAAAAAATGTATATAAATATATTTATACTATATTATATATTTTTTTATTATATTTAAGAAAATATATATAATAGAACATATAAATTAAAAGATTTCGACCAGCTCTTATTATGCGAAATACATGTAGATATACAAAAATATATATACATATATACCTGTATACTATATTATATATATTATATATGTGTTTTTATATTATATTTAAGAAAAAATATATAATATAAAATATAATATAAATTAAAAAAAATATATATACATATAATATAAAAGTATGTAAAATATAAAATATATAAAAATATTGTAAACTATATATATTTGCAAATAAAATCTATATAAATCAGTCCGGACTTCTCTGAAAAATAATCCATTTCCGATTTGAAATATGATTGACATACGAATCTACATATAATCCAGACTACAATTCCAGATGTATGTACAGAGTTGTATGCAAAAGTGGCACGTCGACAGGCTAGATACGTACACATCACGCAAAGGACCGCGGTAATTTCATTAGCTTACGGTCACGGAATTCCGTGAGCCAGCTCAGGAAGATATAACAGCCGCAACGTGAAAACAATGAGGGAACTTGTGCAACCCACTCGGCCATATACCACCTCACCATCGTTTCATCTATCAAGAGGCGAAACACCTGAGTCTGCTATCCTAACGTCCGAAAACTTTATGTAACGATATAATATAAAATCGCACCCTCCAGGAAAAGTTTCGAAGCGGCAAAAAGCGAGCGCACAAAGCGGTTATTCGCGAAAAGAGAATCGCATTTTTCGCGCTTAAAGCGGATTATCGAATCAAACTCGACGTTAACTAATGAAGCGAGAGAGCTTTGATAAAGGCAAATCACTTTAGGAGAAAAGTTTTACGAATATATCCAGTTATACAAATTTTCATTTCATTATACATGCACGTCCAATATTCCGATCTTCGAAATAATATACATATTGCTACATTGAAACGAGATAAGAATCGAGCGATAATAATTTCAAAAGTTTGACAAATACATTTCTTTTTAGAACATAAGATCTCCTCACTCAAAGTGCCATTTTTTATTTCGTAAAAAACGACTCTTTCTCCGAAAACAAAAATATGAGAAATTGGATCTGTTTAATTTCACGCGGTGTTATTTTAATTTAACGAGACGGGGGTATAAAAAAAAATATAATAACGTGTATTAAATTAATAATAACAAAGTGAGAGCAAGTTCGCTCGCGCGCGTACAATGCAAAAGTGGTTTTAATTTAAAAACTCGGTCCCTGGAAGAAGAGAATATATATCGTTCGCGCGAAGAATTTTCAAAGTAAATTGAGTCTATCGGGTGATCCACATAATCCCGCACCGGTAGTTACGTTGTTGCCTCGGGAGTTAGCAAACTATTTCCTACTCTCTTTTCTTTCGCGCGCGCATCCGGAAGTGGGAAAAGACAGGTGGAGTCGGTCAGAGAGAAATCGGCCAAGTTGAACAACTTCCTTATACTCCAAATGAAGTAACTCCAGATGTAGAAGTCCGGGAAAGCGCAAATTTATGAAACTGCTCGATATATATAGTTACTACTTTCTGCATTTTATTAAAGAAAAGTCGAGATAGCGATCTAAGTCCTCGGACACTTTTTTCATCAATTTTATTGCAAAGGAATGAGTAAGAAAAATTATAAATCAATATAATTTTCCTTTTTCTCGGTACATTCTTTCCATCGCTTCAATTCATTTTCGTCCATGTCTATGTCCACATAAAATTCAATGAATTTTTAATTTAAAAAAATGTGTGGATAAAAATGCATCATATATGAAAAAAAAAATGAATTGTAAACAAGTGTTTTTTTAATGACTCAATACAAAACCGCGCGCATATTGATTCAACAAGATGCCGTTGAAATCAAAAACGTTTTTGCTTCATTGTTCGCGTTTCACTGCTCTTTTCCATGTATTTCGATAGCACCAGAATGCGCATTATTCGGTCAAAAAGCTTCAAAACACTTGAAAACGTGTTAAAACACCAGCGAATATGTAAAACCAAAAATGGGAAAGCAAAAATCTTTTAAAGTGCAGTAAAACGCCATCGAGCACTTTTTTTGCCAAAAAGCCAGAATGCTTTGAAGTATAATGTAACCAAATATTTTATTTAGTCGAAAAACAAAAACAATTTAAAGCACCGTAAAGTATACTTAATGTTGAAATATTATCTCTTCCCCCTCGCAAAGCTAGAAATTTTTTTTTACACCATAGTGATACACAATCTTTCTTCTCGAAATGTTTGATTTTAAAAGCGTATCGCTTTCCTCGATACAATTTAACGGTGCATTTCTTTATTGTTCGCGCTAAAATAAATTAAATTTATATATTTTTGTCCTAACTTCGTCTTAACAGAACGATATTTTCTCTCACAGGAAAAATCCACCATTACCGTTAAGCACTCACCGCATTTCTAGCAAAAGCATTTTTAGCTTCTGTCCCGAAGGAGTCATCTCGGTTGTTGCCAACCTAAGCAAAACCTCGAGTAAAATGGGTTTCGTACTTGTATATGTGCTTTGTGTGTGTTTTTCTTCACGTTAACTGATTTTCTTTAACTCTAAAATTACGTGATTCCATAAAAAAGGAAATTACAAGAATTAATATAAAAGAAAAATCATTTCGACAAATAATTCTTCTTTAAAACTCTTTAAATCCTTCTCAAACTTTTACAACTTTTTCCTTAATTAAAATCATAAAATTTCACAAATAAAGAAAAAAAAAATATATATATATACATATATGTAGTATTATTGTATTAATTAAATTATATTTTTATATTATTATATCTTTTTTGTATATGTGTATTAGTTAAAAGAAAAAAGAGGTAAAACTACAATTAATTTTAATTATAATAAAAAAGCGCAAATAGCGCAAAGTATTTAAAATCCTTTTAAGGAGAGAAGATTCAAACATGTTTTCATTTTAAACAAAATAATCCCGTTAGCACCCCGAATGTGCTTATGCGACGTTATTCGTTCTTATGGCTGGAAT
This sequence comes from Nylanderia fulva, assembly GCF_048542155.1. Taxonomy (NCBI): domain Eukaryota; kingdom Metazoa; phylum Arthropoda; class Insecta; order Hymenoptera; family Formicidae; genus Nylanderia; species Nylanderia fulva. Next base: position 486,100 of record NW_028189622.1, read on the forward strand.
AAATCATTTTGATGCCTCAATTAAACGCGTCTTTACGACTTATCTCAATATGAGGGAATATATCGTTATACAGCTGTGATATTAAACGTGATGTTATCCGCCCAGTAAATATCATATTACGATGAGAACAAGAACGGCTGTCGCATTATATGCCAAAAAGTAATATTCCATATTTACTTTCGCTATCCCTCGATTTTTTTCGTTTCTTCTATTCTTAAAAGATCTCCCGCGCGCTTTATTATATCCCGGAGATTTTTCTAAAACCTTGATAATGATCTGTAAGTACAGTAGCTGTCTATTCCACTATCTGCTTCTCTCTCACGTCTTTTGCCCGTTCGGTCTTCTATCCTCTTTGCTCCCTCTCTTTCACTCCCTTTGCCTCCATTTTACTCTCTCATGCTTGCATATCGATCGCTCGACAATAGGAATCCAGCAGGACAATCAAAAGACGAAGTAAGATATAGATATAGATAGATAGAGAGATAGAGAGAGGGAAAAATGAAATGAGACGATAAAAAGCGAGAAGCGTAAAAATAAATAAAAGTGGTAGCGAAGAAAAGTAAAAACACGGAGATATCGAGACGACTTGGCGAGAAATGTTTTTTCATTCAATATTAAGTAATTTAATAAAATGCACTACACACACACACAGTTACATATTATATTTGAACGCTGCATACATGCAAACAAATATTTTGTATTCTGTCTGTTGTCTTGTGCTCGACATGGAAAATATCAGACAGACGTCCGTAGGTCAAGATGTCCGCAAGCAATTTCTCTCGAGGAAACATTCTTTATCAAACACTAGGTTTATTTTAGTTGTGTGAAAAATACAAGAAAAATATTCTCTCGAATCGAGTCAATTTTTCAAATTATATCCCAGACGGGCGTGAACGCAAAACATTGTTCGTTCAAGAAAATAGTTCGCAAATAAGTATCGTAAATTTCAGAAAATCGCTACGGATTTGATACAGATGGTACAGAGACTTATAAGAATTATTTTACGATATTACATATAATATTCTAATTAATATGACAAGAATATTCTCAATGGCTTTATAAGTGCTTTAGGATTGAATTAACGCTGCGCGACCTTTTTCCAATTAATGTGGTAAATCGCTTATTGTCATTGTTAAATCCAGAATCTGTCGGGACGAAAATAGATTAGCTCTAATCTGATTTGAACGGTGATTCGATCGAGATGTTTGATCGACCTCTAGATCGAACCTTCCAACAAGATGAGAAGTGCGACGTGATGAGATGATGGTTGACTTTGACGAATAAGGCTAGACGCGATAAGGTCGTTTAAACGTTAATCAATGTTAATTACTTTGTTACCTCTTATTAAAACGTTCGCCATTTTCCCGCTGAGCGTAAGATGGTGTAATCGTGTCGATTAAAACGTGCTTAGATAAACCCCCCATCGCGCCAATTTGTTCGGCTCCATTCCAAAACAATTTATCGCCGCTGGGCTTCGATTAATGTTAAAAACAACGTAATAAGAAGACTCTTTCAGAGACGTTAATGATTTCGAGTGATTAATGATTTAATAGCTCATCGTTGACTTTTATTCCACTGACCTATTTTCCAACGGCAAATAAATATTTTTATCAAGGTGTTGCATTTTGCACACAAAAGACATTAACTGTATAAATATACAATAGCTGTTCAAATGTATTTATTTCTATGCGGTTTTAATAGTTTATAAAATTTCGTAACAAAAATCTATTATTTATTTTCACAGATTTATTTTTTTTCCCTATTTTTGTGTGGAATATATATTATATTTAACTTGTAACTAAATTTTACATAGACTCTCTAGAAGAAATCCATTAGTGTCTGGATAAATATTGAATTAATTTCTTTTTGGATTAAGAAATTTTCTTATATTATGGAAAGTTTAATAGCGTATTAGATTAAGAAAAATCGTAAAACAATGAAAGAGACGCTTGCACAAAATCCGATAAAAAAAATGTATGAATAATTTTACGAGTTTCGCATAAAAAATTTAAGTCTACCATTCCAGTATTCAAGATCTCAGTACATCAAATATATTTTAAATATTATATCTTGATATACTTGAGATTCCTAATAATCAACACTACTTGATTTATTTCACACAAAAAATAATTGGTCCGGAACAATTAATTTCACATATATAAATTTAATTTAATTTATTCAACATAATAATTTATTTATTTATTTGACGTTTATATAATCGAGAGAGAAAAAAATAATATTATATCTAAATATTATATCTTGATATACTTGAGAGATTCCTAATAATCAACACTACTTGATTTATTTCACACAAAAAATAATTGGTCCGGAACAATTAATTTCACATATATAAATTTAATTTAATTTATTCAACATAATCATTTATTTATATATATATATATATATATATATATATTTATTTGACGTTTATATAATCGAGAGAGAAAAAAATATTATATCTAAATATCATATCTTCATATACTTGAGATTCCTAATAATCAACATTACTTGATTTATTCCACACAAAAAATAATTGATCCGGAACAATTAATTTCACATATATAAATTTAATTTAATTTATTCAACATAATAATTTATTTATATATTTATTTGACGTTTATATAATCGAGAGAGAAAAAAATAATATAATAATGATAATTAAATTGAAATAATAAAGGAGAAGGCAGCTATACTTATTTTCGGAAACCCGAATCAATAAGGATGTAAATATAATCAATGGTTAACGATGTTTGCAACAACACAGATGATATTGCATCTGTAATTAGGATCCTTGTTGTTATACGAGTACGCGTTTGCATCGACTGCGCAGCTGCTTACAGGATCAATTCTACCGTCACGAGAGCAGCAGGATGACAATACATATACATTCGCGAAACACACCGTAACGATCTTGATACTTGAATAGATAATATATGTATACGTATGATATAACGCAATTCTTCCCTGAATAGATAAATAGGTATGTATGCACAATTGTTACGAAAGATCGTGAATACTGCGTATTATGTAATACGTAAAAAAGACAAATTGTTATCATTGGATTTATTATGTGATCAATTCACGAAGGTAACACACGTACCAAACTAATAAAATTATATTCTGCAACATTTTTTAATATATTATAATTAAGCAATTTTTTGATAATTTTAAAACGTCTATTAAAATTAAACAATGATTACTTTAATTAGATATATTTGTTATTAAGTTTGTATGCGCGCTCACATGTATATGTGAAGCAATTTTATTCCTGCTTCTGTGTACTTCTTATTTTTTATTTCTCTCTATATATATTTTAGATTATGTTATTTAATAAAAATCTAAAAATATTGATAAAATTATATTAATTATTTCAATGCTGATAATAATTAATATCGCTTGAGAATATACGTCGGGAATATTTTTTTATATAAAAATCCTTAGAATTTCTCGAACATCAAGCCAGAGACGAGATCTTTTCAAGTCACTCCATGCGAGAATGTAAAAAGGATGACAGGAAGTAGAATAACCACATGCTTGGTCAGTGAAGAGTGATTTCTCTCAAGAAGCGTGCCAGCGTAATTCAGCGTAATTTAAAGTATCTTTTGACTGAGCAAAATTTTTACAAAAACACAAATATTTAAATACTTAGAAATATAAAATATTCTTTAATATTTGTGCTTTGAAATATTTATATAACTTTTAATTGCGAACTTGTAGCAAACTTGAAAACCGAACAAATTTAAATTTTTACTTATATATATTAAAGCAATGATAAAATTATTTTTTAGATGAAAGCAGTAATTATTTCTTTTTATTTTTAAATGCCGATTTTTGTATATTTTACGGATATTTAAACATATGACTCTATTTCTTCTCGATGTTTATCTACGTACCTATATATATATATATATATATATATTGAAAATGTTATTAATAATACAATATAAGCAATATTCATTATTTAAAAACAATCTGATATTTTTGTTGAAAAGATTCAACGTTATTACAAAGAATAAGCTCCGAGTATTAATCGATTTAAAAAAAACAACATATTTTTCACAAAATATAAAACCTTATCTTATATTTGTGCGAATCGAATTTAAAAATTTCTCTCATTGTGAGAAAAAAAACTAATATTTATTGTTTTTTTTTCTGCATATGATACTAGCTTTTGCGAAAAAATAAGATTTTACATGAACGCAATCCACAAAATTCTTTAACATTATTCTATTACAAAGACTATAAATTAATTTGTAACTTCAATTTTCGATATAAATTACCAAAGTAATTGATGACTCTCGCTATTTACTTATTATACAAAATGTATTCAAAACTTGTGTATAACGTTGCATATATTCATGTGCCCCATTTCACGCTTCTCATTAAGATATGAGTGACGAAACAATAATGCATTAGTTGCATTCAAGAGAAAAAATAATAAATAGGTCGACTTTCATTATGCTCTTGACAATAAAATGCCATTTTCTGGTTTTTCTTCACCCTCGCGTTTTTCTTTCATGTGGGTTAAAGAGGAAACTAAATTACTTCCGACTTCAAGCTAGAATGCGTCCGAAATAGTGGTACAAGGAGATGATTCCTCATGAAGAACTAAATCGAAGCAAACGATGTAGAAGCAATTTTTTTTCTTAGAAGACTTCCTATTCCGAAGAATAAAAAGAAATATATATAGATTGAAAAATTGGCATATTTACGCTTTCATTTGAATAATTTCCAATTTTGTAATATATTATACTTCATTGATTTTATCTCGATAATGACTATCGAAATAGAGAGAAGTATAAAAAGATTTAACATTTATCGGAAAGGTAAAAGTAAAATCTTAATATTGTAAATACAACTTCTCTTCAATAACTGAAATTATTTTAAATTACTAAACTTATTATATCAAATATTGTGCTGTTTTATTTATTAGTAATATTAATACAAGAATACTAAATTTATTAATATTAATACTATTTAATATTATTTATAATATTAATATAATTATTAATATTAATATGTCATTGTCGAAACAAATATATTATAATATTACATAAAATTTTAAAAATTTACAAAAATATTATTAATAAATGTGTCAATTTTGCAATTTTTAAATAAATTTTCTCGTAAACAAAAAATGTTATTCTACATTTTCTGTTTATTTTCGCACGAAAAATTGCTCTTTTTCAGGATTTTTTAAAATTTCGGACGCTTCTTATATATTGTGATACATAATTTACGATAAAAGCTTTTTTGAAAGATTAACCTGAAGATAAAAATCTAGATCGTTTTAATTATTAAAGACTATGCAATTCCATTAAATACATTTTTGAAATTACATCTAGAAATGATAACTTACATGAATATAAGCTATTATTTATTATTTTATTAAAAAGCAGATATCTGCATGAGTAATTTAGATAACAATTGTTTGCTCAAAATTAACCAAGCGATTGGAAGTAAAATGTGTGAAAATGATTTGCTTCTAGAAATATATAAATATTGAGGAAAAATTATATATTGATATTTATTTGTTTGCGGGAAAAATATTTGCATGTATACAATAACCATGCCGTTGTAATGAAAAGATATTCATACGTAAAATGCACGAGAATTTCAGCTTTTATTTCTGCATCTATAGCTTTTGGCAATATAAGCAATTGTTTCATTTTTCTTCATTCGAGCCAAATTTTCATAGTATCAGCATTTCCTAAACTAAAGAGCCGTTAATATCTGTTTTCCTAAAACGTCTCAGGTTACCCGAAATAATTGCTAGAAAATATCTAACCGCATCTAAGCACGTATCTATGCAGAAATTCGAGGCACATGCGATGTACTAATTAAGGCACTCGGCTTGAGATAACGTTGCGGAAACGCGAAGCTTATCGCGGGCCAAAAATGTCATGCGTGTCTCGCAGACATTTTCGCCCATTTCGTGTATTGTATAATTCAGTGGCGCGCTTGATACGTTAACGGTTTTGTGAGAATTCGACTTTCGTGCCGCGAGTTGCATATAAGCTTTAAATCAACGCATACTGATTAAATGCAGATTCGCGCGAATTAAATGCCAAGCTAAGCGATTAAGCTAATCCTCTGTCGCGCGGTTTCTTTCGGCGCAAATAAAATTCCAGACAACATAATATACGAGGTATTATATGTGCGCAAGAGAAGCACAGATACATTTTTATGATATACTAATTTAAATTTTAATCCTGTAAAATTTTAATAGACAACAGATTAAAATATTAACATTTTTTTTTTTATATTTAAATTCAACACCAAAGTCTTTTTATTAATAAGATTTTTTTAAATATTACGTTTTTCCTGAGGTAATTAATTTTCTAATAATCTTCTTATACTCTCAAGAAAAATTGTTCAATTATTTTCATAAACTAATGTGTTTTTAAGAACTTATTTAAAACGTTTTTGAAATAAGAGAATGAGAAAGACAGAGTTAATTAAATTTTAATATTTTTCCAATAAAATATAATTTTAAAAGTATCTATTTATACATGATAAAATTTTATTACATATATTAATCTGATCATATAATTTAATTTTGATCAAAGTGTAAAGTATTAAATTTGTTCAAAAAATCTAATATCATCTCGATCACAACTATTATCATTCATCTATATCGAGTAGATGAAAAATTGGAATTCCTAGATGCATGAAGCTCAAACTAGCAACTCACACTGATTTGTTAAAAAATGATCGCGATACGTTAAACAGCATATTATCCCGTTCAATTTATACAAGAAATATTGCAGCTTAAGATGGATTACCTTACATTAGTCTGTCGATTAATTTGAGGATCGCGAGATCGCGCGCGATCGTCAAAGCGTGTCGCGAACTATCGACGTAACACGTCGATGTCGAAAGCGGGCTTATAACTTTTCTGCGCGGGTCACGTCGTTTCGAGGCTAAAGGCGACATCACGACAGGGCGCTTTAGTGGTCGCAAACAGCTTAGGCGAAACTGCCGAATATAGCGAGGGCCTATTTTCCGGAAATGGGGAATTCGAGGGTAAAAGAGGGTGTATTCGCGATGGACTTCGAATACGAAATGTAGCATGTTGTGCCTCGCGTTTTGCACGCGCGTTATACAGAAAGAATAAAAGAAAAACAAATACGACAAATTCGTCTGATAGAAGGACTGCTCGGAAGGGAGTTGGAAAGAGACTTGTTTTCCATTCAGCGCCGCTGAATGCAAAACTATCCCCGGCACTTCCGCCTTTCTCTCCCCGGTGGAAAAAGTTGGCTCGATACGAATGTCCCGTTGACGCTTCTTCCATTTTCACGAATACAGCGGACATTTCTGCGACGCGCGCAGTTTTCCGATAGCGAAAATTACGGGGATCGTCTAAACGCCGTTCTGTTTTGTCGATAAAACATCATTTTTTTTCTTTTTATACTGCTTAAATAGAATAAAGGAACTCTTTTCCACGATTAAAATATATATCGAAACAAACCGCGAACCTATCGATTTTAAATCTTTCAGAATAATTTTTATTTAAAATTGAATGATGGGTTCAAGTTACTGTTGTCCCAGAGGAAATTAAAATAATTGTACTGACAAATATTCTTATTAAAATAATTGTATTTATTAGAGGAATATCAAAGGGATTAAAAAAGGTTTAATTCCTAAAGGAGGTCATAGTTGACCAATTTCTATTGATGGTGCTAAGGATGAATGAAAGTATGCTCAAAAAAATGAAATAAAGAAAAAAATTTCTAATTTTTATTTAAAATTGAATGATGGGTTCAAGTTACTGTTGTCCCAGAGGAAATTAAAATAATTGTATTTATTAGAGGAATATCAGAGGGATTAAAAAAGGTTTAATTCCTAAAGGAGGTCATAGTTGACCAATTTCTATTGATGGTGCTAAGGATGAATGAAAGTATGCTCAAGAAAATGAAATAAAGAAAAAAATTTCTGAAATGATAAATAAGATTATTCCTAGTCGAAGTCCTAAATAAACAATATGAGTGTGTCATCCTTGAAATGTGCATGAAATTGATAAAAGAATAATATAATTTATTTTATAAAAAATCAATTATAATTATTGAAATTAAATTATTAAATAAACCTATCGATTTTACGGTCGATTAAAAAATAAAAAAATCATGTTTGATCTATATAATAGGATCGTAAACGAGCCGCTAATTATTCTACCTAGACGCGTAGCCGGACGTAGTACGTTCTCGTAGAATTTGAAACACGTGTACAGGAAACCCTCGACGTCGAACCCTAGGGCGTGTCGATTTAGACGTAACGATAATTCAAATGACATTTGCAGTCACGCGTATAAGTTTGCGTCTCCGAGGGGACTCGGCGACACTCTCGTGTAACTCGCGTGAAACTCCGTCGAAATACTAATGCGCCGGTGTTCGCGCATAATACAGATAAATCACCGTGTTCCCTTGATTTCCCTATGCAGTCGCGCCACATCTCTCTCTCTCTATGCGACCGTCTCTGCATTTTCCATTCATGAATATGGAGAGTTTCGAAAGAACGCGGGAAAGCAATCGCGAGAATCGGATTAATCCGCTATAAAACTGTCAAAATTATCTCGTCGCGCAAATATCACCGATTGATATATACTTCCATCGGGAGAACAATCGCATGTAATTTAACGCGTAATCGTGTCGAGAAGATTTTGCGGCGGTTATCTATAATGGATTAATCTCTCGTCGCCATAGTGACATAAGGGAGATTGAAAAATAAAAATGTCGCTATATTTGAGTTGGGTTTGCGCTTTCCCGCAAGCTCGGAGAAGAAAGGAAGCAGCGAAGAAGTCGCTGTCCATATTTACCGAATGTGAATAAGATATGAGATTTAAGAGGGATTTTTCTACTTTTCGGTGGAAAACCTAACCGGCTGTTTTGTTCCGCCGCGAATTATCCCGGGAGATACTGAGAATATAACGTCACGGCGCATTTCTGAAACGTGCATACACACTCGGGGCCACAATCTCGACAGCCATTGAAAATTGTATATTGCTATGTTTCTATTGTTTTCGCCTCTCCGTCATGGAAAATTCTGCAACCTCGCATGCAAATTTCTTGATAATCGCATCAGCAAAGCAATACGATTAGAATCGGTTACTGTCTCCCGATTCTGTCTACGTTCGATAATCTCTTCCGTCGGTTATTTTGCATAAAATCGAATATTACAATCCGTGAGAATTTACGAGCCGCGTTTATATATATTTTCGCGAAAATATTTCATCGTCTGTATTTGTATGATGCATAATTTTTGTGCATAATTTTAATACATTATTTTAGCACGATAATGCAAAAAAGGATGAACGAAAACGAGCAAATATAGCAAAAAAATTAATAAATTTCCATTTTTTATATATGTATTATACATTTCCATTTCTGTTTATAAAACCAGCTTGGAATCTGAAAAGTTTCTCTTTCATAATCGACAATAAAATCATGAGACTCTGTGCTTGATTTTCAACAAAAAGAATTTATTATTAAAATATGTATACTTAAATTCTCGATCGTCACTATTTTATTTTAGAAATAATCGATTGTGAAACTGTCTTGAAAGAATTTAAACGGCTTTTAAATCAGAATCTTGGACATTTACGCGAATATCGATATTCCTGTAAAAAGTTTGTAACGATGAAAAATCGAAAAATATTATATACTGATTAATTTTATTATTTATTTAGCGCGATTTATTATAGGAAAATGGCAATTCTATACTTGTCAATCACGATTATGCGTTTCACAATGTCTTATTTTTTCTCCCCGACAGAGAAAAAAGAAAATATACGATATACTATAGATAGACGCAATATGAACGAGTGGAAAGTGGTTGTAAAAAGCAGCGCTACATGAATCGCTCGTTAACGATTGTTCTGTATAAAAGCGTCGAAAGGGGCACAGCTCTCTATTTACAGACGTGGAGTCCGTCACGTTAGAGGGATGGAATTACAAAAGAATGCTCGTCTAGCACAAAGAAATTGGTTCGAGCTCTCAAATGAGTGGTACTAATATTGAATACAAATTGAGGTGGGAAACGGACTAATAAGAGAACCAGCTACAGAAATTAGGAGCAACAAACTTGTTTCTTGTTACTGAAAATCTTTATTTCATTTCAGCATTTCGCGCTATCTTCAACAGATCGATTGAGGCACGAATTTTTTTTTCCTTTGTTAATCAATTTGCTGAAGATGATCCAAAAGTTCTGAAATGTTCAAATTAAATAAAGAAGATTCAAAAGAAATTTATTGCCCCTAATTGGCTGGCTTTTATTAATTCATTTCCTGAGTTTGTATTTATATATCAGGGTCAGATTTATATTTTATATACTAATATTAAAGTTTCTTGATATTTCTTCAATTAGCCTTCTTCAAAAGCCGAGAAATAAGTCGTAAATACTTAATGATGTTAACACGGTATCATAAAGTCGTAATACACAAGTAAATTGTCGTACTAAACTGCTAATAAACTTGGAAAGAATTTAATGCGAATTTCTTCAAAAGAAGACATTTCAGACATTTACGCGATTTATATCGATTCATTAAATTATTCGTACAATTTAAAAGCGAAATAAATTAATCGTTTGATTACTTATTCAGCGCGATATTATAAAAAGAAGAAGATGGCAATTAATCTCTTATTAATTATTTTCAGTACAACTTAATCTTTTATAAAGACTCGGTGTATAAAATTGCGAGGAAAAAAGCGAATGATTTTGCGTCAGAGATTCTCAGAACCATGGGAAATTTACCTCCACTAAGTAATGAACGTAATGAAGTGGTCTCTTGATTAGCCTAGCCAAGGATGATGATGAAGGACCGTCAGTACTAAATGATCTTTGGCGGAAATTTCGAGTGTATCGTTCGACGATACGATGACAGCTGTCAGTGTTTTATCGAGGCACGTTTAAATTCCGGTTATCCGGAGGCTCCGCTTTTAACCATAAAATTCTCTCGTCGATAACGCCCAGGCTTGCCGAAGCGGGATAAACCGACGACCGTCGGTAAGCAAACTGCTTCCTCCCATGTCTGAGCAATATTCGAGCTATACTACTTGCCGCGAAATTACCCTCCGCTTTGGCGCTCGAACAGTAAAAAGGAAAACTACGAATTTCGACGGTACCGCATCGAATTCATTCGATCTGTTTCAATTTTTATATCCCAGAAACGGAATAATCACTCTTCCAAAATTGTTTCTTATATTCGATATATAGATCCAACACTCCAAAATATATTTCTTCATCATGTTACGTGATGCGGAGAAACTTCAAAGTTAAACTTGTAAAAGGAAGCCATTTTAACTCGATTTATAACGCTTAGAAAAGTTTCATATTCCGTTCAAAATTAAATATATTCTTGGAATTCCCAACCTTAAGTTTCTCGAAATTGACGTGATAAAGCATTTCCGAAAATAGAAAAGCATATGATTTTGAACAACTTTTTCTACAAAGGATAATTATTCCATTTCTCTTGAATCTATGTTTTCTCGTATAATAAATCAGTAGTATTTGATTGTGTGCAAGAAAATGAGAGCTTTTTCTGAAAAATGTTCGCTCAATAAAGTTACAAAACGAATGTAATAAGTAGAAAGACAATGCGCGCACGATTTTGTGAGATAAAATAGAATGTCATTCTTACAATTGTGAAAAAAGATAACTCAAAATTAATGATATTCTATATTAAGTTGTCATATCTTCAAAATAAATAATATTGTAATCGCAGCTCCTTTTACCTCCCGTCGGAGTCTACGACTTTAAATAGAATATATATGTATACTTACTTGTTCTATATTTATTGGCACGTTATTAACTATTGCAATTTATATATACAAACGAGATATGGAAATCCAAAAGAAATATATTTATATTGAATATTGGTACTAATGTGATACGATTATTCATCTGTTATTTCTATTAATGATTATTCATCTTATAGCCATTTATATTACTCCATTGTTTATATTAATATATCATCGACGTCAAATCAATGATTTAATAAAATAGAAGAACGGAATAATAATTATTTCGGAGAATGATATGAGTTCTCTCGGCTATTTCGCGAAATGAAAAAAAGATCACTCACCCAAGAGCTTTTGTGCTGATAAGAGGTGTCTTCAGATTCAGAAAACCATTTTTCTTGGTAGGTTGCTGTTGACTCGAACCGTCGCCATTTTCATTCTGATCTTCGAGATCGTCGTCCCGTTGCTTGGACTTTTTGCGGAGATAATGCCACATCGCTAATGCAAGTGCTATTAAAATTGCGAGAGCTGCAACTGTTCCGAAAACTGCTGTCAGTATGACGCTACGACGTTCCATTCCCACCTGGAATGCATAAGAAAACACACATCCATCAGGATAAACGCATTTATCCGTCACTCGTGTTTACGTCATTCTCGCGATACAATCTTCAATCGAACAAATCCCATGAATCACGTTCGAAACAGCTTGTTATTTTTTATTATCATTTGTAAAATTGATAAAAACAAAATAACAAGTTATTCTCGAATTTCTTCAAGTTTTTTCATGTGAAAAATGAGCTACGTTATTTTTTTGTCGAACGACACAATGAAGACATCGACGCTTTTCATAAAAAGATGATACGAGCGAGTACTTAATAAATTCGAGGAGATATAAGATTTTTTTCCCGACAGAGAAAACACGGCTGTGCAACGTTGGCGACGAGAATGCGTCTTTCTCTTACAGGTCAGAACTTGGCATGATGGAGCACGTCCGAAAAATTCATTCGCAGACTTCGCACGTACTGTGAGGTTGCTGCAGCCAAGGCAAGAGCGCCCGGTCAATAATACGGAGGAGTGTAATACCTTGACAGTGATCTACACATACATACGTAGCCGCGCTGTCTACAGTAGACATAGGGAAGGCATCGGCGCTAGACGTTACGCTCATGAGAGATAAACCTTCCTGTCATTCCACGCACGAATGAGATTTGGCGGACGCAATTTCGGATATCTACACGTGCACGCCAACTATTTCGGTCGCGGATAAGCCACGTCAAATAAAGACGCGAGTGATGTCGTTTGAAAGACCGTAACTTGATTGATCGAGGCATTCCTATGAATATCTCCGCGCACGAATTGTTAACAGTATTATTCGTGTATTCCAGCAAAATTATACGGGACCATCGTGGCGAGATTGAAATTATTGTTATCAATATTTCAGGCGTTTTTCAATGTACAGTTGTTACGCGAGAAAGTTTCAAAGTATTATCTTGAATTATTCTAAAGGTATTAATAATTTGTACTCTGCGTTACGTAAGTTGATAAGAATCATCCTTATGCGTAAATTAAAAAATTAAATGAAATTCTAATTCGAAGTAACCGCTTTATCTGGAGGATATAATCATTCCCATTTATATTCGAGAAATGTTGATATTATTACGAGATAGCATCAAAATATAGTCCTGCTTTGTTAGCACTTTGCAAATTAATTTTGCCTTATCTGCTTGACGAATGCGAAAAATGGATAGATGAAATTGTTCCTAGGAAACGTCGAAAATTTTGTATTCTTTTCAAATGATTTTATAATTTAGTTATTATGTGGACGCAAAAAGGCATATCGCATCGCACATAATTTCATTTTGCTTAATTGTTCTATAAATCTTTTGACTCAACCTAATAAATAATGGAGATTTTTCCCGAGTCACGTATACCCTTAATTTGGAAGCATTATTTCCAATGACGTTCAAGTTAAACTGTGACTTAAAAGAAGACGCCTCTATATTTTACCTCTCACGACCCTTTTAAAAGAGCTAACGCGTTTCCATAGACATTCTGGATACAGCCACGCGATATTTTCGATTCTCGTAGATCAACCTATTCTTCTTCTTCTCGAAAAAGCCGTTAATAAAATATTATAATTAATTATCTAATTTAATTTTTTTATAACATCTTCTTGAGAAAATCTCATTAATTTTTCCTCTAAATATTCATTTCTTTACTTATCTCTATTCTTCAAAATATTTGAATATTTTATTCTTAATTTAAAAATTTCCATTATAAAAAAATACTATTATAATTCTAATAAATCCTAATAAATTCTACTATAATTTCACCAAAATGATCTATATACCATAAATGATATTCCTGAGAAAGGATTATTCGAGACTATTACTTTTAAGATTACACAGCAATGCCAATTAAATTCACGACGATGCGATGTAAAATCCTTGTAAGGGGCTCCTTGCAGAAAACGTTAACAAACGAACGAGGAAAAGGTCTGCAATAATAATACGGTACGAGCCCGGGCTCATTAACATTATGGCTCTGTCCGGGCGTGTTTTGCGAGCGAATGCGACTAAGTGCACTTTAGAATGAAGAGCCGTTTTTCACCACGGAGACGCGTACCATTTAAACTTGTTACTTCATGCGTCCCCATTGAAACGCGATCATCGGTTGATAAAGCGATTACAGTTTGCGGACAGAGAAAATACTGGCGCGCAATCATCGGTGACTAATCAACGATGGCTTTCAAGCAATTTTAAATGCACGGAATGGCCGCAATCAGTTTTTCCGTTCGCTAAAAGCTAATGAATTCTACAGGCCGTATTGACGCGATAATTATCGCGCAGTGATACAAGTCAGCGTTGCGTCATACGTTGTATAAAAGCTTCATTATAGGTTGTCATAACGAGTAAAATATATTTCTCTTTGCAATCAAGTTGTATAGGAAAAAGTCTGCAATTTGATAAGCGGCTGTTACATAATTTTGTAATTTTTGTTGAAACGAGGACCGCACTTTTTACGGTATGAAAATTACATATATATATATATATATATATATATATATCATTTTAAAAAATTTCATTTACGTGATGTAAAAATCATATTTAGCAACTGATAATGCAAAAAGAATTTGCATTTAATGTATATAAAATGCAAAACAGTATAAAGAGGTATCAAGTAAAATGTTCACTTGACGTAAGTGAAGATAATTATACATTAAATGCTACTGCAAAAGAGATTAAGCACGTGGCGGTTTCGTTTCATTGTTTAAAATTACACTGAGCTATGGCAGATTAAGATAAATACCTCAACATACAAAATTGAAAATAGAATTAATGCGGATTACAGCGTAAAAAGTTAAATGCGTAGCTTTATGCTTCAAATCGTACATTATCTAGCTTTATACATTAAAGAAGAGTATCAAAGAATTTTCGATTGAAAGGAAATGGTGCTGTTCTGTAACGCATTATAAATGTACATTTCACAGTAGCACTTAGTGTTGGAAGCATAAAATAATAAAAGGCTTTAAAAATATTATTTTTTTCCAATTTTGTGCAATGAGAAAGATTTCTAATGAATTTTAAATATCATTCTAAAATATTTGCAGAAACAACATTTTTCTATGTTTTTTCTTTTTTAGTTAAATTATTTTTTTATCGCAGAAAGAAAGAAATATGCCCGTGATATTATTTTCTTGTACCTACATTTATTTAGATGAACGAAAAGAATAAGCAAAAATGTCAGAATTGAGGCAATAACAATTTCCAACATCGTATAAATCAAAGTATAAAATATTCATCAACACAAATAATCAGTGGATCTAATTTAAAGAAAGTACCTACAGAGATACAGGAGTTTTATTATACAAACACTTACGTAATTCAAAAATAAAGTATAATTTAAATTGATTAGATGCTATATATATAATGTTCAAGATAGATCAAAATTAAATTGATATTAGAAATTACGGTGCTTTAACGTCATAAAGTTTCAACAACGCTAAAGTATGCTTTTACGAAGATTATAAATAATTGAAAGCTGTTGTTTAAAGTTCATTAATTCGTTTTATAAATAAATATATTTTTCCGATAAAAAATATTCATCGTGCAGAAAAAATCTATGAAATTTACTTCGTCGTCCACGTGTAACAAATGACACGTCATTACGACTAAATTTAAAACTTTATCAGCGCACGAATTTCGTTACTTACAAGTTTGCGAGCACCTGAATCGACTGCTCTGAACGTGTCATTGAAATTCGGATCCAACTCCGAGAAGTATTTTCTCGCGAGTCCCGCATTACACCATGCTTTCCTTCTTCATGATATTTAAAGACGCGTTAGCGAAAGTTTTCACTCGCGTAAAAATAACCCCTTTAAGATTTCGCAATTTAACCAAGGAGCAGTATATTCTCTCAAAGCTCCGTCTGACTGATTTAAGCAGGATGGATTGGAATCATCATCCTCCAGAGACGTATTTACGGTGAAACATTTAACAACCGGAACGGACCGCGCATATAATCCCTACATATGTATCCCTCTTAAGTAAATACATACGCTGACATATGAAATATGCATTGTAAACAAGAACATGTTGACGCGTGAGAAGAAGATTTAATTTTTTTTTATTCAGAAAAGTGTTCATGCAATTTTTAAACTTGTATAGGTATTTAACTTCTTCCTCGTGATATTTTTATTCAGATGTCATTCAAAGTGATTTAAAATGCTTTTATAAACTTTTAAATACATATAAATTACTCATTCTGTCCGAAATATAAACGAGACACAAGGAAATAGGAAATTTTTATAATAATATTTCTTCGTGATCGATCGTTAGAGCGAAAAAAAAACAAGTAACTTATTTTAGTTGTACATCTTGAAAAGTTGGAAAAGATAGATGATAGCTTGAAACCAAGCTATCTGGAGTCACGAGAATCAGCAATGTCACAATATAGACAGATAATATTTCGTTGTTGAGACTATCTTTAGTTGTTGGAAAAGTAACGTATGAGTTATTCGATAGACTGACAAAAGTTTCGTATCCATTTATTATAGCAAGGAGATACTTGTCCTATCTCTTATATTTCAGAAGCTTTCAAGCCGCACTATTTCGATACTAATATATTTCTGACAACTTAAAATAGGTGAAATACGAAAAGAAAAATAATACACAGCACAAAATAAAAAAAAACTACTAATTTACTAATTGAGTCTGGAAGAGACGAGCACTACTAAGATTAATTCGACATTAAATGAGATCGTTAAAATTAATTTTTGCAATAGGCCCATTATATTGATGGCAAAAACGTTAAACTTCATTTAGTATGAAATACCTGCTTAGCGAAAGTGCATCACAAGCAATTTGTAATATTTTCAAAATTAACTTTATCAAAACTTTCATTTCATCTTTGCTCTTATTTAGCAGAAATATTATCCTGCATGTTTTTTTTTTTAATAATAATTATACTTTTATCTACATTAAATTAACAAAAGTTCAAATAATCTGGAAATTTACGTTTTCTTCTGTCTCATAAATTATGATATAATCGACAAGGCAAATCGCAAAAATAACCTTTCTGGTAACGATAAATTAGATAAAATGCATGATAATTCAAGTTCTTGGTGAAATACACAAAAACCGAGATTTTGAATGCAGTTAGTTGCTTTTAATGAGCCATCAAAATGCGATAATAATCCGGAACAAAATAAATCATCGATAAAAATAGATAAGGTGAAGCGCGAACGAGATTTTCCTTTCGTAATCATTCCAGCACAATTCCTGGCATTCCGCCATGAATAAGGGTAAGTTAAGATTCAATTAAAGTTCTGCCGCGAAGATCACGGTCATTGAATTTTTTCACGATTCATTGATTGAAGATGCACCATTTACTTTGAATTCAAATATTACTATTTAATATTCGTATTTTTAATAATTATTTTTTATATTATATTATCTTTGGTTCTCACAGATTTGACATTTTTTTAAATTCGAAATTGAAAATATATAAGCCTATTGTTATTGAAATCTACCCGTATAATGCGCATAACATGTCTCGAGAGTGGCATACAAAGAATGATTTCCCCTGTGTATAATCGATACTCATCCTGTTTTTGAATTGAAGTTTCACAGGTAGAATAGCCTTTTTTACATAATATTTCTGTAACGCTAAAAATGAATAAAACATCGCTACGTTTTGTGAAATAATTCAATAAATTTTAATCACATTTTTTAAAACTGCACCAGATCATATTTGAAAAGTGCTATGTAATAATTTTTTTAGAATTGTAGTACGATTAAATTAATCAACTATAATAATTGTCAAATTACCAAAGTATTAGAGATCAAAAACCACACAGTATATATCCTCCAAAAACTATATGGATACATATATCTACATTCTGTTGATTTTTCTAATGAGAGGAAAGATGAGATTTTTCACACTAATTTCCAAGCAGTTCCTCTGAGTAAACGTCTTAAATTTATTAATTAAAAACCAACGAACACTAGTAAGAAAAGAACGATATATTTAATTCGACCCAAACTAGCCGAGAAAATTTTTATTTTATTTCCACAACGTTTCGACCATCTGTTTTTGGTCCTTTGATGATTTTTTGACGATCCATCATAACGATAAGATGCGGTTACTTTCTTTCAAAAGTTATTTCAAATGTTTTTAAAAAAGTCCGATAATCATATTGTTTAATAATCATGACAACAGTGTCAACTAACTGCGTTTTTATCAAGAAATTTTTCACTTGAAAAGGACCAAAAACAGATGGTCGAAACGTTGTGGAAATCAAATAAAAATTTTCTTGGCTAGTTTGAATTCGAATTAAATACATCGTTCCTATTTTAAATACCACTAGCGACGTTATAAGTATTCAATTTGACTAGTAAGAAATATTAATAACAATCCCCAACACTTTTTCCCTCTTTCCTTCTCTGTCGCTCTTTCCCTCTCATTTGCCGCATCTTTTTTATTTCCGCGAAAGATAAAAATCCAGAAATATGCATCTAAAAGCAATCATCTGCTCCAGCGCTCTGCGTCGCCAAATTTCCCCATCGGTTTGCCTTTCCGCCGCTGGTTATTGGCGAACCGCCAGGAATGAGACTTGGTGAACCAATTAAAGTGGTCCGCGCCGATAGGAGAGCGCCCACGTTTCGCGCCCGGCCGCTTACCGTCGCGGAGAAAAATCAACTCCGATTCCCATCACAGCCGCGCGGAAGCAAGCGGAGGCGTGTAATTTAACGTCGTAATTAAATCGCCCCGCTTTATTTCCGGCTAGCTGGCAGTTTGTCGACCGAGAGAAGGAGCAATTGCGCACACGCATGCATCAAATCGCTACCACGCCACGGTTGAATGACAGTTTATATACGATCGCGCATGCGGAATTTGCGCGACACGCATATCCACACACACACACACACACATATATATATATATATATATATATATATATATATATATATATGTATGTATATATATATATGTATATATATATATATATGTATATATATATATATATGTATATATATATATATATATATACACACATGCAACGGTGGAAAAACGTCACAGCGACCTGCATTCTGCAGCGGAGAAAAAGCCCAGTGTACGCCGAGGGTAGCACGCAGATGTCAGCACTTATCGCGCACCCTCGAATAAGGGGGTTGAAAAAATATATCGTCTTCGAGCAACAAAACGTTCCTCACCATCCCTCGATGGTATCGCTAAAGCTTTCTATCTCTGCGCGTTCACCCTCACCCAATTTCTCTTTCTCCGCTTGCTCCACTTCTCGCGCACCCTCTATCATCCCCTTCTTCTCTCTCTCTCTCTCTCTCTGTCTCGACCGGTGTTTCTCGTCCGCCACTCGTCGAATACCGCGAGTGAATTCGCGGCTGACTCGACAGAGGATTCGGTCCTCTCCGGAAATTCTCGCGCACCTTCGGAGGGTCGCACCACCGGGCTCTGTCAGTTGTTGCCCCAGTGCGTTATCCCGTGACCCGCGAGAATTTCATCCCTTTCCCTACCCTCGCCTCATCGGAAAGCCAATTACGTGATTACCACCTTTGCGCGCATCCATATGCTAATGAAGATCTGGTCGGGAGATCAACACCGAATCAAATGCGGATTTGTAACACGGAGGTAGCTGTCAAAATTTGAAATGCTAAAAAAATATACCGGGTTTAATAGAATTGGTAACGGTTGACGTTAAAAGCGTGTTTTTGGGGGTTTTTTTTTCTGATAAATCCAGAGTAAAGCAAAATGAATATTTAAAAAAAGAGAGAAATAGTCATAACGGAATTAGTCTCTCAAAATTTGCAAATATTTCTTTTTCTTCTTCGATTAATTTACAAAGTTAATACCGACTCTTCTTTGATAAAAATTGTATCAGTTGTTATCGCCTTTATATCTAATTTAGATCAAGATGAATGATGACATTAACTTATGGATCAAAGGTTAATAACTTTTACGTATATTATAAAAAAGTTTAATTTCGTTTACTCTTTTTAAAGGATGAGGATCGCATCTGGTTTCTAAATTATTTTGAGTGAATGAGAGAGAGAGAGAGAGAGAGAACTGAGAACGCTAATATTTGCTCAGATGCAAATCTGTAATTCTGTCATCCTCAATTCAAAGTTTGCAAAGTCCGTTCGATTTAAATAATTATTCAAAGAATTATGTCTCGTCACACGTGTTTTATAGATAATCTCGAAACGAACATTTTTAAGTCTTGTATATTTTAACGTAATTTGAATTATTTATCAGTTATGTGTCTCAAATTATTTTAATATTGACGTACAATTATCAAAACCAAGGATATAATAATAAACTATCGTTGAGCATGGAAAAAATCGTGACTAGAACTTGGATGGTACGATAATAAAACAGCATGTTATGAGATTTATTCGTATATACGGATAAGCCATTAAAAATTCATTTCCACGAATTCATCCCACTCCAAATTTCCGCAATTTAATTTGACGACCGATTGCAAATCGCATCGCTAAAATATTATTGACAAATTGGTATTGGTTTTTCGCGCAAGCAAATTAAATTATGTGATTAGGTAATTATGATTATTTCCAATATTCCATACATCATTTTATCACTTTATTTTTTCGTAATAGTAATAATAAAAATAAATAGGCAATTAATAAGTACCTATATATAATTAACTCTTCTTTTATCTGTAAAACGAGCCTCGTTCCCTTTCTTAATCATTTCTTTAATTGTATAAAATCTAATCGTCAAATTAGTTGCATATAAAAGTAGATTACTGCCGTACAAAATATCGTAATAGATCAACGAAAGAAATTTTGATCAAATTAATTTATGCTAATAAGTCATTCTATTTATATGTGCATTGCGTATAAAGTCACGCATAATTAATAGCATCATTATATTGTTAATTTTAGTAAAATGGACCGTGTTGCGCATTTGTCGCGTCATTATTGCGATAAGCGCGATAATATAAATATGACTAATATTGGCCGTTCCCATCGCGAATTGTATCCCACCTGACGTCGGAAAATCGATTACGAGGTCATGTTTTAGTGATCTCCATGAGAAATTCAAAATACGCACTACGCGCGATATGATAAAACTGATTGCTTTTTATAGCAGATAGAATCGATAATCCGCAACTCGATTAAATTGATTTAACGCTCAATCTCAGTCGTTGAGTGCAGATATAACGCGAGCTAAAGCGAAAACGAAATGAGTATATAGTTGAGACTTTTCATGAAATGGAAGTTTCGGACGATTTAGCGTCCGACAATAATGAATTAAACTCTCGCGCAGCGAGATGGAAAGGGAAAGAGCGAGAGACCCTGTGTCTTAAGTGCGAAAATGTGCTATTAAAATGATAAATGAAAATTACAGAACAGACTAAAATTATGGTTGAAAAAGACGTAAAATATTAAGAGCTAAATGACACAGTTGCGAAACAGAAACTGTCCGACATCGATATCAGTGTTATAATAAATGGATCATCGATCAAATTTGAACATATCCATGTGCGACAAACGGTGATTGGGTGATTGATGATGCTCTGATTTCCCTGAACAATAGTAGTAAAATGACATAAATGTACACACCATACTATTCGGTGTGAAATGACAGCGCCATCAATAACTCGACTATATCGATTATTTCGCGTGTAGTTTTGCGAATATATATGTTGTATATCGAATTTTATTATGGAAAGACATAAAAACACGACACGAAATCACCAACATATAGTATATCAAATATTTGCACTCACATAATTTTTTTCATCCATTCGGTAATAATTTCAAGATTATAGATCCTTTCATATACGTATTTATAGCCAATTTTTTCTCAAGTAAAATGATGAATGAGATCGTAATAAGAAAACGATTTCTAAACTTTTTCTAGAAAAGTATATATAAACATAAATGTTGTATTAGATATTTTTCTCCGAGTTCTCCGGTATGTTTCACTTTACTATATGAAAATTCATTTCTCTTTCAGAATTTTTATGAAAAAGACAGAAATTGTTGATTTCGAAATAACTGAGAAGTTTATTTTAAAAAAGAATTATTTCAGTTTACGTCTAAAAAGAAATAAGAATTAATATCTGATCACAACAAAGGCATTATTTCTTTCACAATCTTCATTGGTGACATTAATTAAAAGCTTTTAGAAAGAGCTAATTAAAAGATATAATTATCAACCATTCTCATTATCGAAGATCGTTTTAATAATACAATATTTTTTGTTCATACACAAGAAATATTTTAAATTCTACAATATTTCAATTTCTCGTCAAATGTGCTTTATCACAATTTTATATTTAACACAAATCATTTCTCTGTACATATATAAATATATATTTTCAGCAAATCTCTAGATAAATCTTTAATATCTCTTATGCAATGTAAAATGTAAATACATATCGCCATCTTGCAACCCCTAAAAGAAGCGAATTTACTTGGATTCATTTATTCTACCAGAAATAGTTATCGACAGAGATTTATGAGGTTTCTTATAAGTTACACAATTAAAAAAGCTTTTGGTGCATAATTTATCATAATAAAACCTGATAATAGCAAAGACAATCACAAACAATATATAATTACATTATAATCGAGAAATAATCTATTAATAATGAAATTATCGACCTAGGATGCAGTCTCTAAATTTTAGCACCAGTTGTAATTATTCGATGAATGAAAAAAGTAAGAAATAAAACCAATAATAATCGTATTTCAAACATTATTTGTAAAGCATTATATGCATATTTATAATAAATTTCCTGTTATTCATTTCTCTTTTTAGCCCAAGATATCGACAACTGAAAATAACCGTATACACTCTCAAAAAACGAAAGATGTGTGTATTTTTAATTGCATTTGTATAAATTTGTTTTTTTTATGTAATTAGTATAATATGCTTGCGCGCAGAGATTAAGCGAGTTAAAACATCCTGCTGTATTTATATACAAAAAAGATTGACGATATAAGTATCAAATAAAAAAACTATTATGTATTCTATTCAATGAACAATTATTCCAGCACAATTTTATGCAAATCCCGGCAAATCCTCTTGATTCGAACAGAATTAGAATGGCAATTTAGCAAATACTGATATTTTGATCAACATTATATGTTATAACATGTACTTGATATTTTTCTAAAAATATTTAATTAGGTTCTTGGAGATTTAAGATGTAATTTGAGTGTCAGAAACAAAATGGTAATTTATGTAAGAGAATGTTACATAAAATATGTACAGGAAAAATCATCACAATTTTTTTCATAAGGAATGATTAATTACATTTCTTTCGGAGCAAAAAAGAACGTTCACACACACATATTGGAATTAAAAGTTCTCGAAACTTTGAATTTAAATTTTCTATTCTAATTTGCCGTTTCAGCGAAATTATTGCGGTGCCTGTTACTTTGTGCATCGTTACGATTGGCAACTGTAGAATTTTCTTAATTGCTCGTAAAACTTTTTTCTTTCTTTAAAAAGAAATTAAGCCTTTTAATAAATCCGACAGATAATTTAATACCATCATTTTTCTCTTTGAATCTGACATAGCAATATAATATTCTTACGGTTATATTATCACGCTCACATTTATTGGCAAAAATCGAGTAGAAAATTGATAAAAAAATAAAGAAAAAATACCTCTGTATTAAAAAATATTACACTATAATTTTCCTTTCTCTCTCATATTATCTGTATACTGCATTATTATTGATGTTATCGTATATTAATTGAAAGATATATATTATTTGTTTTTATATTCCTGTCTTTATACTTGAAAAGTTCCCAAAGCGACATCCAAGATTTCCGCTCTATTCGTTTTATTATAATCGTCTGTCTGTCGCGTAAACCAAAGACATTTATCGCTTTTATCGGGCGGGCTTCGAGGATTGACATGTCGTTAAAAAGCCAAGTACCTCGGCTCCGATCGATGGATCTGTTAGTGCATGGTCTCTCTCTCTATCTCTCTTTCCCTCTGGATGCAACATGGTGAGATACCGAAACGCGCGCGCGCGTTTTCCGCACAAACTCGTTTCGCCCGCGGCATATTTATTACTTCCGAGGCTTTGCGGATAAAAGCTTTTCTCTCCGTCAATCGCGGGAAAATTCACGTCTAATTCGCCGAATTTATAAGTCAAGTAATGCTTCGTCTTTTCGATACGATAATATAATATAATATATATCGAGGCACCGCGAATTATTCAATATCTCTCGATAAATATATACGCATAATATATATCGCGGACTGTTACAACTGTAAACACGTCATATCATATATGTATGTAATGACGCAGCTTCATCGTTGCTGCTTGCGCAGAGTGGATTAATTACACCGAGACCTGCCATCCTGCGCCGAAAATCATGCATCGTATTATGTAGCGCAGCTGGTGTCATTTAAAGCCGATGTGCGGTTTTAAAGGACCAAAGGGAATTTCGCATTGGGCACTCCAGTTCTCTCAGAGATCGCGTATACACGTACAATATATATATATGTATGGTGTACAATAGAATGTATATACCGGGGGGAACGATTGTAATGGATATAATACATACATTGTGAGAAATTCGATATCGCTGATCGAACGAATCCCTATTTCCCGAATTCCGAATTCTCCGCCCCGGGATTCGGCGACGATCGTTGCACGACGAAGCGCACATATGTCATGTTGCAAATCCGACGGAGAGAGAGAGAGCGATAAGTCCTCCTCCGTAAACCCTATCCGTTGCGGAAAAACTGGCGGAACTGATCCCGTTACTGGCGGAACACAGATACACGCTTGATATATCAGGGAATGAGACTTGAAGGATTATTACGGGAAGTATAATGGCGCTTGTCGAAAGAAAATTCTTTCCGAGAAAAGAAATTCTTTCTTGAACGAAATTGCGATATATATTATATATATTAATAAAATTGCGAGTGATGCACAAGTCATGATTTCAAATTGTTGGAGGATTATTCCAAAGGATTATATATATATATAATTAAAGGAATATATATATATATATATATATATATATATATACCTAGAGAGGATATATATATATATATATATATAATATTACTTGCGTATTTATATGTCTAATAATTAACTGAAAATTAATTTCCTCAAACAGCGCGCTCATTTCGCTTCGTAATCCTTATATATGTGCATAAAGCGATTACTCCTTTATATATTAACCCAATTTCATCGACAGTGGATAATATATTTGCCTATAAATTAATATAATATATTTTCTTTGAACATTATTAAAGGAAGAAGTAAGATAAGTGCATTTAAAATCCAGATATTGGTATTTAATTTATATCTTATAAGTAAAAGTCTTATCGTTAGTATTTTTTAATTCGAAAAACGAATTTTCTGTCGGAAAAAATTGTTTCCCGACTCGAATCATAATGGAGATAAAAATCTGTTTAAAAAATTATCACCGCCATTCAATTTGGGAAATAGTTTGATGAAAAAGCAACAAAAGGTAATATTGAAAAAGAGAGAGAGAGAGAAAGAGAGAGAAAATTAAACAATTTTTAAACTAAATATATCAATTATACATATATATTTTCCTATAAAATTATTATATCATTCAATAGAATGTATATACATATATTTCGCGTTTTTTCACTTTCTTTGTCATCACGCGGCGAGTTTAAACTCATAACAGAAAGTGATATCTCTACAAACAACGTGACGTCTGATTCATAGCTCTAGAGAGGATCCAGAATTTTAATCGAACTCGCGCGTATATATACGACCATAAATCTACCTAACCACTTCCATTTTAATTAATCCGCGTGTATTTATAAGCGAATCCTCATGTCGAACCCTGCTCGAGCAATAAATAACGACGACAGGAACATTGAAGAACACCGAGGAAAAGGCAAATGACAAGCTTTCCTCGCCTTCGCGAAGAGACGAGGAGCAAAAAGGCAGACGGCAGACCCAACAAAAAAATGGTGGCTCATAATTGACAAACACCGCTCAGAAATGAAAAGAACCGAAATTGGGTCAAGCACTCTCTCTCTCTATCATCTCGGGAATAAATGTAGACAGTTTCCGCGAGAGAAGGCGCGACCAATCGGAAAGCGTCGGGATTTTAACGAAGGGAAGCTTAAGCTTCTACGACAAAGAGAAAAAGAATGGGAAGCAGCTAGCTTTGAACGCAATTCCAAGTGTTTTCCAAGCGTTTTCGTAACGTCGGCCGAGTAAAACCATTTCCGTTGCTCCGATAAGAAGGAAAATATATATATATATATATATATATATATATATATACATGTATACGAGATCCTCCAGAGAAAAGGTCCGAAAGAGATGACGACGTTCTGTCCCCTTTGAGTTGTCGTAAACCAACGGAAAATCCTCCCGTGTGTGTGCATTGAGGTACCTATTTCGTTTGCCAGATTCCCATTCCCTTTCACGTCCTTCTGTATAGAATACACGCCCGATTGCAAATTTAAACGGATTCTTACGTAATCTTCTTATTACAATTCATGATACATTAAGCTTTCTAAAGGAAAATCGCGCGTCTTATTTAGCGAACCTCCGAGAATATATTTGATCTCAAGGACCTGATTTCGTCTGGAGTATCTCGTCGTATATCGATCGCTAAATTAATTAGCTGGCTCCGAAATATTGCACCATAAAGCACTATTTACGTAGAGTTCTCTCTCTATCTCTTGCACTCTACAATGTATTACATAGTAAACGTCCCGGTATGTAGCTGTTTAATCTAATTATCGCTGTGTAAATATCGTACATGGACTTTCATTATTAGAGTTTAATGTAATTATAATAATGAACGATTTTCGTGTGCGTCTACGATGCAAAATACGATGCACAAGCACTCGCTACGCCATAGTACTTTATTGTTTAATCGCGCTGTGAAATAATTGAACTGCATGAGTGAACACATAAAACACATAAATGGCTTAATTAATCTAATTACAATAAGAGGGGAAGGAACGATATTTTAAATGAATATCTTTTAAAGATCTATAATATTTAAATCGGGGATCTTTTTTCATCATAATTAATATGAGTCGGATGGTTGAAAAATATTGTCGATTTTTTCGCTCGTAGATTTTCAAATTTCCTATCGCGGGCTTTTCCTCTTAAATAATAATTTGTCAAGTGCCTTGGGGAGAGATCCGAAAATACCGATCGGTGCTTAGTCCTGCACAGAAGGACATAAATTGACCGGACTTGTACGCGGCAAGAGAAATTCATGCCGTTGATGGTCGATCTAGATTATACTCGACGCCGTCGAGGAGCGAGCTATACTAGAAAATACGGGAAAAAGTTCGAGGAGCAATAGCCCCTGCTTACGGTGCGAAACGACCTGATTTAAGCCTTTGAGATAACGTCCGAGTTTTCTTACCGCGACGCATCTACAGGGTGTATCTAAATAAGTGCGACGAATTTTAGCAAATCATTCTTCGTCGCAAATTAAGAGGGATTTCTTATATCAAATTCAGTTCTGATAAAGTCCGCGATAAAACATTCAACAGAGCTTGTTAGTTTTAGCCCCGATGCAGAAAGATAAAAAAATATTAATAAATGTAATTTTTATTCATGGAAAATTATCCACCAAGTTTCATCTTTTTAATTTGTCTGAAATTTGAGAAAAAAAATAAAAACTTAATTTTTACCTTCCTCTTTGGAGGTCTAGGAAGCGTAACTCTTCAGGGAGAAATATAAGGGTGTATGTTTATATAAGAAATCCCCTTTAATTTTCTATCAAGAATCTCATCTCCTGTTTCGCACTTATTTAGATACCCTGTATATACAATCTTCGCCATGAGGAATTTTCTCGTCCAAAATTCGCCGATACATAATATTCGATCCGATTCCCCTTTATTTCTGCTTTCGATGACCATACACGTGTCTTTTTGAAAACATTTTCATTATAAATGTTACTCTTTTCTGAATTTTGAATTAATTAACTTCTCATAAATATACATCAACCTCTCTTAAATCAAGTTTCCCGTACTTGAATCGCATTATTTACTTTGATTAGTTCGTTCATCGTTATTCTGAATATCGATTAATTAATCAAGATAAGTTCCTGACCTTTTCATTTATGTAATACATACTTATGTAATATCTTACATTTTCTCGAGAAACTATAACAATATTTTGCTCTATTTTTTTGTTTGTTTCGCCGTATATCCGTATATCTAACTGAATTATTTATCCTATATACATATGTAAGTGTGGATCAGTTCGTACATAATTGAGATAGGCCCGAAGGATCTTGACGTAAAACAAGAAGAGAACATCCCAGGGAGAGAGAGAGAAAAGGGAAGAAATATTTTATCACCGCGTCCCGTGTCGGTTTTTGATTTATGACATCGATACGTTGAATAATGCGTAAGTAATTTTCGAAAAGAGAGAACCATCGATAAAAATCGCGCACGTGTTCACAAAGGCGAATCAGAAGTCTCCATCACCGCGCGATAACCTGAAAGCAATTATTCGCGACCAGGTCCGCACTATATACATATATATATGTATCGTGCTTCGTCGACCTGGCACTTTCCTCTAGCAATCTCGGCATGCTCTCCTATCGTATCATTCACCGAGTTTGCCGCAAGTTACGCCACATGGACACGCGCGACTCGTGTTGATGGGTCAGGCTTTTACATAATGTACTACCAGACCGCCAACTTTCGTTATATCCTCTTTACTGGCTGGAGGATTTATTAAGAAATGAGATGAGAGTATGTCAAACGACGGAAGTTGCCGAAGGATTATATTCGCGTATTCTCGGCAGAGACTGTGACCTTTACGGTGATTTTATGGCAAAAAAGCCCGGTCTACTTTGATCGGCGCGAAAAAATAGAGAATATAGGCTATTTAATCGGGAAACTGAACGTTTTTAGTGAGATAATAATATAATAATCATTATAAAATTGTAAAAGAAAATTGCAACGTATTAGGAAACATTTTTTAAATCAATTTTAAGAAAATAATGCTTAAAATTCCATTATCATAAAAGATATCGCAGCGGACGTTTTCAATGTTACTATTATCTCTCTTTATTAATTTTAAATCTTTGAAAAATGGGAATTACGTGTGGTACAATAAATAATTTGTAGAAATACATGGAGCATTGATTTCCATGTGAATATAACAATTGTCTAAAGACGATAAAATTTGTGTCCAGTTGACGTCGTTCCCTTGGAATATAATAATATAACAATCATTATAAAATTGTAAAAAGAAAATTGCAACGTATTAAAAAACATTTTTTAAATCAATTTTAAGAAAATAATGCTTAAAATTCCATTATCATAAAAGATATCGCAGCGGACGTTTTCAATGTTACTATTATCTCTCTTTATTAATTTTAAATCTTTGAAAAATGGGAGTTACGTGTGGCACAATAAATAATTTGTAGAAATACATGGAGCATTGATTTCCATGTGAATATAACAATTGTCTAAAGACGATAAAATTTGTTGCCAGTTGACGTCGTTCCCTTGAAATATATAAACAACTATACAATTACAGTAAGGTTGCGATGACCTTTTGTAAAAGGTCTCTCCACATACACAACTTTTATGTTATTTTTGCTCATTTGCTTTACAAATTAGAATCAATATTCAATATTTTTTCGCGAATTACACGCCTCGCTCGTTTATTCGGTTATGTGACTGTGCTGAACGTGTTATACATATTCGAATACCGCAACTTCAACGAAGACTTTTTTGTCGAGACACGAAGCACAATACATGAATAATGGCATTTATTCGTC
This sequence comes from Nylanderia fulva, assembly GCF_048542155.1. Classification (NCBI taxonomy): domain Eukaryota; kingdom Metazoa; phylum Arthropoda; class Insecta; order Hymenoptera; family Formicidae; genus Nylanderia; species Nylanderia fulva. The sequence continues at coordinate 516,108 of NW_028189622.1, forward strand.
TAACATAAAAAATACAAATATTTGTTTTTCTAATATGAAACATAAAATGTTTACTTTTCTAACATAAAAGTAAAAATATGTATTTTTAACATGAAAATAAAAATATTTATTTTTCTAACATGAAAAATATCGAAGAACTCAGTCAATCAATTTTGATCTGCGTGTTTTTAGACGTAAAGGTTTAACAATAATAAATAACGAGAAAAACAATAATAAAATAATCTACCAAAAATTGTATAATTAAAACCTTGCAATTTGACGTAAAAATAGAAAGAACTTTTAGATTATACATCATTTTCTTTCGTTTAAGGTCGCATTTTCTAGCATTTCCAATCCATTAGCTGAATTGACGTAATTATACTTACAGAGTCATTGATTATTATATAAATAGGGGAAAAACGGCGAGTCCTGGAATTGGAATAAAAATAATTGTGTTATTCGTATTACTTATTTCGATTCATTACATCGCAAGAATGAAAGCGCCGAAAATAAAACGAATATGGCTGTGAGAAAGCTAGGGGTCATAACGAGCACGGTATTCGAGCCAGATGTCGCCTGACATTTCTGCACTTTGGAAACTAGTAATTTAATTGCTCTTATAAGACACTCATGCCCGACCCTGTCGCAGTTGCTATGTTGTGCTACACTTGGTTCGAAGGATGCTATACTTCGTCGTACGCGATAATGACATTAACCGTTCGGTCTTCTCGCTGTCAAACGCTGGGGCTCGCGTCGATATAAATCGCCGGGGATAAACGTAACATTACGCTCATGACGCGGAAAATGTCCGCAACATTCTTCAAAACAATCTGGATTGATCGATGTTCGGAAGAAAATAATAATCATTTCTTGTAAGCCTTTTCGTACGATTTTTCGATCTCATAAACATTTTTCTTTGTCACCATTTCGAGACATTTGAAAGTGTAATTAGAAGAACGGGCTATTTCAAGGTACTTTACACCATCTGCTATATGATGTATAATGCGTTGGAAAAGTTTCATTACGTTCAAAATTAAAGAGATTGTTGGAATTTGTTACGAGGGAAAAATTCATATTGTAAAGATTAAAATTAATATAACTTTTTACGGTCAAAAAAGTCTATTACATATGCAAAAAGATTGGAATTAATTCTTTGCATCTATTACTCTATAGTCGCACATTACAATTTATATTATACATTTAAAAAAAAACATATGAATTTTTGAAAACTTCCAAAATGTTTAAAATTTTCAAATATTTATATTAATTTTACTATTTTAGATTTATTTTGACATTAGATTTATATTCAACAGCTTGAGAAATCCTTCAAGTTAGATAAATAATAATGAAATATTCAATAAGTTGTTTACATGTAATTCTCTCACAATAAATATTATAATATTTAATCACGAAAATGTTATTAATTATAATCTTCATAATAAACTTCTTTCAAAGATTATGACTTCTTTTAAAGATTAAAAGATTTAATACTTTTGCTAAGTTAGCAATTTCATCTCGAGGAATTAAATTTGGATATATATATATATATATATATATTATATATATCATAATTAAGTAATTTGTTGCTTTAGTTCCAAATTTACTTCTCCCAATTAGCAGGTAATTAATATTACAGATGGTGCTGACGTAATTACGCTAACAGCCCCACTTCCAAAAATTGTTGCAACAAATCGTAAACAAAAAAGTAAATATAGCAGAATTGCAAATTCATTGTTATAAGATATTGTAAATAGATTTTCAAATTATTACATTTTTATAGATACACCAGAATACGCGAAACACTCATACATATACCACGAAATAATCATATAACAGTAAATAGAGCGAAAATTAAGCAATGAAAAATAAATTCAATATACATATCTCGAAAATAAATAATTAAAGAGATATTTTAACATTAAAATCGAAGGAAAATAATTAATTGCATTAAAATAATTTACTCTTGTATCGTCAAAATATTTTTCAAATTTATTTTGCGAGCAATAAATATGCGATAAACCGATTCATCGCCGCAAAAAAGGAGCAATTAAATTTACAAATAAATAATAAATAAATAAAATGATCGCTTAATTTACTTGGTAACTTTTCCGCATTTTTAATGCCTCCTCGTCTCACCTCTTCTTCTCTTATCTATTCATTGCTGGCTCCTTCGTGTCATTTACACATTTCCCAAAAGTACGGTTAATTACGAGCCTGCACTAATCACCAGAACAAAAGCATCGCACGGTACTTTCCATGGCACTCCTGACGTTAATAATAGACTACGATGCGCACTTTATATTGCAAAAACCATGCTTACACGAAACTCTACGATCTACTTTATAAATTAAAAATCGCGGGAAATTACAATTCATATGATGCTAAATATATGAATAGTATTTTACCCACAATTTTATCTGTTATTATATATATAAATAAATAGACATATGAATAAAAATTAAAAATAAATCTTCCACCGAAATACAATATATATCCAGAAATAGCGATTGATTTCAATAATGTAAAATACATACGTATAAAATAGTACAAGATGCATATTTCAATAGATTACCAATGCAAACTCTTCGAGCGACTCGAGAGATGATAGATAATACGACAAAGAAGAAATGCTCCGAGTCGGTACCTCGTCGTGTGAATGACAACAAGAAATGTCTCCCCACTACGCCTCCACGCAGGAATTTGGCGCGCTATTATTTACATTCACTCGTTGTCATTCAAACTCGAGACTCGACGAGACTCGAGCGAGATCGTCCTTCCGTATTGTATAATTTGCCCTTGTATCGGTAATAATAATCTTTTAAAATGCGTATCCGTATTGTATCTCTCGAATCGCGATTGCGACAAACTTTTATTTCGGAGCAGTGATTACCGAAATTTATCAATTTCAATTATCTCTTCTTAATTAGCCATTAATTCGCGATATCGAGCTAAAATTTTTGATGTCATTTTCCATATTTCTCTCGTTATAACAGTGCGTCGCCGATATATACATATTATATATCAAATTAATTCTACACGTCAAGCGTTACATATATATATATATATATATATATATATATATATATGTATATATATATTTAAAATTAAATTAAAATAAATATAAAATAAAAATGTAAAACAAATTTAAAACAAACATATATTTAACCACATATTTATTTTAATATTTATCAATTGCGTATATCATAAATTTGTTTGTGCTTCAATAATCTGTTGAAATATGTATTTTATGTCATTTATTCAGTCGAAAACTATCGCGCGTGAATCGTGTATATTTACTCGCTTGTAATGAGAGATAGAGTACAATTGCATTAGAAATACACCATTCGTTAACGACAGAGATGGCATTGTGTTACGAATGTAATCGCGCGATTTTACGATGCTAAGCAGATCGTGTAACTGTAATTGTCGCGTTTCTCCGGCGAAACGTAAAGTGCATAATTAACGTCGAAATGCCATGTAAAGTACTGTGCAATCGTCGTATTCTGGTGATTACTGCGCGCGCGATTCGTAATTAACTGTGTTTTCGGGAGCACGTCTCACGTAAGCGTTGCGAAAGAGTGGCAAAGGACAAACAACGCATACAAGATACACAAGAGAACAGAGAAAGGCTCGAAGGCATCGAGCAACGGCAAAGCAACTATGGACTGGTAACCTAATATTGTCCATTTTATTATTATTTACTATTTCGAAAATTAATCACTCGCTTGTCTTTGCAATAGTAACTCAACTTATTATTCGAAATATTCTCAATTTATCGATCGCGAAATAAGTTTACAAAATAATAACGCTGCAAGAGTCAATTATGCTAATGTAATTAATTGCTCTCCTTCGATTTTGATATTAAGATATCTCTCGAAAATATTCCTCTCTAGATATTCCAATATTGAATTTTTATTGCTCGCGTAGTTTAATTTCTAACTATATTTTATGTAATTATAATATTTTATTCTGATGACGGAATTGTTATATTTTTGACCTATATTTATTTGCAGTCTCTTAAAATTAATTATTAATTAAATCTGACATATTTATTTTTTTTTTGTTTACGATTCGCTATGAGTGCTTTTGGAAAATATTTAAATACAAGTCTAATATAAAATTCTAGCATTTCCATCTTTTATTTCAATTTTATGCTAATTAATAGAACTAATTTTTAAGATTTAAAAAACAAATTAACAATAAGTTATCACTTATTACACTAAATAGGATTTTTTAAGATAAGAGTGTCACTGTTAACATACAGTAGAGAATAATAATATATTTAGTTAGAAAAAATAAAAATAACTTTCCAACATGCGCGCTACAGCTGCAGCATGTCAAAATACTTGTTCAAAAACAGTTTTAATCTGAAAATTCAATCAAAATTATAATGTAACAGAGTATTTTAAAATCTAAATTTATATTCAACATGCAAAAACCACGGTGAATATATGATTATTCCGTTGCATAAATTTGAAAAAAAAAATGATTTTTTGTTGACATGTACGTCTATTAAATTGATTACTGAATCTGCACGTATGATTGAAACATTCGCATATAATAATGCAATTGTATGCTTTTGTGGAAATGCGAGAGAATAATGACATTTTCAATTAATAATAATAACATCGTCGGAAATTAAAGCGATCTCTTATTGGTGTCAATAATCATCATTCGCTTAATTTTGATAAACTTGATGTTTACTGTCTATAATTAAATTGTGCTTTTATGGTCATTTAAATCTCGATCAACGCACCAAACGTACACAAATATATTATAAAATAATATTTTTGTAAACAATTAATTTATGAAAATATTTTTTAATCCGTTTGAAGAGAAATAACAAATAATATAGAATTTATGTGTTTATTTTATTTAAAATTATTGGATTCACAAATATATATGCAAATTTGTTTCCATTTTAATTTTCATTTTTATGCTTAAATATAACTTTTTTAAAAACACGTGTGTTGTGTGATATATAATTTACTACCATAAATTTTATAAATATTTCATCTTAATATATGCGAGTATATAATTTTAATATACGTCTTTTTCTTAAAAATGGACAAATAAATACATGAAAAATAAATAACATTGTATTTTAAGAAACACCTTTGATATTTTCCATTATGCAATTAATAGGTAAAATTCGTTAGAGGGTTTGTTAACATCGCCGCGTGTCTGCATCGGCGCTGACTGTCGCAATAGGGCGATCGATGATATTTGACCCTTCCGATGAGTGAATCAACGTTAACTTCTAGTTACGGATGCGATATCAAGCATGTGCACTACATTACATTTATATTTCACTTGCCTTGGTAGAAGGAAAAAAAACACGGTATTTTTTTAAATATTAAATACTTGTATTCGAACAAACGTCGAATCGATTCGATTGTCAAATTCAAATACTCTCGATTAATTTGCTTTTTATACAATTTTCCACGTATTGTTCTGCGCGTATTAAGAGTGGATTATTCCAGGATTTTATGAAATAATCATGAATTTTTTCCGTAAACGCGAATACGAAAGAAATCGAGAATTCAAATAATAAAAATCGTTGTGAAAAAATTGGAACTATAAAAGTAATGAAACGAAAATGAAATAAAGCTTGGTTTTAAAGAATTAGTAAACACGGTGTGTGTATTAAATCAGAAACTTGTGTAAAAAATTTTAATATTTATATATTATAATTAATTTAATATCATGAATTATTAAAATAATCTTTTCTTTTTCTTGTTTGACAAGTTTTTCTCATAAGAAACCATTCCATCTCGCAGTTGTGCAATTACACGAATAATCATATAACTACAATAGAATTATGAAATATCACCCTAAAAAGTTAGACGAGAAATTTCTTGTTAATATTCGCAATCTCTAGCAATTACCTAACACGAAAGCAATATAGAACTACGTTTATTTTTATCAAGAGAGAACTCGACATCTCTTGAGTTGAAGAAATAAAGGAAATCCATAGAGAATGCGAAAAAGGAAATGTACCAGTTCTTGAGCTCTCTCCTTCTCCGTACAGAATCAAATATATCTACATTTCCCATTTTAATGCTCGCAATATGCAACTGCTACGACGCATCCTAACGGATTATTGTCGATTATTGAACTAACCGTTCGCATCGACGGACGATTACCTAATCCTCTGTTGAGTTTCAATCAATGTTCCCACCGTTTCAATTAATGTTTCCACCGGAAGGTGAAATTCGAAATTCGCCCCCGGAATCCTCGACGACAATTCCGAAGGGTGGAAAAGGGACGAAAGGGAAGCCAAGACGAGAATGTGAAAATCGGGTCAGAGGACACGTGTCGGAAACCTGATAAATCTCCGCGGGCGCGGCAAATATTCGATTGATGAGAATTAAATTTTTTTCGAAATCGACGATATCGCGACGCACGTTACACAATTTACAGCACGCCTTTCCCGATCGGGAAAACCCAACATTTTTTTTTTTTTTTTTACGACGGCCAATCGCGCAATAGATTCAATTCTCGATGAAAGAGAGCGAGAGAAAATGTCGGTTCGCGAACGAACACGACCGACAGAGATCGCAACTTCGACCGACTCTTGCCTCCCCAGTCGTATCAATCATTAGAATCCGAATCGACTGGCTGACGGATTTCCCTTCGGACCGGAGAAAATGTGAGGTGACCCGATGCGGCACGGCGCCTCATCCTTATTATCCTGCACACCACCTGGAAGGTCGATGAATAACTCTTGAGGAGGGATTCTCCTCGACGCGACACCAAGGTTCGCAAACTCAACGAACACTCTCGCGGCGACCAACTTACATAATGGAACGGGACCAAGTTTGCACGCTTGTGACATAAGTACGCGTAATGCAATACGAAGAAGTTTCACCTGCGACGAAACAGTATAGGACGATGGTTGCGAACGAAATTATATCCTGCAAAGGGATGAAGCCGTTGAATACCTTATACATATACCGCGCTTTGTTTCGTCCAATTAATTTGTTTGATGATAAAATCTAATATACAACGATACGAATGCTTGTATACAGAGATATTTACTGAATTAGATTGCATAACGTGCACAATGCACTCGAAATTATTCTGAATTTAAATTCTCGGTACTAATATATAGCTCGGATGAAATTATAATCTAGGAGACAGAAAATCGTTAAGTTAAGTTTCTTATTTAATATTCGGATTGTGATATATTGCGATCTTCCCTTTTAATACGTATTAAAAACGTACCTTTTTACTCTTATTATTTATATTTTATATTTGTATATATTTTATATATTTATAATATAATATATATAATTATATATATATATATATATATATATATATATATTTAGAATATATAAAATATTTTATTTTTCAATTTCATATAAAATTTAAATTCCACACACACACACACATATATATTATAATTTTCACTCTATTATAATAATGACTATGATTTGCTAATGCAATTCAATAGAGTTCTTACTGTGGAGCTTGCTGTGCGTTATAGAGTTCTTATGAATTTCTCATAACTTCTCAGGGAAAAAAACAATCTTTTTCTATATAGTGCGCAAACACACAAAACCATTACTAGACCATTAAAAGTCGTTTTATACTTGCCCAACGGTGCAATTTTTTGTGCCACGCAATTACGATGCAATCTGATTCACGACGGTGTTTGTACTCCAAACTTTTGCAACCAAGAGCCAACACACACACACACATACACCCTCAAATCAAAAGTGTGCGCATGTGTACGTATCTATACATAAATATGTATTAACTCTTATTCGGTACAAAACAGCACGATATAACATTATGGAACAGAAAACGAGCAAAAAATACGTTTTTTCCCGCTGCTCTTATATGGCTGCTCTTATAAGAGGAAGGAATATCAAAAAACATTATATAGAAAGTGTCAAACTTTCTGTGAAAGTTCAATAAGATAAATGTTCAGCCGCATCTTGAAAGCCTTGTAGATGAAATATAAAATGGGAATAAAATATAATATAGAAAGACGTTATGGGAAACCCCGTGCTTTTCCACTTACATGTGAAGTACAGAATAATGCGATGAAAAGAAACGGATACGTTTCTTTGTATCTTCTCAAAGGAAATATAGGGAGCAAAGAGAGAAAAGTAGAAAGGTATTCTTTTAAAAGAAAAGATAAATTTTATATGATGACAATACATACAGGTATATTTGAAAAATGCGCGTATAATCCCCAGCGCTGTCATATTTGAATATGGACGTTGCATATAAACTCACATACATATGAACTTTGAGAGTTTTTAAAAAAGATAAAAATAACGAAATTTAGCATTTCTCTCGCCAGATGAATGTTATAAAACCCGTTGACATTTATCAAAAAATGTTAATAGTATAACATATATAATATTTAGTACTTGCCAGAGATTTTATAACCTTTTGTTGATATTTATTATTAATATTTTTAAATTGTATAATTTGAATATTTTAAAAACGCAACGTATTTATAAGAAAATTATTAAAATTGCAAATACAGTATATGTACCATACATGTGTAAAATCTAAAAAAAAATGGAAAACAATAATATACCTACTGTTTAATTGCAAGAATATCTCTTTATATAAAACATCTCATGAAAAAAGAAGCTAAAGGAAATATACCTTCTCCACATTTTGATAATTTTTCTCGTAATGAGACGTAACCGTTTGGGGCTGAGCAATGAGAAAAAGGAAACTACAGACCGCTGATAAGCACGGCAAATAAAAGCAACTCGGGCAATTTTGTCGCTCTATTTTTCCCGAGCACACAAATTTGTCTCTGCGCGTTGTGATCGGTCAAGTCCCACGTGGGAAGCGTTTCACGTGTATGGAGAGAGATAAAAAAAAAGGGCGGAAAGTCGAATCGGCGTCCTCGTACGCGATGATCATTCGACATTCACGTGATCATGAACTTCACGCGGCTCGTACAGAGGAAACTAGTGCTTTGTGAAGTGAGGAGGTAATGTGGCACAAAGGCAAGCGAACCCTCGCTCGCGCATTCCTTTATACGTACTACGTACACCATTAGGGGTAGCGACTCTCTGCCTCGCTGCCGCCATTACCGATTCTCTTCTCGTATGGCATCGATCAGCGTGCCGCAAAGCGGAGTTTCCGAATTAATTATACTCGCTCGTTGTGATAACCGACGTTTGCAACGAAAAGGTGCGCTTTTATCTCACTCGGGACGACGACGTACGCCATTACAAGTAATCGATCACGGACGAGCAGGTCACGGGATATTTATGTCCCTTACGTTCTCTTATTCTCTCTTCTCTACGTTCTCTTTGCCTTCTCCTCTTTCTCTTTTATATCCGCCCTTCTTCAACAAAACGGGAGTTAATGACAATTTCCTATAAAAGAGAGAGAGAGAGAGAAAGTTCTCTCTATCTATTCATCTCTCTTTCGAATATTAAAATAGAAGTCAGCCGAGTAATAATTTAAAATCGATATTCTTTAAGCGCGAATATATGACGTAAAAACGTGGTAAAAGAGGCGAATTTTACTTTCTTTCTCGCGTACGAACTTGTCTAAAATCCCCTACATGCATTTTTATATAGTTTCGCAAATTTTCATAATAAAAATCGGCGGGAAAAACTGTTTCTGGCAGTTTTATCTCCGCATTCGCGACTTGATTAATAGTTCAATTTTCAAAACCAAATGGTTTTTCGTCGCGAAAAGAAATAACCGCGTATATATATATATATATATAAAATTCGTCTGCCTACGTGAAATAGTTTGACGCGAAAAAGCTAAAATATTATTATTCATGTATGCGTTGTTATTTTATTATTTATTTTTTGCTACTATAACGTGCTGAAATATTGCAATTGATTTTCTGTTTCATTTATACAGATATATGTGTTTTTAATATATGTCAAAATGGAATATTAATAAAAACACGAAATTAATACAATGTCCAACTATTAATTACAATTATATATAATTATGAAACGTGCCTTTTCATATAATTTGTATTATTGCTATTATTATTAAATTAATAAATTTCACGCATTATATATCATTATCATTTATTTATTTAGAAATATTGATTCAATATTTGCGAGAGATAAAATGATGTAAAATCGACGACAAAATCTTTGACAAGTACGTAACATATATAAATATGCGGTCGCTATAAGCTTTGACATGATATAAGAACTGCGTTTTCTGAATATATGCTCATAAAAACGAAGGGTATGGCTGTCCGCTCTAAAAATCTCTCGCGGTGCTTCCATGCATTACAACCCGGTCGTTTTCAAGAACCTGTATTTCCCTGGCGGAAAATTGAAGTTTGTGACTGCAGTTCTCCGTGGATCTTTTTTGTCTTTTTTTTCCTCCCTTTTTTTTAAGAGAGAATTTCCCGAAACTGCGATACCGCGCGACGGTGAAAAGTGAAAGGCTGTAACGAAGAAACTGCCACTCTTCCAGGTTGTTGCGACGTCAACTTTACGCATCGTAAGATACCATTTCGCGTTCGCCTCTCGAGAAATACCTCGGCGCTTTTTTATTATGGGGAAGCTGGGCACGCATATGGGGCACGAATAACATAAAAATAGATTGAACACGTATTATCGCATATACGGCGATTAATGTGGGGCAATTATTATAATCCCTTTAGTTTATACGTCGCCAGAGACTTGTCAAGCGTCCTACTTTAAGCAATTGCGGCACGACAGCGAGCGTTTTCTTTTTTTTAAGTAGCGCAATAAATATATGAAACGGCATCTTAATTTTCGAATAATTCTTTGATGAATTGAAACGATAACAATAGCACGATAATTGTACATGTCATATATATTTTATATAAAATGTAAAATTTATGTGCAATCGCCAATTTTATATAAATATTATATATATATATATATATTAATAGTGATAATAATAATTTGTTTAAGCTCTTAATATACAAAAAATGATCCAGTGGTTATTTGAGTCAGCAATCAATGATAATCGGGGAAAAATCGGAGGTTTCGTCTGCGAATAACGATAACATTTCGCGTTTCATACTTTTTGTTACGTGCGGAAACAGAAACCGAACGGAAGATTGAGAAAATGAACGGAGGGCGAGGATTTAATTAGCGACGACTATTGGAAATTGTAGAAAAATGGTCCAGTCTCTCTCCGTAATTAATAGATAAGCCTTCACTTGCGAGTTATTTTCATTTTAATCAACGTCTACCACTCCCGAAGACTTTATTTAGAAACCGATATACAATGACAAAACAAGAAACAAACCACTTTTCTGGTGCGCAATATGAGAGAATTTTTGAAACGAGGTGGTTCAATAATAAACGCTCCAATTCCGAATCATATTACGATCCGCTTATATCCGCTCATAATTTTTCCATTAGCTACACGGATTTCGATTAACTTTGCAGCAATCTAAGTATAAAGTTAAGAGATTAAATTATTAAGTTAAAATATCAAGAGTGTAAATTTCGCGAATATATATTTAACGTGTATTGTTTAGCTATTGTTTATTTGATGGTTTCGATTGTAGATCTCCAAAGTGCAGCCTATTCCCTATTGTACGCGTATCAACGAGACATGTCGGTCACACAACATCGAACGTGTTAACCGTACTCCGCTATTCAGGACTATTATAACTGCCTGCCGTTTCATCGAGTATTAAGAGGGGAATTATGCCTGTTATCTATTACTACAATAATAAGAACAATTTGTACGATGGTTAACACAAAATTATTATTTTACGATATCAATTATATTTATTATAAATTTAAAGTGTAAGACAGACAATATAAGAGCCAAATCGCGGATGACAGTGCGTTATCCCAACAAAACTAAATTTTTTCGTTAGAATTAAATATCTGTGCACAATATATGGAATTAAATCTCTTGTAGAGATTATTTCATTTTTTAAAAAAATCTTGGCCGTGACCAAATAAAATTTGGTGCCTTGTGCACAGATATTTAATTCTAACAAAAAAATTTAATTTCGTTGGGATAACGCACTGTTATCCGCGATTTGGCTCTTATTGCCTGTCTTACACTTTAAATTTATATTTATATTACAGAGCCTTGTTAAACTCTTAATTTATATTTATTATATTTATTTTGTTATTTATTTAACAAAAATAAATTATAATAAATCGCAGTTTAAAAAGATTCGATTTATTTTGTGTTATCTACTATGTTTTCCTTTCCTATCCCTATTTTGAATTATGCAACCATGTTCTATTATATGCCCCATTTTGAATTATGTAACAAGAGTCCTCGGAAGATTTATTAACGAATATAATTAATCGCATGAATCTAATTTACCTCTCACCGCTTCTACACCTCCTGAATAATAATCGGATGTAAATACGTTTATGTTTATATACCTATCAGAGTCTCTCTTCTAACCGGTCCCTTAATGGATGCCTTTAAGCCTCTTATCGACGAAAGTATTACTCTCCTCTCCGTATCCTTTATCGATATAGCATGAAAGTATCATGTTCCCTCTTTTTGCTACATTCTATATTTTATCGTATGCATATCTATCAGCGTTAAAAAAATTAATGAGATAGTCTCTACTTTTCATTTAACGTTAATGTATTTCGTGGAAGAAACCCCGAAGTTCGGTTTCAAGTAATTAACAGGAGTAAGCGCTTACGAAGCTTCAAGTTTGCCGATAAAGCTTCATATATGAAACATCTCACTACTTTACAAGTACTTTATAAGTATTTTATATAGATACACTTTCTAAAGAGTAGGCACGATCAAACATATCGCGAAGCTGTAATCGCGCCAAGTTTCTTCCATCGAGATAATAATACTCGTATCATTAAGCTTTTCTTTAGCATAAAACTCAATAAGTAATTATTATTTATTATTTATGTTATTATTGTCAATTTGAAATTTTTGTTACTACGTATGCAAGTGAAAGAAAATTTCAAATTATGCAATAATTTTATTTTGTTAATTATTTACGTATTTGAAACAAAAATCGTATCAAAAGTGATTCACTGCAAATAATATATATTCAAAACAGAAATCTAATAATAACGGTTTTGCATTTATTAATATAACACGCGTTGAAGAAATGGTAATTTTTTTATTTGTATTTTTCATGAGTGATATAATGAAAACGAGATCGATCCAATTACCATATCTCGATAGTATTTCTCTTGGTGCAGTAAATAAGCAACCAGGTCAATCACCTGCTGCATGTATTCATAAACTAACGTAATAAATAACATGACAAACTAATAATAACATTCTCATAAATACAAGTCTATAGAGAGAAACAAAGTAGCTTTAATACCGCCAGCTGTTTGTTACAAAAGGACAATGCATCTTCCGCGAGATATATATTTCTGTTGAATATACTTATATTGTGTACCCTCTTATACTCCAGATATTGCGCGGAAAATAGCGACATTAGATAAATGCAAGTAAAACGTTAAGTAACGTATTGAATAATCCATTCGCCAAGTTGAGTCACCTATTTTCATGAATATTTATATATGCAACAGAAAACATTTTTGCATGTATATATATATTGTTTCGAATAAAGCATCCGGATCTAAAATAGGAGAAAAATAGCAGATATATAATATAAATATTTGAAGACGACATTTATTTATATATAAGAGGAGAAAAGGATCCGGATGGTCTGCCGAATGAGATTTTTATGACGTGTCTGTAAAAGTCGATGTGCGTGCAACGGAAGAGAAGAAGAAATGTGCTCCTCGGAAGAGAGAAGCGCATTTCTCGCCATTCTTCTATCGGATTCTTAAGCGGCTCGATACAGAGAGATCAAGCTCGTATGGAGGGAAATAAAAGTTTCACCGCGATATATATACCGTGTTTCCCTGTCGTGTGACGGCACTGCACAGGGAAATAAGCTTCGCTAACCCCTGGAGGTCTCCCTTGTTGTACGAACGCATATATATATACATACACAGATATACAGGGTGTCCCAGATTTAATGAGACATTTATGAGGCGATTTGGAGACGATGTTTCCTCAGCGAAAATGTCCAGACGCCAATCATTTTCGAGTTACAAACTCGATGGAAAACAAAAGCTGTTTTGTAAACTAAGTCTTGTGAAAATAAATTATTAACAAAACTACATTTTTAGTGAATTTCAGGTAAAGTTTGCTTTGATAGAATTTTTTTTAATTTATTTTATTTTAATTTTTATTTATTTTTTATATTATTTTTTTCTAAAAATCTTTCCTCAATGGTAAAAGTCGACCAAACTGGCAATCATTTATTATAAATAATTAGTTAAAATAATTTTTATGTAACTTTTTATAGATTTACTTGAAAAGGGCTGCAATGACAGCCGAAACGTTGTATTTTAACTAATTATTTATAATAAATGATTGCCGCCAGTTTGGTCGATTTTTACCATTGAGGAAAGATTTTTCTTAATTATTACTAGCGAACCTTAAGGATTATTATCTGTATTATTTTTTCTATTTTTATTTATTTTAATTTGTATTTTCAGGCTTAGTTACAAAGATACATGATTTCAACAATTGGGAACATTAAAAAATGATGACCTTCCTCGACAGTTTCGCTGAGGAAAAATCGTCTCCAAATAATCTTAGAAGTCTCCCATATGGGACACTGTGTATTCGCTCTACGTGCTGCTCTATGCGCCCTACGTCGACAAGTATGTGTATATATTCCGAGAATTTATCAAGAACGACGTAAAGCGCCCGTGGCGGTTCTGTAACAAAAGGACGCATTGTAACAAGACTTAATAAATGCTTACTCGCGATCCTTCTACATTCCAGGGAAGCTTGCAGCGCGAAACGCTTAATTACTTCACAAATAATCGGCTTGATTATTATGGAAAGAGAGAGCTTTCGTATTTCTGCACAAACATATATGCGGTTAGAGAGCTCCCAAATTCATAATTTTCGGAAATGCTACTTTTGACGTATTTATGTGTAAATGCAAAGCTACGCGCAGAATAAAATTTGCTGAATGAAATTATATAAATGATCATCTAGATGAATTTTTGACGTCATCTTATCTTTATATAGATGATAAAAATATGTATTTTAGAACCGTAGCATTTGTAAATAAAGTATAAATATATTTTTATATCTCTTTTATTATTTACATAAGCGATCTTAAAAATAATATTATCTGGAAATTCTAGACGAATCACCACACATAATTTTATCTTTTATTCAGATTAAGATATCTAAGCACAACATTGGCTATACGCGTTTAAAAAAGCTATTTATCTGGCCTTGTAATAAAATTGATACGAGATAAAAAACGAAATCGGAAATACAGCTATTCTTTACGTCGTTTTATAAGCGATCTCGAATACTCGATTCGAGCAATGTACATCGAGACGTCACATTTTAAGGGAGACGTCTGCAACGTGATGGAAGTGAAATTTCCTGTTCCTCGAGACGAGAAGTCGCGAGAGGAAAAAGAGAAAAAGAGTAAGACACGCTTCTCCGCATTGAACGTAAATAGAGATAGATTCGGCCGATATATTTGAAAGCGCGTGAGAAGGAACAGATGGGGAAGCGACAGGGAAAAATATGACGCGAATGGTTAAGTAGACGTACGCGAAGGTAAGGAGAATAAGCAGACATTTTTCTCCGACAAGGGCGAGCAGCTGTTGAAGAGGCCACCGTTTTCGGTCAATTAACTCCCTACCTTCCTCGGGATTTTGCCAAGCCGTAATAACACGTGCGCGTATTCATGTTATAGCGACGGATCGATAGTTTTTAAACACGCGATACAATCTTCTCTCCGCATTTCCCTCCTCACCCTCTTCAACCCCTGCCCGACCGTTTAATTGCTGGACACTGTGTCACGAGAAGGAAAAAAAATGAGAGTTCGGCTTTAAGCACGAAAAAGCTGTGGAAGAAGAAATGAGCCACGCGACGGCCGGTTATTATCTCGCGGTGACACAAAGCGCTCTTTTCGCGGAGGAGAGACTTCATAATTATTCTTAATTACGTCGATGTGGAATTCGTATGAGTGTGTGCGTGAGTGCGCGCGCTCGGAAATTGCCTCTCGAGCCCTTCAAAGGGTTCGAGATCGAATGCGACTGCTCGTATCGCATTTTTCGCTCTCGAATTTCCCGAGACCGGAGAATCCAATTTTGAAAAATAAAAATATCGGAGCGATATTAAATAGTATTAATATTTCTGCGAAATGAGAAAGAGAGAGAGAGAAGAAATTTTACAACTGGTATAATTTTATCTTTCATTTTACACACCGATGCCAGAGTATGATAAAACGAAAACCGCGTAGTAGCGCGAGAGGAAAGAAAAACAGAAAACGAGATCCTTCGTGTGAAAATAAACCAAAAGTTGGGAATACATTTTTCTTTGTATTTTTTCTCCTCTACGATTTTTACCTCAACTTTTATAGCTTGTTTGTAGCGTACCAGCCATAAATCTGTGAATACACCGGCGGGAAACGACCTCTAATTTCATGTTTCGAGGAGACTATCTGGGTGTTATATCTTCTCCTACAAGCTTTAGAAGTTTATGCAGAAATAAGTGCGCGGAAGTTTTATTCAACGCCAACATTTCTTATTATGTCTCTGTTTAATTAATCTAGCACGCCGATATTTTGCTTCCAAAAATTATAATATTATATAATAAAATTATTATGTATTGAATATTTATTCAAATCAAAGAAGAATTATTTTTCATCGGTATAAATATTTATAGACTCGCCTTTGAGAGAATGTAACATTAAACGCGTTCCGCATCGCATTTCTCTAGATATCGAAGAATACGTGACCGCCGTATATAATTGAATTCAAATGAAAAGGGAAAAAAATGCGCGCATGAAAAAAAAAAAACATCCGCGAAAGTGTGCGAGATAAAAAATCGATAGCAAACGTTCGAAATATCGAAAAAAATGTTTAGCATGGGAATTGTCCTGGACGGTGAATGGAACTTTTCTCATTTTCGTCAACACCCACGAATGTATAGTATGTCGGGGCCGAATGGTTGAAGGATACCCTGATACGATTCAACTCGGCCGCACGATGAAGTATTCAGGGTGACGTAAACGTACTCGAAGAATGATTGGCTCTCTCTCTGATCAAAGATTTCTAAAGCGAGTAGTACAAAAGTACACGTGTTTCGTTCGTGTCCTGATCGATCGGATGGTGAATTAGGTGAAACAGATCCAGAGTGACAAATAAAACGTCAATGGGAATATATCGACCCGACACGAAGAATGCGCGGTTCTTTTTTTTTTTTTTACCACTTCCAATTTTCAATAATTTAGATCGATTCTCGTTCGACATTTCCATGTTCTATTTGAAGATCCAAAAAATTCATTGGCAAACGGATGGCAACATTTCAAATTAATATAGATCGAACAAAAATAATATTCCAACTTTTCAACAAAATGTACAAAAAAATGTTTGATCTTCTTTTTTGTATGTTTCTTTCAAATTTAGGTATTTTTACGGTCAATCTATTAATCGTACATTTTATTAATTTGAGTCGTGATATTTAGATAAATTGAAAATAAGATAAGGAAGGATGTTTAACCGCACTCTTTAAACGGATATTAAAATAGAGCGTGACAAACGTAAATCGGTCTGAATAATTAAAAAACGTTTATCTTTGGAACAAACCCTGATAATCATATTAAATGTACATAATAAATGTTCACTCCTCCCAGGATACGCATCAGAAAAGTTTAAAACCATTTTATTATACGAGACGTGAACATGACAGCATCATTAATTTCTTCCGCTGTAAAATTTGTCTGATAAAATTGCGGAGGCGCCCATATTTTACGGATAAGACTCGTTGCACGTCCGTTCAGTAAGATTGCCATTTTCCAAGATCAAGATTGTGTTTTCGAGGAAGAAAGGGCGAAGGGTCCTGATCGATAACGCATTATTAATATAGTCGTAATTATTAACTACCAGCACAGAATTTAGGGTCGATTAATAAGCTATTAAAGCCATAATTCACTTCGATAATACCAAGTGAATGAACCGCGCTAATTAGATATCACGCTAATGCTTTTGATCGAAAAATTAAATTACATCAAAGCAATCATTTTAAATCATTATATAATTATGCGATTTATATTCTCATAATTCATTACGCGTCTTACATGCTTTCTATCATTAAAAAAGCACAAATTCTAGGGAAAAAACTTAGCCGTTGTATAAAATAGATCGGATTTCTATTGTCGAAGAGAGATGAATATTAAATTTTCCAATTTTAAATTTTCCGTCTTGCAGTTCATAATTAATCGAATACATCGTTCTGGATTGTGCTAAAAATCGTATCTGGCACATGAGAGCAGCATTGGAGCTTGACACAAATTTTTTTCGTGCTTTCAATGACAGTTCACTTTGAAAAGAATACAAATTAATCCCCGGGGGATGAATACGACTTCCGCGTGACTGTCGGGTATAGAACCGTATAGTAATTAACAAACCATGTCCGATCCATTTTGTTTATTGCCGAAGCATCGAATGCACCGTCCGTTGTAATTCTCAACACAGGACAGATCGACTATGGGGAAATGCCTTCAATGAGAGATCAACGACAAATAGATCGAGAGAGAGAGAGAGCTCGTCCGAGCGTTGCGGACTTTGATGTCACGCACAGTTTGAAGTTCAAACAACTGAGAGCACAGGATAACGTTTACACGTAATTAATCCATTAAAGCCGGCCGGTATCGGGGTGTATCGTATACGCGATCTCATTTAAATTCTATGGAAACAAACCGACATATCTCCGCGTGAGCCGAGGATTATCCTTAAAAATATTATTCGGAAATTGCAGCTTAATTACACAGATTTATTCTCTCTCGCCGGGATTTTCACGTTGCGGTATATTTTAAACAAACGCATTTTTCCGCAGCGCAGTCTCGCACCTCGAACGAATTTCATAAAAGTTTCACCTTTGACTTTTTATCGATCCTTTCTTATTTAATGTGACGTGTTGAGTTACACTCTACATAAAACTTGAAAATTAACTGTTAATCCTCGCGAGACCATGCATAGAAGCTCTTCCGCCGCACAGAGAGAAGCACATAAATATCAAATTACCAAATTTAATTAGATTTTGATACATGCAGTAGCGAGTCAAAGTAATCCGATGACAAATGTTCAACTGACAATTTCCAATCTTGAACTTATTATTCTGGAAGAAGACAATATTTAGAAAACAATATTTTCTTCCAAAAATCCATTAATGCATTTATATAATCTATACATATAATTTTTAATCACTTTAGTTAAAAATTTTATTATAAAAAAATATTCTATAATAAAAAAAAGCCCTCCTCTTATTTAATATATTTTTCAGTTGATGGAATATCGACTCCAATAAGTGTTTGAGAAATAAAACAATAAAGTAATAAACTAGCCATCGAGTTTCTGTTGAACTTGCGAATTATTCGGGCAGCATACTTTTATTAGTTTCATCGACTGTAAAGCTATACATGCTGATGACCGATTAGGATACAATGGAGTGTCGACAAAGGCGTTATTCGAAGAATTATAGCATTTTAATTACATCACAAATTTCGCGCTACGACACGCTCTTGTCTACCATATAACTCTACGGTATTCCGATTTTATGTCTCTCTTTTATCTTCAATTATTCTTTTGATTCTAGATCTATGATCCTATCAATCTTTTTTAATACCAATTATTTTAACTCTTTGGCGTGGCGAATAAAGGTGTTTATTATTTTTCCTGTAAAGCACTGTAAAGCTTTAAAAAATAACTCTCTTAATATATTTATATCCAAATTTTATATTCATATTTTTTAATTTAATAAAAACTTAATAATTTTATATCCCTTTTGTTTTCAATTATTCTTGATTTTAAATCTACGATCCTATAATTCTGTTAATACTAATTATTTTAACTCTTTGACGTCGCGAACAAAGATGTTTATTTTCCCTGTAAAGTTTTAAAAAATAACGTTCCTTTTATATTTTCATTTTACGCGTTAATATTTTACATTTAATAGGAACTTAATAAACTGATATTGAATATTTTTATATTATGGATAAAATTTCATAGCTATTTATAAAATATTTATAATAACCAATAACACATAAAAAGCATTTTCTATATCAATTGATTTCAGTATCGCGATTGAATATAATTTAAAAAAAATCACTTTTCTGATTAAATCAGAACATTAACAACCTCGAGAAATGTCAAAAGACATACGTTAAAGATGATACCCTTCAAGACTATTCTATTCGAAATTCGTTTCTCGTAAACGACGACAGTTTCTCGACCGACCTCCTTCCTAATTTATTGACCTGCCCGGATGGCGAATGCCGTTCACATATTTTCGGACCGACCACGTCTCATCCGGTGCAGCGCCGCAATTGCGGCAATTGCAACGCGGCTGCAGCTCGAGTCCGCGACAATTAAAAAGGCGATGCGATAATCAAGAACAATATAAAACGATCGCGACAACTATAAGTATTAAATACTTTCATTTATAAGAGAAGCTACAAATTTTATAAACCTGGATCTTACGCAATCTTGTCGTGCGCGACTATAATTAAAGAGACAATTTCAAAATAATTACAATACTTGATTACGCTCTTTCTCACAAATGCGTGACTTTAGTTTGAAATAATAAAATGAAATAAATTTAATAATAATATTATTATATGAATGTAAATAATAAATTTAATCAATAATAAAATATGATTTGAAAATATGAAACACACAGAATGATAAATCATTGGACACGAGATTTGATTTAAATATTTGAAGCAGTCTATTATATGATGTAACGTGTAATATAATATATAATGATCATATAATATAAGGTCATACTTGAAGAAAATAATATAGAAAAGATGAAAATTTGAAATTGTCTGGCGATGTGAAGCAAAGGACACTACTACGTCAGGTTACATCGTCTAAATCATAGAAATGGATCTCGGTTGCCGTTCTATGTAACTACGTCTCCGAGTTAACTCTAACATCGCTATGTAGAACGAGAAACGAAATATTTCTCATGAATATTGTATAATCGCTGTGTCCACATAGTCGATCTGTAAGTCCGCAGACGGTTTTGAATTGCAATTTCCTCTATTCGAGTATTCGTTAAGTTATACCTGGCAAGGATTGAATTTTTCAAATATATACATTTTTATATTTATTATTGGAAAATATCTCGACAATTTTATAATATAATACTTTACGATATTACTATTAAAATATGCAGCATAATATTAATAAAAAGAGTTGAGTTTTTATAATCTATTCGCCGAGAGTTTTTAGTTTTCCGATATATTACAAACCTTTTGAAAACTTTCAATATTGTTTAAATCCCTTTGGGAAGAATATTATACCTACATTTTTGTTTCCAAAAGATCTATTCAGTTTTCTGGAAGAATAGACCTTCATTATCAATTTCTCTCGTTTACTTTTTTCATATTTAATATACTTGGAATATTATGTACTATAGAATGTGTATTATTAAAACGTAGAAAAATCAATATAAAGCGTACTCTTTGGAATTAACGTATAAATAAAAATTTAACCCGGAAATTTAGTAACAAAGTGACAAAAAAGTTAATTCTTGACGAATGTATTGAATAAAATAAATATTCCTTTTCAGTTAATTTAAGGCTAATTTTTTATTTTTTTTTCCTTTACTTTAAAACTTTTAGCTTGAGTCTTAATTGCCAAGATGTTCAATGTTGAACTTTTGAAAACTTACAACAACTAACGACCTTCATTAATGAAAAGTCGATTTCAAAACTTTAAGAACATGATCATACTATTAATTCCAACATCTTATAACACACCATATTCCATATTTCCATAACGGAATATGACATAATAAAAATGTTTCAATATACACACGGATGTGCACTCGTTATAGTATAAAAATATCCCGGGAACAAATTTTTTATATGTAATTATATATAAATAATTGTATAATTATACATATAATCGTAAAAAAATTATATGTGAAATATGTCCATTTTTATACATAATGATATAAATTTATATATAAATTATAAGGGTTTATATATAATCATGTCAAATTATATATGAAGAAATACTTATTTAATTATTATATACGAGTATATATATAGATTTATATAATTATATATAAAAAGCACTTTTATCTAATTATGATGGACATATTTCATATATAATTTGCGATCATATGTATAATTTTATATTGTTATATATAAAAATTTTTTTCCCGGGATATAAATATTTCAATACACGCAGCCGGAATAAAGTCTATACAGTTCCAGTTTTGCTTATATCCATTAACTCCTGTCGCCGGTAATATTGCCCGTAAAATCTCACCGTAATACTCTCTGTCAACCAACGGCTAGTGTAAAAATAAATATATATAGAGATCTCTGTGGAAAAAGATGTGCGATAGGCACATCGAATGGAAATGTCAGCGAATGCAGCTAAAGCCGACTCTGAGATCTTATCCGAACGACAGATGGATACAAACCCGAAAGCCCCGAGAAAATGAAAATACAAGCGAACGAAGAAATCTGTGGAGCATATAACGCTTTTCCAAGCTAAGGACAAAACTTCCCGCGAAATTTTAAATCTGTCCCTTTACCATATCTCCGACGAGATACATAGCCTGGCTGCTGGAATCAATTATACCGTTAAAAGCACTTAACAAATTGCAGGAACGCAAATTGTAATGCGAAATCTCGTGAAACTCACTGGAAAATAGTGAACTTTAAACACGATAGATTCATTACCAACCGCTGTGTTTCCGCCATTTCCGACCATCATTAATAGCTTAATACCGAATTACATTTTCGTAACCTAATCACGTATAATCGTTCCACTTTACGTTAAGTTGAAAAATTCTATGAAAAATTGCTCCACGAGAGAAAAAAAAGAAGAAGACAATCGATATATAATTTATTGCTAAAACATTTTTGCAATAAAGAGTCGTAAAAATCAGAGGACATAACATAAAACTTGTAATTTTGCGTCATATGGATCCATAAATATCTACTGGTTTACGAGACAATAAATTCCATTGTATATTGTATGTTCGAGATTCAATTCAGTCTTTATATCCAACCTGCTTAGCCGAGCGTAGCATTGACATTTAAAAATTGTTATCAACTTTAAAATTGTTTAAACTATTACTAAAACTATTATCCTCTCGCTGAATATATATGATCTATTTTTTAAATAATAAAATTATTACAATCTACTCTCTCTCTCGGTTAAATATTTTTTTCTGTCACAAAAAAAAAATAACTTTGCTCGCAACAAGCATACTATTCTTGTAACACGAAAAAATCACATAACAATATTTCAATAGCACATACATTTGACGCGCGCAGGAGTCACCAGTAGATTTAATGGAAATTTGCGCAGTTTGTGTGGACCATATTCCGCAAAATTTACCTTTAATATCTACTACAAGTAATTTATTAACCTTTAGTAATATATTACGCAGCGACGACGTAAAAGAGATACATAGTACGTGCGTTGGGAATACAAATGACAATAATATTGTTTATAATTGCACAGCAACCTATTTGCTCTAACGCAATATGTATACATTCGCGATAAACAACGCATAATAACACATCGTGAGTTAAGATCCGTGCCCGTTCAATGGCATCGTAATATGTCGGTCACGCGACACGTAAATCGATTCTCGAAAATTCTACGTTATTTCCCGAGGGAGCATATTTTACGGTGCAACGATGTCGCGCACGCGTTTTGTAACTAGATTTTGGTTAGAAAGTCGTGAGAATGCTTATTTTACTCGAGACTTGCATTCCGCATGAAAAATTACGAACGTACATGACACCCTGCAAGCACATACAGGACAAGTATACATTTATCGAAAAGAATGTGGGTAAAAATAATGCTACCGTATTTTTTTCCACGCACGCCGTGCACATTTTTTTCTTATCAAAAAATTATATTCAGTCCTGCTCTAGCTAAATTATTCCGCGAGAAAAATGTTGCCGGGTATGTTACATTATTTTAAATTGCTTAATTAAATTATAAAATTTACGACGCGTTGTTAAATAAATAAAAAATAAGAGGCACGTATTATTATGCAACGTGATTTATCCGTGTTTAATCCTTTATCGCGTCACGCGTCATTTTGGACGTGCTAATATCGAGTTTCTTGTGTCAACAAGTGGAATGAGCTAACATTGGTCAGACGATGATATTACACACCGTACTTAAGACATTCATTTTTACAGCTAATCAATCAAAGTCTATATTTGTCTAAAAATATTTGTAATATTCTAACAATTGATACACAAGGATATTGGAGAGAGTTAAACAGACAGGATTAATAATAATATATGTTTTTCAGAAAATTAATTTCGTTTTTATAAATGTATCAAAATGCTTTAAATTTCCGTTGCATCTTTTGATCTCAATGCATATTTATGTACATGCAAACACGTTTCTTTATATAATGCGCATACGATTTGTAAAGATTAATATATAATCTCCGCATTATATATATATATATATATATATGTACGTGTTTTTATTATTTTTTTTAATAATTATACATATAAAGGTTTCAAAATTATGCAATGTAAAAGGAGAAAAAGGAGGGATATAAAAAAATTTTTTTAAACATATATTCCATACATATATAAACTCTTGTATTATATATGTATATTGCTAAAGTTAATGAGATCAGACGAAAGATGCTGCCAAAAAAGAAAGCACGTCACTAATAATAACGTCACTAATATCGCGAGTCGAAGACTGAAAATCATTTAATGTTACATTTACGCTACGCTTCGAATACCGTTCGACGGAAACGTCATCATCCGACCAATTGGCGTCTTCGTTCTCGCTGTGAATATTTTAGGTAGATCTCTCGGTAATACCGAATTAACTCGAAGCTCTGCATAATACATCCAACACCCCGGACTCTCCTGCGCAGAGAAGTTGAAAGCAGAGAAAGCGGCGACGCCGATGGAAATAATATACGATGGGGCCAAAATTCGTGCGGTTATTCATAGGTGACCTGTTCTACTCGCCCGAATATCGCTATCGATATCGGAGACGTAACCTTGACCGTTTCCCTTAATATAATGTATCATCCGCGCTTGCGTGCGTGACAGATGGATCATCGCAATCAAAAGTGTTGCTTCCCTCGTACAAGAATCCTAGGTCGGCGACGCGCGACGACATCACACAATCATCAAGATAAATAAGAGTTATATCGATTTCTAACGCGAGACTTACGGAGACTTTTACGAGATAGTATTTTTAATCCAGAGATTCTCATCCCCCAAAAATTATATATCTGCCTGACGTTTTTCAATTTATTGATCAGTCCCGCCACAACTTTCACCCACTTTGCTTAAAAGGTTGCTCGATAATCATTAGGAGAGTAGCGCAACGTGGTCGCACGTTGTAAACACGTTGTAAACAGTTCTCTCTACTCGTCCACGTACTATAATTTACAAATTCCTCACAATGCTTACACATAGATAGGGCTTTGTGAAGCATGAAATTATTTATTTCTTTACTTTCTACATTTCTGTTTATTTATATATATAATAAAATTTAGAGTAAACTAATAAATTATTTTATTTTAAAAATATATCCGTAAAAATCCATATATATATATATATAGATCCTATTCATATATTATATATTATTTATACATAGGTATATATAAAATTACTATTTTTAGGATAAATATGTAATGCGTAAATAAAATTTACACACTAAAAAATGTGTTTGATTTTTCAACTAAATTACTTTTTTGTTAATTGAATGATATTAATATTTAAGTCAAATATATATATACGTTTTGTTATATGTAATTTAAATATTTTTATATATTCAATTAACAAGATAATATTTAATTGAAAGGTTTAGTCAAGTTAACCAATTTTTTCTCAGTACCTACACATTCAGAATTTAACCTCTCTCACAGGTTACTAATATATATAAATATCTTTACAACCTTCTCTCTCTATTTAAGTATCTATATTTAATACATGTAATATCCGCATTCACCCTGAGAAAGAAGCGAATATTCCGTTTTTCTATTTTTGCTCCCCCATATGACTTAATGACGTGCGAAGGGTTGAGCTGATAAAAAAAGGTACGCGATTAAGTAATTGGCGTAATCCCGCGAGATGTTTAAATGCTCAGCGTCACATTCGCGAGCGTTAAAATTACATTAACGTGAAGATAATTAGTCTTCTGCGGGATAACAAACGCACAATATTGCAACATGCGCCTGTTTGTGTCTCCCGCGCGGTATAAATTGTGCTACATCACGATTCCATATCCGTCACACGACGTTCAGCCCTATAATACGTAGACTCATATCACCCACTTTCCTCGAAGCACAAGGTCCCTCGTTATACCCCACGTCGATTACAACATTTATAGCCGTTCGATTACATTGTTCCATCTAGCCGCCTATCCGGCCGTTACGTCGCTCTCGATATAACGTCGGATGTATACATATATATATACATATAAGCGTGCTTTGACATAAAACTAGTTATCTAATTGAGCCGTCCATTCCATGCATATTCCGCGGAAATTGGTCAAATCATTTCATTGCGAACTATTAATAGCTGCGTTGGTTAATAATAATTGATATAAGGATGCGCATAATGAAGATTATATATGTATATATATACACGTTTTAATCGGTATAATGTTACGAAATAATATATAAGATGTCGTAACGTAAAATGTCAAATTTATACAGTAGAAAAATTTGTGTTTGTGTTCTTATTAAAAACGGTCCTCGGTGGAAATTTTTGTGTTAAATATTGAACACATTCATGTATTAATTTTACATATTGCTGTTGTTTTTATTAAACTTATATGTTAAATTATTAAAGCAACTGAAAAAAGATGTAAAAATATGTTTTGTTTTATTAGTAACAAGATTTATCTGTTAAATTTTACAGAAGATTTTTCATTTTATAATATAAGTAAGGATGATCAAATCTAAAATTAATATTTTTAGTTAATTTTTACATTAGAACAATGTTTAATTTACACAAAATTTATTTTAAAATATTTGAAGTTTTGCATTTACTTTGGGTTAAAATATTTATGCCTCCATTTAACATATCCATATTATGTTAAATTAACACCATATGTTAAATTAACACAAAATATTATGTGGACCATTGGGGTGATATCTCTCTCTCTGACATGTGATATCTGTTAAATTTGACACAAATTTTTCAACTGTGTATTCCTCGTAAAAGTGTAAAAAATAAATACGTTAAAAATCGAGGTAGAGAGAAAAAGAGAGAGAGTCACTGCTAACAATAAAACGTACACACGTATAAAAACGAAATTTCGATGCAAATTCGTCGGCGCAACTTTTCGCGCGTAGAACCTCGATCGAGCGAAAAACAAATTACAGCTTTCCGATAACGCGCGGATGTGTATAGAGCAAAACACAGACCGGAAGGACTTGCGTCAAAACTCGTTAATTCGAACGGACGAGAACGGAGAAATTGCGTTACCTCGCCCTTTCCTTTCCCTCGTAGGAGGGTAATTTCAATTTCCCTCTTATTGAAAGACAGGCCTCAGGGCGAAACGTACTTATCACAGCGGGATAGATGAATCCTGTTTAATGCCGGAATGCCTGGTTTATATGCAATAACGACGTCCAGGATTTTCTTTCGGAAGCCTCCGATGACGTTCGTCTGAATAGCGTCCGGTTATATATATATATATATATATATATATATATATAGCATTATACTATTACAGCTCTACGTTATTAAGGCTCTCGCTTATTGGCACCTTGTTATCCTAGCCGTTGGCGATAAATTATAAAGTCGGAAGGGACATTATAAGACTCGTGTCATCGGAACACGGGTAGCGCGATAAATAATTCAACGAGGCAAATAAACTTTTAGCGCGTATTTCGAGAAGAGTTTCGGGAAGCAGGAGGATGAGGAAATTCGCTTCGAATCTCTGTCCGCGTGCAATACATTCCGGCATGTGCACTTATATACCAGCTGCGACCGAGAGCATATTGATTCGCGGACTGTCAACGTCTTATAACGCTCGCAGATACGCTCGCTATTGTTGGAATTAGCAAATCGATAGACAACAGTTAGCTGTGTATTAGTCGCGTGCATGCGATGCTCACGGAGTAATTGCAGACACTACGATGTAAAAAAAAAAGACACGATGCAAGTAAAGCAGATTATAGCATATAGTATTACCAATTTAATCCCCCACTAAATGGGACTTGATACTTCCCAAGGTAAGTTAAAAGTAGCTGTAAGATTTGTAAAAAAAACGAAGCAAGGATTACGATATAGTTTAAGGATTTTCAATTTAATATATACCGACGAGAAGGCGAAAAATAAAAATGCTGATGCGGAAGAAATCCCTCGATAAATTTTCAGCCGTGCCGAAATCGATTTTTCGGTCTGAACAAATCTCCTTCGTCGCATGCGATACCTATCTTCGCGGGATAATTTGTACGCCGGAAATTTCCTCGTGCGCGTAAAAACGTCGCGAGATTTTCAATCGCGATATACATCCGGCAAATGCCGAAGGGTATAAAGAAGTTGAGATCGCGAGGTGACATATGCGTGCGCGCAGCGAAAAAATGTCAAATCGCGACGAAAAAAACGCGGCGGATTCGATCTTGGGCGTGTAACGACGAATATAGGACGGATTCGTGGGAAAAATATTTTACCGGGGTATTGAAAGTTACAGTTCGGACTTTCCTTCCTTCCACCTGAAAAGCTCCTTCTTAACGCGAGAGAGACCGCGGCCCTTCCTCCGGTTATTTGACAGATCGCACGTGTGCGAGAAGCAGAAAAAGGGACGCGCGTGAACTGTGAAACAGCACGCGTATACATACTCGTAAAAAATATATGGTATTTCTTTTTGAAAGAGAGAGAGTGAATATTCCACATAATTTTTCTTACATCTCGCAGAGATGTATATGAATTTTGTTTATTATACATGAGAAGTCGTTTTTCCACGAAATATAAAACCCACGCGTATGATATTAATGAAGAAATAAGAAAATATTTTCAGATCTTTTTTTTTCCTTTTAATAAAGAGAGTCAAATAAATCGCTTGATGTGCAGTTTTTATCTGTTTATACTTTTGATTTTTGTATTTTTTGCTGCTGTGTGCATTCAATAAAAATATTATTATCTTTGTGAAATGGGCAAATATGTATGAGCTAAGGTACAACTTTATTTAATTTGCATTTCTCTTTTACGAGATTGAATAATATAACAAATACACTCTCGTATTTAGTTGGCTCTTAAATATGCTCTCCTTTATTAAGGACTGTCTGAGATTTATAGTGTCTGTATCAAAGTGAAGTTATATAAGTTTAAACCTGCGGTTTCCAGCCATAAGGTCAAATTGACCAGCTTGTGAAACTAGTTTTACGACAAGAGGCTAACAAACATCCGAGTCATTAAGGACGGCAAAAGCACAATGAGAAATATATATATATATATATATATATATATATATATATATATATATATATACATATTGTATATATGTATATATGTATATATTCTCTCTTGTGCTTTGGCGGTCTTCATTATACATATATACATAGGTATGTAACTATAATTTACAATCTTCCTTTTCGCCATCTTTCTTCTTATATATTACACAAATTATAATGATGAATTAGTCACGAAAAAACGAGATCAAACAAACATTTATCTTTATACATATATAGTACACGATTAGATGTAAAATATTTTACAGAAACTGTAAAATAAATAAAGTAAGTTTGCAATTTAATAAAAAGCAAGTTTACATAAAAATGTTTCCAGAAAATATTTAATTCAAATTGGACATAGTAAAAATATGTCGCAAAAAAAAACAAATCGTTCTCTCCATAAATATGTAAACGGCGTCAGTCTTCCTTTACATAAATCCATAAACAATCTATCTGTACAGTCTATTATGTTTGCCTACATCGTAGGGAAAAAGTACGCGATCAATAATATCGATTTTCTGTAGCAAAATTCAGTTCTACTACTCGCGTGATCGAACAACGAATCACGCACAGTCATTGTCAGTATATTTAGGATAAAATTTATGTTAGTGGTTGCGAAATTTCCGGCCACGTGTACTGTGCGTTCAAGTGGAAAATCGCTTCTATTGAAAATGTCACGCCCCGAAAGTCGCATTGTAGGGTTCGCGCCAAACCCTGCCTAATTTTCTGTACATTTACATATAAGCATGTTATATGTATACATAAAAAACGTAAAAAAATATTTATATTCTTCTATCAAAAAGACATTCGCATATATATATATTTTATTCATTTCAACAACGTGCTAAGATATGTATTTTATTCCTCTTTTTATTGAGTTACGCTGTAAACCATCTCGTAAAAGCTCACAGCCGTTATATACGTAACTTATATGATTAATGATTCGCTCAGATTCGCGATATTTGTATTAAGCGTGGAGAAAAGCGGTTAAAATCTGGAAATTTGCACTTTCACGCAAAGATAAACACGCCTTTAAAGCGATATTAAACGGACATTGATAAATATTCGTGTGTAGCTTACCGATAATTCGAGGATGCGAACCTATATCCTAGAGCTTCATTGAAGCGTGAAGGCGGATGGGATGAAGCCCGTCCGACGAGATCACGCACGTTTACATTCTCCAGGACGTGAAAATTACCTGGAAAAAAAACAGTGATTTATCAGAAAATGCTTCCTCATAACCGGATTTTTTTATCGAACATTTTCCAATGCAATCTCCCTCAAGAAATGAAAAAAAATTTCTTTGTAAACCTGTGTAATCTTTTTTAGTTCCTTCAGCTACTTATATATTACAGCTCTTTAACTTTTCCGAGACAAGATAAAAATGTCTGTTGGACAAAGCGAAAGTATATACTTTTGTAAAAGAATAAAGAATCTCTTCGTTCATCGTTAAACATTCTGAAATAAAAAAAAAAAAGACAATGAAAACATTTTATCTCGTCGCTACTCTCTGGAAAAACGAAAAGACTCGATTGCAAAAAATAATTTGGTTACTTTCTGCAATCTTATTCTCGCTCTTCAGCGATATATATGTAAACTTTCTATTTGCGTCGCGTCACCCCAAGAGACATTAAGAATTATTATGTCATAACGTAACAACGACGCGCACACGCTCGCATAATTAATATCCCTGTAATCGATAACGGACTTATAAAGAGGTCGAGACGACAGTTTAGGTTGGCACCGACAATCCGAAGAAGCAGATGTTCTTCTCGCGTGTCCTTCATTTTCTAAATTCGCGGGGATCGATCAGAGTCGAAATTTCAGAGACCCGCGAGATGGAAAAGGAGGGCGGAAAAAATGCGCGAATTAAAAGGGAAAAAAGGAGAAGACGAAAAACGATATTGTTCTCGGCGCGATAATCAACGCTACCACTATTCTATTTCCTTTCACTTCCTAGTCGGACGCGACTAGTCGGCGCAATTAAGCGAAGTAGCTCAATTGTTCCGACGTGACAGCTCGGCGCTGTCGATAATGCTTCACGGAAATCGAAATATGTACATACATGTGTTACATGACACACTCACACTCACACACACATACATAAGTTAACGCGCAAATCGTTTGACGGATGACAAAGTAAGACTCGCGCGCACGTGACACATGCGAGATCGTGATAGATCTCCTCCACATCGATGTCGCGCGAAATGTGCAAACATTATTCAGGTTATTGTTAGCTAAAGAGAGAGAGAGAGAGAGAGAGAGAAGAGGTATATGAAGATATATATATATATATGGAGATGTCCCATGCGAAATATATTAAATTTTGATAGCTCGAGTAAAGAAAAGTAAAGTAGTCCATCGTTATAACTATAATTTTCCAATACTCAACGTAATATATGTCTTTGCGAGTGAGCCTCAATTTATTAAAATTCGATTAAAAGTTAAGTCTCCTTAAAGTTAAGTGAGAAGTTTAGTCTTATCGTTTATAGCTGTTCTCTTTAAAGAGCTCTGGGTGGCGCTCATATTCAATGGCTAAAGTACTCGAAAATTGTTGGCGTCCAGACTTTTACTAAGAAGAAAAATAAAACTAGTTATAACTTTATATTAACGAACGAAATGCGAAAGTTTCGTCAAATTGTTTTTTTTTCTCTAATAATTATATTTAAACGGAAAAATATACACTATTAAATATATTAATAAATATGTTAAATATATTAATTAATTGTACACATTGGCGTTTGCAAATAACACAATATGCTAAAACATACATACATACTGTATGTACACATTAAGCTGGAGAGTCTCTCGTTAAAATATAAAATCGATGCAAAACACTCTGTACATTCTCTCAAAATATATATACCGCCTTTTGAGATACAAGTACTTTTATTGTTCCATAAGCCTCTTTTCCTTTCTCTCTTATTACACACACGTAGACACACACAAAGTGGGTGTGTAAAGTGACCTCCATTAGGAGTCACGCAGCGTATTGTCGACGCTTCGTGTCACTTATTAGCTCACGTGTTCGCAAAATTCATGCCAGCGGTATAGGTTGAATAAAATAATAACCTCTCTATCGCAATTCGTATGTAAGAAATATTTGATTAAAGATGCATAATCTCCGGAGCATCGCCATCTTAAAAAGCTGCACAATATACATTGAAAAAAAATTATTGAATTCGAACAATTATTTATTTCAATACTGCCTAATTTATTTCAAACTAATAATATTGATTTGAGGTGAAAAATATATATTTGATATAAAAAAATCCTTTTCAAAACAGATAAATCAATATTCATTTGTTTTAAATAAATGATTGATTATTAGGCAATATTGAAATTAATATTTATAAATAATTTAATCATTTGTTTTCAATATAAAAATAATATAATGTATCCAATTACTTTCAACTCTTATTTTCTGGTGAGTGAATTTTCGCCAAACTTTCCCGGTTTAAAAAAACAAATAAGCTCTCAAAGAGATACAGTTTTCCGCGAGCCGTGCACTTGGTTGCAAGAAGTCAGATTCAAGTTATTAATCAAGCACCTTGTCAAATATGCTTATCAAGAGAGTACTGCAATAACGACGTCTAATGAAGACTCTTCCGGGCGCCGAGAGAGCGACCGTGAAGTACCTGACCTACATAAATATTGACTATAGGTAGGTTTTCGTGCTCTTGGCCTTGAAATCACGCAAGGGATAGTCCCGTATGCTCAGTCAGACGTAAGGGAAATACCTCGAGGGACGAGTATACGACGTGAAACACCGACGGGGAAAAATAAAATACGAAACGGGGTGTACGTTCGCACAAAACTGGAAATAACATGCATTTAATCAATTGAGAAGTTCAATTCGGGATTCCGGTGGATTTATTTCCCGCAAAAGTGGCTTGCGGCTGTGCGGCCTGAGGTTAAGCGGTTTAATTTACGTGCAGCGTTTTAAACAAACGCTCAAATATGGGAATGTCATTCGTGCATCGACATAAATAAATCGCGTTGAAAAAAAGAAGACAATAGAAAAAAAATCGAAGAATCGTTTCCGTAAAAATGCACGTAATGCGAAAAGATATTTTAAGAATAATTCATACGTCAGTATGAGATTAGTTTTTGATGCAATGCCAGAGAGAGAGAGGTATAATCGCATAATTACGCGCACGATCGCGTCCTGCGTCATATAAATATAATGCATACAATTATATTTCTTTTCCTGCTCCTTTTTTGCGCTTCTCCACGCGGATTACTTTGCTGCTTAATTTCCTGTTGGTATTCCGCAACGTTATTCCGAATACATCAAGACGGTAACTATTCTGGCTTTAATCTCCGTGCGACGCGGCGCAACAACTTCGTTGGCATCAGAGATTTGCCGTATTTATTTATACGCGTCATACGTCAGCGGCAGCCCTTTCGTTTTCCCTTGAACTCCAATTGCGAGTTTAATATGACTTGGCGGAAATAACTCATATATACGGCGACAATGCCCTCATCGAGATCGTAAAGTTTACGGACATGGTTTACCAATGTACTTTTTCGAGCCAAATAAAGAGAAGAGAGAAGAGAGAAAGAGAGTGGAATTCATTCGTATATATATCGAGGAATGAAGATTGTGGCCGAACAAGGGAAACTGGCAAAACTCCACGATCCATTAATTTCAACCAACGACATCACTTCGGTCCATTCAGGAATTATCTACTCGATTAATAAGCACTTGTGCTACGTAACTCTTGCAAGAATTGCGCGTTGTTAAGTGAAAGATAAAATTATCCATAATCTACACGTGTATATATATATATACATACGTCTACGTACGTCAATGTAATGGCCACTTTTAGATGAAAGGTATTCTATACGCGAGATTGAAATAATCCAGTCGCGAATAGCAGCGGCTAATTTGAGCAAATTTGAGTAAATTTAAAGGATGCAGAAAGATTTACAAAATTGTCGAGATAAAAATTATACATGGCTTATTTCTATTCGATGGCGTGACAAAAGTCACTTTTCGCATCGTATAATTTTCTGTGAGTGAAAAATCAGAATTTACACATTTGCGGATAAAGATAGTGTTTTACTGTCACAATCGGCATAACTCGTTTATCGAGCGTTTCCTTCCTGTTCACATTTCAAATTTCAGCGCACATTTATTTCTTACAACATTCACAGACGATTCCCGTTAACGAGAATGTAAATCCATTGATGATTCTTAAATTATAAGTTATTGAAAGTAAACAGATAAAACAAAATGTTCAATTTCAAGTTAAATTAATTTTATCGGTATTTTAATTGTCTTCTTTTAATTAAAATATTAGATGCTTAAATTATTTTCAGTCTCAGCAATAACAGAAAGTGTACATACGACGTTATTTTTTTAGGACATTCGCAGTCAATTTAATTAACGAGTTATTAAAAGTGAACAAGTGAAATAATATTCGTTGCTCTACTTCAAGTAAAATTAATTTTATCGGGGTTTTAATTAGCAGGCCTCATTTTACTGCTAAAATATTTCAATCTAAAAATATTGTAACAATTCTTCCTTCTCGCCTATAAGAAAATTGACTCTAATAACAGAAAAGCAATATATCCATCCACTCTGTATCTTGCGATTACGTCCTGCGTTCAACCGGAACCCCGGAGTTATAATAATAATAATACTTCCATATCCAGCCTATACGTATATTAAATCACTGAAAATGCATCGATAGCTTCACCTCGGGTATAAGTTGAAAAAATGAACAGATAAAATATCAACGAGAGATAGAGAGCGCGATAAGCCTTAATCCCGTGAATACATTACATTAGATAACATAGAGCTTTTGACGAAACCCTCGACCTTGTTCGTTCCATCTCAGCTCACAATCTACGCGCGCGTCGACGTCTCTTTCTAAAATAAAAATACGCTATAAAAGGATGATAAGTTCGATGGTGTAAAATATCGATTTGTTGTTCTCGAATGAAGGCGGCTCGACGTAATCATCAACGGCGGTCAGAAAAACGTCGTGTTCACATCCGCTCTCGTCGATCGAACGATAAAATGAAATAGCCGTTCTTATCGTTATGGCATTATATAGTATATGTCACTCTCTCTCTCTCTCTCTTTTTCTCTCGACTGATTATCGAAAGGTTCCCTCTCCGGAGGAAAGAGGGGAAAAAATTCGTCGACCAGTTCATTTTTCCGATATGCAATTTTAAGCGGAATAACATTTCTGCGCGCAATAATAATAATATCGAAATTGTGCATCGTGAAATAATACCTGGTGGTAATAATTAATTCTTACAACGAAACGATTCATCCGATAATTAATTTCTCAAATTCTCTTGCAAATAATGAGAGAACCCGTCTTTTGTTTTTTAAAAATCATATTATTTATTTATAATCCAATTTAATGCAAAGACGTGTAGGATATTGGAAAGTTAATTTGGCGAACATGTTTTTTGTACACACGGTTCTTTCTCATTCAACAATATTTATAATTAAAATAGAATAAAAGTGCAGACAAAAAACGTGTTACACGGATGTAAGAGCCATCACTGTCGATTCACTTGCTTTAGTAGTTGATAAGACCATGTCAAAGATCTATTAATCAAAAGTACATCTTGCGATAAACTTCCTGAATCTAATATAGTTCTGTCGACAAAATGTCATCGTGAATAATGTCCTCTGAAAGACTGGTACGCAAATAATGATTTTCACCAGCGGCGACAAATTAGTTTTATATATTTCGCGATTATGATCACCTATATTCTATTTTATCTTTCTTTCGTAGAAACCTGCGCAACATACGATAACCAATACCACTCCGCGACATTTATTTGCTTATCACATAAAGGAACGGGTATTGAAAAAAGATATAAGTATCCCTCATGACACAGATATAGAAATACATATGAAGGATTCTTAGATTTTTAATATTAAAACGACAGTCAAATATCGAGTGTCAAATTTATCGTTGTCGAACGCGGGAAAATATATACGATCTCAACACCTTCGGTGCAGAATACGTCGAATACAAATGCGACGCATTAATATTGGAAGGAACATGGCGATATACTTGTAAAATATCTACGAAACGAATCGAATACACGAATCTGCTCCAGTCGGATCCACATAGGATAAATTTTTCATCCGATGCAAATTTAAAAATAACCACCAAATTATTTAAAGTATTCTGAAAAATGAAAGAGCCCATTTTCCTTCGCATAATATACTCCCGAATTGAATTGTACTCCAGGATACCTGGAGCAGGTTCTGTACCCGGAAGACGAGAGTACTCACGGTAATGGGGTACAACGATGCGCCGCGGAAACGCGCTCGAAGGGTATAAACGGTAAACGCGCACCGGACGCGGTTCGCCCGCCGTTGGAGGGCGAACCAGCGTTCACACTTTGCGCGAGTGCACGTTTTTCACGGGCGACACCTCGGCGTGTGCAACACTCAAGCTGTGCTCGACGGCACGCCGCGTATCATGATCGACGAGAAGAACCCGGGGACCAGTGAGAAAGCACCGGACTTTGACAGCGCGACGACGTCGGACCGAGTGGTGCAAGCTTTCTTGGCCGGATAAGAGAGACAGGAGAAAGAGAAAGAGAATGAGTTAGATGAAGAGAGGAAAGGAAGAGAGAGAGAGAGAGAGAAAAGAAAGAGAGAAAGAGAGAGGATGAGAGAAAAAGAGAGCAGGAAGGAGAGAAAATGTCAGGTACCGATGGACACCGATCGGTCTCACTGATTACTAACGAGGGAGAAAAGAGGGATCCGATTGTGAGAAAATAGATTGATAGGCAACCGCGTGGCAGCTAGAGTCGCGACGCACTGCTGCTTCACGGCTGCGAGTCCCCACCATGGATTTTCACGAGCTCTGCTACTACCCCCGCTGCATTCAACCCCCACTTGCGCACCGACCAAACTACGGCACCTCACCCTCTCTCTCTCGCGAGCTACCTACATACCTACCCTACCCTACCTTACCCCTATCCTCGGCCACCACACCCCCGCGACTTGCACACGACTTGTTCGCTCCCGAGGCTTCGCTCGACTCTCTCTCTCTCTCTCTCTCTCTATTTCTCGCGTGCGAAACGAGAAATGAAAAATCGACGCGAAATTGTATCCGTTCGATTCCGCCGATTTCGTACAACATCCGAATCGAAAACTTCAACATACGGGATTGCTGTAAAATCTTCTTATGCACTTTGAAGCGCTCTAAACTTCAGGACAAAATCGAATTTCATGACGTATAAAATCGTGTTCTCGCAAAGTTAATGAAAACGAGATTTTTTAAAAAAGAACGCTTTTTTTGTAGTTGTGGAGAACATTTCGTGGAGAGAAGAAAAAAAGATGTAAAAAATTTTGTTAATCCATAAATTGATTGTGCATATTTGAGAATGTCTCGGATTTAATTGGCTTTTTCTACACCTGTTATTCTTAGAGATATAAATTATTCAACCATTTTTTTATTTGCTTGTTTTTTTTGTATATTTTATACTACTAATAGATTTATACTTTAATTATTTATCATTCACATTCCAATAATGAAAGAATTAAACAATGTAAATGTAGTAGGATTCCAGCGGATATACTAGTGTTATATAGTAGATTGAACTATGCTAATTTGAACGAAAAGTACAGAAGTTTATAATGCCAAAATACTCCAATATTCAATGTAACAATTTAGCAAGTGCATTTAACTATTAAATACTTTTCACACACAGAACACTAACTCTCTTTCATGCTAATATTAGATTCTTAAGTCTCATTAAAAACTAAAACTGTGTAACTTGTGCTGAAATCAAAGTTGCAATAACATTAAAATAAATATTAGTTTTTTAAAAATTATATTTTTTTAATCTTTAACATTTTAAATTCTTTATATTCTCTAAAATTTTTATTTTAAAAAATTTTAATTAATTTATAATGTAAGTATATCTGAAAATAGTTACAATTAAAAATTGCAAAAAATCAAATTAAATACATCATCTCAAGTACAAAAAAAATACGCTAATTCGAATTAATTACTTTTTCTTACTAAAACATAAACTTCTTAAAATAACAAAGATAAATTACAAAAATATATTTTTTGGTGAATGTAAGTAGATAATTAAATATTTTATTTAAAATATATAACACAAAAGAGAAACAGTGTATGCATATGTTAGATATATGTAAATACAATTAAATAGAATTAAATGTCCGACAATAGATAGACACTATAATAAAGATAATAAAAAAGATAATGAAGCAATAAATAATATAATATCTCTCATGCACAAGTTGATCTCCTATATAATACACTTTTTTATTTGAACAGTTACGATCTCTGATAAATCACGGAAATCTTCTATCGATAATATTCGAGAAAAAAAGAGAGAGAGAGAGAGATGCTTTAAAATTTTTTTAAGCTTATCGGCATTAAAGTTATGAAAAATAAAATTGAATTAATTTCATTTTTACAACCTAAATTAACCACATATTGATGCAAGAGAAAATAAAAAAGTAATCATAAACAAATTATATTATTATATTCATACTTAACAACTCTTTAAGTTAATCATGATCGCTTTAGGACTACTAATTAAACAAACTTGACAATGGATCGAACAATCTCTCTTGGACTCGATTCAGTAACAATCAGCCCAATCAAGATTGATATTTCAATTGCGTTATTATATTCATACTTAACAACTCTTTAAGTTAATCATGATCGCTTTAGGACTACTAATTAAACAAACTTGACAATGGATCAAACAATCTCTCTTGGACTCGATTCAGTAACAATCAGCCCAATCTATGATCGCTTTAGGACTACTAATTAAACAAACTTGACAATGGATCAAACAATCTCTCTTGGACTCGATTCAGTAACAATCAGCCCAATCAAGATTGATATTTCAATTGCGTTATTATATTCATACTTAACAACTCTTTAAGTTAATCATGATCGCTTTAGGACTACTAATTAAACAAACTTGACAATGGATCGAACAATCTCTCTTGGACTCGATTCAGTAACAATCAGCCCAATCAAGATTGATATTTCAATTGCGTTATTATATTCATACTTAACAACTCTTTAAGTTAATCATGATCGCTTTAGGACTACTAATTAAACAAACTTGACAATGGATCGAACAATCTCTCTTGGACTCGATTCAGTAACAATCAGCCCAATCAAGATTGATATTTCAATTGCGTTATTATATTCATACTTAACAACTCTTTAAGTTAATCATGATCGCTTTAGGACTACTAATTAAACAAACTTGACAATGGATCGAACAATCTCTCTTGGACTCGATTCAGTAACAATCAGCCCAATCAAGATTGATATTTCAATTGCGTTATCTATTCATATGCGAAATGAATATCATGAATGCCAGGTTATATTACACATTTAATATTAGCTATCTGGTTCATTAATTATCAATATTTTGTTCAATTTTATATCTTTAATTTGACATCTATTATGTATTATGTAAATTAAAAAAATTAATACTAAATATGAATACGAATCATATTATGTAAATGCTGCAAAGAATATCAAATAAACAATTATCATCAGTAAATAGGGAATGTATCGTAGAAATTAAATTTTTTTTTAAGATGTTTGTCTTTGATGATTATTTGCAAAACATTTATAAATAGATTGAAAACGAATATATGACATCATTTCAGAAAAAGTTAAATTAAAAACGTTAAAAACATTTTCGAGTGTTGTTTCAAATAAACTAATGTAATAATTAAAAGAATAATTTCCGACGTTATCGAAACAGAAAAATAATTATATTTTTTGCAAGCATGTTTCCTGATTAAAATATTTAAAAATTATTCTTTGTCACTCTTGATCTTTATTATCATTTTAATAAACTGTCGGGAAATTTTTTCAAACAGTTTTGAATGACAAATGAACCTGACTTCAATCAAACTTTCTCTTGAGATTTCCAAGCACTTTCTTGTTAATGTGTGAGACAATACCGTACATAGATTCTTTTTTACAAAACAAAATTGTACCGCATATACGAAGCGAATACCTTTAGATTCACAATCGGTACACTGATGATGGTAACACATTTTGCAGTCAAAGTTTTATATGTGTGTATCTATCCGAGATTCAAACCGCTGAGACTAATAAGTATATTTGCAGAGAAACAACTTACCATCTAACGAGTTCGTGAAATTAACGTCCACGTAATTATATAAAATCAGTACTACTAAGTTTGGAAACAGTATTTATTAACTGCTAATAAGTTTTAGATCCAGTTCTTTCTCAACTATGTGCAAAAATTAATTATTAATATTGTATATTATAATTCTCATATACAAAGATAATTTTGAATGTAATTTTTATTAGAAGAAATATATAAGTATATATTTGCTTGCAAAAAAATTATTCTAAATTCAAATAACTTAAATATCTTTATATTTGTAAATCAGATTTATATCACTATGTGTGTACAACAATTTTCTTGTGATATATAATTATAACGATACTTTTATGACAAAATGCATATATTATTGTATATGACTCAAAATCTCATAAAAATATCTTAATTACAGCCCAGATAGCACCATGTCCTAAATGCACCCATAAGACATCTTTAAGATGTTTTTACGAAGACGTTGAGATATCATATCATAAGATTTTTTAAAGGCGTTTTAAAGATTTCTTCATGGTGTCTCATTGGTCCATTTTGGACATGGTACTATCTGGGAGATGACTAAAATATCTGAGAGCTTCATTAACTCTGCCATATATTTAATTCTTTTCATATGACTCATGTGCATGTGATTGCAAGGTTAGATAATAACATAAAAGATTTTCCTCATATTTCTATCAGCATAATACGATCAACTATGCTTCATCAGCTTTGAAAAAGGAAAAGCAACACCACGCAACAACGATTATCTTGGAATAATAAAGCTCACATTTTTTATGAAGCGATATAAATCTAACATGATATATCAATCAATCAATAAACAATAATTACATATTTTTTATAAACATCAAATAACAAAATATAATTAGTGTTGATTGCGAAATAATGAATCTTTTGATTAACTGATTGTGATTCATCGCTTATATCGTTATCTGCGTTTACAGTTCCGATAAAAAAATTTCAGATAATCGTAAAATTAGATATGTCGAAATATATGTCCATTTTTATACATAATTATATAAATTATGAGAATTCATATATAATCATGTGAAATTATATATGAAACATCCCAGATAGCACCATGTCTAATTAAGTGCATCAATGAGACACTATTAAGATATTTTTAAGACTTCTTTAAGACTAAGAACTCTTATGATATGATATCCCAACGTCTTCTTAAAAACATTTAAAGATGTCTTATGGGTGCATTTTGGACATGGTGCTCTCTGGGATATATTTATATATATGAAGAAATACTTTTATTCATTATATATATACATAAATGTATATAATTATATATAAAAAGCACTTTTATCTAAATTATGTATGGACATATTTCATACATAATTTTGCAATTATATGTATAATTTTATATATTTCTATATAATTTTATATTGTTATATATAAAAAACTTTTTACCAAGGTGCGATCTAAACTTGAGAACATTAATAAAAAAGAGAACTTCATTATAAAAAAATTATCTTTTAATTCTGAACAATACTTTTTGAACTGTAAAAATTTAAAATATAATCAATCATAACCCATACAGCACCGATAGATTGCAAAAACATTACAACAATCTTTCACCGCAACATTGCAATATTGCAAATTCACTGCAAAATGTTGCTACATCATTGCTGTTGAATTGCAGCAATGTTAAAATGTCCGCTTTTTGGAAGATTGTAACAAAATATTACAACAATATTGCAATATGTTATGAGTTTGCAATAATGCATTGTTATTGCAACCATAAACTAATGTTGCATATACAGGTATATAAATGTAAATAAATCATTAATGAAAATACGTTGTAGTTAATTTATATATATTACAATATATAAATTATAAAATTTGGATTACATGCAATATTTCCGAAATATTAATGTCATATTATTACAAGTGTGCTGGAATTTTGTGCACTTATATCTCTGCAATGTCTTTATAATATTGCATTGCAACTTGCAACATTGCAACGTTGCTGCAATATA
This sequence comes from Nylanderia fulva, assembly GCF_048542155.1. NCBI lineage: Eukaryota > Metazoa > Arthropoda > Insecta > Hymenoptera > Formicidae > Nylanderia > Nylanderia fulva. The sequence goes on from NW_028189622.1 coordinate 558,659, forward strand.
ATTGCAATAATCTATGCTGTATGGGAAGATATCAATCATTAGCTTTAGCACTCGCGTATACACATATACAATGCAAAGTTGTAACTTTGAACCGTTTCATTTAACAAAAGCTGTTTATCCCCAACAACACACATATCCGAAAGACGTTCAGAGGGCATCCTAAGGACACCCAGAGGATGTTCGAATGTCCTTTAGATATCCTTTGAATGTCTTTCGGATATGTTGTGCTGTCAAGGATATATATAATCAGAATATATATTTAAAAAAAAGTTACAAAAGTATTGTTACATTTTTATGAATTTTTTTACATTCTTAAACATGAGTTTCTACGTATGCAATAACAAGCAGTTAAACTTATTTTTCCTCTTTTCCAGAAAGCGCGGCATACGTGACAGATATGTACAGCGTACGTACTATGCACACTGGATCAATATATATATGTATATGTACGTATATAGACGGGGAAACCCAACGCACAAATCCAATCGCCTTGAAACATTCGTCGAGAACGGTTCGAAGGAATAAAGTGTCAAGTCAGCGTGTGAAAGGAACTTGAAACTGCCACGAAATACTAGAAAGTGTCGCGCTCCAGATATAAGAAATTTGCTCTTATCGCGACTGTATAGTGAAGATAAAGTGATTTTATTGGGTAATTATATATTTTTTGCAATACCCTGCTATCTTACGATATTGAAACTTTTTATTCTAGCTTAATCGTTAATTTATACCGTGCGAAAATGTTCCGGTACGCTGCTTCTTTCCGTGCGAATTTTGTCAGCGCGTATAGTCTCTAGTAGAGATTTCACGGGAAAGGTTTTATGTAAATTCAAATCCCCCGGAAATGCTTTATTAAAGAGAGTGATAGCAAAAAAACTGCTCGAGAGAAATATATCCTTTTCTAATTACTTTTTAATCAAGCTATCATAAACGCATACGTATTTGCGTCATTTTTCACACACACCTATATTATAATATCATATATCATATATATATATTATTACACGGAAATAATTATTCATCGGCGAGGAAGTATAATTATTCTTTCCGCTTAATTGCGAGCATTAAAACAACCTATATTAAAATATTTCCAATATCCCAACAAGGCTTTTAATCACGATTTCATAATTACAAAATGTAATTGCAAATTTTGCACATTATATATGAGTCTAACAAAGGACCCCGCCCGGTTCTTATGGAAAATGGGGTCCCGGTCAAATAATGAATAGTTTTGGAGTTACAGCGGCTTTAATATCCAATTGACGCCGGACGATATCCGTCATCCGGCGTCAATTGGATATTAAAGCCGCTGTAACTCCAAAACTATTCATTATTTGGCCTGATGACCATTGAGACTTTTAATCAGTGAGTCAAAATCTACATCATATCAAAAGTTGGGCCAATTTGACCGGGACCCCATTTTCCATAAGAACCGGGCGGGGTCCTTTGTTTTTTTTATTCAGATTGGAGAAAAAAATTAATTTTTGTATTACTTTCCCTTTTGTCTTTAGGTCTTTATTTATTTTATTTTTTTTTTTGCTTTATATATTTATTATTATATATGTTCTTTTAAATTTAAAAATATCCGCGCTTTTTGTGACGTAACACATCAGCTGTTTTCTGCCTGAACAGAATTCGTGTGCGTAGTGTATTTTTATCTGTATACGATGTTTCTGGTAATTAATTTTACAACAAAAGCCTTATCGGTTCGATATGAACTGATAAGAGATACTTCAGAGTATGTAACGTGAGACGTTTATCTCTTTTCTGATTATGTATATTTACTATAAATAGGAACAAATATGCGTAATTTTGAATCAATGGAAGACTAACCTAAATTCACGGAGTGGACACAGAGATTATAATTTTTAAAATTAAAATTATTTATGTAAATATTTCAATATCGCAATTATTTACATAGATATATGAACTCAGTTTTATTCAGCATTTTTAATGAAATGTTACAAAATACGCAATTTATTATATGAATGTAAAAATAATTTTTTTTTTTTTAGAAAAAGTAGAATGCTTACAGCTATGAAACTTTTGTTATAAAATGGTTTTAATGGTTATATATTGAAATATATAAATAATATAAACAAAACTCGATTTAATAACAAGGACTTTAGAAAAGAATTCAAATTATAATCTCTATTACTGTAAGAACTATTGAAGATCTATAATTTCAATTATTTTTATTTAAATATATAGTATTTCTATATATCACAATCTTATAAATTATTTACATACTAAATTTTTCTTGCTTGTTTATAGAGACATTGTCAAACATGAATCAACAATGGTTCGTTATATGTCTTTTAATAGCATGTGCACATCTATCGCATCAGGTAAATAATAAATATAAAATAATTTTGCTATATTTATTAATGATATATTTTAATATATTAAATTATATGTTTCTCTCTAAATAATCTATTTCATATAAATCAAATATATATTTTTCATAAATCTATATTCTTTGTTACGAACACAGATATCAACACCAAATTCAATAACTTATAAAGCAGCTGTAGTAGAATATAATCCAAAATATGTAAACAATGCCAAGGAGACTTTAAGCACAAATTCTGATGCATATGTTAAACATATTAAAACAGCTAAGAGAAGGGTAAGTATCTTTAAGAAAAATTATTGTTAAAACGTTTTATATTAGAAATATTTCATATAGAAATTAATCTAGTTTGACACAAAAAGTATTCTCTTACCTTTCACAATATACATATTCTATATATAAAAATTTATTTAAATCATCTAAATATATAAATATTCTTTAGGATGCTGATATCATTGTTTTCCCTGAAGATGGATTAACAACAACTAATCTTCCTGAAAGGGAAGAAATGGAAAATTGGACAACTATTATCCCCGCTGCTTCAGAAAACTATACACCTTGTATTAACAGTACTTTTGAAGTCAGTAATGTACGTATCTTGTACATTCTATAAAATTTTTTATAAAATCAATAATGTAAATTTTTGTCAATTTTAATTATTGTAAAAAAATTACAGACACTGAGAAAAATCTCTTGTGCTGCAAGAGGTAATGAAATTTATGTGGTAATCAATATTGCTGAGAAACTGCCTTGTACTGAAAATGTATGCCCAAAAGATAAGATATTTTATTATAATAGTAACGTTGTATTTGATCGCACAGGAAAAATTATCGCCAGGTATGTTTATTAACTTTGCAATGTATGCGTATCTCTAACAACACTACACTGATGTCTAATTATGATAAATAGGTATCGTAAAACGAATCTTTTTATCGAACGACAATTTAATGTGACATTAGTACCAGAAATAGTAACTTTTGATACTGATTTTGGAGTCAAATTTGGAACTTTTATATGTTTTGATATATTATTTTACGAGCCTGCATTACAATTAACAAGGCTTCATCAAGTTACTGACATTGTATATACTACAGCATGGTTTTCTGAAGCACCATTCTTAACAGGTAACATATATTTTTCCTGTAGAAGTTTGAAGTTTCATAAAAAATGCAGAGTAATATGATATTAATTATTTCAGCTGTACAAACACAAGCAGGATGGTCATTTAGTGAAGATGTGAATTTTTTAGCTTCCGGTTATAACAAACCTAGTGTTGGTAGTACTGGTAGTGGAATTTATTTAGGTAATTGAATTTATTTTATATATGCTTATATTTATAAGAAATTTGCCATGCAAATGTCTGTACGAAATAATTCATCATACAGGTCGTAAAGGAATTGCTACTGCAATAATGTCTAACACTATACACGAAGAAGTATTGGTATTTGAAGTACCCAAGAAAAACAAGAAAAACAGATTTAATAAGAACCATCACGATCATTCAAAAGGCCACGATCAAAAAGTTGTATCATACAATACTAAAGTTTCACCACTTATGGAGGAAAGTATGCGCGAGAAGTTATGGGAAAATAAAAATAAATTTGACAATACAGTGATAGATAATAATACCCTATTTTTACACACTGACAATATTAGTGCCTTTAAAACGTCTTCCTTGGAAGGAAACACCAACAAGACTGTCTGCCATAATAACTTCTGCTGCGATTTTAAAATACAAGTTGTGACACTAGATTCAAATACAAAGTATCGTTTAGTAGCTTTTAATGGTCTTCGTATTTATGGTATCGTTGAAGCTGGCGTACAAGCATGCGGTATAATTCAATGTTCAAACGACGCGATCTCATCGTGCGGTTCTGTACAAGAATCGAAAACAAAATTCGGCAACATTGAAGTTACAGCAACGTTCCACGATTACAAGAACCTTTTGATCATGCCATCTACGTTACGTTCAGATTTACTTCCGCTTTCTAAAAACTGGACATATGACGAACATGTTCATGATGATCATGTGCACGTTAATATGTTTTTAGATAACAGTACAAATAATTTAATAACGTTTGGAATATATTCGAGATACTTTAAGAGCGATGCAAGTAGAATAGCTTCTGATGTTGTTCACTATTTCATAGCATTATTAGTAAGTTTGTTGTTATCAAGATTGTAATTTGTATTTATTTTCTACAGATGCAACGATATTGTATGCATCTGTGGATATATTAATTGTATTAAATATATATTTTATATATAGATATTTATAAATTTTATTTCGTGCCTATGGGTTTGTTAATGGTTTTTAATAATGCCAATATAGTTCAACTATTTCACTTTTAAATTAAAATTTTGATATAAATTATATTTATATATATAAAATATTGTATTTAAAACTACTCTTCTGTACTTTTTCATGTAATATATCATTATAATTCAGTATATTATATTTTATGTAATAACAATATAATTTAGAATGCATTATAAGAACTAACAGATTGTGATGGATGAAAAAAGTGATGCACAATATTTCATATACATACATGTTATACTATACATATAGATGGATAGACTAAAAAGTTAGAATAATCGTTTGTTAAAAAAAAGTTATTTTTATATATTAACGCAGTTATATATAATTAATAAAATCATAAGCACGTTCTTTAAATAAAATAAATAAGTGAAACCTAAATTGAAATTCTTTATATCTTTCGTTAATTTATACTTTAATTTACACTTATATTGTGTAATATATGCTTTAATGATGTATATTAAAGGCATTTATATCAAAAGTCCAATCTAAGTAAGTTTAATTTAAATCTAATTCATTCTAGTCCATCCATTATATATCCTATACATTCGTTATACTTCAAAATTAAATAACAGTTTATCTCACTCACCGACACCGATGCACATCAGCGGAGTGTAATTGATATTAAACTACGTTGTCTGTAACATACAAATATAAAATCTATATTATATATATAACACCATTCAAATTTAATTACAATTTCAAAAAATTATTGAACGCACCAAACTTTATATTTGATGCATAACAATAATACATTACACATAAATATATATATATATATATATATATATAATAAAATAATTTTATAAATTAAAACATTTTTTTTAAGTAGAAACTTTTATAAGAGATTTATATAAATATTTATATAATATCTCTTAAAAATGTATGTAATATCTCTAAGTTGCTCTTGTTTAAATTGTTCAAATAAATAAAACTGAAATATTGTGATTTATTATAATAATTAATATATAAATAACGATACTCACCTTAAAGTTGCTTCACCGATGCTCGATGCCTCTCCTAGGCCTCCTCCTCCTCTCAGGTTGTCAGGATCATCAAAATCTAACACGCGCGACACTTTTAACGGCACTCCCGCACTCGTACGCGCGATACATTTAACGGAACTCCCGCACTTCTACGCGCGATATTTTTAACGACACTCATCCCGAATTCCGAATTTTTCGTTGTCTCTGTAACATACAAATATAAAATCTAAATTATAGCCACATTCAAATTTAATTACTATTTCAAAAAATTATTATTGAAGATGCCAAACTTTATATATGGTACATAATAATACAATAAATTATATATAAATATGTAAATAAAATAATTTTACATAAATAAAAAAATTTTTTTAATAGTTTATATATAGGATTTTTATAAATATTTATATTTAAAAATTTATGTAATAATTCACCGTAGTAAAAAATTTTTTTCAAATCAGCTCGGTAGTTTCTACGAGATTACTCCGAACAATGAAACAAACAAATTTTACCTCTTTATATATATTAGTACAAATAAATATTTAAATATAAAAAATGAAAAAATAAATATGAATACATATATATATATATATATATATATATATATATATATATATATATATATATTCGTTGTGTTATTGACAATTGAAGTCAGAGAAAAAATAGATAAAAGTTTTGTAAAACTTCAGCTTCAAAGTTCAAAGTCTGACAGTACAATAAATGTGCCAAATAAGCTATAGCGATAAATTTATCGGTTATGTTTTATTGATAAGAAAAATGTCTTTTGCAAAACAATACATTTTTAATGTTTTCATTTCGAATAACAATAAATATCTTTCATTCTTGCTACGACCGGATCCAATAAATCGTAAGTATCTATATAAAATATAAACTTTCTTATATATTTTTTTAGATATTTCCTATTATAAAACTTGTTATATTATTGACTATTAGAGATTAGAAATATAATGAGTAATAGAACGTAATTTTATATCTGCCTTTAATAAGCAAAGTTTCATATATAATTGTTTGCATATTATTTCGATTTAGACCTCAAACAATTGTATAGATATGCTCATACCGATATACCGAGACCTAATTTCGAAGAATATCGACGAAAATCTACGCAAGATTCCGAAAAACCGGCTGCGGAAAATATCGAGAAACGAAAAGCGCTGAGCTGCGTTGCCTCTTTTAGTGCGAAAAAGATTTTATTATATTATTTATAATGTTTTTATAACACTTTTGTTAGTATACCATTCCTTGTCTCTTTTACTAGAATGGATACAAAATATTCCTACAAATTCGCAGCAAAACACAACAAATATACAAATATATGCTCTAAAATTGTAGACAGCGTAAAATTTTTTAAATATATTTTTTTTATTTTATGCTTTGTCTAATTTTAATATATATTTGTATATTATATATACTTTTTTAGCCGGTGGAGTTGCTGGATTGTATACCTTTAAATCTCATCTACTACATTATGTACTCTTCTTGTCGCCTTCACGAGATGTGTTGGCGGAAGCTCAATTAGAAGTGAAAATAGGTGATATACCGGAAGGGAAAGTATTAATCGTTAAGTGGCGCGGAAAACCTGTTTTCATCTATCACCGGTAAGATGTAGTACAAATTAAAATAGTTATTAAAAAAAGGCATACAAGCGAAAAATAATAAATTCTGAATAATTGCTGTTTAAAAATTTTTTATTAATTACCGCGCGTATCTCAATATAAATGTCAAATTCAATATTCCGCTTTTATTTAATATTACTTTTTTGTATTATTAATATTATTAATTTTATCATTTTTTAAATTATTTAATATAATATTATTTTAATATTCAAATTGTATGAATGATCAAAAATATTGTTGAATGCATTTTTTTTAATTTTTGCAAGTGATGTCTCAGCGATTGCAAGATAAATTTTTATTTTAAATTTATCCATGTAATACAATATATTATCATAATATATTCCATATATTGAACTTACTTCCAATGATCAACAAAAAAAAATACATATTTATATACAGGTCTCAATCGATTATCGAGCAGGAAAGAGCCGTGAGCATATCGGGATTGCGCGACCCGGAAACGGACGACGATAGGGTCAAAAGGCCGGAGTGGTTGGTCGTGGTGGGGATCTGCACGCATTTGGGATGCGTACCGATTCCGAACGCCGGAATTATATCGGGCGGCTTCTTTTGCCCGTGTCACGGCTCGCACTTTGACGCGGCCGGTCGCATACGAAAGGGTCCGGCATCGACCAACTTGGAGATACCCGAGTATAGATTCATAAGCGACGACAGTATCATTATCGGATAATTTTATTTATTTTTTTTTTTTTTTTAGATTAAAATAGATGTTAAGCAGTAAACAATAATAAATTGGCTTATATGTGACATAGTTGTAGAAAATAGAATTTAATTTGTTTCGCCCGATATACGAAAGAAAGCTTTTGGATTCCCAAAATCGAAAATTTGTAAGAATTAATAAAAAGATTTTTTTATCAAATTTTCTAATAATTATACAATTAATAATTTTGGTTTTTTAATATAGGAATGTTGTAAGTGGTTGTAAATTGTAAAAGAGAAACTTTTTTAATAGTTGTTTCTCTTTATCTCTCTCTTATAAAAAAAAAATTAAAATTTTAATTGGACAAATTAAATTAAATATTGCAATTTTAATTAGAAAAATAAAATTAGATAGACATATATATATATAAAAGAATTTTTATAAAATTCTATATTATGCAATTTTCCATAATAATACAAATAATAATAAAGCTTGATTTTTTAATATATGAAAATTATTGTAAATGATTATATGGATTATTGTAAATGATTATGGATTTTGAAAGAAAAAGTTTTATATTTCTCTCTCTCTCTCTCTCTCTCTCTCTCTCTCTCTCTCTCTCTCTCTCTCTCTCTTTCACGCGCACATACATACATGCACAGAAGAGAATCAACATTTCAAATGGACAATTAAATTAGATATTACAATTCTACAGGACATATTTATGTATATATATGTACATACCCAACGGTGATTGCGTGACCAGCTGCATTTTGGCTGCAATAAAACCCACTTCGGCGAGCAAATAATGAAATGAATGGTTCGGCCGAGTCGGAGCACACACACACACACATACACACGAAAACGCCGGTATCAATATCCTCGCGATATTCGCGTTAAATAACCCGCGCGATACAATCGCGTTAACACGAACACTTCCGAAATTCGTTTCCACTTCGAGGAAGCACATTTCGCGAGGAAATAACACGAAATACGCGATACTTTGCCAAACTTGAGCACACACACACATACACATGGTGATTTTCGAAATCGCGAAAATTGACATATATTGAATGGTGCACGCGGCATAATTCACTCACTCGCGTTACTCGCGTTGAGGAAAACACTTTCGGCGTTCATTCGCGGCCGAAATTCACGTGTAAACGATAATAATTATACAAAATGTGGGAGAAGATTCGGCGCCTGCCAACGCGACTCGCGGTTCGATTACTTTTGAGACGGTTTGGCGCTCCAACTTTCGAGAATCGCAATTTGGCCGCGCGATAGTATCGATAGTATCGACCGACCGAGCGGACCAATGGGAGGTGAGCTTGGACTAATCGATTCTTCGTCGAGTCGAGTGTCTCCTCTTTCGATAAAGAGGCGTTCTTAACCTTGTAAGGCTTGTTTATATTTTTTCCGGCATCATTTGATATTTAATGTATATTTGAATAATTTATTATTTTGCACCGCGTGATTACGAAAAAATTGGATTAAGGTGTGAATGAAATTGATTGAATCTCAAAACGGATTTATAGGTGTCCTATAATTCGAAAATAATTGTAAATACAAATAAAAGGCGCAATGACTCCTCCGATGGAAAGAATTCAGATTTTGGAGGCTATCGAAAAGGATATTGTAATGTGTTTGCAAAGTGCGGGTAATTTTTTCAATTTTTTTTATTAATAACTACTTTTTTCTTTCGTTTAATACGGTTTGTATACCGAAATTTTGGATGCACATGTTACCGAAATATATTTTATATTTTTATACAGGACAAGCTTTACAGGAATTGAGTAAAGAGAAATGCAGCTTAAAACAGGCAGAGTCGCAAACACATCAATTTTTAAAAACACTGGGACAATTGGAATCTAAGTTGAGCGAACAAATTAATTATCTTACACAGGTTTCAACAGGTTGGTAGAATATGCACTTATATTTTGACAGAGAGAAAAGCCAACACTTCTCAATTTATCTATATTATCAATATCTTATAGGTCAACCACACGAAGGTTCTGGATATGCAAGTCAGAAAGTATTACAAATGGCATGGCACAGATTGGAACATGCACGAAGTAGAGTTAATGAATTAGAGCGTATAAAAAATAAGTTACGATGAGTACACAATTTTTCTCATAACTTCAAATATTCAACTGTAAATATGAATAACATTGAAATAATTTGTGACAGTTCTTATAAATACAAGTTTTTTGAGTAAATTGCATATTTTTATTAGATAGAATCTCATTATCTTATTCAGATTTGTCATTATACAATTAAATATGTATGCATTCATTGCATCATTTTCAATAATTTTTACTAGAAATCAATTTGTATAATGTCAATGTTTTATAATCAATGTGAATTTTATAATGAAAATATATATACACAATTTTCTTGGTAATTCTTTTATTTCTAAGTGTATAATATTCTAAAAAAATACATAAATAATTTCTTTATATATATTGTCTCTTTATTCTATGCTTATCATAAATGGATATATGTTATGTATGTGTGTGAGATGCGCGCATATGTGTAACAAATAGTAAACTTTATGAAAAACATTCCAACAATGCATGATATATATAATGTGTTTTTATAATTAAAACTTGTATATATAAAATATGAACATTATGAACAACTTTTGGAACACTCTTCTTATGGTTATATATTTTTTGATGTTATCAATATCTTTATCCGTCTATGACTCCCATGCTACGTTTTACCGTAGCAGCTAATGAAAGTCGGGATCTTCTTTCTTCGTCTAATTGTTTTGTTAGTAGTGACATTTGTGATTGCAGGTCCGTCATTTGATTCTTCAATGTTTTAACCGTTTCAGATAATGTCCTGTGTACAGAGCATACATTAATATTGACATAAAAACGTATTGTTAAATATCACACACAGATATATATTAACTAATAAATCTTTGCCTGATTCTCTCTCAATTTTTTTCTAAATTAAATGAATAATAAAAAAGTATTTAAACAATATTTGACTTTTCAAGATAATTATTAGGTTTGAGTAATTTATTGTAATGAAAAATGTGTGTGTGAGACAGGTATTTTTTCAAACTGATATTAATTTTTTTTATACTCACCTGTCATTACAAGATTCTGAATTGCCTCTATTTTGCGCATAGGATACCCTATCGCGTGATTTTTGTGAATCATAATCTAACATTGCTGAAACATAAAAGTATAATTTCTTCATTCTTACATAAAACACCTTGCAAAATTTACAGCAGAAATTGTTAATGATTATCTTTCAAATCAATTACCACTTACAATTAGATTCTGCAGAATGTACAGTAAATCTAGCATTGACAGAAAGACAATAAGCTTCTATTACTTTCAGTATGATTGCATCTTCTTCAAACTGTCGCTCGTCTGTAAAACATAAATAAATAAATGACAGGAAATGATTTTAAAAATATTTAATACATGTTTAATACAAAAATTCTTACTGCATGATCGTTGTGGACGCGATGTATCTGTGGTAGTATCTATTTTTCCAAAGCTCTTAAGAGAATATATGGGAGGAGCGGGTCTTAATGATGCAAGGCTCCAAGGTGCCTTAATTCCTGGAGACGTGCAATGCCCCATCGGTTGTTGGTGCTTCCCGTTCAGCTGATTGATCATCTGTTACAATATAGAGTATAATTTATAATATTTCAAGAACATCAATACATTAGAAATGTTTCTATTATTTCTATGCATGCATAGCTTACAAATTATCGGTGCAATTTATTTATATATAATTATATATATTAATAGTTATATTAAATATATTATATATATTATAAATATATTATTATATAAAAATATATATTAAATATAATATATTTTAAGCATATAATTATATATTAATAATTATTATTAAAATATTTTTTATTATTACAGAAACTTATATTCTATTGTTTTACGATCCTACTTTTAATACGCAATTATTTTTAAAATTCAAAATCATCACTTTAGAGTGCACGCCCTACCTAAAAGCTAAAGCTGTGCCTACTCAAAATCAAAATCAATGAAACCTTTGAAAAATGAATGATGGCAATGCGATAAGATAAAAACATATGCGGAAAAAGTATTTGTGACGTTTCTCAAAGCTATCCTATAATGTATATATTGTGTTAGTAAAGCAATAGCTTACTTCACACAACATGGCTGTGAAATAAGGGCATACTCTTTTTGGTGAAAAAAATGATAATTAGTAAGAACACCAGCAATGGTTAAAAAACTGAAATGATCAAAGAAGAAACAGCCATGCCATGGAAGCTTGCCTTGTTCCGTGTATCCAAATATCGGGATAGGTTTCTTGAGCCACCAATGAGCATACAGTCCAGATGAAAACACTTGATTAGTTGGCTCATCACGTTCCTCCATAATCGGCTGTATCGGACGAATTACACGTCTCCCGATTCTTTTAATTACACACTGATGTGCATATGGTATCGGTTGCGTATACCTCTTTCCTTGCACGTTTCCATAATTTATTAGAGGTATAGTTAATCCAGTTTCTTGAATTTTTTTCCCGCTATTATTCGCATCGTTATTCGCATCGCCATCAATATCGCTAGTTTTCGCAAGACTTGTACATTCATCGATATTTTTCGACGAGCCCAAAGAATGGGCGCTATCTCGGGGTGTAGAGCCAAACGGCGAAGTACAAATACACTGATGCTCAAATTTATTCTCGTCGTTATCGCTTTCGCTATGAGATGTTCTTACGGGATCTGTATATTTCGTATGACTAGATGCGTATGACTTGTAACAGGAATTCATTTCAGACGAATTTAAGCGATAACTCTCGGCCATTCCCGAATCCGACGACCGTAAACTGGTATTCGCGCCCGTTTGCCCAAGTTCCGCTTTTACGCTATCCTCCTGGGCGATTGTCACCGAGTTATAATGAATCTCCGACATTTTCGGATAGAGCTCGATCGTTTTCGAATAATTCATCGTTAGATCGCCGTGCTCTCGGTCGTGCGGAATTTCCAGATGTTCCCGACAATACTCGTTACGCGCTTGAAATTTCGGCGTGTAGGATTTGCTCGACGCAAGCGGCAGGACGTGACTCATCGCGGCATCAGGTGGTAAACTTTTACTAGTTTCGGCGAAGGAATCGCGATCGGCTCTCGGTGTGAAATTCGTGAGCGAGGAGGTGCTCGCGAGTCCCACCGTACTAAGATCAGTATTATCTATCACGTATCTAACGTCCAGGATTACCGAGGATTTACGCAATATTCGCGGTTCTTCCTGTACATTACTCTCAGCAGATGCGTCTGACTCTGATCCACTGCTACGAGCGGTTAAAATAATATAGGTCACATTGCACTTTCTCATTTTTACATCGCTCAAGTCGGGCCTCAAAACATATTGCATGTATAACAACTTTTTCACTAATTCCGGGTATATGACTTTTTTTCTCACGAGCTTCGCAAAGTATCTCGAGAGTCGAGCGTACGGAGGATGATGACAACTCACACGTGACACTGTTGGCGATTTCAAGGGGCTAGTGCCTTGATCCTGAATCAAGAGATCGATCCAACGTTGTCTCTCTTCTTTTGTGGCACACAGCACGACGATACTCTCAATCATTGGTCCTTAAAACATATAACTTGTGATTATTTAGAAACCACTATTCTAAAAAAATTTTTTTTTCTTTTTTTTTTAAGAAAAACAGATGTATCTGTTTACTCGTTTTCTAAATTACAAATTGACGTTTGTTATACCTATTATAAGATAAAATTATGATACATAATAATAATCGTACCAGTGATCTCTAGAGCGTTTCTTATTTCATCTGTATCTTCAATTCCAGTTACATTAATACCAGTTAATGGGAGTTTTCCCTACACAAATAATACACAAAATAAGACCATTGTATATTAAAATTGTATTATTAAATCAGTGTATATATATAAATATTTTCAAATTTATACCTCATAAATGAAGGAACTCATCCTGGGACTTGTGCTAAGAACTAGTAGTGTGGTGGGAAATAAAACAAAATATCGGTCTCTGCGATCTACAGTTGCCAGAGTTACAGCTCCAACATGAATAATCTCGCCTAATGAATTTAATTCTTCACCTTCCCAGCCTTTAATTCCACTGGTTAATATTTGAAGTGCCAGCTCACGCTGCTTACGTATGGAAGCACAATGATCCTAACAATAATCCAACATTAGATATTATAAGCAAATTTACATAAAATTAAACGTTAATAACAATTGTTTTATATAGATTAAGTCTTGTACCGTGATTTCCCTATATACTGCTATACTACGTTGAGTATCTCCTCTATCTGGATGATTCTTTTCAGTATATCTTTCTAATTCTTGAAGCATTGCAGAGTACTTATCCAATCTTCGGAATGGCTTACTAAGACCAGTAGTTAATACCAATATACCAGGTGATATTGCTCCGCTATGTTCCATAAATTCATTTAATTCATCTCTATAACATGATAATGTATATAATATATATTAATATATTTGATCATTATAAAAATATAATTTGAAACTAATCTAATATCTCTTTCTCAATAGTTACCTGTATCTATCTAGTATACAAACAGCTTGTGGATGATTATTACAATATGTAGTATGAATAGATTTTAGCCTTGGTGCAATAGTTAAGAAAAGGTTGCCTATTCTTCCAGAAAGTCCTTGTAAAATGGTTGCTTCCAAATTTGCCAACAGACATTGGTGAGTTTCCAAGATTTCGTGTATATTACCAAGTAGCTGCTTATATTCATCCTTCTTCAGTCTATATGTATATACATAATTTCAAGTTTATGCTTTTATATATAAAATATGTAATTTATATATAAATATGTTTTCCTTTATGTTCTAGCTATCATATAACTTACATATTTGATGCCTCAAGAGGCTGTAAAAAGTTATTCACTAAACCTTGCAATTCTGCTACATTTACTCTCTCAGATTCCACAATATCTTTCAATACTATGTCGCGATTAAGTTTCTGATGGGCTGGTGATTCCTGTGGGCTTCTTTCTGGAGATGTTTTGATCGATGTATGACCACCATCTAAACATTCATTTATCAGATAGTATATAGAATGTTGAGAATATAAAACCAGATAAATTATACATAGTAAATATTCAAATTTAAACACATTTAAAGAGAGTTTATACCTGGATTTCTATATTCTTTAACGTAATTCGAGGGGAACCAACCAGTTTTATCATTTAACGTGCCCTCCCACCAGCCTTCATCATCCACTTGAGTTATCGTTATAATATCTCCTTTCTTGAAACACAACTAAAAAAAAAGAATATTGTGTAAGTAAAAAAGTGTTTTTGGAAATATATATGATAATATATTTTTCTGATATCGTTGACATTCTCAGAATTATTATCAGAGTACTCTCTTTTACATACCTCATCGTTGTTTTTCCCTTTGAAAGAAAAAAGCGCGATGACAAATTTCGGTGCATCGGGCTTCGACATAATTTTCGTGTTTCGTTAATCGCGAATAATCGTTAAACGTCAACTAAAGTGGCATTTCGTTCTCAAGGGGACAAACAGACGTTCAGCCTTCAAATGTATGTCTTTCACAGGTACACGAGAAGGCGTTTGCCTCGGGATTGCGTGCACAACATAATTCGCAGGCATCAAAACACCTCGACACGAAGAATCCTTTACCTCCTTTGTTATACATGTATTCTAAATATCCTTCTTCTCGCTTCTGTCACACCAAAGTTCACTTGCACGTCTGTATTAGATCGATGTAGTGATGTAGGTATGCATACTTACTTACACAACATACATATATATATACATTTGCCGAATTACACTCGCTATATCTATAAATAAACGCTGCACTCACGTGATCATACGTCACGAACGCGTTTCCCATAGAGCAATATAAGTAATATAACATAATATATATTATTATTATTATTATTATTATTATATATATATAAAATTATACACATAAAATTATTATTATTATTATTATTATTATTATTATTATTATTATTATTATTTATTATATTATTGTATTATTATAATATATTATAATATATATAAAATATAATATATTAAATAATATAATATATTATTATATTATTATATGTATATATATATAATATATATTATATATTATTATATATTATATAAATAGGTATATATAATGTATTTTTATTTCCAGTTCACTTTGTTCTTCAAAAAAAGACACATTATACAAACGCTAATGAGAGATTTTGGAAGAAGCAATTGTATTTTTATAATTAATTTTATTTCGCATGTATAAATTTATTTTCAATTTATACGTCAATTCAAATATCCCGCCATTTCTCGCTAGATCCATGACTCGTAAGTATGTTCAGAAATCTTACGCAAGGGATAAAGTAACATCTAATTGACCAAACAGAACGATGAGATTTTTGCTCCTTCCGTTCTGATTGGTGAATGAGACATTACTTTACTTACAGGTAGATTTTTGAACGGACATCTAAATTATTTGAGACTCAAGATCCATTTGACGCTATTTTCACTTCGAAGCGCAAGATTTTTCATCCTTATTAGGTCATTTTGAAACACTTTTCAATGTTGGGGACACAAAATAACGGACGAACGTGAAACGCACATTTTTAATGAGTCTTCAGAAAAATGTAGAGATAAAAGTTCTTTTTATATCGTACGACGATGAATATTCTTTTATACTGAGTAAATGTTAAATGAGGTATAGTATTATTTACATGTACCCTATAAGCATACTATATAATATATAACCACAATTCTATAATGCGATATATTGATAAATGTTGATTATTTTGATATCTCAATTTAGCATCAATAATCTCTATTTTAATTTAGATTCTAAAGATAATGAGAAAGATATCGAAATTAGATATTTTGGTCCTTTGACTCTTAGAGCCTTAAAATAAATTAACATTTCTTTTTCTAATCAAGATTAATTATATAGATCAACTTTATAGGATCTGTCCATTTCAATATTTTTCCTTTACATTTATTCAGTTATATAATTATTATACACTCTTGAAATAATTGCGAGTTACGCAAATTAAGTTTCAATTGCCATGACAATGCAACGGAAATTTATTTAACAACCGTTCCGGTTGAGACCAGCCGGATGTGCAAGCCAATTGATCTGTGACTGAATACCGATCAATTTGACAATACGATTTGTGTATATACATACATATATATATATATATATATATATATATATATATATATATATATATATGGCTTTTGAAGGGATGAGTGCAGATGCAAATCATGGATAAAACTGCATCCTTATTCTTTTATTTTCTCAACACTATTTTTGGATATTTTTGGATCGATGTTTTTTGCTGAGTGAACTCTTTTATTTTTATTTTAATTTTATATATGATATTAATTTAATTTTAATTACAATTTAAATAAAATTTAACTTTTTAGCGATTATAAAATTTAAATAATCGCGTTCGTAATTTTTTAATAAAATTATATGTACATAACCTCTTTAAATCAAATTATAACAACTTATTTTTATTTTTCATTAAATTTTAAAAAATGATAAAACAGTCGCGGATTAAAGTGGTTGTCAAAAAAAAAAAAAAATAAAATAAAATAAAAATCGAAAACATGATTTTAAGTCCGCTATATGTTTCCAGGTATGCATATTATTTGGAGACTAAAACGCCCTCTTTTTGGATCAAAAATCCAATTTTCTCTCCTTATCATCGATTAGGAATTGCTTTTTCGCATAATCGATCATCGCAACACTTGAAGCCATATGAAGATCAAACGAACATAATAAATAAAGAAGAAAGAAGCGGATAAAGAAGAGGATGCAACGTAAGGGCGAGAGAGAAAGAAAGAAAGAGAGAAGGGGTACGGATAGAGATAAAGCGATTGACCCTCGCTCCCTCAATGACCTGTCAGACAGATATGGTTCTACTAAATTCACTCGCGTACTACTTCGACCAGTCGAACGTGTGCTTTCTCTATAGTCGCCCTATGTCGCACGTTGTCGTCATCGTTTATTGATAAGCGTTGCACCTACCTCAAATTAACAACGTATATATAATATATTTGTATGTGTGAATGTGTGCGTGTAATGCGTGCTGAAAATTAAAATTAATTAATATATTAATCGAGAGTAAAAACCGAAACATGTGGTACGAGCTGCGTTCGCTCCAATCGGAAATGCGAGCAACAATCTTCTTGATGATGTGCTGCTTCCTGTGCGGTCTGTGTGCGAGCGATGAGTCAAAAAAGCTGAACGATACCTCGTCATCTATGATAGGTATATATGATTTCAATGTAATTTAAGAGCGAATTTTTTTGTAATAAAAGCGATATACTTTTCGTATATCGTTTGAATGTGATTTGATCCAATTGTAAATTTCACATGAAAAAAATGTGGCTTTTTCTCAATTGAAATTTTTCATTCTTGCTAACTCTATAAATAGTTCTATAATAGCTTATTAAGTTTACATAAATAATTCCAACTCATCTCTATATATATATTTTGTAAATTAATTAAATATGATTTAATTGAATATGATGTTATCCATGGATAAACAAACTTTTGCAATTTAAAACTTTAACTAAACTTCGAAAAATTAGTTTTTATATAATGTCAGAAATAAATAAAAAAGCGATTGACGTTATTCATTTGATAACTATGACGAACTATAGTTGCCACATTATTTTTTATGCAAATGATTCGCTCGTCTTACGCAATATAATCCAATAGTTCAAGGGGCAATCGTAGCATAAATTATTGTAGGATATAGAGCTATATCGTTTGCAAAATTTCAATAATTAAATTTCCGAACTATAATCTATCTTAAATATTTTAGGATAATTTTTGGAGCTATAAACATTTATTTGTATGATCTTGATTGCCCTTGATATTATATAAAATTTTTGTCATATTTAATTATACTATTTAATATTTATTATTTGACATTATTAATTAAGAATGAGGTGATGTGACTTATTCTAGATAAAAGTGAAGCAGCTCAGATTGCTGCAGGCGAGCAACGGCTCGGGGATCAAATTCGTGCGATTCTCAAGCATTATCAGCAGGATGATCCGGTCGGGCTTCCGGGCGCACCGATACCGGATCCGATGGCTGTGCCGGATATGAAGCATTCCTTTTCCATGTACACGATGAATTTTAAGAAAGTCAACGTTTACGGACTATCCAAATTCCATATCAAGCATGTAGAATCTGAGCTAGCTCGTATGCAGGTAAATTGAAAGATGATTAAACGAGAACAGTTGTATGTATAAATGGAAATGAAAAGATTAAACAAATGATCAATATGGTATTGTTGCATAAAATGAGAAAAAATAGTATATTTACTTTCTTCTGTCACTAATTTAAAAATAGTTACACAACAATTAATTTATAATATATAATTCATATATACTTTCAAAGAAAAGTATCTATTTATCTATAATATCTAATAATAAAACTATTTCCTCTCATGTTTATTCTCTATATACTTCTTTTCAAATTGTAAAATTTTGATTGATTTATTTTTTTTACATTATACACGTGCGTAATTTTAATTAGAAATTATGTCAATAAACTAAAGAAACTGTTAAAGAGATATAGCTAATATAATTTTGGAATATCTTATACATGTATATTTTTGTACAGTGTATGCTTATAAATATCTCGTTATTAATATTATATTTATATACATATATATTATTCATACTTTTATGTTTGCGGGAATTTTTTTAATTTTGAATTAATTTTTAATTTCTGTGATGAATATGAAAAACGAATGTATTTTTGAGGTGTCCGTCTCAGTGAGGATCGATAGTCTTGACATTCGCGGATTGTACACATTAGCATCGTGGCTCTCAAGATCGGCTGGCAATTTTACTGTGAAGCTCAACGGCGTAAACGTCCAGGGCATCGCCAGACTAGAAGTGGCCACAGATGGTAAATTACAGGCCCAAGACATTGACATGGATCTGACCTTTGAAAAGATCGACTTGGACTTCAAGAATCTAGGATTTCTGGGGTCGGTCTTTCAAGGTGTCATCAATTCTGTCGGCTCCTTCATCTTTGACAGCATCAAGCCATTTATATTAAAAGAAGTTAACACGAACGTTAGGTATGATATCCTTAAATTCCAGGAAAAATATATTCCCTTTGTATGCCGAAAGGTAATAAATGAAATAACAAAAAGAAGGAGAACCCTTCTTAAATAAAAAATAAATAGGATAAAAAATATCGGTAAAAAACATTAGGAACCAATAGGATTTGTAAAAAATTTTATCGTAACCTATTGTTTTACTTTTTATATTCCGAAAGAAATGTTATTGTTTCTTATCGTTTTCTTTCATTTTCTGTTATCAGTCGGATTCAGTCGTTAGAATATGATAAAATTCTTATAGTAATAGATTGCTTTTTATTGTTTTATTGGAATTTATCGAAAAAAAATGATTGAAAATTTATAGTAATCAATTGTTTTTAATCGTAGTTATGAAACTACGATTAAATACAGTGCAATTGTTTTCTATTGTTTTTTATCGATTTTTTATTAGGGAAGAAAATTATAATAAAATATAACAATATACTATAAAAACAATAATTGAATATTAATATAAAAAAACATTAATTATATATATATATAGATTTGATATACATTTTTTATTTATTTATTATTGGAACTTTTTGATATTTAACAATTTCTTAAACAAATATTAAATCTTATGTATAGTATATATATATATATATATATATATATATATATATTTATTATAAAATTTCACAATTTTTATAAAACAAACATTTCTTTCTCTGTTTCTCTTATTATATTTAGGTAATATATAATTTTTCGACTTATTTACTCTTATTCGGGGCATTTTTCAATAAAGTTGATACGTTTCAGGGGCGAAGTGAATAAGCAGATATCACAATTACCGCAGTATTTCCCCAATTCGATTTCACCCTTCGACATGGCAGTAGCGGAAGCTCGTAAGCAGGTTTCTGTAATGGGCTTTGATCCATACAAATTAAAAGATTATAATCAAAACATCGGTGTATTTAGTGTCGTCTCGTCACACACTTGGATCACGGGTCTGGCCAGTTTCTATCGCATGGGCAATGTAACAATAACCTTGGAGAATGGAATTGTGAGTAGAAATATGTAACAATTAATCGAGATGTCTCAAAGATGTCTTGAATTTCAAAAGAATTCCTATGCGAAAATTTCACTGGAATAACTATGTATACTATATTGTATAAGTGCGAAAAAAAGTTCAAAAAAATGACATTTATTATTAGATGAATATGAGGTTGTAATCGAATTTAAACAAATTTTGTTAAGAATCTTTTTGAGATAAAAACGACGCACTACTAATACGTAATCGTATTATCATAATTACAACGCAATCGTTGCATAACGTTACGTAAAAGTATATACCATTTGCTTGCAATTTTGGAATTTGGCGCGTGCGTGGGCATTTGTTTTTTGTTTTCAAAGCGAAAAGATTTATACGACACTTTTGCTTAGGTATATGCACTTGTGGATGTCGGCACCCGGGAGCTGAAGGGCAAGACGCATTGGGAAGTGAGCCTGATCGGCGGCTTCCTATCTCGCGCCGGCACCGTGTCCTTCATCGTACAATATTTCCGAGTCCAGGTCAAGTTGAGCCAGTCGCTGGACACGCGAAAGCGCGCCACTCTGGAAGACCTGGAGCTCGAGCTGGGCAACATCCAGACAAGAATCCACGGTGCCGGAACGCTCGACTATCTCATAGAAGCGGGCATCAATATATTGCCGAACCTATTACGGTAAATCATAATAGACCGAGGCCATTAATATACGTCTCGCGTCAACATTATCTCAAGGCGACACCTGTATTTGGCGATTTTCTAATCTCGATCGAATTAGAATTAGCATTAGGAGATGCGCGTCTGACGTATTTCTGACAAAGAGACACGTGGTATATATTTATAATAATAATACTTGAGAATGTTATAAATGTTTTTTGTTTAAATTTTTTTAACATTATTAGAATATAATACTCAAATTTTTTATTTTTACAAAATTAGGCTGTAAATTTATATTAATAATAATTGCAACGAAAGACTGAATATATATTTCCTCGAATTTTTTCTTGAATGTCCACAGATATTTTAATTATATTTATAATTTATAGATTTATATTTATGTATAATATATATATATATATATATATATATTTATATTGTATTAAACTTCTTCGTTACTCTTTGAATATTCTTTATATATATACTTCTAACTCTGCTTCACTTTCATATAGATATCAGATTATGGATGCGATCGAGGGGCCATTGAAGAGACGCATACAAGAAGAATTGAACAAGGTGAACGTAGAGGAATTGATCGATGAGAAAATTCCAATGATAGAGGAACAAGCCAGATTGCTGAAAAATATGGCAATCGTGGAGGAAATGATTTTGGAAGAACAAACACGGTCAAATCAAGACGATCAGCTGCCATTCTCCGATAGCGAAGAAGATCGGGGACCATCGTAAGAAAATTACAGATATTAAATAATATGATCGAAATATTTAATTTCATTTTAGATAATCTATAATTCGAGACAAAATGTTATTTATAATCTTTTATGTACCTATATAGTCTGACACGTATTAAATTGATAAAAATTTGAGGATTTTTATAGAAAAAAATCATATTATAAAAATTCTAAATAAGTTTCTTATGCAAATTACATTCGTCTAAAAACATAAGTCTAATAGACTTTACGACGTATACAAAAACGTACATTAAAAAACTATTATTATAGTAATACATATTATAATTATACTATATAACGCAAATAATAATTATTAATAATAATAAATATTTAGAAATAAGGTAGTTAAAAAATAATATTCGAGAGTAGATTAAGAAGAAATCTTTATTGCAAAAATATCGTTAGCGTGTGGGCTAGTACAGTTAAATAATAGTAAATAGTAATTACAGATTTAATAAAAGGCGAATGAAATTATGTGAAAGAAAATTACATGTAAAAGTAAAATGATCTTATTAACACTATTTAACATTGGAATATGCATATAACCGTCGCTTGAACACAACTGATTTGATAAACGAATATATAATATATATAATATATATAATATATTATGTATAATGTATTATATAATATATTACGTTTATATATACTTTATTTCTTGGCTAGTAATTGATCTCGTATGATTCATCGATAGTTCTGTATGTACACATTCTATACAATTCACATTCCTTGCTAAAATGAATAGTTACGTAAACAATCTTTGAACATATAAGTACGAACTCTAAATTAGGAATCATCGAGCTAACAATAATGCAAAGTACCTACAGCATTATTACATAAGGAGCGACAAGTTCCTTATAGACGCGGTAGCAGTTGACATATGTACATTTTAAGAACAAATCTTGACGTTACGAGCCGAAATTAATCTGCTGACGAATAAAGTTACATTTAGCAACATGTTATGCAATTTCGTAACAATGCTGCTATCCGTATAGTTCAACCGGTACCGCGTTTGTAAGAGCTTGTCAACAAAATAATTGGCAATGGCTACAAGTAATGATTATATATAATTCTCTACAATTATGGCTGATTTTATACCAGAGGCATTATCGCGTGAAAAAATTATTCATGGTCGCAATTATCGATGCTCGCTAATTTGTATTTTTAAAAAAATCTCGCGCGGATGTAAAAATTTAAAATCTTTTCAAGTCGCATCAATTATCAAACTATGGATCAAACCCTATAATATCGAATATAACGACCGTGATTCGTCCTTGCTGATATACATATAGTGCAATACTGATGTACATAAATTAATATATATTAGTAGCTGTTTACAGTTTAGACACGTGCAGTATATTGATCGTACGTATCTAATAATAAACATTCGTAGAGAAACCGAATAACGCAAACTTGTCGCAAAGACAATCTGGAGATCATCCAAACATTTATAATTATTATAAACGCCAATTTATTTAGTCATGTATAATTGATTCTGTTTCTTTTTTTAGGTATCGATTGTTACATAAAAAATGATTCGAATAAACAGTGAAATGTCGAAACACTCCAGACAGCATCAAAATCGAAACATGTCCAAAATTGGGACATAAGACATCTTTTAAAAAGTCTTTAAGACATCTTATGAAATGATCTTATGAAATATTTAACAGATATTTTAAAGACATCTTATATCTCAATTTTGGACATATATTTCGATTTTGGTGCTGTCCAAGGCAGTTTTGCGTTATCCAGGAGTGTATTAGCGCATTAAGCGGCCTTGATGGCTGGTCTGAAAGTTCGCATAATTGGTATAATTTTCATGCCCGGCGTCGGGAGTTCCAGTCTAGGAGCCGTGATGGTCAGGATACCGTCAGACGACAGACTGGGTTTCACACGACAGATATCGTAGCGACTGGGCAGTACGTAACGGCGCACGAACTGGCGCGACACGTAGCCGTACCAGTCCCTTTTGTCGTTACTATACCTGCCCTCGACGGTGATGATTCTGTCGTCGGTGCGTACAGTGATCTCCTCCGGCCGGAACTGCTGCACGTTCACGGTCACCTGATACTTGTCCTCGTCGCGCACAACCGTCGCTCCGCCGCCCACCTGGCGGTCCAAATCGTCGAAGATTTCGCGCCACGATCGGAATCTATTGCGGAACGACAGAAACGGTGATGGCCACAGATCATCGTGCTTCGTCAAGCTCAGGTGCCGAAAGTGCGACTCTATCTCCCGATGATAGCGGTCTATATCTTCCCACCAATTGCGGTAGATATCCCTCGATACCAGGGCCATGGCTTTCTAAAACTATAAATTAATGTTCATATGAACACACATGTCATTCTCGCTATATGGGATAAATTAATATTATTTTTAATTAGGAAGCTACGATATATGAAAAGAAAAAATAATATATTTTTTAATTATTATAATATATATATCAATTCTAAGCATATATATAACATAACTATAGTAAATAATATTAAGAATTATTTACATAATTAGGCAAATGAAAAATTTCAAAGAGAGTTTTTAGAAATCAAGAAAACAAAATTTCGAGTAAATTTATATCTTGACTGATTCAACTTTATCCACAATAATACAAAATAATATCAATATATAATATTATTTCTATACTAATATAACTATACATTATATCTCTTTATATCTTTAAAAATACAGCCAGATATCTATATTACTCTATCTCTAGTTTGAAAGATAAATTAATAATTAATAATTTCTTTTTATCAGCGTTATTCAAAATTATATATAATAAATTATGGTAAACTTTTAACTTTATATATAATTTTAATCCATATATAATATATTCATAATAAAAATGGTAGATATTCTAAAAGCAATAGAAATTTAAGTGAGAGAGCATAGTAAATAAATAAAATAATTAAAGTAAAATATCTAATTTATCTTAAGAATTGCGACGAATTTGTAAAAGGCGAAGACTGAATACGTACCTTGTTGCTAGAAGTCACGTCTTTCAAAACGATGTTCGATTAGTGCTACGTGAAATTACTTGTCAAACTGCGCAATAAGAGTATTCACTGTAAAAAGTTGATGATTCTCCGAGCGTCAATTACTGTGACTAACTGCGCAACAGGAGCCGCCGCGCCGATTTATATTTGGTTTGCCGCTCTTTTCGAGATTATTCGAGCGTAGAACGCGCATGCGCTCATAGCTCGATGCTCGACAAAGTGTCCGCCAATATTTGTTTCGCGGTTATTCATCAATCTTGTCATTTCTAGCAAAATCAATCCTCAAATCGAAGCTCGCTTATAGATGATTGATATCATTCGCGAAAGAATTCTACGTGTAATTTTATATATTCGGTTCTGGAAGAAAATATTACATTTTCTGTACTAAAATATATTTTATTTTTACATAATACTTTAACATAGCATTAACAAAGTAGATGCTAATACACACACACACACATATATCTTTATTAAGGAGATCGTTAAAAGAATTAATTGTAAACTAAAATTGAAGTTTCTTCAGAATTTTGAAAATTTTATTAATACACCATATAAATACATTTTCTTTAATTTTACGTTCAAGAATTTAAATTAATTCTGAGAAAATATTAATAATAAAAAAATAAAAAAGATTGATTTAAAAGATAAAACTATTTTATCAAGAAACTATCATGTCTATTCAATAAATCATATAAAAATATATATTTTCCATTTGTGAAAACATGTTTCGATATTTCTCATATCTGCTGCTTGTCTATTTCAAGATAGACTTAGTTAGTCACCGAAATGTTATATTTGCTTTTATTAACAAATGGAAATTAGCCAAAAAATCTTTATTAAGCGTCGCATGTGACGTCAGCGTATATATAAAAATATCGAACATACATATATCTAACATATATTAATAGTTTCACAATATAAAAACACTTCAATATTAAAAAAAATAAATATTTCAAGCTGGAGATAATCTCCTGGAATATTAATAGTTTCACAATATAAAAACATTTCAATATTAAAAAAATAAATCTTTCAAGCTGGAGATAATCTCCTGGAAATGATTATATAAATAACTCACTTCATTTCCTATTTTATTTAAATGGCACATTGAATATTTACATTATTTTTGCGTGGAGATTATTTTTAGGATTCCGCCATAACTGGCATTAAAATTTTATAAGGATTCAAAATGCCGTTTGGATCCATCAGTTTCTTCAAATCATACATTATAGCGATCTCGGACGGGGTTTTGCTCATATGAAGATATTTAGTCTTTTTGAAACCTATACCGTGTTCGGCGCTGATACTGCCATGACATTGTGACACAAATTCGAAGATAAACGGTTCCAATTGCGCAGCCACATCCGCATAAAACTCTGGTATGGAGACCTGCACGTGAATATTTCCATCACCTAAAGACATAAAAAGAAAAAATTATTATTAAATATGATATATTTAATATGAATTATTATATATTTTAATTTTGACATTTCAGATATCATTATATGTATATTTATATAGATACCTAAATGGCCGTAACCACTGATCCTAATGACACGAGGATCGCATATTCGCTCTCGAAGAACTTCAACGACTTTGTAAAACGATGTGAAAGGTAAGGAAATGTCATACTTGAAGACGTAACCATCACGTAAAACTCCTTCGCTGATTCTTTCCCGAAGTGCCCATAGAGTCTATAAATTAAATCTTCAATATGAAAAACATTCTAGTATAAGAAACAATTGTAATTTGAACAAAGTTAAAAAAAATTCTCTATTGAATATAATTTTTTGCATTCTAAAACATTTAAATAACATTTAAATAATAACCAAGTATGAACATTTGATTGTAAAAATTTCAATAATGATAACATACTTTTTAATTTTTAATTTTTTAAATTTTCAAGTTTAAATCTTTGATTGCTTACGTTAATTTTCGCCATTTCATTAGTCAAGGTACCATCTTCGATGATGTCATTGGCCATTGCCTTCTCCACGAAAGAAGAAAGTTTCTCTTCATCATGGGCCAAATTACTACCGGAAGTTTCGATAAGCATGTAGAAGTCGTGACCGTTCTCACGGCTTGTCAAAGGATTTTTCATGCCCAAATTATTAATGGAGACATCGATAGATAGTCGATCCATCATTTCGCAAGAGGACAGAATCTCACCTAGCTCACGCTTCGCCAGATGGTATGTTTTCAATACTTTATCAAAGCTGTTCAATCCTGCGAAAATCATAATTACAATTAAAAATCACATCTTATTATATATATACTAACAAACTTCTATAATAAGAAAAATTGCAATGTTTCATATAGTAAATTTGGCGATATCACGAAACTTAGTTTTATATTTTATTTAATATTATTTACTCATTTATATTATTTACTTTTTTATTAATATTATTTATATTTATAATACCTAAAAATGCCAATTGTACAGCCTTTGGCAAAGGTGGACATTGTATAGCTACTTTTGTCACAATTCCCAAAGTACCTTCAGAACCAATGAAGAGATGCTTTAGGTGATACCCTGTATTATTCTTCTTTAGCGTATTTAATGCATCTACAACATCACCATTTGCTTTTACCTGCAAAGATAATTATTTGAAATTATAGATCTACTTTACAACTAAATTTCAAGAATTCAAAGTTTAATTGAATAATAATTTTAGCAATAAGAAAAAGAAAAATTTAATAGAAAATGATATACATATAGAAAAGAAAATCTGAAAAAAATTAATGTAATAATAGAGATAAAAATTTTGACATGTGTGAAAAGATTTACGTGACAAATAAAATAATAAATAATAATTTTCAGCGCTGAATAATAAAAATTTCTGTGACTCGTATTTGTATACTTACTGCTTCGACTCCCAAAATGTTGCCATGCAGATTGCCATAACGTAGTAATCGCAGTCCTCCCGCATTAGTTGATACACATCCTCCAATTAAGCAACTGCCTTTAGCTCCCAAATCCAAGGGCATCATCATCCCAATTGTAGCCAAGTGATTCTCCAAATCCTGTAAAATGCAGCCAGCTTCGCATGTAAGAACACCTGCCGCAATGGAAGTATTTGCTTTTTTAAATATAATAATAGCAATAAAGAAATGAATAATTATGCAATCTTCATTATTTTTTCAATTATGTAACAAGAAAGAAATATATCTCATCGCAACATTATTTGCTACTTTCTCAAACATATAATTTTTTTGCTATTTTCTTGCTATTTTCTTAAACGTATAATTTTTTTCCAACGACGTATGTCAACAAAAAATTAAACATTAAAATAAAAAAATAATCAAAAGATAAGTTAGAAGGATATATTTTCAGAATCTTCTGGCAAATTATAAATTATTTTGCATTGTCAACTGTAACTAGACTTTTATAATTGGCTACAATTGTTATTTGATGTTTCTAATATCTGAATAATCACATTATTCTTTAATAAAAAAATTAAATTATATTCTAAGAATAACATTAACAAATTAATTAGAATATATATAATAATCGAGATTTTTATCTTGTTTGTTTAGCGGAACTTTTGGAGATTGTTTTACCAGCCAATTCATTCGTTTCCAAGATCTTATTCATCAAAGTCATGGAAATCACGATCTCATCGAAAACCGGATTGCTTCCTCCCACGAGGCCTGTATTTCCGCTCTGTGGAACAACCGCTAATCTTTTGTCGTTGCAATATTTTAATATAGCTGACACTTCTTCTGTTGATTTTGGCTTTAGCACACATCGACTGGCACCTTGTATTAAAATATTAAGTAACTTTTAAAAATTATATATATTAATAATTAAGTGTAGAAAAAACAAGATTATATGTATAATAAGAGAAGACTCAAGATTTTATATACATTCACATATGTATATGTATATTATACACATGTATGAATTTTCTAAATAGAAAAAAATTTTAATTATCTGAGTAAAATCAAAAAACTTATTTCAAATTTATTTTAATTAATACATATCGCTAATTTATACACTTTCAATTTTGATCATAAAGAATTAATACTTTCTTCGTGAATTTGCAATTTCAATTTTTCTATTTGTACAAGTTTCTTTCTCTTATTATTTAAAACATATAAAAAGTATATTTAATAAAAAATACAAATATAAGAAATATATTTTTTTTCTCAAAATATTGTATAATTTTAAATTAAATTCTTTTCATCGCGCGCGTTTACCTCTGACCGTGCTGGGAAAGTCAATATTGTAACTCTCGCATTCATCTGGATCCGTGATGATACGATTAGGCCCCATCAATGAATCGAAAAAACGAATATCCGCACTCGAAATCATGTTGTAGGGTCCACGTTGTACCTTATATCTGATCGATGTTAATTCAGGTTTCGTTGAATAGCAGCGACGACGCGTGTCCGCGATATTTCGCGGACATCGAACAGCGACGTTGTTGCATCGTCGAAGCAGAGTGCTTATTAGCGCATTTCGCATCCTTTCTTTTTGTTTTCCCGCACTAAGTTTGTCCTAAAAAAATATAAAACAAAATTTTACATGTTTACAGCGATATATATTAAACTCATTAAACATTATCTTAAATTTAAATCATTTGAAAAAATGACACTTATTTTAATTTAAAAAATATAGTTATAGAGATAATTTATTAAAATAAATAAATATAAAATTTATGTATTTATTTTTAAAAAATTTAAAGTTATTTGAATAATATTTTTTTATAAAATGTTGATATATGAAATAATTTACGTAGACATTAAATATATGTCACATATAATTACAATAATAAATTAAAACACTATATTTATATTTACATAAGTATAATCATTAGAGAATAATTTATCGACACGTTCAATTTAATTTACCGACGCGACTCAAGTGCTGCCATCTATAGTCGCATTTTTCATTGAAAATATAATTCTTTATCACGAGAGTAAACTCATTCTTCAAAATCGAATTTGTATATAGTGGATCGTTAGCTACAGTTCATTTATGTCCTTCAGGTCTTGAACGAAAAAATTTAAACATGACAATCATTAGTTCTCATCAGGTTTGATCTCCGTTATACATATATATCAC
Source organism: Nylanderia fulva (assembly GCF_048542155.1). NCBI lineage: Eukaryota > Metazoa > Arthropoda > Insecta > Hymenoptera > Formicidae > Nylanderia > Nylanderia fulva. The sequence goes on from NW_028189622.1 coordinate 589,203, forward strand.
TCGCTTTCGAATTATCTCACGTACATATTCAATTATAAATCTCATTTTATAAAGATATTAATTACAAAATTTGCATACAGTGCTACATTTTAATATTAGTCAATATCTCCAACATCCATAAAAATTATCTTTGCTTTATCTCATCGTTTCATTAGTCGATCTCCATGATTGACTATACATTTGATATGTAATTGATAACATTACATTATATATTTAATATTTGAAGTCTCTCGAATGTGACAATTTTAATTGATAAGGCAATCTCATCGCTTCACGAAACGTCATAGGAAATTTACAGAATAACCTAAAGAAATGTACGTTATATATAGGGATCCACAGATAAATTCGAAAGATAACGTCACACAAAGTAAATGTTTATTTTAAGACCCTCAAATGTGTATCACAAAATTTATCTATATCTTCTATTTCAACAATTTACAATTTTCATGACATAGAATATTGCATAAAAAAAATCTAACTAAAAAAAGAAAAACAAATTCGTATATTCATTTCTTTTACGACAAATATAGACATGCTTTTTATCTATATCTTCTATTATCTATATCTTCTTTTATTTATCTTATATTCATCGTATTTATCGTATATTCATTTCTTTTACGACAAGTATATAGACATGCTTTTTATCTATATCTTCTATTATCTATATCTTCTTTTATTTATCTATATCTTCTATTTCAACAATTTACAATTTTCATGACTAGAATATCGCATAAAAAAATCTAACTAAAAAAAGAAAAACAAATTCGTATATTCATTTCTTTTACGACAAGTATATAGACATGCTTTCGTTCATTAAAATCGAAAACTTAAATATACGCCCTTCCAATTTCTTGGACTTTTCCTTCAGATCGCTCCGTTATAAAATTAGCATGACGATAACAGCTAATTGCAGCACGATAAACGGAACACGCGGTATGAATACGAGGATTGTGCAAAACAACCGGCGTCTATCTCGCAATAATAATGTCAGAGGAACGTTAACACCGCTATCCGTACCGGCGGTGTAGCAGTGATTAAGGCGTGGCTATCTTAGCGTGCCTATTTATAGCCGGATGTGCATATACGGCGGTGCGCCTTTCACGCGCGCGTGATCGTGCAGAAAATGCAATTCGTCGTCGAAATTAATTCGTAAAATTACGCACACGCATTTGCGCGTCCCGACGTATAATGGCGCGCCGGGGGCGGCGCGATTTTAGAGATACGGGTTGAATTTGGGTCACGTTCGCGCGCGCAAAGCCATCGCGCCCGTTCGGTTTTCAGAGACTGCAATAAGTGACGCAGCCTGCATTTTTGCGGACACTCATCTCTCTCGCCTTCCGCGGCAGAACGTTTCGTTTTAACGACGGATTTTCTCTTCAAAAGTAAATTTACGAAACGAATTCTTCCTCAGAAATTATTTCCTATATATATAACTACTCGACGAGATGAATCATTGATTTTGTCTGTCAAATCCTACGATTCTTAAAGTATTTTGAAGTTGGACGAACGATAAGCTTCTGTTATTAAATTAGTCTCTAGAAATGTAATGAGAACATTTTTTGTTATGTGAATATATATTATATTATTATATAGCATATGTTGATCGATTGACAAATTTTTTATATTTGATATAATTTGATTTAATTGAAACATCTTCATTATATACATATGTTAAGTATTCTCGCCATATATAACTCTCTCTCTCTCATTACAATTACTTCTACAAATAGTAAATTTGTTGCATAAATAGAAAATTGTATATCTTTTTCTAAATCTCATTCTTTAAAACATTTCTGAGATTTTGCCAGCACTAAAATTTGTTGAATATGAACGCACGTGTTGAGAGAAAGTGATATAGAAAAAAGAGAGGGAGAGAGAAAGAGAGCTTACTTCTTCTATACAAGATTTAATAGTCTAGGAATAAATAATACATTATTTAATATACGTGTATATTAACGTCTTCTGACAATGAACCAACAAAGATCGGGATGTTGCGCTTCCTTTCTGACATTGCGATTCGCGACTATTTTTATCGAAGAGCTACGAACGCGCAGCGACTACAATTTTAACGCCTCTTATTCGTAACAATTGCATACGGGGTCAATGCTGTGCTGCTTTGCAAATTGGTGTAGAATGCAGTTTTATTGGATCACTCCGCCAAATTGAAAATCGAACGCATAGCAATAGTTTCATTTGATTAATAATAAATGAGAATACGGACTAATTAAGTTTTATTTCAAATTTTCCCGCTTAAAAAATTTAAAAATTGTCCTGCTTTTAAAGACAGTATATTGTTCTTTTGTCCTTCGGATATATTCTTCGTATACGTATCTCGAGATAATTTTTCCATTTATCCACATAAACGGTGCTTTTTCTCCGCGCAATGTCGATGTAAAATTATATTATATAATTGAATAAAAAGGAAGCGCGAAAGGAGTAAAAAGTGCACGTATGTAAAATCTATTTCTTCTTCAGGAAAGCAAACAGAAATGTTTCTGTGCATCGTTTCTATCACTTATTATAGCTCTTATTCATCCCTCCTTTCTCCTTAATTAACAAAAATATCGCTAATTTCCGAAATCTAATGGCATCTATATATACTTAGCTCTCGTCTAATATACTCTTTAATTGAGCATCTCTCCGCAGTAAAACATTATTAAATAAATCTCGAGATATATAAATCACGATAGTACCACATTTATGGAATATTTTTCTCTTTATTTCGTATGCATATACAATCCCGAATAAATTGTTTGAATGCGCCAACGAATCATATCGCGTTACGGTTTATCGATCAATCATTAAATTCGTTTCTCGGATGTTTTTTTATATATAAAGTCTAATTAATCGATCTCGCGAGAATTGCGATGATAGTTCGATTCGCTCGTTAATTAGACCCTTATTTAATCTATACGGGAAAAATCTCGCGAAGGAAAGGCGTTATGAAGAATGTAATTTTAGCGTTTGACCGATGGCTCCCTGCGGGTGGAAAATAGAAACGGGGGATCGATGATGCTTTAATCCAGTCGCTGAAATCTTAAGTGTCCGATCGATAAAACCCGTCGCGTCGTCACTTAATTAAGGGGATGCTGACTGTGTCTGTTTGATCGATAAATATTATTTTTATTTAACTATTTATTGGCTATACAGAATGAAAAATCCTTTACTAGAATTGAGGTGTTTCTAATAACAAATTTGGATTGCTATATATGTATACAGGGTGTCCGGTAACTAACGGACCAATGATTAAGGGCGGATTCTCTGGCCAATTTGGAGACGATTTTTCCTTAGCAAAAATGTTGAGAAGTCAATAATGGGTTTTTTGAAAACTAAACGTTTTGGAGTTAAAAGTCTAACATAATTACATTCTTCAGTTAATTTCAGGTAGAGTTTACTATATAATAAAATTTTAATTTGAGGCTTAGTTATAAAGATACATAATGACAAATATTGGAAAGTTGTAAAAAATGATGACATTTTTGCTGAGGAAAAATCGTTCCCAAGTTGACCAAAGAATCCACTTGTAATCGTTGGTCCGTTAGTTACCGGACACCCTGTATAAAAAAAAAAAAAAAGCTAAATAATTATATAGTTTTTTATCGGTCGTTTGTGCATTAGGTCAATTTAACCTGAACGATATAATAGATAAGAAAACTGTAATTATTTACCTTTCTTGGTTCCCTTTTAAATTACACATCAGCAGCCCAAACTTGTTAATACATGAATATTTTAATTCTAGTAAAGGATTTTTCATTCTGTATAGTTAATAAAGAATTAAATAAAAATATTTGTCGATACAACAGACACGTAGTCAGCATCCCGTTCCACAAATTCGGAGAACATATATGTTGTTCGAAGGGGAAGAATATCGCGCGATCGCAAGAAATTCCACTTCGTAGTGACTCGCCTAGGTGTATAACGGAGGATCGTTAAAATCCCATTAGGCCTTTTAAAGAAAGCGGTGGCAGGATGAAAAAAATAAATAAATCTTCATCGCGATGAACAATTGATCGCAACTATGTTTGCAATCTCTTATGATAACATTACGAATGGATGCTAAATATAAAAGCTGCCCATTGCAATTGAGAACCGATTTAAAGTTAAAAAGGGACGTCCTTTTGGTATATGCCATTCCATTCTTCTACCTATATATCTTATCGACAAAGATATAGTGAACAGTCTTTTGAATTTATAAAAAAACCCGATATATATCAACAGATATATATATATATATCGTTATTTTAGTCAAAGTCAGATAAATAAAACGAATAAATGAGAAATAATGAAATAAATTCGAGAATGGGTTGTTTTAAAATATTTGATTAGGATTACCTAAAATAAGATATATAAAATTTGTGAATAAAAAATACGTATATACACAGATTATGTCCCCAAAACCATTAGATATCTTTCCAATGATATAAATTCGTAAAAATTTGGAAGTAAAATTTCCTTAGTAAAAATTGAGTAGTCCTTATATCGAAATTCCTTAGTAAAAATATCGAGACAAAAATGTTTAAGTTAAAATAGATTAAAGCACAAACTCTCAATTAAAGGATTTTTCATAGACAAAACTATATTCAAAAACTATTCTTCAGTCAATTTTCAGATAAAATTTTCTTCCGAATTTTTTATAATTAAAAACAGTAATAAAATAATCTTCCTTGATATTTTCCCTAATGAAAAATGAATTCGAAATTAAATGACATTTTTAAAAGAATATCTAACAGTTTTAAATATCATACATATAAACATATACAATTGTGTCATGTCGTTCGCACACATTCATACACACATGTACACACAATTTCTTTTATTATAAATATTAATTTATAATATCGTCTCATTACCACAGCTCTTTTATTTTCGTAAAGATAGTGAGAAATTCCGTAAAATAATTGAGCAATCATATTTTTACTACACAGATTAGTCAATATACAGTAAAAGAGATTGTGTAAGGATGTTTTGAACGGCATGGCAAGTTGCATAATTTTTCAGGGACGCCTTGTGGAGTCAGACTGTGGAACCTCTAATCGTGTGGAATATTATAGCGAGGAATGTGAACCGTGTTTAACAAAAGAAACGTATACAAGACACACATGTAGGAGTATACTCTCTTTTCTCAATGTTCCTCATCAAACTATCATCCATCTATCGAAGTCTAATTTCACTGCTAATTAAATTTAAAATTAAATCAAAAGCTCTATCTGGATTTCCAATGTAAGTAATCTAATATATAACAAAAAAAAACAATGAATTCCATGACAATATTAATTGTGTTAAAAATAAAAAAGTAAGAATAATTAATCTACTCGCGATAAAAACCGCGTAGATAATAAGAAAGCAATCTCATCGCTCTCGATTACGATATAATATTACAAATATCGAATATCTCGATACTCCACGACGAAGATGGCCCGGTGCCCTCGTGGGTGCCGACCCAAGCAACCTGGGGGGGGATCCTGTCATGGCACTCGGCAATTACATCTCGCCCCCTTTTCGCTAAGCTGCTTCCATTTTCTCGATGTTAATTCGAGGACCGATCGGATATATTATAATCTACAGCGAATCTTTCGATGGGGAGCCCTCCTACTCCTGCCCCCTCCTCGTCGTCGTGTATCACCGAACGGTACGCGGCGGTATATTATCGGCCAAAGGACAGCGTAGGGGGGAGGGAGAAAAACAGGTCAGAGGGGGGGAGAGAGAGGGAAGAGGCGGCGAGTGTGGGAAGGAAGAGATGGCAGTAAGACGAGCCAACGCGCAATGGGGAGAGGGAAGCGTGATGGACAATTTTGTGGAGCAAGAGAGAGAGGAAGAAAGAGCTACCCTGCGTGGGAAAGGAAAGAGAGGGAAAGCGAATCTCGAGAGAGAGAGAGAGAGAGAAGAGAACACGGAGTGGGAAGGGAACCAATCGTCGCGACGACTTAAACGCCGTGCGCGCGCGCGGCGCTTATTTCTATGACGGATCTGTGTTGTATACATGTATACATACACACATATATATATACACACACACATATATATATATATACATATATATATATATATACACACACACATATATATATATACATATATATATATATACACACACAGAAAGAGGACCAGCTGTGCGCGCGCTTAACTCACGGCATCGACCGGCGTATATCGTCGTGTGCGGTTGCGATAGCTATATCGAGAGACGAGACGGTACGCGAAGAGCGAGACAAGGATAGGATCTCCCCCCTCCCACTCGGAGGCAGCGCGGCGCATGCGCAGACGCATGACAGAACGCTACGCGCGCCGACCGCGCCGACCAGACCAATTCCTCCGGGTGGCAGCCCGAATCATTAACTTGTTTCCGTGGCAACCCGTGCGCGACCCACACCATTGGCTGGGCCGGTTCCCCCATCCACGCTCTATCGGTCGGACGGCAAACTACGACGCGGAAGATCGGACGGTCCGTCTTTCCCTAATACAGCATAACCGCGGACTATAGCGTGATCCCTTCTCTTTCTCTCTTCCCTTTCCCTTCTCTTTCGGCCCATCCGCGTCGAACGCATACACATACACGATCGTACGTGCGTATTATACATATATATGTATAGACACGTGCACACGCGTGCGTTTATATAGGGCTGTTTACTGGGATTGGTACGAACCGCGCGACTCTTCCTACCCTACGCGCGATACGTCCTACCGTCGAGTCTCGCGTCGAAATCCGAGACCGGTATTGGGAGATGAACGATAAATCGGTTGCGCTTCAGGTCGGTGCGTCTCTTTCTTCTCCCTCTTCCTTTTTTTCGGGTCTCTTTCTCTGGCGACCCACCCGGAGAATTCCGACAAGGCGGAATCATCGACTGTGTATGTATGTATCCCTGTAGGGATGGGGCACCGAGGGGGTTTCTAATCGTGCGAATCCAGATATAAAAAGGACCAAAGATATATTTGAATAGAACTCGCAATATTTTCCGATACATTTTTACCTCGTTGTAATATCGAAATATAGAAACGAAAAAAAAGGGGGCTCTGAAAAAACATTTTTTCAAGGGCCCCTTTCGACCGAAATAACGACAGATTCGCGGCGTCCTTGATCCCCCCCGTGCCTCGGGCAAAACGGGATGCATTATGCATGGAAGACCTCGGCATCAAAATTCGAATTTTCCTCGACCTTCGGTGGAAGCGTCGCGTCAAGGACGCGTATTTATTTTTTTTTTTCTTTTCAAGACTTGCCTGAGTATCTCATTGCGTTGAAAAAAAAAAAAAGAAGTAACGACTGACACACTCGTACACATTGATTTCAGTGGAAAATGTCTGCGAGAGTCGGCGACGAACCAATCGCATGCGGCTCGTGAGTGCTCGAGTTTCGAGCCGGGAAGCATAAACTCGGGCTTAGAGAAATCAGGGACGTGTGCGCACCTTCGCGGAGCCCCGCGCAAAAAAATTGGATTTCGTCGTTACATCGATGAATTTTACCCTGAATGTTATTAACCACATGCGAATAATTTATTAGGACTGGATTAAATTAATATTAATTAATAATGCTCGTATCTTTGATTTAGATACAAAAAAAAATCAGATTGACTAGATATCGATTTGAATATCAATCATATAAATTGTATAAAAAAATCTGCTACAATATAAAATTGCATATATTATAATTGATCCAATGTATAATTGCAGATTAATTGATATTTATTGATTTCCAATATATTTTATAAATTTATTTTGTATTTCGAATAATGAAGTTTAATGAGAGAGAAAGGGATGAAAGAAAAATTGTGCAGGACGAAAAAGGTTCTCTCTCATCCACAATCATTTTTCAAATTAATCATGTTGAACGAAGTGACTATTATTACAAAAAATATCCTGCGTGATACCAATAGAAAGATTAGCCGTATTATAAGCAACCTTTGTCAAAGTAGACATTTTCCTAGTTTTCTCCGCCTTAGGATACGTCTTAGGGTACGTCTTAGGGATTTAGGAGATCCAACAATAATGGAGGACATTTTTATGGTCAAAATTTTCCTACCTGACTTTCAGATATATCGGTTAATTTTAAAAAAATACGATTTTTGTCGCCTTTTCAATTCTTCTCAATCTATTATACATAAATTTTTTCAATGATAATTAAGAAATTATAATAGATTAAATCCTTTCTTTATAAGCTTCATGATAATACTTGTGATAATGTAAGTTGGATATTTTAACCACAATTTTAACGATTGTTTTCATTTATACAGCAAATATTATTAACATTCAGGAGTAATGGAATTAATTAGTAATAATGTCGTGTCAAGATTATATATAGGTCATCTTGTCGATAATGTGAAATGGTGCAACAAAGATGCATATTTGCATGAGACGAATAATGTAGCTAGATATTTTTGGTCGTGCAATCATTATTACATAAAGGCTCTAAATTGATTAGCGATATTGATAATTGATCGCGTACGAATACGTCTTTTGCTATTCGTGTTCTTGTTACAATAACAAATTGCTATATATGAACATAGATTCACGTTATAATAATAATCTCTCTTAAGGAATTTATTCTCTCTTTGGATCCTCGATAAAATACGTTCTCCTTTAATAGAAAAAGTTAATTTTAAAGTCTTAAATCTTGTACAACACATGATATGTGTAAAATCAACGTATACTGGGATTATTAAACAGAGATTATCAAATTATGTGAATTATAAATAGACAAAATATAACAAATATATACGTATAAATATATAATCTTTACTTTACATTTACTTGCCAAAGAGAAAAATGTTAATCAAGACAATATTAATACAACATAAACGGCGCAAACATAAACAATACATGTAAAAATAATTACCTTTCATTGTTAACATAAAAAAAAATTGTTAATATCGTAATTAATAAAATGCATTAAAATATTGCACAATTAATCATCATTATATAATACAAATATAAAAAAAAAAGAGAAAACAAGGAAAAGAGAATTAACAACGAGCTTTCTAAAAATAACAAGAAAAAAATGTTCTCAAATCTTGTATTTTCGTGGGATAAACTTTGTAACAGCAGAGGGCTCCCAGAAGACTCGGTACATGTCTGCCCGCGCTATGCTATGAAATATGGTACGGACTATAGTGTCGTATACGTATAAAAACGAGGAATACGTGTGTTCATGCATGTGTATGTAGGAACAACTGGGTGCGATAGGTGGCGGTGAGCGAAGGAGAGAAAAAGAGAGAGAAAGAGAGGAAGAAAGAGAGAGAGTACCGTTACCGAGCATGCGCCTATAGCCAACTATATCTGATGGCTCCGCCCCTCTCGGCGCGGACGATACCTTTGGGATTTGTCCCCCTTCGAGCCAATCAGAGCGCGCGCTCGGGTGGGGGGTGCGCGGCGAGGGACGGCTGCGGAAGGGTGGGGATGGCCGCTTCGGGGACGCGCGGGCACAACGGAGGAGGTAGTTTGTGTTATACCGTGTGGAAGGAACAGGGAGGTAGCCAGCCAGCCAGCCTGCACCACACAGCAGCAATAGCAACGGATAACCGAGAACTCTTGGAACTCGCTCGCGAGATCCCGTGAACCCGCGGTAACGAGTTCTCTTTTTTTTTTAACTCGCGTTTTTCCGAGTGTCAAATAGTTGAAAACTGTGGAAAAGTGAACGGACGGGTCTGCGACGGTGCGAAATGTGTGTGTGTGTGTGGTGTCGGTACACACACACACGCGTATACTAAAAGACGCATACACCCTGTATACACACCTCGCACAAGCCTATTCGAAACGTGCTTCATAGGTGTGACTGCGCAGTCGCCATGTGAGTACCTGAATAAAGCAAGATGTCCGTAGCCGAGGCTTCCGTCGACTCGCGACGACGGCGTCGTCGTCGTCGTCGTCGTCGGGTGTACACGCACACGCACACACACTTGTTCTTTTCCCCGCGATATAAATATGTATACTATACGTGAAAATGATTCGTCGGATAAATCGAGCCGGCCGATTTGCTCGATACACGTCGCTGCATGGCTCCGTCTCTCTTCATCTTCCCTCCCCGTCCTGGTGCGTCCCTTTCTCCGGCCGCTTCGCTTCGCTTCGCCCGTTCCCGTCGTTTCTCCGAACGGTGCTTAATTTTGTAATTCAATATGTCGGCGGAACCCCGCTCCGGATTCGCACGAGGGACGGACTGCGCCGACCGGATGTGTGTTTTTATCGCGATAAAGCGTCTCTCTCTCTCTCTCGCATTTCGAGGAAGGATCGTCATTCGCCTCCCTCGAATATATATCGCGTATTTATTTTCTTATTATTATTAAAACATTCACCCGTTATATTGCATTATGGAGAGACAGAGAAATCCATGTGTCAGCCGTCCCCCTGGCACAGTTCTCTCTCCCCTTCTCCGCATCCTCTCCCTTCCCTCCTTTTTTTCTTTCTCTTTCTCCTCCACCTCTCCTTTTCGCTAACCCGCCTTTCAATCGTATTTTTTCGCTCTCGACCCTCCCTCCCTGTTTCTCTCTATCAACGCGGCACTAATTATGGTGGGTGTTCGAGCTGGGGCGACATTTTGTTCGTTCGTTCGTTCCCTCGTGCACGCGTACCAAAATGGATATGCATCTTCGTCCCGCGTTTTGTACCGGATCGATATCCACCCGCGATGCTTTTTATTCGGGTGACCGGGTATATAGAGCTCTGTTTTACCAAACGAGTTCGTCGGCGTCGAACTCTTTCTCTCTCTTTCTCGTTCTCTGTGCTCGCGACATTTTTTTTTTTTTTATATATATATAAATCGAGTTACGAATCTATGTTCTATATATTTAATATTTTTGCTCATTCGCGATCTTCTTTCCACGCTAGCTCTTTATAGCCTACTATTAATTATTTTTTTTGTTTTTCTTTATCGAGAGGAATATCGAACTCTGGCATTACGCCTCTGACGTACCAAATCACCTTTTATACATATGAAACGCGTATTGACATTTCATGTTCCAGTTTCCTTGTGAAATCGTTTTCAATTCCGCCATGAAAGAGGCATTTTTTTTTTTTGCCTTTGTCGAATTATCTGACGAAAAGATAAATGAGATGTTCAATTTAGTCTTATAGCTGAATCTCTTACTATTATAGTACATATGAAAAATTGTTAAATAGATATATTTATTTAGAAAATTTATTTGGAAAAAAGTATGAGAATTATGAATTTTATTTTGTCTTAATTAATTAAAAGGATATGTAGTATTGAGAATCTGCAATCAACAAGAACCTCTTGCTAGGGAAAAAAACAAATTGATGGAAAAATTTATAAATAAAGCATGGCTTTCTAAATTCTGTTTTAAAAGACTGCAATTTAAAAGATAATTTTGGAACAATAAATGTCAATATACGTTTGGTATTTTGCATTAAACTCAATTGTGTTATTTTGATGAGATTTTTGAGAACAGAGTAATTACATTTCTCAATAAGCCACTTGGATGCCATATAACATATTAATTCTTATTTATAAAAACAGATAAAAGCACAGAAAGCAAAAACTTGCGATAACATTTCACTTTATTCGCAATAGTAGTAAATATGAAATAGTATTAAATATTGAACGGTATTAAATCTGCGCATCTCAACATATTTTTTATATTTTTGCATTTAAAATGAAACATGAATATAAACGTTTTATTGGCTTTTTGAAGGGAAAATAAAAAGGAAGTATTTGCGCAGTTAAAATAAATAATTCTGATATTAAAGCTACTGTATTATAACACTTGAATCATATTTGAGTGAAATTGGAATGAAAAATATGCAAAAGGAATATTCAGGCTATCAATTGTGAACAGAGATTAATATTTTTATAGTATTTTGCACAGTATATATCTCTGTACTCTTCTGGAAAAAACATTTGATGAAATCATTACTTCCGCTATATACATCAATGAGACTTTAAAAGTCTTCAATGTTTTGGAATACTCAGCATTATTCTTATCGCACATTGCTAGCATAACAAAATTGCATAACAAATAATTGCCACACAAATTACGTATGGTAAGTCACTTTCATATAGAATATTGACACGACTTTTACACTGAATACAACTATTCATATATATATATATATATATATATATATATATATATATATAAAACAACTATTAATATATATATATATATATATATATAACAACTATTTATATATATATATATATATATAAATAGTTGTATTCAGTGTAATATATATATATGTAATATAATTCTGATGTATCATAAGATAATCATGATACATAAGCTATCAATCGTGTTTTATCGATTAATCAATTTCCGCAATGATAAAGTCGTAATAAGAAAATACCTGGTTGATAATGAAACTCGATGAAAAGCAGCAGGTGATATTAAATACTGATAAATTGACGTATACATATATCGAAGCGGATCGGCGAAGCTGCACGCGTGTCTTTGTTCCTCCGATTCCACTGCACATGCAATTTTATCTTGCACGTTTATTTCACACAGAAATCGACAATAGAGAAACTTACTTTATTAGAACGAAAAGCTCTCCGTGGACGTCGAAAAAAAATATTGAGCATACACAGAACACTTCACTCTTGTACACCGAACTTATAACAGATAACAGCCTAGCTGGCAATGGTTGCGTTCAGCGAAAGAAAAACGCTTTATACACTGTTGTAAAATTCGTGAATCCAATTGGTGCATGCTCTTAGATTCTGCTAAAATCAAGAGCATATACCAATCAGATTCACAAATTTTATAACAAAAGTTACAAAGCTGTTTTTTCCGCTGAACGCGGCCACTGATAATCGTCAAGCATCGTATCTCTGAAGGTTATGTTTAGGGGGGCAACACATATTGAATTAATGGCTACTTTCTTTTTTTCTCTCTCTTTTTATTCTGCGATTTAATTTCGAAGTAGATTCCTGCTTTTATTGAGACAAAAAATAATACTGTACACAAAATAGAAATTTTATTATTTAAATGTAGGTTTTTTATCCAAGTAATTTCTGTATATTTTTACATATATTTATTAAATGGAATTTTCAAAGAAATTTTAGAATAAATTTTAAATTGAAACTAGAATTTTATATATATATATATATATATATATATATGATATGTTGAGATAGGTATTCAAAAATTAATTTTTATTTTCTATTTCATCATTTGTTTATATTATATCTGTTTATATTACAGATACAGTGTGATAATAAGATTGAAACTGCCATAAAAATATAAATGTAAAATGGCAAAGAAAAAGAGCTACCTATAACTGAACAGTATCGATGAAAGATACTTCTTTTTCTGAGAAGAAAAGAAGCTTATCTAAATCTGTGCTCGAATTTTGAAAGAGTATAAGGAAACATGACAGATGTTAAACCGATTGGAATTTCACCGTCTCAACCACAGCAGCAGCAGCAGTCACAGCAACAACAACAATCCCAACAACAATCTCAACAACAGCAAATAATGATCACTCACGATTTGCAACAGCAGCAGAATGTTCAGCAGCAACAACAACAGCATGTACAGCAATCGCAGCAGCCTCAACAGGTCCAACAGTCTCAACAAGTGCAGCAACAACAGGTTCAATCGCAGCAGCAGATTCAACAACAGGTCCAGTCGCAACAACAAATACAAGTTCAACAGCAGCAGCAACAGCAACAACCCCAACAACCACAACAGCAACAGCAAAATAATGGACCCCACAATGTTGTTCCCACTCAAGTTCAAGTGCAGCCACAGGTAGCTGCAAGTATGCCTCAACAACAGGTAATTATTTAATTTGTAATTTTAATCTTTAAAAATGAATCTATTGATATTCTTTTACATCTCATTCTTAAAAAAAGTTGCAGGGCGCTGTTGCAGTATCGATGCAGCATCAGCAACAGGGAGTAGGTGGTGTATCCATGACATTATCTGGTCAACAGGGTGGAACTACTATAACTACAATGGCTGCACATCCACAAGCAGTCCAAGTGATTCAACAACCACTCCAGAGTCAAGCTTATCACTTACAACAATTATATAATACTCAAGGCACACCTTTATTGATGCCAGGAAATCTTGCATTGCATCCAGCGGGCATAAATCCTTCTTCTATTCAGGTATAATTAACTTAATTTCTAGATTCTTTTATTTCTGGCACTGAAAGTTAATATGCACTAGAGTATATCTCTCTTCTTTTTTGTCTTTCCCTGTTAAATTTACATTTTTGGATTAAAAAGAACAATATATACTTTGCAGGTGATAACAGCTGGAAAGCCATTTCAATCTGCAGCTCAACTGACTCCTCATATGATAACGGGATCAACACCCGGCCAAGGCGGTGGTCATCCTGGTGCAGCTGGCGCCAAAGTTCAAGGATTTCCTGCTGGCTATTTACCAGTACCCACATCTGCTACTCCTGGTGCTGGTCAAACACTGGTCTTTGGTCAACTTGGTGTATTAGGTTCACCGCAACCGCCACCTTCGTTGCAACAGCAGCAACAGCAACAATCCGCGAATAAGCAAGACCAGGTGCAAAAGGTGAACATGTAGTAAAAACACATTTATTCCATAGTATCTCATATATCTTATATCTATTCTTTAAAAATATTACCATCTATATTTACACAATCTTTTCTATATTTCGAACAGTATACAGCCTGCACGGCCGGGGCACCTTCTGGTGGAAGACCCGGTGGTATGCAATTTGCACCTTGGCAATTTGCGCCACAAGTATGGACTGGATTGCAACAACCAACTCTACTCACTACCGGGCCTAATCAGATATTCATTCGCGGTGCGACGCAACCAGACATGTTCATACAAAGTCCACAACCGATACAAACGCACAATGGTAAGTATTTTTCGCTGATAAATTAGTTGTATTCAAAATTAGAGTTTAATATTTCTTATAATTTTTCTAATATTTCCTCAGTAATAATAATGGTAAAAAAAATTAACGCAGAGACTAATTGAATTATTTTATTACTGTTGGATTAGCTCTAGCGACACAGCAACAGATACAGGGTGTGCAGCAGATAACAGCGGCTAGCGGTAAGCCTACTAAAGTCATGGATATTCAGCAGCAGCAGGCGCAGCAGGGTAAACCAAACACGGGCGGACAGCGGCCTTTAAATATTCTGCCATCATCCTTGGCAGTGCAAGCTGCCAATATGCGTGCCGCTAGTTCTGTCTCCACGCAAACTGTTCATGCACAAGCGGTACGAGTACAGATTACTATATTAATATTAGCACATAATAATTGTCACGATTATTTTGAGTGCTATACGTGAGATACATTTATTCGATTGCATTAACAATTGAGTAATTTAGAGAATTGTACATTTACCGGCGTAATTAGAAAATTAAGAATAAAATAATGATGTTATAATAAAATAATATTAATAGAAAATTATTATACAATAACATTTTATTTATCAAAAAATATTCAGAATAAGGGCGGCGGTGGAGGGAAAGGCCGTGGTAAACCGATGCAATCTCCGCAGCAACAACAGCAACAGCAAGGTCAACAAACGATACAACAGCAGGTCTTCATTCAACAAAAACAGCAGCAGCAGCTGCAACAGCAGTATCAGCAACAAGTGCAATCCTCCCAACAGCAAATACAACCTAAACCCATTATGAGTAAGACTATTTGGCTAAGTTAGTATCGAATAATATTTATTTACGTTGTAATATCCAACGAGATAACCAACGTGTTACTAATATTGCTACAAAGAGTGTAAACAATATTTAATATGTGAAATTTTTTTATTACGTAGCGAATATGACACTGCAACAACAGCAACAATCTGGCGTTGTCTTGGGCACAGATCGCTCTATTATGCCAGTGGTCTCGGTAGGAGGTGTTGGAGTTGGAGTCGCAGCCACACCGCAAATGAATCAGGTACCGCAGCCTTCGATGCCGACAGTACAACAGCTTCCTTTACCGGTACTAATTGATAGACTATGTCTAAATTACTGATTATATACTTACGCATAAACATTTTTTTTTTTTTAATACAAATAGAGAAGCGCATCTAAGAATGAAATATCCTCAATCCTTTCAGGTAAATCAAACGATAATAAGTAATCAAATAGTGAACGGAGCGTCGCAGGTTCAAGCGATGCCGATCATGAACGCGACCCAGGATCAGTCGGCGCACGAAAACACCAATTCGGCTATAATGATCACGTCGCCAGATCGTAATCCGCAAGCTGAATGCTCCATCATACTGCCATCTACTACAAATCTAGCTCCAATGACAACTGACGATAGTATGAAGTTAGTTTTGAAAAAGGATGACATGTCTGTTGCTACGGAAGAAATCGCGGCAGCAGCACCTCAGACGGAAATAATAGGTATTTAATCAATCTCTTATTATAATAATAAATTGCAAATTTACCGGATTCGAAATAAAGATGCAAATGTTTGACATACAGATGGAGATCTATGTAAGACGACGACGAAAGAGGAAGAAATAATTGCTTCAAAGATAGAAGAGAAACAGTGCAATAACCCATTAGCGGGACTTGCCAATGCAGTCAACGCTATTACGAACGGTGTTACCGGCGATGAGTCACCGAATATGGCGATTTCAACACCAATCACAGTGAACAATAAACAAGCACCACCTAAAGCTATGGTGAAACCACAGGTCCTTACCCATGTGATAGAAGGATTTGTGATACAAGAAGGTGTGTGACATTTTTAATATAATTGCATTTTCATCTCTTTCCTTCTTTCTCATACATTGCTTATATTAAATTTAAATTTTTACATTTTTCTCTTTATAATTTGTCGTAGCATCAGAACCTTTCGCAGTAAGTCAGGAGACTACTAATATCCTCAATCGAAGCAACACAGCTACGGAGAGAGAAACTCACGAAGAACCTGCAAGTAAGTAAACTTTTTATAAATGATCAACATTATATGTTTTACATTCAATTTAATGCAAATTTGAATTGTGTATATAGAGAAGAAACATTGTCCTAATTATTTGAATGAAGAGGATGGAGCTAATGGCCAAGTCAACAAGTGTGAAGGCTGCGGTAACGCAATCGATGAACAGAACGTCAAGCTCAAAAAAGAGAAACGATTCTGCTCATCAATATGTGCAAAGAGGTAAGCGCCTGTTAATAATAAAATTATTAATATAAAATTAATAATATTTTGTATATTATTAATATATATATATATTAAATGAATATATTTTGTTCAATTATATTTTCATAAATATAATACTTGTTTATAAATATTACTTTTAATGAAAACTATGTTTCATCTTATCTGCAGTAAAAAACGCGAAACACGAGATCGCGATGGCACAGAAAAACAGTGGACTGAAATAGAGACTGAAACTAAAACTGTCGATAATGACATAGCGAAGAAGAACGGCGAAGAGAGATCATTATCTACTACTACTACTTCCTCTGCTGATGAATCACTGCCGAAAGTGAATCCAGTTAAATGGACGGTAATTAAATATTTTTATATTTGTATATAGTATATATATATATGATATGAGAGACAACGCGCACGAAAAAAAGTAATGCAACGGTGAAATTATTAAAAATTATATTGTTTCTTACAATAATGACAATTGTTATATTTTATAGGTGGGTGAAGTGTGTGAGTTCATACGCGGTCTACCAGGATGCGCCGATTACGCGGAGGACTTTGCTATTCAGGAGATTGATGGTCAAGCTCTCATGTTATTGAAAGAGGATCATCTCATGTCGGCTATGAGTATTAAGTTAGGCCCTGCGTTAAAAATCGTCGCCAGAATCGATTCAATGCGCGTAGAATCGATGTCGAATTCCAATCCTACATCGAACAACTCATAATAGTCTATCAGTAAACAAAGCGACCGTTTTCCAGAATGTTTCTAGCCTATGGGCTACAGGGTTTGTGCAAGTATTCGATTTTCAAGTATAAGATTGTAAGATTAGAATTTTCCAATGCTACCGCACTGTGCGATTTTCATGCCGCGCGTGAAATAATTCGCTAAATTTTAAGCGTTTATGAGAGACTTTTTATTTAGCTCTACAGCTACAGTACAAAGGGTAAAAATGTATTTTTCGCAAACAAATCGTGACAGATCGGCAGCAATGTCTATTTTTAATTTAGAATGTACGGACGAATGTATAAGTATGTGTACATGTATATATATATATATGTATATATATATATACAACACGCATGCACAAACTGCGCACATAGATATATGTTTGTAAAGATGTCGAAGTTATCTGTTGCCAAATTATAAAAATTATTTTACGTAATATCTAAACAAAAAAAATGCTAAATTTTTTACCACATTTGAGAGCTACTAAATTATACAGAAGACAATGTATTTTCTACATCAAGTGAAATTGTTCATACTATTGAGTACAAAATACAGCATACATTAATTCTGACAGCTGACTCTGTATACAATGTACATTTATGAAAACAATCATTACTTATGAAAGTACAACAAATGATAATAAGCAGAAATTTTTTAAGTATAGTATAATATAATATTATACAGCAATACATTTCTGGATTTTATATATACTATTCTTTGCTGTATAATAGACATGATTTGTATTCTTGACAGATTCATTTTAACATATTTTCCAATAATACACTTTGAAGAGCATTCATAGATATGGTATATATTTGTATATACGAACATATACGTATAAAATGAAATACTTTAGATTTATTTTACAAATTTTGTATTGCTTTTTATGTATACATCATTGAACATGAGTCAGTATAAATTTAATTTTAAAATTGTTCTATAATTAAATGTGTAATATTTATATTATATTAAAAAAGTTATAAGATGTAATTTTTATTAAGCCTTTATTCGAGCAACAAAGTTAGAACTCTTACTTCTACGAAGTCTTAAGTAAAAGTACCAAACGTTCCGTATCAAATAAGTGTTACATTTTATATTTTGTCTTTCTTATTTTATTTTATTCTAATTTCATTGCTCGAATAAAGGCCTAATAAAAATTCTTATACTTTTAACTGTCGAGCTTGTCAATTAATTTTTAAAAAAGTTAGTTTTCAGTTGAATTCGTTTTTTGCTTGACAAATGTATAAATATCAATGATATAAAAAATTCATTGCCTTCTGTATTATTTATAGATATTGATTTAAAGCTATTAAATGAGTTTAAAAACTTGGTACTTTTTTACGGATGTGCAAAATGAGAATTTTTATAATTTAATGGTTGTTTTACAATATTATAATTTTTACAATTTCATGACATTGTGCGTTCTACATACATTTATATATCTGTACATGCAGTTTTTTTTTAAATTAACGTTTAAAAACGTTTTAACTTATTTTTCGCATAGAATGATTTTAATTGGAAAAATATAATCATTCTCAAATAATATTATTAAATTAAACATAATAATATTAAACACAAAATTTATTTTATTATATCACCTAATTTTAAAATCAAATTTATACTGACTGATATATAATAAGCGTCAGAATATTTACGAAACTAAGTATAAAGCATTTTATTTCATATATTATTCATATATTTCGTGTTCATCTATACATACAACATACATATCAACAAATGTTTTCTCAAAGCGCATTATTAGAAAATATGCTATAAGTGGAACTGTCTAGAGTACAAATCATCCATTATTATAGCAAAGAATATAATACATAAAAAATTGAACTGTATTGATAATGCTGTACTTGAAACTGCTTTATACTGCTTGTTATCATTCGTTATACATTTATTATATTATCATTCATTATACACAAATACGATTATATTTTCATAAATGTAAGTTGTACTTGACCGATATACATGTGTAAATAGTAGACATAAAATTTTTATTTAATATACAGATTTTTTAATATGACATTTTAATTGCTGCTGACAATTATCCTTCCATATTCTTAAACTAATGAAAAGAAAAAAATAATTATATATGTAAAAATTTATATTTCTGTCATTAGTGATAAAGTATTACAATGACAAAATAATAAAGCGAAAAATATTGTTACAATTTTTAGAGTAAATATCTTTACTAAAAATAATTAATCTTAATTAATTATTATTTAAATGACATAAAGAAAATCAATATAAAATGTTCTAAATATTAAAAGAAATATATCATTGAACGTACACACATGCTTTTGAAATTCAATGTAAATATATTATATTTATGCAAATTATCATATAATTATTAATTTTGAAAATAACTAGCCAGATTGTACTGTTTTTATATATTTCATGTGTAGATTTCGTTAATTTTATATATTTCAGTATTGTGCAAAACAAGTGCGAGTGTACTAAATTTAATAGGATTTATTATGTTTGAATTAAACGGCGATTTGCTATGCATTTTACAAATATTAAATATAAGTAGATGTGTTTTCTTATGCATAAGAAAATGATAGCTGAGGAAGCCATGTTTGTATATAACGCTCACAAAAACATCACCAAGTTTATCCCGCGTCCTATTTATGTCTATTAATAGAAAGTAGAGTATATATATACAAATTACATATATTCTCCTATTGTATAAAAGTTTGTATCTTATTCATTATATAAAAGATTTTTGTGTCAGGTTCGATTGCATCAACGATATGTGAACTCACTAACTCCAATTCAGAAAAGTTTCTTTGTTTTGTCTTTGATAAAACAAAGATTTCTGATTAATTTAATTCTCATAATGTAGTAAAATAAGAAAATTTAATTGGTTAGCACTAATCGAGACTGATGCAATCGTTCCTTGGCTAATGTAAGTCTCATGAATATTAAAATTCAGGCTACAAACTCGAGGTTCAAAATTTTACACCAATTTCGACGAAGATAACTCAGGGCCCGAAATGTTTTACAATACATATATACTTTTTATACAATAGAGAACGAAATAAACTCTGCTGGCATAAAACTTAACATTATTTTTATGCATTTTATTGGGGGAACCAGGATAAAAAATAATGATTTTAACTTCTCGAATGAAATAAATATAATGATTAGTGGTCATAAGATACCTTTGCATAATAACTTAAAGATTTTCTTTCTGTATGCTTTTTTTATAAATTATTTTTTTTAATTGATAATATTTCTTATATTTAACAATTTTAAAGGACTGTATATTTGTTTTTATAACTCAATTTTATAGCTTAATGTAGCAAGTTTAAAGTTATTAATTTTATAACTTAAGAAGTGATATTATAGTAATTAATAATAAATAAAATTTAATACATTAAATAAAAGTTAATAATAATGGAATAATGGAATTCTATATTTATTATACAAAACATAATAATGTATACATTGTGTCAAGTTTATTTACATTTCCACTGAGCATAATTCTCAATTTTATCATCTACTGTGAGGTTTACAATTTATATGTTCATTATAAAGTGAACTTTATTTGCAGTACGTACAAGTATTTCTGATTCTTGTGAATACATTGCTTGATGTTATCTCTTTCACATTTAACTTTTTTTATTTCTTTCTTCAATTATATACCAAGATATCTCAGCTGCATATTGTACCTTACGTTGACAATTCTATACTCGGAGAATCTTCTATGCTTCTACCTTCACTGAGGAGTTCTTCCTGAGCCAATTTTTTCTGCGCATTATGCAAAGGTCGAACATATCGAAAATATTCATAAACCTTATAACCGAGGAAAAGGGAGGCAATTCCTGTGACAGTCATGCAAGTCTTTACAAAGCCTCTATGAAACTTATCATAGATTCCTTCCTTTCTCCTTCTTCTCTGAAAATTCGGATCCATTGTAGGCTTGCTTGTTTATTACTTATCGACAAACTCTTCGTTCCCCCTTAAAATTAATTACATAAAAATATCACAATATCATTTATAATTTATGTATTTCTTTGGGGGATGATAAATAACCTCGAAACTCTAGTCTAAAAATAACAAAATATAATATCTACAATTTTATTATATTTATATGCATTATATA
This sequence comes from Nylanderia fulva, assembly GCF_048542155.1. Taxonomy (NCBI): domain Eukaryota; kingdom Metazoa; phylum Arthropoda; class Insecta; order Hymenoptera; family Formicidae; genus Nylanderia; species Nylanderia fulva. The sequence goes on from NW_028189622.1 coordinate 611,102, forward strand.
ATAATATCGTACCTAAAAGAATGTCTAGTTGTTTGGCTCTTCTTAAATGATGGATTAAATTTTAATCAGCTTTTTAATTCGTTAATTCAAACACTGATAAAGTGCCGCATGCAATAGTGTCACGATTTTCCATGGCGCTCTGGTCTCTGGTAATCAGCTGTTCCAAAGCTAATTTTAAATTTGTGTTAAATAAAGAACTTGCACGATATCGACTTATATATATGCACAATACAATATTTTTTTTTATTAATAAAATTTTATAATTTTTTCTCATACATTTATACATACAAGTTTCTTATAGGAATCAAAACAGATTTCTCTTTAATCAAAATGTTAAACAATACATAATACAATAACAAAATATATCTACAAAAAATTATACAAAATGTTAATTTAAAAAACAATTTTTATAAGCAGTGATGTATACAAGATTCTGGAAGAATTTATCCGAAAAATTTTTGGCTATTTTTCAGGTCTCTTTATATTAGAAAGCTTGAATTGTCCAAACCACAGCCTTAATATCTAATTATAAAAAATGCAGTTAAAAAGATTACATTTCATACAATGCATACACAATTTCATCTTGAATTGAACATCATAACTTTTGTAATAACGTAAGCTTATGGTTTCTTTTTTTCTAATTTTCTAAAAATTCATCAAATATCTTAGAATCGATGTCTAATACTATTTCATCCAAAGATGGGCCTTGTTGAGAAACTGGCAGTTCTAGATTTGTAATCGATAAATTAATTACAATAGATTCATATATTTTTTTTTTAATTTTGGAAGAAAATATAAAAATAAAAGCATACTTGATATAGATCCAGTTGCTTTGTATTCTTCAAGGTCCTCTTTGAAAGCCTCTTCAAAGGTCTCTCGACGTTCCTTCAATTTTTTTTGTTGATTTAATTCATGTTGAGAGACTCTCTCAACGTGCTCTTTACCAAGTTTTGCTAAAAAAAAGTTAAATATATAAATAATAAAAAAAATATTAGCTGTATGTAGAAAATGAATTATTATTACATGAAATACCTTTGAAATTATTTAATTCTATCAACTTCTTTTCTTTGTACAAAGCCAATTGAAATCTATGATCCAGCTGTCTATTTTGCAAATCTAACATTTCATTCAAATCTTCCAATCGATACAAAGCTCCTTCAACTTCCTCAAACATTTCTTGTAAATTACCTAAGGACATATAATAAATCATAGTTTTAGAAAACTTCTTGTTTTTGTCTTGATGATCTTATCATATTTATCTCTAAAGCTAATTTACCTATTTGATCCATAAGATCTTGAAGTGCATTGTTAATCTTTGGAATATAGGCTAGAGTGCTATTTAAACATGCAACATTGTTCCATTCGTGTTCAAGCTTGTCGTAAATAGAGGATATCAATGTATCAGCTTCCTGAGCCTTCCCTGCATTTTCTTCTGCAAGCTCGTGAAGCTCATTCCACTGCAATTGGAAGTGGTGCAATACATCTGCACCCGCATTGTAATTTACTTTTCGAACATTGACAAACTTCTTGTTCTTTGGATGTTCAGCAGTTGATAGACCTCGTATACTGAAATAACGATTAATAATGAATAATGATTTTCAATATCTTTAATTTCTATTTTGTTATAACTTTCCAATCTATCTCCAGAATTTTTGCCAATTATTGAGTTTCGCACATGATATTATCCATATTAAATTTGCATAAGAAATAAGAAACGTAAACACTTACCTAGCAGATATACCTTCTTGCACAGTTTGAAACTTGCTACGTAGTGATCCAAACATATTTTAATTGTGACATTCGTTATTCCTCTTCGAATCCTTCAAAAGCCTTCAAGTATGTTAGTCTACAATAGATAAATTAATTTTATTAATTTTCTTATAGACATTATGCAACGAGTAAATCTAATATTTTCTATACTTTCAAATGTCTGTAGTTTCTCTATATTACATCAAATAAATTTTCCTATGCTGCACATATTATAACTTATATAATTATAATCTTTTATTTTCATATACAATTTTCATATATAATTTATTCAAAATGCAGTCTGCAATTACATGTAATTATTCAACAAATAATATTAACTACATTATACAATCAAATTTAATTTATTCAACAATAAATGTTGCTATCACCAGTTTATATTAATTTTATGAAAAAAATTTTTATGTATGTATTTTAAAATATCATAAATTGTTAATGAAAAACATAGAATAAAGAAATTTTACTTATTTTAAATTTAAAATAAAAAAATACCGGACTAAAAATATTACACAAAATAAAGTTTGTTTTCATTATTAGTTTCTTATTTTATTGACAGAACGAATGACGTGTCACAACAAAGTTGAATTATTTAGAACAATCGCAATGTTTACAAAATATTCTCACAATCAGCACTAACCAATACACAACAGGAATAGATTATCTTTATGTAGCAAATTTAATTAGGAAATTGTGAAATTTAATTAATGGAAGAACGGGGTATCTTCGTCGGGGTAAAATTACACTAAACAGACAAAGAAGTCAATATAGATATTTGATAGTCTTTGTTGATAATTTAGCTCGCTGGACTGTGTCGTCGCGATGATATCAATGGATACCGTAAATATAGTGATCGTGATTATGGAAGCGTGATCTAGGTGGAAGCACGGTGAGATTCAATATTGGCGGCTTCTTTTCGACACTGCGGTTAATTATAGATAATAGTGTATATATTATAAAAAGTGTACCTGCTGCATTTTCATTATTGCACGCATTAATCGGAAGGTGACTTTTTCAATAATTTTTTATTCCGACATTTGCATCTCATTATTTGAGCAAAAAAATTTCCAAAATTTTTTTCAAGAATAATATAACAGTATTGATCGAATAAAATTTTGCATATATGCATATTAAAATTTGTTTAATGCGGTTGCAAATCCTGATCTGACTAGTAATGTTTTTCTTTCATTTACTTGATAAGTATTATACATAATATACAATTTTCCATTAAAAAAGTAATGCAATCGCAACAATTAAATAACTTTAAATTAATTAAAAAATTATGTAAAGAATTATTTTTTGGATTATATAATTTTTATATTTTTGTCCATGTTTTAATATATGATGTATAATATTTAAATATTAAATATTATAGAAGAGATTTAATAACATAAAAAAAGTAGAGTACAAAATTTTGTTTATTAATTTTTATAAATAATTTTGTGTGTTTATGTTTTATTATACATATTTACTCAAGTTGAAAATTATTAAAAAAAAAAGTTATTTTATTTTAGTTGTAATATAACCTAACATTTGATTTTGCTCTGTATGTATTTAATTTAATTATGCAATTTAAATAGTTGATTATGAAGCAGAAAATTAAATTAAAATTCGGAGTACAGTCTAATAAAAGAAAATAATTACTCAGAACTACATACATGTATATTTTAACGATATTTTAATTAAGTTTTTAATTATGTTTTTAATGTATCATTTATTAATTTCGATGTTATCATTTATTGAAGTTAATTATACAAATATTTCATATAATTTTTGTTGATTGAGAGATATAAATGTAGATTTGTGTATGCATGGCATTTTCAAATAATTGTTAATAAAAAGAATCTCGTCTATTCCATTATTCTTATTACTCGCGTTATCAGAAGAATTAATCTCTTCTTTCATTTATTTTGAATCATCCAATAAAAGATGCTAGAAAAACACATCGTTAAATCTCATGAAAGTTTCCGCATTCCAATAATAATTTGTCAAGATTCTCAATGTGAGATAACGTTATTAGTGTATATAGTAAAACTGGTATTAAATGATAAGACACCTCTTTATATCTCTTTAGTATCGTTTCATTATAAATTTGTGTATTGTCTGTTAGTAAGAGAAACGTGAATTGAAAAAATAAACTGACAAATTTGTAATGTTTTGCATTACATTACAGAAAAATCGCTTATTACTTAAAAGTTAATTAAAGTGTTTCGAAGTAACTTTAATTTCAATATATCAAGTCGTAAATAATAGGATCAAACTCATTAAGAAACAGACACAGTTGTTTCTTTTTTATTTTTATTTTGGATATATTATAAAAGAACTTAACAAATTTGAAATAAATACTTTTTTGTTAGTTTTAATTAATTAATGTAAATAAATAGTGTAATATAGACTTTTTAGAAAATTGTTATATATTTATAAGAACATTTACAACTGAAAAAAAGATTTGTTACAGAAGAAGAAAAACAATATCAAAGCAAGCAAAAGTCAAATATAACTAATTAGTATATTGAATATTGAAAAAAATGTTATTTGATGGAAATATTGAAAAAAACATTAACTGAAGCTATCGTTCATTGCAAAAAATGTGTCTATATGTATATTACAAAATGTAAAAATATATAAATTTAGGAAATTATAATATGTAATACATTTTAATTAAGTAAGAGATATGAGATTTATCAAAGTCATATCAGAAAAATAATTATCCAATTATAACTTAATAGTTTAATAAGATAGAACAATAAAGAATATTGAATAATAAGATGAAAGAGATTATATAGGGTTTTATCATTATTAATTTATTATCATATCAGGGTAAAAAGAAATAATGAGATAAATAATTATTTATCGATGTATGTATAAGTAAGAGAAACAGAAAAAGAGAGGAAGAGAAAAAAAGAAATATACTATAATTTTTCCGTAGGGAGATTAGGGGTTTTTGAAATTAAATCTCAAGTAAGAGATGATTTCAAATTAAAATCTCAAGTAAGAGATTATTTCAATTTTCAAGTCTTGGTTAGTACACCGAGAATAATACGTTGCCTTGTGCACGGTTTATTTTCAACATCCGCGTTTGGCTCTTTACGCCTTCTTGTGATTTAGAATTTATATTTATACTATAATTTTATGTACATGCTAATTTTATTTACATGCTAAAAATAATATTCCTTTATACAGTAAATCATTCGAAGTTAGTCATTAGTTACGTAATCATCAACACTAAATATAACGGATCAAAATAACATCATATATCAATTGTAAATGCACATATTTAGATGTGTTTTGCTTCCTCAATTGTATAATCGGCATAATTTATATCACATAACGTCGTATCAGAAAAACAGAAGAATCAATCCAACAAAACCAGCTGTGTTTCATTGTCCGAAAATATATAAAAGTTCACCTTTGTTACTCGTGTATCTTTCATTTTTTAATACAGGGTAAATTTAAAAAAAAGAATGAAAAGGAAAGAAAGTACAAAAAGATCACAAAAACTTGTTTAGCTATGGTCTTTTATTTCCTTCCTCCTTTGTTCTCTCTAAAAGTAAAATACGCATACATATACACGCGCGCGCGCACAAACACACACACACACACACACACACACACATGTAAATGTTGTGTGTGCTTTTAAATGGAAGCATAAAAAGATGTAAAGAATTCCACAGGTAAAGTAAGAAGAACAGAATATCATCAGCATAAAACTGATAAATTTTCGAATATTTTTAAAGATAAAAATATAAGTTTTTTAAAAATAAAAAAGAAAAATCTTTTGAAATATTGAAAACAATTAATTTTTGTAACGTAGTTTTTTAATAGATAATATTTTTAGAACGTAGTTCAATAGAAACGATAAGATACTTCTATCTAAATCAATAAAAAATGTTAAAATGTTAAATATGCAAAACATATATATATATATTTGCCGAAATAAAAGCAAATGTTAACATTTCTATAATTATTACAGAATGTTTCTCAATAAAGGAATATATTTAAAACTTTAAACGACGATTATTTTTCATGCCAATTTAAAAAAAAAAAAGAAAAAACCACTTTAATTATTTTATATACAAAAATAATTTATAACAAAGTTTTATTTTTTATCTTTTTTTTCTACTTTAAACTCGAAAGTGATATCGAAAAAAATACAGACTTTTTTGTTTTTTCTTGTTTCTTTTTAAAACCGTGTAAAAAATTTCCTTTGAGACGTCCATTTTACTTTTTTTTTGTATGAAAACGTGATGGTTTACTGTTATTCGAAAGACAATTAAAGTTTAAAAATATATTGATCTCTACAAAGATATTTAATTATAAATTATATAATTTATAGATAACATATATTTATATAAGTTATATGGATAACATATATTTATATAAGTTGTGTATGTGTGTGTTGTGACTGTGTGTGTGTAAATTTGTCAATATAAAAACAAAAACATGGAAAAAAAACTGTCAATAGGACGATTAATTATGCCGCGTAATTGATCGATTAACCCATTCAGAGTGTCAGAAGTTTTCAGCACATTTGGATTACCGATTTGCTGGCTGGCTAGTTGGATGGCTGGTTGGTTGGTTGGTTACGTCGTGTTGGTTGGTTCGTTTGCGAACAATTTGGCAACGTCGCAAAAGCTTAACTCCTCTTGCTTCGCTTGCCCCGATGCGACTAGTGCCTAGCAACCAGTGAGGTCAACAAACGAGGTCAAATTGCGAATTAACTGTCGCACGCTGCGGTAGAAAATTATCGTGGCCACATATATTGCTGATGATCTAATCAGTCGTATATTTTTAAAACTTCTATTGTCTTTCGAATAACATTAAATTATTACATCGTCATGCAAAAAAAGTAAAGCGGACGTCTCGAAAATTGTTTGCATAACTTTAAGAAGGAACTATCTGCGTTTTTTTCCGATAACCAATTTTACGAACTCATCACAAAATATGCTGTATTACATATATCGAATTTATATTATATAATTTTCAATATAAAAAGAGAAGTTATTTTCCCTTTGTTTAATTGACGTCGTTCCAAAGTTTTCGAATATAGTTCTTTATCGAGAAACACGAAATATCATAAGATCTAGGGTCATGGACAGGTATAGGTTTTACAAAATAGTGCTCACTAATAGATACCATTGTATCTTTAACTGCAGGCTATAAAAGCAAAAATAAAAAAAATAGTGGAAGATCAGGAACGTAACAAAAAGAGAGCCATTGTATACGTGAAAAAGGGAGGGATGGGAAAAGAGAAGAGAACAAAGGTGGAGGGGAATCGGCTTTTCAAAGCGAGCCGCAAGTTTATTGGTATATGTGGGTAAATGTGTAGAAGTTCTTCTATACAGCTATATGTATGTGAATAGACATCTCTGGGGTAGATGGAAATGGAAGAGGAGGAAAAGGGGGATTGCGGAAGAAATAGATGAATATCCCCGCGTTCCCCAAACATTCTCTCTCTGTCGAGTCTGGTCGTTTCTGATGTTCTGTCACGCAGAGTGAGGAGTCTGAGGAGTGAGGTGAGGGCAAGCAAGCGCAGCAGCAACAACGGCAACCGATTGACCAGCAACGCAGCGACGCAGCACGCAGGCGCAGTACGAGAGCGTGGAAATTTCCAGTGCTATTACTTCGCCTTCACCCTCTGCAGCAGTAGTAGTGGGGTCATAGATGAGAGAAAGAGAGAGAGAAGAAGAGCGAAAGAAAGAAGAGCGAGCGAGAGAGAGAAAGAGAGGGCGCTGTTATTTTTTATTGCGCTTTTTGCAAACTCGTTAACTCACGTCGCGGTTGAGTAATATTGGGCTTGTACTCGATTATTGCATTTCGCGTTAGCTGTATATAGACTCATATATACATGTTATGCTGAAGCATTTGCTTTACGTGATTGCTCTGCAAAACATATACGAAGATATATGTTATACACGTATCATATTTGCAAATATATGCATATTTATTATCTATATTTGCATATATATAACAAAACTTTAATACGATCCATAATAATCCATATGATTCTTCAGTTATAGAAGAGATACATTTTATATCTTGAATTGCATACATGTAGTAGATTGTTAATGTTTATTAAATATTATTTTATCGCGAAATACAATAAAACAAATATAACGAGCAGTTTCAACTTTGGGAGAAATGATAAAATAATATTCTCTTCCGACGAGAGACAATTTAATCGATTTTAATAAGCTTGCGGTCCATAAGATTGTTTGTGCCACTTACACTTCCAATTAGTCACCAATTGACAATATATCAATCGTGCAAGTGCATGAAAATTTATCACGATAAACTCGTCGTAGAACGGATCTTGCGCAGAACGTGCGCAGGAAGAAAAGGAGTTAAAATTGTTGTCGACGAGAGACGCAGAACCGGATCCGTGAAGTGCTTTCGCGCACAACAAGCTCGAACGAATCGTAAGACGTGTAGCCTTGCTAACGAAGCGAGAATCCACAGCTTTTTTCCCTTTCCCCTAACCGAGTAACTTGAACAAAACTCATCAGGAATCGAGCTTAGAAAGTTGTGCGCAACTCGGTAATGAAACCGGGCTCTGAGGGGAGGCAACGGGTCAATGTGCATCAAGGGGCGTCTTCCATATTTCTCTCTCTCTCTCTCTCTCTTTCTCTCTCTCTCTTCAGTGTCCTTTTCCCATACCCAAGTTACGCCACTACTATATCCTGGTAATCTCGCCTGCTCCATGAAAGAGATTACCCTCTCTGCGCGAACTAACACGGTCGTTGCGCATACTAGTACGGAATTTCTAACCGTAGGACGGGGAAGAGTTATACGGGCGAGAGAGAGAGAGGGGGGAGCAGATGAGAGGAATCGATAGTCAAGTATTTCGCGGAATGTGAATACCGGCGGCAGCCGGATGCATATTTGACCATCCAATTGCATGCAGCTTGCAGCTTTACAAACGCAAAATTGGCGCGATTACTAGCTAGTTGGCTAATTGTACGTAATTGTATTAGCTTTTGTAGAGACATTCGCTATTATATCGATTTTTATAATAGCCAAATGTCATAGCAGCATAGCTACAACGATGTAGGGTTTCGTATGACCGCGTAACGCGAAACCAAAACATATGATATAGCTTTTGTACGCGATTGTATGAGCACAGTTTGTAGACAACAAGCGGAACGTCGTGGCCTTCAATCCATTCTCTTTTTAATGCTATTCATTACGGATAATGACATCATCGGAGTTGATTACATAGCGTTTTGATTCCTTGTATACTGTGCACAAAACACCGTAATGATAACGATAAATTTTGAGGTCTATAAGTCTACAACAACTATAATTCCAAAAGGGATATAGTTGTTTTCAAGTAATTTACAAGATCGCTATTTTCCTATATATTGAGGCATACAATTGCAGAATTCTAGACGATCATTCTACTTCGTCTCCCGGGGTTTTTCATTTGTCAAGTAGAGCCGCCCCACGCTGGCAGCTAAGTATAGAATATCCCGGCATTGTGCTAGTCGAATATCTCAGGACCGAAATCCGTTACGATCAATAGACTCGCCAGATTCGGTCGTTTTCGACATGTTCCGTTAAGTTCCCCCTACTATATTCGTCCTCATCGACCTCCATTACCAGCCACGCCTCACTTGCGTAAACTACGTTAGTCAAACCGGTTATTCGAGATACAATTGTACTATTCAAGCACATTTTAGAGTCTTCTTGAAAAAAGTAGAATTTAAAAGACGTACTTGTTTCAGGTTTTTTTTCAGCACATGCATATGCAATGATGATAATAATATTACGTAATAAAACATATATATTTTTAGTTGTACAATAGTCTATTGTTAATTTTTCTTATCTTTTTTTGTTTTTGACATTGAAGAACAATGTGTAATTAAATAAAAAAATCGCGTATTTCGGGTATGAAAAGCTACTAATAATACTCTACAATATATTACAGAGAGAGCTTTGCTTGAATAGTAACTAAATATGCTAATAATAATTGGATACTATTAATATTGTTGAAGAAGAGAGGGTGGGGACTGCTTTTGCGATGTAATAATCTTTGTAAAATTAAGTCAACAGCGAGAGATTCAATTACGGTATAAAGCTTATCATAACGATTTCTAAGAATAGTTGTGCTTAGATTGACAGTTGATCTTTGTAGTACAATTTCCGATCAATATGTATATGTTTAGAGTTCATAATGGCTGTGTGAAAGTGCACGCGTGAAGGGATAGAAAACACACAAACTGCTTCAATTCCTATAAAACCAGAAGAACCGTCGCAAAATTATGGATATAAATGTCGGCAGTGCTTTTAAGTACAATGGATGACAGGTGGCAATTGGATAGCTGGCGTTGACGATTTCGCTGGGGAATTGCAGGGAATGAGGGATTCGTTCGAAAGCTACGGTATTTGGAAGAGTGAGTGCAAGCAAGAAAGAAAAGGAAAGAAGCGGGAGGAAAGGGGTGAGAGGAAATTTGATAGAAAAAAACCGGCGTAGGTGGTGGGAAAGAGGAAGGAATGGTAGGAAAAGCTACAATTTACGGAAGAGGGAGGGAAGCAGAGAAAGACTTGGGACACATGGAACAGTTCAGCGAACTGCGCCTGCGTGGTTGTCGCTGATTGGTTCCCCACCTGCATTTCAGTGTACATTAGGTTGACTTAATTTCAATTCGAACTCCTTCCACAACCGCTTTCTCCCCTTGCATCCCCTCAGCCTCTTCCTCTAACCCTCTCTCTCTTTTACCTTCATCTTCCTCTATCCATCTTGTCCCAGAGCGCCCAATATATAAATGAAGCTCTCTCTTTCTCTCCATCCACGTTCAGTATAATATTCTTTTATACTTGTTGTGTTCCATGCAAAGAAAATATATATACCCAGGTTATCCGTGTATAAGTACACAACATGCATCACCTATGTAGGTTCTATCCTCCAATCGCTGCGAGCCTCGGCAAGAAAAATGACAGAAGCAAGGGCAACGGCGGGAAGAAGAGGAAAACACACAGAGAGCAAGAGAAGGAGGGAGATGCAAGAGAAGAGGGGCGGAAAAGGGAGGGAGGAACGCAATAATCCGACCGTCTGCTGCAAGAGCGAACGAGCGCGCGAGCGCGAGCGCGCGCGCGCGTCCTTACAAAACAACGCATCTGAACATTCTGAACCCGTCGCTGAACAGTTCGGTGCCTTCAACAGTTCGGCACCGATTCACACCGAGTTGATTATCCTACCGCTCGTTCGCGCGCGCCTGCTCATCCTCGCGTTTCCTCGTCGCCGCCATATTAGCAACTCGAAATATATGTATATATGTACATAAATATTACATATACATATATACACACAAAACGTACTAATAATAAGTTGAAATTAGACACGGAGACTAGTCGGACGTGACCATCATCGGAGATTGCGCATCCTACGTTGAGGAAATTTTGCTCAAATCTCGAAAGTATATACGACCAGTGTATAGTAGTACTGTATATATTTATGAGCAACAAAAAGCAGTGATCAAGCCATAATATATTGTCAGCCATGTTTAATCATATATAAGAGAAAGCCCCTCCCCAAGGGAAGCGCGGGAGTACGATATTGTTATACCCAACGTCAGGAGGGATAGATACTCTCTCGCGACTACGACGGCGCGTCTACCAGTTACTCTCGCGGAAAACGTAAAAGAAAAGAAGATTCACCGCCGTCGCGATCCACCGGGATAAGAGAACCGATTTCTCCCTCCCTCCCCTCCCTCGTCGTTGCGCGCCAAGAAGATGCGATACATTAAACGCACGTGTTTAATTGATTTTACCTACCGCTGAACAGTGCGTTTACCGATTCACAGCGGCTCTTCAACGTGAAAAGTCGAGTCGCCGGTGTCATCGCGTGCGTCATGTCGTGTGTGAAATCTGTCGCGACTAGCAAAGTTTAGCACCGGTCTTTTTTTTTTTTTTTTTTTAATCGAAACTAAAAATTACTATTTAGCAGAAATTACGATATTGTGATACTGTGTCGTTAATTAGCATCCGGTGAAATTTCAATCTCAGTTGGATTTAAGGATAAACCGATCTTGACGACCTTATGACAATCCGCATTGTTAATAACAATGCCTGTAAGTATGATGCAAACATTTATCAATTTACACACAAAGATGATGATGAAGAAAATAGTTATAATTCGTTTATAAATAATTGATTTGCTTGTTTCTGTGCTGGAATAAATGAATCCGCGCGTATATTGAATATATTATGACGTAGGATATTTCTTGAGACAAATGTAATTTTTACGCTTACGCGTTCTCTTATTAAAGCTCATACGGTTTTTGTTTATTTGTTTGCAGATTGGAAATGAACAGTCCGCTGGATCACGATTTTGAAAGATTTAAATTTTCTACGCAAAATACAATCTGTAAGGACAGCGCTGTGGAGCTGTTACAAAATTTCGGTATGTGTGTTTGTGTATGATACAATTTTTAACATCAATTGTAATATATTAATTGATACTAATTCCAAGTGTAATAAATGTGTAATACGAATTGGTATAAATGTAAAATCATTCTTTTATATATATATCACAGATTTGAGTAATTCTTAGCATATACTAAATAATTAGGATATTTATTTGCCTAAGTATATTGATATCCTGTCTCTTTATATATATTGTGTCATTTTAAATTAGAGAAAAAGTTTCATAAAAATTTAATTGATGTTTATGAAGAACATGACATTATCTATGACAACAAATCAGCTGTTAATAATATTGTCAATATTATTGTTACTTTTTCTGTCAAAGTTATATTCTCCACTGAATCAGATCTAATCGTAAGTTTTATTGTATATTACATAATAATTCTTCTATTTTTAATATTGTAAAAAATGTAATGTAATCCTCATTGACATATCAAGATAATATTTATATTATAAGCTTGTGTCTATATAATTATATAACATATTTATATTATACGAATATAATACATTCATATAATATATTCATAAGCTTATAAAATTAATATCATCTTGATATGTCAATATAAAGAATATCAAAGAAAAGATAGGAATATTAAGAGGATTCATTATACGAGAAAAAAGACAAAAAATACAATAATCATACAAACATGATTATTATATTATAATTATTTGTATAGAAAACTTGTTATATCTGATTCTAGAGACTGTAACTTTGACAATAAAAGTAGCAATAAATTGATAATATTGTATATGTATATATCTTGTGATTTTCTAGCATAGTGAGAGAATAATTACTTTTTCAATTTGTAATAAAACATTTTTCTATACTTTCTTGATTTTCATATTTTCTATTCTGTTCTAATATATTTTCTTTATTATAAGAATTATTATATTTTCATAATAAAGTCCTAATTGATTCACTAATTTACATCCTTTGTTCCTATTGCTTTGTAAAAAAAGAGTTTATTTCTTTTTTTGTACTGTTGTAATAATTTCTTTTGTTTTATAAAATAGCACAAAGAGACACATGAATAAGTTATTCCAAAACGTGTAATATTATTGTGTATTTACTCGTATATTTTTGTTTCACACAATATTTTTTTCTTCACAGAGTTTTCATTATTTATTATTATTTTTCTATACAAATCACTAATAATAATGATCAAAATATAGCAACATATCTTTATAAACACACATTTCGTGCGTTGAATATTTTAATAATAATTATTATTATATTTGTATATATATGAATATATAAAATTGTGCGAAAAAATACTTGAGGGAAAAAAAGAATAATAAATCGTCTCGATTCTTGGTTATACAAACTCGTGTGTCAGCTACAGGTTAGGAATTCGTAAACATACAGAGCGCACACAAGAAAAGCGTGTGTAATCGCTTCGCGCGCGATAACGTCACGTATATAATGATACATTCGTAACTCACCTTTGATGTTTAAGATACTCTGTTGACACGAAAGTGTACCCTTTTCATTTTGTTCACGCGTGCCAAATTTTCGTACACAACGAGACGTCCGCCATTCTTTCTTCTCCGTCTTGCAACCTTTTCTCTTATCTACTCCTCCTCGGATGAATATATTTTCGTGCACTTCGAGGTCATTTTTTTCTCAAAATTAATCTTTTACGGGACACCACTTTTAAAGTTCACTATATTCTCTTCTCGGTTTTTCCTTCAGAGTATATTATTTAAAAAGGACAATCAGAGATCTAAAACAATGAAGATTTTTTCGATTAAAACGCTTTTTTTTTTTTACACTTTCGCCGGGCAAGAAGGCCACCAATCGGTGGCGGGAAACCGGGCGCGATACGAAAAGTGACCAATAATGTGACGCGCGCTTTGGTCAGGTATCGATTGGCGAGTCGCGTTTTCAATTATCAGGGCGAGAGGCAATTATTTTTCTGGCAAAAAAAAAGGCGTCTCAGGATTTTGCGTGATCGCGTCATAAGCGAGGAAGAAAATCGCGCGCGCATGGCTTTGTTTACATACGGTATGTAAATGTATATACACGCACGTACGTACGCCGCCGCCGCCGATGTAACGTGCACCTTGCTTCTCCTTCTACCGCGCGTGACGTCACTGGTCACTGCGACGTGCGCGCGCGCGCATTGTACGGCTGACGATCGGTCCGCGGGCCGAGCGAGTAACATCGCGCTGTCGGAACAAGTTTTGGGACAGAGGTGAGAGAAAACGTGGGGGAAAAAAAATCACAAGTGACGTTTCACCGCTGGACTGTCACACCACTGTCACGTTCGGCGAACAATGATCCCTCATCGGTGTTTGATCTTGGTACGTTTTGTTTGCGAGTTTGTTTGCTTACTTTCTCCTTCTCTCTTTCTCTCTCTCTCTTTCTTTCTCCGCTTGTGGCGCGTCTCTTTCTCTACGTATTTTCTCTCTCACTCTTTCTCTCTCCCTTCTCCTGGCTTCTCGATATAACGATGTAACTTCTGCGCACCAAAAACAAACTTTATAGGGACAGTACGTAACGTCGCGCGCGTGTGTAATACATGTGCGCGACACGGCATTTTCGGATTTAATGTGTAATCTTCTTGGCGGGAGAAGTGTGAATGATGCATTCTGTTTTAGACGAGCGCGCGGGCACTCCCAGCTCGCCGGAGCAACTCGACACTTTGAGTGAGCAGCAACTGTTGCTAGATTGTGGCATCTGTGGTCAGCAATTTGCTTCCAAGAAACAATTGCGTGTCCACATTCATACTCATTTGAGGAAACCCCGGATTGTCCTCAGAAGAGTTCCCAGTCCGAAAGTGGTGAAGCTGAGAAAGCAGAGCGAAGACACATATTGGTTGGATCCTGAGAAGAAGGGTCTGCTGAAACTTACGCTGAAAAAACAGAACACAGTCGAGTCTCTAAAGCTTACATTGAAGAAGACATCCTCAAAGTCGGAAGCTTTTACTGTAGTGAATAGTAAATTTAATCCAGGTGTCAAGAATCATCAGCGAGAAGACGTGGCAGGTGCTAAAGAGAATGATCATAGAGATAACAAGGCTGCAAAAGGTTCAGTTAATGAACCTTATGAAAACGTGATGGTAGACCAACAAGTGAGTTGTTGCTTTGTCAAGTGCTGAAGTTGATAGTTTTTTGTTTTCTATAGCAATTTTGTTTGCAGGGTGATTATGACAATATTAAATTTGATGAAGAAGATCATAATCCTTTAGAAGAGAATGAGAGACCATCCATAGATGTTAATGAGGGTGATTCTGGTGTAGGGAGTGATATGGCAAATCCATCTGAAAAAGAAGATCAAAATGTTGATGATATACAAAATAGCGATAACTATGATAATTCTGAGAAAAGGCTATCAGAACCTGAGGATCACGAAGAATCGGATGCTTTAGAGGCAACTTGTAGAGAAACTATTGAAAATTTGAAAAAACTCGGAGAGCAGTCCAAGTAAGGCGATAAATTATGACATTGGATAATGCAAATGATAAACATTTAAGATGATAATGTTAATATAAGATTAAAGGAAAATTTGTGATTATATTTTGATAAATTTTTAATTTATATATATTACAAATTCTACAATTTATATTTGATGATTCAAATGATTTATGAACATTATATTTTATTACCTTATACTTTATTTAACGTTTGATTATTAATTATTTCACAATTTTTTCAGTTCTAGATCAACGAATCAATTGATCGACAACTCGTCTACTGAGGAAGAAGACGATAGAAATCATGATTCCGACATGATACATACTCTGGGACAGAATTCTTCTATCAGCATTATTCCAAAGTCTTCCACATTTTCCAATCATTCGACGGAACGCGCTTCGGTATGCGATAGTGAAAATAAAAGCAGAGACTCGACTGAGCCGCAATCACAAAGTTTTAATTGGAATCAACTATCAACCGACTTATCTAGTAAAAGCAATGAGGATCTCAATAAAGAGAACGGCGAGCAAGAAGCTGATACTGGTGGCGATCACATGGAGAACACCGGGTCGCTCTTGCAAAATTTTCTCTTGGAGCATCAGAGACGTAATCCAAACGAGATCTCTTTATCAAGCAATTTGTCCAACGAGACGTCGGAATACGTGCCCCTTGAGAAACTAGCAGAGACCGTCAACACGTGTCGCGTCTGCAACGAGAAGTTTAAAGATATCGCACATCTAGACGAACATCGTAGTAAAGCCGGTCATTATCAGTGCAATATCCCAGAATGCTCTAATCTCCTCTTTCATTCGGCGATGGAGGTATCGCTGCATCGGGCGCAGACACATGGCACTCCGCTTTCGCCGAGCGTAAACCAACTATCTCCTCATAATCAATTGTCAAACGCGAACTCACCACACATGAATCAGAATTCGCCGCATTTGAGTCAGGCGTCGCATTCGCCTCATGCCGTGCCTATGGATGCATCATCGACCAACAGTTCGCAACAGCAACAGCTTAGAAACTCGCCGTTAACGTCGCCGCATCAAACTAATTCGCCGAGCTACAATGCAGGACCGATGACGACCGCTGGTGCTTCTTCGGGTCAACAGATGCAAATACCGCCGATAAACTTCGAGCAACTACCACCACCCGTGCAACAACTGGCTCAACAAGTGCAGCGTATGCCTCTTCCACAGTCGCAGATGCCTCCTAGTCTTCCTCCAGGCGCAAATACAATGATACATGGGCCAAATTATTTTGTACAGCCACCGGGTCGACCACCCTTGTATAGAGTACCTGGTCCGCAGAGTATACATTATCCTCCGCACATGACGCACTTGTATCAATACGGACCGGGTCCGTATCCTCCGATAGCCGCGCCTCCTCCGCAGATGCATCCACAGTTGCCCCAACAAATTCCACGTGGACGATATCCACCATCGACAACCATCGTACAAAACAGCAGGTAAATATACAGATACTTGTACATTACACATGTATGCGAATTGTTCATTACATTACCTTTTACCTTTTAGAGCACCACGGTTACCACAGACTGCTTCGGTTCCACGTCAACGCATGAAGAGGCCCATACAGCCATCTATGCAAGCTCAACCGCAAAATAACGTTGTAAAGCAAAGACGTATGGATGTTTTGTTACCTGATAGAAACGAAGACGCGGATTGTCACGTCATAGCGCAACAGAAAAGAAATGACGGATTACCCGTTATACAAAATGTTCAGGGCGCTACCACCCAACAAACCAGTAGAAATGATTCCACGATACATCTCACGGATTCAATCACACTGAGTGTTCGACAACCTGGTAGGTTTAAATTTATCATTCTTTTATTGAATTTAAGTCGTCAATCATTTTCTCTACGACTATAATTAGTCGTTTTCTTTTAAACCTGTTGTTTGTTTTTTTTTATCCCCGCTTATATAAAGTACCTCTTCTATGATTTTGTTATCCAACAATATTTTGAGTTATGCATTTGTGTAAAATTTAAGTTTGTATTGCATTTGCAATTTTATAATTTTTTAATGGTTGCTTTGTTAAATTTTTTGGTTATTTTCTATTAACTTAATTTTTTACTACGTATATATATATATATATATATATATATATATATATGTTTTATTTTTTATAAATAAATATAGATTTTTTGACGATAATCACTACATTCACAGAAGAGGTACGTTATAACAAAATAAAGAATGCCATATTTTACTAATCCAAAGGTTCTACCCCAGCTCAAATCCAGAGCACGTTAAATCCGAGTGGGAAGAAATCCGACGCCAAGGCGGTGGCGAATGTCCTCGCGGCTCGAGGTATAACAGTTACTCCAGCTGCAAATAAAAATAAGACAAGTGAACAAAGCAAACAGCAGGTATCTTCCCAGCAGCAGCGGCCACCACCTTCACAGCCACCTTTAAATGTTACAGCACTCAATCTGAATTCTGCTATTTCTATCATACCAACTAGTTCACAAAGAAAGCAGCAGGAGCAAGGGCAGTTTGCTATTCCGCAAAATAAGCAAAACAAATCACCGATCAATGAACAAGTTGAACGACCACCTAGACCACCAACTGTGGATCTTACACAGGATACTCCACCACAGATGCCAGTCGTTAGACGTGGTCGTCCACCCAGGTAAGAGATGCTCATTGTTTTTCTAATTTATTATTATCTAATTACAAACAAAATTTGAATTCATGTACATACAACTCATTATATTATATTCGCGTTTTCCAGAGCGTTATTAACGTGTCAGGTATGTGATAAGAACTTTCAAAATCAAGATATGTTGACACAACACATGGCGACTCATCGGACGACTAGCAAACTCATTCACAAGTGAGTTAAATTATTTTTTCTGTGCTTTCCTCTATTTTGAATAGCGATATTAAAGAACTGATTGACCAGAACTGATTGATATATACAATATTTTTTTTCTTTTTCTTTTATTTTTTTAAGGTGCAATCTTTGTCCTGCTCAATATCCCACAGTTCAAGCGTTGACAACGCATAAACAAACTTATCATAAGGAAGTCGACACCGTAGCACAAAATGGAGGCGCGGAATTGGCCCTACCGGTTGTGGATCTGAAGTCTCCGCATGTTCTAAACCGCTTATCAAATTTGGGCATTCAGAGCTACATACCATTGTCGCAACTGAGTGCTCAAACTGGTGGTTATTTCGGTCTGCCGATCATCACGATAGACGGTGCAAGAAACTCGAGTACCTGCAATCTAGGTGCGCTTGGTGCTACCTCGATATTAAGTCTCGGTCCTCTTAAACATTTATCAAACAGGTAACTGTGGACGCATTCGGCCTATTTCACGTGTGCAATCACGCTTCTTTTTTTATTATATCTCATGTTCAAATCAATTACTGTATTGCCACTGACCATGACACATTGTCTTAATTATGGAAGGAGAACGAACGTGATATAGAGTTTAAGTAAAATTATTATATAAACGCGCGATATCTTTTATATAAAGAATATACGAAAATATGCTTGTGTCTAAGTATACTTGTAAAATAGCTCATTGTGCGCAAATATACAAGTATAGTTTCTTTTATATTCTTTATATAAGAAGTATATAGAGAGAATTTATTTAAAATAAAACTTTTTTTATCTTGTTGCAAAATGAAATTGGTTGATGACTGACTTAACATAAAATTTGTTAATTTATTATAGCTTTAGAGCAATACAGTATTTTTTCATTGAATTTCTCATTAATTATATCATATATTTTGATAAACTAAGATAAAGATCCTTTAAAGATTTTAATTTAAAAAATTCAAATAGAAGTATATATCGTAATTATTACAAATGAAATCTTAAGTAATGAATTATATTGTGTATATTTTTTTTATTTTTTTTATTTTTTTTTTATTTTTAATAAAGCTGTATTAAATTTTCTATGCTAAATTTACATATTTCATATCCATTTAACAAATTGAATAATTAAATCTTTTTTGCAATATTGTTACTTTAATCTGATAAACGAAAATCGTATCATAAGAAATTAATGCTATTAAATGTAAAATAATGTATGTATTATTTTATATATAAAAAGTAGCGTTTTGATTCATTTTATATGAAAATCTTATTTTTTCAATCAATATTTAAAAAAACAATTTAATTTAAAAGCAAGAGTTTTGTTCATACATATAAAAAAATTGTTTACATATACTTGTACTATGTATGCGATTAAAAATGCTAATGTACCTAATGAAGCAGAATTATTCTGCCAGATAGCAAACAATACTTGAAAAGATTATATTGATACAGTTATATATGTAATACCTAATGTTGTTATATGCATATGCATACATATATATATATAAATATATATATATATATATATATGTATATGTAAATACTTACAGACTCCGTCTCAAAAAGTGCGAAAGATTACAATTCTTAAAATGGGCAGCATTTACACTTTAATAGGACCATAAGAAAAATATTCTACACTGTTTTGTTAAAAAAAGAATAAAGTCTCTTAGTTTCTATTTAATAAAATATTAAAACGCAACTTATTAAGTTGTACATATATTTTGTGAAAAGTAAAAGAAGCAAAAGAGTTAAATTTGTTTATATTTGAAAAAAATGTCTTTATTAAGAATATATAAATAATACTTCAAATATAATTCATAAGCACAGAAAAAAGTCATATGCAATCTTTATTTATTATCATTCCTATTAATTATTGTTATATTGTAAATAATTTCTTTACAATACACATATATTGTATATGCATATACATGCACGTATATAAAATATGTATATATATTTGTAAATATATATAATTTTTATATACTTGTATGTATGTATTATATACATTATGTATTATATATTTTGAATAAGTCGCCATTTGTCTATCAAATTTATAGAAGAACGCTTTATTATAAATTGATAACAAACGATTGATAATATGATATTAAAAATATTGTATATATTTGTATCATATAATAAAAGGAATATAATATAAACATTCTGTCACAAATTCAAATGTATAAGTAATATATAATAGTTGGGCATTACATTGTTCATCTGTTTAAATTCCTTTTTAATCGAACAAAGCGAGTCTTGTGGATTTCAAGATCTCTTATTTTATACAATTCATGTAAAGAATAATTTAATTTAGTTTTTCGAAAAATATCTGCATTTAAAAGAAAAATAAGTATGTTACTTTATTAAGAATAGTATATAAATAATACTTAAACATTTATCAAATATAATTTATAAGCACAAGAAAAGTCACGTGCAATTTTTATTTGTTATCATTCCAATTAATTGTTATATATACTAAATAATTTTTCTTATGAGACTATTATTACTATTTTCCTACCTGTCTTGATCATGTAACGTCAAATTTCAACATCGTTAGTATTGTATATTATAGTATTATAATATTTTTTTATTCTTGTAATCATTTTCTTTTAGCGAAAATACTAAGGAAGATAATTGTTTATTGTAATTTTTCAATTTCTAATATCATATGTTTAAGAAAAATGTGTTTTTCTTTGAACTCCAAAAATAGGTTTTTTTTTCATTGCTGATAACTAAAATTAATGTTACAATTTTTGTTTTAAAAAATCGGTTCTAAATTAATTTTATTTTAATTAAAGAATTATTAAATAATGCGATATAAAAACAGAGGATATATCTGTATGTAAAAAAAATATAAAATTATTATATAAAAAAATTCTTAGCAAAATTTAATTTATTATTTCATAAATATATCATTAAATTGCTAGATTTTTAATCTACATGATGTCAGTCATATTCTTGTTAAACGCAAGAAATGTCTTCGGAATGCGTTTGATAACATCATGAAAATTTTAGTGCGCTTGATTGACATGATTGATCAATCAATCAAGAAGAAATTGTTATGGCAGCTCCCACATAAGGTGTGTTCGAAAATCCTACTCGTATAGGATAGATAAGCATTGAAGTGACCAATCAGGACAAAGAACTCGTTGACTATTTTATCTTAGTAGGATTTCCGAAAGCATTCAAGACTGGTCGCATCTTTGACAGTTCTCGCCAGTGTTTATGAGTTAATAATACATAAATGATATGAATTGGACAAAAATAGAAGTTTCTCTCTCTCTCTCTCTCTCTCTCTAATTATCTTCCATTGACTATTTTAAATAATCGGTATCTTCTTGAATGTGATCTTTAAACGATGACAATTTACTTATACGCTCGAGATATGTTTGTTACATGTCAGTCTGATTATTCTGTGTGACAACAACGAGTATTATGTCAATATAACTTTGTTCCTTTTGTTTATGTGTCGTTACATCTGACATAGGTATGTTAAAAAGTTATTTTAATGTACACACATTTCTTTACGTTTCACATGTGTATGAATATATTTACGATTAACGTTAATATTTAATAGCGTCAAATTTTTATATTTTAGCAAAATGAGTTCCAGTGCTATTACTGCAAGAGCAGAGCAATACTTTTACAGTATTAATCCTATAGCTCAGAGGATTGGCGAAGATATAATTGCGACAAAGGAAGCTTACGAGGGATTATGGAATACTTTAAGCACAGCAGACCGCAATCAGGCTATCAATGAAACTATAATTCAGCCTGAGGTAGCTTTAAAGTATACCTTGAAGAAAGTTGAGTTGACCAAAGAATTACCAGAGTGGTATCCAAAACTGCGCATACAGACTGGAATGAAATATGTTATAGATGAAACTGGTTCTGTGAGTAACAATATTGTTAATGCTTATGAAAATGAAGAACAAATTGATATTATTTATTTCTCATTACATTACAGACATTACGATGGAGAGATGAGCACTCTGCGCCATTTTCATTTATGACTCAATCACAGATGAATCTTAGTATTATAGATTCTAATGAAGATGTGATAAATAAATCAATGAGAACCCAGTTTGGAGAATCACCACATTTTTCCAGTCCTGTCAAGACACAAAGGGGCAATCCTTGTTCATTGAACGACAGTTACAACTCTGCACATCAAATCAGCTGTTATCAGTCAGATTGCTTTACCAGCAGCTTATTCGAAAATGATCAATGTAGCGACTTATTGACAAACAGAATTGATAGCGAACATTCAGATAGTTTATTCGCTAAATTGATCAATAAGACTTCTTTGTTGAAATTACAAAGCAATGTCGAAGATGATATGGAGAGTTTGGTAAGAGAGAGAGATTCTGATACAGATAAAAGTCAATCGAACACTGTAGTGATATCGCTAACAAAGTCAAGCGATATAAACGAGTCAACAGCTCTATTAGAGACACCTAGTTCCTACAGCAGTTTTCAGTCATCGCAATTAAATCAAGATGAGGAAGAGAGAAGTATACCAAAGACTGGATTTGAGTTTCTTGATAATTGGTAAATTTATTCCATTTAAAGAGTAACTCAATTTCCTCTGCATGCGCTTTTATTACATACAAGATATTTCCATAATATTCTAGGAATATGTACTAAATATATATATATAATGAAAATAATCAAATCACATACATTGCTCAAATATTTGTATATATATACAAATATTTAAGCAATGTATGTGATTTGATTATTTTCATTGCTGTGTGTCGTATAAAAACATTTATATAAATGTATGTGTAAAAGTCAGAGTATATTTATGTAGGAGAAGATAGAATATTTTTTACAGTGAGCGAGACTTTTTAACAAGATTTTTTTTATATGCTTATATTTTATAACTTTATTTTATTTAGACTATATATTATACCAGATACTATTTATGCAACAGATGACATGAAAAGTTAATAATCTTCAAAGACTGAAAAGAAAAATTTTCAGAAGATTATATGTTATATATAATCTTTCATAAAAATATATTTCTAAGCCCACCGAGATTTTGATAGACGTAACTATATATATCGTTAGGAATAGATATCGAACAATGTAATCAATTTAAATTTGCTACCTTTTTCATGATATTGTATTTTATACTATTAATATTTCATATATACTTACGAACAAATAAATATGCTTAATATATACTTCAAGTGATCACTATTTACAAGCAACAATTTAGCTTAAACAAATTTATGTAAATCGTCGATTGTATAATATATCAGTATATATAATGCATATCGCATGATTATGCGCGATAACTTTTCTTTCATATATTATTATATTTGCATAATATATATTTATGTCAATTATATCACATATTTGCTTTTCTTGATTCTCAAAAATTTCTCAGAAGTAACTAATCAACGTCGTCATCAAATAGTTTCAAACTTTCAATCATTTTCAAGAAGACTCATTTAATTGACTTTTCTCTTCAGGTAGTCCAGAATCCAGACAACCAAACTGGAATTATCAGATTAATTTAAAAAATTCTTTTTTTTTGTTTCTTAATATAAAAACGTAAGAAAGCGAACAAATATTTAACTTAAATTTGTGACGATAAGTATATGAAAGATTTTAGATTTGTGTCATTGATACCTTCTGTGCTGGGTGACTGTATGATCGTTATGTTTTCCCCTCTGCCATCCCGAGCGATTTCGGAGGTCCGATAATATCCAAGCACGTTTCTTCTCGCTTCGGAAAGTGAACAAATCTCTCGTAAATCCGTCTTCATTATTCGTCTGGCCTCTGATTTGCGCTCGAAGGGTGACATCAGTATCAGATGCCGCTTCGATGATGTCCGAACTGAGACTTGAAAAAAAATCAATTATGTTATTATTATTCTACATTAGTAAATGCGTATATCTAGAATTTACATTACGTATATGATTCACGAATCGAAAAGAGCTTTACTTAAAGCTTTTTTATATGCTATGTCTTATTTGCATTATATAATATTATATTCCTATTTTATCTATTCACCATTTGTATCGATTTTATCTCCTGATGCACCCTTACATATGTTTTTCGATTCCTTCGGTGGTCTGTCAGTCAAGGCAGATAAGCTTCTCGAAGCTATGGCTGGTTGTTGATTATCATTACACGATGATCCGCGAAAGACGTTCGGCAGAGATTTACCTTTCGGTTTCAACAGGGTGATTTGCGGAAAGCAAGAACCTGACAGTGAATTATTATATTTTAAAATGTTATTTTTATCGGAGAAATATTAAACAAAGCGCTCCTTTTCCATACACATCTCCAACATACATTTCATGTCGAATTTACTCTTTTTTTCTGGACGTTCTCTGGAAGGACTGCATTGTCCATGTCCCGAACATCTCTGTCCATCGAGGCAATCTTGGTCCTCGGAAGATACCAAACGCCTCTCACCTGCTGTACTATTTCTATATTGCTCCATCGCTTGACGTTCCAATTCCTGTAATATAATAATATATCTATTAATGTGAGATACTCCATTTTGTAGGAAAAATAAATGAAAGTTAAATGAAAATAAATGCAAAAAAAGTGTTTCTGCACGAAATTAAATATCTTCATCAAAATTGAGAAAGAGATTGGATCCTTTTTTATTTTAAAATACTCTCTATAGAGAATCCATAATTTTACACAATTCTTAAATTTCTATCAATTCTTTCTGACAAGTCAGTTGTGAGTCATCTATTTTTTTCGCAGACTATTTAATTACCACGAGGTAAATATTCAAGCAAGTTACCTGGTATTTGAGGGCCAGCGACTCTTCCGAGTTTCTGTACTGTTCCATCGCTTGTTGCTCGAGTTCGTCGTATCTAAAGTAATTGGAAAAAAATATAATTACCGATGATCAATTTAAATTTTCAAGCTAAGTCGACAAAGCTTTATTACACCTTTTCTCGAAGACGTTCTCCAGGATTCCTCCGCTCGAGGCGTTCGCCAGGACGTCTCTGTAAAGCGGCCGTTTAGTCCTCCTGTTCCTCTCTTCGGCATCCGAGGTTCTACATCTCGAGCTGTCGCCGCCGAAAATTTTATTTCTTGATCTCGAACTCTCGGACGGTCTTTGTTGATTCTCAACGGCGGTTCTCCAGCTGGTGCCGGCTCCTCTGCAACATTCGTACTTCTCCTCGAAGCTGCGCAATTCGGATACCAATGCGTTCACGGTCACGACCTCCTTTGACCCCTTCGTGCCACGATCCTTGTCGAACCACTGCACTTGCATGTTGCGACTGGAAGACTGATTGTGAGAAGTTCTCAGATTCTGCTTGGAGGACTCCAGGAGGAAGGGTTGTTGAGCTGTGTTCTTCGAACGTCGCGTCTTGATGTTATTTTTCGTCAACAGTATGAGGTTGTTGAAGTCGACCCCCTGACTTTTTCGCTTTGACGTCGGTTCCTGGTACAACTCCATTGGTCGTTGATACACGGGTATGGATGTCGTCGGATTCGGTTGGGTGTAGGGCAAAAATTTCTCGTATATCTGGAAATTGTACAATTAATACGCGACTTCGTCAGGATCTTTTTATACTTCTTTTTCTTTATATTTATTATATATATTATCTATATAATTTTTAAAATATTTTTTATACTCATTTTTGCATTACTTATAATTATTTTTTATATTTTTATTTTTATATATTTATAAAAGTGTATAAGAAATTTTCTAGTCGGCGTAAATTTAATATCACGAGTTGATTAATTCTAACAGCGCACATATTCAAAAGACATTCAGAGGATATCCAGAAGATGTTAGGGGTTGTTAGGGAATTTAAGATATAACTAATAATTATTGTGATAATTAATAATTTTTTGATACAATAATGAATTATTTTGATTGAAAAAATACCTGCAAAGGACGGTGAACGATCGCAGCGTCGTGAATCGATCGCAAGGACGTGCAGATCGGCAGAGGTGACGAAGAAGACGCTGTTAATTGTAACTGCACCGGTGGTGCGATCCTTTGGATCCATTCCTGGGGTGAACGGAACGTGTTGCTTTCGGTCGCTGGTAGGATAGACATTCTGGTGTTCTAGATATAGAGAAATCGCAAAAAATT
The DNA here is from genome assembly GCF_048542155.1 of Nylanderia fulva. Taxonomy (NCBI): domain Eukaryota; kingdom Metazoa; phylum Arthropoda; class Insecta; order Hymenoptera; family Formicidae; genus Nylanderia; species Nylanderia fulva. Next base: position 637,639 of record NW_028189622.1, read on the forward strand.
AAATTAATCTGATACGAGATTTTATATCCTTGTAGACCCTTCGTTTACCGGAAAAACGCTCGTCGCGATCTCGTGTTGCGGTCTATTGTAAGGAAATAGATCGGTCTGATAATTTCTGTCATTCAAGGACGGAAAGTAACGAATCTGACAAGCCCTGCGATTCTTATCGCTATTATTCATGCTGTAGGCTGTTATCGAAGGTAAATTCGATTTTGGGAAGAATTCTGGCACCTCGGCGCTTAAAATCGGAAGTGATGGAGGTGGCGGTGGTGGTTGAGCTGATGATTGCAACATCCTTCTCTGATACTCTGATCTCAGAAGCAGAGGTTGATACTGCAAGGTGCAGTAAAATTGTTGTTGATGATTCTGGACGGTTGGCTGCGTTTGTCGCGCGATTCGCTGATGATTTTGCTGGTGTTGCTGTTGCGGTTGATGGAGCTTTTCAGAGTTCCATATATTGCGCACAGCATCGCTCCCGATTCGAGACTCCAGTTGCATCTCTGCGGCGGTTTCGATGATGTATCGACGATGACGGGCGAACATTTCGATCGACTTCTCAGGTGGTCCTGACATTGCAGTTTAATTATGTATAATTATATATAAGTTTTTATTGATTACTTATTTTATTTTATATATGTAATAAAGGTAATTTAACTGGATATAATTATATATATATATATATATATTATAAATTTTTATTTAAATATTTTTATTATATAATTTAAAATATGATAACTAGGAGATAACTAGGAGTGAAATTATATAATTTCTACTGCTTCTTCTTCTACTTAAGGATGATTTATATGGTTGTGAATTTTAAAAATATTGCTTACCATTATGGGTTTTCGATTTATGAATTGAAAGTAATTCATCATGTAATCCAACTTTTTTGTTCTTCTTCGGACTAATTTTTTGACGTCGCTTTTTCGAGCCTTCGTTCCAATTTGATTGGAGACTCGAGCAAACAGCTTCATTTTCCTTTTTCACGACGTTACACTTCGGTATTGCTGAGCTTTGCATATTGAACATACTATTAATGTGAGATATAAAAAATCTAGTCGCAATTAATCAATATTTCGTACATTTATATACATATACAATTTTCATCTTGTGATATAAAACTCGAATTTCGCGTTGAGAAATATTATATTAATTATAATTTATATATACTTCTCTCTCCAATTAATTTCTTAAATTCATTATTATATATATTATTCTTATTTTTTATTATCCACTTGTAAATTATTATATCGTATAGATAATATTAGAAATGATAATTAATTTCGATATTTTTATCTCTGAGAATTTCTCGTTCGTGGAAAGAGGGAAAGGAAGAAGAAGAGAAGAAGGAAGAGTTTATCTCAATTATAAATTCATTATTTATTTATTATTCTTATTTTGATTATCCCCTTATTAATTATTACCGTAGATAATACTATCATCAAATAATAATTAATTTCAATATTTTTATCTCTGAGAATTTCTCGCGGGCGGAAAAGGAGGACGGAGGGAGAAGAAAAAAAGGTTTTGCGAGATGCATAAGGATAATACGGAAATGCCGAGGCGAACTAACGGTTCCCGATGCGATCGCGTGCAGTTCGGTGAGATTAACCGGGCGAAGTGTTCTTGAACTTCAGGAAGCATCCACGGTTCCACAGGCTCCATGGTAGTTGATGAACGGAAGTGACGAGGCCCGCTACCCGACGATTTACCGTCGTCCGGCCTGTACATTCCCTCGTGCCGCTCGTCGTATTCATAATTACCGTATTTCGCCAAGCGCGATTCAGAGATGACGTCTCGGACGAGTCTCGGACGATGATAATCACTATTTTCTTGGTACTTCGCGATTACCTCGCAACTCTGACATTAACGATAAGTTATCATTATGCCAGAATAGATTTCTCCTCCTTTTATCCCGAAGGTCTCAAGTATTATGGTAGTTTTTTCACCTTCAATCATTCGACGGTATTTTTTATTATTTTATACGATATGTGTTTGAAGTATTTGTCAACTTCATTAATGAAGATAATTGTCGAATAATTTCTCAATTTTATTAAATGAAGAAGATATACCGATATTTTTCTCATCTTCGATATATATATATATAAACAGCATGTAAAAAATTTACTCAGACAATTTCTTTTTTAATATACAAAATATATTTGAAATATTTGTCAATTTAGAAGATATACTTATATTGTTCTTCTTTTTGATATATATAATTAAGCTGTGTAGAAAATTTACTGAGACTAATTTTTTAATACACAAAATGTCATCAAATGATGAAATAATAGGGGTCAATGTTGGTAAAAAAATATGGGTACTTTCGATATTTATGCGATACTCGAAAGAGCGTATCTGTGTTGCGCGTCTCACTTGAATCCAGAGGGAATGATTTAACTTTCGGAAGGGATCCTCGGGATCGTAAGTCCAGACCTTGTCGGCGATCAGAGAGATATTTGCGTAGGCGCTATTCAGGAGCTCGTCGTCGTATGACGAAAATGGAGATATCATTATCTGTACATTATTAACCGATCGATCAGGTAATCCGATAGTCCGACACGAGAGGCCAATAAACTTTTGCGTTACAAGTCTCGTGTGTTCCGCTCACAAATCGATCGAGAATATTTCAGTTTCAAATTAATAAATGCAATAAATAATAGGAATAAATAATAATTAGCGATTAATATTAATATACGCAGTGAAATCGGGTTTGACAACAGTATTGGAGTAAGAGATGAAGATCGAAGATATAGCTTGTTCACGATTTATCGACGTAGTATTAGATAGTGAACTTTCTTCAGGCGCCTTTAAAACCAACAACTTTAATTATATTTAAATTTGATAATTTGTAATTGGACGCAGTTATGCAATTTTTTCGATTTCGAGATTTTTATTGCCAATTGTGCCTGAATGTATCAGACATAATTTGCAATAAAAATCTTGAAATAAAAAAAATTCCAATTAAAAAAAGTATTTTTTTTCGAAATTATATATGATATATTGAAAAATGGAAAATAATTATTTAGGCTACGAAAACGAACTTTCGAAGCAACTTGATGATATCAGAAAGAGGACTGAAGAGAGAGGATAAATGAAGATATACACGGCAGGTTTTACAAATTTGTCGTCTATTACGAATTATGGTCGGTGATGATAAAGTAGCACGCATTCGCACCTTTTTGTACAAATAACTCACACGCGACAATTTTATTTACAGGGTGAGACAGATCGCGGACAGACCTGTGTCATAATTTACAACGTAAACGTACCAAGCGAGTCGCTTACTTTTGCAAAATTGCAAAAATTAGCGAAAGAGGAAAAAATATCAGTCTGGTAGAGTCTGCGATAATAAGCAGGTACTCTCAGGAACGCTTCGACGGCGCCGCGTTATTGTTTCTCTAACGAATACGAATTATTGAGCACGAATCGGACATGACGACATTACATTATCCAATGTAATCCCGTCAACGATAAGTTCCGTTATCTTTACGATTCGAGTAGTATCGGTAATAGCGAAGTGATTATTCCTTATAACGAGGGAAGACAAACTCTCTCTCTCTTCCTCTTCGGCAGCGAATGGCTAAAAGTGGCTATACTTAAAAAAATTATAAATTTTACAAGTCCCGGAATCAGATATTAAAATTATTACAACTTCGATGAATTTAATTTCGATTTATAAAAAAATTTTACATTATAATGGTGTTAATTTATCGAAATTGAAACTCATCGAATTAGCATTCCTATTTATAAAAATGCAATACACAAGAAATTCATAATTATCACTAATCACTAATTTTTTATTATATTTTTATCTTTTATTTATCTTTTTATTTTATTATTATATTATATTAAGTAAATTTTTTAAATATAATTATAAAATATGGCTCATATTTAATTATATGTAATAAAAATATAATTAAGAATAATATATATAAAGTATATATATTTACTGCAATAGTCTCAAGTATTTTCTCGTGTTACAATCTCAATAAATAGGGGAACGTAATAGTTTTAATATCTGATTTAAATATTATTGTGAGGTAAGAGCGCTTATATACACATACACATGCATACATTTAGCCATTCAACCAATAATTACGACGTGTGCAATTGTATCGAGTGTATATATCTGGCACGGCTGTTTAGGATTTATGTGTACAGAAGTCGCTAGTTAATTAGATTACCTCGATACTTAATCGCACATTTTCCACCTCATAATTAAAACATTAACATTCAACGTAAATTCGTGTTTCATATTTAATATTGCGTACGAAATGCATCGTTCGAAATGCATAAAATATTAATGTTTCCGTGCGAATTGAGCATCAATATTAATTAATAATTAATTAATTAATAATTTAATCAAAATTAATATTATTATCAATATTAAATAATATTAATTTTAATCTTAATTGCAATCAATATTAATTACTATCGCAAGAGAAGTTTTGTGCAGTTCGACCGATTGTGTAATCGAGGGATAGGAATTTCGCCAGCGAGTCATTTTTTGATTAAAAACGTGTGTCATTCAATATTTACAACAATTCAAAATAAAGAGTACGATCAAAAATAACGAGTCTTTTTCTCTCTCTTTCTTCGAGAAAAAGTACACTTTATGGCAAGATGATCGCGCGAATATTTATTGACGCGGCACCTCGCTGCAACGATTATAAATGTTGCAACGATTTTGTTCACCAACAACACTTAGAACCTACACGTTTTAAAAATCGACACTTTGTTCTTAAACGCGTTCTCGCAATGACTCGAGATCACGATCATCCAAAGCTTCGATGCTGTGGACATCGCGATTCATATATACTATATTGTTATACAAATGTTCAACTAGTCAACAATTCGACAACATTTCTACATCGTAGATTTCGCATGTTTTTCAGGAAAGGAGAATCTTTACAACTTCTCCCTTCTCCGAAACAATTTTTAATATCATTAAACTATCAATCAGTTCACTAATAATAAATTGTCTTGGCACCATCCCATAGGATTATTTCAAACGTATTCCTCGGACGGTTTGGGGATATTCGCCGGTAATCTAGGTACTCGGCTGGTGCTGTCCGGCAATTCGGCGATGTCGATGAAGACGCCGACGAGGCTCTCGAAGTTGGGTCTCCAGTTGAGCAGGTAGTCCCAGCTAAGGGCGTCCTCGGCAGCGGTGGTGATAGTAGTGGTGGTTGTGTTCGTGGTAGTAGGCGAACCATTGCTGGCATGGTTGCCGTAGAGGAGACCACCCATGTGGGTCGACAGATCGTCGTCCGAGGCGACCAGAGTGCTGAGGGAGCCGCGAAACGAGCTGTCGAAACCGTCATAGTTGCCCACAACATTTGGTGGCAACGGCGGCTTCGACTGGGACGATTCGACATTGCTCCTGCTGCCCTGGGGTCCACTACCCTCGTCGTCCTGCTTGGCGAACAGGTTGTCGGATCGCTTGTCACCTACCAGCGAGCCGTTATCGTATTCGATCTCGGAGCACGTGAAGCTATCGTTGCCGCTCTCGTCGGTGGTCGAAGAGTTTCGTCGCTCGAGTCTCTCCGCGGGTGGCGTATGACGTCGATGATGGTGCAAGGGTCCGTGAGCGGGTGGACCCCTCGCCTCGCTGGACGAGCTCACGGCGTCCAGGGTGGAGACCAGACTGGATGTTCTTGGACGAGAATTCAGTCGTTCAATCTCCTCCGCGGTAAGACCCATCGGACCTGATGACACGTTGTTCACCGAATTCTCATTGTTGGACTGTGGAGCCTTCCTGCTGGCGGTCGAGCCCGACAGCTGACTCATGATGGGCGAGTTCAGGCTCCTCTCGCTGTTCGAATTCAACGCGTCTTTGCCGACGCCGCCGGAGGAGGACGTAGTGGCCAGCAACGCGCTTTGCAGCGGCTTTCCGCTGATATCGTGAAGTGTAAGAATCCGCGGTTGTTGTGCGGATAACTCACTGCTGGGCGATAATCTCGCCAATGGGGTACTCTGGAGGAGTTTCGGCGCCGGTCCAGGTGGTTGATTCACGTTGGGGGGCGGCATAGCTCGCGGTGGAAAAGGTCCGGTATGGCGGTGTTGCTGCCCCGTGTGCTTATGATGATTGCTATAATTACCTGCATGGATAATTGCTATTTAAATTAATTGCATAACACATTTCTTAATATATAAAAATTGAAGCTATTAAAAAATTGACATACATTTTTGTGTAACAAATTATTGAAAGCTTATTGTTAGATTTGTATCACTTTTTATATCTTAAGAAAAAAAATATTTTATTCGCTATTGTGATTGTAAAAAATAAAACTAATTACGCGATTTTCTCTTACCTAGAGGAGGCGGAGTGGCTTTGTACTTTCTCATACCATCGCGATAGCCTTTATAATGATATACAATGTCGATGTCGCTGGGCGCGATCGAGCTGGCGTTCTCCAAGTCGTAGTGCTCCGGGATGTCGGGTTCCGGGTTATGCTCGTGCGAGTGCAGGGAGGTCTGAGTTGGGGGTGGCAGCGGTGGATGTTCGTCCCGAATTGGCGGTGACTTGGTAACCTCTCGCTCGATGATGTCAGGTCGTTGCGGTCGATGCTCAGTTGTAGCGTTGATCTCGCGCTCCTTGTATTTTTTAGAGATTAGCTCGGGCCCCATGTGGCCAACGCCACGCAAGTCCGACGTGTCAGAGATGTAGGTGTTCTCGTGTCGGGACATGAGATTGTCGTTTCCGGCTCCGACCAGCGAATTTCCGGTCATGATGGCGTTCGTGTTTTTGTTGACGACCGACGGCGCCGACTTTTCCTTATTCTGTCGACGCAGTCGGAATACTATGAAGCTCACCAGCATAGCGATCAGCAGAATGACGAAGAAAACGATGACCAAAGTGATGCCGATACTGAGAGGATCCGCGGTAGCAGCCGCGTTGATGCCGATAGGTCCTCTACAGCCGATGCTCACTTTGCCGTGATACAGTACATCTTTGAAGATAGAACCGGAACCGTTGAAAGGCTGCACCTCGTTGTTGATAGTAAAGTTAGCTAGACAACCCTCGAAACCCCTAGCGTCAGCGCTATGAGCGTAATAGAGATCCCGGTTGACTCCGCCGATTGACAAGACAGACAAGTAGGGATCGAGAAAGTCGTGGACACCCGCCGAATCCAACTCGTCACCTGTCACGACACCGTCAACCAACAATCTTAATCCTCCAGTATAAGCGTGGAGAGTCAGATTATGCCAGTGTCCATCGGCGAGCCCGCGCTCGATGTTGATTGACATGTTGACCGGCGAGCCGAGCAGAGAAGTGTAAATCAATTGACCATTATGAAGCTGAAGAATAAAATAATCAATTGAGTGACAAGATAAAATTGGATTCTATCTATTTACTTCTTTACATTTAATAATATTATTCATGTTATTAATTTATATTATATTCCGAGAAAATCAAGAGAAATAGATCAAGAAATTATTATAGAAGAAATGACAGTTAATAAAAATTTCTTGAGAATTGAGTGTTGCTAAAATACAAATGTTTTTAATATTAAAAGATGCGTTTTAATATGTCTTACCTCGACGGATGTAAAATGCTTATTAGTCGCGACGTATATCAAGATACCGTCAGGTTTCACGGTTCTGAACATCAGACCGATCGTCTTCAATGGAGAAGAGTTTGGTAAGCTCGTGGTATCGCGTCTAACGCGATTCGTATGCCATATTGTCGAGCCACCATAGAGATACTCCAACAATTGCATTCTTTTATGTTTCTGTGAAATCTATGGGTGAACAATAATGTTATTACTACAATGTATTAATAATGTTACAATACATTTGACGTTTAGTTTGTCATCACATTTGTCATATTATTAAATAATGCATATTATTACAATATTTATAATTATATGATTTTATATTTATTTAATAAAATTATTTATTTATAAAATTTATTTAAATTTATATATAAAAATTATAATTTAAATGTCTACTTATTTGTACCTTAAACTCAATAAATCCTCCCTCGCTCAACGTGACGGATTCCAAGGCGTTATGACAGTTGGGCGCTGTCAGGGATCCGCATTGACATATCACTTGGTGCCATTTATCGTAACATCGCGCACCCGCACCACAGACAGAAATGGTGTCCTTCTCGTCCCTTAGACAAGGACTTCGCTGCGATCTGGCGCATGTGGACTTCACGCCGCGAGACGCGAGCGGATTCGTCAGATTCAGAGCCCTTCCGTTTATCGCCGCCGAATGAATGCAACCCACAAAATCGTCAGAATGCACCTGGCCAGGACGTTCCAGCACAGGATCGGCGTTCTCCAGACCACCCAGTAAAAGAGGATTGTTGTTGAAGTTCAAAGTCCTGTAAATACATCCAATCATCAAGATTACAAATAAATTAATTCTATTGGTGTAAAATACAATTAAATATTATATAATCTAGAAAAATGTTTTTAAATGCCATTGGAGATATAATATTCTTAATAATTTTAAATAATCAAATTTGTATAACTTCATAATTGTTTTACAATCTTTATCAGTGAAGAATCACAAAGAATACTAACCCGGTCAGACCCACATCGGCCGCATAACAGGTACCATCACCAGGTTTACAATCGTCGCAAATATCGCCGTGTTCCTTACAAACAGACACGCTGAGCGAGACGACCCTGCCGTTTCTGGTGGCGGTGACTTTGCGCCACTCGCCGTCCGATACCGGCTTCTCGGTCTTAATGGTGATAGTGGTGATTGCGCTTCTGGCACCGCCGTACGAGAAGACTACCCGACCGTCAATCAGCTCCAACACAACAAAGTCCGAGCGGCCGCCCGTCTGCGGCGCGTAATTGTACAGCAATAAAGCGTCCGGCTTTGTGGTGGCGAATATGATGGTGATGTCGTTCGTGTTGGAGTCCAGAGCTGGGAACATCATGTACGATAGCTCGTCGAAGCCGAAGGTCGAGCTCTCGCAATGTCGACCATAGCGACCTTCGGGACAGCTGCATCGATATCTGCACGCGAAAATTTTATATATTATTTTTTTTTAATTATAAAAAGTAGTCAATTAAACGATATATTCTAAAAATTATATTATTTCTTTTTTTTTGTATAAAATGTTCTCTTTAGTCTTTGAAGAATAAAGTTTTATGTGCGTGCTTGTTAATGTAACTAAAATATTTTATATAATTGAAGAATCAACGTACCCAGGTTTCTCTCCCACGCACAAACCACCGTACAAGCAAGGATTCGGTCGACAAGAGTCGGTGACTGCCTCACAATGATTTCCCCTGTAGCCCGCTCGGCAGAGACAGAAAAAGCTGAAGCTGTCTGGGCTGTTTCTGCACGATCCGCCGTTCCGACAGGGACTGCTGGCACACGCGTCGCCTCTTTCGAGCTCACACAGCTTGCCGTCGCGATCCATGGGACAAGTACATTGGAAATCGTATCCGAAACGCCGGCATTGTCCTCCCTAAAGAAGAAGTTTAATTAATTAATGTGAAAATCTTCAATTCTGTCACGTACGTTAAATTCTATTCTATATTTTCTGGTGAAATGGTAAATTTTGATCAGTACTCACCAGCAAGCAGGGATTCGGCGAACATGGGTCTTGCCTTTTCTCGCATTTGTCGCCGGTGAAGCCGTCCCGACACTTGCAGACCATCTCGTGCATCATCCTGGGTGATGTCAGGATCAGCGCCTGGCTGTCGGTGATTCTGGCATCGTCGTATATGGCCAATCGATCGCTGCAGCTGCCACCGTTCTCGCATGGCATGTTCTTGCACGGGGAATAACTGATGGTGAAGGTGCTATCTTCGAGTAGCGTCTGGATTTGATCCCGAATGCGCATCAACAGATCGGACACTTCGTACTTTGTACGGTATCCTGAAGAATGTGAACAAAATAAGGTTATCACTTTCTTATATCTGTGCAAATTAATAATATGATTAATGCCAAAGATACAAGTATAATGAAATATATAAATATTTTTAAATTGTAAATACCACAACTTTATGTTTATTTATATTATATGATTAATATATATAACTGATGTTTTTATATTTTTTTTTATATTATATTAAAGTATATATAAATAACATTTGTAGCTTACCTTGAAGAGATTCCACTGCCAAGTGGACATTCACATCATGTCCTTTCTCACCGATGCTGAAAATGGTGATTGTGTCACCGACTTCGATCTTCTCCTGCAGAAGACCCAGAAGTGCTCGGTAATATTGACTGAGAAAGTCTTTTGCAGTCAGTTTGGAAATGTGCAAGATTACGCTGTTCTCGATTGTGGCATTTGAAAAGAGCAGAAATTCGATCGTGACCTTGGAGATCACGTCTGGATGTCGTCCGTCGTTGCCGGAGACGCTCAGCGAGTAGCCAATTTCTGTGCAAACATAATTAATATATCAGTAAAAAGATATTCAAAGATACAGATTCACTGTTCAAGAAATCAATATGATAAGATACCTAAAACCTTGTTAATTTATTGATTAAAATTTGCTGAAAATATTTATTAAAAAATTAATAGTATTTTTAAAAAATAAGAAAGCATAGATTTTGTTGCTATGTTGAAAGTTCTTTTTGAATTTATAAATACGTACCTGGTGTAATCTTGTTAGTGTGCAGATCGCAGGCGGTGGGGATGCTGAGTACCCGCGAATTCGAACCCTGAACTATCTTACAAGAGTAAGTCCCGGTGATGTCCGGGTCATTTGGATGCACGTCAGCGATCTTTCCCAGAGGTGTCCTACCGTTGAACGAGTGCACGATCACGTGTACCGATCTCGAGGAGGACGGGCTATCATTCTGATCGGTGACAATCACGGTGACAGTGTGCTCGCTCTTCATTCGCGGTACGCCCGAGTCCTCCACCTCAATCTACACACAAGATAAATACTCAGTTTAAGAGAGAAGCAATAATATATTTAAAATTATGTATCATTACTATTTAAGTATACCGACCATGAGATCCAGTTGCGGCATCGTTTCCCTGTCGAGACTCTTGGTGGTTCTCAGCACGCCAGAGTGCTTGTCCAGGATGACCATGTCGCTTTGCCTTCCGCCGATCAGTTTGTATGTGAAGGGCGCGCCGTTGGGAGGCAGATCGGGATCAGTCGCGCTCAAGGTCATCACACTGGTACCGGCTGGTTCATTCTCGCTGACGTAACCGATTATCTCTGGCGGGTCAAAGACCGGTCCGTTATCATTCACGTCCAGCAGCTCGATGTGCACCATTGTGGTGCCGGTTTGAGGTGGCGAACCGGTGTCGATCGCGCCGATTGTCAGGTCGTAAACAGGCACGGTCTCGCGATCCAGCTGCTTTGCCGTCTCGATGTCGCCGGTCTGCGGATCGACCTTGAATGCCTGGCCGTGATTGCCGCCGATGATGGAGTACGAGAACTGATTGTTCTGGGGTCTAATGTCCTTGTCGACCGCGCGAACGGTGACGACGCGGGTTCCGTGGACGACGCCCTCCGACACGCTCGCATCGTAAAAATCCTTAAGAAACTCGGGTGGGTCGTTGCCGTCCTGAATGGAGATGATCACCTGGGCCTCGTCGGTGTCGTTGCCGCGTATACCGCCGCCGTTCTTCGCCATTACCGTAAGCACCACGCGATTCTGCGTCTCGCGATCCAGGCGACGCGATACCCGAATCACCCCGCTTTCCGAGCCGATGGAGAAGCCGCGATCGTTAGACGAGCCCACGAAGAGATAGTACACGCGACCGTCCTCGCCCGAGTCCTGATCAGTCGCCTGGACCAGACCTACCGAAGTGCCGACGTCGGCGCTTTCTGACACATCCATATGGAATACTGGTTGAATGAACTTTGGATAAAACTCGTTCACGCTGGTGATGTGGACAATCACGGTTGTAAAACCAACCATCTGCGGATTCGAGTCCGGATTGACCGCGACAATGTCGAGGCTGTACTCCTTCACCTCCTCGTAATCGAAGCTGATTTCTGATGTGATCTCGCCGGTTTCTTCGCGAATGCGGAAGTGATCCTTCCCGCTGCCGCCGAGAATTTTATACTGCACTACAGCGTACTTGGGAGAGTCGATGTCCTGAGCGACTACCTGCAAGTGCATAGAAAATATGTAAATTACATCTTCAATAGAATTAAAGAGGAATATTATAGTACACGTAAATATTTTTTTAATTGCTAAAAAATACTAGAAAAAATATCAGATTCAAGTACTTGGATTGAACATACCTGGTAGACAAAACTATCGGGTGGCGAGTTCTCCGGTAAAAACGCCTCGTATACGCTCTGATTGAAAGTCGGCGGGTTGTCGTTGATGTCAGAAACATTGACTGTCAAAGTGGCCACCGCCTGCTTCGGCTCGAATCCCAGATCCGTGGCGGTGATATTCAACTGATATTCCTGCACTAAATCGTAATCGAGGGGCTCGAGTATGGTAACCGCGCCGGTGATGGCGTGCACGAAAAACTCGTTTCTCTCATTGCCGGCCGAGATCTTGTAGCGTACCATACCGTTGGGCCCGCTGTCGCCGTCCACGGCACTCACCGTCAAGATGATGGTGTTGACTGGCTCGTTCTCCGGCACCCTCACCTGGTGACTGACGGCGGCGAAGGTAGGCGCGTGTCGGTTCTCGCCAGTGATGATGAGCTTGAGGTCGACCTCGTCCTTCTGCGGTGGCATTCCCTTGTCGGTGGCGTGTGCCTTCAACAGGAACACCGTGCCGATGGGAACACCGTTGAGGCTCGTGCGCACGTAGACCCAACCGGTTTGTTCCTCGATGGAGAACAGTTCGCTGGTATTATTCAGGTACGTCAACGTGTAACCGACTTCCGCATTTACCCCGAAGTCGGCGTCGTCATGGGCGATCAGTTGAGTGATACGCTTGCCTACCCCATAATTCTCCGGCACCGGTGACAGATAGGATCTTTGCTCAAACCGAGGCGCGTTGTTGTTGGCGTCTACCACATTCACATGCACCACTGTTTTCGATGACATAGGTGGTTTGCCATTATCTGTTGCAATTACTGTTAATGAGTATAGGTTTTCCGGTGAAGACAGTCGATTGGAATGCTTATAACGCAGAGTGCGTTTGCTGCAGATATCACCGGTCGCCGGATCGACGGAGAAAAGATCGGACGGTTGCAGCAGACTGTAAGATATGACGGAATTAGGTCCCTGCTTGTCGCGATCAATCGCCGCGACCTGGCCGACGTGGACCACCGCCGGCTGAAGCTCGGGAAAGTGGAAGTGATAGACATTCTCGTCAAACTCCGGCGCATTATCGTTCTGGTCTTGAATGGTAATCGTAAGAGCGGTCTCCGTTCGCCACGCACCGTCTGCTGCTACAACCTGCAACAAAGTTGGAAGATGGTAGATCAAAATAATTTTAATTGAAATGTGTAAAATAAACGAAGAGCTTCATAAAATAACTTTCAACGAACATGACTCAGGACGTGATATTTTCTACGAGAAATAACAAATAATTTTTGAAATATTAAATTAAAAATCAAAGCCAATTTTTAACCTTCAACAGATACTCGTCCTGCTCCTCCCTGTCGAGGTGTCCAGTCACAGTCACGTTTCCGCTCAGAGCGTCGATGGAGAATTTCTCTCCCGGATTGTCGGTGAAGCTGTAACTGACATTCGCATTTTGGCCAATGTCCGCATCGCTGCTGGTGATGCGTATGACGAACGTGCCGATCTCCGCGTTCTCCGTCACGTTGACGCTGAAGAGTCGCGTGAAATGCGGCGGATTGTCATTCTTGTCCAAAACGGTCACCAACACGGTAGTGGTGCCGGTTAACTGTGGGTGACCTTGATCCCTGGCTTCTACAATCAGCTCGTAGGACGCGATCTAAAAGACATACGAGAAATTAATTAAGTAATTATAATTTTATATATATATTACGTAATTATAATTATATATATATATATATAAGATATTCTTATAATTTTTTATTATTTTCTGAAATAACGTTGTAAATAAGAAACAAGGAAAGATATATAATTCGCTGTGAGAGCTTATCGCGGATGTACACGCACGAAGACGACGAAAATTTAATTTTTCGTTGTCTTTATATAAGTGCACGAAGCACGAAATTTGCTTAGCCGTTGCTAAGACTTGTTGAGAAACAATCTCGAATTTGAGATCTGAATTCTATGTACATCATCCGCGATAGGCTCTCACAGCGAATTATATATATCTTCCTTGTTTATTATTTATATAAAAAGCGGTATATTATCATTGTAGTTGTAAATAAGTTTAAGCTATTCAAATGTAGCTGTAATTATGTACCTCTTCGCGATCCAGTAGGATGTTGGTGTCAATCTGTCCGGTGTTGCTGTCGATGATGAAAGTCTCGGAGAAGTCGTTGACCAGGTGATACGTGACCTGGCCATTCTCGCCGGAATCTCGGTCTTTCGCAACAACTTTGCAGACGAACAACGGTCCATACTCGCCCTCGGGCACGGTGGCGTTGTAAATAGCCGCCTCCATCACCGGCGCATTATCGTTGACGTCCGTGATATTCATCAAGAGCTGTAGAACGCTATGCAGCGTGGGCGCGTCTATGTCTTTAGCCTCGATCCAGGCTTCGTAGTGCGGTGCCGTCTCGTAATCGAAACCAGACGCGACCAAAACCTAAATAAAAAAATCCCTCGTAATAAATAGTTTTGAAAATAATAATTTTAGATAAAATCGAGTTTTTCGAATTTCTTTTCGAAGACACATCTAATCTCAATTACCTCTCCGGTGTGAGGATCGATTCTCAAAGCGTCTCCCACGTTTCCACCCGCCATGACGTACATTATGTTGTTCGTCGTTATTTGGCTCTTCGGGGAGAATGCGTTTATCTTGGTGATCACTCTGCCCTCGGGTACGTCTTCTGGCAGAGTGAATCTCGTGTTGACGTTCGGTCGAAAAATAGGAAACAGAGTTCGCTCCCACAGAATGGTCTTCAGTTTGGCAGTGGCGTGCTGAGGTTCAGCGCCGCAGTCTGACGCTTGAATCTGCAGATAATAGTTAGACTGTTTGACTTCTTGAACGGTACGTATCACACCATTGTCGGGGTTGATGGTGAACTGATCGGCATCTACGCCCTGCAGTTGATAAACGATCCGCGAATTCTCGCCGTCGTCGTTGTCAGTCGCTTTCGCTCCGAACACGAAGTCACCTTTAAACGTGGAAGAAAAAACTCAGCGTCAGTATTTTCTTTCTTTTAATTAAAATAAAATCAAAACACATTATATATATTTGGCTATTACTGTTGTCAGAAAGATCTTATTTACCAGATTTGATTCCGACAGGAATGAAGACCTCGTAATCTTTATTGGAGAAGCGGGGCGCGTTGTCGTTTGCATCCGTCACCAAGATAGTCAGATTGACAGTAGAGGCACGTGGCTCCGTTGGACTCGAATCTCGGGCAACTAGGGTCAGATGATACACAGCAGTCTGCTCGCGGTCTAACGGCATCGTAGTGAATACTTCACCCGTATCTGAATCGACAGAAAACCGTTCTGCCTTGTCCCCAAGTAGGCGGTATCTGTCGGGAAATTTAATTAATTATATAACCTTTTATTTACAATAATTCTAAAAATCAGTATTAAAATTAATGTTAAATATTACATATTTTAATTTACATTTTTTAAGATTTTTTTGTTACTGCGTAATAAATTTCTTATATAAAATTATAAAAAAAAAATAAGTGTTTTAAAATTAAAATAAAAAATTAAATAATACATCCTCAGCATAATCAAACCTGAGCTTCTATTTCTAAAATAGAATTATACTTTCAATCTCCGCTTAATTACATAACACCTACCTTATTTTTGCATTGAGTCCTTCGTCCTTGTCCGTAGCTTGCGGCTTGGTGACCCAGGTTCCAGCGGGCATGTTCTCTATCACGGTGGCCTTGTAGTCCTGTCTGGCGAACTCGGGATTATGATCGTTCACGTCGAGGACGACGATCCTGACAATGCCCGATCCAGTAAGAGGCGGCGAACCTGAGGGGAGAAAATGCAAAATGTGAAATTTCAGTCGTGTGTTCAGTCGTCGAACAGCCATAAAGACAACCGCCACCACGTTCTGTCGCTGCTCTAGCTAGGTTTTTTCGCTTTTATCGCTATTTCGATCCCGTAGTTGGGTCAGTGGCGCGATTATTTCGCTAAATTTACGGCCTACCTCTCGCGAGCCTCCTTTATGACGGTTTAAATCGGTCCAAACAGAAGGTATATAAACCAGGGCTATAATTTTAACAGAATATTATTACAGAGCTCCGCGAGAGAGAGACGATTTGACTCTATAGCAAATGAAGTGATTTAAAACTTGTAGCCTGTGTACATTGTACACAGAGAGGATTTTCTCTTCGAATTTACCCTGAAAATCATGGTAATATAAAACAATAAATATAAGAGTCTCTCTAATTAATATTTGCCACAATATAAATATTAAATTTCCACTACCATAAAATATAAAATATCTTCGATAATATTTTTTATTGTGCTAAATATTAATCAGAGAAACTCTTACAAAATTCTTCCAATACTATAACAATTATCCATGATTTTCAAGGTAAATTCTAAGAAAAAATTCTTTTCGCGTATGTGAAATATATTTTCAACGAACGATATATCGGCAAAAATTGTCGCTTCTCTTCATCTGTCGTTGGGAAATTGATCAGGAATTGGGATGAAATTGAAGAATACGTAGATGATGAAAGAAGCTTGAAGCTAGAAGACTTGTTGGCATTTTTTATCTTATTGCAAGATTATACTTTTTTTAATTGCAGAATTTTAAACAACTACTTAAAGTCCATCAGAATGCACTGTTTCATTCACACTAAAATGAGTTGATATAATAAATCGAGATCATATGTTTTTGACATTGACATTTTCGTTGAATAAGAATTGCGTTCTGCGAAAAACCTAAAAATTTTCTCGTTCATAATTTCGTATCCGACGAAAATGATTCCCGATTGTTCCTCTCTTTGGAGAAGCCGCTCGCACAAGATTAAAGGGCGGTGTAACGAGATAATTGAGGTCGCGGATAGGTAAGGAAAAGCGATCTCTCTCTCTCTCTCTCTTTCCTTTCTTTTCTAACTCGCGGAAGTGCGCTACAGCGAGATAACGGCCAGATAACTTAGACGCGACACATACATGCATTTCTCTACACACGATGCCCATTGTGCTACCGCTTATGATTTACGGATTGAGATACCGGGAGTAACGACGTTACAGTACAGGCGGAAAAGTCTTAATTGCGCCGCCTAAAACGCGCCATTACTCTCCTGAGGGGCGAAAGCGGAGAGGGAAGAAAGGGGAGACTCGATTTCTCTGATTGCGCACCAGGTATATACGTGGTACCTGGCGAGAGCGTTGGCGTAGCCCAGGGCCACAGACGTACACCGTTCAATCACGAGGAGAGTCGGAGAAGCAGGAGAGAGGAAGAGAGACTGTGCGACTCTGAAACCGTATTTATCATGTTCTAGGGTAAATATCTCGTAAGAATACAGATTGGTTACATACAGGGTGTGTCGTAAATTCCTACTTGATGAACGCGTATTTTATTCATTGATATATATGAGCAACAAAGTTGATAAAAGTTTGCCCGTAAAAAATAATTACAAAATGTATAATATTATTTTATTTTTAATGATAAAATTATAAAATCAAAAAATAATAGATCAAATAATTCCCATATCTTAAAATAAGTCATTTTTTAAATGAACAAATTGTGTAAGCGGAACTTGTCAAACGTGCTGACAAGAGAAAGAGGTAATTAAAAATAGTTTGAGTGAATACTTGAGATTTACACAAAGTGTAGTATTTTATTTTTAATGATGAAAAATAATAGAAAATAATTCTCATGTCTTAAAATAAGTCATTTTTTAAATGGATAAATTGTATAAGCAGCACCTGTCAAAACGTGCTGACAAGAGGAAGAGGCAATTAAAAAATCATTTTTGGATATACGTTTATACGAACACTTTTTGCTCGTTTTGATGAATGGAATATGCTCCTGAACAAATAAATAACGACCTACATTTACACCCTGTATTACAAAAACGCGTTATAAAAATAGTTGCAGAATCCTCTGCTCTTGACTTGCTTATAAGACATCTGACAATTATAAAGATAAAAATTAATAATTTTTATTAAAAATTTCGCAAGAGCGTTAATTTGCAATATCATACTCCCTCCAGAAAATGTAACACTTTGGGAGGATAAAAAATAAAAAATATCATCATCAAGAATTAAGCAATAATTTTTTTGATTGTTCTAAAAATTGAATATTCTGACATTGCATATCTAAAATTGCGATGTATATAAGTTGCGAGTTATAAGACTCTAATAAATTGTTTCTATATACTTAAATTGTTGGTTCGTGAATTCTAAATATTTCGGTCGGTTCCGCAAGATTAATGATTCATCTATCGCGAAGTAACGGTATAAAAAGAGTCAAGAGAGACTATATAGAGATGTAAGAATGACGATAGCAATTATAGCCGATGAAAGTAAAGGAAATGCGTAGTAGAAAAAAAGAATGAGAGACCATGCAGAGCGGAATGTAACAATCGCGGCGCGCACAATGATGTAGTGTAAATGTAGAGAGAACAAACGAGCGGGTTCCCAGAGGTTCACAGTCTGAAAAAATGACCTACTTTGCATAACGAGTAACCGCATAATTTGCTTTCCGTCTAATTCCGGTAATGAAGCGACCGCCTCGTTACTTTTACTCGCCGATTTCCACAGAATGAGATTTCGAGTTCGGCTGATTAGGAGTATTTTTAAGGAGATACTATCAGCCTCTTTCTTAAAACAAATATCAGGAAGAGGCTAAGATGAAAAAGCAATACTTTTTTTCTTCAAAGGATTTTAAGAAATAGTTTTCAAGGTGTATAAGACTGAAGAATTCTGTTTATATCTAATATACATATCTTAAGACAAATATTAGGAGGAAGCTAAGCTAAAAGCAATATTTTGTTTTCTTGAAAGAATTTTAAGAAATAGTTTTCAAGATACAAGACTCTAGCCTTACAGACTACAATAATAACACAAATAAATAAAAAAAAAATATATAAATATAATAAAAATATATGTAACAATTAGAAGAGGGAAGAGAAGAATTCTTCAACATCTAATACAGAGACGCTGCAGGGCTCGCAAGAGCTCCGGACTCTTGGATTCGCCGCCAATACGAGATAAAAATACGCGGCCCAAGAGTGCGCGGTATATGAATAAAGTAGAATATAATGAACGAGTACCTCGCACAGGTAGTATCTGAAAGACGCACGCGGCTCTCGGAGCGGAGACGAAGAGGAGGGAGTGACAAGAAGACCCGAAACGCGCGCGACTGGACAGAAGAGTGGGTAGGGGATGAAGGATGGATGAGAGGGAGGCGAGAGGCGAAGAGACGCGAGAAAAAAAAAACCGAAACGGAGGGTAAGATAGACACCGGGGTGGGGAATAAGGCCCGCGGTCGAACGGGAGTGCCAGGCTGAGAAGGAGAGATGCAGCGCGCCGAGGAAGGTATTCGAGACCGATTATCATAATCGCGCGTCATAACTCTGCCTGGCCTGTCTACCTTGTCGGGGACCGATTGGGCCATCCGAGCCATCGCGACCGAGGGCGGAACGGGAGAGGAAGATAGAGAGAGAAGGGGTGAAGGCCGAGGAAGGGAACCGGGGGAGGACTACTGGCTTCTATAAGAGGAAGGAAGGAGGAAAAAAGGAAAGAAAAGGAGCGTTTAAGGGGGAGGAACTGCCCACCGCTTAAAGAATCTCATCGAACAACCCACAAATTTATATCCAATTTGTATATTACCGCTCATTACTTAAACCCACCGCCGTACATCGTCTATCGTCTCCTCTCGTCTATGTGCTGCGCTGTAGAGCTACTGAACAGATGACATTTCGCAGGATTGTCGATTGATGGATGGCCGATTATATGGTTCGTATAAAGAATTAATGCGAACATGCGACTGCGAGTAATAACAAGTCGCATCGCAAAATAAGACAGTAAAGTCTAATAGAATGTGGCTTTCCCTTAGAACACAAGCGTTTCTACTAATAATTCCACTAATTTAAAATAAAAATTAAATAATTGCTCGGAACATATATTTTTCAGATTAAAAACAGATAGCGATTACACAGCAACATAGTTATCGATTTAAAAAATAATTAATATATCATCAAGATATGTTTCTAGCAAGAAATCTCTCATATATGGCCCGTGATCTTAAAATAAACTACCCCCGAGTGCGTTAATGTAGCTGTCTTCTTACAATATAATTTCCTCTTATCTATACACGGCCGGATGTTTAAAATAGATAAAACTGACTCACCGGTATCCATAGCCACTAGGGTGAGCGTATATTCTGGCGTCAATTCTCTGTCTAATGGTCGAAGGAGTGATATGTCACCGGTGCTGGCATTTATACGAAACAGATCCGTGTCGCCCTCCTTCAGGAAGTACCTGACTTGATCGTTGTACGGTGGGGTATCCGCATCGTACGCCTTAACCTTGGGTTTAAATAGACGAAAAAACGCTTTAACTCTCTCTCTCGTTAAAATAATCGCAATTTGTACAAAGATGAGATACAGAGAGTCACATATATATTTAGAATATCTAAATTTTTTAATTGTTTTATTTATTAAAGTTACCACGAAATTTCTCGTCAAAAATAATAAATAAAAAGGCTCTGATATTGAAGTACAAAATAAAATATGAAAAGAGTTAATAAAAGCCAGACATTACTATATATTAATTCTTACCCTCGTCCTAGCTATTCAAGACGCGTAAATTTTCTTATATAATCGAATGTTGAAGATGATCCAAAAGAGAAAAAGAACGAAAACGTTCAAAATAATTAAAGAGAAATTTAAAAACAAATTTACTGATTCTTATTAGCCCTCTTCATATCAAATTTCTCATCTATCCAAAAAATTGTACTTGTCGCGAGTTAATCTGACAATAGGAATGTCACTTGACTTGAAAATTTACGTATACGTACTTGTATCACGAAACCTCCTCCTGGCGGCACCATGTTCTCCATAACGTGGGCGAGATAGGGCGAGTCGAGGAAGACCGGCGCGTTGTCGTTGATATCGAGGACGGTGATGATGACTTTGGTGGTGTCGGTGCGCGGCGTCTCGCCTATTTCCGCGGCGCAATCTTCGCTACGGATTGTCAGGTGATAGGAAGGTTTGCGTTCAAAGTTCAGGTTTTTCGCCACCCGGATCACGCCGCCGTCTTCCGAGATAGTGAAGTCACGATTGTCGTCTCCCATAACAATGCTGTATCGCACCCTGCCGTTTGCACCCTCGTCGCGGTCCATCGCCGATACCTGAGGTCGAGGGAAAAACGATTTGAAAAAATTCTCTTCATTATTTTTTTGTTAATGAATATTATATCATGCCGCGAACATGCATTTCGTAGAAGTTAATATTTTTGTAATAGTTGTTGATATAATAAATATAATTAGAATTGTTATAATAAGAAAATTTAGAAGAAAAAATTATTCTTTATTCATATAAAAGTTTATAATTCAATTTTTTTTTAAAGACAAAGACACAAAAAAATAATTAAAGATATAATTTAAAATACTTATTGACTATAAATATTATGAAAAATGTAACTGAGTAAAATTAAACTTTAATGTAAGAGATTTAGATATATACAAAGATATTTAATAAAAACAAAAAAGATAAAATTAAATAAATAGAATGCTTTGAACTTTGCAAAGTATCTCTGGTATCTCTTGATTCCTATCCAATTTCTTCCAGATTACAAGGATTTTACTGACCTGGATCACACTGGCGCCGATGCTGGCGTTCTCGGCGACAGTGGCGGAGTATTGCCTGGGATCGAACACCGGTGAGTTGTCATTTTCATCGAGCACCGTGACGGTGACGGTGGTCGACGATGATCTCGGCGGCTCGCCGCGATCCCTGGCGATGATCCCCAAGGTGTAATTGAATTTCTGTTCGCGGTCTAACGGTCCGGAAACGCGCAGCAGTCCATCCACCAGACCTAAAGTGAACGGCAAGTCGTCGTCCTCGAGCATATACTCGACATAACCGTTTCGACCATCGTCCCGGTCGACGGCCTTTATCACCATCACTACCGTATTGCTAGGAGCATTCTCAATTATCGATATCTTCGTGGGCGATATGAACTCTGGCGACATGTCGTTCACGTCCAGCAACATCACTGTCACCTATCAAACGAGAAGATAATGGACTCCATCTTTTCTTTATATTCATAAATACATGTCTATATATATATGTATATTTTTTCTTATATAAGTTTTTAACATACCTCAAAAGTAAATTGTAAAAAAAAAGAATATATACATATATTATGTATAAATTAATATATGTGATATTTATATAATAAGTATATTGAAATTATTTGAAAAGTAATTGAAATTTATGCTATAATAATAAGAAAATTGAGAAAAAATAATTCTTTATTCATATAAGAAGATTAAAACAAGTATATATATACAAGTATATATATATATACATATGTGAATGTATAAGTGTTTCTGCATATATAAAAAAATGATACACAAACCTGCACCGTGGAAGACAAGGGCCGAGCTGGCGGCAAGGGACTGTCAGTGGCGCTCAGTACCAGATTGTAGAGGGGCTTACGTTCGCGATCGAGGGGTTGACGAGTGAAGAGGGTGCCGTTTGGTGCCACCCCGAAGCTCCCGTCCTCGTCGCCGCCAGTGATGGTGTAGAAGATCTTGCCGTTGTCACCGGAATCCAGATCCTGGGCAACCACGGTGAGCACGTGGGTGCCGACTGTCGCGTTTTCCATAATGTCAGCTGCGTGCGGTCCGGTCTCGAAGATCGGCGCGTTGTCGTTCAGATCGACGACGTTGCAGTAGACTGTCACGGTGGACGACAGCACCGGCACGCCGCCGTCTGTTGCCTGAACAACGAGGATGTAGTGCTGCACCTGTAGAGACAAGACACATAAAGATCATTTAATATAACGAAGGTGAATAATATAATCTACACAGGATGTGTCTGTTTCTCGCGTTACAAGCTGTTCTCTCCCCACGAAACTATTAAACATGATAAAAAAACGTTCTTTATGATCCATTACGATTTTTTATGTGACAGATAGACAACTCCGGACACTGGAAAAAACGAAGAGAGTCTTCCTCTTTATTTCTTTTACAACCATAATATAATAAATTTTGATAATGAAGTAGTTGTTTTACTTATCTTTTTCTTTTATTACTAAAAAAATTATATTATTCGTAACAAATATGTTATTTTCCTCAAGATTTTGACACTAACGAAAAATGGAATTTAATTAAAAAAAACTAACGCACATTGAAATCATTTTTATTAAATAAATGTTGGCATCAGTATATATTGCTTAGCGCTATTTTTACAATTAGTTTAATATTTCTTTGAACATTTTATATTGTTGCGTTGAAAAAATATATGAGGAGACGAAAAAGTGGAGTTCTCTTTGAAAGAATGAAACTACGTTTTGTGTTTCGAGAAATTGCGAGAAATTAACTTTCATTCAACTATCGTAAATCGATTCGTAACAGATCCTTTTAAGAGACCCATAATTAATCGTTTTGCGGGGAAGGACTAAAATGTCTGTTTCGGCGCGATCGCTATTTTCTTTGTTTCCGATACACACGCGTATTCCGTAGCCCCTTAATGATGTTGGCGTGTATCTGAAAGAGCATTACGTTGATGAAGGGTTCTATAAGCTACCCTTATCTCGTTCCTCTCGCTTGCACTTTCCCTCATCTTCCTCCTTCGTCTTTTTTCCATAGAAGCTGCACCAATACACACCTAATTTTCATCTTACACATACATATCGTAAAGCGTAAAACAGTGGCGTAGCCAAGGATTGCATAAAAAATATCGTCGATAATATTATTACAAAATTAATTTATATAATAATACTCTTATTGAAAGAAGAAAAGTCAATTAAAACACATTAGGCAGGTCTAAAAAATCATTTCTTTGGTAAACAAAGAATTATTATTTTTCAAATAAAAGCTTATAAATTAAGATTTAAGAACATAATATTTAATAATTAATATCTTCACCTCAACGATCAATGTTTTTATTTGAAACCCTCTCGTATTAATAACGCAGATCAACAAGAAATAATTTTTTTTAAACACATAAAAGAGAATAACTATTTTTTAATCTTTACTTAATTCTTTATACTTAACTTTTAATTTCAACAAAACTTCTCCGATTTGTCTCTAGCTATAAGATCTATTAAAATAACTCATTTGTGCAATTTTAATCACGCAAATTTCTCAATTTCTTGTGTGATCTGATGGAATAATTTAATAGTGGGAATTATATTTAGCGTAAAAAAAATTAAACGATTATTCCCTTTTTTTGTTTTCTCATCGAACTGTGTAATTAGCTCCTTTTCCTTCTAGAAGATTATCGCGAGTTTTTTCCTATAAAATCTCAGTTACGCTATTGGCGTGATCCGTAAAGCGAAAGTTCGCTAACTACGGCTCGTCTCCGAAATGCAGAGAGATCGTCATTAAAGACTGTCTGTTCTTCGATCTGTTGTTCGACTGTTATAGCGTTAAACCCTAAATTCTAGCGTTTTGCCCTTCGCTCCGGATAATATAATGGTGCGCTTGAATATAGAGGTGGTGTTCGTGATTATAATCGCTGCCCCGGGCGGCCAACGCGTTTTTTAAGCGTCTTTTAGTTCCGACCATGATCCAAACGGAAACTTCATCTCGACAGGCCGCAGTTAACCCTTTTGCATCCATACCGACCGTTATGATGGACGTATCTATAGTATATTGATATGTAAACATATATGACTTCGGAATCATCCGGCATTGTCTCTCGTTCCAGTTCATGAACATGTTCTGGATTGCTGGATTATTTAATAGCATATTTCTTCTCTCTCTTTCTATGTGAAATAATAAGTAGAAAGTCGCGAGAGAGTAATGTCAAATTAAAGAAAAATATTTTTCAATTGAATCCTGTCTATTCAATATCTGACGACCGACGAAACTTCAGACGTCATGAAGTATTAAGAGATTTCTTCGAACAAGTTTATGAACCATTTATAATCATGAAGAGAAACCCGTTCTCATGAAAGATTCAAATTTTTCTATTAATAAATAAAGACTCCGAATCGAAAGGGATGTAATCCGGCATCGAATAATCGTCGTCTGATTTACAAATAATCATCGTCGACGATAACTTTATTAACACTGTCATCTTCCGACGAAAATCCGGCTGCCAGACTGATTCATTGAAAAATATATATACACGAATATAAACCATTAATTTCAATATTTAAAATCTGGGAGAAACGAGATTCATGCAAAATTCAAATCTTTCTTTGGATATAAATAACAAGTCCGATATATGGAAATGGGAGAAATCTGATTTACAGATAATCATCTGTAACTTTATTCGTCAAAAAAATCAACATGCAATCCTTCTCTTAAATACGAATTTTTCGTTATATATTTTTACCGCAAAATTTATTGCAAATTTTATCATGTTTGGTAAAAAGCCAAAAATTACCATGCTGCATGTTAAAATTTATATGAAATATTCTATATGTTAATCACTTTTTTGACATCTACTTAAAACACTTGAAAAATTATAAGATTTTAATACAGGTTTTAATTATTTCAAAATTATTGAAATTTTACTATATTTTATATATTATATATTTTAATAAAATTAATCAAACATATTTTATATCTTATGTGATAGATATTAATATTTTTTGTGGTAAATATTATATATTAATCAGAGAAAAATCTCTTATAAAATTCTCTCAATACCATATTGTCCCACCATTTTTACGATGCATTTCGGAATAAATTAAAAGAAAATTTGGTCTACCAACCTGCTCGTAGTCGAGACTCGCGGTGAGAGAGAATACTCCAGTGTTCGGATTCAGGGAGAACACGTCGTTCGCCCAGTCGGAGATAAGGACGTAACTCAGCTGACTGTTGGGTCCTTTCGCATCGGCATCCGTCGCGACGACCTGGCCCACGCGGCTACCCCTCGGCATGTTCTCCGGGATGTCGAAGGAATAGGCCGTGCTTTGGAAGGTCGGCGCGTTGTCATTAGTGTCGGTAACCTGCGAGGAACGAATTAATTTTTCAATGATGAATTAAAAGGTCCCTCTGTCTTTGAAAACCTCCTAAAATAACGGAGAGGAATGTTCGATGCCCAGCAGCTGCTATTAAAAAAAGCAAAGTTGTATGTTTACCGAGAGGGTAACCACTTAATGTAATCGTGGGACAGTGTCCCCGAAATCCTTATGAAATCCTTATGAAATCCCGTGTAATCGTTTGCAATCAGATGTAATTGATAAAGTCAAATGAAATCATGCGGAATCATTAGAAATCATAATGAAATCACATGTAGTCAGCAGAAATCATTTTGAATTTTCGTGTAATCATTGGAATCATGTGTAATCATTATGAAATCTGTGATGAAATCATGTGTGGCACGAGCACTTTCCGTAGTAAATTGCGATCAAATTCAAGATAAAATGCTATTTATAATTTTATGTGTCACATAAAATCCTAAATGATTACATGTGCAATCACGAAAATGCATTGTGTAATCAGATGAAATCATTACTTTTATGAAATGATTTCATATGTAATGAAAAAAATCCATTTACAATCAGATGAAATCATTTGTAATCAGATGAAATCATTTATAATCAGATGAAATCATGAAATCAAATGAAATCATGTAATCTGTGGGACAACATTTTAGCTAGTGGTTACCCCCTCGATGTTTCCCTGGGATGTCGTGAACATTTTTCATCTCTAATGTTTAAACGCAATTTTTCTACTTCCTTTCCAGGAATTCCTCCGCACGAGGACTCGTTCCTTTCAAAGGACACACTGAGTTGCTTTCATTTCGTGCGCGCACCTTTCGTCCTTTTATATATATATATGTGAACGCGAAGTAGATTTACGCACGCCTCTTAATAGACCCGGAAACCGAGTGCCGATCTTAAAATAAACACTCGGGGGAATAAAATCGGCTCGAATCTTGCGCGCGCGCACTCGACGTCATTCTTAGATAAACACCGCCGCCACCGGAAATATTCGCGTCTCTCGTTCGCCATCGAATTATTGTTACCTCGCTCCCTCGCGGTAGCCCCAGCGCGAGAAGAAAACATTCTCAGGACTCCGCGGGCTATTTATCCATGTAACAATGCGCTCATTGTGATCGATCGGCGGCGGTATGGAAGGTGGAAGATGACGGGAAAGGACGGTCCTCGATCAAGAAGGAAGGAGAGAATAGGTAGCATCGGTATATAAATATCATTTTCATCACGTATAACGTTATAACGCTTTTATGTAAGAAATCGAAAAATTTAATCACACATTTTTCCGCCCAGTCATCCTATGATTGTTTAATTAATTCAAACACGTGCGAGCTATAAAAAAATATATAGGAATTTAATGTGAAGATTTTGCGTCAAACTATATTATTTTAAATAAATATTATACATATATGTCTCTTCGTTATGTCAATTTTTAAAATGTATTCTTATAATTATATACGTGTATGATTGTTTAATTAATTTAAAAACGTGCAAGTTATTGCAAAAATGCACAATAATAATACTTGTGAAGATTTTTCGTAAAACTATTATTTAGATAAATGTTATATATATTATGTATTAAATATTGTATACATATATAACATGTATCTCATTTACCTGTGTGTGTCTCTTCATTATGTCAATATTTGAAATGTATTCTTATATAATTGAGAATACATTTGAAAAATTGACATAATGAAGAGACATAAGTAAACAGAATATCAAACATAATGTGGCAGAAAATTGAAATTGATTTTAATAATTCTACAAATAATCCGATATAATCGATCCAAGGCGCGGTTAACGTCATCTCTTCATTTATTCGATAAATTTCACACGACGCCTCAACTTCGTCCTTCTTTTATCGTCCAATAGAATCAGAAATTTGAATTCGAAGAAGCGAGCGGTAGATTTACATTTTACATTTTTGCAATTTGAGAGAGAAGGTGGGAAAAATTTACATTTTTCGCGCATTTATCAAACTAAAACGAGTAGCGGTCGGTTCTCTCTCTCTCTGCCAAAAACACGGATGTGCAATAATTTAAACAATAAATGATACTTCGGCAATTACGCTAATCTCGCGTACACATGTAAATTATATATACGGATATGTAAATTATTCTATATATTTCCGCGTGGCGAAATCGTGCACGCGGCTGTTCTAATGCGCGGAGAATATAATTTAATTTAATTTATCTCTCCTGTAAATCGAGGACGGAAACTAGACATCGCGATAACGTTTTCGCATATTATTTTTTTTTGTCATGCTAAAAAGAGGCTTGTGAAACGTCTTGTAATTCAACAACGTCGTTAACGGAAGTTGACTATTTATGCGTTAATTATTTCGTTCGCTTGAGGATAACATCTTTCTCTCTTCTCTTGTTCCTCATCCTGTACCAGAGATCTAAGAAAATTATATATACAATATTTCTATATTTATATACAATATGAATCATATATATAAATTTAGAAGAGAGAGAGAGAGAGAACCGGTATTTATGTTACATATATCTCTATTACGGAATTTATTATGAACAGGAAAAACTCGTTATCATTGCAACGTGAAAGTAATCAAGTTTCACCTATAATTTCTAATTTTATTTGATGTTACAATAAAACTAATTACGAAATAATTAAAAGATGATACTACAGATTGACGCGTGTCTCTAGAGATAACTCGAGGATGCTCCAAGTTTTCCGGAGATCGGAGTATAGAATAAGGTGGACGCGGTTTGATTAAGGAGGGCTCGGAGACCGTTTGCAAAAAGCGACGGTGTCTCGAGACGACAGTGGATGACGAGGAGTGTGTGCCGGCAAGTAGGAAAGAGAAGATGAAGAACAAGAATCTGGGACTGGGTAGGAGTTGAGGAGGAAAGAGATGCTTCAAGTCTCACAATCAGCTCAAAAGGGAAGTAGTAGATGGGCCCAAATAAAAATATTATATATATAATTATTTATAATCATAATAAAGGAGATCAATTATACTATTTTTAAACGGAATTTGCTCTTAGAATTTACCCCAAAAATCATGATAATCGTGAGACAATATAATATTGGAAGAATTTTATATAAGAGTTTCCCTCTGCGATTAATATTTAGCATAACAAAAAATATTAATATGTAAATTTTATCGTGGTAGATATTGATATTTTTTATTGCGATAAAAATATTAATCGGAGAAACTCTTATATAGAAATTCTTCCAGTACCATATTGTCCCACCATGTAATTTTCAGGGTAAATTAAAAAAAAAAAATTTTCTTTGTGTAATAATTGCAGAAAAGTGAGGTCTCAATACTTTCAGAAATTAGCGAAATGAGCGTAATTCATATTTAAGTCCGCAAAAAATACATATTAATTAATTCTAATTTCCCTCTAATTTCGCCTTTCATAAATATAGCAAAGTGCTATAATAACACATATTATTCTTTGAATCGAAATAAATATTCTTTAAACAATTCCTTAAATAAAATTCTTGAATACGGAGAACAGAGAGAGAGTACTTAAACATAGTTGGAATTATTCTGGTAGCGCTGTCGCTTCTCCGTCTCATTCTTTTCTTCCTCGATGACTCCGAAGGATGAACGATGGGAAGAGAAGATGGAGGAGAAGAGGAAGAGGTCAGGGGGAGAGAATCGAAGAAGAGATTCTCCAAGGGGTTCGATAAGGTCGGTCGAGAAAGAAATGGTGAAGGTTAGCGGGAGAAGAACACGGATGATGGGTGAAGAGAGAAAGAACGGTACAAGGGGATCAGATATAAGAGGGCAGAAGGGGCAGATTCCGCGACTGTCGGCCAATAGAGAAGAGCGGCCTCGGTCTTTCAACGGAGAAAAGCCGAAACCGCTGGGTCGCGCTCGAGCTATGATCAGGTCCAGCCAGCATTCCTCTCTCTTCCTTGCGCCTTTAAGGATAGAATAGCCGGGCACGAGCGGCAAGCAAAGAGGTCCTTAAAAGAATTCCAGCCATTACGCATCATAAAAATAATTTTTGCGATTGTCTCCGAGGAGCCCCGACCCGGTGGTCAGGGCCTCATCTTCTTCGAGGGCTTCGTTAAACGGCCGGCTCGCGTTTTTTATCGCCTCTCCCGGTTGAGCCGCGTAATGAATTATAAGGCGGGATGCGCGCGATATACTCTCTTATACCCGAGAACGCCTCACGATAGAAGGATCGGAGTTATTGAACGGAGCTGTGAATATTTTGTGATTTTGTCTGACTCGACTTAAGCGGTTCTCCAATGCTGACACTTCATTAAAGCGATAATTTAAGCGGCGATAGCGTGGGAGGGCGGAAAGCGTAATTCAACCCCGAAAAGAAAATAATTCCTCGCGCAATAAGTAATTGCGGGTCGAAAATGATATATTAAATATATACATAAGTATATATATATATATACATATTATAAGTATTATATATGTATTATATTATGCACGGAGAGAATTTTCTCTTAGAATTTACCCTGAAAATCTTGGTGGAACAATATATATGATATTGCAAGAATTTTGTAAGTTTTGCTGATTAATATTTTACTACAATAAAAAATATTAATATATACATAGTAAAATTAATCAAACTCTTATAAAAGTCTTCCAATACCATATTGTCCCACAATTACCATGATTTTCAGAGTAAATTTTAAGAATAAATTTTCTCTGTATTTTATGTATACATATAATATATATAAGATTTTTTTTCATATAATGCTTTGTATTTGAAAATTGAAAAATTGGACATGTATTTCTTAAAAAATATCTGTTTACAAAAAAATGGAGAAACTTATTGCGAGACATAAGGTAAGAGAGCGTCAATTTAAAGGCTAAATTTGTCTTGTCTCCCCGATCAGGAATTCTGATAAAAATCTCGGATTTTTTTATAACTGATCTCTCTCTCTCTCTCTCTCTCTCATTCTGACGCAATGACCGATCTTTCGAGGCGTTTCATAATCGCACGTAGAAACGAACTCGATCTTTTTCATTAAGACGAGGGCGTGCGCCATTGTTGCATTTATACGTGCGGAATGAGTGTGTGAGCAATCCGCATGGCTGGTCGCCGAGCGATCGTAGATTTATCTTCCGAGTGATGCTTGCGCGGGTATACGCAATAGCGCAACATTGTTCTGCTCGAGATCGCTTGTTGCGATAGACAGCGCTGACTTATGCATATGGCATTATAACCGTATATACACCCGGACTTTCCTCGTCTCTTCCCCTTCGATTACCTACTACCATTAATTGAAAAATATCAGATCCATCCGCCTTCGCAAAGTAACACAATAGTTGAATCAATGTTTAATCAATTTTTAGTTTTGTGCTACATTATTCATTCAAAGCTATACACACTATACTTTTCTCACATCGCGAAAAATCGATTAGATTTCCTTTTTTTATTCTACAAATTTTTTTTATATGAACATACATTTTGTTCTGATAAAAAAAAATAAGAATCTTCAATCTTCCTCTTCGTGGAGAAGACTAGACAAATTAATTTTGTGCTACATTATTTTAATTCAAAACTACACACACTACTTTTCTCACATCGAGAAAAATCGAATCAATTTTCTTTTTTATTCCACACATTTTTTTATCTGAACATGCATTTTTTCGGATCAAAGAAAAATAATTCTAAGGCAGAAGAGAAACTATTTCGGTCGGAAAATATATAATCGATTAAGAATCTTCAATCTTTCTCTTCGTGGAGAAGACTAGACAAATTAATTTTGTGCTACATTATTAATTCAAAACTACACACACTATACTTTTCTCACATCGAGATAAATCGAGTCAATTTTCTTTTTTATTCCACACATTTTTTTTTATATGAACATGCATTTTTTCGGATCAAAGAAAAATAATTCTAAGGCAGAAGAGAAACTATTTCGGTCGGAAAATATATAATCGGTTAAGAATCTTCAATCTTTCTCTTCGTGGAGAAGACTAGACAAATTAATTTTGTGCTACATTATTTTAATTCAAAACTACACACACTATACTTTTCTCACATCGAGATAAATCGAGTCAATTTTCTTTTTTATTCCACACATTTTTTTATATGAACATGCATTTTTTCCGATCGAAGAAAAATAACCCTAAGGCAGAAAAGAAATTATTTCGGTCGGAAAATATATAATCGGTTAAGAATCTTCAATCTTCCTCTTCGTGGAGAAGACTAGACAAATTAATTTTGTGCTACATTATTAATTCAAAACTACACACACTATACTTTTCTCACATCAAGAAAAATCGAGTCAATTTTCTTTTTTATTCCACACATTTTTTTATCTGAACATGCATTTTTTCGGATCAAAGAAAAATAATTCTAAGGCAGAAGAGAAACTATTTCGGTCGGAAAATATATAATCGGTTAAGAATCTTCTTTCTCTTCGTAGAGAAGACTAGACAAATTTCATACTATGTGCCGTGTCGTGTTGCCTAGCTCGATTCCGTTAGAGATTGATTGCCTTTAAATTGACCGGTATAATTGGTCTCGCCGTCTCTCGGCAATAACGATATCCCATGTAAGTACACCCATAAATTAATTCGTCGCTGTGCTTATTTAACATCTCTCCGTCCCTCTCTCTCTCTCTTCCTCTTTTCTCTCACGAGAGAATATCTTCACTCATGCTTCATTCGTTACTCATGAGATCCTTCATTCGTTACCCGCGCAATTGATCCTTTCGAGCGAGGAGAGATTAGCCGACGTCGAGTCTCTTCAGTCGAACAACAACCAAATTCTATTTTACGAGGCTATATTATATTTATAAATAGAAGAAGAGAAGAGAGGAATCGACGATATGAAGCAATAGGTTACAGTTATAGAAGGAAGTTGTCGGCGACCTTTCGGCACGGGGACGTTTCTAATGCATTATCGACTTGACCCCTCGTCGCTCGTCGAGCATTCCGATACCCGGGAACAATCGGCCGATCTCTCTACCGATCTTAGACTATAGCTTTTCCCATCCCCCGAATGCCATTTGCGATATTTCGCGATGCGTTCGGAGAGAGTGGCCGTGTTCTTCGCTTTTTCTCATCTATTTCACGACTAGGGAATTTTCAAGATAGTTGGTGCATGTGATAGTAATCAATTAATCAACCTAAAGTTGGTCCCTATTCTTTAAATTTAAAAAAAATGATTAAGTTTTGCTTCCCTGAAGAGTTCTAGAGTTCTTTATACGGAGAGAATTTCTCTCTGATTAATATTGATCACAATAAAAAATATCATCGAACTTATTTTAAATCATATTGTAGATATGAATATATTCATTGTGGTAAATATTAATCAAAAAAATTCTTATAACATTCTTCCAATACCATATATTGTTTCACGATTACCATGATTTTCAGGATAAATTCTAAGAGAGAAAATTCTGTGTATCGCGATTTTAAAAAAAGTTGAATTGTTTAAAGTATAACGAAAATAGCAATTGAAGATATACGAGGAGCCAACTATATCAAGATATAAAAAATATAATGAGTGTCCATTGAAAAAATGGCTTAATTATTCTCTTAAAAAAGTTCGCACTTATTTTTAGAATACCCCGCTATATCCTATCGCATTCTTACCTGTATGTTAAGCACGATATCCCGATGTTGCAGGCCATCATCAGCGCGCACTCTAAGCACATATCTCTCCTTGGTTTCCCTGTCGACGGCCTCGGCGAGTCTTAACTGGCCGGTGGTCGGATGCAGCTTGAATTGCCTCTGCGTACCGTCGTCGTCGTCCGCAGACGGCTGGTTGTCGGAACGATGATGATGATGATGATGATGATGGTGATGATGATGATTCGGCACCAGCGTGTAAGTCAGTGTACCGATCGTGTCCGGATCGTGGGCCTTGAGTACCGTGACAACGCTGTTGGGCGGCGACTCCTCGGATATCTCGAATTTCCACGGGCCCGGATCCCACGAAGGTGCCACGTCGTTCTTATCCAGCACCGTCACGCGGACCTGCGGCAACAAGAGGTGGACGATTAGAAGTGGCTCGCCGAAGGTCATTCTCGGATCGGATTGAGTCGTCGGTGACTGGACGGTAAACGACGGTGTATTGTCGTTTAGGTCGGTGAGGAATAGTTTTGGGAAAGTCTGGATCGAAGATTCATTTTCAGGATAGATTATGTATACATATGGGGAGAATTTTCTCTTTGAATTTTCCCTGAAAATTATGAAACGATATGGTATTGGAAAAATATTAATATGTACCAGAAGATATAAAACATGTTTGATTAATTTGATTATAGTAAAATTACTATATACATATTGATATTTTTTATTAATCAGAGAAACTCTTATACAAATCTTCCAATACCATATTGATCATCATGATTTTCAAGGTAAATTCTCTCCGTGTAGATCATCATAGAAATTCTTACACAAGTTGTATAATTGAAAATGAATTATTTTTCTTATACATATATAATAATTTCTGTTAATTGTTGTTTACGGACGCTGAAAGGATATAATTATAGAGAGCTAAAAATAAAGTGGAAGATTAATTCTGAGATATATCGAGAGATCCGTATATTTTGATACGAAAATTCGCGACATGAAGATTCGGCTTTAACCCCCGGGGAACATAATTGCACGTCGAAAATTACGTGTCGAAGGAAACGTAGCGAAGGCCACTGCGATACCGAAGTCACGGTATGCATGCGAAGACTCGTGAGAAAGTTAGTTTTTCGATCCCGCTCTTGTGCATGTCTCATTTCATTAAATTCTCAGTCACGTCAACAGCGTCAAGATTTGTATGCGACTACGAGCAACTGATATATTGAGAAGTGGGACAATAAACGAATCATTATAAGAGTATAACGCGAGAGTAATAGTCGATACAAAATAATATACATAAATTATTTTTTTTAATTATTTATATATGTATTTATTATTTTATATATAAATATATTTAAGATTATATATATCAAATATTTGTACACACATACATATATATATATATTTTTTTTAATTACACATATATTTATAATTTGCAAATTTACATCCATCACAGATTTATATCTCTCTATTATTTTTTGTAGTCATTTCTTTTAAAATATATAAAGATTATTATTTCTCGAAGAGAAAAGACTAAAAAATATAGCCACACAAATTTGTGATTAATATAAATATAATATAAATTTGTAAAAATTATAAAATATCACTATATGTAATCTTGATCAATTTAAATAATTTGAATATTTTTAACATCAATATTTATGTAAATGATAAACGTGTTTCAATATATGCGTAGAATCGAACGGACTCGATTAAAATACTTTCTCGTATGAGTTCTCTCTCTCTCGCTTTCTCACAAAAGAGAGGCACAAATTGTTTTTCCTTTACGGTCAGTCGGTGTATAACCACGTGTGTGTGTGTATGTGACGTGTGTAATATTCTCTTGTGTACACATAATCCGGCCGACAGATAAAATATAAGTGGACATCTCTCGGATATAGAAAGCTTTTATGTAAGCGGGCGATCCGAAGACGCGGGCGCATTTGTCTTTCTAGTAATTAGTCGGATCCCCCTTTCCACCCCATGTCATTGACGGAGTGGTTACCATCGATTATTGCTCTCTAGGCGTGCCTATATATATCGCCGTCGATGAAACAACGCGTGGATGACGAAACAAAAGTCGAGACGTGCGGCGCGAGAGTAAAGCGGATTAAGCGAGAATAAATCGTCGCGATCCCGTGGCCTACCGTCGCAATAAATCGCGTGTAACCCA
This sequence comes from Nylanderia fulva, assembly GCF_048542155.1. Taxonomy (NCBI): domain Eukaryota; kingdom Metazoa; phylum Arthropoda; class Insecta; order Hymenoptera; family Formicidae; genus Nylanderia; species Nylanderia fulva. The sequence continues at coordinate 673,427 of NW_028189622.1, forward strand.
GATGCACCGATCGTTGCCCAGATGGATGCGCTTATGCAACTTGTGCATGATCGACGCGTGTCGCGCTCGTAGGCGATCTCGGCCGCCAATCAATATCGCTCGCGTGTGTTATTAAAGGGTTACGCCACCCTGAAATTTTCAATAGATTGCGAGAGAAGAGAAAAAAAGAGAGATCGGTATGAGAGAAAAGCGTGTGTTTATATGCATGTAAAATCATACCTCTTTATTATAATAAATTTAAAAAAATTTATTTTGAAAATTATAAAAGAAATATTATATAGGTAATATTTTTTGAGTGGAATTTAATTTGACAAAAAAAGAGAATTTTATTTTGTAAAATAAGTTTTAATTTTGAACCGTATTTCGTGCACTAAAAAAACTAAGATATTATTTTGTTAGACTTAATATGTTCTAATAATAATAATAATAACATTAATTTGTATAACATAATAATAATAATTATTATTATTAATATTGAGAGCCGACAAAAATATTTCTTATCTAATTAATATGTTATATTTAATTTAAATATTTGTTCAATTAACAAAATAATATTTAGTCGAGAGGTTTAGTCAAGTTGACAATTTGTTTTCAGTGTGTAACATATATACGATCAATCGATTAATTCTAAGACTGCTTGTCGGATCACAGTTTCAGTTCTTTTTTTATATGTTATATTTAATTTAAATATTTGTTCAATCAACAAAATAATATTCAGTCGAGAGGTTTAGTCAAGTTGACAATTTGTTTTCAGTGTGTAACATATATACGATCAATCGATTAATTCTAAGACTGCTTGTCGGATCACAGTTTCAGTTTTTTTTTTTAACAAATCAAATGTTAGATCAACGAACCATTATGAGTCGGCATTATCGACTGGCAAAAATCGACACGATAAGGGACATCGATAACGAGGTGGATCCGGACCGGGAGCTCGTTCGCCTAATGTATTCACGTGTATTCACGAAGTATACCGACGTTGTTCGACGAGATAAATTTATGCAAAGTCCGCCGAAGCGGGTCCACCGATAATTATAGGAGGGCCTCCTCGCGCTGCGTTGTCATTAAATAGCAGCTATATCGGCAGTCACGTGTTAAATGGCCGCGAAGTATCTTAAACTTCCCCGACATAGTTCACACGATCCACAAGATTGACTCTTATCTCGTAATGATGCGATAACAACGCGGATTTCGTTGCACGTGAACCGTTCGCCACCCATGCATGATGCCTGTGTTAAGCGAACCGATACTTATTTCAGGCAGGCGAAAACGCAGCCTGCGTGAATAACGCGCTTCGTCACGATCTCTGCGATCGTTTAGTCGTGTCCCATTAATTCTTCATTTCACGATTCATTTTAAACGTCACCGCGCGCTAATAATAAGCGCTCGTCTAATCAATCGTAAGAATGTCGCGTATATGACAACCTTTTCGTTAGTCAAGGATATCGATCATTTTGAGTGACTCTGATTTTCTAATCGACTCAATAACATTGACAAATTATTCCATATACATAATCAGAGTTGGGCAGATATGTATCTTAAAGTATCTGAGATACGTATTTAAATACCGAATAATCAAGTATTTCGAATTTTGTAATTGATTGTTTAATTTAAATGCATCTTGTATTTAAATAGATTTATGTAATTACATATATATGCTATTATATGTTTATTTTAATTATTATTGTTTGATAAAGTTTAAAGTTCAAATAAATGAACTTATCTTTCAAAGTGTTAAAATTAACTTACTTTTGATATTATTTTCATATATAATTCTACCATCAGACTATATTATACTTAATATTAAAGTAATTACAATAAAATCATCTACTATTACTATTTCATTTTTTAAATAATAGTAGGTAATCTTTTTGTAATTACTTTAATATTAACTATATAATCGGAAATATAATTATATTTAAAAGTATTTATAAATGTATTTAAATACAATTAGTATTTAAATATATTTCAAAACCAAAGTATTTCAATATAGTATTAAAATATATGTCAAACAGTATCTTGTATCTTGTATTTAAATATTTTGTTTCGAAGTGTCTGCCCAACTCTCTATATACATATATATTGTTAATTCTATTAATTGCTATATAATCAATTATAATGCAAAAATCATTATCCATACCTATATATTATTCCTATTATTATACCTCTATATATATATCTATTAATTAAATTGCATACGAATCATTGATAAAAAATGTAGAAAGATTAGAGAAACAGAAGTGGGTACAAATTAGGTATCCTAATTTGTCATAATGGAGTAAACTTATTTATTGCCGCAATAAAACAACTCGACTGTCTGTGGAAACCCGCAATTTGGGGCGCTATTGCATCGCAGTGCCGGTTGGCAGTAATCCTAATTAACTCACTTCCCATCTCTGTCTAGATTATACGCACGGATGTAATCGAGAGAGAAGTAACAATTCGCTAATTTGACGTTAGTTAACGTAGATTGTCGTGCGATGCAATCTCATGTCTGATCTATTGCGTCCCTGTGTTGCCTAATCGCTAATTATCTCAATTAAAAATTCTCGAATTAGTCTATGCAATTTGTGAACAAAAGATAAGTTTGTACGAAAAATTAGCGAAAAAGAATGTTAATTTTTTTAAAGATTCCGACAATCAAAATCCATCAAATATATATAGAGAATTCTTGGAATTTCGATAAAGACTCTATATAAAAATTCTCTATATATTGAAGAATTTTATAAGAGTTTCTCTGATTAATATTTACGCAATAAAAAATATTACTACGTAACATAATAAAATTAATCATGAATATATTTTATATCTTATTGTGGTAAATATTATAATATTTTATATTGCGGTAAATATTAAACATTTTTTTATTATTGTGACAAATATTAATCAGAGAAACTCTTATATAAAGTTCTTCCAATACCATAATCATTAATTTCCATGGTGAATACCAAGAGAAAATTCTCACATATATAAAAGCTTTAAATCGCGATAGAGCGATATCTCTTGTGTCGGCGTTGAAATCACCGGGTCGGGAAAAGTGACGTCTAAACTTCGATCTCCCCGACACCGAGATCCCGGAATCAGTTGGCGCGTTTTATCACGACCTATCCCTCTTTTCCTCATCGTCATCATCATCGTCGTCGTCATGAGAGTCGCGACACCGTATCGGCATCGCGAACGAGCGGAAACAACAGCGAATGCAACGATATGCAACGCCAACAATAAGCAGACAAATCAGTGCGGTCATATAGCTGTCTCTCGGCTACAATCCCACCCTCTTTTCTCTCTCTCTCTCACTTTACTCCTTCGACGCGGTATATATGGGCGGTAAGAAACGCCTGGAGAGAGAAGCATTCGGAGTGCAAGGAAAGATGGTATCTGCGTCAGCGCGGTCGGGGATCAGCGGATCGGATCGAGTCGCTCTCAGCGGGGGTTTCTTTGGGTCATGCACGAAGTGAGTCCCATTCTTCTGAGAGTCCCGCGCGTTCTCCACCCGTCCGTCGAAGGCATGCATCGCGGGCCCGATATCGCCATCTCTTTTTACCGATACGAGGTCCTATGGGTTCTCTATGAGGGGTCGAACCACTGACATCGGCCGATTAATAACGTGTCTTCGTGGGGGCCCGCATGGCCCACGACGACGACGACGATGATGACGATCGGGAGAAGGAGACTTAAAGGATACACCATAATTCTGTGTAACGATCGGAGACAATATGAGATATGTATCTACTAATAGCCGTTTTCCTATCCCGCATTCCGTAGGACATGTGGAAAATATTTCGGAGAGTCGGGAAAAATGTATATTATATAGATGTGTAAGAGCGAGCGGAAGATGTTATCTGCAAAGCTCATATCGATTCTTCTTTCGACCCCGTGACTTTTATTAATAACTTAAAATCCTTTGAAAGATTACAGAGAGTTTCTTGTATAAATGCAGGCTCCATATAATTTTTTTTTTTTTTTAATTATATTTTTTATATATAAAAATATGTGTAGGTGTCGTATTAAAAAACTTCTTGTTAGTTTTAAAAATAAATAGTACTATACCGACACACAAATATAAATTGAATGATTATATCGAACAAAATAAATAAATAAATATTTAAATAAAAATATCGTGCGATATATCGCTCATAATTTTTTTTTATTATATTTCTTATATAAAAATATGTATATCGTATTAAAAAAAAATCTTGTTAGTTTTAAAAAAATTAATAATATCAATACACAAATAAATATTGAATAATCAAATTTATAGCAAACAAAAAATAAATATTTAAATAAAATATCGTGCGATATACCGTCATACTTTTTACGCGCACGATGCATGGAAAATTATGCGAATTAGCGTTAACGTAACGAGCGGTAATTATCGGGCGTTATATAGAGAGAGAGATTCGTAAATCAGAGACGCGTATGCTGTAAAACCGGCGCGATTATCGCGCGATTTTCCGCCAACTTCCCGCAACTCGGCTCGCATGGAATTTGAAATTCCGCGATGTGTATCTGCTAATGGCTGTTTTACGCTTCGCGGTTGCAGACCCGCGTTCGTGAGCGACGAGAGCGTGCGGCTGCAACGAGCGTTATTGCGATGTAATTATTACAGAGAGCGCACGTTCCCCGGCATCTTTGACTACATCGGAGCCTCATTTCAAATCGACGAGAATCCTTTTTTTATTTTTTCAATTAATTAATTAACTCATTTTCCCTCCCACCGAGAGAGCTCGAACTGATATGAATTTCTCGGCGCCGATATTTATCTATATAGTCCGAAATATCGCTGCAACTGATTCTGATTCCAGTGTGCAACAACTGCACGGAATTTTTTCTTAGAATTTACCCCGAAAATCATGGGATTATTTCTATAAAATATTACGAATTTAGTACCTATATATATACACAGAGAGAATTTTCTCTTAAAATTTACACTGAAATCAATAATTGTGGGACAAAATGATATTGGAAGAATTTTATAAAAGTTTCTCTAAGTAATATTTATCACAATAAAAAACATTATGTAGTAAAATTAATCATGTTTTATATTTTATTGGTAGATATTACTATTATTTATTGTGGCGTAAATATTAATCAGAGAAACTCTTATAAAATTCTTCCAATACCATATTATCTCACGATTACCATAATGTACTATGATACGTACTTAAATTTTCTCCGCGTATATACATGCATATACTAAATTCGTAATTTTTTTTGGAAATAATTCGTAATAAAAAAAATAATTTATCAGACATAAATCAAGAACTAACTTTGAATTACATAGATTGTGACATAATGTTCCATTTCTCTTTCGCAATTAATTTCTAATGGAGTCAATCGATTAAGGCGAGTCTAAATAAATGCGATTAAAGATAACGCATTGTCGTCGCGCGTTTAAACGAACGCGTAAGTCTCTCTCTCTCTCTTAGAGAAACTCAATTACTTCCCACTTCCAAGTCGTGAGCTCGGCGATAATAGTTTCGTTGGAGCGAAATATATTTTCCGCGAGGAAAGGAAGGAGAGAGAGAGAGACAGGAAGTCTCTTCTCTCTCTCTCTCACCGGCATTCCACGGCTTAATAACGATCCGCCGGCGCAGGATCCCGTAGGCCACTTAAAGGGTGTACTATAATTCCGTATAACGGCCACGCCGGGACAATAAATCCGCGGTGCTTAGGACTAATAGCTTTGTTTTCCCGTCCGCCGTCCACTCTGTACTGTCACTCACTCAACGCGATACACGGGACGTCGGGAGACGCCCGGCATATCGCGTCGTATAATAAATCTGACGGATGCCATAGGCCACGACGAGCTGTTCCCATCAATCGTTAATAGCCCCCCCGTCATATATCGCTTGTGTGTCCCGGGATGCCTGAGCTGGGTTCTCTTTACGGAACCTCCGAGAGTCCGAAAGCGATACCCTCCCGTAACGAAGATATTGAGATCTCGGTTAATAATGATTTTTAATATGTTCCGAGATTCTTTCCGACCAACAAAAAATTAAAGAATAATCATAAGATTGATACTAGAGATCTGGAAAAATTTAATCGAGACTAATATTTCAGGATGTCCAACAGACTCGATGAAAAGAATTCCCTGACTTTTTGGTATTATTTTTTTCAAATATATATAGCTTGCACATGTCTATATGAAATCATATTAAATGTTAAATCGTGAAATCCTTGAGATACTTTTGTCAACAATGAAAAGGTTCGGAAGTTAAAACAAAAATTTAAATCAATTATACCTGTATTATGTATACGATAATCGAAACAAACATGTCATTATAAAAACTATTTAAATAATCACCTTATTTATTTATATTATATCAAATTTTTTAGTTTTATTTCTATTAAACACTTTGAAATAAAATAACACGACGATAAAAATATAAATTAACGAAATTAACGAAGCTGTAGATGAATCGATTTTCAACAACACAGAAAATTAGCGTGCTGAGAGTCAAGGAACAGTTTATATATATTTAATAAAAAATTTCAAGATATTGAGACAAATGTAGAATAATGTGGAAAAATCCAGATAAATAGTAAAATTTCCTGACTTTTCCCTGACAATTCCAGATTTATCAAATTCCCTGACAATGCCCGGTTTTCCAGATTTCCCTGACTGCTAGACACCCTTGTTAATGTTACGAGATTCTTCTCAAACAACAAAAAATGAAAGAATAATGATACCAGAGAGCTGGAAAAATTTAATCGAGACTAATTTCGTAGAAGACTGTCCAGGTCCTCGATAAATGATTTCTTCATGCGGATTATAAATTCGTGCATCGACTCCGTCGAAGGCTATACCGTCGCACAATACCGGGTGTATGTATCCAAATAAAAGGACGAAAAGTATGTTCGAGAGGGTCGGTTAGCCCGCTGACATCGCCGACGATCGATAACGTGAATTTGCGACTTCGTCAGGACACGAGTAAAGTCACAATGTCGTCATATCTCATCGCGCGTCGCGATCGTGAGCGACGTCCAGGTATGCGCCGATCGCATCGTTTGCAACATTGTGTCACAGGAGGGCCAAGCATATTAATTTCCGTCGCTCGCGGGGCCTGACAGGCGACGATGAGAGAAGAGGAATCCGGGCCCGGTGTCCTTGAACTTCGTCGTGTCCATCGTCGAGCGGCTCACTTCGTCACCGGAAACGCAACTTCGATTTTGTCATTTTTCAAACGGTTCATTATTTCTTGCGTTTATAGATTTTCGCCATTCGTAGGATTTTAATATCAAAAATTTCAAATTATTGGGACAAATGTAGAATAATGTGAAAAAATCCAGATAAATAGTAAAATTTCCTGACTTTTCCCTGACAATTCCAGATTTATCAAATTCTCTGACAATGCCTAGTTTTCCAGATTTCTCTGACTGTAGAAAGGGACACAATTACATTTTTTGTTTTTTCTTAATTTTTTTGTTAGTTTGTTATTTTCATTTTACATTAAATATTCAAATACATTCCAGTGCTTAATTTTTTATCGATTCCAAGGAGAGGGCAAAAGGAGTGTTTGCCCTCTTGAAATCAATACAAAATTAAGCATTTGCTATCCTTTTGAATAAACACTGGAATTTATTTGAATATTCGATATAAAATAAAAATATCAAAATTAAAAAATTAAAAAATTAAAAAAATAAATAAAACAATAAAATGAATTCCTATTTAACACGAGAAAAATTTCTATAAGTATCAGTTCACTGAAAGATATTGAACTGGAAGAAGATATTTTTAGCTTGACAGAGAAGAGTCTAAGGTTGTCAAAGATGCATTCTTCAGGGACGATGCACCTTTGCGCGTGTGGAATATCGTTGCGGCTTTTTTTTTTTTTGCCATGTCTCGAGGATACAATTAAAAAAGGAGAAATTGACGAAGCGATACAGGTGACACGAGAGAAGGTGATAAGAGGGAGAGAACAGATACCTTTCGAGGAAGCCTTCTAAGTTTTCGCTGCGGTTTCTCGCCTACGGGGGCCTCGCTTTGTTTTTCTCGCCGCTCTCATTTCTTCGATCGCCGATCGATCGGGCCGCATCGGACGCGCGAGGTGTCGCGGGAGACCGCGACCGCATCGCGCGGCTTAAGTGTCTGTTATACGCGGAATACGTCACCGACCTCGGATCGAGGAGGAGAGGATCGGTAGCTCGAGACGAGTGTTAACCTTCGGATCGGCGTGTCGCTTTCGATATAAAGCAGTGTGTCCGCGGAGAGTCGCCGCGATCTTGTAACACGTACGTCAGTTTTCTATGGTACAGGCCGTTTAACTCGTAAATATTGCACTTATGGAAGAAATCGAGGAAATTTGTGCAACATAAGACCGATCTCGAATTCTTGTAGTTAATGTAGGTAATTCTGAAGAAATATTTTTCTCCATACTCTCTACAACTTTTTTTATAAATTGTAATTATAATTACTCATGTCTTTATTATATTAATTAGAAACTTTAAAGAAATGAATTATAATTCATTTAGAATTACACACACACAATATATATATATATAATATATTTAATTAATATCGTGGAAAGAATTTTTTTTAGAATTTACCCTGAAAATCATGGTAATCGTGGGACAATATAATATTGAAAGAATTTTATAAGAGTTTCTCTGTAATTAAATATTTACTACAATAAAAATACAATACTTGACGCGATGTGACGCTCTTTTAATTGATCATCTATAATACATGGGCTTTTTTTCGAAGGTTCATGCCATTAAAGCAGTTTATTGATTGTAAAAAAATAATATAAGAGAGATGAATGATTATAAGCCAATTTTCTAATATTGTGAACGATTGTAAAACAATTTAATAATAATGTTATAGAAATGATGATCATGTTGAAAAAAAAATAATTCTAAAATTACTTTTAATGCTATAGTACACTATTTTAATAACATGTATGATCTTCCCTCTTGTATTTGTCGAGTTTAAAAAAAAACTAAAAAAATTAACAAGCTACAACTGCTCCGCAAATGTGAAATTAACGAGTTGAAATTAACGACATCGATCTTAAAGCGCACCTGGCGGCGATCGTAGAATTCGCGTTTCTTCTTCTCGGTGTGGAAGAAGAAACTTAGTTCGTTTTACCGGGATAAAACCGGCGGCTAGTAAATTTATTATCCCTCGCGTTATTATCATGACAATGCGCGCGCGCGAGAGGCATCTTTTTCTTAAGATTCACTACGACGCGATTCCTCTTTGCTAAATCCTAATTTAGCGACGTTCTCTCTCTCGTTCTCTCAATCATATCCTGGCTTTCCTTTTTCTCCGACGAGCGCAACGCAAGACATCGGGTTTAGGTGGATGCAGAGAGGTCTTTGTGCAAGATCCGTCAGGTGGCCGGTGATGGATCATCCGTTTTGAAATACGACTGCCAACTTATTTTTATCTCGCCTCCTCCGCGGGAGGATTCGTTCAAATTGTATTACAATACCGGTCAAACGAGGAGTAACGAGCAACGACGGCGGATTTAGGGCTCCTCGAGCCCTAAACGCATTTCTTCAGCTACATTCTTATCTAGAGTTCATTAAAATTTTGGATAAAAAAAATCATTAATTTTATCTATCAAAATTATTTTTTCCCTCATATTTTACATTATATTAATTATACACAGAGAAAATTTATATCTACCAATAAGATATATAAAATATGTTTGACTAATATATATTTTTCATTGTAGTAAATATTAATCAGAGAAATTCTTATAAAATTCTTCCAATATTATATATATTGTCCCACGATTACCATATGATTTTCAAGATAAATTCTAAAAAAAATTCTTTCCGCGATATTAATTAAATAATATTAAACTACAATAATAATTAAATATTTATATATATATATATATATATATGTATATGTAATTCATTTCATTAAAGTTTGTGATTAATATAATAAAGACGTTATAAGTAATTATAATTACAATTTATAAAACAAGTTGGGAAGCTGTAGAAAACATAATTTATAATACTGTAATAATTAAAGTTCATTTTTTTAATACTGCCTTATAATTTAACTGCACGCTATTAATGAACAAATAATAACATTAAGTGATTTAAATATAATCTCACAATCTCAGCTTTCTTTGCAACAGCGAATATATATATATATATATATGTAGATGCAATCTTTCGTTAGGATTTACAAGATTAATTGGAATCTGTGCGTTCGACGTACTGGAAGGAAACTAATTTCCGGCAGACCGATCGTGCGAGAAATCGAAGGACACGCGGATCGATACCCGCTGCCGATCATCGGACAATTAAAATGACATCCCGCGCTCGTTCGCGCTAAATTATGCGCTCGGCGAGCTCTTCTTATTCGCGAGACGCGTCTCGCGAATAAGAAGAACATAGGTGCGACTATGTGGAAGAAGGTAAAAGAAGAGACGCGCGCGTACGTCTTTATATAGGGGGTGTCGCGCAGCCACTGAATTAATTTTACATTTTGGAGTTATGATTAAATTATTTTTTTCTCAAAAAAGAATATATATATATATTTTTTTTTTTAGAAAAAAATTATTTAATCATAACTCCAAAAAGTAGGATTAATTATATAATATATATATACAATACATCGTGAGAATTGTTAAGACATACATTTTCTAATAGGATACCATGGATGAAAATTAACCTGATCTTGTCATCGCACATATTTATTTTCCCGAATTTAAATTCTTCACAGCAAGCTATATATAGATTATTAATTATTTACGAATTACCCTACTAAAAGAAATGTAAATATTGTCGTACGAAAACGTGGCTGTCAGATCGAGGAATCTATCGATCCGGGCATTTGGTAATTTCGGATCACCCCGTATGCATTTCTGTATAAGCAGAAGAGCGATCGTAACGCGAGAGAGAAGAGAGGCGATGAGGATGGCGATGAGAACGGTGGAAAAAAACGAGGCAGAAGGTAAGTGGAGTGACGTGCGTGGAAGTAGAATAAGGAGAGAACAAGACGAGGAGAGAACAGGATATAAAAGAGGAACTGAAAGAGAAGAGACTCCAGAGAGAGAGAGAACACGAGGGATGCAGAAAAAGGAGTAGAAGAGAAGGTGGCGTGGTGGAGGAGGTGGGATTGTCTGGCGAAGGAACCTCTAACAACCTATGATCACGTTATTAATTGAAAGAGGACCGCCGATGCTACCGGTTACGCCACTGACTTTACGTGCCGTGTGGCACCGGCACGGGCTCATTTTTTAACGGAAACATTCTCGTCGATATATATACGCGCCCGCATCCGTGTGCGCGCACACATACACGTGCGTCTTTCTCTCTCGTGCTCCTGTGTGTGAGATGGACGAGATATGAAATCTCTCTTACCCTATCGTCGTCCTTCTCTCTCGGGGGTGAACTTTCAGATACGCGCGAATGTAACAAGATCGTAACGAGTTTAGTCGTAATTGACGACGGTCTAAATGGATGCCAGAGAGAGAGAGAGAGAGAGAGAGAAGAGAGGAGACACGTCACGTTCTTGTAAGAGTTGAGTTATCGAGGCCTTTTATGTTTAAAAGTCGCGACGAGAGAATTTAAAAGACGCGTCATCGTGCAAAACGAATAAAGCATTTTTTGTAGAGATTTTATTAAACTTGACGTAAGAAGGATTTCTAAAATAATAGTCATAGTCTTTTCTTGTGCTTGAGAAAGTTGGATCTTCCTTTCATGGGGTAATAAATAAATAATATTTTTTTTTCTTATTTTTCTGATGTATTTGCATTTGCACAAATATTTATATAGTTTCTAAAAATTGTATTTGTATCCCATTTTCCAAAGGTACTAAAGTTATACAAAAAAAAAAAATATATAAATCTTTATATTTATATCCGGTAAAATATAATTTTTATTAGATGTTGAGATATTTTTGGTATCATGTAAATAATACTGTTTTAATTATTTAAACGAATTAATGAAGATAAAATTTAGAAATAATAAAAGAAATTTTTTCAATTTTTTTTTGAAAGTATGTGCATTTTTTTTCAATGTTAAACAGTCCACAATATTAAGGAAAAAATATTCGCTCTAATAAAACATTAAATTGGCGCGATCGAAGATGATCGAATGTGATAAATTCTCGCGGTAAATCGATCCTAAGGTTCTCGTCTTTTTGTCGGGTGGCTCGATATCTCGCGCTTCCGAGGGAGAAAGTCGCGAGTCTCAATTACACATTGTAGTAGCAATATTCAGCATAATTCACGGCAGTATGTCTTGTGGAAGTCGTGTGCGCTTTATTTACATGGAATATGACTTCTTATTTAGGGAGCAAAAGGACGATTTAGGATCTGGAGGAGTATCTAGATTTCAAAGGTTCATACACAGTAGGAAAATTTGTGTTTTCTTGTTAAAAACAGTCCCCGTTAAAATTTTTGTGTCAAATATTTAACACATTCATATGTTAATTGAACGTATTACTATTGGGTTATAATTGAACTTAAATGTTAAATTACTAAACGACCGAAAAAAGATTTAAAAATAACAAAATGTGCTTCTATTTTTAATTTTACACTATAAATATGTTCTGTTTCATTAATAACAAGATTTATCTGTTAAAGTTTACAGGAAAAAATGTCGATTTTTTATTTCATATAAGTGCGAGGATGATAAAATCTAAAATAGACATATTTTTGATTAATTTTTACATTAAAACTGCTAATTTTGCACAAAATTAATTTTAAATTACTTGAAGTTTTGTATTTATCTTGTGTTAAAATATTAACACAATATTTGTGTCTCCATTTAACATATTCATATTATGTTAAATTAACATAACAATTTCCGTGGACCGTTCGTGACATGTGATATCTGTTAAATTTAACAGAAATTTTTCATAGATACTTAGTACATTTTCGAACAGAAAAATACTGCACTATTTTAACATAGATCAAAAAAATGGCAAAGTTAAACATACAAACGCAGCGATAAATAGAGAACGTTAGTTTAGATAAAATGGAAAAAAACATTATTTTTAAATTGACCAAAAGAGAAGATATCCCTCTAATGAAAGGGATACTCGATTTGATTCTGGAATGCGCGGTGTATTTAACACTAGCGGAGGAGACTAACATAGGAATGTATATAATAAAGTAACACGTGAGAGAGTCAAACGAGGAGATTCCACTAGGAATTTGAGATCGAAGAATATCGAATCGCCCTGTTATGCGGGATATGACACGCGCGTACATATACATACATAGATACATACATACGTGTGCAGAAAACCGGGGCCCGAACGTGGGGCCAGGTCGCGTTGGAAATGGGGACCACTTGAGAGAAAGAGAGAGAGAGAAGCCGCGCGCGAGAAAGAGGAAAAAGAAAAATGCGCCGGTCGAGCAACTCTTGCGCGCGCGACAGTCCGGGTGTGTAGGCTATACTTCGCTACGTTATACGCGTATGAGCGTGCAGGCGCGTAGAACACGTTTCGCGAGAAGGAAGGACGGTAGGGACGAAAAAGGAGGGCTTGCGAGTCCGGGGGCTGCTTATCAGAAAAATTGTGGCGCATAAGGCGTCGTTTTTTCACGCGCGTGCACGCATTCGTTTCCTGGAGCTCCTGCTTATCAAAACAATTTTGGCGCGCATAAGGCGTCGTTTCGTTGATTCAATCGGCGGTGCAATCGCATAATCGTTACCTAAATTGTACCCCTAGATGTTAAATTCGCTCGTTATAACATATTTATACTAGATTGTATCGCGACAATAAATTTCGATAAGCAATAATTGGGCGAAATGGATCAACGAGGAACATCTAAGATTAATCGCTCGTTGAGCTTCTTCAATAATTAAATTATTAATTAAGTGGAATTATATACTAGATAAACAAATTATCGCCTAAATTAAATATGATAAAATCTACCGTAAAAGTAGGATTCTTCCTTTTTTCCATGAGTGAGTACAATTTATTTAAACTAAACAATATTTGTATAACAGAACATAAAGTAAATTATTTAAATGCTATATATGATTCAAATATTGAGTCTCTATTTATCGTTAAAGAATATAAAGATTTTAAAATATACAATATATTAATAACAAATATTATATTCAAAAACACTAATTTGACTTTATTTTATTATGAATATATTATATTAAAAATATGAATAAAAATAAAATTGAAAAAAAATTACATAATAGTACTTTACAGTAGAGAGGTTTTATTTTACAGATGCGTATTTTACGCACCAAATACACAATATATTGTAAACGTGCTAGGTATATTGAGTTCATCTTGATACGATATCCGGTCAACACTTGGGCGTATATTTTGATCTCGCTTTATCAATAAATACTGAATTACTCGCGTTAATCCTATAAATTTCCTTATTTCCAATTGATATTAATTTTATTTTTTACATTCAGTTAAAATTACTTTTTATACTTTATTAATATTTTCTTAAATTTCAATTCTAGTATTAATATCATCGTAATATACATAATTTTTTAATTTTATTTTTAATGTCAAAATTTTTTTCATATTTCTAAATTTTAAATATGTAAACGCAATATAATTTTTTATTATTTTCCTAAAAATAACAGTCAATCATTATTTTTCAAGCAATATAATATCAACAAAAAATAAACTCACATTGCGTTGAGTCGATTCTAACCTGTCTCCTTTAATATATCTGTCTTAATGTTACACTGCTGCTCTGCTATAATCCCATATGTTTTGGCATTTACACTGATCACTGCACTTCTTTTTCTATTATTTTCAATTTGCAATAATTATTTATTGCACTTCACTACACACAGATGCATTTCGAAAAGAACGGACGATACAATAAAAATAAGATCACTCGCGAATGCATTCGGCACTTTTGATTGCGCTCAATCACGTTCGATATCGCATTCGCGAATAAAAACAAACAAAATATCTGTTGAAAAAGTATACTCTTCCGATTTCGAGAAAGCGAGCGTCCGAATACGCATCGAAATACCCTTGAATTAATTCGTGTCATCAATAGAGTCTATGGTGACATCTCCCGGCGCGCCGCGTCTTTACGTGCATCGCGAAGTGAGCGGAAAGTGTCATGGCGGAGCAACACATGCGCGCACTAATAATTGGGCACGACGATCGCGACGTATACGGAGACCGAGAACTCGACGACCGACGACCTACTCTCTGCACGTCTAGAACGAGACTGACTCGCACGCTACGCGTTGCGGGAGATTGATTCCAATAGCCAATCACGAGGCTCCGTTCGTATGGAGTCTCGTGATTGGTGCGCCGTAGGGTGCGCCGATCTGTATATAAGAGCTGCGTTGAACGCTAGACCGGACAGATGCTTCTTGATGTTCTGATGCGATGGTCGGCGGACGACGCTACTTGATTAAATTGCATTATGAAGATTTTTAAAAATAAATAGATAATATACACATTTATACATATAGCTCTTGTATTATTTCAAAATGTATTTGAATTTTTTATTCCATTAATTATTCGTATATAATCATATAATTATATACGAATAAATAACGAAATAAGAAACTCAAAAATTTATGTGTGTATATTTTGAAATAATAAAGTAGCTGTATGTATAATTAAATGTATATTAGCTATATAATTTTAAAAATCTTTATATAATCATAATTATATACGAATAAATAATGAAATAAGAAACTCAAATACATTTTGGAATAATATAATAGCTATATGTATAATTAAATGTATATTACCTATATATTTTTAAAAATCTATATAATCATGATTATATACGAATAAATAATAAAATAAGAAACTTAAATACGTTTTGAAGTAATATAATAGCTATATGTATATAATTAAATGTATATTATCTATTCTTATTTTATTATTTATCTATATTATCTATTTTTATTTCATTATCTATCTTCTTATTCCATTAGTTATTTGTACATAATCATATAATTATATACGAATAAGTAATGAAATAAAAAACTCAAATACATTTTGAAATAATGTAATAGCTATATATATAAATGTATATTATCTATTTATTTTTAAAAATCTTCATAATGCAATATAATCAAGTAGCGTCGTCCGCTGACCATCGCATCAGAACACCAAGAAGCATCTGTCCGGTCTATCGTTCAACGCAGCTCTTATATACAGATTGGCGCACCCTACGGCGCACCAATCACGAGACTCCATACGAACGGAGCCTCGTGATTGGCTATTGGAATCAATCTCCCGCAACGCGTAGCGTGCGAGTCAGTCTCGTTCTAGACGTGCAGAGTGCAGGTCGTCGGTCGTCGAGTTCTCGGTCTCCGCGTATACGTCGCGATCGTCGTGCCCAATTATTAGTGCGCATGTGTTGCTCCGCCATGACACTTTCCGCTCACTTCGCGATGCACGTAAAGACGCGGCGCGCCGGGAGATGTCACCATAGACTCTATTGATGACACGAATTAATTCAAGGATATTTCGATGCGTATTCGGACGCTCGCTTTCTCGAAATCGGAAGAGTATACTTTTTCAACAGATATTTTGTTTGTTTTTATTCGCGAATGCGATATCGAACGTGATTGAGCGCAATCAAAAGTGCCGAATGCATTCGCGAGTGATCTTATTTTTATTGTATCGTCCGTTCTTTTCGAAATGCATCTGTGTGTAGTGAAGTGCAATAAATAATTATTGCAAATTGAAAATAATAGAAAAAGAAGTGCAGTGATCAGTGTAAATGCCAAAACATATGGGATTATAGCAGAGCAGCAGTGTAACATTAAGGCGGATATATTAAAGGAGACAGGTTAGAATCGACTCAACGCAATGTGAGATTATTTTTTGTTTATATATTAATTACATTATTCGGAAAATAATGATTGACTGTTATTTTTGGGAATATAATAAAAAATTATATTGCGTTTATATATACATATTTTTATAATTTAGAAATATAAAAATGTTTTGACATATTAAAAATAAAATTATATATATATATATTACTATATAATATTAATGCTAAAAATTATTGCTTGATTAGATTAATTTTAGAAACTGACAACAAATTAATTTTGTTCATTATTATCCGAACAATCAAGTTCACGTATCACTTTTAATTAAGGTTTGCCTATGTCTAAAGTCTAAAATTTGATTAATTTGTCTTTTTTTCACGTCTCTGTCGAATTTATACGATACATTTATATACAGCTATTTATTTAAAGAACGAATGGAAATAAATATTTTAAATTTGGCTCATGTACTTAACAATATTTATGCGACCGGTGCATTTGATGTGGCTATTAAAATGTTCTGTTTCTCTCTATATAATTATTAATTATATATCATACCTCTTATTGAGCTTTCAAAAATAATTTATTGATGCAGATTAGATGTACCTAATCAAAATAATATTTGAAATATAAGATGTACAGCATTGCGTTGCTATAAGAATATCTAAATTAGAAAATACTATTAGTTATTTTATAATTTGAATTAAATTTTCAAAATTGTTTATACATTATAAAATAGAAAAATTATTTATTCTATCTAGTTAAATAATATAAAATAAAAAAAAATTTCATGGAAAATGTTATATTTCAAATACATTGTGTTGTAATAGGTACTCTGAAAAAATAAAAGAGAGAGAGAGGGAGGCATCTATACAATTTTCTTCAATTAATTATCTACGTAACGTAACATTTCTGCCATTCTCATTCACAACATTTCATTCTTATTAATTTGTTCGAAATATCGCGTGTAGGCGTCGAGAAAGAAAATGTTTGTTCTCAGAATACCAGATAAAGAGAATTGACGTCGTTTGAATTTTTCGAGTCGTTAGAATTGTTACTCGAATGCTGCGTTATTAAAAATTAAAATTTAATCTATATTTACAAAATAAATTAAATATCACAAATTCGAGAGAAATTGAAAAAAGCCAAATTAAAGAAGTTTTGAATTTGATCCTATTTTAATTTTCTGCAATCGCGATTGTCTTGCAATCGCAAATTAAATCTTCATTGTGAAATATCTTATTTGAGTAGAATATTGTATAATAACACTTTTGAATAAATATAATTAAGCTGAATATATGTTATGTAAAAAATCTTTATAATTATTTAAATGTTTAAACGCAGAGCACTAAACATTTTTTTTAATTTTCTGGGAATTACAGTAACTTTTCTTTTTTTTAATTAACTAATATTAAAAACTAATATTAGAAAAAATAAAACTAATATTAGGAAAAATAATATTAATATTAGGAAAAATAATACTAATATTAGGAGAAATAAAACTAATATTAGAGAGGAAAAATGTATTTTTGGCAAGTTCTAATAAAGTATTAAAAGTTAATATAAAATTGAGAAATGACGCGCGCTTTCGTTATTCAAGTTTAACAAATTCTGAATGTTTTTTATTTCTTTCGGAGAATTATTCAAAAAAATATTAATACAACGAAATACAAAATAGCGGCTTGTTTCACTGGATAGAATAATATAATACGCTTCCACACTCGTGACGTCATCGAGCGTCACTCTTTCGCAACGAAACGATCTGCCAGGACGAGTCGGTCGACCACGGGTCGGAGAAATTCGCGACGTCGTTTATTCACAAAGCTAAATTATCCGTTGTTTATTATCACATTGTCGTGCGTCACATAAGTTATTTCCTCTTTTGATTTATTCCGCTGGTTGGCGCGAAAACGTCGTAACTTATTTTTCTTTCTTTTTTTGGCTCGACCGTTTGGCGCGCAATTCTTCTTATGTAAAAGACAGGATTTCGAAATTTCGCAACGCGACAATTCACGCTTATTTATCCTTGAATTTCTCAGTCTCTCTTTTTCAAGTGAATTCATATTCGTCGTAAGATGGACAAATTTATTATGAAACCTCTTTGAGATGAAACGATTACTATTATTATTATGTTCCATTTATTTTAAATTTATCTCGAAATTAATGCAAATTTTTTTTGCGAATATTGAATAGTTCCTGCATATATTTGTATAAATAAATAAAAATAAAATTTCCTGTATAATATCTTTCATATATGGTAAGTAACAATTTAATCGTTATCAAAAATCACCGCTTCGATGACAGATATACACGTTATCCTCATAAATTTCACAAACGGTCGTAGAAATTACACTCTTTCTCTTATAATAAGAATATATGTACGGATATGCATGTGTGCACAGGTTTTCCTATAAATGATTTACATCGCTAACGGGAAAGAGAATTTTATTCTTACAAAGAGCTCCACTATATATTACAAATACGCTTTCGTTGTGTTCTTCACGCTGTATGTGTCTCTGTGTATGCTAATAATTCAATATATTATTCAAACATGTCAAATATGATAATGATACGTTGCATTAATAAATATATCAAGGATATAATAATTTATTTCTACACTGCAAAAAAATTGTTAACATGACTAAATCTTTCATCAAAATTATTATTTTAATTGAACATATAATATATTAATATTTAAGTCAAATTTACGTCTTGTTAGATTTAATATGTTATATTTAATTTAAGTAGGTATTTCTATATGTTCAATTAACACAATAATATTTAGTTGAACGATTTAGTCAAGTTAACAAATTTTCTTTTAGTGTACGAAATTTTTATTTGTGGTAAATTGAAAGCTTCAAATTGGGAGAAAAATTTGTGACTTCAAATTTTTAAAATTTATATTACATTTTAATTTCTTATTAATCTATGTTATGTGAGAAGCATAATATTTAAATTAAGTCTTTTTGAAAGGCACAATACCATTGTCGTTAAAAAGTATATCGAACGATTCCAAGATAAAATAAAACAAGGAATATGATGACGATAGCGATTTTAGCTGAAGTAGATAGCCAAGTCTCGAGAGTTGTGAATAGTTGCATTTTATCGCGCGAACAGCGGCTTCTTCTGTAAAAAGCGCGCGAGGATTAAATATAAAAAAAATTGAAAAAATTCCTAACGCACATCCGCATGCTTTGAAACGCTCGGCTCGGCGGAAAGAACGACGTATATAAAAGCATTTACATTTTATGCATACGATCAGCTGCACATATACTTGCGCGAGAAGCTCCGTATCGTCAATTTGTCATTCCAACACTTTTGTCGTTTTTAGCTTTTATCGTCTGCGCTAGATTTTCCAATTTCCCTACAATCGGCTGATTTTATTTTTATGATAATTAGAACCATTATTTCCATTATTAATTTTATTATAGTTGTCAAGAAAATTATAAAAAAATCTTAAGTGAAAAAAAATCATTAATGAGAATATTTTTATTTTTAAAATTTTTTTATAATTTTCTTGACAACTGTAAAAAAATTGAGATTTATATACGTTTAGCATTATATCTTTGTTAAGTTCCGAATTTCCAGGTCGACAACCTGTGTCAATTTTATTTTTACAATGATCAAAACTATAGGATATTTATCGCCAAATTTAAAATTTAAAAGAAGAGAAGAATATAAAGAAAACACAAATTTCACGAATTTTTTTTTTTTATAATAATAAAAATAAAAATAAAACAAACACTTATCTCGACGACTGACATATATTTCTACAAATCGCGTTACATATTTTCGTCAGCGAGTCGATCGAATTTTCAGATCGACAATCTCGTAGCGACATAAATATTTTCCTCTCTCCAGTATTCGTTTCCGCTTTCATTTATCATAGAAGGCAAGAATATTCAGGCGCGCACGCCTTTGCTTCATTTCGCCGTCGATTTCGAGATATGTTACTCGGTCGCACCTTTGCAATCTCCTCGCGATTCCCCTTCCTTCTCCTCTTGGCGGCGAATTTATTTATAGTCCCCGTCGAGCTATGTATGATTCATGCACCGCCGTTTATGATATGCGCCGGCTATATTCTCGCGCGCGTTCACCTTTCTGTATGATGTTGCGGGATCTCGACTCGCATTCCGCGGGTCTCGCGACTCGCGGATTTTACCGGCGCATTCATCACAGCAACCGGAATCCCGCGAATTCCACCGTTGCGAATTTCCGGATGCTACTATAGAGCAGGGTTGGATAAGTTAATGATTTTTTTTAAACTAAGTTAAATTAAAGTTAGTGGCTGATAAAATTAATTTAGTTAAGTTAAAAGTTGCCTGAAGAAAAAAGTTAACTCGGTTAAAGTGAAGTTAAAATTAAATTAACTGAAATTAAATTTTAAAAGTTAATTTTTAAAAACAGTATTTATATTAAATTCGAATTTTGTTTGTTAATTCTTTTCAAATTTATAACAAATTTAAGAAATTTTGATTTTGATATAGATATATATTTCTTCGTAATTACAATTGATGACAAATGTACATAAAAATTAATAATACTTTAATTTAAAAATACGTTTATAACTTTAAAGAAAGCAATAATATTCAGAGATAAAAAAATTTACTTAGGAAAAAAGTTAATAAATTTAAGGTCAAAAATAAATAGTTGAAGTTAAATATTAATACATTTTAAATTAACTAAGCTAAGTTAAAAGTTATTAACTTTTCAACTTTTTCTTAACTTTTAACTAATTAATTAGTTATTACCCAACCCTGATAGAGACACTTTGACATTACTGGAGGAAAAAATTCGTACAAAGATATTTTTTATATAAAAGGAAACTATATGTGTAATAATAATAAAAAATTTTTTTTTCTATTATTACATACAGTTATATGTACATATAAATATACATTAGAATTTTTACCCTGAAAATCACAGTAATCGGTATGATGTTGAAGAATTTTATAAGAGTTTCTCTGATTAATATTTATCACAATAAAAAATATTAATTTGTACGTAGTAAAATTAATCGAACATATATTTTATATCTTATTGTGGTAGATATTAATCAGAGAAACTCTTATAAAATTCTTCCAATACCATATTGTCCTACGATTACTATGATTTTCAGGGTAAATTCTAAGAGAAAATTTTCTGTGTGTAATATGTATATAATCTTTTATATTATTTAAATTATAATATAATTTTTCAAATATATATTAAAAATATATTACATTATTTCCGTAATATAAAAATCGGTTCTGTACAATTTTTCTTAAAAAACCGTGACACATTATTTGAGCAAAAGGAAAGTATAATTCTGCCGATTAAATTTTCACCAATGTGTTTTTCTCAGACCACACCCTCGCAGATTGCAAATTGGATCTTCATAATAAAAATATTAAGAATAATGTTCTCGTAAATCTCGAAATGCGTTTTCCCGACATTGCATTTTCGCGAGAGTGCATGTTCTATATTAAATCCTCTCTCTCTCTCTTAAGTGTGTATGTGTCAAAATCCGGACATATCTCGCGCTTTTCTAATTACAAACTAATCCGTAAACGGAGCCGCGTGACGACGACGACGACGACGACGGTACGAGTTAATCGCGATAAAGTCGCAATTTCACCGTGCGGAGAGCGGATTGCAATTACCACTTTCCATCTCGTGTCGGCGCAGTAGGTCAGATGCAAACTGGTTCTCGCCTCGGGCCGCGTAATAGAATACGAGGACAAATGTACAAAAGCGCATGGAATCACGGTCGATTGCGCTCGCGGTTTTTGCGATCGTTTGCAAATTTTCCGCGGTTCGCTAAAGATTAAATCGAGCAGGGTGAATTTTTACTTACGTAACGTCGGAAAAAATTTGCCAAAGAATTGTCCTCGGAATAATTCCATAGAAAAAGTTCTTTAAAGATTTCCTCTTTTATATTATTCATTTAATTGAATTATTATTTATCTCTATTATTTGTTGGACTTCAGAGGAAAATATTAATTAATCAACTTTTTTTTTTAAAGAAATAATTCAACATACAAATGTATAATTGAGATGTAAATTGTGATGTACTTGCATATGGCCAAATATTACGCTGGCAAAACCGGAAGTGCTTATCTCAACGCGGTATTCGCATATAATAACGGTAAAATATGTATCTCACGTTCACGATAGAAAAATTCATCGTGAATGCATTATGAAAGAATCTCTACTTAGAATCATTGGGTCATTTATTTTATGACGTTATCTGCTGAGATCATTTCCTACCGGAAAGAGAAATAGGCAGAGAGGGAAGTGAAAGAAATAAATATATTATTCTGAATAGCCGCATTTTTTTTCTATATTGACGCATCAAATCTAGAAAAATTATATAAAAATTACACAAATATTCTTCTTATCATTAGCAATATTTCTTAAGACGTATTATATACATTATAATTTTATTATTATTTTATATTGTATTATTATCAAGGTTGATTAATAACTAGTTAATTAGTTAAAAGTTAAAAAAACCGTTAAAAAGTTAATAACTTTTAACTTGCTTAGTTAATTTAAAATGCATTATTAATTTTTAACTTCAACTAGTTATTTTTGACCTTAACCTTATTAACTTCTTTCCAAGTTAAATTTCTTTATCTCTGAATATTACTGTCTTTTTATAAATTATAAACGTATTATTTTTAAATTAAAGTATTATTAATTTTTATGTTCATTTGTCATCAATTGTAATTACCAAACAATATATTTTTATATAAAAATCAACAATTTCTTTGTTATTTGTTATTATATATTTTGAAAGAATTAACAAACAAAATTCTAATTTAATATTATAAATAATATTTTTAAAAATTAACTTTTGAGATTTAACTTCAGTTAATTTAATATTAACTTTTAACTTAACTAACTTAATTTTATAAACAACTAACTTTAACTTAACTTAGTTTTACAAAATAATTAATTCACTCAACCCTGATTATTATATTATTTTATTTTATATTTAATTTTATAAAAAATCCCTGCGATTCAGGACGCAAAACAGCACTACTGAGAAAGACTCCGACAGTCTCGGAAATATTAAAATAAAGGCGGCATTTTTCTAAACGCGAACGAAAAATATATATAATCTTATTATTATTTTATATTGTATTATCATGTATAATTTTATTTTATATTTAATTTTATAAAAAAATCCCTATATATGATTCAAGACGCAAAATGCAAAATAGCACTATTGAGAAAGCGACTTAACAGTCTCGGAAACGTGCATAAAATAAAGGCTGCATTTTTCTCGACGAATTTTCTCTCGCGAAGGGATAGAGGTAGATAGATGCTCGAACGAGATATATGAACGAGAGACAAAAGAGTCGGATGCTGCGCGAGAAGAGAGCGGCGACAGGCGGCGGTTACGCGTGCGAAGAAAATGTTGAAGAGAACGGGGAGGAAGAGTAGAAGAGGCAGAGAGGACAAGGATGTAAATCATAATATGTAAATCCGTGTGATTTCGTCTGACTCCGGCTGGCTGGCTCGGATGGCCGGCGCTTCGGACTGATGGCCACTTGGCGAGAAACTCGAAAAGGCATTCCGGGATCCTCTCTTTCGGTCCCTCATATCTCTCTCTCTCTCTCTCTTTCACCTCCGGTCCTTCTCCGTCGTCCTCGCACGTATCGGATAGATCCTCGTCTTTGACTTCCCGCGATCTTTCTCTTCCTCGTCTTCTACTTCTACCTCCATCCGCACGTCTTCACGGCTTAACAATCCGCGTCGTCTACGCGTCGAGAAGAGTGAAAACTAGGAACAGTCGTAAATAATTTTCGTGGATCCGAAAGGTCGCGGCCAATGAAGATTAGAATGTATTCTCGCGATCAAATTGTGCGACAAGTTTGAGAAACCTATATTAGGAAACCGGTGGTCTCCATCAAACGATACCTATATATAGCGGAATAGAAGAATTGTTTGGAAAAATTGCTACTTGATAAATGCACTGTAGAAGATAATAGTTATTTTGTAATAATTTATCTGCTAATAATATAGTTGAATTCGTTTCGAAATTTGATTTTATTTTCGATATGAATTTATCGCTTCTATTAGAATTTACTCTAAAAATCATGATAATTGTGAGAATTTTATAAGAGTTTCTCTAATTATGAATATTTATCACAATAAAAAATATTAATATAAAAAATATATTCAATTAATTTCACTAACGCTCATATTTTTTATTCCGATCAATATTAATCAGCAAAATTCTTCGGGGTAAATTCTAAGAGAAAATTCTCTCCGTAAGATTCGAAGAGAGTAAAACGAGTGGGAAAAAAGGTCAGGCTGTATTTTCTAATCGGTGACGTATATCACTGCGATTAAAATCGGAAATAGACCCACGTTTGCTCTCCTCACAGAGGGTGCGTCTTTACTGGCGCGCGTTAAAAATTTTCTCACGGGAGGAAGAGACTAGAGAGAGAAAGGACCATAAATAATTCCGAGGATCCATTTACCTGAGGGGGTAACACGATGGATCCCCGATGTATGTATATATACGTTCATACACGCGGGTATTCGACAATGGCCCCTGGGTGTTGCCTTATCGATAACCGATGCGTCTGTACGTAATTAAGTTACAAAATGACCGTTGTCAAGGGTGTCTATTTTCTGCACGTATGCCAGAGTGACGATGATATCTCGATATTTCATGCTTTAAACTGATTAGATCAAAATTTCGCGAAGACGTAAGAGTAGAAATACTTACATATATTAAGATTCTCTATCATACTTTATATCATCCTCCTTATGTGAGAAATAAGAGTCCTATAGTGTGTGTTCCGGATTGATATAAATTCTCAGTTAAAACGTATTTATTAAAAAAAAAAAAAAAAAAAAAATACATATATCCTGTATACTCAATACTCGATTAATCGCGTAATCCCGGCTTAAGAATAAATAGCTCGTATAAGGTTTTTCCTCGCTCGCTAGGAGAGTCCGTTAAACTGCTATATCCTTTATCGTGCAAATTGCACGAACTCGCGTGCGGTTCGTAGCCAACGGCTTCTCCTCGCATAGTCAAAGGCAATATAAAAGGTATAGAGAGTGTGGAATTCAGCCTCCTCTCAGCTTGAGACTCCGGGCTCCGGGCTTGACTCGCATCTTCGAGTCGACTCGATCCACGAGGCACTCCACGGCATCTCTCCTCTCCTCCCGGTCGATGGTGGAACGAAGCATTCTGGTTCCCGTCATGCTAGCCGTAGGCTTCGTGCGCGCGTCGAGCCTGGCCTGGCCTCTCTTCGCTTGAAAGTCGGCTTTGCAGCCGAGCTATACAACACTGGTCTATACGTCTCGTCTCTCAACCTGCCTCTGCATGCATCCTCGCTTTAAATCGAATCGGATCGCGCTCCTCGAAAACAACCACGTATTTTTCGACACAGAAACGAACGACGATATATAAGTATAGAGAATAATCTCTTTTTTTTTTTCATTTTTCAGAAGAAAAGATTTTTCTGCGAACTTTTTTACGGTGTTTTTTTAATAATTTTTGCGAAATTCCAAAGTTGAAGATATCGAACGAGTTATGACGGTTTTAAACAATTAATTTTCGAGTATTAATTTTGTACATATTGATTTTAACGATGAAAATATTAAATTTTTTGCTTATACAAATTCTTGTTTTTGAGAAAAATAATTTATAATTATTAGTATTGAATATTTTAATTTCAATTATTAGATAACAGTGATGAAAAAAGTTGATAACTATATTGACTAAAAGTTGATGCCTTTATTTTTTTATACATTTATGAAATCAGGAAATTAATTTAAAATTTCAAATAAAGAAATTTAAACCATTTTTCTTAAGTTTTAAAAAAAGAAAATATATAGAAATTATTCTGAATTTTCAATTTCATCTTTAATTATTTATCCTTAGGACTTAAGATATTTCAAATTTTGACATAACCGATTGTCGCCCTTTTAATTTATTATAACATAAATTATGGATTGAAATATATAGAAAGCGAATCGCGATTGAGTCTCTCTTTGAGAGGAGAATCAATCTAAACGATTTATCGATCGACGACGATAGCGAAGCAGAGATTTCAACCTAGCAATTTCAGCCAGAAACTTCGAAAGTCGGTTCGGATAGAACCAGACTAGTCCACTCTCCCTTCCGGGGAAGAGAGGAGGAAAGGAGAGAAAGAGAGAGAGAGAAGATAATACTAGACGCGAGAGGACGCGATCACGTGCTTCGCTTCCTTTTAAATTGATCGACGAGCCATTGGCGTATCATCGAAAAACATCGGGGTTGTTCTTTACGATGCCGCGTCGTCCGATCATAATGCATTCTCGATCCCATCTAAAGTCGACGCCACAATTTTACGACGAATGTTACAGAGACGCGCAGCCACCGTTACATCTTGGGACATTTGTAAATATTATCCTGCGGGCGCTCATAAATCGCGAGCATTATAAAGGGGTTCGTTCTTTTCCCGCGCAATTTTACAATTTTTGTATATGCTTGCGTAATTAACATTTTTTTTGTCAAAGCGAGATTGATCCAAAATGAAAAAAAGATTAATTTGTTAGGTATTATTATTATTAATATATTATTATTATATATAAAATAAATAATATATAATATATATTTTTTATGATACATAAAATATATAATATATTCACACAATATATAATAGCATATAAAATAATAATAAAATATAAAAAAATCATTCATTCCACTAACATATTTTTCTTTTCGGCAAAATAGACACAAGTGAAAACTTTACATACCTAAATATATTAAAATAAAAAATAATCAATCAATTAAATCAATCCTAATCGAATCTAATTAAAAAATATCAAAGGCATAAAAAGTATTTAAATAAAGAAACACAATTTCATTGTTTAATAAATATGTATGATGCTATAATAATGAGAAAAACGTTAAACACACACGTGACGTTATTTGACATATGTTGTGAATTTTTTCGTCGATAAAAAGACCTGCTTAAAGGTATTAATTTTCCTTTTTTTTGTCAAAAGCTACTACTGCGTGGGTGCTTCTCGGAAGTTCAGCCGATTAAAATTCCATTATCTATACTTCCATCGATAAAATGAAATTCGTCAAGGATGCTGATTAGACCTCGAGGCGATTGCATATATATTTTGTTTAGAATTGATCGACGATCGTATATACGAGAGAATATCGCCCATAAAAGGATATCGAGATTCGAAGCCGAGAAATAGATTACGGAGGAATGTGTGTGTGTGTGTGTCGTTTAAATACGCATGTAACGTATCTCGAAAGTCTGGAATTTTAAGTATTTTCTTGACATCGTGAAAGGTACATCGGAGCGTTAAATTTGATTAACGCGCGATTCGCGGTTGTATATAATATCGGAATTTCGAGAGAGGAGGAAGAAAGAAAGAAAGAGAGAGAGAGACGCGACCGGATTTTCGACGACCGTGTATATCGATTTTTTATATCAGTTCTCGGCCCTTTGTCCTCAATAATTATATTTTACCTTGTCCGTTATTATTACGCCATATATGATATTTATTAAATCTCCTGTATTAAATACATCTATCAAGTAATTTTATCGTACAAAAATTAAATAAGAATCGATATGTATTTTTTAAACGTCATTCAAAAATACATTCGTGAAGAATAACGTGTGTATATATATATATATATGCGTATATGTGTGAGAGATAAAAATGCGAGAACAAAGATTGTTCGTGAAAGCTGTGGCGTTGCAGCAACGCGATATGTCTATCTACCTACGCGAATGGCAGTCTGTCAGTCGCGAATACACTTAATAAGCGAACAACAACAGCAGCAGAAACGCAACAAAGGTACATATATGTATATGTGTATTTATCGTGGGAGGCGTCCATCCATATTCGCGGCGAGAAAGGGGCAAGTTTAAAAGGGAACAGTGGAAAAGTGAGATTTTTGCAATTCGACACTTTCTAAAATCGCGACACACCGGATCAGATTTATCCGGAGCGCGAGTCGGAGAACTCTCGCGAGAGACAGAGAGGAAGAGAGACAGGGAGAGATATTAGAAAGGACGGAAACGATAATCGAAGGTCAAATGTTAAATGCGCTCGCTAAATGCTTAGATCGCGAATCTAGAACGCTACATCTAAATTCAAATAATGCAACTTCGTCAACTTTGATTCATCTGATAATGAGTCTTTTGTATACACACATCGTGCTCTAATTTCAGCTTAAGATGAAAATGATTTTAAAGATTATGTAATACACATCTGCTTTTATACATATATATATATATATATATATATTTTATTATAATATATAAAATAAGTAATATATAATATATATTTAAAATATATATTTAATAATAACATAAAATAATAATAAAATATAAAAATATATATTAAAAGATCTAATAAATACTTATACGATATTTAATATCATTTAATTGCACTATTTCTGAAAATGTTGAAACACAGTCTATATAATATAATGCAACGTGGAATAATAAGATAAAATAAAATTAATGGAACCAAAGAACTCACACTTGTGTGATTTTAGTGAATAAACAAATAGACGAATAGGCGTTACAACGACATTACTCGTTCTTTTTACTCATCTTGATGCAACGGGAAGGTGATCTGCGGGGTGAAAATTTATTGAAAGCACCCGTCAATCAATCGCGGAATAATTTGCGCGAGGCGGAATGAAATGATTTCGCACGTCGATCGCGAGATAATAGATGCATCGAAGTAACGGTAACTTCGCAAGATATAACGATCTTCGGAACGTTCGCAGCGAGATTCGCGAGCGCAGCTATCGTAATTACATCGCTAATACGGCCACGTAATCGTAAATACAATTAGTGCTTGATTGCAACGCGTAATTTTTTATCACCATTTTCAGGCGTTACTCTTCCGCGATTTTGTATGAGTCTTGCGTACATCTCTTTCAATTCGATCTATATATATATATATAGTAATAATAATTTCAATCTCTCTATATCTATATATGAATTTTAAGCAGCTCCATATGTAGAAATATAAATAATATGAATTATACATGCAGGAATATATAAAGAAATTTCCGCATTTATTACCCACTTCAATATTTTCTATACTCATATCTAGGTTTTTTTAATTGAATTAATATTGAATTAGAATAAGACATACATTAGAATATTATATTATATAAATATATATATATTACTAAAAATATTATATTAAATAAATATATAAAAATTTATTGATGTAAAAAAATATATTTTAGTACCGTAGAAGTTATACAAAGACGAGAAAGAAAAAATATACTATTGCATATATATATATATGCTTTTATATTGAGATTCGGAACTTCTTTTAGACGAGTCAATTTTTTCATTTATCGGCTTTTTGATTTATATTTAATTATCATCGTGTCCTAGGCGAGATAGGTGCGGCTAATGACAGATTGTCAAAACGATCGAAGTTACGTGTGCGATTCGACGCAGAGAGAAACGGGATTTGATAATCGGACTCACGTGTCGGTCGATCGGGCGCCCACGCTACCTAGATAGGCGCCGAGTAAATAAATCGTATTAGTAATTACGTGTAAAGTAATGAATTCTAACGTTATTTACATCGTAAAGCGAACGCGTAAATATATGCGCGACATGCGTCGGCCGTAAACTATCTCTATAGTTTCCATTACACGCGAGAGCGAGAGTAGAGAGTAGCAGGGTTGACATATTAAAACGGCGGAAACGCTTGCAATACACGTATCTATTAAAAATGGCGCCAATTCTCGTTCCTCCGTGTATATCGTGTGTCGTTTCCATCCCGCGATCGAGACACGCCTGTCCGTAATTATATGCTCGATTTATGGAATCGTATATAAATCTCCGAGTGTATTGTATAATCGGAGCTACAAGTATCATTGAATTTAAATAATTTTTGTTTCTCGTTTTTCTTAGGTATACCATTTTTTTATCCATCGAAAAATAATATTCTTATATTACAACAACTGAAAATTAGCAGAATACATATTCGTTGACATTAAATCTTTTACGATCTTCTAAAACTCATTCTTTTCATTTCAAGAATCTATAATATATTAATATTTTTATAATATATTAATATTTTTATTAATATATTAATATATATAATATATATATTTAATATATTTTTATTAATATATTAATATTTTTTATTATGATAAATATTAATGAGAGAAACTCATAAAATTTTTCCAACCATATTATCCCATGATTATCATGATTTTCAGGATAAATACTAAAAGAAGAGTCTCTCTGTGTGTATATGCAATAATAATTGCATAATAAGCGCCATTAAATTACCGATTGCACATTTATCGCGAGCACGTTTTGTCTCTCGCGACAAGCTTTTCAACTCAGGTCCAGCAGACAAAAGGTCTCGTCTTCCGGATGACCTTCACGCGATGCCTTTATTAATGAAGGTACTCTCGACCCTTACTTTTTTTTCGTTCCCGCTTATCCTTCTCGCCATTCTCGCGTTCTTTAATTTACAAAGCAAGCAATGCTCTCGCTTTAAGTAAAGATCGACATATATAATTTCATAACGTCGATCGAAATTCTGGCGTTATGTGGCGCTTAAAATTATATTATAATCGCGAGAATCTGAACGGGATAGAATTTTAATTGATGATAATTTATATATTCGTAAATATATCGGGAGCATTAAATCAGACTGCAAGTCATCGAAGAATACTGAGCACGCGAGATGCCGTTCATCGGCATTATATAGAAAAGAGATGAGAGAGAGAAAAGGAGAACGGGAATGTGAAAAGGGACTGCACCCTCCTGGGTTTTTAATGAGAATAGAGGGAATTACGGTGAGCTAAATTAAAAGTGGAGGAAGGATAATTAAACTAGCGTTTAATCCTCCTACACGAATACACGTAGTATATAAGTACGTTGAAATCAGAGAGAAATAAATTTAAAAAAAAAAAAAAAAAATGGATGTTTTTTTTCGGTAAGAAAAACATGTATCTCCGAATCGGTCGGAGAGATCAATCTCGAGTCTGCGTAATTTTTCCCAACATATCCTACATTACGGTCGTCTCGCTCAAAAAGGATTTTCCTTGCATCGCGCACCAGAGAAAGAGAGAGAGAGAGAGAATGCGCGCATTTAACATCCGTAAAATCTCAATGGCGAGAGATGCGAAGAGAATCGTATCGCGTCGCGTCGAATCGCGCGAAGGCCAGGCCGGGGCCCAGCCTGGAGTAATTGTCCGGGGCCTTACCCGCGCGAAACTTACGGCTCGGTGTGTCAAACGGTGCGCAGAGAGAAAGAGAGAGAGAGAGAGAGAGAGACAGAACGAGAAGAGCGAGAAAGCCGGGCCGTCTCTGACAGGCCCCGAGTTCTCTCGCGACCGTTTTCCAAGGACCCAGTGCGCGGGGTCACCTTGGCTTGGCTTGATGCCTCTTTCAGGCCTGAAAAGAGAGTCCCGCCAACAATGCCGGTGCTCGCGCGTCTGCCAAATGGGCCCTCTTGGTCTTGGCTGCGCAAGAACTCGCCGTATCTCAGTATGGTCTCTCTTTCTGTCTACCGCCACCTTCCTTTTATTCCCTATAAGCCCGCCATCCCCCAATACCCTTCCCCTTCCTTGTATACCGGGTGTAAAAATATCTTTTGTCAACCGAGAGGCGAGTTTGCTCCTTTGTTTTCCTTTTCGCGGAGCGAGTCTCGTTTCTGTCATGCTCGATTATTGCACCTAATTGTTATCTGCTAATCGACAAGTTCGCACTCCCTTTTAGGATTCAAGCGAAGTTGTAAGAAAGAACGTTTCATCGTGGATTTTTAAATGAAAATATTGCAGCTATTATTTAAACTGTGAGTCTTATATGGAAGATTAATTCTCGGCTAATCTCTCCATGGTCTCAATATTGAAAGCCTTTTCTCCAAGATAAATAAATATACCATATGTTAATTTAGTAATTGAATTGAATAGATATGTTCTATGCAAAATTTATGATAGATTCCTGATTTGACTATTAAAGGAAAACGCATTTACAAGTATACCGTCTCGGAAAGATGTGTGTTTTGCAAACAATCTATTGAACTTTCAATTTTTTTGTATTCCACGGCGAACATTCAGGTGTAAATTTATTCAAAAAATTCGTGAAATTCAAAAGGTTAAAGGATCGGAAACGACACGTGTCTAGCTGCTTCGACGTGTCAACCGTACAATTCCTGAATTCACAATACGACTTCTCTCTCTTTCTCTCCTCCCTTATCTCTCCCTCTTTTCCACCTGGCGCGTGTCTTTTAATTATCATTTCCTTCTGTAGTCTCAACTTTTCAAGCTTCTTCTTTTTCCATTCTGCATACAAACGATGGCGCAAGTCTGCCTTACTTTCAGAACTCAAATATAAAATCTCTTTAAATAATAATAATAATAATAATAATGCATATATATAAATAAACTATTTTTTAATAGAATATAACATTTTAATTATTCTATTCTTTTATGAATTTATTAATGTCGAATGTAAGAAATAAAAAATCGAGAGCTTAAAAGGGCTCGTTTTTTTTTGTTTTTATTTATTTATTTATTTATTCGACGGTAAGAAAAATGTATGGAATTATATGTTGTAAGAAATAAAAATGAGAGCTTAAAATTTTAATTAAGTTGCGATATTTCGGATTTCATGTGTACGAAATTGGAAATATTGGAGATTGGATAAATTTTATTATTTATCTTTTATTTTTTTATTTATTATTTAACGAGTAAGAAAAATTGTATGAATTTATTAATGTCGAATGTAAGAAATAAAAAATCGAGAGCTTAAAAGGGCTCGTTAATTAAGTGCGATATTTCGCGGATAATTCGATGGTGTACGAAGATTTGAAATACTTGAGATTTGCGATATATTTTAATATGATTTTATTTTATTTAAATTTAACGAGTAAGAAAAGTATGAATTTATTAATGTCGAATGTAAGAAATAAAAAATCGAGAGCTTAAAAGGGCTCGTTAATTAAGTGCGATATTTCGCGGATAATTCGATGGTGTACGAAGATTTGGAAATACTTGAAGATTTGCGATAATATTTTAATTATTCTATTCTTTTATTTTTATTTATTTATTTATTTAACGAGTAAGAAAAATTGTATGAATTTATTAATGTCGAATGTAAGAAATAAAAAATCGAGAGCTTAAAAGGGCTCGTTAATTAAGTGCGATATTTCGCGGATTATTCGATGGTATACGAAGATTTGGAAATACTTGGAGATTTGCGATAATATTTTAATTATTCTATTCTTTTATTTTTATTTATTTATTTATTTAACGAGTAAGAAAAATTGTATGAATTTATTAATGTCGAATGTAAGAAATAAAAAATCGAGAGCTTAAAAGGGCTTATTGTTAATTAAGTGCGATATTTCGCGGATAATTCGATGGTATACGAAGATTTGGAAATACTTGGAGATTTGCGATAATATTTTAATTATTCTATTCTTTTATTTTTATTTATTTATTTAACGAGTAAGAAAAATTGTATGAATTTATTAATGTCGAATGTAAGAAATAAAAAATCGAGAGCTTAAAAGGGCTCGTTAATTAAGTGCGATATTTCGCGGATAATTCGATGGTGTACGAAGATTTGGAAATACTTGGAGATTTGCGATAATATTTTAATTATTCTATTCTTTTATTTTTATTTATTTATTTATTTAACGAGTAAGAAAAATTGTATGAATTTATTAATGTCGAATGTAAGAAATAAAAAATCGAGAGCTTAAAAGGGCTTATTGTTAATTAAGTGCGATATTTCGCGGATAATTCGATGGTGTACGAAGATTTGGAAATACTTGGAGATTTACTTGGCTTATCCCAACATACAGTAGCCGCCCTCGGCGCGAGTTTGACGCTCTTAGCAGGCTGTAAAGAGTACTCCTTAATCTTTCCGCGATCCGTCACTTCGATGATCCTTAACTTGTCTTGCCGAGGATCGCGCGCGGAATATGGCGGTGCATTAAGACCTTAATAGCGCCGCCGCCGTTATTATGATATGATAATGATACACTGCCGAACATTGTGTGTAGCACATTCGCCCTTCCATTTCTCTCTCCCGCGTTCTCCAGAATTCGCTCGAGCGCGCGCGATCGAAAGAGGCTCGTTGACATGTTATTATATTTTAATCGTTTATTACACCATTACTAACACGCCCCATCGCGTTCCTTTTCTTCGTGATTATTATGCCCGAGTGAACAAAAAGAGGGATGTGTTGTACCCTCCCCTCCCGGCCTCATCCATCACTAATAAAGATGTTTATTAAAATCCTCTGCGTCTTCTTTTAATTTAATTATGAAGATGTTAAATTACGAATTAATAAATTATTGTGTGTTTGTCAAACAAAATTCATCCGTTGACTGATTGATGAGAATTAAAACCGATCCTTATTTCGCTCGTTATTTTGTAATTTCAGAATAAATTTTATATATAGATTGAAACTTATAAGAGTTCTGTATTTATACCAACGCATCTCACGACGATGACGATCGAATGGACCACCCACTCGTGAACTTGTCTAGAGTTGTCATGATAAAGGGAATGATAATGAAATAATGATCAGCTCTTGTGAGAAAAGATGATGTACAACGCAGTTACGCGTTACAACGGGACCTGAATTAAAGGTGAAAAAAACGCGAGGTCGGCGATCGACCTTGGACTTTTTTCCTCGCGAAATTAAATACTTTTTCTTTTATTAATGTCACGTTTAAAATTCGATTTAAATCTTCGCGTCATGAAATGTCAACGAGCGATTGACGAAGTTGACGAATGAAGAAAATATTGCTCTCAAGTGTGAAGTTCTTTTTGTTTGCTAGTGTATGTAAATATTAAATTTATTATAAAAATAGAAATTATATTGTGTTGCATAAAAATATAAATAATAACGAATATAAAAATATATGAAATATGTATCAATAAAAGAATAGGATAAGAAAATTGTACACGGAGAGAATTTTCTCTTGGAATTTATCCTTAAAATCATGGTTCTTTTTGTTTGCTAGTGTATGTAAATATTAAATTTATTATAAAAATAGAAATTATATTGTGTTGCATAAAAATATAAATAATAACGAATATAAAAATATATGAAATATGTATCAATAAAAGAATAGGATAAGAAAATTGTACACGGAGAGAATTTTCTCTTGGAATTTATCCTTAAAATCATGATAATTGTAAGATAATATATGGTGTTGGAAGAATTTTATAAGAATTTCTTTGATTAATATTTATCACAATAAAAAATATTAATAGGTACATAATAAAATCCTTCCAATACCATATTGTCCCACGATTAGGTACCATGATTTTCAGGGTAAATTCTAAGAGAAAATTTTTTTCTGTATAATGATTTTATAGAGAGAAGATATGTGCAACGCGTTTTTCTGAGATTAGATTGTATTTTCACCAAAAAGACCGCGTTATCTTTACAAAAAAATAAAAATCTACACGCATATATACACGTATAAATCTTCGCGAAAGGTGTCGATAAATTTACACCAGTGGGAATATAATACTTAATTTTGAAGATACACCCACGTTCTCTCGTGAAACGAGTGTCGAATTAATTCGGATAATCCGGATTTATCGAGCACACAAAATAAGACAGAACGCGAGATATGGCGGCGCTTGATGTCCAAAGAGCAAAAACTTTACATTGCGTTTTCATCGTCGACTCGAGATCTCGATTTGAACGGTTTTGTCCGAGATACAGTTAAAAGGAGGAAGAGAATAAAAGAAAGAAGAGAAAGAGAAGAGAAAAGAGACCGAGATTGGAGTCACCCTGCCTTTTATGTGTCCTTTCGGAACGTTTTCATTCAGAGATCTCTCTACCTCTCGCTTTCTCCCTCGTTTCTCTCGACCCGCCAACGATCGATTTATGTTAATTCTTCTCTCCGCGGGAAGAAGAAAAGGACACCATTAGGGATGCTCACGTCTATACGTTAGTCATAAAAATATAATATCTATGACAGTTACATCTGTTCCGGTTAGACACTTAAAGTCCGGAGGACGCGATTAGATGGAGAGCTCTTTCGGGGGACGCCGTAAGAATTTTAATGACACGAGAAATACCTACCGATCCGCCTCAAGAAAGTGGATTAATTAATTTCCCCGGGGTGTTTATACAACCGCGAGTCGTAAGTCGAAAAGGGAATAAAAGTCTAACAGCGCGTGCATGGTGTGTCAACTTTAAAAATTCTCTCGTATAAGGTGAATCGAGAAAAGATCGCTTTTAATAATCGATAAGAACATCCAAAATACGTAAGATCGCGATATTATATTTTTCATACTATCAAAATTTATATTATTATAAATAAACCTTTTCCGATTGTATTATTTTATCTTATATGTTTTATTTCTAATTAATTTCATAGAGATAGGAAAAAATTAGAATTTTTCAAAATATGTATACATATTCTATACTATTGAATTTTGAAATGAAAAAAGTAAAATGTAATATGAAGATAAATTATCTTTTTAATCAGATCTATATTTACGAGATCGCTTTGAATAATCGATAAGAACATCCGAAATACATAAGATCGCGATATGATATTTTTCACTATCAAAATTCATATTATTATAAATAAACCTTTTCCGATTGTATTATTTTATCTTATATGTTTTATTTCTAATTAATTTCATAGAGAGGAAAAAAAATTACAATTTTTCAAAATATGTATACATATTCTATACTATTGAATTTTGAAATGAAAAAAGTAAAATATAATATGAAGATAAATTATCTTTTTAATCGGATCTATATTTACGAGGCGGGTTTCTCTGAAAAAAATCTCAAAGTATCGCAAAATTTCCTTTCTGAATAATCCGCTAATCGCTTTTAATAATCGATAAGAACATCCAAAATACGTAAGATCGCGATATTATATTTTTCATACTATCAAAATTCATATTATTATAAATAAACCTTTTCCGATTGTATTATTTTATCTTATATATTTTATTTCTAATTAATTTCATAGAGAGGAAAAAAAATTACAATTTTTCAAAATATGTATACATATTCTATACTATTGAATTTTGAAATGAAAAAAGTAAAATGTAATATGAAGATAAATTATCTTTTTAATCGGATCTATATTTACGAGATCGCTTTTAATAATCGATAAGAACATCCGAAATACATAAGATCGCGATATTATATTTTTTGCTATCAATATATTCATATTATTATAAATAAATCTTTTCTGATTGTATTATTTTATCTTATATGTTTTATTTCTAATTAATTTCATAGAGAGGAAAAAAAATTACAATTTTTCAAAATATGTATACATATTCTATACTATTGAATTTTGAAATGAAAAAAGTAAAATATATAATATGAAGATAAATTATCTTT
This sequence comes from Nylanderia fulva, assembly GCF_048542155.1. Lineage (NCBI taxonomy): Eukaryota > Metazoa > Arthropoda > Insecta > Hymenoptera > Formicidae > Nylanderia > Nylanderia fulva. The sequence goes on from NW_028189622.1 coordinate 711,493, forward strand.
TTAATCGGATCTATATTTACGAGGCGGGTTTCTCTGAAAAAAATCTCAAAGTATCGCAAAATTTCCTTTCTGAATAATCCAGCATATGCTCGACGGCGGTCTCGGATCGACGAGTTCGCCCCGAGGAAACGATCTCGGATGTTGATAAGCGACGCGTTAATTTTTGCGCGCGTCGATTAGTCTTGGTCGTCGGAGAAATCGCTTATCGTGCGCGGGCGAGTGAGTCGGAAGAGAGAAAGAGAGAGAGAAGGAAGTGTTCTCTTTATTATCCCCGGATACAAATTCCGACGCTCTTATACCTATCGCTTGGATACTCGCGCACCGCGTGTATTAAAACAGAGAAGTACCTGATGTAACGACGGCAAGATCCCGCGAGATATGTAAATACGAGACGTAATTATCAGCTGGGCGGCCCCGGGCGACGAAGAATTTTAATGCCGCGAGATGCGGATAATTCCGACTTTATTCGCATACAGCGAGTTTTCTCGCCGCGGGAAATTTATCTCGCTTCTTCGGATTCGCGATTTCATTCGCGATCATGATTTCGCGGTGTCGATTTCAAGTTTTTCGAACTGTTTCTCTCTCTCCCTCTCTTTCTGATTCCCTCCTATATTTTTATAATATGCTGAGATTATATATCGTTATTGCATCCGCGGGATCTGTGTTCGTTACAGATGAAACACGTGTGTCATTTAGAATATTCGCAATTATTGTTCAGGATTGCAGAAAATATTCTGTAAACACAGGGACAAAATTGTAGATGAATTTTTATATTATATATACGTAGATTGTACCTAATTTAAATGAATAATATTAGAGAATTCCAAGAGAAATAGAAAAAAAGAATTCTTCTCAACTCTCAAATGAAGAGTAATCCGAAAAATTCTTCCAGAATCATTAAAATTCGATATAGCAACGACGGTCGGTCTCGTGTTCGCTACACATTTTATTTAATAAAATGTTTCTCGGGAAAGGAATTTGCGCGTGGCTTAATATTCAGCGAGCGAGCAGAGCAGCACAAAATGCTCGGGGATCATGGCGTATATATTTTCCCTGAAACGCGCCTTGGCGTCGCGCGTTAATCTTTTTCCCTTTTTTTTTTTTTTTTTTTTTTTTTTCATCCATCTCATATCTGACGTACAACCGCGAATTTTTTCACACACACGAGCGCGTGCGCGTCCGTATATGTAAAACGCGCGAAAAAAAATGCTGCGCTCCTAAATCCCGGACGCGTCGCGCATGCGCGCGCGCGCGCGCGTGTGCGTGTGCGTGTAACACGTAAGCAAAGAGTTCCCGCGGGGCTCAATCGTTATCGCCGCGGCCTTATCTCGTCTTAAGACTTCTTTGCAAGAGCAACGTAAGAGAAGCGAGGCCCTTCTGCAATTATCCCCCTTCGCGTCCGCCAACCCTCTTCTCTTCTGCTTCGCTCGCTCTTTCTCTCTCGGAGAGTTTCTCGGAGGCTTTTGCGTCGAGAGAGAGAGACTCCCTCCCTTCCTGCTTATCCCTTTTATCCCTTGTCCCCTTTCTCTCTTGATCCAAGAATTTGATTTTTCCGTAGCTCCAACGCGTGTGATGCACGGCTCGATGCAACGCGCGGTGCATTTATTATCTATTCGTGCGTAAGATACGCATAGAAATGTGTGTTGTTCGCTCGCGGAACGTTCACACGCGAAACGTGCGGAATTTTTTGTTTAACAGATACGAGCAGTCTTTGCTAATCATAATCTCAAGAAAAAAAAAACCAGGGTTGAGTATAAGTTAATGATTTTTTTAAACTAAATTAAGTTGAAGTTATGGTGGCTTGTAAAATTAATTTAGTTAAGATTAAATTAACTGAAGTTAAATCAGAATTTAATTTTTAAAAATATTATTTATGTTAAATTAGAATTTTGTTTGTTAATTTTTTAAAAATATATTATAATAAATAACAAAGAAATTTAAATTTTTATATAGAAATATATTTTTTGGTAATTACAATTGATGACAAATAAAAACATAAGAAATAATAATACTATAAAAATATACAATAATAGTATTTAGAGATAAAAGAAATTTAACTGAGGATGAAAGTTAATAAGTTTAAGGTCAAAAATAACTATAGTTGAAGTTGAAAATTAATACATTTTAAATTAACTAAGCTAAGTTAAAAGTTATTAATATTCTAACCTTTTTTTAACTTTTTAACTAGTTATTATCCAACCTTGAAAAGAACCCTAGATTAAACCTTATATATAATTTTTAATTCTGATAAGTTATAAATTAAAAGGCCAACTTAACGAGCTGACTAATTAGCTGTTAACAATTTATTCTAAGTCTTATATACTGCGTTTTTCATATTATAAGTCTATATAATTTACATGTATACGATATAATAAGTTCTGTCTTTCCAAATTATTTGATTTATGGATATGTTAGCAAAGCGATATTTGTATTGATTTATCAATTGTATTATTTTCATGACAAAAATAAATTGTCAACACCTAATTAGTCAGCTCGTTAAGTTGGCCTTTTAATTTATAACTTATTTAAATTTCACACGAGTCGAATTTTATTTTTTATTATATATTTTTAATTCTGATTTTTCAATTAATTAATAAGTGACAGAAAGGAAGAGAGGGAGTGCTCTATATATTAACACGCGCTCAAATTAATTAACGGATATTATGGCCGTCGCGGAATCCGCTTAAGTGTGGCTGAGGCGTCGAAGGTGTTAATTTAAGGCGGTATGCAACGTGTAGCGCTCGCAAGCTATTCATGGCTACAATTCGACCTCGATGAAACATCTTCGTACGTATAATAACCTGCCTGATCGAAATTCAGATTCCTACTTTTGGTCGGAAAGTAGCACTTTCGTTCGACAAATAGTCAATACATGTTTCATAAGATGTATACAATATTATGCGATAATCGCGCTAATTGCCCGCCACTGTATTTCCCTCGGTGTTCTTTATATATCTGATACACGATTCAGGGTGAGAGCATTTCCCGGGAAAAAAATGCATCCCGCGCAGAAATTATCTCGATTATCCCGACACGAGTCGCACGCCCATAATAAAGCGCTATTATGTATTTTACGAGAGAATCACGCGCGCTTTTAATTAGATTATTTCACCGGCACGAAAAGTTAAATGACGACGAAAATTCGATAATGATGAGAACACTTTGTCGTGACTAACAACTTTTATCTCTCATTAAATATATTACACACAGTGTGTTTGCTTTATATGTATTAACATTTTAAAGATGTATAATTTCAACAAGAAAATTATATTAAAAAAAAAAATTCATGTAATAGATTAATTATAATTTTCTCCTGTTTAAGATTATATATATTTCAAGCTCCTAAAAGGCTATAAAATATTTTATAACCATTTCTATAAAGAGAATTATACGGCAAATTATCCGAAGAACATAAGTATTGTGATTCGATAAACATCGGTGAAAGAAAATAATAATACATTAGATAATAATAAATTAATAATAATATGTATTTGAAATCTTTTATGGGAAATCTCATGGGAAATCTCTTTCAGTTCTTATATATATTATGCCCGTAAAGAACAAAGGAAATTACTTTGCCCCTGATTAAAATTCGTTCGCGTTGGAAATGACGCTTTAGAAGACACGTAGACGAGATAAAAGCGCGACGCATCATTCTCTACGCGATGTAGCAGATCCGTACTTTCGTGGCACCCCGTATACACAATGCACATGAAGGGTGCGGCAGCCCAGGGCAGGTCGGCGGAGGGCCTGACAGTCACTCAATGAATTATTGGCCATAATAGCAGTGGCAGCGAGGCCGAGGTCCGCTTTCTCTCTCTCTCTCTCCGTTCCTCTTTCTCTCGCGTTTCTCGACGGGTCCCGTGCAATTCGATTCCGGGGGCCCGTCGTATAACCCGTCGTTGGCCGTCGTCTCTCGTATATCCCGGTTTAGTGCGGGACGAAACGTATTGTTGCTATGCATGCTCAGTAGGCCACGCACTTTATGAGCGCGGTCCTCGCTCAGAAAGAGCGCGTTCGGTTTCTGTTGAGTTGCGCGCTTCGTATGTGCGCTTATGGTATATGTGCTCGCAGCCGCGAAAATCTACATGTATATGAATCATCTCGCTTGCGAATATCGCGCTTTGCATTTTTTGGTATATTTTCTGCACAACGCGTTGGTTGAAGCTGAAAGTAATTAACGTGGTTCCTGTAATTCATCTTCAATATTCATCCTAATCATTTGCAATAGTTCCTACACGGAATTTTTCCTTAGAATTTACCCTGAAAATCATGGTAATCGTATGGTATTGGAAGAATTTTATAAGGTTTCTCTGATTAATATTTTTTTTTATACTACGATACGAAATATTAATATGTATATCTCGCTTTTCATTTTTTGGTATATTTTCTGCACAACGCGTTGGTTGAAGCTGAAAGTAATTAACATGGTTCCTGTAATTCATCTTCAATATTCATCCTAATCGTTTGCAATAGTTCCTACACGGAATTTTTCCTTAGAATTTACCCTGAAAATCATGGTAATCGTATGGTATTGGAAGAATTTTATAAGGTTTCTCTGATTAATATTTTTTTTTTATACTACGATACGAAATATTAATATGTATATCTCGCTTTTCATTTTTTGGTATATTTTCTGCACAACGCGTTGGTTGAAGCTGAAAGTAATTAACATGGTTCCTGTAACTCATCTTCAATATTCATCCTAATCATTTGCAATAGTTCCTACACGGAATTTTTCCTTAGAATTTACCCTGAAAATCATGGTAATCGTATGGTATTGGAAGAATTTTATAAGGTTTCTCTAAATAATATTTTTTTCTATACTACGATACGAAATATTAATATGTATATCTCGCTTTTCATTTTTTGGTATACTGTATTTTCTGCACAACGCGTTGGTTGAAGCTGAAAGTAATTAACGTGGTTCCTGTAATTCATCTTCAATATTCATCCTAATCATTTGCAATAGTTCCTACACGAAATTTTTCCTTAGAATTTACCCTGAAAATCATGGTAATCGTATGGTATTGGAAGAATTTTATAAGGTTTCTCTAAATAATATTTTTTTTTATACTACTATACGAAATATTAATATGTATATCTCGCTTGCGAATATCGCGCTTTTCATTGTTTGGTATATTTTCTGCACAACGCGTATGGTTGAAACTGAAAGTAATTAACATGGTTCCTGTAATTCATCTCCAATATTCATCCTAATCATTTGCAATAGTTCCTACACGGAATTTTTCTTTAGAATTTACCCTGAAAATCATGGTAATCGTGGGACAATGTGTATGGTATTGGAAGAATTTTGTAAGGTTTCTCTGATTAATATTTTTTTTTATACTACGATACGAAATATTAATATGTACATATAATAAAATTAATCGAATCTATTTTATATCTTATTGTGGCAGATATATATATATATTAATGTCTTTTATTACAATTACCATGTGATTTTCCGGGTAAATTCTAAGAGAAAGTTCTCGCTGTGCACAAACAATTAATCAAGTTAATTATTCCATAAATGATAAATTAATAGAGATAACATTAACAGACACATAGGTATGTAAAAATTAATATGTATAATATAAAAATGTATGCTATTAACATTAATTATGATATAAATATTTATATAATGTACCAAGAACATATATAAACAAAATATAAGACAACTGCTGTATGGCATTAAAAACGAAATAAAAATGCATTTTGCAACGTGTGAATCGCGTACATTTTACAATCAATTCACAACCGGCAGCAGCTTCCCTCCGATGCGATTCACTCGCGATGATCGCCGCTGCACTCGGCGATTATATAATTAATTAGAATGAATATTATATCGAATCTCCGGGCAAGAGGATCGCGTCGATAACGACGGGTCGAGGATATAAGTCCCGTGCTGCTTTTATTTTAATCGGCGATCTGTGTTAATGATTCCCGCGCGCGCGGAACTCGCTCTCTCGGAAAAGGATCATTAACCTTGGCAAGTGATCCCGGAACGTTTGCGGTGGCTGCGGTGTCTGTCTTCACCTGCTGAAAGAGTTTGGAGAGTCTAACGGGAGTCGCGGGAGACTTTCGCGCGCGCGTGCGCGCGCGTACGTTACTTGTCACATTTAATTCACGCAAGGTCGTGTTTATATATATATATCGTTATACTCTAGTAGCGTATATACTTGTAATAACGTATTGCGTATTCATGTGAGACAATTCGCGTGCGCGCGCGTGTCATCGCCTATTCCGCGGAGCGCGCATTGAAATCACCCATGCTCCGAATTCCGCAAATGCGGTTTATAAATATATTTATCATCTAATCGCGCGTTCGTTTTCAATTCAATAATTTTGCGGTAAAGGATTTTCAGTTCCATTTCTTAAATAAAGAATATATATATATATATATATATATATATACTGGTTTTATTCATCCAATTTAATTTATTGAATATATTTATATATATAATACATTAATTATATATTTATAATATATTAAATATATTTATGTATTTATAATACATAAAATATTTATAATATATATTAAATATACCTATATATTTATATAATCGAATCCCTCGATCGTTTTCAATCGAATAATTTTGCGCAAAAGGATTTTCAATTCCATTTTCTAAAGGATAGATATAACTTGTTTTATTCATCTAACTTATAAATTTAATAAATAAAAAAAAATCAATTTTTTATCTCAGATCGAAAATCCATATTTGACATGGGACCCTCATCGATATCGTATACGATACATCTATATTTAGGACCCTTAGATCGGAATTTCCGCTGCGTATATCTGGGAAAAGTCGGAGGTCGTTTATTGGGGTTCTTTGACAGAACGTTTTCCGCCGAGGGCGCGTCACGTTATACGACACGGTTATCGTTCTCTCTCTCTCTCTCTGCGACAACGTAATATCACCATCGTAATTATCGCTGTTATTATTACTATTATTTTATCATAATAGTAATAATAACGGCGCGCGCGCTTATCGCCGCGGGTATTCGCGCTCGATGGGACGAGGCTGCGCGCAGCTGATGGTTGCGCGCGATGGTGATGAGGATTCCGCTTCTCTCCCGGGATACCGAGTTTCTCTCATCGCGCCGAAGAAGGAGGAGACAGAGGGCAGAGGAAGAGCGAACGCGAAGCGACAGATAGAAAAAGAGAGAACGAAGGAGGCGAGGGAAAGAGGAGCATATACCTACGCATTGCAGCAGACATTATGCTAATCTGTGAGCGAGGATATATGCCCGATAAGCCGCTCGCGTGTGCGTGTGCGTGCGTATATCTCGATATATAAGTCTCATCCTCTTCCTTCTCAGCCTCTCGCTGTCTCCCGCTGCTCTGCTCACCGGCCTCGACGGTGAAGCCCAGAGGCTCCACGCCCTCGATCTCATGTACGTGTACATTATTGCTTGTATGTGTGTGTTTGTGCCTCACATTACGTTTTACCGGGGCCTTACGGCCGTCGCGTTATCTCCCCTTAACGAAAACGTGAAAGAGCATTTGGGTGTCGCGCGTGCTTTCGGGACCCGAGAATTGTCGCGACCGATATTTTGGAATCTATATACATCGAACCCCCAGGGTTCAGGCTAAGTTTATGATTTTTTTTTTTTAACTAAAATAGGAACGATATATTAAATTCGACCCAAACTAGCTAAGAAATTTTTATTTTATTTTTACAACGTTTCGATCATCTGTTTTTGGTCCTTTTCTAGTGAAAAATTCCTTGATAAAAGCGCAGTTTGTTGACACTGTTGTCATGATTATTAAACAATATGATTATCGGAATTTTTTAAAAACATTTGAAAGAAAGTAACCGCATCTTATCGTTATGATGGATCGTCAAAAAACTTTTATCAAGGAATTTTTCACTTGAAAAGAACCAAAAACGCAGATGGTCGAAACGTTGTGGAAATAAAATAAAAATTTCTTGGCTAGTTTGGGTCGAATTTAATATATCGTTCCTATTTTAAATACCACTAACGACGTTTTAAGTATTCAATTTGATTTTTAACTAAGTTAAGTTAAAAGTTACATGAATAAAAAATTAACTTCGTTAAAGTTAAGTTGAGATTAAATTAATTGATTGTGAGTTAAATCACAAAAGTTAATTTTTATAAACATTTATATTAAATTAGAATTTGGTTTATTAATTCTTTTAAAATTTATAATAACAAACAAAGAAATTTTGATTTTTATATAGAAATATATTTTTTGGTAATTACAATTAATGACAAATAAACATAAAAATTAATACTTTGTTTTAAAAATAATATACGTTTAACTTATAGAGAAACAATAATTGTATTTAGAGTCAAAAGAAGTATAATTAGTTGAAGTTAAAAATTAATACATTTTAGTTGAAAGTTATAAACTTTTTAACTTTTTTAAAAACTTTTAACTATTATTACCCAACTCTGTATTTTGGATCTACCATATATATCGAACCCTATATACTTTCTATCCGCCCTTTCTCTCTACTTGTACTTGTTGTTGGAAGGTGAACGTCTTCGAAGGTATGAAAATGTGGACGTTGATTTTCGCATTGCAAGACAAATATTTTATTCTATAATGTATAAATGTATGGACATGCAGTCGCATTAAATCTGCATATAAAGACAAAGATATCCGACGATCCGAATTGATCGCAGAAAATATTTTGTCGTGTTGCATATCTGGTCGTTGCCTGATAATAAAAATTGAACGGCTATTTGAATTCAGTAGAACTTCCCTTTTGTAACTTGTAACTCACATGAGTAATTTTTTTCTTACTAGAGATTTCGATGAAAATTTCTGACAGTCGAATTTTATTCTGTAAAGTCCTATTTCAATTTTTGCAAGAAAAAAAATCTTGCCGGAGATCTTGATCTTTTCTATACACCGGTTAATCACAAGTTTCATTGTTTATCTTTTTTAATTAACGTCGCACAATGGTGATATAAAGTGACAAATGCACTCATGATGACAATTATTATGCGCGACCTCTTTTCGGTCAACAAGAGATGTCATTAAATTATACATTAATTACTTTTTCTTCTGCGAGTACGCGCACGTTTTCCCAACAGATTCTCTCGTAATAGCAGGGTTAATATGAGTATAATAGCGGATATTTCGCGGGAACCGTTAAAAGACGAGCGCATATGTCATGCAATGAAACTAGAGAGGAACAGAGAGATTCCACTTAAAAACAGTAATAAGGAACATATATATATATATATATATATATAATTATTACGAAGATCGCAAAACAGACTTTCCTACTCGGTTTAACCAGTTTTATCTGCAATGCACACGAGAAGTGCAACAACTTGTATATATATATATATTTTTTTTTTATTTAATATTATAAATTTATCTTCAGTGACTCTCAGCATCTTAAAACATAAAAAGCTTCTAACAATCTTGGTATTAATTGTCAATTATAATTTCTCGAGGCGGATTTGGGCGAAGGAAACCCTTTAAAAGGTATCAATTTAAATTTAATGAAATTCTGATCTGTCGGAATTGGCGGACAATATGCTAATTGAGTTTATGGATTCTAATGGTAGGCGCTTCGAACACGTATGATAAACTTCTTTTTCTTCCTCTTTTCCTTTGACAGTTAGAGCAATTTTAAGGAGTAGCGTAATTCGTGCGAATTAAAGGCGGACGATTATTATCGCATAAGCGGAGAGAGTAACACCAAAGTTTTTTTTTTTTTTTTTTTTTTTGAAGGACGATGGCGAATTTGTCCGACGAGACTGAGATCGAATCGGGATAAGAATCGAAAAAATGACAACTCGCATTGAGACGCGAGAGAAACGACGACGACGACGAGTCTATTTGAATACAATGCCACGAGAATATGCATTTTCTCGCATTTCTGCCTCCGCATGTCTTCCTTTAATACCAAAATAGCTGCCAAGAGTCGCGTGGTCGTTTAGGACTTTCGATTCCGTTACCCATATAGCGTTTTGCGACATCAAAATATATCAAAATTGATATCATATGCTCTGCCTTTTTTCTCATTAATATATATAATAGGAGAGTTAGTATAATATAATGATAAAAATTATTATATATTTTATATATTATTCTTATATTTATTACATATTATTAATACACTGAGAAAAATGACTAAATATTTATTTCAATACTGACAAATGAATAATTTATTTGAAATAAATAAATATTTGTTTTCAAAAGAATTTTCTTATATCGAATAAATATGTTTCATATATATCAAATCAATATTATTAGTTTCAAATAAATGATTCATTTGGCAATATTGAAATAAATACTTGTTCGAATTCGATACATTTTTTCAGTGTATAATATACAAGAAGTCCTCAAGTTTTAAATTTGCTAGTCGAGTAAAATAAATATATATAGAAATAAAGAAAAATAAAAAAGGATTAATATAATATACAAATAATAAGATGCAATTAAATTCGACGAAAAACTGGCTATTCATTTATCGAAAATAATTACACACTACGTTTCGACTCACATTCATACATAATTTGGCAAGCGAAATTAACATTACATTAACACTAAATTTAATATAGAAACGATATATTTAATTCGACCCAAACTAGCCAAGAAAATTTTTATTTTATTTCCACAACGTTTCGACCATCTGTTTTTGGTCCTTTTCAAGTGAAAAACTAGAATGGTACAATTAATTAAAATTAATTGAAAACGTTGTGGAAATAATAAAAAAATTTTCTTGGCTAGTTTGAGGGTCGAATTAAATATATCGTTCCTATTTTAAATACCACTAGCGTTTTAAGTATTCAATTTGACTAAATTTAGTGTTGATGTAATGTTAATTTCGCTTGTCAAATTGTATTCTAGCACTTGAAAAGGATTGGATTACGTAGTGTGTACTTATTTTCAACAAATGAATATCCAGTTTTTGGTCGAATTAAATTGCATCTTATTATTTGTCAAAATTTTATCACTGGCGATCAACAATTAATTATGAAGATAATATAAAAATATCTTATAGAATCTGTCCGAATTGGAAAAATCTAAGCGATCGCGTTGTTTACGCTTCGAATCTTTCACTATAAGGGTGGAAAAGTGGTCTTCGAGTCTCTCGCACGTTCTTTCGCGAGATCGAGGAGAGATAGGGTGCCAAATAATATTTTAAAATTAATGTCATGCGAGAGCCCATCCAAAGAAGTCCGGTAGGTTCCGCGCCACCCTTCCGTATAAGATAAAGAGCTCTTGACCACCGCGCGCGAGAAAGAAAAAGAGGGAACGAGGTATAAAGAGAGACTTGAGAGCAAGATGCACCGTGCTCGGAGAGAATCCCGCGAGATCGAGCGAGAGGAGACGAGAGAAAGCTCGAGGCGAAGAAAAAGAACAAAAGCGACGGAGGAAATAGGAACTCTGCGCGAGATAAAACGAGCCAGACGATCGTAATTCAGTGGAGCGAAAAGGGAGGAGAAAGCCGAGCGATACAGAGGGAGAAAACGGCGACAGCAGCAGGAAGAAAGGAGAGCGCAAGAGCGACGAAATCGGAAACGCGAGCGAGACGGAAGATGAAAGAATGAGAGGTATGTGAGAGACAAAACGGAAAGGTGGTGGGAAAGATAAACGAAGAGGAGGGAAGTTTTACGAAGTCGCGATAAAGGTGAAGGAGATGGAACGATAGAGAGAGAGAGAGAGAGCAAAAGAGACGATATGTGGATGTGGAGAGGAAGAATAGGAGTGTATAACACACGACGGAAAGAGGGAACAGGAATGCGCGAGAAAGAATAAAAGTGAAGGGAGAGAGAGAGAGAGAAGAGTTGGAGGCAAGGAATAACAGAAGGCATGAGTAAGCCGGAGTGAGAAATCGAGGATTATTGTAGCCGCGAATAGAGAGAACGAAGAAAAATGTATATATTTACATTCCGAAATATACGCGCGTGTGATGTTATATCTTCGGAATAATATTATTCTTAATAATTAAAAAGAGATGTATATTCTTAGGAAGAGAAAGATAAATACAATTGATATATCGAGATGAATATGGAGTTCTTAAACAATTGATATATGTTATAAAAGAATTAAAGGAGAAAAAAAGAAAATTATAATTAATAGAAATAAATAAAAGTTCAAAAAATGAGATTCAAGAAGAGCTTTCAGAAGAGAAATCCAAAGAGACTTGGCAACTTAAATCTTAATAATAAAAAATTGATTTTACCGATATAAATTATTTTAATAAAAAGAAAAGAGTTTTGATGGAAAGCACATGAAAAGAAAGAATAAAATATAGAACAACCTAACGAATCTTTCCACTATAAAAACAAACATGTATATAAAAAATTAATAAAATAAATAAAATATTTTAATTTAAAAAATTAGGGAAAAAATGAGAAGACAAAGTATATGTTGAAAGAGAAAAGAGCGAGATGAGAGGACTTTTCTACTATCTCTTCTTATATACATAATGACAAATATTGGAAAGTTGTAAAAAATGATGACCTTTTTCGACATTTTCGCCGAGGAAAAATCGTTCCCAAATTGACCAAAGAATCCATTTGTAATCGTTGGTCCGTTAGTTACCGGACACCTTGTATATAAAAATTTAATAAAATAAATAAAATATTTTAATTTCAAAAATTAGGGAAAAAATGAGAAAACAAAGTATACATATATGTTGAAAGAGAAAAGAGCGAGATGAGAGGACTTTCCTACTATCTCTTCTTCTATATCTTCAAGGCGATTGACTTAGGAAGAATAGAAGAGCGAGTTCTTCTCTCCCATACACGCATACACATATATTTTTGGAGAGTCCTCGACTTGGTAGAATTTCGACTCTCGACGAGGCTCTTACTCTCCTCTCAATCGTTCGTCGTCCTTCATCCTCGCATCTTCCGTCTCTCTCGGGCTTGGTTAATCCTGTCACTTCCATCGTTGACGACGTCCAGTTTTTCCTCCACCTTACTTTTCTATACTCTTTTCCAACGCCCTTCTGTATCTTTCTGTTTCGCCTTTCTTTCCTTTCTCTCTCGTTAATCATTTATCCCTGCTCTGCCCTCTTCTCTCGTTCTTTCTTGCGCAACTTCCTCGTCTCTCCCACATTTTTAATCTCCCATTCTTCTCTTCTCATTCGTTCCTCTTTCTTCATCCTCTCTACCTGGATTCCTCGAGACCAAAGTGTAGATGAGCGTTTCTTTCCTCTTCTCTTCCTAACTACCTCAATACTAATTCACGTTGACATCTCTAAGCAGCGAATAAACTATCCGAGGGATAGTCGCGAGGATCTTCCAAGGCTCGCATATATTACTATTCGATCGCATAAAAATCTCTTACGGCAAAAAGGATCTTGAAGCGACTTCCCGGTTGGATTTTTATTTTTGGACGACGATATTATTCGAGCATCACTTGAGATGTTACAATCTTCAAACAGATTGTTTACCTAAGATTAATCACGGGGTGATTCATCGCCGCGAAAGAACGCGGCCGAAGAAAAAAATCAACGATTGGGGAACGAAGGAGAAAGGTGGAGAAGAAGAGTTCGACAGATGAACGAATCCCTTGCTCTCGGGAGCACGGTAGACATGTAGTGATTCGTGTTCTTTGTCTCGAGTGTTTGTCTAGATCCTAAATAAATGTAAATCAAGCGCGGGTCGGTTTGGGCGATCGTCCAAGTGGACCAAACCGAATCTCCCCCATGTGTCATTCGATTTTACATTACACGTATGCTCACACCCGTGTCTGACCTTTTCTCTACCTCTGCTTTAGCGTGTCGCTACCTGCCCGAAGAGAGATGTACAGATAGATAGATATAGGTATAGAGAGAAGAAGAGAGAAAATGGTTTTATCCGTGTTTGTGTTTATAAGCGAAAGGATTAGATATACAGAAGGTCCAATTTTTAAAAGGTCCAAAATATATTTTTGGAAGCGCTATTTATCCAAAATATTGTCCCAAATAAAATTATTTCGTTTATATAATAAATGTGCGATATATCTTGCACAATGATTGTAATTCTATTATATATATTCTTTGTGTGTATGTATTTTTATTTATTTTTTCTATTGTTAATTTTTTCCCTTTCATTTATAGAAACATTTATAGAAAAACGTCGCAAAATAATAAATGAATAATGTAGACAGAAAATACATACACGAAATTGGAACGATTACAATTGATCAAACCGTATATATATATATATATATTTTGCGACATTTTTCTATAAATGTTGCCGTAAAAATTATATGTATATATAAAATTAAGAAGAGATGCATATTTTTAGAGTTTGCGTGAAAAGAAAGACACACAATCGCCTGAAATACAATCAATATAATAAAAGAATAAAATTGAAAGGGAAAAAATTAACAATAGAAAAAATAAATAAAAATACATACATACAAAGAATATATAATAGAATTACAAAAGAATTATATATATATATATATATAGGCACTTAATTATTTAATTCGAAATGAAGAGTAGCGCGCAACGCCGTTGTCCATTGAGAGGAAAATGAAAGTTGCCTCCATGGGGGGATGTGTGACAAAATTTGCGACTTTATTTCCCCGGGGTGCCACTTTACGACGCCTACACCCGCAATCTGCAAACCGCCAATTACAGACTCGGACGCGAGAGAGGCGATTCGCAACCGAGCGAAATCGTAACGCGATCGGCAATGCCGATTCACAACACACGTCCTTCGCGTACTGCTTATTAAATAATCGTGGCCATACAATGTGCATTTGTACGTGTACGAGAGCCCCGTGATACATCAATTTTATGTGAGATAAATGTGCGCTGAGAGAATAAAGTACGCGCGATCGCGACGTGTAAAAATGCCTGCTGCGCGATTTATTTGACAGTAAAATTCGAAATTGTTTCTAAAACATGATTGCAAAATCTCCAACATTGATATTAAATTAACTTTATATTTACTTTGTAATAGCAAAATTCTATCTATATACTTTTGTACTCACTGATAATCATATATAATTAATAAAATTAAGATCGTGCTTTAAATTCTATCCCAAATTATGAATCTTCTAAAATGCTTTTTAAATTGTAAGATAAATAAATTTAATAAAATATCGCCGATGTATGTGCTGTGTTAAAAGTCCAATGAACGACCTTAACTCGCGTGATACGATATACACATATATGTTTATGTAAGAATTCCGCCATTCGGATATATAATACAAGTAGAACGGATTGCGCAAAGTAATTGGATCGAGTTGTTACCTAATGATACGCTGAAAACTTGTAAAACGCGCAAAGTGAAGACTAGAAACTAGATCAAGAGTCTAGTGAAATGAATGAAAATCAGGATTTCCATGGTAAACAAATAAGAGTTGAAGCTTGATAGCGATGCATATCAGCACTGAAGAGAAACAAACTAATAATAACAGTTTATATATATATAGATATATATATTTAGTACAAATAAAATAAAAAAATAATTAAATATAGAATTTATTTAGTAGAAATAAAATAAAAAAATAAATATAGAATACGAATAAATAAATTAATTAAATTTTTATGTTTGCAGAGCCACGTGAAGGGCCAGCGTGATTTCCACAATTGGCGAATAATCATGCTGAAGCTGCGGTCAGGATTTATCGGGACAAAAAAGAAGGAAGACATGTATAGATTCCTCGTCGAAATCCGTGGAGATGCGCATCCCCGAAACGGTGAGTCTTCGTCGTATCTGACAGTCATTAGCGAATGCGCGCGCTTCTGAGCCAGAGCTTGAGATAAAAAGCGGAGGACCAACCGAGTAGTATTTTACCTCATGGGACACATAGTTCCCAGGGAATGATCACTATGCGAAGGTCGCCCGTGATTATGAACAGATACTGACTCTTCGGGGAATCGTTCTTTCTACAACGCGCCGCGTTTAAAAGTGCCTTCATTGCAGAAATTGATATGTCCCTACCCTTTAATGATCAACTGGGTAATTAAAGTGAATTAGCGACATCAAAAGACATAACGATTGAGAGAACGAGAAAAACGATTCTCGTTTCGCTATATAGATTATTTCTTACTTGCAATATTAATTGTCGTGATTATATAAATTTTTATCTAATTTTATATATATGCATTTTATTAATAATAATTATATTAATTATAAAAATATAATATTCGTTAAGACATACTTATGTGATGACAGTATTAATATATTTTTATCGTCGAATTTTATAAACAGTTGCACACGAATAATTTTCTTGAAAAACACATTAGCTTCTATTATACTGCAAGTTTTACGACGAAAAAATGTTTATTGGCGCGAGTAAATAGTATTCTATAAAATGATTAATTGTGCAAAACATAGTCTTTTTATCACGCATCTCTGAGAAGAAAAGGAAAAACCGTTTAATAAATGTTTTCGAAAACACAACTCTCTAATAACGTCATAATTGAACAATGTTTGTGATTCATTTCTTTTTCGATTCTTTAAATCGCATAAAAATATGAATGCCATCGAATATATAAACGCAAGTCAAACCTGCTCAATCTGTTGAATCGTTTTGTTCTCTTATAATCTGCGAGCAGGTGTTCGTAAAGACGAATATATATGTATTGTCCTGAAACTTAAAATTCTGAAACCAGGATTTTATTCTTCGAATAGTTTGATTTTTAGCTTCTCTCTCGGCGCGAACCAACCGAATAATCTTTTTTTTTATTCAAAAATTTCATTATTTCCGGTCATTCATAACGCTTAACGTGCGAAAAAGGACGAATAGGCTCTGTAGGTGAAATCTAGCATCTAATACCATCCAAGATTAAAATTGTCCCTCGTTCGAAAGTATCCGATGCTTGACAAGTGGTAGAAGATCTATCTGCCGCACAATAATGGGGTGTCCTCGTGTCAAATCTCGGCACAAGCAGGTAGGATTTACGGGCACACAATGAATACAACATACAATAAATACATTGGGAAATAACTCGAATCTTGATCGCACAAAGAGAAACTTTTCCAGAAGCTTATTGTGAAATACTAGATTCAGTTCGTGAGAGAAAACGAGTCATAAATAATTTTGCCATTTTTTATCGACATTTACAATAAAACAGATTTTGCGTGTTGCAAGGAGTTTTTAATTGATTCAATTAGGAATAATATTTCTTCTTCTATATACGTGATAAAATTATTAATTTTTCCTTGTTATTTTGACGTAAAACCACCGTTCAATCAGAATTATTATAGCGTTTTTCATTAATATTATTAATAATCGATCAACATATGCGAATTGTACTCGAGGATATTACATCTTCTGCCTTTTTTATATGTCCCCAATATTTGTGACAAAAAAAAAGAGAGAAGCAGGAGATCGAATTTTTTGCGAGCTATGCGAAGTTGAAAAATGCAATTGAATATCCGAAAAGAAACGACGCGTTCGCCAATTAGATGTTTCTCGTTGGATTTTATAAGAACCGCAAAGAGCTGCCGCAAAATTCAATTAATTCCGACAGAAAAGCGGATAAACATAATTTGACAAATCTGACATTTTCGCGCGATCAGCATTCCGAAACGAAAATGATTAATAATCAAATATTTACATATATTTTTTTATCACTACATAATCTAACATACATATTTATTATAACTTGTTTTTTTCATTAATAAAAAATATATGTTACATAATATAGAAATATTACATAATATATCTAAAAGTTGTAATACTTTCTTCTTATTATATCTTTCCAGTTTTATTTATTTATTTTTTAAATTATACACAGAGAATTTTCTCTTATAAAATTCACTAAATTAATATTTAATCCCACGATTACCATGATTTTCAAGGTAAATTCTAAGAGAGAATTCTCTCTGTGTATAATTAAAAAAATAAAATAAAATAAAAGAAATAAAAAGAAGAAAACATGTAATATTATGCAATATATAAATATATAATTTTTACGTCATATATAATCCTATATATTCATTTTTAAAAGATTCGCGTCGTTATTCATCCGAAATTAAGATATAACATCAACAAGTATCTAAATACCCGAATGCCCTTCGACACACAAAAAGACTGTGTGCGTGTACGATTATAAAATATCTATAAGTGTAGTCATAGATCAACGAGGTAGCCTCGCGCCTACCATAATCGCAGGATTCGTCAGGTTACCGACGAATTAGTGAGGTGTCCCGCTTGTACCTGCCTTGCCGAGTGTTTGCATCCGAGCGTCCAAGCAGGAGAGGAACAAGCAGGTAGAGATTATGAGTAACACACAATATGCCGCCGGTGCCCGTGCGTTTTCAGACGGGGCTGAGTGGCAGTAGAAGTGGAGGTTCTTTGAAAGAGCCCAGCCAGAAGGGAAGGGAGCCAGAGAGAGAGAAAGAGAGGAAGGAAAAAAGGGTAAAAAGAGAGTGAGAGAGAGAGAGAAAGATCCCGGAGAGATATTCTCTCACATACGACGGTCCGTGGAGAAACGGTATGCGGTTCTGGAATTTGGTCCTTTTTGTTGCACGCGCGGCGAACGTCTCTCGTGTGTGATTTCAATAGACGAATCTCGAAGTCGCCATAATGCAGTCCCGCTGCGCGCGAGTAGTATTCCACGGCGACAATTCTCTCCTTCTTGGGTCTTGGGACCTCGGGGATCCACGCAACCCGGGAGAAGAGAGTAATATTTCAACCGCGCCATCGAATCCGTCAGAAACGTCAGCCCCCGAAAAATTGCTCTATCGACGTCGCAATCTGCATCTTCTCTTCTCTGATATCGCAACATATTACACATTGCTCGATCTTATATTTAAGATCGTTTCAAGTCCGAACGTGGGACTTGAATGGGACTCAAACTAAACTTAACAATATATCCGCATCTTCTCTCCTATGTCTGATATCACAACATTACACATAGGCCGATCTTATATATTTAAGATTGTTTTAATTCCGAGCTTGAGATGCTACCATTTGAATAGGACCTCAAATCAAACTTAAGACAATCTTAAATACATAAGATCGGACTATAGGTAAATACCAGTCATGGATGCTACTTGATCAAAAAAGCGACTTTGATAATATATATTATTTTTCCGACTCGGCTTATCAACGGTGAGTGATAAGCAGCCGAGGGAGATGTTTCTCAATTCGCTCGCTACACTTCACGCCCGCTGATTCGATCCTCTTCCTCTTCTATACCCCTGCTGCCTCGTCCGATTCTTCTTCTTGCCGTGGCCTTCTAAAGAAGACGTTGAAAAATGAACGGGATGACGATTGTGATTACGAGCGGACGCGAACAACGGCGCGACGAGACAGACAGACAGACGGACGACGGCGGCGGCAGCGGTGGATGATGATGATGAGCAAGAGCAGAAGATTAGCGTAGCATTAAAGATGCCATTTCTCCTGCGTTCTTTCTTTAGTCCGACTCTCGTGAGTCGGATCGAGCAGCGTGCGTCCACTGTGTATAAGTGTATCGCGTCGGAGAAATCGTTCGTTTTCTGTTGTGCCATAAAACCCGTTGCCAGAGCCGGAAAGGTTCATTAACAGATAGACCGAACCCTGCTATTCTGCCCGTGACTAGCAACAAGATAAGTAATGGCGATAAGAACGCGGTCATAAGGTGCCGAAAATAGGGCGACCGCGAGAAGTCATGAGAAGTACTTATTTTTTTTTATCAATTTTCGTAGACGTTCTTTCACCATCCAGAATATCTACATCGAGAGAATTTATCCTGAAAATCATGCTAATTGTGGGACAATGTGATATTAGAAGAATTTTATTAGAGTTTCTCTGATTAATATTTACAAGAAAAAATATTAATAATGTGTACGTAGTAAACTTTACTATATATTAATATTTTTATTGTAGTATATATTTAATCAGAAAAACTCATATACAATTTTTCCAATACCATATTGTCTCATGATTGTTATTATTTTCAGGAAGCCTGAGAGAAAAGTCTGAGAGAAAATTTTTTCCGCGTATACGGACCACGATTTCTCGCGGTACTTTAATAAGATAATACTTGATTAAAGACACTTTAATAAACGTTTAATCCAAAAATCTTTACTAACAATAATAGCAGTTTTTATAATTTCTTTAGAAAAAAAATCAGGAGCGATCGCGTAGCATCTCTCTGATTTATCATAATGTAAGATTCTTTTCTTCTTTCTGTGAAGACTTCATCGTCGTCAAGGTCAACCTGCTTTTGTCAGAGACATCTTCACACGGTTCAATATTGATTTTGCATAATGGACTCGTATTTCAAATTAAAATTGATTTTAACGCGGATACAATATTGTCTCTCTTTCCCAAATTTGTATATATATTCTTTTTCAAGAAAAACCTAAAGTTACGTGTAAATGCAACTATACATGAGAATTAATAAATTAATGTATAGAATTTTTCAAAGAATTGAGAATTAAAGTATGGGCTTTAATTCTGTCTTTTCGGTATTCGACCTATCGCACATACTCGAATTGTGATGCTGGGATGACAGATGATCGAGACATCAAGTGGTCAAGTGAGCAGACGACGGCTCGCTAATACGAGAGAGGAGGCACCGAAAAGTATCCGCGAGCAGATATAGATATGAGATCATATCTGCGTATAATTAATTGCCTGTAAACTTCGTCCTGAATAATTAAGTGGAAACTTCGAATTCGCGAGCGCCGCTTTTTTCTTCTGTTCTTTTTTTTCGACAAACGTGCCGTATCTCTCGTCGAAGATCTTCCGATAGAAGCCAAGAGAGAGAGAGAGAGAGAGAAGGAAAGAGAGAGAGAGAGAGAGAGAGATAGGAAAAAATCGTCGTCCAACGAATCTTCAGATTTTTCCTTAGCCAGTCAGAATATAAAAGTACTAAATATCTTGGACATCAAAAGCGATTGTCTACGTTTTATCAGGCATTATTTGATATTAAATTCGTCGAAATATCTTCCGTTCGGAATACATGAAGAATGAATATGGAAATTGAATAACTAAAGTATTATTGTTAAAAAACGAAAATAAATAGCAGTAACGATACCTTCTCGTATATAAATAATAGACTTGTTCCCGATCAAAACTCAATTGAATGAAATAAAAATGTCTCTTAACCTTCTCCCTATAACATACTCGAGGAGGCCTTAAATTGGGAGCCTTTTAAATCAATGGCTCGAGCTGTCACTTTGTGGATAGCCCCGGACACGAAGTGGTTTATATCCTCGCATCGCTCTCGCGCAACCGTAACGGATAACAAATAATCTGCAAACACGCTAAAGCGATCGCGTAACGGCCGCGCGAGTCTGCGAAATAGAAAGAGTTAATTGCGGGGTTTAACGCGTTTAACCGTGCATTATTAATCACGACGGCCGGTCGTAATTATTGCCGGCTATTATTAGACACCTCGCTCTCCCGCGCGTTCGTGTATATACGTTATATAGCGCCCGACATTATGTTCCGTGCTCGTTCGTTCCATCCTCGTACGTAGATATATTTATCCGCCGGAAAAATGAATATCACGCCCACATTTCGCACGGGACCCACCTATGGCCGCGAGGACGGACGATTCGGATCTCGCAGCGCCTTTTGTACGAGAGCATACGTTAACATCACGTTTGCGGCCACTTTCTTAAATCAAACGCCTCGACGTCCTCGTTTCAGCTTGGCAAGACCGTATGGTATATGTAGTGGCTCTAACTACCCTCCTAATTGTCATTCTGACAAGCTGATCTCGATTAACTTATTCTAAAGTGATAGGAAAGTGTTATCAAATTGCTATTTTTTGGTCCCTTCGTATATCGTTTTTATTCAAGGTTTTTTTTCACAGAGAGAATTTTCTCTTGGAATTTATCCTGAAAAGTATGCGTAATCGTGGGACGATATTAGAAGAATTTTATGAGTTTCTCTGATTAATATTTATCACAATAAAAAATATTAAGTGGCTCTAACTACCCTCCTAATTGTCATTCTGACAAGCTGATCTCGATTAACTTATTCTAAAGTGATAGGAAAGTGTTATCAAATTGCTATTTTTTGGTCCCTTCGTATATCGTTTTTATTCAAGGTTTTTTTCACAGAGAGAATTTTCTCTTGGAATTTATCCTGAAAAGTATGCGTAATCGTGGGACGATATTAGAAGAATTTTATGAGTTTCTCTGATTAATATTTGTCACAATAAAAAATATTAAGTGGCTCTAACTATACCCTCCTAATTGTCATTCTGACGAGCTGATCTCGATTAACTTATTCTAAAGTGATAGGAAAATGTTATCAAATTGCTATTTTTTGGTTTCTTCGTATATTGTTTTTATACAAGGTTTTTTTCACAGAGAGAATTTTCTCTTGGAATTTATCCTGAAAAGTATGCGTAATCGTGGGACGATATTGGAAGAATTTTATGAGTTTCTCTATTTAATATTTGTCACAATAAAAAATATTAAGTGGCTCTAACTATACCCTCCTAATTGTCATTCTGACGAGCTGATCTCGATTAACTTATTCTAAAGTGATAGGAAAATGTTATCAAATTGCTATTTTTTGGTTTCTTCGTATATTGTTTTTATACAAGGTTTTTTTTCACAGAGGGAATTTTCTCTTGGAATTTATCCTGAAAAGTATGCGTAATCGTGGGACGATATTGGAAGAATTTTATGAGTTTCTCTGATTAATATTTATCACAATAAAAAATATTAATATGTACATAATAAATTTAATTGAACTTATTTTATATTATTGTGGTAAATATATTAATCAGAGAAATTCTTATAAAATTCTTTCTAAATTCTCTCTGTGTACCCCGAAATTTCTTAGCTAATATTAGATCAATTTTTCTCCTACAAAAATATAATTGTGTCGCAAATAAATAATTGAAGATAAAAGGAGACATACTGCACTGAACAAAAATTTATTGAATTCGAATAAATATTTATTTCAATACTGCCTAATAAATCATTTATTTAAAACATTGATTTGATGTGAAAAATATTTGTTTCAAATAAATGATTTATTAAGGCAGTATTGAAATAAATATTTATTAATCTAATAATTTTGTTCAATGTATAGCTAAAACCTTATAAGCTTTAGAAATGCATACTCAAAATTATTTACTTTAATATACATATATAGCTTATTTTTCTTACGGCCGCAATATTAAGTAAAAAAAAAAGGTGTTCAGAGTTTCGTTGAAACGAAAATGAAATTGAATAATTGCGATTAGATGAGCACATCCGATGGGAATTCTGGAGCGTTCCGTATACGTTTAATGGATCTCGAGGTTGAATATTCAGCGTGAGCAGAAAATTATTGCGTTCCTGAGGAGTCGAAGGCGCACGAACACACATGCGTTGAAGTCATTGGCGCGGCGGCATGGCATCGCGAGATATATACCTACTTCGCCGTGTACGTCTGGATCCAGACGCGAACCCCATTGCGCGATAATTGAAGTTACGCTTCGTGGGAAGCACGGCCTTCGCAGAGAGGCGAAGTGCCGTTCGGTACAAAGAGAGCTTAGATAAAGGGCGTGCTTCGGGGATTTCGACTCTATATATGACTCTTCGTATGAGAGAAAGAGAGAGAGAGGCCGCCTTCACAACCCCGTCGTGATCCACGGCGGCTCGAAGGCAAAAAGCCGTCGACGTAGACGAAGCCATGGATAATGCCGTCCGCGCGACGAAAAACAGCACAGCTTTGGCTCGTAAGAGAGGCCCGAACTGAACCGTCCCGGAGAGACCTCGAGAGGAGCGAGTCTCCGAAAGCGGAGCAAAAACGTTCGAACGGGAGAGTCGGCGATTCCTGAGGAATCGGGGATCCCACAGCGAGTAATCGATCGTAAGAGGAGAGGAAGACGCGACGAAAGAAGGAGAAATAGGGACGGAGAAAAAGAAACGACGCTATTTATCAAGAGACACGATAGTGTCTCTCGCGCAAAGTCACGCACCGCCGAGTGAACCCTGTATCTTATACACGAATCATCCCTCGCGCAATTGCAAGTTTATGTGGACGCCGTGGAATTTTCGATCGATCATTCATTTACCTAATTTTAGCACCCCTAATCACGATCTTCTGTATTAAAAATAATCAATGCAAGAAAAGCTTTTCTTAATTTATATGTAATATATTGATATTAATTTAATTTATAATTATAACACATATGTGTGATATTTCAATTTTCGCAGTACACAACAGTTGGAGACACGTATTAAAAATAATTTTTCCTTGCTAATCAAAATATTGCCATAGCAGCGCCAAGTTTCTTTCTGTGCACTAAATTTTATTATCTTTAATTATACCTACTTGGACCGTAGCATTTTTGCATCGATGCATATTATAAGGGGAGAAAAGATGAACGAAGACGAAGATACATAAAGAGAAGCCAAGGGCGACAGTAGATGAGAGAAGAATGGGGAGGAAGGGGCGAGGGGGAGAACGGGGAAAAGGATCTTCGGAACTAAATAAAGCGGCAAGTGGCGCACACCGGGAGAGGATAGAGATGGAACCGCGTCTGTCTCTCTTTCTCTCTCGACGGTTTTGAGATCCCGGCGCGAGCGCGGAGGTATAAGGGCTGCGCCCGCTCGTCCAAGATCAAGTTTTTCTCCCGAGTCCTCCGAGAACCTCCGGGAGAGCGAGAAGAAAGAGCACGGATGGGGCCCCGAACTCGAATCCGAGTTGATTTCGTGGCACGCGGTTCATCTTGTCGTTTATTCTCTCTCTCTCTCTCTCTCTCTCTGCTAAAGTCGCCTCCCTCATCTCTCACATCGAGCTCATCTACACTTCAATTCCGCGACAGGACTGGACGGGATAAGACCTCGAATTTTTTAAACAATTTCTTGCAAGATGTAAACGTAATAAAAAAATAGCGATATGCGCAGCAGAGAAAAAGGATTTTTTTTCAATTACACGAGCATTATGAAAAGATATTTTGTATTACACGTGCAGGCAAAGTGGCACTTTGTGTGCGTGTTTTCTGTGCGGAAAGCGGCCGATTTCCCACGCCTTCGGCTCGTGCGTCCTATCCCCCGCACTCGTGATCAATTGTCAACTTTCCGCACTTGATACACAATATACTATTTTTCGCAAATTGGAAGAAGAGGAATTTAAAGGTCGAGTGCGATATTGAAATGACACTTCTGTCCGGGAGATAAGATCGCGAATTACGGGACACCCTGTATAAGGGCAGAATAAAAGTGCGAATTAATTAGGATAGCTGTTTTCTGTGCGGAAAGCGGCCGATTTCCCACGCCTTCGGCTCGTGCGTCCATCCCCCGCACTCGTGACCAATTGTCAACTTTCCGCACTTGATACACAATATACTATTTTTCGCAAATTGGAAGAAGACGAATTTAAAGGTCGAGTGCGATATTGAAATGACACTTCTGTCCGGGAGATAAGATCGCGAATTACGGGACACCCTGTATAAGGGCAGAATAAAAGTGCGAATTAATTAGGATAGCTTCGTTCTAATAAAACGAGGCGAGATGGCGGCGGCGGTGGCGGCGAGATGCTTTCGTATAAATTTGAAACGCGCCCTGTAATTTGAGAAAACGTCCCTGATCCTAAACCCTATTTATGCAGCACTGAACCGGCTGTAAACCGTTCGTATTCACGATCTCCATCCTCCGCATCCTTTCTCCCTCTACTCGACGAAGGAAGCTTCATCCTTCCATCGCTTCTCGTCTCCCAAGAATATTTCTCTCTCTCTCTCTTTCTCTTTTACGAATGCGTTAGCTTCATGTTTTGAATAAAGAAAGATGCATATATTACACACGTACGTGCACGCATACAATACAATACGCTATGGTGATAGAAAACTGACGTGAAAAGAGATGTTATTTTCTAGGCTGTCTATTATTCAATATAAAATTGAATTATTTATTATTTTAGAATCAAAACACCCTTATTTGACAATTTTATATTTTTAGAGCCAATGTTGACAGGAAAACAAGAGCGACTTCGACGCATTTTTATTATTTGTTTTATCTTCGTAATATCGAACTAAATTTTTATAAGATCTATAATATATTACTATAAAATTTGAAAAACCAACGTCCCATTTATTTATCCGTAATTACTGGAGGATTTTAAATCAGAGTACTGTTCATTATATTACTCCATCAAAATTTAATACATAAAAAAATAAGTATAAACATGCAAAGACATTAATTGTTGTATCTGTATATTTAGGAAGGATGTAAACAAAAATTGGGGAATTCTTCTAATAAGATATTCCAGAAACCAAACCAATTCAAATAAAGTCTTTTTCTCCAACAAATAATTATTATCGAGATATCATACAGTAAAGAATGTGAAAAATTGTCAATCCTCGCAATATCATTACGATTAAAAGAATTATTTAATTTCACAGAGGAAGAAGAATTTTTTTCTACATAATAATAAAAAATGAAAAATTCCACATGTCTTTAATTATATAGAAAAAAAGAAATTTAATAAATAAAATATATATTAAAGTAAAACTTGTTTGTATATTTTTTGGACAATGAATATAACTTTAATTCTGTTTTGAGTATTCATTCAGTTAATTAGTATGCTTAATGTTTTAATCAATTTAATTGTTCATTTATATATAAATAAATACACTGAAGAAATTATTAAATTAATAAATATTTATTTCAATATACTGCCTTATAAATAATTTCTTTAAAACAAATAAATATTTTTCACCTCAAATCAATATTATTAGTTTCAAATAAATGATTTATAAGGCAGTATTGAAATAAATACTTGATCGAATTCAATAAATTTTTCTTTTCCAATACAAGAATAAATCTATATAGGAATTACGAAATTAATTGAAAAGACTCGAATCATTCTCTGTCGCTCGTCACACATCTATCCCACAAATACATAATTGTAGCAATTAAAACATCCCTGCCGAATCTCGCGCCGTCGATGACAATTCGGACTCGTTTCGCGAGAAAGGGTCTTATCCGGCAATCGAGAAATTACATTACGGGACGAGAGAGGAAAGAGAGGAAAAGAGAGGGGGAGTGGCGGAGACCGCACAAAAAGCACCGACTATCTTTCAGAAGCCGACGAAGGAAGCATCATTAATATCAGCGAGACGATCAATCAAAAAACCAAACGTAAACTCACTTTGGTGGACGTCGTACTGGGTCTGGTGCCGCCTATGCCGATGACGTAGACCTCGATCTCGTACCACTGGACGCCGGTTTCGCGGTCGAGCTTCGTCGCGGTGGACAGCACGCCGGTCTTCGCGTCGACGTCGAAGAGCCGATCGACCTGGGGGCCGCCGCCGGCAGTCACGTTCGTCACGTAATACTCGAGCTCGACGTTCGAGCGTCGAGGGCGCGCGCTCACACGCAGGATGCTGGTACCGACCGGTTCGTTCTCGTAAACGCTGCCCTCGATCTGACCCCGGTGTTGCCAGATCGGCTGATCGTCCCCGTCCTCGCCCGGCACGATCAAGGTCACGTAAGTCTCCGACGAGCGACGTTCCGTCTGGACAGCCTCGTCCGTCGCCCGGACCCCGACCTGGTATTTGAAGATTCGTTCGCTGTTTCCCTTCGGAACGGATCGTGGAGTTCTCATGGTCAGCCGACCGGTGCTACGATGGATCCGAAACATGTCCGAGTAGTTGACGTTCGAACGGAGCAACTCGTACGTCACCAGGCCGTTCGAGCTGGAGTCGAGATCGCGGGCGATCAGCTGGGTGACCACGATCTCCTTGGACGAGGATCGGTGGTGGTCCAGGTTGCCGGCGCGCGCTAGAGGCGGTAACACCACCGCGGACATGCTGACGAACAACGGCGCGTTGTCGTTGACGTCCTCGACGATGACGATCACCAGTTTCTCGGCGGACAAGCGAGCGCTCGGCGGCTGAGCTTGATCGGTCGCGACTACGATCAGTTTGAAGGTGTCTATTTCCTCGCGATCGATCGGTAACATGGTATAAATCACGCCGGTCGTCGGGTTGATATCGAAACGTCGCACCTGGTCTTCAGGATCCTGGCTGAGGATCGAGTAACTCACCATCCCGTTGTCGCCTGAATCCGGATCTTCGGCGGTGAAGTTGACGATCGGTATTTGCACCGAGATATCCTCCCTTATCTGACGCACTATCGCCGTGTTCGGAAATACCGGTGGATTGTCGTTGGTGTCGATTACCTGGACGGTTAGGCTCGTAACATTGCTGAGTCTCGGGTGGCCACCGTCGCTGCAGGTGACGTTGAGCGTGTAATGTTGTAGCTCTTCGTAGTCTAGCGGCTTTCTCAGATACAGGATACCGGTCAGAGGATCGATATAGAAGGCGTCTTTTCGGTTACCAGCCGAGATGGCGAACGTTAGCTCACTGTTGGCTCCTAGATCGTTGTCGGTGGCCTTGAATTGTAGCAGCTCGGTGTTGATCGGCGTGGTCTCCAGCACGGAAATTCGCGATTTAATGTCGATAAAGCGCGGCACGTTGTCGTTCTCGTCGAGTACTTCGATGTGGACAGTCGCACTGGATGATAAACGCTTCTCCAGACTGGCATCGCGAGCCACGACAGTCAATACATAGGTATCGGACGTTTCGCGATCGAGTACTTTCAGCAAGGAAATCTGCCCGGTAGCTTCTTCTATTGTGAAATGACCATGTTGATTACCGTCTTCTAATGAATAGAAGACGTCACCATTTAAACCCTCGTCGGCATCAGTTGTATATACCCTCAGAAGCTGCGTGCCGATCACCGCGCCTTCGCTCACCTGCACTCGATAAGGCAAACGTTGAAATTGTGGGACATTGTCGTTCACGTCCGTGACGTGAATGGTGACCTTGACGCGATCGCGAAGATGGTTGACACCGTTGTCGGTGACGGTGGCCTCCAAGGTGACGTAGCTGCCGCCGGTGTTGCTCACCAGGAGTTCGCGGTCGAACACGCGCAGCGATCTCACGAAACCGTTCCTCGGGTCGACCACGAAGTCCTGCTGGCTGCTAGGTAGCGAGAATATTAGATCAGCGTTACGGCCGACATCGCGATCGGTGGCCAGCAGCTTCCCGACGAAGGTGTCGGGTGGCTCGTTCTCCCGCAGATGGAAGCTGAAGCTGCTGTTGGTGAACTCGGGCGCGTTGTCGTTCTCGTCGATCACGTGCACCACCACCGGGACCATGGAGCTTCGCGAAGGACTGCCTTGATCGGACGCGGTGACCTCGAGCGCGTAATAGTCCTGTTCCTCGCGATCGAGCGCATTCTTCACGTAGAGCTGGCCGTCCGGGAAGATGCCGAAGCGATTCTCGACGTTGCCATCGGTCACGCTGTATAGTATCCTACCGTTGACGCCGAGGTCGACGTCGTGAGCTGTCAGCGAGAAAAATCGCTTGTTTACCGGCGTGGACTCCAGCAACGAGATCTCGTAGCTGGTCAACCCGAAGACCGGGGTGTGATCGTTAACGTCTTCGATCGTCACCTTGATCTGATGCTGAGCGAACAGGGACGGTTCACCGGAATCGGTCGCCGTGACTTCGAGATGGAGGATCGTGCCGGGTGTCGCTCGGATCGGCTTGTTTAGATAAATGATACCGGAATTTTCAGCGATTCTGAACTGCTCGCCCGGATTGTGCGTTAGAGAGTAAACGATTCTGGCGTTGGCGCCGGCGTCGCGATCCCTGGCACGAGCTAAACATATTTCCTGTCCCACCGCCGCGTTCTCCCGTAGAGAGATTTCGTCGCCTCGCTCGCCCCTGGGAAACCTGGGCGGATTGTCGTTAACATCTTGCACGGTGATGTTGACGGTCGTTTGACCGTACGCGAGATCGGCGCGGGCTGACAATTGCAGACTGTAATAAGCTACGCGCTCGCGATCCAGACAGCCGGCGGTGCTGATAACTCCGGTACTCTCGTCGATCCTGAAGTTGCCCTTGGAGTCGCCTAGAACAATGGCGTAGCTCACGTTGCCGGTATTGCTGTACTGCGTGACTTGTACGGAGCCAATTTTTCGACCGAATCCGGACGTGGAGTCGCAATCGCCATGATCCTCGGTGATGCGGAATTCATAGCCGTTGTAAGTTTCGAACTCGAGGTGTTCCAGAACCTCTTCGTGAATGATTTCCACCACGGCGTTCCGAGCTGCCTGTCGATCGCCGCTATCCTTGGCCGAGATGGTCAACTCGTAGAGGGTCTTACGCACAGTCAGCAAAGAATCTTCAAGAACGATCTCACCGGTTGTTTCATTCACTACGAAGAGACTTTCACCGCCAGACTCCAGAACGTATGTTATTTCAGCGTTTTCCCAGGCATCAGCGTCGGTCGCCGTCACTCTACCTATCGTCGTACCTGTGGGAGCATTTTCGGAGACAGACATCAGATATTTCCAAGGAAAGAAGACCGGTGAATTGTCGTTAACATCCTCCAACGTTAGCACCACAGTAGCGGTCGACGATTGCACTGGCGTACCCTGATCTTTCGCAATCACCAAAATTGTATATTCGGCTACTGTTTCCCGATCCAAAGCGATCTTGGTCGTCAACTGGCCGGTCAAGGCGTCCAACGCGAAAGTCTTGGGATAATCGCGCAAGACGCAGGAATGAAAGCTGTACGCGACGCTACCATTAGTACCCTGATCGTTGTCGACGGCCGTCAGGGTAGCTACTAGACTGTTGGGCGGCGTGTTTTCCGACAACCTGATTTCGAGGACGTTTTGGGAGAACCTAGGGCGCTTCGTCGTTCTCGTCGAGGATCGTCACCTTTAGTTCCGTGTTCGTGTACTTGGGGTTCGGGCCACCGTCAAACGCTACCACGTTCAACGCGATGCTACCTTTAACTTCGCGATCCAGGACGGCGACGGTGGTGACCAGGCCGGTGTCGCGGTCGATGACGAACCAGCCCTGGTCGTTGCCATTGTCGAATTCGTAGTAAATCCGCGCGTTCAACCCGGAATCCGCGTCCGTGGCCGAGATGCTGGCAACGAAGCTGCCGATCGGCGCGAGTTCCGACAGCACCGCCGAATATTCGCTCTGCTGAAACACCGGTTCGTGATCGTTTACGTCGTTTACGTGAATCACGAGATAGGCGATAGTCGATCTGGTCGGGATGCCCTTATCGGCGGCGATCACCGTGAGATTGTACTTGGGTATCTCTTCGCGATCCAGCCGGCCGTTGACCCGCACCATATATACGTTCTGCGTCTTCTCCAATCGAAAGTGATCCAGCTCGTTCCCAGCCCGAATCTCGATAATGGTCTCACCGTTCAAGCCCTCGTCGTCATCATGCACCGTCACCGCGGCGACGATATGATCCTTGACGCTGTTCTCGTCGACGGTGGCAAAAGCCGCGGTCAACGGGAAGTAAGTGAACTTGATGACGGGATCATGATCGTTCGCGTCGAGCAGATTCACCGTTACGTAGGTACGACCGTCCTGCCTGGGCGAACCGTGATCCCGAGCGAAGACGGTAATGACGCAGCTCTTGGGGCAACTGCCAACGGAATGCGCTACCGTGCAGCTCTGCTGAGGACATCTCAACGGCTCGGCCGTCGTGATCGTGCCTACTTCCGGGTCGATCGTGAACTTGCGCTCGTTGTCCGGTAGATAATACGTCAGCTTCGAATTGTCCTCCGAATCCTTGTCGATGGCATGCACCGTCAGAACGTTCGTGCCGACTGGTGCGCTCTCGTTTAACGCTACCACGTAATCGCTCTGTTGGAACACGGGCGGATTGTCGTTCACGTCCAGCACCGTCACGTTTACCAGCAAGTAACCTACGCGCGAAGGTTGACCGCGATCGCGCACGCAAATATTGAGGGAATAGAATTCTACCTGCTCGCGATCCAACTTGCCCGTGGTCTCGAGATATAAATACGAAGTCTCACCGGTAAGATTCCCCGTCACTTCCAGACGAAATTTATCGTCCGTATTACCGTTCACGATAAGGTAATCATCCAGCACGCCGTTCTCCGGCGTATCTCGGTCTGTCGCGGCGTCCAACAGAAGCTTGGTACCAACCACGGCTGATTCCGAGAAGCTCACCGCGATGCTAGGCTCCGGGAACTCCGGGTCGTTGTCGTTAATATCGAGTACCAAGATCCGGACTTCGATCGGATAAGTCGGTTGACTCGACAGTACGACGAAGTCGAAGCGATCGCTGCTCAGAGCTTCGCGGTCGAGGACCTTGACTGTCCTAATCTCACCTGTTTCCGGATCAAGCGCAAACTCCTGGGGCGGCTCGTTGAACCTGTAGGTGAAATCAGGCTTGACCGGTATCGTGCCGACCAGGGTGTCTTTGGGCTCGCCTTCCCTGACCTCGAGCTGGACCCGAGTGTCCACCGTTCTGCTCTGCATCGCCAGGCCCATCGTCGCGGCGCTGTCCTGCGGCAACATCGGTGACCTTCGAGGTAGATTATGCAAGGTGAAGTAATCGTTGGACGCCGCCATCGCCGTCGCCGTCGCCTCTTGGCCGACGACCCGGCCGCCATGTTGATCCGCGATGAGTCCCAGGAGCAGGGCCAGAAGCATCAATCCCCTTATGATCATCTCTTCTTATCTCACCGCGACACGCCCACCTGCTCTTAGCGAAATCCCGGCGAAATCACGGGTGGTATGATTCGTCGTCGACATAAAATCGGACGCTCCGATTCTGTCGCACTATCTGTCGTTCTTCCTCCTCATGATCGGCGATAATCCCGTCGTCATCCCCCACGTCTACGTATCGGCGCATCATTGCGCGTATCGCGACATCCTCCAAGGATTGGAGATCGTCCTCTGTTTGGCGTCGCGTCGCATTTTTTTTTTTTTTCTTTTTCCCCACCCTTTCGGATTCCGATTTAAACTCTCTCGACGGCTGTCAAAAGGTGGTGGGTGCTTTCTTTTCCGTTCTCTCTCGTCCTCCGGCTTGTGTCTTTCTTTCGTTTATCTCGGCTCTTCTCCTCCTCCCCTTCTCTCTCTCTCTTTCTCTCGCCGCTGAAAGTCAAGTGTACACCAGAGAAGACTTCACCCGGCAGAGGGGGCAGTGACCTGCCGAGAGCCGCGCCTCGCGAAATGCGCGTCTGCAGATGCTCGCGAACGCGAAAGCGGGACGTTCTAGATAGAACCTCTCCTTCGATCGCCGATTCGTGATCGATTAATCCAAGGAACGTCTCTTCTTCCCTCAGGGGGAACGGATCTTCAAGCTTATTCTCGAGAACACATACCTACGTATCACGTGTTAGTTTCTTCCCTTTGTCAGATCGCATTCCTCTCATACGTATCAATCTTCCCCGAGATGATCTTCGATGATGACGAACAATATCGGCTTCTTCGTGGCGATCTCGAAGAAGATCGCTCTCTCGCAATTCACAGTTTTATCACTGGCCCAAGGATGTAAACACTGCACAGAGACGAGAATACCGCGACATTATTACATACCTGAAGCACAGAAACACGATCGAATAATATACATATATATCCTCGAACGAGTTTAGTGACCGAGCCTCGAGTTTACGATTCACTCTCGAGTTGGCGACTCACCGCTGGACCCGCGCGGGATATCTCTCGCGAAAATCGTGAGGAAGTTCACGCGATGGCGAATACGAGAGCTCGTTCGAATTCGCCGCAGCACAACGGGTTCGCGCGCGCGCGCGCGCGCGTGCCCTTCGGGGTAGGCGTTTTATCAGGAGGGTTGGAGATCAAATCTCACGCGCGAGAAGCAACGATTGACAGCTGGGCGAGCGGAAGAAGAGATAGAGGAAGAAGATAAAAAAAAAAAATAAAAACGCGCGCGAAGGCCCCGAAAAATAAAAGGAAACGCAGAAAACGTGTACACCGCGGAATAGAATATTGCCTCCCCGAGGACTGACCTGACTCGACTGAATCGAGCCGGTCCCAGAACCAGGAGAGGCATTCTTCGGCCTGGCCGACGCCGTCCCTCTACGATCAGGTCCTTTCTCTCTCTCTTTATCCGTCTTCTCCCCGATCTCTCCTCGGGGCCCCTATCGATATCACCTTCTCTGTCCGCTTCGAGGAGCATCGTGACTTCCCTCGCTCTCTCTCTTTCGCGTGAAGAAACGCTCCATCTCCGTCCCTCATTTTCCTCGCTCTCTTACCTCGCTTCTCTTTCCCATCTCCCCTTCTTACACTTTCTCGTTCCCCTACCATTTCGCCATACCTTACGCTGCCTATCGGTGTACAAGTCTCTTCGTTCATCGCACGAGGGGCCTTTCTCTTCTACTCACTCGCACTCATACCTCCTTCACCATCTTCCACGCGGCGATCCTTCCACCTTCGACTTGCGCATCCCGTCCCGCTAAGATATTCTCCCTTTTGCCCTCGAGGAACGAGCAATGCAGAGGCTCAGGTATGCAAGATGGCCGCTGCACGCTGGAGCCCCATGCGACGAGAACGTTGCTTCGGGTTAACGGGAACGAGAAAGATGTAGAATGAGCGAGAGAGTAGGAGGGAAGTCGAAGAAACGAGAGAGCAAGAGCGATCCGCGAAGTAACGAGAGAAAGGGTGACAAGACCAGAGAACGAGAGATGAATAATGCGTGGGGGAGGAGAAGAAAATACCTGGAAGGGCAGGGGGACACCCCGACTTAGGGGGTGAGATCCGCGGACTCTCGTGGACCTATGGATATGTGTCCGCGGGCTTATGCTCACTTTTATAACTAATCCGTTACCTACGATCATGCGCGAGAATATGTTCCGCTTGCGATCCTCTCTTTCCCTTCGAATTAATTCGCTGTCTCGAGATCCTTTCTCGGCTCTCTTCTCATTTCAAAGCCTTGGAAATTCAAAGCCTTCGATTTCGGAACCGACACGTGCATACGAAAATTATTACTGATGTACGTTCGATATTTTTATAACAACATATAGGTACGATTTGTCAACTATAAGATTCTTGGCTGAATGCCTCATAGTCTGAAGGAATCTAATTTTTTTTTTTTTAATGGGAAATTATTATTCAAACGAATAGAAAAATACTTTTGCAACTTGAAAACTAGATATTTTTAGTGATAAAATTAAGATATAAAATATATTGAAACGAAAAAGTAATGGCATTCCAAGCAATATTATGCGCCTGTATAATGGACACTTTAGTCTTCATAAATTATCGAAAATATAAAAATAGAAACTCATAGTCTAAAGGAATCGAAATATTTTTTTAAAAATGTAAAATTATTATTCAAACAAATAGAAAAATACTTTTGCATTGAAAACTAGATATTTTTAGTGATAAAATTAAGATATAAAAGATATTGAAACGAAAAAGTAATGGCATTCCAAGCAATATTATGCGCCTGTATAATGGACACTTTAGTCTTCATAAATTATCGAAAATATAAAAATAGAAACTCATAGTCTAAAGGAATCAAAATATTTTTTTAAAAATGTAAAATTATTATTCAAACAAATAGAAAAATACTTTTGCATTAAAAACTAGATATTTTTAGTGATAAAATTAAGATATAAAATATATTGAAACGAAAAAGTAATGGCATTCCAAGCAATATTATGCGTCTGTATAATGGACACTTTAGTCTTCGTAAATTATCGAAAATATAAAAATAGAAACTCATAGTCTAAAGAAATCGAAATATTTTTTTAAAAATGTAAAATTATTATTCAAACAAATAGAAAAATACTTTTGCATTGAAAACTAGATATTTTTAGTGATAAAATTAAGATATAAAAGATATTGAAACGAAAAAGTAATGGCATTCCAAGCAATATTATGCGTCTGTATAATGGACACTTTAGTCTTCATAAATTATCGAAAATATAAAAATAGACGGTACATAAGTTGATCCTGATTTGGTCCACTGTTTTACGTACACACAGTAAAATGCATCTTCTCTTGCATTTTGTTTTAATTCGAACGGACTTAGATAAGTACAAGTTATTTTTTCGATTGAAAAAATATCCTAGAATAAGGATAAGGAAACGACCAGAATAAATGGACGAGTCTTGTTTCAGTTTGAAATAACAGTGAAAATTGGAGAAGAGTTCATTGATAATTGATAACAATGCATCGAATAATATGCGTTTCACGCTATCTTTAGGTTTGTGGAGCCTTAAGTGAAGTGCATCTGCATCGCTCTCAAATTACATCGAATCCTTACACGTGCGTCACGTCGACGTTAACTGTCAACGTGCAGCGATAAATATATAATTATTTTCCTACATCCAATAATTTATGAACCTGTACGGCGATGAGAAACATAGATGAAACGTGATTTCAATATTATATAAATTAGAAACGAGATTATAAATTTAACAATATAATCTCTTAATTATAATATATATGCGCATATATTATAATATATACGCTTTACTTTAATTTTGAATCTTTTTATTATATCTTCATTAATTACTACCAATCAAGAATGATGCGATAAACAATATTATCATATCATATACCTCGATGTGAAAAATAATTTTGAGTATCATTCGTTACTCGAGCGAAGCAAATTGAAAATTGATTCCAAGATTTATCCTTTGAAGAATGCAATGCAGGACATTGAATCGCTCATCGGACGTGTGATTAATATCCTGTGTAATTTCGTCACGGTAACATGCGCGTACGATTACGCATGTACGCTGTTCCTCGATATTAGAAAGATCACAACCTGAGAAAGAAGCCAGAGGAATCCCTACATTTATCCAGATGTAGAAAAGCCGTGACGTTTTGTACCCCGAAATTATCAATTATATTAATCCTCGCGTACATCGCGTATCCCGAAAAAATGGCGATACGCGCGAGAGCCTGATTAAGAGAAGCTGTTATATATCCGCATTTTTGCGTTAACAAAGTCACACAGATTCCGTTAAAATATCTAATTATATGATAAATAAAATATTTTACAAATAATTTTGAATATTATTCATTATTTGAAAGAAGCAAATGATGGAAAATTGATTAAGATTTATCCTAAGTGCGTATGTAAATTATTTAATATTTGTATATATGCATAAAAACGTACATATATATTTCATATTTCACCATTTTTTTATAAACTGGGAGAAGTGATAGAGGAAGTCATATACGCGATCATTTTTTTTCAATGATCCTTAAAATGTTTTTTCAGAAGATACAAGATACGAACATTTTTTAACAATATTTTTCAGTCGGAGTAATCGATAAATTCATTTTAATACTATTTTATTTTTTTCAATATTGCTGAACTCAAATGTTGGTTCAAATTTTAAAATGTAAATTTAATATAGCAGTCCTAATAAATTTTATACGATTTCGATCAAAATGACCCGATAAAGAATCTGGTTTTTATTAATAGCACTGCCCTTGAATTTAAAATCAAATTTAATCAAAAATAAGTAGATAAATTGATATAGAATGTAAATTACAAAATATTAAAGTAGAAATATTCTCTTTTAATTAAAAGAGAGAACAAAAATATTCTGTCATTGTGCCAGAGAGATAGATGAAAGGATGGAAAGAGAGATAAGCATGAGTTTGATAAAAATTGGAATGAAAAGGAAATAGATATATCTCAATCTGCTCTTTCTACTGTTGCACGTATGGATTTATCTTGTATATTTTATATAAACTTATATATATATACATACGAATTGAACATTATTTTTGCAGAAGAAATCACTCTCTTCTCTCAGTATAAATTTTATTTGTTTCTCCACCTATCTTAATAAGCTAAGTTATATTTTAGGCGCACCATAAGCGTCTGGCATTCGTTCTATCGTGTACCTGTGTTGAGATACATACATTATTGGCACACCTGGTATCTTTCGTATCCTTTGTTTCAAATCTTTATCATTAGTCGCAACAATATAACACTTGTGCTGAAATAATAACATAATGTACAATTTAATTTTATATTTATAGTATTGAACGAAATAAATATATCATCATTGTCAAATACAAATGCAAAATATTTGCTAATAATTGTTATAAGATTTTATGATTTATACTTACTTGCGTCACTCTGTTTACGAGACAGTCATCTGCATAGGTTCCTTTATGCAGGCATTTTAACCTTTCAAATCGTGGATCTTTGATGATTCTCAATGCCAATTTATACTTTTGTCCAAGCTTCTCCAATTCACCCATCACACAATCTGTTATATATGGTGTACATTTTGCACAGAGACATTCCATCATATTTTGTACAATATCCAATTTATTTTTAATGGAAAAGTTAATAAAGTTTGTGTCAACTAAAATATGATATGGTGGCCCGAGTTGTGTGTTATATTGAAAAAATAATGCTGAAGATTGTTGTGGCCTAAAATTATAAATACATAGTTTGTTTTAAAATATAAAATATAAATCATATTTTATGATAATCTTTCATAATGCTATGTAAAAATATCTGTTAAAATTAATGCAAATATTATTAGATTAAATGTGTAGCATTACTTACGTTTCTGTAATTTTTATCTTACTCTGATCTTCTTTTGGAGTTTTTTTAGATGGCAATCGTCTTTCTGGCTTTCTGTAAAAACAATTTATTTTTGATATTTTTAAATATATAACAATAATTCGTTAAAAATTGTATTTTGATCTAAACTTACATTCGCGAATCACTTAAACTAATCATCCTCTTCATCTTAGCAAATCTCTGCATCACAACTTTACGTGTTTTCTTATTTTTCGGCTGTAAAATAATTAATTTCATTGAAAATTTGTCTTTAAAATAGAACAGAAAACATACATAAAATAATAATATACAAAATATTAAGATCAATATAACCTCAATAATTCAAATCAAATTTAAGATTAAATAATATTTCATTGATTTAAAAAGTATATATTTGTTTTTATCGTAAGAAAAATATTCTTACCATTGTAATATATTTTTTATATATTTACAAAATGTCTTATAACAAATAATAATTAAATTTCCAAGACCACACGCTTCACGAGTCGCCAGTAAAGTCTGTGCTCGGGAGTTAAATGAAGATGCGTTCAAAAATCTTCCCGTAGGGTGAAGTAATTTTTGTTTGACCAATCGGAACGAAGGAAACAAAGATTTCCGGACAAAAGTGCTGAACCAAAAACGAACGAACTAATGACTGTGCACATTTAGGACCTTTTTACAATAGGATGCAAATATCCTCATTGCTAGTTGACAATTGCAGATCGACCAATCAGAGCAAAGCAACGTGTCAGCTGATTGGTTAATCCGCAACTGTCCACTTGCAACCTATCGTAGAATGGCCCTTACGCATGCGCGCATATTGTAATCGCTGAAAGGGAAGAACACCATTTTGTCATTCGATACAGTACGATCTATGCGAGTAGTTGACAAGAGGAAAAATGCCGAGAAAAGCGAATAAATCTTGGGGTGGCCGCAACGGACGCGGGAATAATTCTTCCGAGGACAAGCATTATTTCGGTAAAGTATTATTTTTCTATTTCCTCATTGCAATTTTGCGCCTCGCTCGCGTTCTCGCAGAAAGTGCGTTTTACGCAGCAAGACGCACAATGCTCTTTCAATGGATCCCACTGATGCGTTTTATCGATACACTGATTTTTCCAATTTAATCGTTCCTGCCCTTATTCTTTCATGCACCTCACATTTTTGACATTTGAGACTTACGTACGGAAAAACAATAGGCACGTATCATATTTTTACAGCTAATTTTACCGCAAATTTTTCATGTTATTTTTTCCTATATTAATCATTAAGAGATCATTTTCTATATTATATTATGTACGTGGTTTGCACACCAAAAATTTCTTTCATATAAATTGTATAAGAATTAATAATAAAGTAAATTTGAGTATATGGATGATGAAATGATTCAAAGAGGGACTAAGAAAAAGAGAAGGACAGCGAGAGAGGGTGAGTGGGGGTTAGAAGGAATGGGGGGGGGGGGGGGGAATACTAATTTGTAAATGAATATCTTTTTTGTATATGTTGAAAATTGTGAATTGTATTATGATTGGATACATTGTAATATACACATTTTATACATTTTAATTATTTAATAAAATTCTAATATGAAAATACTAATCACAAAAAAGGCATTGTATATAATAGCTTATTGTAAACTACAGATGTTGAACAGTAATATTAGGTACTTATAATGTGCTATTTAACAAATAAATGTATGTTTTACATAATTTCTACTATCCACTTATAGGTCATGATGATCGTATGGGAAGAAATAATGGACCTCATCTTGAAGGAACCAGGCCTCGTGTATCATTTAAAACACTTAGGCCCCATAGAGAACTGTCACGTAATTTAGCGCTGGCAAGCGTAGATGAAGATATTCCAATGACAGGCAACTGTAATAATAATAATAGACAAACGAGACAAGTGTATGTGACCAACATCTCAAGAAGGAAAGAAATGAAAGGATGGCCAAGAATAACTCGAGGAAGAAATAGCCCTCTACCGAACAGAAACTTCAAGGGAGGTCAATCTGGTTCTAGAATACAGCAAACACTTACAATAGGAGAATCTAATTGGTATAGAATCAGTGTAAGTGATAATTTTGTTACATCATAATATATGCTTATATATACATTAAAATTTAAATTAATTTTCTATTTCTGATATTGCTTATGTATTACAGATACCGTATGGACATAAATACGAAAAGGATTACATTTTGAGAACCCTACTAAATTTCATGGCACCTGAAGTGTTCATTCCAATAATGGTAAATATTTTTTTTAACCTCTAATTTTATTGAATATTTATATACTTTTTAATTTGACACATTTAGTAAGCAATTTATAAGTTCTTAATCCTTTACAACAATTACAATATTAAAAGTGAGCAATCAAAGTGATGTAATTTTTTCGTATAAAATGAATTCTTATAAATTAATATACATTTATATAATAAGAATTATCTTTATTTTAATACAAGAAATATATTTATATAATTTATGCCTTCTGATATTGTATCTAATCAAATATGATTGCAATAGGAGTAAAGCTTTAAATCATATAAGGTAGATGTAATACGGTAAAGACAATTTTTAAATTGTTGCTAAATTAAGGAATTTTTTTACAGTATAAGATTATGGCAAACGAAGCTAGCTTTTATGTCGATGATTTCAAGACAGCAAATGCATTACTAAAGTGTGATCGCAAAATCACGATGACAGATGGATTTAAACTACAAGTGAGAGCAAAACCAGGATTTCCACAATGCGAAATTGATGATAAATTGAAGGAACGATTGAAACAAGCTATGTCTAAAAGATATGTGCAAGAAACAAACGCTTTGGATTTGTCGAAGTTTCATCGAGATCCTGGTTAGAATTATGAAATTATAAATTTATTGAGAATAATATTAACTTTATAGATTTATAAGTAACTAATACAAATGACTACATGTATGGAATCTTACAGATCTTATTGGTGATTATTTTTGTGCATTGTTCCGCCCTGCAATGTTAATGACTGTGTTAGATATCGTGGGAGAGCATATACCAACTTTACAAGCCTTAAACTTAGAAGGCAATAAGCTGCAGAGTATTGACAAGCTCAATGTACTAAGTAAAAAATTTCCAAACTTGAAAATTTTATACGTCAGTGATAACAAAGTGAGTACAATAGCTTGTGATTGTATCATATATTTGATTCTATCATATAACACATGAATTATATATTGCAGATCAAGGATATCCATCAGTTAGATGCCATTAAAGACCTAAAATTAGAAGAATTGAAATTGATTGGAAACCCTGTCTGTAACAAGTACAAGTCTCGACAAAATGACTACATTAGGTAATGTATTGTTCTAACAAAATCTTTTCTTTTATTGAAAAGCAGAGTATGGAAAATAAACTAATGTTATTTGACATATAATATTAAAAGACACAATATCGCAACACTATTAATCTTTCTACTGTAATATGTTTAAAGTAGAGATTCTCAAAAATAGTTTAATTCTATATTCTGATAACAGTCGAAAATATTAGTAAAATTACAAATATATAAATAGATAATTAAAATTACATGTTTTCCCAAAATAATTTTTAGACATCAATCTTACACAAAATTAATTTAAATTACATCTATAAAACATTACATAATGAATTTATTTTGAATATTTTTCACTAAATTATTCATATACTTTCTCTTATATTATTTAATAATGAAGCATGTGTGTGTTCTTGTTATTACGATTAAAATGGAACTTGAGGACTTTTCTTTCTCGACCACAGCGACGTTCGGAAACGATTCCCGAGATTGCTGCGTCTGGTGAGTATATGCACTGTTACATATATGTATTGAAAACTATGTACCTTATGTATACACGTACGCATAAATTTTTGTTACATCGTTCGAAAGGACGACACAGAATTACCACGACCGATCGTATTCGATGTTGTTGACGAGGCCGCTAAAGTACCATCATCGCAGAGAATGTTCATTGCTGATACGAAAGCCCAGCAAATTGCAAGCCAGTTTTTGCAACAGTATTTCACAATATTTGATAGTGACAACCGTCAACCTCTACTTGACGCGTATGATGAACACGCGTGCTTTAGTATGACAATAACCACTTCTCACAATAACAAGTAAGTTTTGTTTATTACATATTTGAAAAGCGTATTATACTATCTTATTATTTTTAATTATTCTATTAAAAATATTTTATAAAATATATAATTTTAATATTTTTTTAGAATATTTTTCCTTTAATTACCATATTACTGTAATTAATATTCTTAATATAGAGTATTTAAAAATATTCATATTAAAAATAACATTTTTTTGTTGCTAGGTTAAATGGATATCTCATGGAGAACCGAAACTTGTTCAGAATATATGACACGGCCAGAAGACAGAAACTATTGAAACATGGTAGATTACCTGTAGTTTCTTTCATATCAGAAATGCCGCGAACAAGACATTTCTTAGATACCTTTACCATGGACATCTCTCTTGTTACAGTAAGTTATTAAATTATTCAACAATATTTGTATTGTTATATGTCAAATATTAAGCAAGAAATAGATTAATATTTTTATTATTTATTCACAGCAAGTTATGATGTTCATCACGATAACGGGTTATTTCCAAGAACTTAACAAGGAACAGCCCATTCGCCACTTCAATCGAACATTTATAATTGTTCCGGAAGGTGGCGGATATTGTATTCGTAACGAGCAGTTACATATTAGTCAACCGCCTGAGGCGCAACTGAAACAATTGAACCAGCTACTAAACAGTACTCCGATGCTGAA
The DNA here is from genome assembly GCF_048542155.1 of Nylanderia fulva. Classification (NCBI taxonomy): domain Eukaryota; kingdom Metazoa; phylum Arthropoda; class Insecta; order Hymenoptera; family Formicidae; genus Nylanderia; species Nylanderia fulva. The sequence continues at coordinate 754,487 of NW_028189622.1, forward strand.
TAATCAATCGGAGACACCAGCAATATTGCCACAAACATCAACGGAGCCAGCAAAGCCTATACTTTCGGAACTGAGCGAAGATGTAAAACAGCAGATGACAATGACATTGAGTCAGCAAACGAATATGAATTTAGAATGGAGTCTCAAGTGTTTACAAGAGACGCAATGGAACTACAATAATGCACTCTCTGCATTTCAAGAATTCTTCAAACGTAGTCAAATACCACCAGAAGCTTTTACAAAATAACATTCGTGAGTAAAAAAAATTGGTCACACTGTGATAATAATATTAAAAAACAGAGAATGCGATCTTCTTGTGAAACACACAATTTCGTAATATCATTCATATTCTTTTGCTTTCTCAAGACACAAAGTATATTTATGTTTCACATCAAAACCTAATGATAAAGAAATCGCTTATCCATCTTGTTTTAATTTGCTATTTTAACAGAAATTTTTGCAGTGTGTATGAGGAAAAATTTATTAAAAACTAAGCCAGATTATATTATATAATCTTAATATACGAAAGACAAAGTAATCTTCAATTTAATTGGTTTTTAATAAATTTCTGGCATAAATACTTATACTATTCAGCAGTATCAATTAGAGTATTGTAAAGTTATGAATTTTTAATAAAATTATTTTGAATAATTTTCTATCTAAAAGCTCAGATTTATTTATAAGAAAACTCGAAATAGAAAAAAGTTAAAAAAAAGTAATATAATAGTTATAAAATTAAAAAAAAATTTTTTGAGGTATATGATGATGTTATTTTCTAATTAAATATTAGAAACTGACTATAACTGAAAATACCACCCGCGAAAAAGATTATTCATACATTTTTCATTAATACTGCTGTGTATTAATAAGTGTATATGTATGTGTGTATGTGTGCGTATATTATAATGGAAATGTATAAATGATGAAAACTATCATAAAAACAAAGATTACCAGTGCGTTTGAAGATAAAACAAGACGGATCATATTCTAATTAATACAGACTATCATAATTTAATTATCTAATTAGTACAGAAAAATACTATTATGCTAAATAATTTTTACATTTGGTTATAGATCTCTTTTTCTTCAGGTTTTGATGTATGATAAAAATAAAAAAAAAAACTTAGTTATATTACAGAAAATAGATAGAAATATTAATACTATATTAAAATACAAAGTTTTTAGTATAATATCTAGATACTATAAATACCAAAAATATTTTTTGGTATGTAACGGAATAATCAATAACAACTATTATTCTCTCTTATCACACGCTCTTAGGCGTTTACAACGTATTGTACATTACAAATTTCAATGTATATCATGATCACACACACAATCCTTTTGATTTACATAAAGTACAAAAAAAAAAGAAATTATATTCCATAGTGCTTTTATACTGCCTGTTCATATTAATGTTTTGCGTATACAGTGACGATAGATATATATCACACTATAGAAAATTTTAATTAAACTTGCAAATAAGACAAGTAAAATATTAGATTTTCTGTGCAAAAAAAATGAAGAAAGGACATTTAGGGATATGAGAAAAATATCAACACAAATATATAAAACTTTATTTTATAAAGGATTTTTTATAAATTTGTATAAAAAATTCTTTGTAAGAAAAAATGTATAAAATTCCACAAAACACAATCTCTAGATCAACAAGATACTTAATTTAGCTAGAGACTTCTCTGTAACTGTCTAGCGTCACTGTGTAGTTAACATAAAAATCGTTATATATCAAAAGGATTAAATAGAGATAGATTAAATAGTTCCTTTATATATTTTAATCTGTATTACATTCTTGATCTAATAATATTAGATCTCATTATGCACATGGATTTGTGTCTACAAATATAAGTTTATAGTCTTTAATAATTATTTTAATTAGAAGAATATTTTCTTTTCTTCCGAAAAAATGTTTAAAATAGTGCAATTTTCTAGAAAATGATATACATATGTAGCAAACAATTTTTTGAAATTGTCATTTCACATGTATGACAGTGCTGTAATTTTTTATTAATTATTTTAGGTTGTATTAATCGTTGAAATGTGTAAATCATTATGCATATATCAGTTTAAAATAATTCGATTACATTATGTGAGTATAAATGATTTGCAATGTTCATGTATAAATTCAATTTTTTTTATTTTTTATTTTGCAATACATGTGTTAGCGATTCGCAAAAGCAATATGCGAAACGCAAAATTCTATATATATCAATTTTTTTCTATTAAAAATGTATTACATTTTACACAACACACGCATACCAATACACATGAGCGGAAGAACGAAGAATAAAAAATGAGAAAGGGGCTATTATACAGGACAGTATAAATTTCTAGTCCTGACTTTCTAACTCAAAGATTGATACATGCAATACATCACCGGGAGACGAATCGATTGCGGTTCGAATCCTAAATATCAGGTGGATGTTTATCGCATCGTGAAACGAGAAGCGGAGAAGAGCGGCACAACTTTCTTTTGAAGGATATCAAGTCCTCCAAACTATAAAGAGAGGTTGAACGTGATTACGAGAGCAGCAGTTGACTAAACAAGCATAGCAGCATTTCTACATCTTATGATATATGTATGCAGCTTATATTATCAATCTGCATTTCATCTGTCTTTGGAAGTAGAAAATCACCTGAAAATATGCTTGAAGAAACAGAAATGACCTTGGTGGCGTGTGAATGTGTCATTAATCATATATTTTTATTAATGACAAAATCGCGTAATAGCATTATGATTATAATATTGTTTAAGCAAGATGATTTTGAAAGAAAAAAGAATGCAAATAATTTATACTCACATATTTGTACATGTTATGCACACAAGTATGACAATTTTTTAATTAAAACAAAGTATATGTATACTTTAATTTGGATAACATGCGCAATAAGGAATGTCAAAATATCATTACTTACAATCATAATTTATTATCACAGATTATACAAACAATAGATAACTAGAAAAACCATGTCTTTTATGTTTTTATATGCAACAAACAATTATTAAGAGATCTTTGATTTGTGAGAAACTTGTATATGAATGGAAGAAATCTTCTTATATCATAAATGTTACATAAATATATTATTTCCCAAAGGAAAACATCATTGTAAATATTCATTTTATTAATATTTTTGGTGATAAGAAAATGTGAATGTTATATGAAATAATGTTATAGAAATACACACCTGGTATCATTAATAACACAAATCTTTGTATGGCAATGTACTATAACTATGTAATAATAAAAAGAATAATTTTTTTAAAAAATTATATTTATTTATATATATATATATATATATATATAATCTACAATATAATAATTTACGTAAATATATTTGCAAAATCTACTCTGATACATTTGTGATTTCCACTTTATTCACATCTTCTGTTATCTGTAAAAATGTTTTTATATATATATTTTAATTTATCAATTTCGTATATTATATGTATCGTTTTATACCTCATTCGTCTTTAAAGCAGATAGTTCTTCCTTAGTTATTCTTTTGAAAAAACCTGCCTATAATCGAAAGCAATAATCAATGATCCCGAACGTAAATTTGTACGTAAAAAGTAGTAACGCAACACAGAAAAGACTTACCATACTTAGTATAATAATAACAATATATAATAATATTAAACCCAACGAGACTGATACAAGCACAATCCATAATTGCAGTTTTTGTGTCTTTGCAGTGTTAATCAATTCTGTCGTAAGATTTATATTACGCCTGCAATTGTATATTTCTTAAATTAATTATTATTTACTAAATATCAGTAATTTATTATGACAACAATATCCACCTAGTGTCTACGCTGAAAATCCTATTTGCCGGGCGTATAATTTCGACGTAAGCATCCGTACTGAATTTTACGATCTTTATTTCATCCGATAGTTTGAAAGTATCTTAAATTATATAATCATTAAAAAAAATAAAAAATATCCATAATAATGACTCATTAGAGAAACTACGATATTTTTTTTTCGTTCAAGATAATTCCCTACCTTTGAGCTTTGTAACGTTGAGAATTAATTTCATCGTTAATCTGCCGACATCCTGACGTGTTTTTAACATACTGAGATCGCAGTATATCGTCGAACAATTGACACCGTATATTGAACAGTTCAAATATACAATGTTACTTTCTCGTACTGTCAGATTACCATTTGATACTTCTGATTTCACTGTTCCCGCATTATACAATAATTGTAACATACGAATCGTCATGCTCATACGATCGTTCACATCTCTCTTGAAGATATCGTGCGCTATATTTGGTAGTGTTTCGTTATCCGAATCATACGCGTACAAATCAGATGCTGTCTCCTCTCGAAACCAATTTTGTTCCACTAGATCTATCCCGCTCGATATACAGTTGTAATATTTTCCAGATATAAATATCTAAAAAAATATATTTAAATATCTTTATGAATTTCTTTAAAAAAATAATATTGTAACAGATAATTGTGATAATTTTCTATATATTAAGTTGTACAGAATAAATACCAACCCGTGGTTTATATAAGAATACTAGAGAACCTGTGTCTTCTGTGGCAGCTGGTACTTTAACAGTAAGACGTGCCTCGTCTATTGACGTTGCACCGAATTTTAGGATCTGATAAGTATGCTGAAACGTTATATTTAATTGATCCTGATCCAAATTAGGTAAATAATAACGTTCTTCAAGCGTTTTCCTGTAACAATTATGTATCTGTTATTATACAAGATATATTTTCCCCTTTTTTTAAATACTGACCCATTTATTGATAAAGACGCCTCACTAAGTAAAGTAAGCGAAGATTTAATCATATGGGTGCCATGATTTACGCTACGAGTTTGTATTTCCGTATTGAACTCCAGAATATGTCCGTGCAATAAACTGTCAGTTAAATGCTTCATATCCAGATCCAATTTTACAACTTTCTGCAAAAATAAAAATTAATTTTTTGAGAAAAATGTTTCTTTTAATATTTTTGTCCTTGTTAATCCTAGCACTGATTTACTCGAAATAATCGACAAGACGATATAGCGCTCTATTTTTATTGATAATATACCTGTTCATTCATTCCAAGCGGATTACCGACATTGCAAATAATTTTCAAGTTATCTCCATCTGTGTCCTCTTCGCAAAATGGTAAAATACTACGTAATATTATACCTTCCGGGAGGATAATTACAATTATCATAAGATACGCCGGTTCAGCTCGATTCTCCACGTGTATTTTGAAAGTAATATCATTAGAGCCAATCACCCATGAATTATTCTCCCTATATTTTATATTTCAATAAGACATAGATGATCCTTTTTGTGATAAACTTTTAACTCGATGTTACTTGCCTGACTCCCGCGAATTTTACTGTTGCAGATATATTGGAATTGCAAACTCTGTCCTCTCCACATCCAATATCGAAGGGAAGCAAAAGCGTTTGCGTACTTTTCGATTTACTGCTTTTACTCTCAATAGGACATACCTTGCAGAATTCAGACGCAGACGAATCGTTATATGTAAAATTGTGAGTTGCATAAATAGCGATTGGTTCGATAAAGTCTTGAATATTGTCCTGCATTTTGTCAAGAAGAGATATCGGTTATTATTAAAAAATTGCATAATACGACATTGAACATATAAATGTTTAATACCGAAAGTGTAACACTGGTATTTACACACATATGAACGGGAGGCTCCATTGAGAATAATTCCAATAAAGTCTTCTTGGTACGTTTATATCTCTTGTCCACAATAAGGGAAATCTTGAAAGCTATAAATTATACATTAAAATATATATTGTAATATAAAAAATAACAGTAATTTATTGACACTTTATTACAGCTTACCACGTGTATTTGCTATGTCGTAGCCGTGATAATCGACACACACTCTAATGAAAAAATCGCTGATGTTTCTTTGTAAAGTACTCGGAACAGTGTAAATGGTCAAATTTGTTTTTACGACTGGTTTGCTTCGAAGTACCACGGCATGTCCTGATTTATACGCGCCTATTGCGATGTCTACATACCTATACAAATCAGAGAACGTTGCAAATAATTAAAAATGAGGAATTCTAAAGGAGTTTAAATATGTTTTAATCCTTAAAAGGTACAGATAAAATTATATAACAAGAAATATTAAATCTGAAGATGAATCTATAAAGATATTGCGAATCTACATGTTATATTTTGTTTTAAGAAATAATTATTGCTCAAATTTATATGATATATATATATATATATATATATATATATATATATATAAAGTTACATATAATGATTTACCAACCCATTGTTATCTATATCGATTGGTTCGGATATCGAAAATCCAAAAGTTTGTATATCCACTCCTTTCGGAAGATTACGACCTGATTGCATTTTGACTCTTTGCGACACGAGAGGTCTTACTTTGTCCTTTAAACTTGCATCGCCATTATAAATGTAAATTACTCCAGATTCCTCCCAGGGTGCACCCACGATAATGTCTAGAATTCAGCATAAATAACGTATCATTACAGGTTCATCTGAGACATTGGAGAAATAATTTCAAATTTTAATTATAGGTGCAGTTTAATCACCACTAAATCCATCTCCATCTAAATCGCCGCTTGCTACCGCATAACCGAAGAGCGCATCCTCGCTAAGGCCTTCCAAAATGGTGATTGCCTCGAATTCTTCCTGTATCAAAATAAACTTGATGAAAACCTTCTATATAATATCAGAAAAATACTGATACTCTTCACTCGTTTTTATCGAGTATTTGCATTTAATTCCCGAGGGAATAATTTTCGTACAACAATAATAAAAGTTTACCTTCGGACTACCTAAATACACGTGGACTCTGCCGTTATCGTTTCCCCAATGCGGTGCTCCGATTACGAGATCATGCAGGCCATCCTTGTTTAAATCACCCGTAGCCAAACTCGCTCCGAAAAATTCGCCGATGTAAGTGCCCCAAAGACGGGTGATCATAGAATTTTTATCCGGATTAACTATAGCGACCTATTGCAAAATATTTAATGCATCACAAATTGCCATACTATAAATATAGCTCTCGTTTTCATGTACAGATAAAAGTAATGTTTTACCTGTCCCACATAGTCCCATCCTGGATCTGCGCAAGCATAAAGAAGTTTATTTCGGTCAAAATAGTATCCCGATGTTACCGCGTAGCCTGCAATAAAGATATCTTAATTGAAATTCATCCATCATATGTGATGAAAGTTTTCATTATAGAGAGAATTCGTACCAAACTGCGATAAGTTGTCGTTTACTGGAATATGTACAGTTTCCGTATATGTCTGAAAAAAATTACGTCTCGCAAAATATGCTATATTGATGCTGCCGCTGATATCGTCATTTGGTCTTCCTACGATACGATTTATTGCTCCTTCACCCTGATAATTAAATTACTTTGTCATTAATGCAATATAATGAAAATTTTAATAACAAATTTAGCAAAAGAAACCTGTCCATTGTATCAAAAAATAAAGAAGAGTACATGAACTGTTAATAAATAATGTTAATCATATATACCTGCAGTGATCCAAAGGTAACGGAGAAACCATGGATTGGATCAAACCATGCATCTTTGCTGTAATCTAATGTATAATTTAATATTAATTTATAGTGTATATATTTAATATTAATATTAATATTAATATTTAATATTAATATTATTCTCAAAAAAATATGGTGTATCCATTAATTATATTTTTCTACTAAATATAAAGTGCAAAATTAATAAAAAAAAATACAACTAAAAGCCATAGAGAAAGGCATTAAAAAGCGACAGAGAAATAACTACTACCAAAATATTCAATTTCAGACATTTCTGCATTTAATCTTGTCGACAACATCTGATTGCTGTAGCACATGCCCTGCATAGTTTCCACGTAATTATTCCCCTTGAGTATAATGCTCATAATTGTTCGTGGTGCGCATATCTATATGTAATGAGATAAATAATTAAAAGTTGTCACAAAACGAGGATGTATTTATATTAAAATTTGTTTAGACATTTTTTTAGTACCGTGAAAAAACCACTGTTTCTATCTATCGACATTGCACCACCGAACCAGGAATACTTCTTCCTTATATGTGCGCGCAAACCAAGTTGACTTATATATATTTCTTCATCCCTGACAACAGCAGGTTTGATCTCAATACACGGGCCCGGCAAATCACACCGATAAACCACACCAGGTTCGTTTAAAAAATTCATTCGATCATGCGATGGCTGCGAATAATTTCCTCGAGGTGCTCCTATGAACAGCCTATAAAAATAAAACAAATACATGTTTTTATATGGCTTTATAAAAAACTATAAAAACATCTTATATTTTATAAATATAATCAGAATTATATAAAGTAATCAGAGTTGAACAAAAATACTTTTTATAAAAATTAATTGATATACATTACCATGAAGAATTCCGCAACGAGTCATGATGCAACAGCACTGAATAGCCGAAATAACTGCGTTCATATCTTGTATAGAAATATTCATCCGCATTAGTAGCACTATTCGGATATAATATTGGATGATTTATATCAATGTTATACGCAGATACAATTAAAATATTAGAGATTAATATGAATCTTATCATCTCGCAATATAATTATTTGTTAACGATTATACACTTGGTCAAAATACTTGAATAATTATATAATACTCCTTTGTAAAATATAACATAATATTATTGAATGAAAATATCGCAATTTTTCTTATGTTAGTACATTCCAAAATTATAAAATAATTTTTATTATATTTCCTCTGTATTTGTAATTGAGTAGCACAGAACTTAACAAACAATAGTATGATTTGTCACTGACTAATTGATGAAATATAAATGAATAAATAATATGACTGTGCCATCAGAAGCAGAAGTACAGGAAGGACGATGATAAGACAATCTCAAATCACATTAGGCTATTCGTCATTTATCACATTAATAGAATTTTTGCGTAATTCGCATCCTCCAATTATATAGTAGACCTTATATACTATATATATATATATATATATACCATATATATATATATATATATATATATATAGACCTTATATACTATATATATATACCATATATATATATATATATATATATATATATATATATATATAAACTATAATAATCTATAATTTAAGAGATTAATGGAAGATTATAAATAATTTATATATTGTACATTTATTTTAAAAAATGTTTTATTCACAAATATAAATTTTCTTATTTAAAATAACTATGTACATTTTTTCAAATCAGATTAACAAAATTAATGAAACAAGAAAACAATTAAAATAAAACAATTTCGTATGATTTTATATTAAACATGATACTATACAATATTTACAGAACACTACATATTTCCATAGATACATTTATAATAATACTTTAATTAACTATTTATAATCTCAAATCTATAAATATATCTATATAAACTACATTTCTTTTTGTACTGAAAAAAAATAAATATATTGAAATTTTACTCACAGTTTAAGAATATTTTAATCTTTGAGAAAAAACTATGTTCATTGAGGCACGATAATTGGACGAAAGTCATTTGAGTCTTTGACTCTTCATGAAATGATTCCTTTCTGCCTAAAGTAAATTTCTTGTTCTTTTGGTGATCGTTGATAGAATTTATTTCTAGGATCTACTGCTGGCAATATTGGACACTGTAAATCAAATTAAAGAATTTTTATATGTACTATGTTAATAAAATAGTTTGTAGCAGATAGTATACAAAATGCAATAATGATAGTATTAATATGCATATAAGTTAAATAACATACTCCTGAATCTTTTCGTAATTCTATTGCCTTTGTCATTTCTTCGTTCAAATTTTTTTCTCTGTCTCCATGACTAGGATGTGATGATATCCATGATAATTCTGGAGGCAACAGATGCATTTCCGTAAGTGTTCTCATTGTAGCCCAAAATACAACTGCTTCACGAATATCAATACAAGCCTGTAAAAAATGGATATTATGCATATTTATCATGAACAATAATAATTAATTTTTAATATTAAATAAGCAATAATATAAAATATAATATTAAACTTTTATACACAACATTACATATGTACCTTTGCAGCCAGTGCAAGTCCTACTTCATCAGCTTCATTCTCCAAGACTCTACTATATGGAAGTTTGTACATAATATTCACAATTCGTTCTCCTATTATGTGAATTATAGCAGCTGTTACATCAGGAAATAATGCCCAAACCAATAAAATAGGTATTGCTATCAAAAAGTCCCACAATAGCTGATCAGACAATGACTCAAGCTGTTGACAGAAATCAGCAAAATTCATCATTGTAATTTCATTATAATGAATATGTTTAAAATTTTCTAGTATTACTTACCGAATGTAAAAGCAAAGAGTGTGCCATTTCATGTGCTAAAACAATACCTAATTGATCATCATTTTCAATAATTTTTAAAATATCCAAGGAGACAAAGATATTTCCACCCTAAAAAATACAAAAGAAGTAAAAATTTAGTATATAAAAGATCTTATTGAATATATTGCTGTATAATATTAATATATTTACTGGTAAGATGTATGAATTTGATAGTGGTGTATCAATAACAGTTAAAGTCCATTGTGTATCTCTTATCGACTTTAAGTCTTTATTAGCTGTCACAATTTTTTCAATCACCCTTAGGAGTCTCTTATAAGCAGGATGAGTCTTCGGTACCAAATCTTTTTTGTGAGCTTCTAAATGCTGAAATAAGATGATATAAACTTGAAAAATATTTTCAAACACACAACATCTTTTAGATCTTTAATATATATATATTTTTTGAATATTATATCATTTGTACTTACAACTTCAAGAACCATCTTTCCTAATTGGTTCTCCTGTTCCTTATTAAAGATGATAAATCTTGAGCGTTTGGTCAATGGATCAGTTTCGAGATGTGTTACATAATAGAGAAATAATATAAGACCGTACAGTCCAAAACAGCCTTTTAAACAATTTAAATTAATGAATATAATAAAAAGTTGTATTATAATGAAACTATTTAGCATTCTCAAGAGAATTCACCTAAAATTACATTGCTCCTGTCCTTGACCCATCGTTTGTATTCTCCCTTTTCTTTCTCAGACTTGCGGGCCCACCATTTCTTTATTCCACGTCCCATCAGGAACGCACCAATGCGTAAGGCAGGACGTAAAAACATAGCCACGAACGGTGGAATATGCAAGCTTGGTGTAGTGCGAAAATTGCATTTTTGCAGAGTAATTAAGCACTGTAATTTTCTGCAGTCAGCTGTGTTTCGACCAAGAATTTTCTTACGTTGCCAAGTGTGATTTCTTGTAGAACGAACAACGAATAAATGCTTCGTTGCACTTCGCTGAATATTGATCTGACACAAACTTCTTGATACCGAGAACATACTAATAAAGTTAATATATAAATAATTATATAATAATAAATAATTAGATTCTCAGAATAATCAGAATAAGAAAAGAAATATATACTTATATATCGAAGAGATTAACAGGAGTAATTTGAATCCGAATCGTTTGTTTTATACTTTATACTTTTATCATTGATCTTTGATTTTTATTATCTATAAAACATTTTAGCAGTATATTTTGAAAAAATATTTTAAATAAAAAACGACCAATACTGGATAAAAAATGATTCTCAGATTCTTCACAAATATTTAGTTTGAGTTTGCATTTTGAGTTTGTTCTTTGTTGCTGCACTGGTAAACTGGTGCAATAAATTAAAGTGAGACAAGTATATTTTGTTTCACTCTAACTTACTGCACCAGGGTGCACTAGTTTACCAGTGCAGCAATAAAGAACAAACCTTCTATTTCTCTTAGACCATAGAAAAAACAATTTAATAGATAGGTAATCTGTGTCTCGATATCTACCGGAGAAATAGATTTTCAAACACAATCTATTCAAAGTTTGCTGTTCATGGCTGTTTTTGTTTAGCCGCGATTGTTCGATTGTGTTTTTATAATTTATAAAGTGATATATTTATATATAATAAATTACAGTGCAACGATTTGCGCGTAATATTATAATAAGCATGATAATTTATTTTTCTATAAACGGAAAAGTAACTAGTTGACATGTCTTCTTTATTGAAAGAAAACAAATTTAACTGCCGGTTAGTTTTATGGTTATAATACATAAAATAATATATTAATATATAAAATATTACATAAAATAATGAACAGCTGGAAATAAGTTTGCTTGTAATAAGTAGCTTCTTTTTTTAATGATATAATTATAGAATTATAATAATATATATATATATATATATATATATATATAATTGTAGTATAGAGAGATAATAGAAGAGAAATATTTGCCTTATGATATTTTAATAATGATTTTAATAATGATAATTTAATAATAATTTATACTTTATAGAGTTAGTTCAGTGCTAAATAAGAATGTTCAATCTTATGGAAAGATGTACATGTTTGATAATTCCAATGAAACGTGTTGGAACTCTGATGCAGTGAGTAATTAAACTTTTGAACAAAACTCTTATTAGAAATTAACGTGATGAACAATATATCTTACAGGGAAGTCCACAATGGATTATAATCAATTTTGAAGAAGAATGCAATATTTCTAGTTTCGAAATAGAATTCCAAGGTGGATTTGCTGGAAAAGATTGCCATGTAGAGGCTGGCAATGATGGAAAAGACATAACAATTGTGGAAGCATTTTATCCAGATGATACCAATAAAGTACAACGATTCAATTTAAAGAATCAGATTAAAGCCAAGACTTTTAAATTCGTATTTAATCAAAGTACTGATTTGTTTGGCAGGATTATTATATACAATTTGTCATTATACTCGTGATATTAAATATTTAGTATTTTTATAATAGTATATACGATGCAAAAGATGTTCACAAAAATATTACATTTTACGGGCAGATCTATTTTATTTAATTCTGCAATATATTATACAATTTGTTCTATTTTCATTTATTAATACATGATAAGCAATATTAACTAAAAGTATATATAAATTTATTTGTTATTTTCTTAATTACATAAAGATTAATTGAAGTTAATTTATTCTATAACTAAAATTTTTATTTTATTTGCATTGTATTATTCTATTTTCTAACTATTATGCAATAATAATTAACATATTGTACACATAGTGTTACATATGCATTACCTATTGTATATGTAATAACATGTAATATTAAACATAAATGATGACTATAAGTTAATAAGAAAATAAAATTATTTTAATGTTACAAAAAACACAATTATTATGTAGTTTTTCTTATGTCTCGTTTACAATTGGTTGAGCATTGGCTGGTCGAGCTGAAAAAAGTAATATATATTTTTTATAACATTTATGTTTATCTTCATTATATTTTGTAATTCATCAGTCTTACTTCCGCAGGCTAAAGGCTGAAACTTGATATCATCAACAGCAAAACCTCCATTACTAGCACTTCCTTCGAGAATAAGTCGATATGGGGTTCGCGCTTCAATCGTCACTTGGGCTGGCATCCAAACTGGCCGTGGATTATTCAATCCTTTAGCTGTCAATGACCATAACTGTAATAATGAAGGTGACAAGTTTGAAATAAAAGTACATACTCCATTTCACAAAGAAAAGTAATACTCAATTTGTCCATTTGATACTAAACGTAAAAAGTAAAATAGAGATTGAAAATTATTAATTAAAATTATTAAAATATTAATTATTAAATTAAATATTTTTTTGCAATAAAATCAAAGATGAGTTAATACATTATAAGTGATATTCAATTTATATAGAGTTAACATATTATTAGTAATATTCAATTTATATAATTATATTCTATTTTTTCAATTTTATAGTTTCAACATATGTACCGATTGTTCCTGCTCCTCCTCATCTTGGCTTTCTTCATCAGCGCTCTCGCTGGGCATCTTGATCACTCGCAAAGCAGTGGATTCTTCCACACCAAAGGCAGCGTACCAGAAAGTAAAACACATGAACTCTTCATCGGGCGAAACGTTGATGACGGGCGATCGCAATTGAACCTCCGTCGATTGCTTATTTGTCGTGAAAATGTCGAAGAAGACGAAATCACCAGACGCGCCGAAGGTTCCTATCCAATAGTTGAGCCGGTCGATGAGTTTGAAACGCACGCTGCCACATCACAGATCGGTTATTTGCGGATACAGTTATGTTTTCCCATCCACACAAATTCTTCTCGAAACTGCAATCCTCCGCGCGAACGGTTGCACTCAATGGTTTTACTGTAATGTATGTAAAACATAGATTTATTATTTAAAGTAAGAAAGAAAATACTGGTATTGTGTGCTAACAAATCATTAATTTTTTAGGAGAAAGAGAAGAAATAAACTCGAAAAGGAAGAGAAAAATATTTACCGGTGCAATTGCCTGTATAAAAGGAGATATCATCGATTCCTATGCTACCACTCGCTCTATTCGGACCCCATGTGCCCTCGAAGATGATATTGAAATTCGTCTTTTCATTGATGTTAGCCTGAGCAAAACTCCACGTGGGACCTTGATTGTTGTACAGCTGCCATATCGGTTTGGCTTCCGTCGAAATATCGCCGACCGCTTGCACATATAATCGTAAGACTCCTATAAAATTGGAAAACATATTTTACCTATTTAAAGAATCAATCTATTCCGCGTCAAATTTAATTTTTAGATTTTTTTGTAAAAATTAATAATTAAGAAAAATGTTCCAATTAAATTTCTAATTTTTAAATAAGAATTAAAAATCTCTAAGCTAAATTTTTAAAATTAATTTTGCGATTTCAAAGATAAAAAATTGGATTTTACTGAACAAAAATTTTCTTAATTTTCTCTGTTAAAGGAAATCTACTCACCCAAACTGGGACCTGTGGAATCGATAAATGGCTCGAACATAAAGTACCAGAACGTAATGCAGAGCGGTTCTTCGCTGCCCTTCATCTCTCGACTAACTAATTGAGCGGTACCACCTCCGGACGATCGCGAGGCACCCCGAAGACGTGCGAGTCCTAGAAAGAATTCGTTGCGTCGATTGATCGTGTGTCCGTTACTGTACGGTTTCCTCTGATTTCTCGGGCTTAACACCTGGGTGGACACTCTCTCCCATTCGACGCGATCCGGATCCCGCGAATTGATCCACTCGCATTCGTCGACCTCGAAAGTGCAATCTCGTGGAATCGGACCGGCTACTTGCGGCGAAACTTTCGGACCAACATAAAATATTAGAAGAAAATTTGCAGAGACATTGAAATTTAATTTTCAATCATTAAAATTTTAATCGAACTTCAAGAACCTACCAGGACAAGCACCTGGCCCGTACGAGATATCATCGATAGCGATATCTCCCTGACCCGTATTCCCTACCGATGCTTCGAAAATTAGCTGAAAATCATCGAGGGAACTAATAGTGACTTGCGACATGAACCAGGCATTGCCGGCATTTCCAGAGAGACTCCAGATCTCCTGAGTGTCCGAACTGCGAAAGTGACGCAATAGGAGCTTCAGAAAGCCTACTCCGGATCCAAACATGTGAAACCAGAAGTGCATACACATTGGCGTATCAGCGCTAGTTGGCGGGAAGCTCGCGCTTATCAATTTCGCCGTGTCACCGGGTCTTCGTGGAAAGCTGGAGTCGATGAAAGCGTAACCACCTGCTGTGGCACGGTCACTGGAACTGTCCATTGCTGGCCCGGTCGTGGGATTTCCGCTTCCGCGACTCTGAAAATGTGCTTTCTCAAGGTATCCATTGCAAATAATTTATAATATATTATATATGATATATAATATATAATACATAATATTATATATAATATATATTTTATAAAAAAGTGAAAGAAACAATCTTTGTAAGAAACTTTTATATATATAATATTCTCTATTATATTATCTTTTTTTCACTTTGATAGTTCACTCACTATAGTCCAGTCAAAATCATCTTCCGCGTCGTTGTTCCAGTCGCAGAAACCACCGGCAAAGTTGCAGAATCCAATACATGACGTACCAGCTTGTAAATCTATGTCATCGACGGCAATATATCCACGATAGAGACGCGATGGGTCCGTGGAATCCACCGGAACGCCTTCAATAATCACCTAATTACCAAGATTTTGCCTGAGATTTTACAGAGATATTTATAATAAACTATTACACGAGACGTAAGAAGAATGATATTTTGCAAAAGAACAAAAATATATATCTATGAATAAATTTGCATACTTCTAATTAGTTGTATTAACTTATTCGTCAAATTATCATATTTTAGATGTTAAATTCCCATCATATCATTTGGATATAAAAAAATAGCTCTCTCAGAGTACAAATTTATTGATGTCAATTTATATTTGCTAATTAAATCTCTGACTGATTATAAGAATCAAGTTATATATAATAATGTACCGAGTGTATCTCAGGATAAGTGTACAATATTTGAGCTTGCTGCCATACTCCAAGTGTGTAATATTGTGCGTGCCATAGTACGCGCTCTTCCACGATTTCTACTGGTTCGCAGGGTCTCGTCACTGTGACATTGTCTATTCGAGGCAATTCCTCGGTTTCTTCCTTCTTAAATGAGAACTCGTCTACTCCGAGATGAAGCAATACCCGTAATCCTGCAATACTGAGACCATCCATGGTGTATTTGAACATGAAACAGGTACCAGTGACTCCAGTGCTACCCAGCTGAGGACTGTGAAGAAGACCTCCCGGGCTTCTGAACTTCAGATCTTTTGAAGATATCTCGGATGTCTCCAGAAAGGCATATCTAATACAATAATCCTCAAAATTATTCATTGAAACATGAATAGGAAATTAAAGATAGCTATTACATCTTTCTGGAGTATGTAATGGTATGTGAAAGAAAAATATTATTTATTTCTTAGCACAATTTTATATTGAAAATAATTAATTTTTTTACTGTTATTTTTCTTGAACATTTTTCTTCAATCTAATTAATCTTTACCCTCCGTCCATAGTGTTGGTCGTGGCGTCAGTCGATGGTCCACCTACCCAGTTTGTACCCATGCCTGTACCTGAAATCCAGTCCAAAGCGCCATTACCATTTTGCCACTCGCAAAGTGGCATTGATGGAACCGGTCCGAAATCGCAGAAGACTTCATCAACGGTGACCGTCGGAGGTGGTGCGGTAATCGTAGGATATCTTACAAATATAAAATTACAGGTATGTACAAGACCATTTAATCTTACATAATTACTATTATCATAGTTTGTAAATTATAAAATCGTTTCTATTAAATAATTACCCATATTATTACATTTAAAGCACAATCAAAATTAACTGAAAAATATAATTTTATATTCCTGAAGCATAATTAAGAAACCAACTTCCTTTTTATCACCTATTTATTACTCAACGTTAATAAATCTCTTATTCCTTAGGCTTTTCTTCATAATGCTTAAAAACCTTTGCGTGGAAGAATTTCTTTGCGCAGTAGGATGCAGAGATCTGGGTGATAAAGATGTTTCTGTGGTAAAAGGCGCTGTGCTGCGGGTGGGCAGGATATCCGGTCTGCCTGGCCATTGCCTGGGTTCGATGCGCTCCACTTCGTCCAGCGGTTCGCGATCGCGATCGACGGAATTGATGACGGGAGGCTGACCTGGATCGACGCCGGATTCTGAATCGTTCATCGCATCATTGAAGTCTTCATTGCTTGCGGTGTTTCTCGTCGAACCGGAAGTCACATTAACTGCGCCCACAAGATCGATTTGTTCTCCGAGCATAGCCGCTGGATACCAAGTCATACTCCAAGATAAGGAATACGACCAGCAGCTCAGTAATAAAATCCACCACATGTCTGGATACGATTGCACTATCTGAATTCACTTTGCCTATAAAGTGAGTTAGAATTAGACTCATCTAAGATTTTTAAGTTGTAAAATAAGTGTTAAATAAGTTCTTTCTTCGTAATCTTAAAGTTCTATTTTAAAATATCAGAAACTACAGATTTTGCAGTTTAAAATCTAACATTTTAAAATTGAAATAGGTATATATACATTTTCGTGTGTTTTCTTTTTTTTGTTGTTTTAATTATTGTCAAATTGAATATTTAATTTTATGAATTTCTCGCGACTTTTTTTAATTCACCTATTTCTTGCAGGATTTGCACTTGGATGCATACGTCATGTATCGTTTATTATTCGATCATCGGAATCTTCGAAGACCATCAACGATGATTTTGACATGGAGTTCGTCTGGCAGAATACTTTTCCCTAAAGTATACAAAGGAACTGTTTCATACGTAAAATACGATAACCGAATTATTGGAATAACGTTAAATGACAAAGATCAACTTTAAATCGATGGATTAAACGCAAGAGATAAAGCCACACTTTGTGTAAGCTCTATTTTAAATACCAAAAACTATATCTTACTTATGAATTGTTAGCTTATTTTTGCATTATACTCTTTGAGAACTCTTCTTTTATTTTCACTGTCGCGAACAAATGTTCGGATGGCACTAACAGACTGACAAAGTGATATCTGTACAAACGAAATGCAAACTGTAGGGTTTTTCAGGACCGCGATGGAACGAAGCGGTGTATCCACGTAGTTCCGGCCTTAACTTCCGGTCGTTACGCTTCCAGTATGTTTGGGGCTCGTTCGTCGCGATAGCCAGTCGAACAATGAAATTCCATCGAAGCAGAGTGCCGTAATAACGTCGAGATTAAAATCTGAGCATTTCCACTAGCGGTAAATCGGTTCCGCATATCGCTTCCGAAACGATGGGTTTTCAATCAGTAGACATAATGTGCGTTCAATCATTCATAATTTAATTTACAGAGGATTAATGTAGAGCATAATTACTTAAAAAAACACAGCTTACGTTATACGATATATTATAAAATATGAGAAATTATTAATTCAAAGAATCGCATATCACATGTATAGTTTTTTAGATATCACAATATACATAATATAAAGATAAAAACATTAATACATTATTAATAATATTTTTAAAAAAGTTTTATATGTGTTAAAGAAAAATGGAATAATTATTGAGCTATAATATAAAAATACAATTAACACGCGATAAAAAACTTTTATAAAGCTTAATCAATATTCTTCATTTAATGTATATTTTTTTTCATTCTAAAAATGCACATTAAATGAAGAATATTGATTGAGCTTTTATAAAAGTGCTTTTTATCGCGTGTTAATTGTATCTTCGTATCACAACTCAATGATTTTTCCATTCCTTCTTTAATTTATCTATCTAAAGATATTTATCCATCAGTGTTGTTTTGGTGAATTTAGAAATTTTAAAAAAAGATGCGGCCCAAAGTTTTCAGATTCTCGTTCGGCGACATTAATATTACGTCCGAGATTTAAATGTACTCGAATGATGTAAGGGACAAGAAAAGGGCAAAGTACGAGCTGATCAGTGCTGGGTCGACACGCACTTTGTTTCCTCAACATTTTCGATATGAGATTAACGAGGATTGCCGATGTTTGTGGTGGTAAAGGCCGTGGTGGACTGTTGTATACTAATTTCGTAATTTCCTCTAGACTCTGAAATAAAAAATTGAGAACATACTTTTACTCGTAGGGATATAAAGAGTACAATCTATTATAATGAAACAATACACATTGTAATTGTATTGTACATTTTCAATCACAATTACATTTATATAATTATATATATTTATATATATATATATATATATATATATATATATATATATATATATATAATTTATATGTATAATACTTTATTATTATATATAACTTATATATTAATTTATATATTTTATATATAATATATATACATGTATATATATATATATATATATATATATACATAATATAAATATATATTATAACTACTATATAATTTAATTTACACTTAGAATTTTACAATTGTAATAGTAAATTGCAAAATGTAAATGTAATGTAACTAATATGTTCAAAAATGGATAAATAAAAATATATTTTTGTCGTAAAATTGACTCATTGATGCACATTGACAATACACAATGACTAATACTCGCAATTAAACAATTTAATTTACCGTAGCTGGAAATGGAAGTCTTTTCGTAATCATTTCGTATAGTATAACGCCCATGCTCCATATGTCACACTTAAACTCGTACGGTTGTGCAGTGAGCATTTCTGGAGCCATATAATAATAAGATCCTGCGTGACAACTTATAGAATCTCTACAAAACATAATATGCAGAATAAAACAAGAGAATTATTACTTCATGTGGATATTAGTAGGCATTCGTTGTAATTTCAAAAGAATAGTTTAATACACATATCCTAATTAAATGATTAATGTGTGAAAAATGAATAAAAATATACTTTTTTTTATTGTAAAGTTTACTTATCAATGCATACTCTTGAATACTTTTTGCGAGACCAAAGTCACCGATTTTAACGATATCTCCGCGGCTACCAGTCAACATGATATTTTCCGGTTTTAGATCTCGATGAAGAATTTTGTTTGTGTGAATATGATGTACTCCCAAAGTAACTTGCGAAAATAAGTATAGTGCATCCTAAGAAAATAAGATTTCTTTGATATATTTTTCTCTTTTACAATTAACATAATTAAAGAAATTCAACATATTAAACAAAAAAAATTTTGAAAGATTCTTTTTATTAATTATCGCTGTAATTGCACTCTATCTCCCATATTACTATATCATCTATAATTACCTCCTCTTTAAGTGGTATGTTTCGTTTTTCCAGCAAATCTTTGAGAGTACATCGAGTTGCATATTCCATAAGAATATAGCTGTGATTATCTTTCTCCCAAGCTCCATAATAAAATACTATATTTGGATGTCTCAATTTTTTCAGGCATTGTATCTCTCCTAACGCTCTCTGAATTATAAAATAAATGTCGAATTTTATATATATTTTATTCAAATAGAAGAATTGATATTTTACGATTATATACCTTGGAGGGCGAATAGCTTGTCGCATTTAAATCTTGTATTTTTATAACAAACAGCTTTAAATCTTTCTTTCTTCTCACTAAGTACACAGTTCTAAAAGAACATATCTAATTATATTCCGTAAAAAAAAAATATATATATATATATTCGTTATACATATATATATATATATATAAAACAGTTATATCCATGTCCAAATATAATAAATATCTATAACACATATAAAACATCTCCCTCGTTATGCAAGAGTTCAATAATATATACCCAAACGTTCCCTTGCCGAGTGTACTTTCGAATGTATAATCGTCGATGGATGCATCCATTTTCACTTTCACAAAACAGTAAAAACTTTAAATTATTTTATTTAAAAGTGTTGAAATAATTCAACGTGTCTGCTGACACGTAACTCCTTATTGATGAACTCCAGTTCGTTGTGATAGACTATAGACAGTGACCTTTCTGTTTATCCCAAATAAAAACAAGCACAAATATTGCGACTTTCTTAATTTAATCAACACAAATTTATATGTATTGCTTACATTATATGTACATATATAAAATACAAATTTGCTTCAATCAATGTCAGATATATAACAAAATATAAATAAAAGTTTAAATAAATATCAATTTATTCTAATTAAAAATTAAGACTTACGTGTGATAAATTTTAGTTTTCAATAAAAACTCTCTCAATTATTTTTCTACAGACTTTAAGTTTAAGAAAATTTCTGACTCATTAAAAATATTTTATCGTAAAAATTAATTCAATTAAATTTAAGTAAAAAATATCGAAATTTAAATTTATAATTTAAAATAAAATTTGACATCAAATTTATTATTTATATTATGGCAATAACATTAAATTAAGAGAATGGTTATATTAAATATCAATAAAAATTATAATTATAATTATATATATATAGATGATACTTTTTTTATTTTGCTTCTGTTTTTTTACAACTGCAATGCAGATTTCTCTAAAGCATTGTGATCTAAACTATATTAAGGAAAAACATCACGATTTTATCAAACATATATATGTATATGTTTCTTTTACTTAAAAATTGCATAGTTTTATGAATGATAAATGTCAAATCCCAAAACACAGAAAAGTATAACATTAATCGTGATAAAACGTGGTTATCATACCAAAAAAAAACAAGAAATTTTCTTCAACAATATCAGAATGTGATGCAAACTATTTTTATCAATTTATAATATAAAGGTACACTGCGCAACAAAAAAAAGTTACGCGGCTACTTTATTAGTCTTAACAAAGCGCCTAATGACGTATGTACTAAAAAGTGCCATACGTATGTAATTGTAGCCGTATTGTTGAAAGAGAGATAAAACACGAAAGAGACAAGATAAAAAGAAGAAAACCAAATAGTGATTATTGCAACATTTACTCGAGGATAAGAAAGCAAATCACCTTATGCCCTAGCACAATATGGGATTAGATGATACTGCAATATATAAATGTAATATATATTTATACTCTGATATTTTTTGAACTTTGTCGTTACCGACTGCATTTCAAGAATTGTTAATAGCACTAGATTCTATCGTATTGGCGCCATCGCTTCCGGCAGACACGCGTGACTGCTTCAGACTATCCAAATATTCCTGCTGCGAAGTCGCCAACACTTGTGAAAGTATATGGCTGTCTTCCCAATCTGTCAGACCTAGGAAATCAGAAATTCAAACGTTATTCTATAAAATCTTTTTTTCAGATTTTGTTTTTATTGTGAGAAATAATTTAAATATTATATATATTATGTATATTATATTGTATTTTGATTATAGATATTACATATATATTAATTATATATAATAAGAATATTTTTAATTATATATGTTGTATATGAAACATAATTTAAATATTATTACCAAATACTTCAGGAGGAAGGCGATTGAACAATGAAATATCGGGTGACGCATTTGCTTCTTTGCTACTGCCCGGTACAGGCTCTTGCGATGTCACCTTTACTTCAAATTCTGGTGGCAAATGGGATATGCTAGACCCTTGAGTCGACTGATGCTGCGGCGATCGTTTGCTATATCGCACCGCGTCGCTCACCTAACAATCGCAACAGAAATATCCCTTATAAATAATGTCTGAAGCTTTCCTCACGCGAATAAAATGTAAGACGGACCTTTGGAGAATTACGTAAATTATCTTGGCTAGTTTGTGTCGTAGTCGGAGAAGAGGTATGGCTACGCTGTTGTCCACGACCTCCATGTGAATGAAAGTGTGAATGATTATGTTGCGCGCTCGTAACTGTGCTCGTACTGCTACTACTGGCTGAACGCTTGATTCAAAAGTCGTGACTGAGTCTTTTCGCTCCAATAAAAGAATGGCTAACATGATTTGATTGAATTTTTACTTACTGCCTTACGCATTTCATTATCGCGCAACCATTGTAAATAACTTTCCCTGGCTACTTGTTCTTCGATAGCTTCATTAGTCGCTTCCCAGTCAGTAGCTTTTATTTTATCTTCCAACATTGTCTTTTATATATAAAATCGAAATTTTAGAATGTTTTTTGAATATTTGTAAAGTTAAATTGAAGTGTAAAAGGGAATTCGAATTTGTGTATAAACTTATTATGATTACCTGTTCAATTTGTAATTCCTCACTCTGACGAACTGCATCCGAAATCAAGGCGCGATCAGCAGCACCGGGATTATACGATGGTAAACCAAGCCCAACGCCTATAGTGGCTTTGAATGGATCAACTATGCTGTTGTAATGGCTGCCACGCTGATACGACAACCTGATTGGTTCATTATCACTTTCCACCATAGTATGAAAGATATTGATAGGTTCTATAAAAAAAAATTATCAATAACATAATCAAGAGCAATTTAGAAAAAAACCTTATTGAATTAATAAAAGATGTACGTACCAGTACTATAACAGTACAATTGTATGCTACGATTGTACATTTCTGACATAGCTTGCATTTCTATATGATTTCCATGAACATATTCTTGCCTCTTCCTATCCACATAGGTGCTGAAATCCTCTGCTACAAAATGCGAGAAGAACTCCTGATTGGAAGACTAAAAAAAATATAAATTTAACCAAACTGTGTATGAAAAGAATATTATCTTATTTAGTTTATATACACTTACGATGTAATCCATACAGTGCTTTCGTACGATTCCATGCATTTCTTGATCTCCATAAACTTGATCCGCAACTGCTCTAAATAAGCATGCTCCATCCTCTGCCATCTTCTTTATTATAAGGCTCTTCTTCTTGAGACGCTTCTCAAACCATCTATCCCTCTAGATTGTTACAGATAAATAAAATATGAGATATACATCAATGCAAGATAAAAATCATATTTACTTGGAATATAAGTTTAATAATACTAACTTCTTGCCATTCCACTAATGTAAGATTATTTTCCGTACGTCCTGTGTATTCATCACCACTATTGTAGCCATTTGCCTCCTCCAAATTAGAGGCATTTCCAACAATGTTTACTCTCCCACTTACACTAGAATCTGTACCTAAATAAATCAAGTTTATATTTAATACTTCATTTTATGAATCACAATTTTTTATTTTAATAGTTTTTTGGTTTTGTGATAATAGTTTAATAATCATTTTTAATTGCAATACAAATATAAAAAAAATACATTACCTTGTGAATTGCAAGAAGCAGCTGGTGGTGTAGCTTGTCTTTCGCGTTCTCTTTCTCTCTCTCTCTCTCTGCCTCTGTCCCTTTCTCTGTCACGTTTTGCACGTGAAGGTCTGCTAATACAGCTATTAATTGATAGATCCCTCTTATTAAATGTATAAACATAAATTATAAGCATAAATCTAACTATCATTACAATCTTCTAGCTATTATGCACAATTTCTATATATCTTATTTTATATTAATTATGCATAAATTAAGTGTTGCAATATAAAGACACAATGTAATTTACACATTTTATAAAACATATTTTTTTATAAATTTTTGAACCAATTCAAGTACCTGTGAGGGCTGGCTCTTTGTCTGTGACGTTTCCCATGACTTGGACCACTCCCATCTTCAAAGTGTTTGTCTTCACGACGATCTACATTTGCCTGTAAATATGTATAAAGACATTATGAACCAATAAAAAATATAAATTATATGAATTAATTATATAATTATAAATATTCAATTGTGTAGCACTTGTAACTGTATATAACACAATATTGTGTAATATAATTGCTTATGTTTTTAAATAATAATGCTATTCTTCAACATAATTAATTAATTCACTGATTATTACACATTTACTAATATCATAATCATATTATTTAAGGTTTATGTCAGTCCAATGCACAAAGAGATGATATATGCAAGAGCAAGACATATCCAAGATAAGAAAAAAATAAGCCTCTTTGTTATATACCTCATACGAGTTGCCAGTCAACACTATAGGACCGTTGTGAGATCCGTGATCAGCTGGTACTCCATGTAGATCGAATCCACTGGCACCGCGTACCTAGTAAACGAGTTGACAAAAATATATTTTTTTAAATTGCTCCTTAAGTGAAAAAGAGCAAAGTCCTGGAAATCGCATTGCATCTTACCTGATAAGGACTGTTCGGTAGCGCGATGTTCCCGGAATTGTGCTCGTTCTGAACTACCCCGTGATGAACATCGACCTCTGGACCAGCGCCTGTCTCGCGCGTCCTATCTTTCGAGGCGTTTGTTTTCTTCTTCGATAGAATTGTCATGATCGAGACGTACGATCAATTTCCTCTCTAGCTTTCTCTTTCTCCTCGTTAAGTCGAATCTATGAATCATAAGTAAGGTGACCATCCATCCTTTATTTTTCATTTAATAGGACAGTCCTTTATTCAAGTAACTGTCCTTTAGATTTATACATTTTCCCAAAACTCAATTTTGCCTTTTATTTTAAAAATGTCCTTTATATTACAATTTTGTTCGTTATTTTTTATTATAATGTCTAATGTTGTAGTATTAACATGAGAATTAGTACGAAAACAATGGAACCTCTTTAAAAAATTAAGGATTTGTTTCAACATAGTCGAATCAGTTTCAAACTCTAAGAATATATAGAACTTCTGATAGTCACAGAATTATTATTTTTGCTTGTCAATCTCCATTTTGGTCGCACAAACTGATTTAGAAACCTGTTGAAACAAAATGTTCAGATATGTCCTTTATAATCTCTCAGAAAATATGGTTACCGTAGTCACCAGTCATTAGTCGTAAACAAATTGATCAATTGCAATCGATGATTTCCAAAATATTCTCTCAATAATTAACTATGAATAATTCATTTGCCAATGATTTCCAATCACTCCAATGCACAAAGAAATGATCTACCAAGCCAAAGATAAAAAAAAGAAATTCTCTTTGTTATATACCTAATTGCTGGGTCAGCACTATATAAGGACCCTCGTTGAGATCAGCTGGTATCCACTATTCCGTGATAGATCGACGGCGAATCCAGTGGCACCGCGTACCTGGTCGACGAGTTGGCAAAACACTTGTCTCTTAGAAATCTTTCCTTAAGTAGAGTAGAGAGTGCGCGTGAGACAGAAAGAGAGATAGATAGATATAGAGAGAGAGAGAGAGAGAGAAAGAGAGAAAGAGAGAGAGGGCAAAGCCCCGGAAATCGCGTTGCGCCTCACCTGATAGCTACTCCTAGACCTTCTATAAATCCTCGCCTTCTTGTCTCCTGTCCGAACCTCGCAATCGCGACAACCCCTCGTGATCGCGAACCCGATCCGCCCCCTTCTCTCACCACCTACGCCTATTTAATGCGATTTTTTTTTCACGTACAACCTGGCGATTCGAGACCAGAACTTTCCTCTCCGAGATTCTCTCTCTCTCTCCCTCGCGGTTCCTCCTCGTCGACTCCTCGTCGTTGCGTCACGCCGAAGCAAGAAACCCCGAGCGGTCAGGATGACGTCGTTCCACTGCGCAACATGTCCGCGAGCGAAAGCGATACACGGTGCCGTTGATCGCTGCTGCTATCTCGGAATGTTTTGTCAGGCGGCCATATTTACATTCGTCGCTTTGGCTTCTTCGGGAGAAACGCGAGAGCCATAGACAAGGCCGCGGGGTACCTAGTAACGCGACTCCCTTTATCGTGATCCTCGGCTATTACGTAATATTGATTGCGGAACGTGTGGGTGAAATTTCGGACGGTTTAGGAACGTACTGTCATCTGTTCGTTTCTCTTGACGTTTCGAAGCTTTCGAAGCGTTCGATTCGGCCAATCGGAGCAAAGAACTCTGTCCTTTTCTTCGCTTTTTTTCTCAGCTGTCAAACGAGCCTGACGTATATTATATTATAGGCTGATTACAACGAAAAGCGTATAATTAACGAAATAAAAATGCTTCGCGGATACGAGGGTGTGAGATATATTTCGGATAAGCAGATGATAATTTTTGATATTGGTAGTGCCTACACAAAGTGAGTATTCTGAAAAGATGTTTACAGAAGTTTTATTAGCTTCTTTGTCATTTTGGCACAATATATTTATTTATATATTATATATTTGATGGAATAAATAATATATTATTTATTTATACTATTATATATTTGATAGAATATTCTTATTTTGACACACATAAAATATATTTATTTATTTATATTATATATATATATATATATATATTTGATAGAATAAATAATATATTATTTATTTTTTTATTATATATGTGAT
Organism: Nylanderia fulva; assembly: GCF_048542155.1. NCBI lineage: Eukaryota > Metazoa > Arthropoda > Insecta > Hymenoptera > Formicidae > Nylanderia > Nylanderia fulva. The sequence continues at coordinate 782,114 of NW_028189622.1, forward strand.
CAAATATATAAATTTTATATTAATATAAATATATAAATATTTATATATATATATATATATATAATCCTATATAAAAAAAGTTATATATATATAATAAATATAATTTATAACATAATCCAACAGATTTGGCTATGCGGGAGAAGTTTCTCCACGTGGTATCATTCGAACAGAAGTGAGATGTCCAGAATCCAAAAAGATACGCAGAATTATTGATCATACGGATGTCGAGGACTTGTATCAACTTCTTGTAGAATTTCTTCATCTATTGTTCTTCAAGTAAGACAATACATTTCTACATTTTTATTTTATCCAATCTCTTGGCGTTTTTTTACTCAAAATAACTCTTCTCACACAGATACGTTGTGGTTAGTCCAAAAGACACAAGGATATTACTTTTAGAATCACCATTGGCAGTGACGTCGTTTAGAAATACCCTCGCAAAAGTGATGTTCAAGCACTTCGAAGTTGGTTCTATACTGTTTCTACCGAGCCATTTAGCAACAATTAGCACTCTTGGTATCGATACAGCTTTGATCCTAGATGTAGGATATCAAGATGCAACTTTAATTCCTATCTTTGAAGGAATACCCGTACTCAAGGCTTGGCAAGCTCTGCCTCTGGGTGGACAAGTTGTACACGAGTGAGTTTTCAACTTTTATAATACTTTTCCATTTTTATAACATTTATGTGACATTACTAATTCCATTCTTACAATTTGTAGAAACTTAAAAAGATATTTCAACAATATATCGAGCGATACAGATTTATCGGAAAAACTGCTAGAAGATATCAAAGTAAGAACATGTTTTGTAACTACATTGGAAAGATCTGCAAAGTTGGGAACAAAGGACGCTCCTACTCCACCTCCTGATGTTACATATCCAGGTGTTCAAAGAATTTTGATACCTGGAGAGATTAGAGAAAAGGCGTTTGAAGTACTATGGGAAAGGGACAATGATAATCTCTCGTTGCCGACTATGATACTTGATGCTATTGTTAAAGTAAGAATAATACTTCTGTTATAAAGTAATTTTATCATGTTAGTAATAATCTAAATCTATAACTGTATATATGTTTGTTACATTTAATATTATATCGACTAATTTTGATTCTAGTGTCCTTTGGATATGAGGAGAGTATTGGCTGAAAATATAGTACTCGTTGGTGGAACAACTATGGCAAAGGGTTTTGTAAGTCGCTTAAAATCGGAATTACTGGCTTTAGTCCAAAGCGATTTGTATGAAAGTAAATTAAAAGTACAGTCATTTAAATTTCACACAGCACCTAGTAAAGCAAATTATACAGCATGGTTAGGTGGTGCTATCTTTGGCACAACAGATTTACCATTGCGATGTTTAACAAAAGAAATATATTTAAAAACGAATCGAGTTCCTGATTGGCCCAATCTTATAGATAATCAAAAAGACGAAACATCTTACGAAGTATAAATGAATATGCTGCGATTTATCGACTTATAAAAAAGCAATTTATACTTATAATTATTTATAATTCGATATTTTGTATATATAATTGTGATTGTATCATTGTAGAATACTATTTAATTAATATAATCATTTTTTAAAAATATTGTTATAAATCTTAACAATTGATCAATATTAATAGGAATCAAAAATATATGAGAAATGGATCATTATTATTAATTTTCTGTTGCATTACACGTTTTTATACAAATAAAAAATTAAATATTTTAAATTATAGAGTTGTAAGTAGTGTCAGCTTTTCATTAAGTTGCAACTGTGTTTTTATCAATTGCGATAATGCAACAACCATCAAAAGATCTTTCACATTACTATTAAACATTTCGTCAAATTGATCGCTAGTCATTTTCGGCACAGAATGTACCATATCCAAAAGGGCTCTGCCAACCTAAAGCAACAGAAAATCATTGTATTGATTAAATAATAAACATTTAAAAAAAAGAATATATATTTACTTGATTATCCGGTAATTGTTTCCCTGCTAGAACATCATCAACATATGCAAGCACTTGTTCTAGCATTAAAGAAAGCTTGGAGCAAGCCTCCGAGACTTGTGCAAGGTCCATCATGGGTTCTATTCCTCCCGATTTCATTCCAGATGCTGGTATGTGGGATTGCACTTGAGTTTTGGAGCATAATTGCAGTCCTACAACCTCTGGCTCGTAGCATGTAATCTGTACAGAAAAATTTAACAATGTTAAAGACAGTCTCAAGATATCAAGGGCCATATTATGAGCTCACATCTATCTCTAAATATAAAATATAAGTCTCTCTAACTTTAAAGGTACATTTAAGAGATAGATGTTAACTCTAAATGTGCAATAAAAATATGATTGATTTTAATGTACATTTATTTGCATCCCTAACTTTAGAGGTACATCTAGAAATAGATGTAAATTCATATTATGGGCCAAAATGTTTTTATGATACTAATAAAATATATCTTGTTCAAAATCTGACAAACCTGAACTTTAACCGGTGTGAACATCGAGCCTTGTTTGCCATTAGGCACTCCTAATGGAACACATACATAAGCTTTGATCGCCATTCTAGTTGTATTTGTCAACGTAGTGTCAACAGTCAAATGCACCGGATTGTTACACTCTCGCACATAATATTCATGAATAACGGATGAATGTGTGGTGACCTAAAAATGCATTTTTGTCTGATTATTTTATATTCGCAGGAATACACATCTGGTAAAGGAAGTAAAGAGATTAAAGTTCAACCTCATTGCCGGTAGCCCACCAACCCACGATATTCTCTTGCGCATTAACTCGATGATTTAAATCATACAAGTCCATTCCATAGGTAAGATCAGCCTCTACCTGGCTCTCGGATTCCTTGTGCGGTACGCAAAAACAGTTGGTTACTTCAACTATTCCCTTTTCCACGGTACCTGAAGGAAAAACACGTGTTCACGCGTGGCTGTCAAAACTGTCACATTCCATCAAGACGAAAAATTTTTCGCATTCTTGTTCGACATATATATAAACATTACCTAATAAAGTTCCAATAACACGTAACGATTCCGCTTTTCGTCGTTCGTAAGCATCCACAATCTGGAATAAAACCACGGGATGCACTTTGACAGTAAGATTGAGCGCCATGTTTTCGACGATCTGTGCGGACCATAGAAAAATATGTGGTACCTAGAGGATGAATCAACGTTTTCGCTGCAAAAAAAATCGATATTTATCAACGTTCGATATCGAACGTTGATTGGCTGTTGCGGAAAAAACCTTAGAAATTCCCTATTCGACAGCCAATCAACGATTCGATATACGGGAGTTTCCCGCGGAAAGAGACGTGACGTCATGAAATTTTATAATCGTCGAGCACTTGAGCGAAATTTTGCGTAAATTAATTTTATGTTAATCTTTCCAATTATCACTTTTCGCATGAATTTCGCATGATGAGCTTTTCGCATTCATCAACATTGGACATATTCAAAGTGTATAATTGTAAAGTTTATTTTTACAACCTAATTAGCTTATAAATGGATTAATTTTTTTTTTTTTAATTATCAGGAATCAAACACATGGAAGTTTTTTTATTTAAATAATTAATTGCATTTTCTCTGAGTACGCGTTTAATTTTTTAAGGAACTATGAATTTTTTGTATGGTTGTATTTTTTAGGTTAGCCTGGAGCGAAGGCCGATTCTTGCGAGAGGATTACTGTTAACGATTGCTTATTCATTATTCACGAAATTTGCATGTCGCACAGCGTGATAATCAAATTACGTATAGTATGACGCTTCTCTGGAAATTGATGATTAATCCTGGTATGCTGCGAAAATCAGGATGCTGCGGTATCAATGTATCGAGGAAATACTTGTTCGGTTCTTGCTTAACGAGACACCAAAATATCAGGATATCGAGGAAAGGACGTGTATTTATCGAATTGAGACGTTATACGTCTAACGCCATCGGATCTGACACTTCAATATCCATCGTACGCTCAGTGAAGACGAAAAAAAGCTCGGAATTGAAGAACCTAATCTTGCTGGCCGCACCTGAAAAATGGACCCTGATGAAGGCCATCGCATTTCTACTCGTGTCTTCCAGTGTAACCATGGCTGTCCCGTTTTGTTTTGGCAAAGTGATAGATGTCATCAACACCATGGAAAAAACAAACATGAAAGAACAGCTGAATCAGCTGACGTTTGCTCTCTTTGTAGTATTTCTCATAGGTGGGCTGAGCAATTTTAGCAGAGTCTACTTGATGTCTAAAGCAGGACATAGAATTACGCAGTCTCTGAGGAAAAAGGCGTATGCTGCAATTTTACAACAGGAAACTGCAATGTTTGACAAGGAAAGTACAGGGGAACTAGTCGGCAGGTTAAGTGGTATATATCTTGTTGTTTTGTTGAAATATGTTGACCTTGCAATTTCTTCTTTCTAATTTTTTAATTTTTTTTTTAGGAGATACGCAACTTATTAGCTCTGCTGTTACATCTAATGTATCAGATGGCTTGCGCTCTGCTATTATGACTATCGCAGGAGTTTCTATGATGTTTTATGTGTCACCGTCACTTGCTCTACTTGGCCTAGCTATAGTACCGCCTGTTGTAATTGTCGCTGCCATTTTTGGACGTGTCTTGAGAAGAATAGCCAAGGATCTGCAGAGCAGTTTTGCGGTGCTCAACGCGACTGCGGAGGAAAGAATTAGTAATATAAGAACTGTTAAAGCATTTGCACAAGAGAACCGCGAAATTGACAGATATGGCACTAAGCTGCAAGAGGTTTTAAAAATGTGTTACAAGGAGAGCTTATATAGAGGAATGTTTTTCGGCATGACTGGTCTTTCTGGGAATGCTATTGTTCTTTCTGTCCTTTACAATGGAGTATTTATGGTCTCAAATTCCGAAATAACAATTGGAAGCTTAAGCGCCTTTTTGCTATATGCAGGATACGTTGGAATATCTTTAAATGGATTATCATCAGCTTACAGTGAGTTAAACAAGGCTCTAGGAGCGAATGCTCGTCTGTTCGAATTGATCAATCGACAGCCGCTTATTCCTATCCAGGGTGGACAAATATTAGAGAAGGAATTGTCGGGCAATGTGACGTTTCAAAACGTTTTCTTTGCTTATCCAACACGAGAAACGATACACGTATTGAAAGGCTTTAATTTAAATATAGACAAAAGTTCTATGACAGCTATCGTCGGTGCCTCAGGTTCTGGAAAATCTACCGTAGCATCACTCTTATTAAGACTGTACGATCCTACAAAGGGATCGATACTCTTAGATAATTACGATCTCTGTCTACTCGATCCTATATGGGTAAAATCACAAATTAGCATTGTATCCCAAGAACCAATTCTTTTTAGCGGCTCGATAAGGGACAATATATTATATGGGACGGAATCTGCGACGGATTCCGACGTAGAGGAAGCCGCCAAACAAGCACATGTGTTACAATTCACGGAAAAAATGACAGATGGATTAAATACAATAGTCGGAGAAAGGGGTATTACTCTTAGTGGTGGACAACGTCAGAGAGTCGCCATTGCCAGAGCATTAATAAAAGTAAACATTACTATATAATCACAATTTTATACATACATATATATATATATATATATATTTATAAATATTAATTTACGTAATCAATTATGTAATATAATTATTGAAATAATTCTTTTTATTGGAGCAAAAATATCTTTAATTCTTCTTTTTCTCTTTTAGAAACCAAGAATTTTAATATTGGACGAAGCGACTAGTGCCTTAGATGCGGAAAGCGAATATTTCGTTCAGGAGGCATTAGAACGTGCTATCCGTGGCAGAACGGTAATAACGATTGCTCACAGGCTTAGTACAATAAAAAACGCCGATAAAATCGTGGTACTCGACGGAGGACAAGTTGCGGAAACCGGCACTTATGTCGAATTAATGAACCTGGAGCATGGTTATTTCAAAAAGCTGGTAAAACATCAAACATTTGCATAGATAGATGTACAGAAATCACTAATTATTCCTTGATTTATTATAATGTTCTTTTTATGTACGGTGTCTGTCAGTGTATTATATGTACATATATATATACATATGTATATTTATCTAATTCAAATGTCTAAAATTAAAGTTTTATAATATTAGCATATTTTTTGGCGATAGTATATCATTAAGATGGAATAAAAATAGGGGAGTGCAATATTACACCTAATGCTGTATATTTATTGCTGAATGTTATAGAAAGATAACATATATATAATTCGCGGAAATGATTACAAACGACGGTATTATTTAAATACCCTGTTATTACATTGTGGGGAACGGCATTATGACGTTATCTGATTATTCAATCTGTTTCTTCAATTTTTTATTGAGAATATCAAGGTCAGGTACTCACTACGAATAAAAGATATAGATATTGACAATCTTATTTTTATATATTTTCTTATAAAATAATGTACAGCTATTCTTTTCAAATATCCACATTCGTGTATTATGTTTTTTTTATTAATCTATATTAATTCTTAAATTAATATCCCATTCCTACAGATATTTTTCTAATAACATTTTCATAGATCAGCAATGAATTCGAATCCGCTTGAAAACATTTTGTGCAAGTATATGTAATTGTATAAGCGGTTCGGAATAATCCTAACGGATTTTAATTCGTGAATCGATTTTAATAAGAATTGTATCAATTTGTAATGGGCTGCCTAAAGAGATTTTCGTTTAGATTCGCGCAGAGTCGATAACTTTTATATTTACCTGGAACCAGGATATTATATTTCAAGTCGTAAAGAAAAGTCAAAAAATCAAAAAGCTAAAAGTTGAAAATTTTAGCTTTATATTAATTTCTTTCACATTTTATATATAGCAAACGCTTATAAAAAAAAATACCTATTCACTGATGAAATCGTGAAATATACTTTATACACTGATTCCAGTTATAGGCATAGATACATCCGAAATATCGATCTTAAATTAGCTTAATCAAAGTTTTAATACACATCTTTTCGAAGCAACATTGTTTTAACATTTTCAAATGCTGTTGCGTAATATAGAAAGGTCGCAAGGAATATATTTTTGATCAATCTCGAATATATTTTTTCCGGAATTATTTTACAAAAATTCCAAGATAAATATTCCGAAATCGAAACTTAGTATAAGGCTGTGATTACACGAACGATGCCGTTTCATTTATCTTCGCGAAATGTTCCTCGAATGTGATCCTGGTCTCTCTTACGCACGTTATTTAAAAATTTATTTATTAGATATACTTGTGCAATATACATAATATTTATAGGCACAACCTTATTCTAAGCAGACATTTACGGTATTTGTATAAATCCATATTGAAACGTTTACCAAATCTGGCTTCTATACACAAGCAATTTTTTCAAGTATTACAATCTTTTTTAGGGAGTAGGCAGTGTTCTTTTTCTTTTAAGAGTTAGAAAATTCCTTTCGATAAATCTCTTTATAAGTGAATGCTGGAGCTTATTCAGTCTAATGATAAATCCAAAATAAATAGAAGAGCGAAAAATAATATTTAAGTTACAACTGTCAAGAAAAACTTGATTGAAGGCTACTTAATATTTACTCATAATTTAAATTTCACATATAATTAATAATTAACGGCTGTAGAAATTTATATGCCACGCACTTGCTCATGCGTAAAGATACTTATGTGTTGTGTGGCTCTTATTTCGATATCTATCTGTACAAACAGTAGATAGAATATCAAATGAGAGAGAAACAGCAATTGATTAGATTAGTTGGGATTAACTCTTTGACAATTCCTCCATTGTTTCTTGCTCCATAGGTTCATCCTGTTGAAACGTCGACAGTCCTTCCTCGTCATCGACGTCCATTAATTCCGTAGATTCATGTTCCTTTATACAAATTACACTTTCTATTACAGAAGACTGGTTTTCTTTTGTAGTAATACACACTGTTCCTTTATTATCTTGTGCATTGGTTAAACTATCATCTTGAATTTCTTCCGTTAACTTCTCATCCTTCAGAGATTGACAATTATTATCAGGGCTTTTTGTCATCTCGGCAGGAACAAATTTTTCAATTACGGATGTCGCTTCTTTAGGTTTGTCTATTATATTTATTGGAAGTGATACCATAGATTCGACAAGAGCAGTCTTGTCGTTGGAAATTTCCATGACTTTCATATTATCCATGCCGAATTCAGGAACCTGTACTTCTTCTTGTTCGTTATCATTGCTATTAGGAGACGCTACTCTAGGAACTGCTTCTATAACATTATCCGTTACTTCTGTATTCTCAATTTTTTGGCTTATGGGTTCATCGTGTATAAAACTTTCCTTGGAAGAAATCATCACAGACACCTCTTTAGAGTGTATCTCAGGTTTCTCTGGTTTGTACAACGCTTCACTGTTGCTTACAATGACTGCGCTCATACATGGGTAGGATGTAACTGTACTATCTATTTCTTCGAGTTCAGATTCGACGGATATAGCTGTTTTCGCGTTGTCGTCGCTCTTGGAACGCAAACTTTCCTCGTCCACATCCTCGATAATCGACGTACTCTCTTCCTCCGATTTATTTAAAACTATTTCCTCGGCATTTACACTCTCGGTATTATTATTTGCCAAAGTGTCCGGTCTCATATCAATATCAGTTTGTAATAAATTCTCGGTTAATCTATCTTCATTACAAGACATTTCATTCGAATCCATACATTCGGAATTCAATTTGTTCAACGTCGTTTCCTCGCTCTTCATGGAATGCCCGGCTCCTCCTTCTTCCACGCTGATCACCGTCGATGAAATTGGTGCTTTCTCATCGGATTTACTATCCAGACACTTGTTCTCGCTATCGGATTCAAAGCGTTTTGCTTGGAAGGCGGCCTGTAGATTCCGCGTAGTATCCGTCGTCAATGGTATCACCGTAGCCACCACAGTCACCGTCGTTGTCGCCGCTGATGACGTCGACGTCGCCGCCGACGTCGTCGACGGCGCTACCGTTGTCCCCGCTGTCGTCGTTACCGTTGTCGTCGTCGTCGTCGTGGAACTCGCCGTTGTCGCTGCTTCAACATCCTCGCTCTCCATATCTAGATTAGGTTGAGAGTTAGTGTCCTCGTTCATCATCACCTCCGCAATATCAGTAGCACCGACAGATGAGTCACCGGTGACCTTGTCGTTGATTATCGTCCCAACAGCTGGTAGACTCTGTACGATGGGAACTTCAGACGCGTCTGGCGATATCGGTTCGTGCGACTGTGAAGTTAAATTCGATATAGAAGAGAACTCTGCGGAAGTGGCAGAAATATAATTGGATTCTGATACTTCTGTCCTAGGAGAGGTCTCTCGTTCGACTTTCTCTCGAGTAGCAGCCTCATCCGTACTAAATATGCTCTTGGTCAATGGAGACTCAGAAGTAGGTGCTACGATATCAGGGTTCAGAAGAGAAGCTTCATTCTCAGCGACAGTGTGCACACTGATGGTGACGGTGGAGGTGCAATCCTTCTCCCAGTACTCCATCTCGACGTCCTGGGAAGTCGGTTGCGCAGATTGAGTCTGGGGTTGGATCTGCGACGACGGTGGCGGTGACGACGGCAACTGTGACGGCGACAGGGCTGGCGAAGGGGACGGAGGTGGTGGCGGTGGTTGCTGCTGGGTGACCGAGGCCGTGTCGTCCTCGACGGAACCGTTCACCATCCCGTCACCGGTCTCGCCGCGTCTAGCTATGGGTCCTGGCTCGCGCGTCGACACCACCAGGATGTTCTTCTCGATGGCGCGCATGAACTTGTCCACGCGGTTGTACTCCTTACGCGGAGCTGTCAAAAGCTCGCATATCCGCTGAACGGTGAACGGGGCGTTCGCGAAGGACTCGAGTCTCTCGAGGAGGGTGCTCTTCATCGCGTCGTAGTTGAAGTGCTCGACGTTCGGGCAGGTCGCGAACTCCAAATTGGGACAGTTTTCGTAGAAGTCCGTCATCACCCGGGTGAGCTTCTCCCGGAAGAGGGTCTTGATCAGCGGCCACTGGTAGACCGGGTCGCCGGTCTTCGCGACCCAGCAGAGATAATCCTCCAATTCCTGCGGGATCACCGTGGGGCGCATCTTCGCGAACTCATCGAGCGCCTGCAACACCTCCTCCAAATTTTCCATCTTCCCCGCCGCCGCCGACAACCACCTCCGACGTATCTCCCGCGTTTTCCGTCAATTATCTCGATTGTCGGTTGATGAATATCGTCGCGTAAAATACGAACTATTTCCGAGAGAAATGGCTCTACGCGAGAGAAACAACCAAAAATATAAACTAGCAAACACACCGGCCACAAAACAGCAACAATGAGAACTATGGCAAGGAGGGAGAATGGCAGTGGTGCCAACTGATGAGTCGCAATCTCCGACTGACAACCGCGAAAACCCTACTTTAAAGGCGCCTCCACAACGAACGCGTCACAAGCACGTACGACGCGACAGCCAATGAACTTTCAGCTTTCCGCGAGAACGAAAGATTGATTGGTTGGCGTGCCTCCTGCTACAACTTGCGTTGGTTCAATAAAAAATTAAAAAAAGAAAAAAAGAAAATACGTCTTGTTTATAGAAAAGAGATCTAAATTAAGATTTTTTTATCCATACAGAAATGTATAAAAATGCGTTTCTAATGCAAAAACAAAATTTGTTATACATTATGTAAATTATAATATCTCATGTTAATTTTATTCGATTCAAGATGACTCATTAATTATAGATTGATTAATTTTTTTAATTATGTATCTTTCCGACATACAAACATTAAACTTGTGACGTCATTGTAAATCAATTAAAAATAAAAAAAGAAAAAAGAGAGAGTACAAAGAAGAATGAAACGATGTTCTAAAAGCTAGTTAAAAAATGAATTATTGAAGCCAGACTAAATAAGTAAAATATTTTTGCGAAAATAAATATTATTGAAGAATATGGATGTAAAAAAAATATACATTATTGTAAAGTACATTTAATCTGAATAGGAGAAAGTCTATATTTTGCAAATTTATCTCACAATCAGAGAAAATTATATGCAATATTATATATACTAATTGTAAGTAATATATACATACATATACTAATATACAGATTAATTTCAATATATTTCACAATTTTAAACTTTAATTAGACATGATAAGATCATATAACATGTGAGTATACATAGAAACAATTAACAATGGTAAAATAAACTTATTTGTATTATAAATATCTTAATATACCTTGATATGATAAATTATTGTTTTAATAATCGTACATATGTAATATGTAATAAATAAATATCTAAATAAATAAATAAATCGCACATTCGAAAATTACAAACATCCAATGTCAATACACAGTTTATACACACAAGTCTTATACACACAAAGGTTAATCAAATAGATTCAATAGTTAATGTAACTCCATAAATTGTTCCAGTGTATCTTCTGAATGCACAATTTGGAATTGTTTATTAGAAATATAATATATATATATATATATATGAATAGCTGGATTATCTAACTTTTATAACTTTCCTCTAAAATATTAATAGCATTTAAAATAATATCCTTAAAGACTGATTGAAGTTATTAAGTATTTTAACGATATTATGTCGTTAAGGATAATATTAACAATTAGTTTTTTGAACAATGACAAAAGTACGACAAGTTATGGTATGGTGATTGTGTCAATAATACGAGATTTGATTTACTTTCATGTTTTTTTCACTAAAAATCATTAAAACAAACGTTAAATTAAATGCATTTATAGCCAAATTATGTTGTAGCAAGTGGTCGAAAAAAACATTCTCTAAGATTTCCAAAGAAAATCTTGAAAAGTTTTAAACACATAGTATTAAACTTGTAGTGCTAGTTTTAAAAGCTTTAATTATTTAAGATCATATTGTTGATCTTTATATTTAAAGGAACACATTAGATGATTTGATTTATTCCATAATATTTTTAACATATGACATCAAAATGAATCTGTATCTGTTGATCTAACATTCGTGCATGATACTATACTAGTCGGACATATCACGTAAATTTTGTTTGGATAGACTTGTAATGATCAAAGGCTTAAGAACAATAATTGTATAAGTTCACTCTAAACAGATCTTTGTTAGAACTATCCCATAAATCTGTTGTTATAATAGATTATTAATTTATAGATTTCAATTAAACATACCATATTTTGTAAAATTAAAAGTTCTTCACAAATTTGGTTCACTTAAACATCAACCACCATTTTCTTATGAATATCTGTATTACCAACAACCTAAAGAATGATTATATAGTAATAATGTATTATATGTTATGTAAAAAAAAATGATAGATGTATGTATTTACTTACAGAACAAAATTCTTCAAAACTAATCCTGCCATCTTCGTCTTTATCAGCAAACAATATTGTCTTGTCAACAATTTGCTGCAATTGTGTATCTTTCAAGTTATTTCCTACCATCATTTTTAAGACTTGGAATAGCTCTCCGTTGCTTATATAACCATCATTATCCATATCATAAATTCTAAATGCAAATCGCAATTTGCTTTCTTTGTCTCCCTAAATATTAATAATTTATATAACTATTGTATATATATAAACACATATATATATATAACACAATTGCTGCAGAAAAAGAAATGCTACCATGACACTAAATTGAGACACTCCATGAATAAATTCCTTAAAATCCACTTCTCCATTACCATCAGCATCAAATATGTCAATAACACGTTGCACCAATGGATTTTGTTGTAACTCAGGTAAAGACATAAATTCATCGATGCTAAGAGCTCCGCTATTATCCAAATCTAGCTTCCGAAATCTTTTTCCCAATCTTCTAATCTCATCTACGTCAACTAAAGCATCAATATTTAATATAAAATATATATATATATAAATTTTAAAAATTTAGTTATTTATATGTATTTTTAAAGACATCAAATTATATATAAAGTACAGAGATGCTCTCTAAATGTTTTTATATTCTAATATACAAGTAATTATATATTTATAGGTCTCAATTGCAAAACACTGTGATGAATAAAAATCAGGTTACTTTAAGAAATATATCAATTCACAATATTTCTTTGCAACTTACAGTTGGAACAAAGTTCCATAGGCAGCGAACTTTCATTACCCTGCAAGATAAATAATTTTTATGAGTTTTTTGTTTATATATGCGTACGAAAGATACTTTATAAATAAATTGCTCCGAAATTATTTTTGTAAGAGAATCTCGCGCGGGTTTTAATGGTTAAAAAAAATACAAGAGACGGTTTTGCAATCACGGAAAATTATGTCAACTCTGTATGTTTGAGAAGCACTTGATTACCATTTTGAACTAGTTTTGTGAGTCTGTCGCGAAAACTTCTTCGGAAACGGTAATATTTTCTAGCAGATAGGCTCGGTGGAGCTAATAACGCAATTGCCGTAAAGGGATGCTGCGAGCTGTTGCGAGCGTATCGACGTTTTGCCTGTTTTTCCGTGTTGGTCGATTATCGTTCGTTGCGAACGAACATTATGGTCCCATTTTTAACTGTTGCTGTCAACTGCAAAATCGTCCTTCTATATTAATCTCTTGTTTCATGTCTAACGTGAGTTCTTCATTATGATTGGTCAGACGCTTCGAAATTTTCGTACAAAAATATTTTTTTTGTCTTTTAAAATTTGAATATAAAAATATAACAGCAGAAAAATTCACGAAAAATATTAATATATTTTATTTTAGTAATATTAATATAATTGTTTAATTTTATAATAAATACGTACGTATATTATTACTTTATATACAGAACCTGCAATTATCTTTTACATTCATATAAATAAAAAACATAAAAAAGTTTAGCATTAATTAACTTAATTGTGTGTTAATTTTTTACTTCGATATTTTAATAAATATATATATATACAAAACTCACATAAGAAAAATTGTCTAAGAAATAATCATATATATGTAGTACACAAATAATAATATAAATTTTAATATAAATAAGATATAAATATATAATTAATATATTGTATAACACATTGTGTTAACAATCATTGTCATAAACATATATATGTGGATGTTGCTCGATGATTGCTATGTCTTTTTCGAGTTGTTTTAATTCGCGTTCCATCTTCGCTTTCTTTTGCGCTTTTGGTAGCGTGTCGGCAAGAAATGGTAATCCTTGAAATTGTTTCATCGCTTCTTCCCATTTTTTCTTCATATCCTGAATTTCCAAATACATATATATAATAATTATTTCCATTCAAATTAATTGAAAATTGCAACGTTACAAAAGCCTAATAAATCTATACCTACTTCTAATAATATTCTCCGTTCCTCTTTATCAATATATCGACACGATAAAGGTATTTTTGATATCTTATCTCCATTGAAATTAGGATGTGTAATTACTTCATCGGCTTTCATCGTATCGACAACGAATTTCGGTACTTTTCCATAATTCTGAAGAAAAACATATGACTTTCATTCAAAATATATATAGTATTAATAAAAGTGCAAAATGTATAATTGTAGTGCGTGTAAAGAAATAACGAAAGAATATGTAAATTAAAAAATAAGCGACATTAAGATATATTAAAATTTTTTTTCGTATGCAAATATATATATTCGTACTTTTTTGTGCACGTAAATTGGAAGTAATCCGCTCCTTTTTAAATCATGTGCATTTCCATAACGAGTATCGACGTATCGCTGTTTGGGTTCTGCAGGATAGGAACGTTTGACTTGAAGGATATTTTTTTTGACAAAATCCTTTTCTCGTTCGATGAGCAATTTCTTCGGCAGATCCATTTGTGTAAATTGTGTACGCTTTCATTTCGCCATAGAGAAAAAAAGAATAGAGGAGCACACAATATACATCATTTTTGACAGGTAGATTTTAACACATCTAGATGTAATTTGACACTTGACGTATCACGTCTATCAATTCTGAAGCCAATCAGGAAAAAGAAAATTTTAGTCCTTCCTTCCGATTGGTCGACTGAAAATATGTCACTTTTGACAGGTAGATTTTCGAACGCATCTAGGTGTAATATGACACATGACGTATCGCGTGGCTCAGTTCTGGAAGCTTCCGCGAATGGAATAGGCGCTCTTGTGAGCTCGTCTGCGACACTTTGGCCGCTTTCGTGCGTGACGCGTAGAAGAAAATCCACTTTCTATCGATCGCCGAGGTGAATTTTTCGAATCTCGTGTAGGAATTCTCAGAAACATCCAGCAAGATGTCTTTATTCGGATCCTTTATGGATGATGATATTTTCAATTTTTTTGGGTAAGCTTCACCGTGATTTCTATCTGACATATATGTGTGATACTTCAGATTGTGGTCTCTCTTTCTCTCTCTCTCTTCCACTTGGTGATGGATCGTGATGTCAGAGAAAGAGACACGTTGTTAATATATATTAATGACTTATTTTGCTTGACAATAAAATCTTAATTATCTTTGTCAGAGACATAACTTGCATTTTGATGCAAGAAATTGTTATATGTATCTTCAGAGCTGTGGAGATATATTTTCCTTGTTTCATTTTTTTCTACATAGAATATTTTATTCTAAATTCTAGAAAAACCATTTGACTGATCTCATTTTTTGTCACATAGGAATATGAGATGACTTTTAGCTTCAACTGATGATTTGTTACGAGTACTTTATACCATATTATACATACAACATTCTTATAAATAATTATATATTTTTTAGAAGATTCCTTCTCTCTCTCTCTCTCTACAAACATTTTATTTCTATTACACGCACTCATACGCACACACACATAATACTATAAATATGTAAATATATTTGATAAATATATTTAAATGTTAGATTTATCAATATTTTCATCTGTTTGAATATGTATAGCTCATATTTATAAATTCATATAAAAAAATTTGTTATTAATCCAAATCTTAAATATATAATCAAAATATCAAAGATATATTTTTTTTATATTTGAGGAAATATGTTTAATGAAATTATTTTTCTATAAAATATCTACTGAAATAAAGAGAAGAGAAAAAGAGAGAAAATATACCTAATTGTTTTTTAAATGGATTTGGTTTCCGTGATATGTGTGAAATATATATCACAATTATAATTACTTTTGTATAATTTACATTAAAAATGCAAATTTAAAAAAAAAGAAAGGTCATTATTTAAAAAATATAACACATGTAGCATTTTAATAAAATAATATTTAATAAATCTGAATATTATTAATTGAGAATGTATATTAAAAGACTAATAATTAATTTCAAAATAATTAATTTCTTAAATTTATGTATAATAATTTATATATAATATTAATATATACAATTATTTTTATACTAATGGGAGGTTTCTATAGTAATCAGTCCCTATAGTAATCAGTTATGTCATTTGTCTTCTTTTGTATCTTTAGCCAATAAAATTGATATGTTTTAATATTATTATGTTATATTTAAATTACAAAATCTACAAGTGAGAATATGAATTTTGAAATTATTATTTATGGTCAACAGATCTTCCATGAATACTATGAGGCAGATGAACAACATGATGATGAACTCCATGTTCCGTGATCCATTTGAGATGATGGGGCAAAATGCTCTTATGCCACATCATGGTAGAGTACCTCACAATAATATGCCACTCACCTTGTTTGATCCCCATTTTGGAAGATATGGTTTTGTAAGTATAATTTTAAATACTAATTAATTCACTCACCATTTGATAATAATCATGAACATTACTTTAAAATTATTTTTTACTACAATTTTTAGAACAACATGGCACCTGATGGAAATTGTCAATCATTTATGAGCCATTCTGTTATGACTATGTCCAGTGGTCCTGATGGACGTCCACAAGTTTATCAGGAGACCATGTCTACCAGAACAGCACCTGGTGGCATAAAAGAAACTAAGAAGACGGTAAGTGATTCTCGTACTGGAACAAGGAAAATGGCTATTGGTCATCACATTGGTGAGAGGGCACATATTCTTGAAAGAGAACGTAATATGCGTGGTGAGGAGGAAGAACGACAGGAATTTATCAATTTGGATGAAGGTAATTTTCTTGTAATCTCAAAAATAATAAAAATTACTGATAGAAAGGGAGGTAATTTTTTTATTCTATTATATATCTGTATATTGTAGAAGAGGCAGACTCTTTTAATCGCGAATGGGTATCACATACGCGACGTGCACATACTAGTGCAATTGATAATGGCAATTCAACTAGAGTTGCCAGTAATAGTAGGCACCGACCAGAACCAAGGCAATTGGCTTTACCATCTACTACAGATGCATCAGCAAGGTGAGTTTTAAATTCAAAACACTAAAATATAGTCATGAAATGAATAAAATCTTATATATATTCGCTCAAGGTAAGAATATTGAACATTTATTTTTTTTGCATTGGTAAATTATAAGATTGTATGATTACATATTTTTTTAAATATAATATTTCTTACTTTATTCATATTTTACACTTCCATCATTAATCTTTCATATTTACATACGTAATAGAAGTTTATTTTATCACATCTTAAATAAAAAAATATAATTGAGAATTATTTGAATATTAATATTAGTAGTTGTATATATTTATAACTAAATTAATTTGAAATAATCTGCAAATAATGATCTAGTATCTTAATAAGTTTATTAAATATATTATCAAATTTTAATCTTATGATGTCAATTTTGTTGATTGAATTATTAGTTATAAAAATAGTGCATTAAAAGATTGACATTAGTAATATTCAAAAATTTCATGTTTGCAAATAAAAAATATGGAGACAGATATATTAGAAAAAAATAATAGATAAAAATGGAGAATTTTGCCATATGGTCATGGGCTTTCTATTTTGTATATTTCAATTCTCTTTTTATGTGTATCCAGCTTTAAAATAGATATATGCATGTCTGCTTTTCCATATGTACTAGCATGTATGTTTTTATATTACAACATTATTTTTACAATTTTTTCTTTATATATATATATATTCTTTTTATTATTTTATATAGTAAACAATATTTTAAATTTATAGGAAAATAAGATCTTTATTTCTTCACAAATTAAATTAAAATACCTTATATTTATTACATATTTATTTGTTTGCAATTCTCTGTTGTCATTCCAAATGAAAGAAATAAAACGACTAAAGAATCAGTGACACAAAAAATTAATAATTATGATATATAAAATATTACTCTCATATAATACCTTTTTATTCATTCTTCATTCTTTGTATTGTTACTTATTCATCTATTAGAGCATTTTTCTAGTTTCCTTTGTTTATATATTGGTCTTGTTGTCATGTGCTTTTGTAGTCGACATTCTAATAAAGGTACAAGATGGATACCCGGTGCTAGACGTGCTATAAGGACCTTAAATCCTTCCAAAGTAAAAAATACACCTCCTTCTACACGGTAAGTTTAGCTTCTATTGATTTCTGCTTGCTGAATTAAAGATCAAAAGCTTACAATTTCTGTTTTTGAAAGCATGTCTTTGAAAAAGCAAAAATATGCGATTATTTTCATGTAATTACTTCACTTATTTATCAAATCTGTCTTCCATAAGTACATGCATCATTATCTAAAATCAAGAATAAAAATGCATTACAACATATTAGATATATATAGATGAATGATAATACTCTAATAATAAATATATATTTCACTATTGTTTTATTAATGAGTGACATCTTTATAATATATAAAATCATTCTTAGATCATTTCCAAAAGTATAAATTTTGTAAAGTTCTATATCAATTTTTAACGTTTTTTTAAGAATATTATTAGTCTTGTTTCACAATTTCATAAAAAATTTCCGTAAATTTCATCTAATTTCATCTACAGTTAATATAAATATCTCGTTTTTGTATATAATGTAAACAAGATATTTATATTATGACAGTGAAATGCAAGATTTTAATTAATGTTAGCATCTTTGTTATTAGTTTTATTTTTTTGTGATATCAATACTGTGATTTTAATCATATTTAAATTACAGTGTGTCATTATGGAATGCATAATTCGTAATGTAATAAATCTGTTAAGATTGATATAGAATATACCATCTTGTGTGTGTATTACAGGTACAGCCGCAAATATTAATAAGTTAAAAGCATAGTACATATATACAGCAGTGACACTTGTGCAACGTAAGTACGTTGCGCTTCGTTCTATTATTTATTATTTATTTTGTTCGTTTCAATTTTACTTTTGATACTAATCTGTAATTACAAACTGTTTAACATATTCTGACTAATAATATCTTTGATATCTTGATGTATTAGGATATATATATGTATATCACAACTTTTGGAATGAAAGTAATCAGTTCTATTATAACAGAATAGAAAGAAATATTAGATATTGGATATTATGTTATGCATTATATGCATCTTTATTTATCGAACTACAGAAAATGATTCAAATTTAATGGTGATATTTATAATCAACAATTGACATTAATTATAAGAGTATATAGTTGTACATTATATCACTGTGTTAGATTTCTTGTATGAATCAATCACGATCCAATACTACTTATGACACATTACTAAATATTTTTCAATATTGATAAATAATTGTAACAAATGCTGTTTTTCTTGTATTAGCTTGCAAATATTTTTAAAATGTCACTTATATAACAATATATATCCTTTGTTTATTTTTAAACAACAATATAATTGGAAGAACATAATAGCAATTTTATCTTATTATAAGACAGAAGCATGATTTGCTTATTCCGCTTGCATTCTTTTTTTTCTTGTTTTTTTTTTTGCACCTAAAATTGTACAAATCTTCAACATATCTTCTATCATTGTTCATGCTTCAGCTTCCTTTTTTAGACTTGTCTTCCTTCAATTTTCATGTAAAAATATCATGGCATTAATTTGTTATGTTTATAGCTTCAAGCCTGTAGAATCTGCAATGTCTTCGAGAGCTGAAGTATTATCGGCATCACCGTCTGCATCAGGATCTCGAAAACGCGAACATAAACCGGATAGACAAGTTAGTAATAAGCGTCATCAAGCTGTATCTGATAGTGACGACTAGGATATCTCTCAACCTATTATCTGCAAAACATATACTTTATCTACAACATACCTATAATAAAATCATATAAGATTTAAATTAAACAGAATAGGAATGTATTATTCTTTCTCATAAACATTAACAATTTTCCGTATATTTTTTTCTACAGTTATCTGTTTTCACATTCTCTCATAAGATATTATTTTGATAACCATTTAAATAGTTGCAATAAAATCATTAAATTATTTAAGTATCAAAGTCTTTTACCTTGTATATAAATATTTATTCAGATAGAATTGTGTGAATTTTAATTTCAGTTATGTTTAATTAAAAGTAGCATAAATTTTTCTTCTGTTTATAAAAAATATTGGTGATTAATGTAGCAATTTTTTTCAAATATGTTCTATTTTTTTAAAAATGTTTAATATATCGAGATGTTAAGTTACACAAGGTATCGATAAAAGTAAGAAAATACAATTGTTTAAGAAGTGCGATAACTATTATTAAGTTTTGTTAGATTTATAATTTCTGAGATTTGATATATAAAAAAATGTAGTTTAAATGTAATGAAATACTTGTATGTAATCAAAGATATGTTACACCAACTGACCACCAACTTTATCATCGACATTAGTTTCGCTATTATATAATGGAATATTAAAAAGTATAAAGGGAATAAATAATTTTTCTTGTTTCAAATACGTTTCTAAATGTTTAAATGTCCTGTACAATCAATTTTAAATCTTTTTATCAATAGAAATGTAAGATATTTATCATTTTAAAGTAAATTTATCAGATAGGTCGGGGATATTACCGGTAAAATACCTTTTGTCTCTCAAATTATTTATTCAAATAAAGTCAAATTCACTGTTCACAACTGAAAGATATACATATATAGTATATTATTCTAAAGAAGTAATAAAATAAAATTATCCCTTGTACCAATACAATTTTAGTGCAGTCTCCCCTACATAAATATAGTAATCTATAATTTGCTTTAAGTTCCATTACTCAAAGAAAATATCATCACACTATTATATTAGCATAAAATGCTAATATATAAGAATATAGCATATGAAAATTTATAGTATCCAAGTAAAATGATAAAATACAAAAAAAGCAAACTATAATTTAAAAAATGTTTAGATATTATCCTAACATAAAATGGTATAATCTTGGCCTGCATTCTGTGGATAAAAAAAAGCAAATATAAAATTATTAATCTTAAAAAATCATATATATATATATATATTTTATAAACATATCAATTAATATCTGTGAATTTTTGTTGAAATCATAAACAAAAACAAAATATATTATTGATAGTAAAATTAAAAAAAAATTCTCTTACAAGTCATTATACGGAATGCTTTGTTATATACAAATTAAGTCATGTAATTCAAGCAAGGTATCTCTTGTAGAATTAATGTTTAATATTTTTACATACAATAAAAACTATAGTAATTTTATTTTTTTGCATAAATGTATTTGAAAAATATGTATAATTGTTCCTTTTTAATAAATTTAAATAATTGTATTTTTTTATATTTTAATAAATTTTTCTTATTAGTCTTGTTAGTCTATGTATAAAAATATTAAGCTAAAACTCTTGCAAGATACTTTCTAAAACGTAACATGTTACAAATATTTTACAAGATTACATGACTTATCTTGTATATTTACAGATATTACAAAGTTGTGTAATAAAGTTTCTTATAAACTTCAAATAGTAGAACAGCTAATAAAATATCAAAAGTAATAAAAGAAAAAGAATATAAGAGGAAAGCCAGCAAAAGAATGAAATATAATGTTGTGTAGACTATATTGAGTAAAGTGACCTGTCTGTTAATTTGCCTCTGCTAAGGTGTTGATTCTCGCATTAATAGTCAATAGTTGCGTCACAAATGACGAATCGTTCATTATTGCAGCTAGAGCAGAGAGTATGTCCTTCAAAGCATCTTGCGAAATGTTAAGTTGTCGTGCACATTCCGTTAATACCTCCATTTCCTCGGCGTTAGGACTTATCTGTAATAAAGGATAAATTTCTGTTATTTCATCGAAACAATTTTCCATTTTGATTGATCTCGATATCAATATCAAGAGTTTACCTTATATGACTCGCAGAATTTATTAAATGCCATCTTAACCCGCTTCTTCCCATTATCAGTCTGATAGAAAATTGTGAAGGTCTGTGCTTCGTTCATGTCCATAACGGAGAAGTATATGCCAGCAGTAACGTGACCCTTTGTATCTCTGGCAAGGAGACTTCTGCGATTATAAACCAAGTTTCTACGCTCTGTAACGTCAATGGCAGTTAAATATGGCCTTGCCACATAAATGAGAGCGACTTGTGTTCTCTCCAAGGCACCAGGTTGAGTTCTCTTTTCATGCCATTCGACATAATCAGGATCGTTAGCACACAAACAGTAGTGGTACTCTTTCTTGCAAGTCGGCTCATCGGATTGCGTAAACCAGTTTGTATGAGGGTATGCTCTATCGGCCATTACAGTGATAACGCGCGCAACGTGGTAACCGGGGTCGAGTAGCATGACGCCGCGACGTTTACCAATCATGATTTTCAGGCACACTAATACATGCTCCTTCTCGCCGCTATCTGCCGCTGGTGGACCGCCAACATAGCCGGCAATATCACCAATCGTCTGTAACACAATTGATGAGTTAGCATCGAAGAATAAAAATGATTTCAATTAGTTGATAAAATTCAAAATATGTTGTCTATATAAGAGCTTTGAACACGCTATATATACCATCATAATTTTACTGATGTTTTAAAATAAAATATTTTGTTTTTACAGTACTACAATAACACATTTGTTGAAGTATTATTTGGATGTTTAAGGGGATCCTAAATGTCCTTGAGAAATCTCATATTTCTTGATTACAGAATTATAAATTCTTAAGAATTCACCAAGATAAATGAGACTATACAGATTGATAAATATTTTTCCTATACACAAATTAAAGTATCAATATTAACAAAGAGCGAAGCATTCTAATTTCAGGTAAAAAAACAATCTGTATAGCCAATAAATAGATTTATGGTTTATCTAATCTCATATTTTGTCAATAAAAAAGGAAAAACCACAGACTTCTTAAAGACTTTTTAAGACGTTTAGGATCATCTTAAATATGTTAAATATCTCAAACTTACTTCTTCACAAGATACTAAGTAGAGGCCACTTGCTATTCCTGGAAATCGCTTGTTCAAATTTGTTAATCGATGTAATAATTCAAATCCAAGACCGACGCAAGTATGGTGTTCATGTGTTATTAGAGGCTGATATTTTCGGTAAAATCGATCTAACGCTTTCTCTCCGCTTGCAATATAGTCCTTATAAAACCTGTTGTTGATATTGCTTGTATTACATCTATATATAGAATACATTAAGAATAATGATTAAAATGACAGATTACATACATACCTGAGGAAATTACCAATAGTATCATAGCGATGCTCACGCAATAAGCGTTGCGTTTCAAGTTCAACGCTGCTTGCTAATTCCTCATATTTTTCGACCTTCGAAAAGGTCAGGGCTGGTGACTCGTAATGGGCCCAGACCGGCAGGGGTAGCGGAACACCCCTGATCCAGGGCCCGCGTGCCTGCCCCTGTGGCTGGCACCATATCTCTGCCGTCTCGAGTCAACTCGGCCATTCGTTGCCCCAGCGACCAACCGTTGGCACAAATCCATGTTCGTCCCTGCAGCTGCTTATTGGCTCCACAGGGCTCTCTCCGTGTTTTATACTCTTCTCTCGCTCTGTAAGCATATGTAAATATTAGGAAACATAATTAACTCCTCATTTTATTCTTAAAATATGAAAAGGTATATAGATTTGCATTGCGAATAATCTTTTGAGCATGTTGTGTCTTCAACGACAACTTACAATATGATATATTATTTATAAGAACCTTGTTCCAAAGGTTCTATATATTCAATAAAATTAAATAAATATATTTTCTGAAAATATCTATATATAGATATTAATAAAAAGTGCAACATAGTAAAATAGACGTAATAACGCGTTTTGAAGAATTGTAACAAAAATCTGTCAAATATATATTTCCAATTGCAGAAATACAATTTCGATACCCCTTTTGGATCATGATATGATACACTATGATGCGATACAGTGCGTATGATATTCCTTACAAACAGACACAAGTTTCAATCGTAATGACGTAACAACGCTATGGCGCAACATCTCGATGAGACATTGGCGTTAAATTCCTCCAGTCACCCAGGTTATCTTCCGTACAAGAAAACAACAATACTGACGTAGACGATTACCGTAAGTCCACTGCTATTTGAGTACACGGATCAGCACAGTGCCGTAAGACAAGATCTGCGAAATTAGTGCGGAGAGGCGGATTGAATTTGTCATCGGCTCGGTATCCAACATGGTGGTATGACTCGCTCAGAGGACGCGCGTGGTGAATCAATACACGACCAAATAGATATGTAGCGCGTGCCACGTGTCTACTGGCGACCTTCGTCGTCACGTCTGCGATTTCGTCCGCTAAATACGCTGCGTCGTTTACCGCGCCAAGATACTCCGAGAGGGGTAAAAAAAAAAAAAAAAGAGGAAAGAGGAAAGAGAAATCGCAGAGGGAACACAAATCCGTTATCTGTGCTCTTTCTCGTCGGAGGAATTTCCGCCGTCACGACCCAGGATGCTACACTCTACGAAAACTTTTGTGCTCGATCACGACGAAACACAATCAGCTGTCAAAATTCGTCATACATGGATGACGAGTTTGACAGCCGAGAATCGTTAAATGTCAAACAAAGAAAAAAAGATTACGCGGGCTTCTCTTTTAATCAAAATAAAACTCGTCTCGATGACCTTTTGTACATATATATTTAATTATAATATTAATTGACAAATTAGCTTCCTATCACTTTTTCCCGCGCTGTTATCTTTATTAACGCTCACATTTGGATGCGATGATTCATGCGGATGATTAAAAAAAAATTAGAAATGTTTTCAAATGAAAAATAAGGATTTTCATAATAAAACGTCATACGTATAAGCACGTGTTTCTCTTAAAATCTACGAATCTCGATAAGCTCAATGATAAATAATAAATCTTGATGTTATTACTCGCATTAATCTGGAGCATCGTTCGCGAACACTTACCCATACAACGAGCGCACCAAACAAACAAAAACTTTCCCCTCGTGCGAGCTTTGTTCCGGAAACTCACGTGTCCGAACTCCAAGTAGAACTGAGAGGTAGGACGCGGGCAAGGTTTATATACGTTTCGCTACCCTCTCTCTGCCCCTTCCACCTCTTTCCTGTCTTTATTCGACCCTCCTCTTCACCGCTTACTCATCGTCGGCATGCTTTTATATGTGTGCGTTTTCCACGTGATTGCGATACCAGCATTTACTGAAAAATTCACCAATAAAATATTATATATTATATTGTCTCGCGCTGAGGTGCTTAAGATAGTTCTTTTTTTCTTTTAATTACTGTTCCAGAACAGCAGGCATCATCTAAAAGACATTCCAAAACATCTGATCGGAACTCTTCTTTTAAATATATAGGGTGTTTCTAAAATTGTCAGAGATTTTAAGGTCCTATTGTAGAAGTCAAAATAAGAAAAAAAGTTTTTATATAAACATGAGTCTAAAAATCTCCGAGTTATAACTCCCTTAAAGATGGGTGAAAAAATCGAAAAAAATATTTTAGCTTTATAGAAGAACTTTTTCACAGATCGAGAAAAAGATTTACTCAACGATCTGTAAAAAAGCCTCCGAGTTACAATACATTTAAACAATTTTTTCCCCAATTTTAGGAGCTATAACTCGGAGAAAAAGCATTTTTAGATTCATGTTTATGGGAATTTACTTTCTTATTTTAATTAGAAAACAACCTTAATAAAATCTCTGACATAATTTTAGAAATATCCTGTATATGCATGCGGTGTGAGGTAATTATCTTTCTGTTTTTTTACTCATACTACTTTAGGGAATAAATAGGTTCATCGTAATTAGATATATCCATTTAAAAATGATTAATCTTAATTAAGCCAAAAAAGTCAATGTGTATAATCAAATATAAATATTTTTCTTTTCCTCTGAGATATATTTACGCATAATAATAAGTTTATCAGGAACTTGCGTTATTCCGCGAAATATATATTGCTCAAATGTATGATTAAAGAGATTTCACAAAGAATTATAGATTTTAAAAGATTTAAAGGTCGTTTTTGCAGTAGAGAAACATCAACCTACAAATCAATACAATCTATACAAATACTTGTATATTCTCTTTTTTGTTCGCATATAGTCAACACACACATACATGTATAAGAAGTGTAATAACTCCAGCTGTGTTTCTTATTACACATAATTATCATGATCTTATAATAGGGGCTTAGGGGTGATGGAAAAATGAGGTCAGACTGGAATGTGATTGGTTGATGGCGTCGTGCCTCTCGAAATTATTTCTCAGCTGTTCGGATCATATATTCGTGACGTTACAATCATCGATTACGAAGGATTGCTTTCATTAAAAAGAACGAAAGCGAGAGATAAATTTAATTGCAACTGATTTTAAATATTAAAAATTAAAAAAATTAAGAGCTTAGAGCCTAAGGGAAAGAGAAGCCTTCTTCAGACATGGAAAAGCGTATTGGATAACTATCTTGGGTTTTCATTCTACTTCGCATGTCTTATTATTTCTCAGCAGCTATATTTCGAAAGACCTTGAACGTCACGCGATTACGCGGCTTCGATTAGCGCAGTCGCGCTTTTGAAACGTTATACATTATAGGCAATATGTTTTCGCGAAAGTTGCCAAAACTATAAATCATTGCGGGTTTGTTTGCGCAAGTTTTTACGCGAATAACTCTCGTATCCGAGATTAAAACGGAGCATATCATCTATGCAATGAACGACATGCAGAACAGAAGTTGCAAATCCCGCCAGCTGGCATAATTAAATTCTCTCTTATACAGATTCTTGTATTTATAATTTTAATATTATTTTTAATTCGAACGTCGTGAAAAAGAAGGAGCGATCATCAAAGATTCATTTCCGAAATGTCGATTTCTGCCTATTTTTTTCGATATCAACGAGATTATGGAGAAGTCACAGACCTCTTCTAAGAGAAATTTTTATATTAAATATGCCGACTATCAGCCACGTGATTACTGTATGACCCGATTAGAGCTGCGACGCAGTTCACTCATGAGAATTGGATACGAACCAATTGCCACGTTCTCTTCGTCTGCTGCGTAGAATATATTTCCCGTTTATGCATTTATTGTGTATGTTAATATGTGCGAATTAAATGGACGCGTTCTTTTGTAACATTGCGCAAGAGCTAAAAGTAAAGTTTTCGGAGCGGAGATATTTATCGCGTCACAATTGAGGGATTTAACTTATCTCTAATTTTATCTATAGTGGCAAATATAACGTTTTTATGACTTTATTATATTGCGTCTCTTTTATACGTATTATTTTTTTATATATTTGTCTAAAGTTTCTTATAAATTAATCAATATATATTCAATTACGTAAATTAAAAGGCATTATTTTCGTAATTGTGTACGTGCAGATTGTGCAATCAGCGATAACAGAAAGATCGATTGGAAATTTTCCTAGTATTTTTTATCTACAAGCAATTATTCACGAACATTCGTCGCAAATTTGCTGCGATTGATAAGCGGTACTTTTTTGTGTATCGTGCTTTATCCGGAGTTGTGACTCATGTATATAGTCATATATATGTATAGTGACGTAAATCACATTTACCGTTCACCACAGACACGTAATTAATCACGATCTTTTCCACAAACATTCGAAAGGAGGCTTTTATTTCCGTACCGTTCAGTTTCATCGAATAATTTCGGCTTAAAATGTAATTTCAGATTGTAATGCATAGTATATTTAAAATTTGAATATCTTAAAATCTGTCGAAGAAAAAACAATATAGAAAAAAATATATAATCGAATTAGTCTTTTTCTAAATATAAATGATACTTTTTTGTAACTTATTTTCAACGCACACGTTCGGTTTTGTTAACTATAGATTAGTATATACTTACTAATTAGAGAGAATTTGTTCACAGGGATGCAGCTTTATTCTTTTCTCGTTGGATGAGTATATTTTTTCAATGAACAGGAATTATTCGCAATTTGTGCGTCATCGATGAAATCTGAATACAAGATCCTCGGCGATATGCAACTTCAACAGTCAAATGAGCACCTAAATATATAAATATCTATATAGGAACTGCAATTACATACATCGAGGTGCTTACGTAAGCGAATATAACAGCACGCGTTGGCGTGGTTGAAGAATAAGAAAAAGTGTTTGTAGAAAATTATGTGGCTCAAGGAAAAAACTGTATGAAAAAACGGCATGTTATTTTGCAACGTACGCGTCATTGAATTGTAAAATTGCGGTTTAATTTTGCCAAGTGGATAACATATGATATACGTGAGCTTCATAACGTTAATATAATGATATCATGCTCACGTATATACTTATTAATATTTACGTGCTATTAACATGGTCTAAAACTAAATGATAATTTTTTAAAATCTTGTTTTTATACGATATACATTAGTTCTTTCGGATGAAAATATATTTGCAAGAAATATATAACAACAAGAATCAGTCAAAATGCGCTGGTTAATATATTATTTTCTTAATTTGTACATAAAGAGAATTTTCTCTTAGAATTTACCCTGAAAATCATGGTCATTTTGGAATAATATATGAAAGAATTTTAAGAGTTTCTCTGATTAATATTTTTACCACAATAAAAAATATTAATATTTACCACAATAAAATATACTCGATTAATTTTAATTACTATGTACACATGTAATAATGTATGATACATATTAATATTTATATTTTTATCTACATATGTATTTTTAAACAATATATTCGAATAATATATTTTGTACGCAGTATTTTAGAAATCGTGCTTACACTTCATCCGAAAGATATTTCATATTTTTTATGATACTTTAATGATCTTTTTTGTCATTTGTTATCGCATTTTAATAGCTTTTATGTTAATATATCTACGAGATATCTAAGAGATATATATGATTTATAAATGTTCTGAAGTGTATATGTTCAAGGAGACACACATGTGTAAATTTCTTACTAATTAATATTCAGATTTATTTAAGGAGATAGAAAGCGTAAAGAAAATATATGATGTAATCGGAAACGGAAACATTAATCAAAATAAAATCGCTACATATCTTCAAATAGAAAATATAAGTAATATAACGATAAGATTATAAAAAGTTAAATGAATAAATGACAGTAAATATATTAAAATTAAAAACATTATTAAAATTCGGAAATATTAATAGATTATTAAAAAAATACGTACACAAAATGTAGAGAAGTCGCCAGCAGTAAAATATAAAAAGTTAACTGAATGATAATATATGTTCCAATTTTTATTTTGATAATCTGATAATATCCCCATCTAAAAAGACAAAAGATAAAATTAATAACAACAATATTTAGAAAAGATTAATATAGATGTGGATAGAAATTGACACTCGCCAGTATTATAATAAAAATTAATGAACTCCTTATCTCTTGACCAAACTGGTAAATATATTTGTTAATTACAATCTCGACGTTTTGACCATTATTTTTAGGTCCTTTTCAAGCGATCTATATAGTGAAAAATGGAGAAAATTACAAGATATAGTAATCAATATACAAATAAATGAGAAAGATATAAACTTACAAGATGTAATTAGACAATTATAGGAGAAACTCCTTCTGTCAATTGATACACTTCAGGCACATTCGACAATTATTCATCAACTAAGCGATCTTTATTATTAAGTCATATATGTTATGAAGATTTTTGGTGTCCTTTTGTAAATTTATTGTGTTATTGTTTTTCTTGATATAGACCATTTCAATATATAAATATTTTTTGTATATTTTACATAAAGAAAAACATACTAAGAAAAGAGAGATTATGCTGAAATGTTCTATATTAAGAAAAACAATAACACAATAAATTTACAAAAGAATACCGAAAATCTTAATAACATATATATGACTTAATAATAAAGGTCGCTTAGTTGCTGAATAATTTTACTTATATATATATAAGTATAATATCACTTGAAATAAGAATAATTTCACTTGGAAAGAACCTAAAAATAATAGTCGAAACGTCATGATTGTAATTAACAAATATATTTGCCACTTTGGTCAAGTTCATTAATTTTTAGAAAAGATCTTTTATAATCTTTATATCTTCAGGTGTTAAAAGAAAAGTTTCAGATCTTCCGAGAGATACAAGTAACATGGCAATTAATTGGATTTATTGAAGCTCTAGAAAATTCATAATACACTGTTAAATAATCTTATCGTTCGATAATTGAGCACATAATATATCGCGATTATTTTTATATAATAAAACAATAATTTCTAGCAATAATTTTAATATGATATTTTAGTATGTGAAAAAGATTATCATCTTTGCATATTTAATGTTACATGTCAAATTGCGTTATAAATTTATATATTTTTAAAATATATATTACGAAAGATTATTTATATGTATATTTATCTAATATATTTTATTTTTTCCATAAAAAAATAATTAATTTATTAATGCTAAAAGTAATGCTTTAAATATATAGGAATACAAGATATAGTTTATAAATATTTTATAAGAAAAATGTTATATATATGTATAATACATTTTTGTGTAAATATATAAAGATATTGTATATGTATTAAATATTGATAAAAATTTATATCAACTTTCTATGTTTCTTAATTTAGGATGCAAATTATTCGGCATAACCATATAAAGCTGCATTGCGCTAAATTAAGGAGGTTATATATAAAAAGGATCGAAACGTTCAATTTAAATAGAAAAGTATTTTATAATAATAATTGTTGCTAATTTGTGCATTTTATTCTTAGTCTGTGTCCATCTTGAATTTGTATTTGCATCGAGCCTTTTCGATTTATTATAATAAATCAAATGTAACAAACCATGTATCTCTCCCTTCTTCACGTTCCGGCTAAGTGCTAACATTTTAAAAACTTACTCAGCTGAAATCAGCTGATTACACCTGAACACGTGACTGCTTCGCGCAAGTCATATGACGCGCAAGGAGCCAATTGCGGCGCACTTCGCTCGCTTGCTGAGACCGCCAATATTCGCGACTCGCGACTGCGCGGTTATCACCTGCGACGTGCGTGCAATGAATGGCGTACGTTATGCCGGACTTCGTCCTTGCGCCTAATGATTGATAGCAATCTCGATTCACATCTCTTGTTGCTAAAAATTGAGAATATTCGCCGGTACTCGGAAATTTTCCCTTCTTTTAACGCATTTTCGACTAGAAAAGCGTGTATTTCGAATGATCGACATATTTCTTACTATACAGTGACGTTTTAGGTATTTGTGCGATAAAGTGTCAAATCATCCTGTATATTTTATACTATCAAAACGTCTCGCTGTCTGAAATAACTTATTCTTTTTCTTTAACAAGAAAATAGTTTTTGATTTTACATAATTTTCATATCTTTACATGTGTGCACATATTGAAATACATATTTTTTACAATTGATTTTCACTTTCTCTAAACATATGTTACTAACAAATCTATTAAAGTGCAAAAGAATGAATGTGAAAGCATTAAAATTATATAAAGAACTAAAAGAAAACTCTTGTGTGTGATTACAGGTTCTTGTATTTTTAAAACAAGGATATTCTTTGTTTTATATTAATGGAAATATGAAAACTTCATATGAGTTTATTACACAAAAAGATTACTGTTACAGCATTAATTACGATATATTAAAGAGATGATATTTTATTGATATAACAGAAAGTAGAATTGTATTAATTTAGTAGAAAAAAATGGTATGTATATTATAGAAATAAAATAAATATCCTTTTTTATTATGCTACTTGCAAATTTATATTATATAAGATATTTCTTATCTTATACTTTTTTAAATTTTAGACTAAACAAGAAAGTGTACTATCAACTTATTTATCTTCGAACACCAATCAATATTCCACACAGACGGAGGATGAACCAACAGATAATTTATATCTTGCACTGATACAATGCTTTGGTATTATATTATGTGGGTAAGAATGCATTTATTGATTGTCTAAATAGTCAAATGGGGAAACTATTAAAAATTTGAATATAACATATTCTCAAACCTCTCAGACTGTAATATTGTTCTTCATTCTTTTCACATATTAAATATAAATTAAATGATTTATATAAATGATTAATTGAAATTTTTATACTAGTAATAATGAGAATATATATTTTACAGATATCTAGCAGGAAGGTTTGGTATGATGACCAAAACCGAAGCAAATGGTCTGAATACTTTTGTTGGCACTTTTGCTCTGCCATCATTAATCTTCATGTCTTTGGCTAAACTTGATTTCACATTGGTGAACTGGAAATTTCTGCTTGCTGTATTGCTTGCTAAGAGCAGTGTGTTTATTACTGTACTTGCAGTTTCATTAGTAATTAAAAAGCCATCGAATCCTGGACGTGCTGCTCTCTTTGCAATATTTACTACTCAAAGCAATGATTTTGCTATTGGATATCCCATGAGTGAGAACAATGGAATATTTACACATAATTCTATGCTATTTTATAGTATGTAATTTATTCACACTAAATATCGTCTTTTCAGTTAATGCTTTATATGGAAAAACTCATCCAGAATATGCTGCATATCTATATCTGATGGCGCCTATATCGCTGGCCATTTTAAATCCGATTGGTTTTGTACTGTTGGAAATAGGCAAGCGACGTGTGGAAGAGCACACAAATTGTAAAAATATGGTTTATTCCATTGTGAAAGGTGTCGTATTAAATCCAGTGCTGTTCATGACAGTCTTGGGCATTGTAGGCAATCTTATATTTAGTCACAGTGTACCACGCTTACTCGCCGCAATTCTTGAAGTACTTGGTAACGCTTTCTCTGCTAGCGCATTGTTCCTTCTTGGCTCAATGATGGTAGGAAAGATACACAAATTGAAAGGTACAGCGCTAGTTATACCGGGTATATTGATTTCGGTGAAATTGCTAGTCTTGCCTCTAGTCATAAGAGAATCTATTATTCTCTTGAATGCCGGAGATAACTTGACGGAAACGAGAAATTTGAGCACTTATGGTTTCCTGTATGGTACTATCCCGACAGCACCGGCTCTATTTATTTTCACTTTACGATATAATCTCGAAATCGATCTGATCGCCTCAGCAATGGTAGCTTGTACGTTTCTCTCTGCCCCGCTCATGTTTATATCGGCTAAAGTGATCAATGCAGTTTACGCTGGAAGTACGTCGGCTAATTATGCACGGCAATTAAATATTTTTTCCTTTGACATAAGCGTTGCGTCAGCAATAGCTTGCATATGGTTGTTGATATGTTTCCTTGGATTTGGACGGAAAAGATATAATCAAGTCACTCATCGATGCACCCTGTGTCTCGTAATTGCGCAGGTATATATATATATATAAAACAAATTATTAAGTTGTGTTTCTACATTGTATATAGTCAGTTTAATTTCATATACAATATATTTTTCATATATTTCAGCTTGCAGCAGCAGTGGGTGTGATAATTTGGTCAACACTGGACCCAAACGCTAATCGATCAACATTATGGTAATAAAAATGTTATACTATGATTATTTTCTATTAAATAGAATTTTATTATTAATCGTTTATATTAATTATAGGTATATTCAATTCATTTTAATAACTACTGGCGTATATGCAAGCAGAGTTTGGACGGCTGCAATTGCAGCAATATTACTATTTCTGAGTTCACGTTCGTTGTCCTTTGTTGAAAATCTACAAAAATGGTTTTATCCTATTGGTTGGGGGTAAGGATACATGTTTTTCTCTAATTTTTTATACAAATATTTCTACTCGCGATATATTTATATAATGTATAATAATTTACAGAATACCACTTTTAATGGTGATAATAATGTGCACGACTGTTACATTACCTCCTTCTGAATTTGATTTAAAAAATCCGAATTTTCAATTGGGCAGAACTCAAGCTGCTGCATCTTCATTCATATTAATATTCTGCTTTATAGGTACATTTTAATTAGAGATATTAATTCACATTTTTTATATTTAGCAACATGTATGTTTTAAATTAGTATTATAATATGTTGCTGTATTTTATGAAGACATTTTTAATATCTTAATGATATAGAATTTTTTTAATAACTATTTTTTATATAGTGACATTAGGTTGTTTGATCTTACAACAAAGATATCAAAGAAGGCACATTACAATAGAGTCATATGAACGTGTACGGAATAATACAGAAAATACTATAATTGAAAATAATGAGAGAAATATAGTAGATGTAGAAGATTTAGGTTCTCCATTAATTAATGCATCTCGGTAAGTTCATAAAATATAGAAATATGTGAATAAAAGTTTGCAAATTAACTATAAACAATATTTTCAGAATTGGCTGTGAATTTCAAAATGGTTGTTCCAATGGAGCATGCAGAGCTGATGATGTAGAGAGAGATTGCGATGAAGAAAATGAAACAAATACAGATAACGATCCGCAAATTTTACGACATCTCGTTTTCCTTATTTTACTATTGTGCTCCATGTTTGTTGTGCGTAAATTGCTTTTATCAATTGGACATTATTAAGATATTGTGAAATCAATGCTGACATATTATAGGGCTTATCGATATCTGTTGGAACATTAATAATGGAGCAATTAACTGGTATTTATGCCGAAGTTGCATTTTTGGATGTCGCGTTCAATTTTGGACAATCTTTAATAGCTTTTGCCATCTTTGGATTAGATCCTAGTTTGGGTAAATTAGGAAGTTGGTTGCAAAAAATGTGCAAGAAGTGGCAATCTGGTATGGTTTCTCTAACATAATACTCTAACATCATTTTATATACATTTCATATTTATACACAAGTTTATGTGTATTTATGCACATAAATTATGCACAATATATAAAATTATAACTAGGTTAATTTTTTTATAGAAAATGAACTTATTGATTGATACATGTATTGATTGATATATGTTAATAATATTTTATATTTACAGGAAAAGAATTACAATTACCTTGTGAAGATGCTCTCAGTTCAGAAGCAAGGACGATCCGAGAACAGTTTAATCGATGTCATTTAGAGGCATGTCGAGCACGTATATCTATGTGCCGTAGGCGATTGTTGAAAGTATACAAAGGAGTCTTTTCGGGATCAGATTTGGTCAACTGGTTGCTTGAAGTCGGAATTGTCAGCAGTCGAGAGGACGCTGTACAATATGGTCGTTGTTTGTTAGAGAGTAGAGTCCTGCAACATGTCGATGGTACACATCACTTTTATGATCAAAATCTTCTATATACGTTCAATATATAACTAAATTTTCGAATGTTTTCGACGAGGCAAATTAGTTCTATTTGTATCAATATTTCAAATATTGAATATTTGAATAAGAAAATCGAAAGAAATAACTTAATTATGATAATTTGTTATAAAATTGAAACTTCTATATTCTTTATGTTGATTTATGGCTTTAGATTGAATAATTTTCTTTAAGAGAAAAAGATCTCTACTATTCATAAAAGTAAGAATGAAATTAATATCAAAATAATGCATAGATGAAGATAAGTTTACTGGCTAAACTATCATGACTATGAATAGAATTTAACTGTGTTTGAAATTTTTTGAAAAGCACAACAAATTGTTTTATTTAATTTATTTACACAGTTTTTATTTTGTTAAAATTTTATTTATGTGGTGTAATTTATTTAGGACATCTCGGAAAAACGATCAAAAAGAGAAATATCTTTTTAAATATTTATGTTAATGAAACGCGACGCATAATTTTTTTGCACAGTAGGATAATATATTCCTATTCAGTGAAATTCAGCATCAGTATTAAATGGTTTTTTGTTAACTATTTACTACAATTAATTAATTATGTATCAAATGAGTAAAGGCTGTGTTTAATATATTATATACTTCACTCTCAATATACAGTTTAACATAGAGAAATCTCCTACAAAAAGGCTATTTTTATATGCTAAAATCTTAATTATTTAGTATAATATATTTAATTCAAAGTGTGATATAATGGAAATAATGATTGAAGAATAAAGAAGAAAATATAAAAAGTATTTTTAAACTATTGCAATGTTTATATCAAACATTTTACTTTTTTATTCTGCATTAATATTTAAAATATACACAAAAGATTTAATAGTTTATATTACTGATCATGACGAAAAATGTATGATAAGAAGTTTCGAGTAAGGTTTCTTCAATGAATACAATAGCTTGACATTTTTTATTAGACCGAATCTGATTTTATTTCTTATAATGTACTATTTATTGTTTTATTAATTTATTAGAATAAATCTTTATATATACTATGTATAATGCCGATAGATAATAAATACACGAATTATATCAAAAATGCAAATGCTTATTGATATACAAAATTATTTCCTCTTTTTTTTTATTATTATAAAATATATACTGGATGCTTAAAAAAAATTTGGAGAACAATAAATTACATAAAAGACAGTTTTATATAAAAATATGTATTATAAACATGTTTTTATAAATCAGAACTTTTACAAACCCCTAAAAACATAAATCATCATCAGGATCCTCTTCATCTATATCATCTACATCATCTGGATGATAAAATATTTTAGATGTATTTGTTGCATTTAGAGTATAAGGTAAAGGTGTTTTATCTCTTTGTTCCATTTCTCGAGCATTCATCTCTATCCTAAACGACGATTCAATTTTTACTGATTGATTTTCATTTACTTCTGACTTGCGACCATTTGTTGTTGCAATCTTTTCAGCATAAATCTGATAAGATATACTATCTTGTTTTATTATTTCTGTTTGACATATTAAAGAACTGCTCAATTTTCTAAAGATGAGTCTTGCAGTATAAATTAAATTGTTTGTTGAATTAATTCCAGTAAATTTCTCCAGCTTAACATAAGCAGTACCCAAAGTTTCAACTGCAGGAATTTTCTGTACAAGATCTCTCCGATAAATACATATAAGTTGCGACACCTGTTTACTTAATTGTTCTATGAATCGTAGGGCTTTTGCTAGACCTACATATAGAACTAAGGAACTCAAGCAATTGACAATAACTGTATTCCGAGGTTTCAACTTGACAGTTTTAAGTATATATTCAAGATTTTTCAAATCTTTCTTTGCAACTTCATTTACATTGACAGTATAATAATCGTGTAAATGTACATTTTTGGATGTAAGCGGTCCAGGTTCATTTTCATACCATAGTTTTGGATCAGAAAATGACAACCAATCGATACTATAGTTAAGATCTTTCTCTTTCCATGCCTGTAGCCATCCAGCTATCAATGCTCCTGCATACATTACATCTAATCCTGTGAAGTAATTAATATTTTTTTTGCAAAATATATATAAACTGTTGACTTAGATTGAGTAATTTATTTAAGAAATAACCAACCTTCATCTATAACAATTACTTTTGCTCCTTCTAGTATAGGCAATGTTTCTATGTATGCCATTCTGCGTAACACAATACGTAGTTGCACAAAGAAAAAAAAAGAGATAAAATATTTATGGCACAGTTGTGATAATTACGATGAAAAAAAAAAAAAATACAAAGAAAACCGATAATGTACTTAGAAAAGGTATGATTACGTCAACACTCACTGTGGATATGTGATATTGGATGCTATTTGATATACTTTGTGCAACTTTATCAATAAAATATTAGTAATATGTGTATTTAAACGTAATCATTACACAATGTATCACGCAGACGTCAAGTGACAAACTAATAATTCGACACATGTTGCTTCTTCGAACGCATATCGCATCGTATCGCACATAAGTCAACAAGCATAACCAATCATCCAAGTCATTGGGTTAAAACGGACATTTTATATGTCGAAATCGAATCATCGTTTAGTAAAATGATCACTAATTTTTATTCGAATCTCCAATAAAGATAATATATTTTTATTCAAGAGTCAATATATATAAAAAAAAAATAGATAAATATTTTCCATACACGCTAAATGCGATAATATCGATATTGAGTTTCGAGATAAATCGATTTTTCCAAAGATTGAAATCATCACTTCAAAAAAGTCCAGAAAGAAATATCTACTAAAAAATTCTATATATATATATATATATATATGTATATGTATAAAAGACGTTTATATTATAATAATTGCTTATTACTTTTAAATTCTAGAACACACTGCGCATATTAATTTTTTATACGCCTTTATCTCTCCAAATGAATCATCACAGATATATATATATATATATATATATATGTATATATATATATATATATTGATTCCTCAGCTTATTTCTGTCAAAATTTATTAGTGAATGTTTTTAAATAAAATATAAAATTATATAAATACCTGTAAATAAATATCAAATATCGGGTGTTTTTGTTTCAAAATGAGATTCTTTATAATTCTTACAAAATTCTATTTTTTCTTCTTCCAATATCCGGATATATATACTATAGTAAAAAGAGAAGAGAAGAAAAGAGGAAAATATATATACAAGAAGAAGACGCAAAAGCTGTAGACGTAAAATATCAATATTTCATTAAAAACATCGTGCTGGCTGATGCCTCTCCACGCGACACGAACAAACGAAAATAACAAAGAGAGTGCGTTCCTCGAGCGACGAGGGCGCGCGGTGATTGGCCTCCGCTCGTCGTGGAGGGCGTGTCGCGGGCGACTCGCCGACAGATGGCGTCGCGCTCGCGGACGAGACGGAGCGTCGAAAGGGGCGATCATCGTGATCGCGACTGACGTACGTGATCGAAGGCATAGGCGAAGATGAGTGCCAGAGTGTGTGTCACATCGAGGCAGTTTCGCTCACAATAGGGAGGTTTTATTTTGACAGTGCGATACGCGAGCGGGTAGCGCGATGTTCAGCACCACGACGCGTCCCTGAGCGAAGCCGAGTAGCGTCGATTAGCGCGCGTACGTCGCGTAAGATCAGAAATATCGTCGCTCCAGGTCTCAGCCAGTCGGAGACGAGCGGGCGCGCTGTGTGCACCTGCATGTGTCACTTGTGAGTGCAGTGCGACCAGGGCACGTAGTAGTACCCTACCCTATCCTACACGCGTATTCTTACGCACGAGTAAACGCGCGGTGCGCCGTTGTTTGCGACATTGTTATTATTATTATTATTACTATTGTTATTATTATTATTATTGTTGTTGTTGCTGCCACTGCCGTTGCGGTCTTCGTCTTCGTCGTCGTCATCGTCGCCGCCGCCGCTGTTCCTGTTGCTCCTGTAGCAGACACCGACGACGCTGCCGCTGTCGCCGCTGTTGTTTTCCTCGTACATCCTCACCACGAGTCACAGTACGTCGCCGGTCGTTGTCGTGGCGGGAGCCCGATGCGAGGCTGAAGGAAAGAGAGAGACAGAGAGACAGAGCATCATCGCCGTCGTCACCGATGAGTTTGGCCTGCTGTTCGCTGCTGCCTCTCTAACTAATCGCAAGCGTGTGTGATGCCCGGGAGCCGCTCCAGCACGGACCCAGAGCACAAGTCACCGCGGGAAAGTGGTGAAGACTCCGAGGATGAGAGCGAAATCCTGGAAGAGAGCCCGTGCGGGCGGTGGCTTAAACGCCGGGAAGAGGTACATCTTCCTTTCAATTATTACATTCATTCTGTACAGTTTCATACCTCTCCGCTGGTGTGGGGAGGGCTTTTGCACACTGGACCATTTTGCATTCGAGGCATTGCAACTTTCCACAGTATGCAACATTTTCTAACAAACATCACCGCAGAAAACATATCAGAAATGTTTTTGTTCTTTTGCACGTCATTTAGATGTCTTTTAAAACTTGATTAACATTTCTAATGTTTATTGTTGTTGGAACATAGATTAATAATATTGATTTGCTATATGATTTCTATATTGGTTTTTACTACTTGTTTAGCTGATTGTTCCAAGAGTGATTTTCTGTTTTTTTAGGTTCTTGCAGTCACTAGAATCATATGTTAAGTTATTTTATGTAAATTATTTTATTAATGATGTTTCTAATGTATAATGATCAATATTTTCATAACATAGTATAAGCAGGCTGTAATTATCATAAAAACACTCTGAGGACTTAATCGCATAATATTGCATTCACATCTTTCTTTATATCTTAATTTTATTTGCAATATATTTTTTCTGAAACAGTATCATTAACATGAATTTGTTTAAAATGATTTTGACAATGTATAGTAATAAATATTAGAACAACTTATTTCAAGTTGCATTTATACAGGTGGACGTATGTACACAGATGGTTCTATTATATGCAGATTATTGTGAATTTGCTTTTGTGTAACATAAATATTTCTTTTGTATTATTGAATATCTCTTATTATTTGGTATGCTTCATCTGTAGCTTAAGTCATAGCAGATTCTTGGCAAAAACATCTCACCAATATTAAGCTCATTCATATTTTATCCTAAAATTAGATTGCTGGCGTTCTGTTATCGAATATATAAATCAATGAAATTATTTTGATTATGCTTACCTCATCTCAGCACTTTCTAACATTATCCTTTATAAGTAAAATCATTTTTATCGCTTTAAAAGGCATTATAAAAGACTAGCTTTATACCTACATGAATTTTCTACAATTATGGTTTTGATTTTAATACGATTACATTTTGTGAATACTTTGCATATATTTTGCACATTTTTCTGTTATCTCAATATTAAAACTATGATAAATTTTTTGTTTATAAAAAATAATCTTACTATGCTTTAGGTATATGTATTTTATTTTTATGCTTCTAAACCACAGAGTAAAACTTATAATTTGATTATTATTTCCTTTAAATTAATGATATATGCTTTATAAAGTGTTATTTGTATTATAATATAATCTCTCTTAGCTTTTTTTTATTTTATGAAATAGCTTTAACATTATTTTATATACATCTGCATACGTGTATTTTTATATTTATAATGCCTATACATTTTACATTAATCATAAAAGATATATTTATTTCAGGTATATGTAGGTTCAAAATCTACGTTAGCTGAAGGTTCTAACTTTGGATCGACAAGAGGAATTGAAAACGAAGTCACTGAAATGGAAGTATGTAACATTGTGAAACAGGAAGCAGGATAATTTTTACGTTTCATTATACTTGTGTGCATTGAGTTGTTAGTTTCTCATTTCTTCAAAGCATTTTGCCGAGAATTATAATAATTTGAATGAAGACAATAACAATTTGCATATGTTATACTATTATGAACTAGCTGGACATTATTGTCTCTAATATCTGCGGTGGCAAGCCCTCCTTTGAATCATCTCCCCTCTTTAAATTCTTGACAAGGTCACATCCATGTAATAGTAAATAGGCGTTGAAATCGTTTCAATGTGCCACTTTAAGTACGTTTAAAATGGATGATTACAGTAATGCAATCCATTATACCTATATATAGACCTATAAATTGTATCAAATAAATCTGTTCAAATCGCAGCCTACGATATGCATTTATAATGCATTTACAATAAAGTATTATAAATAATATCTAAAATATCTAGATAATTGTGAACTTAAAGATATTATTAATAAGAAAGATATTATTAAGAATCTCTCATTTAGTCCTTATAAATATGACTGAATGATCTTGGGCTATCTGAATAATATTTTTAAATTTCTTAATATTTGAATGCAGCAAGAGAGATTATTTTCATATTATATACAGTGCCATATATCTGCAAATTTTTATAATAAAATAATTTCATATTTTTTTCATTTATTTTTTGTTAAGAAATATACAGGAATTAATACTTGTTTTTGTGTCTGTAGGTGGAACAGAGAGATGTTTCTGGAATTGACTGTGCTTATCTAGCAATGGACACAGAGGAGGGTGTGGAAGTAGTGTGGAACGAGGTGCAATTTTCGGAAAGAAAAAATTTCAAAGCCCAGGAAGAAAAAATACAACTCGTTTTTGAGAATCTCACGCAGTTGGAGCATCCTAACATTGTTAAATTTCATAGGTATTGGACAGATACCCATAATGACAAACCCCGAGTAAGTGCATGAATTTCTTCGTTTATATGTAAATATAGTTTATGTATATATTATTAATGAGTTTTTCTTTTATATTATTTTTCAGGTTATATTTATAACAGAATATATGTCATCCGGGTCCCTGAAACAGTTCCTAAAACGAACAAAGCGCAATGTAAAAAAGTTGCCTCTACAAGCGTGGAAACGGTGGTGTACGCAAATACTTTCTGCGCTTAGGTAATATAAACAATACTATAATGTATCATGCAAATGCAATATTTATTTCCAATTTATATATATATATATATATATATATATATATATATATATATGTTTAAAATGTTTCAGTTATTTGCATTCCTGTTCGCCTCCCATTATACATGGAAATCTTACCTGTGACACTATATTTATTCAACATAATGGTCTTGTAAAAATTGGTTCAGGTAAGTACTTGTGTAAGAAAAAAAATATAATGAACTTTCTCTGTTACATTAAATGCATAATGTATACAGAAATATCATTTTATATTTAAACAGATAGCATGTCTGTGCATTCTATTTGAATTTATAAAATCTGGTAAAAACAGATTGTCATATGGCAGGATTATTATTTTCTGAATGAAATAATCACAATTATATATCAAGATGAGACTATATGTGAGGTATCTCCATTTTTTCTCATTTGCAGGGTTATTAAAATTATACATCTTTATTTTATTAACTTTGTTTTATTAATTTCTCATAGCAAAGTAGCAAATATTACACTAATTTTTTGTCTGAGAAATGTACAAAGAGAATAGAGCACAAATTGTAATCTTAAAAACTCTCTACTACTCTTTTCTCTATTTATATATATCGTTTAAAAATGAAGAGGGTATGTTGAACTTACACTAAATTGAATGAAAATTGCAAATCTATGTTTAACATTTTTTATTCAATTTAAGTACTGAATACTGCGCCTTCCAATTCCTAAACTCTTTGTTTAACATGCTGTATTTAAAAATATAGGTGAAGCAGATATTTTTAGAATTATATTACATGCTTTTAATTTACTTTCATTATTCAATTGAAAGTAAATAAAATTTATATATGACTCAGCTTCTGATTGAACAAACATGACAAATAATACAATTCATCTTATTGTGTGCTAAAATAGGTACTTGTTTAAAGTGGCACACATGGAACTATTTTCATAAAGAAATATGTATATTTCAATTATTCTTATAAAAAAATTTTTTTTTTGAATAATTATAATTATAGGATAGTGTATATTATTAATTTTGAAGATAAATATCTTTAAAATGATATTTATTAATGTTATGTAATACACACAGGGATGCATAAAACATGAAATTATGTATTATTTAATTGTAAATAGTTAAATTTTCTTTTTTTTTTAGCATTTTCTAATAATATATATTTATATATATATATATATATATATATATATATTATATAAATATATATTTATTACATACATTATATATATATATATATATATATATATATATATATATATATATACATACATACATACATACATACATACATACATACATACATACATACATACATATATATTTATATATATGCTATATGAATGTACAAAACTATGTATGTTAAGAATCGAATATTGATTGTGATGGGAATGAATGTGGTTCTATTGAATTATATTTATTTTTGAAATAATGTTTATAATTATTTATATATATTACTACTCTTTAGATTATAAAACATTTCTCCTTGCATTTCTTTATAATGTTAGTAACATGAGTCCATTAGAAAGATTGTGTTTAAACTACCTTTTCATATTAGGAGTAACTTGAGTCCTCATTTTTAATTGTAGCAAATAGGCTAATCTAGATAATGAAAAAAACACAGCAAAGCCTTTGAAGAGAGAGGAAGTACAAATCGTACTTTCGTCCATCAAGAGGATAAATCCACCAACGTCGGTGTCCTTCAATTGGTGTTATTGTCAAAAGTGGTGAATATTCAAGAAAAAAATCTCATTTGGCAGATTGTCATCATCTAATGTCAGCTAAGTAAATTAGGAAGAGAGGTAAACAATTTCTATATTAATTATATAAGTAGTTTCTCGCGTTAAATATACAAATAATTAAAATTTATTAAAATTTTTTTCATTAGAGTGCCATTATGTTGCATTATTAATTTTCTGATTATTATTAATTGTATTTAACTATAAGAAGGGCAAAGTTTACTTGTATATCTCTTTGTCCTTTTCACAATCATCTAGCGCACGCCTTTTCATTGTATTTTAATATATATACATTTTTTTATTCGTATATCCTATAATCCTTGATAAAAAAAGAGTTCCTCAAAATTTTTCCGCTCCCAACATTTATATTTATTTTTATTCAATGAAAGTGGCTCTTTATATATAGCAGAACTGCAGTCAAATATGTAAAGCTACTTTTTCAATAAAATAATCATTTATGTTTTATTTGTACATTTTTCAAAAAAAATATATATATACTTCTCTTTTCAGAGGCACTTTCACACATGTGTATATGCGAGAATTATAATTAATTGTATGAGGACTCAAGTTATTCTTAGGATAAATATTTAGCAGAAACACAATTTTTCTAGAGTGATTTCATTCATCTCGATGTAGTCAGCAAACATACAGAACGTGTTACAAATATGTATCTAAAATATATTTGATTAATTATTAGATCATATACAATTCTGTTTGATGGCTGTCCTACAAAATTTTCTAACACATTATCAAATGCGTTCACATTAATATGTCATTTTTATGTTGATACTTAGTTTGAAATGGAACAGTTTATAAAAAT
Organism: Nylanderia fulva; assembly: GCF_048542155.1. Lineage (NCBI taxonomy): Eukaryota > Metazoa > Arthropoda > Insecta > Hymenoptera > Formicidae > Nylanderia > Nylanderia fulva. Next base: position 827,026 of record NW_028189622.1, read on the forward strand.
GACAATAATCTTTTTCTAATTACAGTGGCTCCAGATGCAATTCATCATCACATCAAAACATGTAGGACAAATATGAAGAATACGCATTTTGTAGCCCCAGAATATGGAAGTAAGTGTATTATTTATATCTTTATACACAGATTATATATTTAATTTAAATCTTTTATTGTGTCTTTCTTTAAGATTCCGTCACACCAGCCATCGATATTTATTCGTTTGGGATGTGCGCTCTGGAAATGGCCGCGCTGGAAATTCAGGGAAACGGTGATACGGGTACAATCGTTACCGAAGAGAACATCCAGAAGACAATAGAATCTTTAGACGATGTTCAACAAAAAGATTTTATTCGTAAATGTCTTCAGGTGGACCCGCTTAGTAGACCGAGTGCAAGAGAGCTGCTATTTCATCCTCTTCTATTCGAAGTACATTCTCTCAAGTTGCTCGCAGCGCATGCCTTGGTCAACTCAGCTAGTAAGTTGAAAAGCAATTTCATTCAATAATTTGTTATTTTACTAGATGTAAAAAATAATTATGATTATATGAAATTATTTAATTATCTAAATCTTGTCTCTAATTTAATGTTGATGTTTTACAGCTAACATTTCGGAAACAATCACAGACGAAGTGTTACAAAGGCTATATGGACCAGACACTGTAGTTGTCGAAGTAAAATATCAAGGGATGTCCCCGCAACAAATTCGTTTAAGTGATATTCCGGTTACGGAAAAATTAGAAAAATTTGTTGAAGATGTAAAGTGAGTATCTCAATCACACGTGAGATACATCGGTCTGGTCTCTTACTACATCGGATAAATTGGTAACCAGTGATTTTACATTGCCAGGTATGGAATATATCCATTGACTGCGTTTATGGCGAAATTGCCCCCGCCTGTCCGACCGAGGGCGATATCGCCCGAAGTGACAGAATCGGTTAAATCGGTTACACCCGAGCCCGTGGACGTGGAGTCTCGAAGAGTAGTTAATATGATGTGTAATGTTAAGCCTAGAGAAGATAGTAGTGAATTACTTGTGAGTGGCATGCATAGAATATTTTTAGTATGCGAGATAATCTATATTATAAATAAAGCGATCTCATATCTTAAATCGATCAATTTTGCAGATGACAATATTGTTACGAATGGATGACAAGATGAATAGGCAATTGACGTGTCCTGTGAGCCAAACAGACACTTCGATGCTTCTTGCACAGGAACTTGTACATTTTGGGTTTATTAATGAGGTAGGAAATTTTTCTCGTTTTATGTAATCTGTTAGAGTTTCGGATCTACGAGCAACTTTGCACAAAATATTATATGAAATGTTACAGAACGATCGTGATAAAATAGCCAATTTAATCGAAGAGGCATTGAGGAGATATTTCAACAAGCAAATGGTGACGCCAGGAATAGTATCTTTAACTAATCTTCCTACTCAAACTACTTTATTGCTGCCCGGTTCGGAATTCCCATGTCTGCAACACTTTGACAATTCCATGTGCAACGCCACAACATCCAATAGTGATAGTGCAACTAACCTGCTGCCAAAAACCTCAGGTATATCCGTGTCAAGTAACAAGACGAATCAACGTCATGATGACGCAGAACCGCCGACAATCAGCGAGAGCGGCAGTTAACCATCCAGGATAACGTCTGATAACTCAGTTCACTGTGCCACTTTGCACGCTTTATGTATAGACTGGCTATGTATTTTTATATTTAAGTAAACGAAAAGGGAGAAAGAGTGAACGTAAAGGTGGGAGGGTGCCGTGGCTATATATATATATATATATATATATATATATATATATATATATATATATATATATATATATATATATATGTATATGTATACATACTACTCTAAGCTAAAAACGATTGCAAATTAGGGATTGCTTAGAACGTCTTTATTTTCATTTTTTCTAGACTATCAAAGTAATAACTCTGTTGTCAAATTTCGTTGTCCATCTATATGTCTAGAGTTTTTTTACGTTACACAGGCTATAACCTGTTACATAGATACATGATAAATTGACAAAGAGTGTACGAATCTAATGTAAAAAGACCAAATACTTGTGATTGTATAATTAAGAGGATAGTTAGGGGGCTTGCTGGATATTGATTCATATTTACACGAAGCTACGTACAATTTGATACTTATCTGTCGTAATTTAATCTATCAAGATATAGAGTTACGAGAATTTATTATGTATCGCGTGTTTCTCATGTCTCTAGAATTGCAAAAAGGTGAACATTAATATTTGTCGGAATTCTATATCCTGCTTTTCAAAGTGATCATATGTGTCTCATAAAATTTATTTCGTGTATACAAAAATCGAGCAGAATCAATTTAATCATGCGTACAAAACTATCTCTTCATTGTACAGCTGTTATAAAATTCATTTTAATATTTTAAAAAATATTACAAAATTTATTTTAATATTTTAAAAAATATTACGATGTACGCTCAGTTTCTTTCGAATGAATTTTGATCTCTCACCACTCTTGTTACTTTCACCAAAATACTCAGTCTATTATAAAGTCTGTCTAAAAGTGAGCGAACATACATATACAAGCGTTCACAAGAGAGAGAGAGGGGGGGGAGGGGGGGAGGGAGGAGAGGGAGAGAGAGAGAGAGAGAGAGAGAGAGAGAGAGAGAGAGAGAGAGAGAGAGAGAGAGAGAGAGAGAGAGAGAGAGAAAGTACAGTAACGTTTATTTACCATATTTTTAATTTCATAGGCAAGATTATGTGAATACTGGCTCAATAGAGTAATTTGGTAGTAATCGGATAAAGCCACGGCTCTACTCTATACTTGGGTATTATTGATGTGATTAAACCAAGGTTTATAAAATCTCGATAAAATTAGCTGAAAAATCCTTGTAAATATTTTATATTTTTAAGAAAAATCTGTTGAGACAGAAAAAAACTAGTCATATAGGTATATTTGAATGCTAACAGACTAACACAGATCTTATTATGTCTTTTGCATTTATAACACGTGCTTGGCCAAGAGATACCGCTCCAATTTCTTACCTCGGTCGAATTAATTTTCAGTGAAGCATTTTTCATTAAGTAAACGACTAACCCTAACTAGAGGTATCTGCTACCTACAACAACATAAACTTCGATCTTAAGTATGTAAGTAGATTATCAAACTAAATTGAATGTGTATAGCTTTATAATACAAATTATAAACGACGAAAAAAACGCGACGACTGACTCGTGGATATTATGAAAGGGCTGTACGATGACAGTGATAAATAAATACTTTAACTCGGAAGTACTATTACTTGGCTTACCTCATCTCTTTTGAAAATTTACGTCCTACACGTGAGAGAATCACGCGAAATTTTACGTAGTACACTGTACGTTTGATTGTTATATTCGTTTATTGGAAGGGATACGATGAGTCTCCTCATACGACATACAATGGACGTAAATATAAATACAGCATGAAAAGTTTAAGATTAAACTTAATTCCGATGAATAGAATATGATTATAATCACTTTTCGCATCGTTCCTTTACGATTTATCGATTCATAATCAGCGAAATTAAAAAAGATGATCATTTTAAATCTTGATTTACAGCTTTCAAGTACGATCGTGTATATACGTTACAACGTATTATACGTGTCACGTCTAGTCTTACATAGCGACACAAATGCAAAAAAAGTTTTTTGAAATATTCTATATAAATAAACTACACTTTACACTGCGAGATAAATTACGATTATCTTATCCATGCATGGAAATATTTGAGACGAAATTTCTTTTGTACAAAGTACCTCGCACTAATTTTATGTGAAATAGATTTTGGTTAAATCAGCTGGTTTTTTTATATGTTGTAGCTTATAACCTTCTAAACAAAACATTCAATAGTCTCAAAGCTAATAATAGACAATTATTGAGTTACAGCCAGTAGAGAGTTTTTCATGTAAATCAGTAACTATCTATTATTTAACTTTAAACCTATTACATTTTTTGTTCAGTAGATTATAAGTTACAACCTATGAGAAAAGCAACTGATTTTATTGAGATTTCAATTTCATCTAGGATTTTATATAAATTCAAAAATTCCGCACTAATTCTATATAAAATTGAATTTTAGTACAATCTGCTAGTTTTCTCATATGTTGTAGCTTATGATCTGCTAACAACAAAATGTAATAGACTTCAAGTTAAATAATAGACAGTTACTGATTTACGCCAGTCAAATACGAAAAACTCAGATTCTACGAGTTTGACAGCTGGAGCTCAATAACTGTTCATTATTTAGCTTTGAGGCTATTATTCATATATCTTTTATTCAGCAGGTCATAAGCTGTAACATATGAAAGAATTAACTGATTTAACCGAAATCCATTTTACATAAGATTAGTGTGGAGTACTTTAATAATCTACACTCGTTTACTTGACATACGTTCCTCAACTTCCTCAGTCTCAATCTTCAAGCTCCCTCTTTGGCGTGCGTGCGATTAAGCAAATAGTCGAGATCGTGAGAGATACGATCCAGCATACCGCTGGTCGTGCTGTCGCAGCCAGCGGTCACCACGATCTCCGGAGTCTTCTCCTCGCCATCGGGCTGTTTCCGCTCGCTCGTATTGGCGATGTCCGGGATTGCGCTCACCACATGCTCTCGACTCTTCAGCTCTGCGTTCGTCCGTGATGACAGCTCGACGTCGCTCTTCACGGCCAACGTGACGTCCGGCATGGCACTCAATCGCGATTCCACATCGGCGCTACAGAGAACTTTGGCCGAGGGACATTCAGAGGACACGCTCGCCACCGGCAGAAAGATCTTACCATCGCCGCGGTACTCGTTACGGAAGCTGCAACAATCACCGCCGTAGGCCACCACATCGTTGACGCAGCGAGAACCGCGTGCAGAAAAGTTCGGGTCGACGAACACGGTCGACGGTTCCTGGTACTTGCGCGGACTTGTACTGTAATTCTCCAGATCTATGTTGTCCGAATGGTCCACTCGGATTTCCGGCAGGAATCTGCCGGTTACTGGAACGGGGACGGATTTCGCGTATCCGGACGACGATTCGGAATTCATAAACTCGCGCATATCTATGCTACCCACGGCGACGCCTCGCACCTCCCGGTACGGTATGTCGCCGACGATCGAGGAGGATGCTGGTGGAAGTGCCGAATCATTCTCCACTTCTGCGTCAGCTTTCGAGCACACTAACGAAGATAACGTGGTAAGATTCATATTTTTGTAATACATACTTTTTAAATTTCTTTGTTTCTTGTTCAATGTAATGTTATAATATATAGAATATCGAGCATCTTCGACGAATATCGTAATACCTTTGATAGGTTCTGACGTGTGTTCTTCATCCTCGTTGCGTTTCCATCTAATTCTTCGCAACATTGGCCCAATGATAGCACTCTCGCCATTAACGATGTATACAATTATTATTTTGAAGCCCTGTGCAATTATATAATAATTTTAACGTATCTGCTACTGGAAAATATGTAATTATTGTTGTGAAACTTACCAGGGCAAAGGATAAGGACGCGAATACATAGTGAAAAATCACGGATGATGAATTTATGTAAAAAATAGAGGATGCCTCCATGGCGATGATGCCACATATAACGATAGCCGCACGATGTAATACTCGTATTCTGTGAATATAATAAGTGAATGTAAAAAAAATGTATAAGAAAAATCGAGGTGGTTTGTAAAAGGATCACGCAACTTTTGTTACAGATCTTACGTAGAATTCTGCGTCCATACCTCATTTCTACAGCTTCTCTCTTCATCACGTTCTCTTCGACTAATGTGTGAACTTTGTGAAGCACCCCCATGTACAATAACATGAATACCAAAAACATCATCGTGGCACAGCTGACGAATATGTTGTAAACGCCACTGCCATATATGAGCCACCAGGATTCATGTCGCCATCCAGTACTCTTATGTGTTAGCTCGGTCGCGAATACAGCCAAGATCGGAACACCTAAGATGAAACACATGCAGCTATAAGTGATACGAGAAATTTTATACACGCGAAATTATTTATTTAAATGCACGTACCGGTTATCACGGCGATTACTGTCGGCTGAAGATGCTGACTCGGTCGAATCTGCGTGAGTTCGGCATATACTATTAGAGCCTCGGAAATAGGCGCAGACATACCTACGAGAAGACATGCTTCCAGTCCGATTGCTACGAGCGAATAAAATGACTGAAACACGTAAGAAAATATTAATGAAAATGTTTAAAATCAATTAAATTTATAAGGTCTTTTGAAATACGAAATTGTATCCAAAATAAAAAGTATCTATATTAAATTAATTTACAGAAACTATAACAAGAGTTTATTTTATAAGGACCACTTAATAAAAGAAATGAAAGATAGAATATTATTTAAAATAGACCTTGCAAATTATTTTAACTCTTAATGAGGATATAATTACTTCTGGCAGATTAGTGTGGACGGCATAAATGAAGATTGCCATCGCGCCGATTAATGCACCGCAGCATTGGAGTTTTAAGAAATTCAGCCAGCTTTTGTGTTTCCACCAAAAGGTGCCTAGTATCAGGGCAGACAGCAAACACTGAACGAGGCAACTTCCGCATCCGAATATTATAATAAACGTAGTCTGTTCCGTTTTTGCCAATACTACCTATAACATTCGAAAAATTAGTAATACAAATATTTTTTCATTATAAGAAATTTTATGATATGCAGTTTCTACTTTTTTAAATGAAAATTTAAGATGATTTAGAAATAAGATTGTTAATTATAGAAATTTAATGGAATATATATGTACTAAAAAGTGAAACTTCTTTAAATTGAAGTCATACTTTTATTGCACGAGTTGTTAAGAAAACAGCGATGGTACCCGTAGTAGGGCACAGACATTGCGTTGTTACATCGCCGGATTTAGTATTTGCTATGCAAGTATTGAGATCCCACGATCCGGTATTATCCATTAGACCGCACGACGTATTCCAGGAACCCGTTTGATTTTGTAAATGTCGAATTTGTAGATCAACCCAGATTTTGTTGTGTTTATCGGCGCCGAAAGAGGGAACTGCGACGGTGATTACTCGAGAATTTATGCGAAACTCCAAATCCGTGCCATCGCTATAAATTATAAAAAATCATTTTATTATATATTTTAACAATCTGAAGAAATTAATTTTAAAATTGTCCAAATTTAGTTTGATTATAATTTTACTCCATAAAAAAAAATTTATAAAAAAATAGATGAAATTATTCTTGCAGACGTAAACTGATCTTTCGCAAATAAATCAACTTACTCGAGCTCTTTAACGTACGCTTTTGGTATAAAGTGCGACATATTTTTATACATGATAACGATTCCAATAAATGTGTTGTTAGATTTTACGTTGCGCTGTCTTTTCATCGATAATCGTATAGTTATTTTGTCCTCGTACCAATCAGGATATCTGCCAAAAATAAAAGATTATTTGCAAAACGAAAATGTAAAAGTTGGTTTGTTTAAATATGATTTTGAATATAGACAGAATATAGACAAAAATATATTATTCTCAGGACAAGAGTCTTGCCAAGGAACAATAATAAAATAGATATGATCTATAAATGTATGGAATAATTACACATAATTGGTTGAAGGTATCTCAAGAGAATGAGTGATACTGTCCCCATTGTGAGACTGTAGTTGTTGAATATCTACAACCATAGATGATAAAGATAGATGTTTGTATACGTCTTTTAATTGTTCGGACCAGTGAATTAAATTGCGTTGCGTAAGCTGAAGCAGCACCGATAGCTTCTGAGAAAAAACATGTGAAAATTTATCATTTACAATTAGTTTAATCGAACTTGCAATAGATAGAAGAGAGAAGGACAGCTTTGAACACGAAACAGTTTTAAATAATAACTGAATAACAATATTTTTTGTCTGAGTTTATACCAGAATAAACTTTGCAGCCAACAACAAACTCGAAAAAGATGTTTTAAAATTGATAGAAAAAACTTATTAAAATCTATTATTCGAAACTGTTCCTCGCTTGACATTATAACTCTGTCTTTACCTCTTGACTCAAGATTGAATATTCGTCGCTCAATATACGATTCGTTATATGAGTCAAAGCTTCCGCAGAGATATACGCATCCGGTGGATCGATGCTATACTGATACCGTTCGATTTCCGCTAACATACTCATTATGCGATCACCTTCGCCAGGATAGAGAGTCAATGTTCGCTTGCTCAAAATTTTCCAAAAGGCGAGGATTGTGTCTGAACTCGTGGTATTTTGATAACCCAATGTCAGACTTCGAAACTATAAATTAAATTGATTTCATTAGCCATACATATATGCTGCCTAGATATCAAATTAATCTTTAATCAATTGTGACAAATCATAATAATTAATCGTTTACAAATTAAAATAAAAAGCTATTATGTTTGATTAATTTTTTATGTTTCATTTTTTATTAAACTATAACAATGCTTATTTTCAAACTTTCAAGAATAGTGCATTATAAATATTTAAAATAATATAATTTTAACATAAAATATAAATGAGGTGTAAAAGCTTTGTACTAGTACTCATCATATTTTAAGTATTGCAATCTACATTTAAATTTAACAAATTATTGCGACTCGTCAATCTCAAATCAATAATAGATTGTAAAGTGTTATAAAAAATGCTTACGTTATTATAGGGTGTAAGCAATGGTTCGTACAAACAGGGTGAGAAATCCGGTATCTGCCATTCCGGTGTGGTAGCATCCTTCATCGAACACAGCCTGGATACTCGTCGACCTATGAAATATCGAGGACATTCCAGCAACGCTTCCGATCCCGGTGCAGTAATCGGCCATTGTAAACCCCAGGATTCTCCGTTGTGGCATATCGGTATCAATGTTCGATTCATGACTTCAACTCGGACGGACATGGATTTGTGCGCTACATTGCAGGTATAGATTGCGGATTTCTGAAACATCAAACAATCACTTTAAATTTTCGAAACGACGATTATTATCAAAAATATTTACTAAATGATTTTCTTTAATATCTGTTAATTCTATCAAGCAAATGAATAGAATAGAAAAAAGATTTCTACAAAGTCATCGAAATGGAGAATTAAGAGAATATAGTCAAGATTTCTATAATATTTTAACACTTTTAATAATAAATATTAAATAAATATTAGTTATTATTATTAAATTAAAATGTTTATCATTTTTTGTAAACAATTAAATATGTTTATAAGATAGAGAACAATTTTTAAATATTTTATAGAGAGTAATCGGTGATCGGTTTGTCTACCTGAATATTACTGATTTTTAAAATGCTACCCGCTGGATATAGATCTTCCCAAACTGCTTGACCGGGCTCCAATTTTAACAAGGCGCGATTCTTAGTCCAACCGAATCCGATGCCGATGTTACGCATGTTGGGGGTCATACATGTCAATTGTATATTGCTACCCTGAACAAACAATCGTTTATATAATATATGTCTTCTTCGAAATTTAAATTTTTCATGCATTCCCAGATAGCAGAAAATCATTATGAGCTCAAAAAGAATTAATTTTTCATAATTTTTTATGAAAAAATGAATGTAATCTGTTCAAAAAGGATTCAACATTCTTGTGGAATATAAAATAAATTTTATATACATTTCAAAAATAATTCAGAATTGGTGACACAAATAAATTCGTTGTGCTATCTGGGCAGAGGCATAAATCGCAGTTTACTTTTTCTATAGTGGCGCTCATCGGTACCACCTTCACGTCTGGTTCGTTTCTGACTTCGATATAGACACTTTTGCACTGCTGGACACTCCAATCCATCACTTGACACGTGTACTGACCAGCATCGAGCAGAGTCGCCTTCTCGATCGTCAACACCGACGTGTATACATCCGATCCATCGTTTGGCAAATCGCTGATCCATATTTCTCTAAAATGTCGAAATGATTGAAATGTATAAGTCGAAAAAATCATTATTTTATTAAAAAAAAAAAAATGAATCATACATATTTTTTAGTGCGACGTGTTTTCAGTTACCTGGTAGCTTTGCTCATGTTCACCAACATGCCATCTTTGTACCAAGTGAAGTTGATACTTCCTTGAGCCACGCACGACAAGACGATTTGCTCTCCCAAATGAATCTCGTAATCGTTTATTTGATTAAATCTCAGACTCTAAAACGCAATAATTTTCTAATAATTTTTAATCGTGTGCAGCAATTAATCTCATTCATATTAATTAAAATGTCGGTTACATTAAACTGAGATTTAATTAATCTTTTCTTTCAGAAAAAATAGAAAAAGAGAATGATTTCTAAATCTCGTAACTTTAATTATATAATGTTTATACAAACACGATTATATTCTGACGTCATGATGATATTGAGATATCGAGCGATCCACTGCAATTACATACATAGGTACCTGTAATTTAAGAGCGGGCTTCTGTTGAAACGTAAAGTGCGTGGATTCCAATGCGATTTCGCTGAGACGTCGACGTTGTACGAGTCGATTGAGGGATTCACGAATTTTATCACCGTCATCGGAATTTCCGAAGAAATGAAAAATTACTTCGGCCATGGGTCTATTGAAGAAAATAGCACACAGTAAAATGGCTTTAAGTTAGTGACTTTTTTTGTACAATAATATATTTCAATTGCCTCGAAGATATCTTTTAATTTACGACAAGTAATAATTATAATTCCAAAAACTCAAAATCATTTGAAATGCAATCCGTTTTATTTGCATACGACTGTACTTTTTTATCCTTAAATAAGTACCTACTCACGTCACGTTCAGAATTTTTAAATCCTCCATAAAAGTGATATTGGAGTTCCTTAAATATTTTGCAAGCTACGAGAAAAAGTTCGAACGAATTAAGCAAAATTCTCGATTATAGAATAAGATATAATGTAGGATATAAGGTGGGAGGAAAGAAATTAAGAGATTCTCTTTTGTATCTTGTTAAAATATCATGTAATCTTTTATTATCAATGAGATGGTATTATAAAATCTTTTTTATTCGACAACGCTTCGGCTGTCGATTTTTACAAAGCATACACAACGCAGATTAGTTTGTCTCGCGACAAACTGTACATTGAATTGTACACTGAATTGTACATTGAAGAATATACATATTACATTAATCAATATTTCTTATTCAACAATCATCAAGTGAAACATCACTCGCTTGGTACAAAGTCATAATCATGTTCATAATCATGGTCTAACGATAATAGGTCTGCTCTTTTCAGCTGCTTGACACTTTTCTCAAATAGTTGTAGGAAAAAGGGAGAAAGAGGAAGATTGAGAAAAGTGCTTTGAAGACAGACGGAAGAGAACAGACTTAATAGCGAGATGGATAGATGAATATGTCTCGCTGTTTACAATATAAAATGTCCATCATCAGCAGCCTCGTTAGTAGGACACGTAGGACACATCGCATGCTTAAACAAAGCTTCCTCCTTTGTCTTCCGATGCAGATTTCCTCGATGCGGAGACGGTCTTCTTCGATAAAAGACCGCACGTAATTTTCGGTCCTTAAATTTCAACTTTCTCAAGGATGAGTGTTCAAGTTTCACTTCGGTAGCTTCGGCATGAAAAATGGATCGTCGTTCGTAACCAGAACGCATGACAGATCCGTGTCACCTGGGCACAAATGGGCCTCTATTGTCTCCTTGGACACGCTCAACACCTTGATTCCTATCTCCCGGCAATAAGCCTCGAGAAGGGTCATTTGAAGGTGACTGGCTGCATCCATCTCGATGTTGATAGGCACGAGGCAAATGCTTCCTCGGCTATTGCAGCCTCTGGAAGCTAGCTCCCTTAGGGTCGGCAACATGCCGCATATGATGGTGCTTCCGTAGCGGTGCGTCTCCTCGCACCATGATGATTTTCCGCTGTAAGACATTCTCGATCAATCATCCGCGCGTCACGTTACATAAGCCGGCGCGACACACAGTGTAAAGCGATGCTTGGAATTTCGCGAATTGCAATGACGCAACAGCGGGTATTAATTTATGTACTTATACGCTTATCGCTAAAAGGCGTAACGTTTTAACATTCTTCTGTATCTTTGACTCTAATAATTTCTACAGTGTTAAAATTCTACGGTGCGAAACGAAAAACGCAGCAAATTCTACGATATTTTTCTCTTTTGCAAATCTTAGATTACTCTTTAGGTATATATAAATTTTTATCGGGAATATCGAAAATGTGCAAAGTAATGCTATATATTGCTTTCGATTGCACAATTGCGAAGCTTCGATTTGCCGAGAGATAAATGAAAAGTCATTTGTTAACAGCGTGACCAAGCATCTCTTTATCACTTTGTCATCGACAGAGAACCACACGGTTATCGCGCAACCCGTCGTTTCGAGGGGTTGTCGAGTGATAGCCACGTGGAAATCCCGCGTATCGCTTATGATAGCTACCTGTCGGTCATCGTGGGCTGGGCGTGATAAACTTGCGATTCCTGGCAACGAGTCATATCGGTCAGCAATTTCTCCTTTTGGTCCTCGTTCGGTGGATTAATCCTCAATGCGTCTCTTTTGCACACTTCACTGAACGTAGGAATTTTCGAATCCTCGTTGGTACCCGTTGGACGAATTAGCTTCAACTTTTGTTGAAAGTATAATTTTACAGCTTTAGCTTCTTCACTGAATCACTGGCGGCTTTCTCTCGCTCCGCTTTCACTCGATTTGATTCTGATGCAAACTCGCGCAACTCGCAAACTTTACTTCAACTGAATAGAGCTCTCTGTTTCTCTCTTGATATATCAACGTGTTTCCTCCACAAGGTTCTGACTGAGTATGACCTCATAGTTTGGCGCGCGCACCTTTTATAGCGTCCACTCCCTACCACTTTATCACCCACGTTCCTACCAGTTTATACCACGGATATTCCGAATGCACCGTCTCTGGGGCATATATACATACATGAAAGATTCTTTATCGGCCGGCGTGAACTTTACCGGGAAACCCGAGGAAAAAGGCCGCACGAATAAAGAAACATAATTGAGTTAAACCCCCACGTTAGTTAACTGAGTTTTTCCCGGACGAGATAGTAGGACAGTGATTTTATTTTTATTTTCTTCGAGCATAGATTTTCTGAGTTTGATATTTGAATCTAAGGAAGACGGATCAAAAAATATGAATTAAAAAGCAATCTAATCAATATCTCTATATATATGAAATTGGGAATTGAATAATAGATCTTAAGATCTGTGTGAAAATTATGCCTGAGGAAGACACATACACATATATATTACAGATATTGTAATATTAGACAATAAAATTGCATTGATGATTAGACAATAAAGTTGAATATCGAAGACTAATATCTGATTATCGAAAGAGGTCGAATATCTGGCAGAAAGAATTTTGAGATAAGAAGTAACAGTGAAATATTGTTGATAGGAAAATAAACTGACTCGTGGAGTCTCGTGTTGTATGATTCATTCTAACGCCACCTAAAGTATATATTATATTATGCACGCTGATCGATAAACAACTATAAGCATCAGATTTTGCATGTATAGCTTTTTAAATGCGATTCGGTGAAACCGGTTGAACATAAGTTCAAGGTAAGCTTAGGAGAATTATATAAACTCATTTTTCATTGTATTCCTCTGAACATAATTAATTATGCAATAGCGTATATGCATATTAGAAATGAGACATGATATAGAAGTTTGATGGACAAGACGAACACTTTTTTATAATAAATGCTACATGCATCATCTCAAATTTTTTCAAAAATATATATATTGACCAATAAATAAAATCAGAATTTAACAAATAACTTTCTTATTTAAAAATTCTTCAGAGTTAATGAATTAATGTCTCATTTCGCTTGTACTTTTGAATATCGTAGTGGAAAACAGTGCTGTTAATTCCAACAAGTCATAAATATCTATTAAGCATATTTAAATAATCTCGTAAATCATTTGTTAAATCCAGCGAAAAGAAAATTTTGTTGGAATCTACCGAGAACCAGTTGTGGAGGAAACATAATTACTTGGTAGCAGTGCAAACAGATTTGCGAGAAATTGCATTCACACAGGTCGGGGTCACGCATTATATCAAGTTATCTGATCAATTTATCTAGCGATCTCATATCCGATCTTTCGTCCAACGTCTTCGATGCACAAATGTTATATGCAGATTACGATGACATTGCGTTTTCTAACAAAGTTCACCGCCAACATTGCGTTTTCTAGCAAAGTTCACTGACAATTGAAACGTTCACTGCAAAAAAGAAAATAAGTTTGAAAAAGAATTCTTGTTTGATTATTTTGTATAATTAAAAACATAAATTGCAAGAGAAGAAAATACTTATAAATTCTTGCTTACAAGTTGCATCATACAAGTGTATGGTATAAATGCGTCCTGTTTCATCATCCGCAAGCACTTGATCAGGAACAGCCACGTTGATCGATTCTGTGGATCAACAAACTTCATTTTGGCACAACCTGCGACCACGTGAAACACTTGATCGAGTATACGTGTACTCGCGTTAAAATTGTATATATACGCCCTGTGAAGATGATGCAAGTCACGAATGCTTCATTTCATCAGCTGCGCAATTTCTGCGCGATAACGGGAAAGCCTAATAAAATTCATTTCGAACAGCTAGTATGGATTCAGTAGAGGATCCTCTGATAAATTCGCCACACGGCGTTATTAATTTAATGACGCATAGTCTCATACTTTTGCCTAAATTAATAATGCAAAATAAAATAATTAGATATAGAATAAAAATAAAACTTTTCAAATTAATATGACAATTATTTACAAAAATAAAATAGAAATTTTTTAGAATCTGTTTTTTTTGTACAAATAACATGTATAATAATTTGAAAAATATTTCTTATTTTAAGTATTTAAAAAAAATAAAAAGTGGTATTATTATAATATAATATTGATGTTATGAGAGCGATAGAAACCATAATATTAAATTTTAAATAAAACTCTATTGATAGTAATAACAATTGCGAAGAAACTATTACATAAATTTCATATATGTTCTATTTTAATCATATATAAATCACAGAAATTCACGGCTTGCTTTTATAATCATATTTATTACTCTTTGTAGAGATCCTCTTTGTAACGAATATAATGAATTAAATCTGCTAACATTATTACTAAAAAGTACGTGCAATGCAGATTGCGTAACAAATGCGTTTATTTCGGCGATATAACATGGAAAACTAGGTCAACTGAGAGAGAGCAATTATTTTGAAAAACATTGTTAAAGCGGATTAAAACCTCTAAAAATAAATAAGTTGAGGTAAAGTGAAAAGAAAATTTATTCATATAAAGAGTTAAATATAGCTTGTAATTCTCAAAATCAAATGTAAAATATTATCATATTTACTTTGCTTGAATTTATTAAAAGTATTAACATATAAAATGAGAAAAAATACAAAATTAAAAAATTCTCAAGTTATTCTATGATTAAAAATATAACAAGCGTCATAAAGAGAAAGAAGCAAAAAAATTGTAACTTATAATTTAACAGGACGATGTTAAAGATACTTGTTCATTATTGAGAACCGAGACATTTAGTCGGTCAAAAACCTCGCAGACGTTCCTTCATATCTGTCAACACAGTATAAGGGATATTTTAACGAGGAATCATCTGGGAAATCCCAAGTCTGGTACACAGACTGTCACCTTCAAAGTCCTTTCACATTAAGGTCGATTATCCGTAAAAACTGCGTATAAAGGCAGTTAAATATATCGCGCAGTTGATAATCGACCGCCTAAAGTCAATTCATTAATTAATTTGTGACAAGGGATAACAAAAAAAAATGATAATTAACAATAAGATTAGTCGAGTTATACTTAAATATGCGTTTTAAACATATGTTTTTTTAAACTGAAACAAATCATCTGAGATTGTCTCGAAATAAAATATGCAACTAGATTATTTAATTATGCATATACAATTCTTTGCCATCGCATCGTCTGTATTTGTTTTTTTCCTTCTTTTAACTTACGAATGCCGTTTGCATAATGTAAATTTCTCCGGGGAAATAACCGTAACGTCAATTCGACTGATATAATATTGAAATTAAACGGAAAAATATGTATTTCTCGTGTTTAACGTGAAGAATTTCGAAAAATATTTTCAATGCTTAATAATAAAGTTTTTTTGAAAATCTATCAAGATTGAAAATTGGCGCATGTTTCTAAAATAAATAAATGATGAACATATTAATTTTCTGCATTTACAATTCTTAAGACAAACGTGATAAGATAGTCGTTCAATTAATCTTATCGTATAGATATGAAAGACATGAACGTGTCACTATTGCGATTTCTTTGAAGATAATTGCTTATCCGCGTTTTCATTGGAAAACGGAAGTAATCAATGTATGATTATGTCTCTGTTTCTTTAATATACCACGATAAAACAAATAATAAATTTGTGTCCATTGTGTGTGATTTATAAATAAATATATTTTTAGATTTTCTCGATAATCGCTCGTACTATGAACAAACTATTATTAATCTCTTTCTAGGTTTCGAGACTGACGATGCTTGCCAGAACAATCGTGTGTTTGAGGAAAAATCTTTTCGCATGAAAATTTTCAAAAAGTACAAAGGAAACATGAGACAATTTCTTGCGTAATAATTATAAAACATCGTTTAGAAAATAAAAAAAATATTACTCGTAATTATTTTACTTTGGATTTAAGAAGAATTGTTTCTTATATCGCGAACCCTTCATCGACAAATGTGAGGATAGCAGATTCGATCCCTCGACCAGAAACATATTCCAGGACCTGTTTCGGTCCACATATGTATTGGTCTGAAGGTCAAACACGAGATTCATTCTCGATAAAAGAAAAAAAATTTAGGACGCACAACAAAAAAGGATGCATTAAAGTTGGATTTAGATTAACGAAATTAACGATCAGGACCTGCAAATTATTGAGAAAAAGTTAGTACGTAATATATAAAAGTTATTAATTAATCCTCGAGCCTGGATTTTTTATCAGGTATACTTTAAAAGTTTTTAACATCTCGATATTTTTAAATAAAAAATATATAATATAATTTTATACTATATTAAATAAAACGCAAAATTAAAACAAAGTATCAAGACTTTTTTGTCTTATATGTAGACTCGACATACTCGTGACTCGCTAGATTAAAAGTATAATGCCCTTGCTTGATAACCGATAACGTGCGGTTACTTAGATACATACGTGGTTAGATACAAAAAAATTCCACACATAAGAGATCGAATTGAGATAAATCAAATAATCTGAAAAAATATATCATTTAGATATTTAAACAGTAATGCATGTTGCAATACTTGCGATACTACAGTAAATATGACATCGCAGTATTTTTAAATGATGTAATATTGGTAGAGCACTTCTCAATTGCTTATTTTATGATATTCATTATATAAAGCTATCAACTATCGTTTTAAATAATTTTATAAAAAATGTTAGAGAGAGATTCACCGTGAAAAATATTATCACTACGCGTTTGATTATAATAATCTACGTATTTTATATATATAATTGCGTTGAAAGATTATTGCGACAAGTCGTATAAACAGAATAAATATGCATATCAACACGTCACAGATAATGCAATACCGTGCACAAGCAATATTGCATTTGTTCACAATTTGCTCGAAACGATGAAAAACGAAGCGAGAACTTTTGCTCTTTGCGACAAAGTTTATTGAGCGTGAAAAAAGGATGAGAGAAACAACATATGAGGACTATCTTGATTGCTATTCGGGCCAAGTTCGAGAGAATAAGAAAATTATGGCGAAATCAGTGGCGTAGTGTCAAGGGGATCATCTATGGATTTAGGTTTTTGGCAAAAAATGCTGCAACCAATAAGTCACCAGAGAACCCTTTTCTCTCTCTCTCTTTCTTATTATTATGTGCTTTTACGTACTTGCGTTGCTATATACCTATATTCCGTAATATAATTTTCAAATTTATAAATTTATTGGTGTAATTAACAAGGTTTCTCGTTACAAGACGAGTTTTGACGTCAGAGATTCCTCTCAGAAAAGAGAAAAATGCAAAGAGAAAAACTAGAAAGATGGAATGTCGAATCCGTGTTTCGTAAAATCATTCATGATATATATTTTAAAGATTTCTATCCTTTGTTACCCAATTGTCATGAAAATTTCCCGAAATTTGTCTCTTTTCTGAGAAGTCGTCTCTTTCGAGAGACGGGAATTCCCTGGTAAAGTGGAATGCATCCGCCAGTTACATCATTGGGAGAATGTCGACGCAGTCACAGGAAATTAAGAGAGATTGAGGATCTCCGAAAAGAAAGTCCCTTTGACGTCACTCGCGGCTTCTCATGTGTGTATTGATCTGTTGATAAATAGATGTATGTACGTATATGTATATACAGTATGATTGGGACGAATTCAGATGAGAGTATGAAACCGAATTCCACGAGGATGATTCAGAAAAAAATATGCGCCCGAATGCATACGTTCGCGTGCCTACGATATCGAGCAAAAACAATGCTGATAGTGAATTTGCATTTTTTATATTATTCGCGTGATATATAGAATTTATTTTTAATTTTGCTCCCAGTGTGTTTCTATCAATCAACGTCGGCAATCCTCTCTCGTGACGTTCACAACTCGACGTTCACGACTTGCGTCTTTTTTCTTCGCCGAATATTGATCGAAGCTTTCCTCAGCTTATTGCAAAAGTTGTCAATTCTTAATGCAACGCTGCACCTGTTGCAGTTAAAGAGACTGCAGTGACAAACGTGACATTTCGACGAAGAGAATTTTTTCTTAGTATTTATTTTATATCTTATTGTGATAGATATTAACATCTTATAAAATTCTTCCAATACTATATTGTCCCATGGTTATCATGATTTTCAGGGTAAATTCTAAGAGAAAATTCTTTCTGTGTATTTATCTATATTTGTTAATAAAATTATTTTCTTATTATGCCACTTATTTTGTTGGAGAATTTAAGATTAAATTATTCTTTTGTGATTTAAATTTGAAAAATTAACGCGATTTCTTTTCTTTCCCTTGTCTAATTAGATCGATGTTATTTCAGATGGAAAAATCACCTTGGACGGAGAAAATTTTACAATACAAATTACGTGAAAAAATTACATTTTTTTAAATAATATTTATTGTAAAGAAATATAACGACAGTAAGATATTTATAAAAATTGTAAATTATGCATTTGTTCGTGCATCAAAATATTTGAACAATCACACATTTCTTTGTAAAAAATACAATACGCATAATATTTTTTAATAAGAATAATGATTTCTCTTATGTTAATATTTTCCACTATTACAAAAAAAATATATCAATTTTTATTATAATATTTTCTCCGTGCATTTACGTCTCCGGAAGATTAAGTAGGCCAAAAAAGTAACATACAAGACACTTAGAAGCTGGATTTCCCAGGACTTTACGCGGACATATGGTAAAGAGAAAGGGTTTGCCCCTCGTGCGTCAGAAAAGATTAATATTCCAAGTATTGCATTTACACGTGACATGCTAATCGACAACTTACATTCTTTTTCAGTAAGAAAGACAGAAAGTTGAAAGATATTACAGAGATATAATTACATTAAAGTACACAATGGACTTTAATAACTGCGTTTATGAAAGACAAATATTGAAACTAATATGATATCTACATTTATATATTTGAACGTTATAATTTTAATATCATGAACCATGACATTTTGGATCATGATTAGAAATCGCATGATTTCTAAGAAATGAGATCCAAAACGGTCTAAACGAAAAAGGAAAGATAAATATAATATCATGCGATTTTCTGTTAATTCTGGTTTGTTTACGTACAGAAGGCATCCAACGAAAATGTTATATAACAAACGGGCTTTCCAACAGTTGTAACTTCTCGCAAATTTAAAATTCGCGGAATAAGATTATTCGAATGGCATTTCACATTAATCTCTGACACGCTTTCGATTCAAATCGATACGGAGACAAGGACGTTATATTTACACAAGGACGATCTTCAATGTCCGTCAGCTACATCGAAAATCAGTTACATCGATTAATAAAAATTCATCGATTAAAAAAAATGTATTTTGGGATCAATATCTAAAAATTTTATTTTTTTCTTAATTATCTCTACGGCTATTCAGAGGTAAAGATTGCTTTACAATCTGATTCTTGTCTGAGATAAACGTATCATTTATCACACATCAACTTCGAATAAGTGTTTGAATAATATAGATAATGTTTCATATTATTAACAGGTGCCTTTTATTTGTTCATGCCTTAAATGGGTATAGAATAGTGTTTGTGATGTATATGAAAAATGATACTCATGATTTTATGAATAACTTTTATATTAGGCCTTGCGTATAATAGAAAAAATATTAGGAATAAATATTAAATATTAGGAATTATTTTAAAATAAAATTGAAATCTGATATACAAATACAAATTCAGGTATATAAAGTGCTCCTACTAGTTTATTAGCCCTTATTATATCCGAATTTTATTTTTATATCAGAGTTTTCGATTTTGTTATTTAAAAAAATTCTTATTCCTCATATTTAATATTTATTCCTAATATGTTCTCTATTTGTATGCAGGACCTTATTTTTGAATTATTTTTAACAATAGAGAGGGAAACATTGTTATAATCCAATTAAAATTTCTCTATTAAAAAATTTCATTCCTTAACAAAAATTCCAGTTCTCGAATAATTTTTGAGCAATAATTTTCGGGGAGCACAATTGTTAGAGACCCTATGTGACATTAAAACCAAGTAATAAAGTCAATGGCAATGTCAATAATAGATTAAAAAAAAGCGACGAGTATTCAGGAATACACCTATTAATAGAGCGTATGAGTCAGACTTATATAAGATATACCATGTGATAACTGCGTATGCGCGGTCAGTTACCTGTGAAAGAATGTGTCTCGATCATGTAGCAATGTGAGTGTCATATATTGTAATAAGATTAAAATTTGCGTTTTGGACAATTAAATAATATAAAATTGTCCATTTAATTAAAACAATTTTGTAACTGCAAAGCTATTTTTATTACAATAATTATAAAAGAGCCACTAAAATACCCAAGTAGAACAGAAAGTCAAAATAATGTCAATTTGACGTCATATTGACCAAATTTAAACTCCAAATTTGATCAATATGACGTCAAAATGATATTATTTTGATTTTCTGTTCTACTTGGGTATAGAGTAAAAATGCATTTAACAAATATTAAGAATATTAACACTCAAAACATATCATTTAAAATATATCGTATACGAACCCAATATGCATCATTTAATTATTTTTTATTTTATTCAATTATCTTTTAAAATTTTAAATTATCTATTAGCAATGCAATATGAAAATAATGACATTGAGGTGTCATGGAAAAACCTGCATGTTGAAAAATTACCGGAACACTCTAATTCCGTGATTGAAACAATTAGTACGAATGCGCACACATACAAATACGCGAATTTATCTGGGAGATCTGGGAAAGATTAAAAAGATCTTAGAAAAGAAATGAGATTGTTACAGCGATATTCTTTGTCTGAGAATATCAAAAAAGAAAATTAATTATAATATAATCACCGTACAAGAATTTAATCTGATTTGAATTATTAATGTATGTAGAATTTTAATATAGAAACAGAGAAAGAGAATACATGTATAATATATTATAGATGTTCTAATATAAAAAAATGTAATATTTTTTATATTAGATATTGTATAATTTAAATATTATTTTATATATAAAATATTATTTTATAATAATAGCAAAGAATTGTAAGTTTTCAAATGTTATTTATATTAATGTTAGATACAAAATAATTTATTTTTAAAAAATGTATCACGAAGAATTATATTTCAAGAAACATAAATGCGTTTAGGAAATATAAATTGACTAACTTTCAAGTATGTATATGTATGTATGAACTTAATGTTCTATTCCAACATTGGATCCTTCTAATATTTATATTTTTTGATATTGGCTATCTTTTCATTTTTATGAAGTACGTCATGAAAGTACGTTATGAAAAACGTACGTCAAGTCGTGCGTAATAGCTAATCAACTGCTCTTCTCATTATATTGGATTATAAGTATTGGCGTATGTTTGTATTCAAATACGTTTGCGCTTAGAAATCCTTCAGCATATTGACGTAAATGCACAAAAATTGTTACGACACACGTATGTATATAAATATCTTGTGGCTGTATATAACAACAACAATTTGAAATTCACCGCATATGACGAAGATCACATGCGATGTCATACCTTTGCTTACGTGAAACACGAGGAAATCTTTATGTTTCCAACGAAATACGTCTGTACACGTGCGTATGTGCTATTTTAATAGCAGGGAATTATATTTCCTTATGTAATCCGCGTGCATATTGTTGTCATATAAATACGCGTGTATATGTGCCAAAGCATGCGTGATCACATATTCTTATCATAAATATTTATAAACTGTATATCATCTCGTAATAGACGGAGTCTGCGTTATTTTAATGAACTATTGTTGTTATATAAACGCAAATCTGAGTATAATTTTATCGAAACATTTATATAAACTATATGTTTGACGTAATAAGTTGTTCATTACTCACCTGTTTGCTGACGATCGATTCCAAACTTCCGTGTTGCGATATCAGGCCTGTGCGGAGGGATGTAACATTCGACAATTTGATTCTGCATTCGTATCTCGATCGATCTGTATACATATAATCCATGCGTTGTACAAGATGTTTAAAATTTGCAATTTTCTTGATTTAGACATTCTTGCAGCAATTCGGAAATTTATTCTTCATTTATTTATTTTTCTATTTATTTTAATAGCATTTCAATATATTTGGAAATTGGTTGTATAAATATTTGATATATGTATATATATATATATATATATATATATATATATATATTTGAAATAAATATTTGACATAAAATATAAATAAATAAAATTTTTCTCCTCCCTCAAAAAAATTAAAATTAATTAAAAAGTCTACAGCTATAAAAATTGCAATATTCTGCATGAATGTAAAATGCAATAATAAAAAATTATACTTTTGATAATATGACAATAAACTATATACATGTAAGATGTTAAGAAACTCACTGTTATATATTTTCGTACTGTCTTTACAAGTGCATGGTTGTTGTTGATTGTCGAGTGGACATTGTAGTATGCAATTTTCTGAAGCGCATTCTGCAAAGAGATAATTAGTCGGTTAAAAAATCGGATAAAAATCATGTATAAAATTCTATAAATTTTTGTTTCAACGCGATTTCTACTCATCTACTTTAATCGGTCTTATCATCAATACACGATAAATATGAATAATCCGCAAGCGAGGTAAAACAAATAAAGTTATCTGATTGAGATAAAATATTACCTGTGTCTAAAGTATCCAAAAGACGAGTTTCGCAATTGTGCCCGACATAGCCGCGCGGACAATCGCAGTGCATTGCTTCCGCCCCAATTTGTCTATAAAAAATGAACA
The DNA here is from genome assembly GCF_048542155.1 of Nylanderia fulva. Lineage (NCBI taxonomy): Eukaryota > Metazoa > Arthropoda > Insecta > Hymenoptera > Formicidae > Nylanderia > Nylanderia fulva. The sequence continues at coordinate 850,530 of NW_028189622.1, forward strand.
AAGCAATTGTTATTATTAATTTCGCAAGCCGAAACATTAACATTGTTGTAGAAATTTTTATTTTTATATATTTCTATTAAACATATATCTTTTTGGAACATTATTCTTTTTGATTTTTATGAAAAGAAAATAGCTTTTTATTTTTTATTTTTTATTTTTTTTATATTTTTTATACATTTATAATATGTTATCCTATTATGAGTTGCAAAAATTTTTATTTAAAAATTACTTCGTCTAAATCAATAGGATATAGAGTACATAGCTATTTAATTTATTGCGAAATAAATAAAATTTTTTAATATTATTGATTATATAATGTATTGATATATTCATACCTGCATGTAGCTTCATTTTGACAAACTGGATTATGTTCATCTTTGAAACATAATGGACCTTCATTGCAGCTTCTTCCATCGAAACCGTCGAAACAGTCGCACCAGAAAGACCTGTGATAGAAAAAACATAATCATAAAAATTATGCACTTTCCATGAGAAAATAAAGAATATAATAAATACAGAAACATAAATAGCAAGATTTGTAATTTCACAATATTATAATTATCTTTTGTAAATATTCGTTTAACATTTTTTTATATTTCTTCAGATAAAAATTTCCGGAAGCTTTCGTAAATCGAGAATAATGTGCAAAATAGCGATTTTTTTAAAGCTGTTTCACAAATATTCAATGAAATTAAAATATAAAATAAAAAGTCTGCATATTAAAATCAATAGGAAAGAAACTATTTCGTTTAAATTTTCATATCATTTATAAAATATCCTTCATAGCTATAACGATATACTGAAACGAGAGATTATTAAATTTATAACTTAAAACTATCTGTTATGACTCTTACGGACTAGTAAATGAGAATTAAAGAGCTTTAACAATTAAATTTGTAGCTTATATCTTAGTGCAAGTTTACGTCTCATATACGTATATTAAATTCACTCTTAGACTTTCTTAATTAATTCAATTAATCTTCTACTCTGATGCTAATTGCACTTTCGCATGTCAAAGTTGTTTGAAAAGTTTCTCTTCAACTTTCAACGCAGATGCTCTTTACGCTAATTTCGTTTTTGCAAATACTTGTAAAAGAATTTTTAATCAATATTAATTTAAAGTTTTTACAAATTGTCATCACTATATTTAAGTATCATTTATCTTATTGTTAGAGAGTCATCTTCTAAAACTATTTATCATTATTACATTACTGTGTTACTTTACAACTGTTTTGTATAAGTAAATACGATTTTAAATACGCTTTTAAATTGATTAAAAATTAATTTATATGCAGACATACTGTACATGTACATATACTGTATCAGAATAATATAAAGACTCAAAGAACTCACGTGTAATCCGCGGTGACGAGACAGTTTCCGACGAAGGAGCAGTCGCGCACGGTACAGGATTCAGAATTTGGATCTTCCTCGGTCGTTTCGTATGTCACGTTGAACCCGTACACGTCAAGCAGATCGTTCAACACCCTGACGTGATTGCCCTCGAGCCGATCGAGTTCGAAATCGATCACCAAAAACGGTCTGAATGTCCTGAAACGTCGATACTCGAAGACGTTGCCCTCGGTCACCTCCTTTATCAGGGCCGCTCCGAAGTTCATGGTCTCGGACTCGTAGTACGCGTATTCAGTGAAGCGAAGTCCCTTGTAGACGTAGAGCTGCGTCAGGTAGACGACGATGGAGCTGTTGGTCGACGGTATGTCGGAGACGTCGATCACCCAGCGACACTTGATCGGGACGGGAAACGGTCCGGGAAAATTCGGTGTGTGTATGACGCCCTTAGGATCTGTCAGATGACCACCGCAAACCGAGTCGAGATTTGTGGTGACACTCGGCAAATTGACGCAGCAGAGATACAGAAGAAGGATGCCGGGGATGGTCGACTTCATCTTGTTCGATGATTTAATTATCTATCAATTTATCTAGATGAAACAAAATAATACATTACAATTAATATAAGACATTATTCCCTTGTAAATGCGTTTTTAAATTTGTGTCTATTGTATAATAATAAAATATTAATAGTATTATTTAGTTTTTAATATTATTAATAGCTAGTATTATTTATTATATTTTCTAGCATATAATAATATTAATGTTTGAATAATGTTCATATTTCTGATTCAAAAACCATATTATCTGAATTCATATATATGTATATCCCCGGTTATTTCAGACATTATTTAAATTTCGGTTGACGTTCAAGAATCCGGATATTTTGATATAAATGTATGGCAATACATATATCAGTGTTTGACATTATCAGAAATAACCGGTCAAATATTCAATATCCATTATTCATCCTCTATCTATATTTATGAAATAATAAATAAAAAAGAGCTATTATTTTTCAATAAAATGGAATAAAAAATAATTAAATATTTAAAAAATCACATTTTATCGAAAACGCATTTCAAAATTATTAAAATTGTATTGCGTTTTTATCAATTTCGAATAAGATTTTAGAAATTTGTTATAAATTTATTATTTCATTTTTATAGTCAAGGTATATTATAAATATATGTTATATATGTTACATTACATATTATATATTACGTATTATAATATACCTTGTAAACACATTATATCTTATATTACATATTATATCATATTTATACATGTTTTTGTTATAAAATTACAAGTTACATGTTTATAATTACAATAAAAATTAGAAAAAAAAATAAAAGGCTGTACTCAAAATCGTAAATACTCATACATATACCATTAATTTTTTTTCATTATAATAAATTTTGCTATAATGCCAAATCCGAATAATGATTCGTTGCCATAAAGTAAACATGTAATTAATGCAACATCTCCTCACCTTGTTTATAGCTCCGCGCTTATTATTATCTTTCGCAATACTCCAAAATGAACGACCGCGAGTTGTCTCGGTCGCCTTCTCCGTTTCCGTTCAATTGACTACCCTCCTTGTTTCTTTTCGCATCGAAGATGCTTCAGCATGACTTACATCGCTGATATCCCCGGACAGGAGACCTAGAGATCTCGTGCTTAATTCGGCTCACTCGCGAGTACCGCGCGAAGTGCGAATTTCCGGTGTATCTGGATCGATTCCATCGCCCATCGTCGAGATGGGAGAAGCGATTCGTAACTCGACATTTCGTCCCGCAAAGTGGCGATAGAAGATGAACGCAAACGTGAAATTTTCAGCCGGAGAGAACCTTCGATTTGACCTTGCGAACGAGGTCGTACGCACTGATACTGATCGCTCTTCCAATACCTTATCACGGGGATACGCAAAGTCGCGCGATCTGCCGGGCTGCTGGGCGTTAGCCCTCTTTCACGCATCGCCGAATCTGTCCGCGCACAACCCCGGTGCACCCTACGCAGACTAACTTAACGCTCCGTACATGTATATGCATCGCCGCTTAGAAGGGAGAAGGGAGAAAAGGCCGCAGCGTAGATCTAACAATGAACAATTCGTTAATTTATATAATCCCGTTTGTTTCCCGTCCTGAATTTATTCGGATGAGTAAATTACTCTCATATATATTATAGATATTAATATATATATACTCTCTTATATTCGGCTGTTCGAAATTGACTGATAACGAACGCTTGTTTAGAGTATTTGAACCTGGCGCCGATTTATTTTGTAAAGTATATCAAATAATATATGCGACTAATTGGGATATTTTAAAAAATTTTCCTAATTTATATTCCTAGTTATATCTTAATTTTATGTACAATTTGTATCTACTTATTACATAAAGGCAAATAATAGGGATATCAAAAAAGAAAATTTGTAGGATGCAGGGGTGATAGTACAATAATATTCGATATTGGGAAAAAAGTTGTTGAGAATTCGTTATCTACAAACGCATAAGGTATTATCAGTAGCGAGATTAAGTGACATCGTAACATACGTAAAATGTAAATAGCTCGAGATAGGAGTCCATATTAAATACAAACATCATTTGAAATGATGAAACTCGTTATGGATTATACAAGTTTGCAGTAAAATGCATATACAAAAGAAAAAAAACAATGTGAAATTATTGCGTAATAAAGTGAATGTATTTTTTAAAATAAAAATAACGTGTGACGCGCTTATAACTTACGATTATAGTTCATGTACAGCTTTATTGAAAAAGGCAATGGTAATTGTTGTATCTTTTCCCTCATGTAAACGGCGAACACGTTACTGTCCACAAAATGCATGGCAGTTGCAATCTGGCGGGAGGTAGGGTCTTTCGGCGTGGAACGAGAGCCGCATGTACTTCTGCAAGAACTGTAAACCGCATCAGGCAGCTCCACGTCCATCGCGTCGCCCGCGTCCGTTGTATCAGTGATGTCGGAGTCGGATTGGTTGGTGTTCGAGCTGGAACTGCCGTCTTCGAAATTCATATCATCCACTATACCGCTATCCGTCTTCTCGCGTTTCGCGATTTTCTTGCGTTGCACGAAAGCATTCTCCTGCTCAGCGTCACTCTCGCTGTCACTCATGTTTGAATACGCGGTTACCGACTTCCTCGCGTTTCTTTCGCTTCTCTCCTCGTTGTTGTTGTCATTATCTATAGTCATGGTAGTGGAACTATGACCCGCGGCGTTTGTGCCGTCTGTGCTTGTACTTGAAGTTGAATTCTTCACGGAAGATTTTCTTCTTTGTTGACGTACGTTCGTGGTTGCAGCGGTGTCTCGAGTCTCTTCGCTAACGTTGCTCGAGATCCGTTGATTTTCTTCTCTATCGTTCTGATTCGGTTGTATGACAGCTCGTACCAACTGAAGAGTGGTCGTAATAGCTTCCCCAGGATGTGCATCGGCAAGACTCGCATTTAGCAAGAAGCGCGCTCTTCCAATTTCCTGTTCGTCGTCGGATAAGGCCTCATCGGATTCCTCGAAGATCGGTATTACGAAACGTCTGAGAGTACGTTGTTGTGTAGTTTGTCTTTCCTGTATCTGTGGTGAGGTATCTAAAGGCTTTTCGGTCTCGAGTTCAGGATGTTCGCGCCAGATATTTTGACGTAGATAATGTCGAATCCTACCACGACATAATTCTTGCAGAGGTAAAGGATTGCACTCCGCTGCAAAATACAATTTCACAAAAATATATTTCTTTTTCCTTAAAAAAAGAAAAATAATAATAAGTATTTGTTTATTAAGTATAAGATTACGTACGTAGGTGAAATAAATTGTGTTCTGAAGCTGGAGGTATGACTAGAGTTGCGAATGATACAGGAAGCATTGTGCGTTCGTCCCACTCAACCTCATTCACTCTTTGCGCACGTAACAATTGATCTTTAAAAGGCATTACCAATATACCTCCAATACGTACAAATTGCTTAATAAATAATTCGTGACTTTCAGGGCATGCTGCTCCGCAATATACTCTGTCATACTGTCTTCCAGGTATGACACTAAGACAATTTCCTATTGGATATATTATGTAATTAATATAACACTTGACACAAATCCACACATACATTGTGAGTCACTTTTCTATTGTTCAATTACCTTGTGTAAATATTGGTTCACAGAAATCAAACTCATTTAGAGCCAATGATTTTTGTTTAAACTCCTCTAATCTATCATATGCATATTGTAGACAATCTTGATGCAATTCGATGCCATGATTTGTTCCATGTTGTTCTAAAAAAAGATACAAAAATATTACATACATTCAATGTATTATAAATATGTATATATATATATATATATATATATAAATGTACATATTAAAACAACAACTTTCTTACGCAATAACAATCCTGCCATTGTGCTGAGGTAGCCAGTTCCAGATCCAAGATTTAGGAAACTTAAGCCAGGTTCTAAACTGAGTCCTTCCAATACTTCACTATATATACAAGGAGCTGATAAATGTAGATTTCCATGTTTCCATGCTAGATCCTGATAAGCGCCTTCTCGACAAGAGGATAGAACATAATCGGCTCTATCCACAGCTCTAAAAACTTGTTCGACTTTCTTCGTTTTGATATATCCTGATTCCATTAAATTATCCACTAATTCATCATTGTCCTGTCCAGTGCTTACAGCTCCTCCCATGTTTGTCAAAGTACCAAGAATTCTATGATATATTCATATCAATAATAAGCATAATGATTTACCATTACATCATTACAAAAAAAAATTAATGTATAAATAAAAAAAATAGAAGAATCTAGCTTGAAAAATAACATAATTATTATAGTAAACCAGCAATTAAATAAGAAGCTGATAAAAAAATGCTCATTTATCCAAGTCTGTAATGAGGATGTTATAAACATTTGATGCATGATTATTGCGTGTCTCACACAAAGGGCATCACCTTTTATATCAGCTTATTGTTAATAAAAAGTAATGACTCAGATATAACTAAAATTCTAATTTAAACTAGCGCTTTGGCAAGTTCCATTACAAAATTGTTGCTCAAATATTCTTCATGATTTATGTAACAGGAATTCAATGGATTCACGACATATTTTTCAAATACTAGAAAATAATTGAACTCATACACACACACACACACACACATACAGTCCATAAATGCGCAGATTTGGCTTTAAAAATAGCTCATCAGGTCAAAGTACATATAAAGCATTAATTATGAATAACATGAAAGTCATACCAATGCATTAACAACGTCGTTGCGTTAATCTAACTTAATATCTCAATCCATTAATTCGATTATCCTCGATAATCCGATGCGACAGATGACATCGCGGCCTGTTCATTTAAAAATAACGAATAAAACAATAAACCCGCAATCTATGATAAAAGCAAGCACGCGAGATACAAACTTATGTTTATTTACGATAACAATGTCTTCACGCTTCTCTCGCGCATTGAACGATGACCCGGGAACAACGATTTTAATAGTAAGCGAACAAAGTATCACACGAAGTTAGGAAGCGCGTCGAGGAATTTTTGGCAGAGTAATGTCTTATTTGATAAATTTCTCAGCACACAACGACGTCGTTGACGCTTAACGGCGTTACGTTATATAGGCATAGGGTTGTGAAGCCACATACGTAACATGCAGCGACACACGGGTCGTTAATTAGAAAGTTAGATAACAGGCATTACCGCACAAATCAAAAGACGATTCGACGATGACAGCGGATATGGAGTCGATGAATCGTTAAAGGGGAAAAAAAATTCTGTCTCGACGCTATTATGTCTTCGACAGCGATGGAGAACGTTGTTGGCATATTACGACGTTGACCACACGATACGACGTACTGCCGTGGCACACACTAGAACGGCCTCCGCGGTGGGATTTGTGTTTTTATAACGCGAAAGGTTCATCAAGTCCATCAGCTGATACTACAAAACAAACCGAGAGCGACTGACAGACTCCTACGCCATTGGACGAAAATCGTCCGAGGGATGTTGCGGTCCGCTAACGCCCTCGCGCGGAATTTATTTGAAATTCTTACTGAAAACAGTCGGTAATGTCAGTACTCTTCAATTATCTCGAGCGTCAATAAAATTTTATAAATTTATAATTCTATATATATGTACAAAATTATAAATTTTTAATTATATTCCTCGAACTAATATATCCTAATTAAAATAGACAGTTTATTATTCTTCTAATTGATCTTTTAATACCACGTTTATCATTTTTCTAATTGATTTTTTGTCTCGAGATAATTAATAAAAAATAATAAATAAATAAAATAATAAATACAAAAAATAAAACAAAAAGTAATAAATAAAACTAATAATAATAATAAATATATAAATATAAGAATATATATATGCGAGGTTATAATTATATATTTACAGATAATTGCAATAAAAAAAAATCAGAATTTTGACAACTATAGTCTCTTTCAATCGAAAACTTTTTCAGCTATTTATTCTAGCCTTCTCGAGAAATATAATTTAATAAAAAATATATATATATTTACAACTGATGAGAAGACTGACGAAGTATGGTATCGCATCACGCAAGCGTGAGAGATACTTTTCTCACCCAGCGTCTCATTGGATACTGCGGTTCACTCGACGTTACAGGTGCTTCAAGGTGCAATTTTAATTGCATTATTTGGATTCGCGTGGACCTGTGTTACGGGATAACACAAAAGTGTAGGAGCATTCGGAAACGTCAAGCGGATCGCGTCCATTCATACCGTACATTGACAAGAGTTCTTCACCTTCGTATGATGGCTTCCGAACGACTGCTTTAAAACGTGAGTTCTGCATTCGTACAATTTCCTGTGTATGTAACGCGTCGTCGATACGTAAAATAGTTAATCGTACTCATGGAGCATCGTCCGTCACTCAGGATTGTTCGCAGTCACCCTTGATCGCTCCCCAGAAGCGTGTGTTGCTAAAATCGTCGCTCCTTTTTACTTAGACCCCGATATATATACTCCAGTTCTCTCTAGTAAGTATATCACAAAATAAGTATATATCGTAACTATAGACACGCGAGATGTTTGCATTCGTGCAATATATGCAAGCACGGTTATGAATTCAACGCGATACTTGTGATAACATATATAACTAAATATGTATATATTTGCACTTTGTGTTCTGTAGTAATAGCGTACATTGTACGTGGATATATGGGATTCTTTTTTTTTTATTTGACATAATTTACTCGAATTGCTATCGAACATGCACTTTTAATTTAGATATCGCGATATGATCATATTGCATTAATTTTTTTTGCGCCGCGACTCATCCGAGAAATAATGTTGAATTACACTTTATTATGACACTTTCATTGAACTTTTCGTTAAACTTTCTCTCTTATTTTTTTATGATATAAAAGATTTAAGTAGATATTTTAGTTCATACAAATCTGAAAAATTTATTATTTAAATATTCCTTCTACACATGTGTGACACGTAAAATATTTTTTATACTTGAAAAGCCATATTTTTTTGTTGTATACTTTACAATTTTGCTTATACACGACGCGCTATGCAAATTGCATTTTTTTACATCTAACATTTGCAGGATTTAGCAAAATTTTGCTAGTAAGTATAATAATGTTTGGCCACGTAAATATATATATATATATAATAGTGTTTTATTTTATGACAAGTGTAATTTTAATATATATCTGTCAAATTAACGAATATAAACCGGAGATGAGCATGTTCGGGATATTTATGACGATATTTATATATTATAATTACTCTTGATTCATCGAAATACTTCCAGAAATTATACACATGTAAAACTGAGTATGACAAGATTTTGTGGTTTAGAGGTTAAAGAGGCAGTTTTAACCGCGCGAGGGCAATTCTTTTTTGCATTTAATATAACGTAATCAGCTGATATCTGTCATATATTACGCGTATCATCAAGAAAAGTATCGACCGACAGAATAATTAGTGAAATTTCGAGAAATTGTCAAATCTTACGCATATGTTCACGGAATAAGTAATTCGAACTTTTCAAGGATTGCGAGATACTTGCCATGTCGCAGTTACATGTAGAGAGAGAGAAAGTATATTACCTTTCGATTTACATATATCGATATCACAATAAGAGAGAGACGGAATTATCTCGCGCCATGCTATCTCGAGTCAAGTTAGGTACGTTTGGGGCGTATTCGAACCGACTGCAAATAATTCTGTCTAAATATTCGTTTATCGTCAGTTAAACAAGTTAAAACTGTATCTTTGCTTATTGATTTAATATAGTGCGGGAGCCGTTATTTAGTTTTCAATCTTCAACATGTGCTAAATATATATTTATAGACGTCGAAATTGTAAGTCAGAAAATTCTCATAGTCATAAAATGCACGAATACCTAGACGCGATGCGCATGCTCGGATATCGAAATTGATGCAACTCGCATTTTCGATCATAGACTATATAGGAAGAATATAGATAGGAAAGTCGAGGAACGAAAAAAACAGAGGTAAATACAGAACCGACCAATCGTAGAGATGGATCGTCTTTCGACTACGCAAACGCATAAAAAAAGACACAAAATCCATATTTTTATTATATTTTCTCTCTTTATTTATGTCTCTTATTATTCTCTCTTCATCGTCAAAGTATTATTTGCGCTTGGTCCGCTCTTGCGATATAATACAATATAATAAAATATTCGTTGAACGAGAGAGGGAGAGAAAGTAAAGTGCACTCGAGTGTTGGCAAAACGAACAGACCTTATATCGACGATAATAAGGACGGTTCCGGTTCTACCATCACGAATGCATCGTGCGCATATCATATAATTATTCGTGTGCATCGGGTGAGTGTTGCTTAAAAAAAATCTAAAATTATATATTTATTAGTTAACTTAATATTGTATTGTATAACCTATCGTACGATCTATTGCTCTTTAAACGAGGAACTGCATGTGTCAATGTGAATTTTGGTAAGAGATACATTATTTTTACTTGTGCGATGTATTCTATCATTTTTTTTCGTAACAGAGTTGTAAGTATATCGGTCTCGTGTAACGTGAAACTTTCGATTATTACTTTTGTCTTTTTCGATCGAACGTATATCGTTATTTATTTATTTTCGGCCTTATATTTAATCTTTCGGACGTATCACGCGAATACGGTTATAAATCGCGCTTTGATATCATCTCTAAAACAAGCAGACTCTGTACAACAAATATCGATCGTATCTATGTCACCGCAAACAGTTTCGAAAACAACAAAAATTCATATCGTATTTCGCGTCTCGTCTATCAGCTGATCGTCTAAAATGTATAAAGTCGCGTCGAACTTTGCTGTTCATGTCATTGTAAGTAATATTTCTCGTTAATTCTCGTTAAAAGTATTGATGAATATATACTAAATGTACAGTCATTATAGCAAGTATATAGATTAAAGTATATATAGAAGAGACACTTAATCGGTACTTTGTAATTTGGTAGGAAATATTAAAACAAAGAAATAAAAGAAATTAACGAAAGAAAGGGTTGTGGAAATAAGAATAAATTAATAATTTTGATAAATATCTAACCATCTGTGTTTTAGATAAAATATATATGTATATCTCATGTCATTGTTGTCACTATATAGAGATCTATATTCAGACGGATTTACATAGATTTGCATCTACATGTGCATAAAGAAATCTTAACCAATCACGCGAATTTAAGATAAAAGATGCCACATTGTTGCGTATATGCACGTTATGATATCTGTTCCTTTTAGCTACACTTTTTGCACTTCGAATGTTACACTCTATACTGCAATAATACTCCGTGTTAGATATTGCAATATATCAAGTGATTTGTTTATAAGGTACATTTCTAACGTAAATTATAATGAATAATTCTGTGAAATCTTAAAAAGTCTGGATCATATTCGGTAGCATCGGATTTTATTCTTTTCCGCCTTCAAGAAATACATAGATATGACGTATTTGTGCAATTTTGAGAAGAGAGAAAAAGTGGAGTAATTAGAGTTATATATTTACGAAGATAAAATCGTGACAAATTCACAATTCACAATTCAATCGCATAATCAGCTGATATTTAAAAACACGGTGTAATATATCATTGTTTTAATAGCGATATATATACCGGCCTGTATATATATATATATATATTTAGCATATATTCCACTCATGTAATATAATCTTGTCGACTCGATCGTGTGACGTGACTGTCGCACAGAATCGAAGACACCGAGATATTCCACGTGTCGCAGGTCGCAGATATATTTCAGGCGGTGTAACATATATACATCATATATATCATTACGCTAGCATTCTGGCCAAAATGTCGATGCCGTTTATCATGGTTCTTTTTTTTCCGCGAAACATCGCGCGGGAGGCAGAGCTCGAGACTCCTCCTTATCCAAGAAGATAAATTCTCGGGTAATTAATAGCTCGTGAATGTCGTCGCGCGGTTCGCGATCGCGTGAGGGTGCGAGGAAGTCGAGCAATTTCCGAAATTTGAAAAGAAGTCGGAAGAGTCGTCGTGACAGGCAGCATCGCTGTCGGCCGCCGAGTCGACGCTGATTGGTCGGCGCCGCCGCGGCCGCTCGCTGCGCCGCTCGCGGCGGCCAATGGGAAACGACTCGCCGCGTCGTCGCTACCGCGCGTCCGGCCTATGGGGACGTAGCTGTCGTACTGGAGGCTCGAACGCTCAAAAGATGTGTGAGGATTTTTGTTAAAAGTGCGTGTGCTCGCGTATTCGCGATTCCCTCGTCGTTTCCACGGATCGGAAAAACGTTGCCCGCGCACGGGGAGTCGCGCCCACGGCGATGACTTTCACGTGAGATCGATCGCGCCTGTCGGTTTATTCTCCGGTTAGGAGAAAAGTGCGTGAGTGTGCCGCGCAAGAGTTGCCTCCTTCATCGACGAGTGGGCTGACGATGCGCGACAGACACCGGATTTGCAAAAGTATTTGAATAGCAGAGGTATCGCGATGGACCGCTTTTTTTCGCTGTCACGAGAGACGTGTATTCCCGGATCGTTCAGGAGGCGTTGAAACTCCGCACCGTCCTGTCTACGGTGATTTTCAAAGCGTGAAAAGTGTTTTCGAGTGTGACTAAGCTGTGTACTACGGCTGTAACGCAGTTCGGCGCGCCATTTAAACCGCGCTTCTTATCAGAAACTCTCTTCTTCGACGGAGTGCATTAAACGCAATTTTTTTATTAACGAGTAAATTCGTACGATAATATTTTATTACGATCGCCTGACTGTCCGTGTTTTTTTTTCTTAAGAGGGAAATTTTTCTCAATTTCCTTCGCGAATTATGTAACAACCCTAACAACGCGATATGCCGATGATAAACACTATGTCCACTAGGTTCGTAAAATATACTTGCACTGGTCTCTCTTTGAATAAATGTATCATGTATTAGATCTTTTCTAATAATAGCATATGATTTATTTATTAAAACAATGAAATAAATTACATTTGAGTGTGTAATTGAATATTTATTGAATAATTATGCGAAAATAGAAACTGTTAGATAATTTTAAATATATTTTTAATTTAAATACTTTGAATTAAACAAAAACTTTTTTATATTAACAAAATTTTTTTATATGAAGAAAATAAAATTCAAACAATTAAACAAAAATAATTATGTATTTAATTATCTTAACTTGCTGATTTATAAAACAATCCACGAATTAGTTATCAAACAGTATTATGTCCTTTTTGTCAACAGAATGGAAGAAGAAATAGTAGTAGACGATGTTGATGAGAATGGTAGTGCAGAGACGCAGCAAAGGGACGGTTCTAAAACTCCCGTAATGCCTTTGCTGTATATCCAACAAAATAAATTACGTGCTGCCCAATCAACAAATGCAAATCAAGCCCTTGTTTCACCTAGTACCCAACTTACTGCCATTATTAATCCAGTTAATAATCAGGTAATAATTATTTGATGCATACAGTATGTGCATAATGCGCATCTTATTTATTACCTTTTCTTGTAATTTATATTGCAAATAGAGATTGAGAACCTTTCTACTAAAGATTAATATTTGTAACTTGTGTTTTATGTAAGAATAATGCTTATAAGAATAGAATGTGTTATATAGAACAAAAAAATACATAAATTATTCATAATAACCTAGAATTGAATTTTTACAGTTAATCAAACTTTCTAAGATTAATTAAGCTTTTGTAAAAAATATATTTTAATAATTTGCATTACATTACATTTATATGTATTTCTGGAGCAAAATATGACAGTACTAAATATAGCTCATACTTAGTGTACACATATATAGGTCTTGGAATCTTATTAGTTCCCATGTATAGGTGGTATCCTAGTGAGTGTATGTGCATGGTGCATCTTTTCATAGTAAATATAGATTTAGTCAGAGACATTGTGCAGTGTCTGAATGCACATAAAATTAATTTCTCAAGTTACAAATATATATTTAAATAAAATTATATTAAATAAAAGGCATTTAAATACTTATAACAATTAAAGTTTTCTAAAGTTCAGATATCTTATGTGTTATGTTAAATATATCTTATTTATAATATATAAATATATCCTAGTTACTGAATATACTGGCAGATAAGAAATGAATGTTGATTAATTTAAAATGTTCATACAATTGTATGTGTTAAAATTTGCAGTTTGTAGTTTAAAATGTTCATACAGTTGTGTATGTTAGAATGCTTGCAGTTAATATGACGTATTATACAAAAAGTTTTTTTATTCTAATAAGTTTCGAGAATGATAGTGACTCTTTTATTTTTTTTCTAATTAATTTTAAATATTAATATGTTATTTAAAATTTTTATTCTAGATTGTGACTGGACAAAATAAGGTGTTTATACAAGGATCAGGGCAGGTAGCTACGTCTCAAAGCAAACAACATATTGTAATACATCGACCAATAAATACTGTGAGCTCTGTAGCAACCTCACAGTCTCAAAAACATATAGTACTTAGAAAGTCAACATCTACAGCTCAGATAGTGCCCTTGAGTACAACTCAAGGAAGTCAAACCAATGCGCAAGTAGGGAAGCATACATTTGCATATCTGGGAACCCTTATTAAACCTAACAAGTCACGAGAATCTGTTGTTATACCAGCAGGTAATAAATTTCTACATTATATAATCTATAAATTCTAGAATAAAGCTGCTTTATGCCAATTTATATAACGTAGAAAAACAATTAAATATTATACATATTAATGTGTTTGATAATAATATATTTGCATATTTAATTATATAATATTATATTTTTTAGGTGCTCTAACATCGACTCAAATAGCCAATAAGCCAAAATTAGTAATTACTCCAGTAATTTCTCAATTAGCTCAGACATCAACTAGTAGCACAAGTGGTTCAAGTCAACCCCCTAAACATATGGCGAACTTACTATTACCAGTCAACATTCCCCAGCAGAGTGGTACAACAAAACCTAGCATGTTTAATCTAAAAATAAATAATGGTCAACTCAGTACAGAAAGCAAAGGAACTATAACAGGTATAGATATAAGTTTTTCTTATTGTTAGTAATATATGTATATATTTACAATATATTAAAATACAAGAGATAATTTTGCATTTCTCATTATAGTATTACGTGAGTCAAAAACGACGAATTCAACAACACATCCTCCACCATTGCATCCAATAGCAAAAATGAGTCTTTTGAATGCAAATAAGGGCAATTCTAATTCCATAGATAGTATAAAAATTACTGAAAATCCAGATTCAGCTGTAATCACACCTATTCCAAAAAAAGAAGACAATCCACCAGAAAAGCGGAAAAAGACCATTAGCAACATATTACGAGGTTCTGCGGAAAAACGAATGAAAAAGCAAAATCTTACGAAATCTCAAGACAGTCTAGCTGATACTAATTATGCACTAAGCAGTCCAGAATCTGAACAGGACAAGGATAAGAAGGCTCAAAATGATGACGATATTACATTGATAAAAGCTGTTCCTAGCGAGGATAAAATTTCAAAACTTAATACAAATGTGGATGATGATATAAAAATAGAGATTATTAAAACTCCGACGAATTGTACCGTTGAAGCAGTGCCAGACAATAAGAACGAAGCAAAGGGTAATAATCATGATGAAACAAAAGAACAATTAAATACTTTGAATCAAAACAATACCAATTTTGATGCAACTAAAGTTTTAGACTGGAAAGACGGTGTTGGTACTTTACCTGGGAGTAATTTACAAGTAAGAAAATCATATTATAATATTAAGAAAAATATTGATTATAATATATTTAAAACATAAAATTTAAAATATCTGTATGTGAAGACCATGTAATTATATGAACATAATATATTTCACATTTAAAAATTCTTCTATGTATGTACATGTATGAATAATTTATTTAATATTTATATAGTTTCGTATGAATGAATTTGGTATTATGGAAGTAGTTGAAGATGACGAAAGCGGTAAACAAAAAGATGGTATTGGTGATAAAGAAAATGTATGTTTGACACAAAATTCTTCAAAGAGCAATCCAGGAATTATTAATAACACTAATGTAGAGAAAAAGGGTAAATTAACAAATAATACATCTTCATGATTCAAATATAAGTATTTATATGACTATAGCAAAAAAAACATTTGATTTAGCTGAGGATAGAAAATCGAGATCAATGGCTGCAGACACAATGTATCATTGTGAATCTTGCGGATGTTATGGATTGGCTGCTGAATTTGAAAGTCCAATATCATGTAGTCCTTCCTGCACAGAAATAATAGAAGCTAAAAAACAATCTATAAGTAGAAAGGAAAAGGAGTTGAAGTATGTATTGTGTACATGTAAATAATAATAATATAGAATAATTAAGAAGGTGGAAAATTTATATAAATTTATATTATTTATAGAGAAATACGTATGAAAAAGAAACGCAAGAGATTATTACAAGAACCACAATGGTCAAAGGATATGGATGAGAAGGTTGATGAAAAAACAGATAAGGCAAAGTCAGAGACGGATGAGGAGAAAGATCCACTAGCTTTAGATGATGAGAGCCAAGGAGATTCATCAGAATCCAAGGTATGAATTAAATGTAAATATAGTAATTAGATTATTAAAATTATTTACCACATATAAAAGATTAAAACATAATAATTAAACTTTTCAAATCTTGTTTTATGTGCAGTATCCTTGGCAAAGAGGAAAATTGGGTTTTTCATGGCCAAAATATCTTGAACATTGTAAAGCAAAAGCAGCGCCTGTTAAATTATTCAAGGATCCTTTTCCCTATACCAAAAGTCAATTTAGAGTTGGAATGAAGTTGGAAGGTATAGATCCGGAACGTCCTTCTCGATATTGCGTTCTAACTATCGTCGAGATTGTAGGTAAGTTGTTAGGGATGATATGTATATAATGTATTATAGTATCGTAATATAAAATCTATATAATGAATGATGTGCAATTTGTTATATAACATGTATTGTGTGATATATAGGTTATCGAATGCGTTTGCACTTTGATGGCTATCCAGAAAATTATGATTTCTGGGTAAATGCAGATAGTATGAATATCTTTCCTGCTGGTTGGGCTGAGAAGAACGGCAAGAAATTAGATCCACCAAAGGGTTATGTAACTGGCAATTTTAATTGGAATGCCTATTTAAAAATGTGTAAAGCAACTGCAGCAGCAAAAAATATATTTCCGAATAAAAGCGTGCTGCAAACAGTCTTTCCAACTGGTTTTCGAGTCGGTATGAAGTTAGAGGCCGTAGATAGAAAGCATTCTTCATTACTTTGTGTTGCCAGCATAGCAGGTTTAATGGATTCCCGAATATTGGTCCACTTCGATTCCTGGGATGAAGTGTATGATTACTGGGCTGATGCTAGTTCACCATATATTCATCCTGTAGGATGGTCTCATCACAATGGACGTCTCTTGATGCCACCAAATAGTAAGAAATCTGAAATCAATACTTTATAATTTAGTTATATTCTCCTGTACATAATTATAATGTATAAATAATTATAATGTCATATTTAGATTATAAAGATTCCAAATCTTTTACCTGGGATGCATATCTAAGAGAAACCGGCACGACAGCGGCACCATCTAGAGCGTTCAAGCAGCGACCACCTTGTGCATTCAAACGTGGCATGAAACTGGAAGCGATGGATAAACGAGTCCCTCGACTAATTAGAGTGGCAACAGTTGAAGATGTGAAAGATCATCAGTTTGTATTAACCATATATATATATTTTATCAATTTTTTTATATCATGAGATAATAATTACGTATTTTTCATATACAGATTGAAAATAAGATTTGATGGTTGGCCTGAAACTCATGCGTATTGGGTTGATGATGATTCACCTGATATTCATCCCGTGGGCTGGTGTTCGAAAACTAGTCATCGATTGGAACCACCACTTAGTAAATATCCGTTTTTATTTTGCGTATGTATTACAAAATATTATTCAATGTTACTGATTTATTTTACTACTGCGCAGCGCCTGATAATTTGAACGATCGACCGGAATGTGGCACATATGGTTGCCGAGGTATAGGACATATAAAGGGACCTAAATTTGCAACGCATAACTCGGCATCCGGTTGTCCGTATTCTCCTCAAAATCTTAATAAATCAATACAGATGCCTGATAGACTTAGTTCGTCAAGACACGAAGCCTATGACTTTGAGGAGGAAATGCAAGAAAAATTGAAATTAGAGAAGATTGACAGAATAAAAATGGAAAAGTATGATAAACCTGATAAACTTTTGTTCATCGATGAAAGGCTATTAATAGTTGAGAAGGATATTAAACAAGAAGATGGAGATTTGTCTGATAGGAATGACAAATTTGAAAATAGATCAGAAAATTCAGAAAAGTATGTTCCAATATATAGTAAAGTAAAATTATATGAATATTGTGAATCGAATAAATATTATTTATTGATTTTTCTTTCATAGATCGAACAAATCCAAACATTTGCATAGTGATGGACAAACGGATGATGATGAAATTTCGAGAAAACGAAAGAAAAGGTTTGTTGGAAAATATTAATTTTTTTTCTCTTATCTTTATATAAAATTATAATTTAATATTAAATTCTAGACACCCAATTTCGGAGGAGTCTTTGTTGTCTGTTTCTGATATTGCATATAGTCATCTACATTGGAATCCTAGTTCATATGCTGCAAATATACCAGATAAGCAATTGCGTAAAGAATTGTATCAATCTGTATATAATCCGGGATATAATCCATTGCCAAATGCACCACATGTATGGGCAAAACATAGTAATGCCTTAAACAGAGTTGTAGCGAGGCAGACCACAAATCCACGACGATGGTCTAACGAAGAAGTGATTAAGTTTATACAAAGTATGCCTAATTGTGCAGAAGCTGGAAATATTTTTAGACAGCACGTAAGTTTTAAAGCAAATGCAATAATAATAAGAAGTTAGTCAGAGTTACAATATAAACATTGTATATTATTTTGTAACATTACATTGCAGAATATTGATGGCGAAGCATTTTTAATGTTGACGCAAGAGGATTTAATATCAGTACTGTGTTTACGACTTGGGCCTGCAATTAAGTTGTATAATAGTATAGTTTTATTACGTCAGAAAGCATCATGAATTACGCGTGAGCAAAGCATGTATTATTGATACTGACAAATCATGGAATATGGCAGCTATTGTGTGACAAGATATCGCCCATTTAAAACATTATTAAGGTAATATAAAGTAAATTTTTTTTTATCATTAATTATCACAATTGTCGTTTTTTCAATGCTAATACAAACGAGCAAGCTGAAAGAGGGAAACGCAATGTATCATAAGCGTCTGATTAAACAGCTCTAAGATATTTATTAAAAATCTTATATTAAAATTTTTTGTTTTTTATTTTTAATCGAAAATTGAGAAAGAATAATAATTATTGCAAAATTAAATAATACTATATAATGTTTTAATTCAACAATTCTGTATATCAATTCTATTGATTGCAATGTGTGCGACAATTCAGAATCATGCATTGCTCATAAGTACTTACACATATTACAAACATATGACAATTTTTCGTATAAAATAAGTATTGTGGATCGTGTACAAATGTAAATATTGTTTTAATCATTAAGTATTGTAATAAAAATACTTATGCAACCTTTCCACCTAATCATACCGCATATATTTCAAAGTTTAGAAATCAAATTCACATTATATAAAAAGCTCACGTCAGTAACAAAGTAAAACGATTGATATTTAAATATTATGTAAGATATATTTCATTTTTTTTAGATCGAATATTTAGATTTATTTTTTATAGATGCATGATATTAACATTTATTTATGTGAAATAAGATATATTGTTTTAAAAAAGTAAATAAATAAAATACATGCAACTGCAAAGAACTAATCTATATAAGTTATATATTGCGATTTTGAATTGCGATTATCGATATATCGATATATCGATAGTTTCGATACTTCGAGAATCGCAATTTTGCTCTTCGATTTCAAGTCGCAGTCAGTCTCAACGCGCCATGATGGATTGTAGAGGTAGAGTCGCATTCGAATTCTGTATTTTTCACGATTATTTGTCGTCTAAAAGTGAATTTTGTGCGCGAACAATTAACGAGAGTATCAAGTGATAGATACTAATTATTTCGGTGCATTAAATACGTCGCGTGTAATCATCATTATATGCTATTAGTTTCGATATCGACAATTCGTTTTCGTGTATTCGAAATTAACCAATATTTTTTTTTCACTTTTTCGCCGATGTATAAATATACAGTTGTGAGTAATATTCGGAAGGGAGATGCTGGGTACGTATCGTATAATTAATCGCGTTGACACATGTTTTCCATTCCTATTGCACTAAAAATATTATTTTGAAATTGCCATTTACAGTATAATTCGATAATATATTTAGTAGTCAAAATAATAAATCATTACATTTATATATATATATATATATATATATATATATATATATATATGTATGTATGTATGTATGTATGTATTTAAACTATTATATTTTTATTCATATATATATGTATCTAAAATATATTTACATTAATATTTTTGTTTTATATTGTTAACATTAAGAAATATTTTATGAATTATTTTAATTAAATATAAAATATTAAATTTGAATTTTTTATTTATATAGGGCCAAATCTATAATAAAGGCGATGTACGTCGGTTATTGCGATGTTACCGACGAAAAGCTGTATCAAGAATCTTGAAATATCCCTAGGTATACATCGAGTTCAGGTAGCTACAAAATTTTGTTCAATGACATTTTGATAGAATTTTATAATTACAGTTATAATTTTATTATGTATATAATGTGCATCGTCATTGTTAAGATGCATATTAATATACTTGATATATATATATATATCTTTATGAATATGTTCAATTTTTTTTTGAGCAAAATGTTCGACTGAAGGTTTATTATCTACTGCTGTTCTGTAGTATCATTTAATTAAGTTGCATTAATATTTCCATATGCGTGTTTTATATATATATATATATATATATATAATCAGATTTTTCATATATCAAACAATCATTAATTTGTATTAAATTGAAGCAATCGATTACGATAAAGATTAGCAAAGTTAATCTACCATATAGATAATTATGAAAAAATATTTAATAATATCTCATAAAAAATATTATAATTTTTTAACGAAAGGATCTTCCACAGTTACTGCTAGATTATATTATATAAATGACAGGGACTTTTTTATTTATAACATGATTGGAATATTAAACTAAATATTTTTTTTTACAGTTTTTGCTATATAACATACATGTACGTAGTAGAAAACTTTCTTAACACTACTAATTATCGTTTGTATTGAATCATTTTATTTATTTTCTGGTGTGATACGTTCTATAATTATATATGAACACAAGAACTTCGAGAAAGACTGCTACATTTAATTAAAAGTACAATTTATTATATGCTATCAAAAAATTAGTTAATATCAGATAGACAATGAAAATTTAAAAAAAGAAACTTTTTTTATAAGACACGCGAGATTTTAAAGTATATACATTCTATATAAATACTTTATGTATATATTTATTTAGATAATAAATTATAAAAAAATCTTTATTTTATTGACAATGAGTGTAATCTGGCATCTTTCTCTTAGTGTATTTTCTGCAAAAAATTAATTCTGAAAAAATTATATACGAATCGCTGGAATTTGAAGATTTCAATCAGAATTTAACAATCATTTGTGACATATATGTTTTTGTTGAAGCTTGTTCTTTTTAAAAATTATTCCTAAAGCTTCGCAATTATTTTATAAATGCGCAATAAACTAGACATAGTTAATAAAATTAATTCTTCACGAGGCGATTTATTTATATAGTAATATAAATTTTAGAAAGATATATATATATCTTTCTCTTATTATATATATATATATATATATAATATGTAGGACTAGCGTAATATATGTATATATACATTTTTTAATATTCTTATAAATCAAAATACACATATATTTTTATTCGAAACATTCCTCCGTCCTCCCTCACAATCGCGTGTTTGAAAAAAAAAAAAAAAAAAAAACACGTATACATTTCTCGCGCGCTCCCCTCTCGCGCGGCTGTTGGCACCACTTTTCTCCCCCCTCCCACCTACCCGGCGTAGTGCCTACCATGGCGATGTTTACAGCGTAGTCACGGCAACGGCTCATGTGATCAGTCGTCGGACCGTCGCGCGCCGGGCAACAGGGGATATTCGTGCCGGTGTAAGACTCGAATTGGCGTTTCGCGCCGCCGCAACCTGTTACTCTCGAAGGTTTGACAGCTCGACAGTCGTACGGACAATTTTCGATTTTCGATGAAACGCGAAGTGGATGACTCGTTGCTTCGTTGCACTCCGATTCGATAGTTCGCGACGTCCGAGGGAAAAGTGACCGCGCGCGAATGTGGATATATCCGACAAGTGCGAGTGCGTGAGTTGCGTCATCGATGTGATAGTTTTCGTCGTCTCTTTTTAACGCGATGTCGTGAAAAGAGTTTCGTCGTCGAAACTGTTCTTCGGAAGAACCGAACAACGAGAATAAAAGTCGTTCGATTTGCGTAGAACGCTCGAAATCGCTATACGAAATGAAGTGTGCCGCGAGACGTCAGCGCCGAATGACGTCGCCGCGAGATTCGAAACTCATTGAACGCATTATTGCCAAGTGATGTAAGTGATTGATACGGGATCAATTGATGCGAAATATGACGCGTCGCGTCGACGAATTCGCGATCGTGATTCGCGTGCGTGAATATGATTGACGGGACAATCGAGGAGCTTCGGAAATTCGCGAGGGAGAAGAAGAGAGAGAGAGAGAGAGAAGAGAAGAAAGGGTGTTTTCCGTTGCCACGCGACGTGACGTTTTGGCGGGAAAAATCGGCGGAGTGATACGCTGACAATCGAAGGGACACGCGGGTGAAATAGATTCGTGGGGTGTTATGGTGCGCGCGTTTTCGTCGATGAACCTCGAGGATAGATGCCTGGATCTTACGGTGGTGGTGGGACAAGGGTGGTCCTGCAAGTCCGTTAGCAGCCCTCAGGCTCCTCGTACGCCGCACGTCGCCGCCGACGTCGTCGGCGCCGGCATGATGCCACGAGGTCTGCCGACGAGACGTGGCCTCCAGACGTTAGCGCTCGTCATCGCGACCGCTTACGCTACAATCCTCCTCTACCAGGCTGTTGCAGCGCGTCAGGTAATTGGAGCAATCGTTGTCGTCATTCCTGGCGTATACGATTTTATGTCTACTTTGCGCAAATCAATATCTTGTCAAAACCTATATTTGTATAATCTATACATATACAAGGGAAAATAAGGTTATATTCATCAACCGCATTTGCAATTAATAATCTGCAATTTTGATAATATATGAATATCTACGAGAGCTCTTTAAATATGATTATCATGATGCCATGCATATTTATGTATATATTTGATATAATCAAATAAATAAATACAATATCTATATGTAAAATAATTATATTAATAATTGTATATAAAATAAATAAGATAGAATTTTTATATACAGGGCGTTATAAAAGTACCGGAACAGCAGAATAATTCGAAAAATATGAGTTCTAGAAAAAATCATAGCTGTTCCGGTACTTTTATAACACCCTCTATATATGTATATTGATAATAATTGATAGCTCTAGTTGGATAATAATTGTGACGTGGAGTTTCGTTGAAAAAATTAATGCATTCTGATAAATTGCGTTCCAGTGGATCGACGAGATGAACGTGGCGGAAGTGAATAGCCGTAGCGTGATAGTGGAAGTGCCGGCGTTGAGGAAGTTAATCAGCGAGGAGTCGCCGGTGACTCCGCCGGTGGCGACGGCGACGATGGCACCGTTCGCCACGAATCTCAACGACGTATTTATCAGTGTGAAGACCACCAAACATTATCATCATTCGCGTTTACCGGCCATCATCGACACGTGGTTCCAATTCGCCAAGAATCAGGTGAGTCTCGGCTTATTAGATCCGTGTAATGTCCGATATCCCGGATTAATTAGCGTCACCTGGTCGCTCCGTTTCTTGCGCTTACAAGACTCCGATCTTGTCTTGTGGTAGTCTTGTTACAAATGTAGCGTAACAGACTATGATAATATCTTTGAACCTCGGGAGAACATCGTTCATTATCTCCAATATATACATATATAAGAGATATTTTTTACTTATTTCAATCATATATATTAACGATATAATTGATGATATATATTAATTAATTTTATTTGCGTTATGTATTAATTATCTTTATTAGACGTTGGATAAATTCTATCAGCTTTATACGAATTATCGCGTACTTCCCTGTCATCGTGGATCTATTTAAATTAAATCTATTTATTAATTAATATATAAATATATAAAATTACACATTATTAATTAATAATTGGATTTAAATCCACGATGACAGCGAAGTACGCGGTAATTCGTAAAGAGCAGATAGAATTTATCCAACTCTAATAAAGATAATTAATACATAACGTTAATAAAAATTAATTAATATATTATCAATTATATATCGTTGATATAAAATATATATATATATATATATAAAATTATAGAAATTTTTTTATTTTGACTACATTTTACTAAATTTATTATTATTAAATAATTAATATTTAATAATGTTTATAACATTCAATTTGATATTGATTTTTACGCGGATATAATACATTCAAGAATCATAAGAATAAATGATATCTTTTACGATTTTTCGGAAACTATTATTTTCAAAGAGAATTCGAGCGAGCAGGGTAAGGGTTAATCGTGTTAAAGAGTGATAAATGCACGTATAGTCTTATCGCAGCGTTTTCATCATTGAGAGATTCATCTACACGCTTTCTGCAGGAACGGAATAGGCAACACTTTGTATACGATTCGTTGAGTCTTATCCAAGGGTATCGAAGCGTATTCACGCGTATTTACAGTAGATCTTGTCGCGAAAGATCAGCGTGAATTCGCAATCTCTTGCGCCGTGGGAATGAGATTTGTTCCATTTTTCCTGCCTCTACAATTTCCCATTTGCCTTTTCACAAAATGTCGCTGCTTCCTTTTATGCTCTTCGTAAGCAAATGATATCTTATTTCGCGAATATGATTTATTCGATGTTGTAGAATCAGATTGATTGTGTTTTTACATTAAAACAGCGCCAAGTTTAATAATAATAAATATTTCTTTTTCTTGATACTTTCCCTTACGATTTCTTATATAATAATATAATAATATAATATGTAATATCGTTTTTTTGCTTACATGAAAGTTACACGGTAAAAAACATTTCGTATTTCTGTTGAAATTATCTTGTGTAGAAATTTTTGTGTTAAATTTTTAACATACTCTTATGTTAATATTATATAACATATTGTCGTTATGTTATTTTGACATTTGTCTGTTGAGTTAATATTCACTATTTTTAAGTGTTAAAACAACACAATTAAATGAAAATGTACGAATTTTTGTTTATATTATATTTTTATTTTTATATTTTTGTGTTATTTTTTCACATATTACGTGTGTTATTTATTTACATATTTGTCTTCTGTTAAAATGACATTAAAATTAGAGTAGATAAATGGAGACATGTGAAATGTGTTAAATTTAACATAAATTTTTTTACTGTGTATGTAAAAATATATGCTTGTTTTTTAGATTTAAATTAATTGTAAATTATAGCTCTTATGTAGAGTACATGTAATATTTATATATTTTGCAGAGAATCTTGATAAATTGTTATTCGGTTTTTATGAGAATTGATACGACAATGAATTTCTTGAACAAATGATAATTAACACCGATAAAGAGATCTTGAGAAGTTCTCACACACCGGTACAATGAATAAAGAAACGGATATATAAAGAAATAACTCTCGTGCATCAGCAGCTTCCGCGTCCTTTGGTGTTTCTCCGGGTTAATATACCGTTCCTGCAGGTAATTGCTACTTGGATTTGTGTGCACGAGTTCACGCATTTCCTGTATTCTCAGCTGATTCTCTTTTTCGTATTGTATGGAATAAAAGCATGTACAAGATGTCAGTCAGATCAGGAAACACTGTCTTGTATAGATATTTTGACAATTTTATTTGTCAATTTCTGAGTTCATGCTCGATTTGTTAAAATAAATAAATGTAGCCTATCTTTTATTCAATTCTCACAATTTATAACTCTATTATAAATTAACATTTTATGTATTTTCTCTCTTTCTCTTCAAACAAGAATACAATTTATACATACATGTATACATATAAGAAAAGTTGTTTTTCTAAAGATCTATCTCACTTTTTTCCTTTTTTGAAATATGTGTGTATATGATTATATTTTACCGTAAAGTGAATAACATATTATTTTATAAAATTATTTTAATGAATTGAATGGAATAAAAGATAATAGACATTTGTAAATTTTCTCGAAAGATTATAAAAAATGTATGGGGGTTCAAAGTAAATTGTAGGATTATTTTTTCCATTAAGTAAGAAATTCGTAATTTTCATGTCTTTATTCACTTTATATTCCCAATTATTCTTTGCTTCCGACTATCTCACGCTTTTTCTTCGCGTACGCTCGCGTTATTCATGATTTGCGGTACGCATTTTCCGCGACGCGAACGAGAAAAGGGACGATGGGAATAATAAAAGTCTGTGTCCGGCTGTGCACGGTTTCTGTTTCGTGGGAAGATCTCACGATTTACCTCCGACCCTGACGACCTCCGCGTTAACCGACTTAGTCCACCCACGAGCATTCTCAACCAACTCACCTTTTCGTTGTTCCTTTCTTGATAATTAAGCGATGCGCCGCGATTATTTGAGTCGACCGGAACCGATCGTTCTTTTATTCGCAAGAGTGATCGAGAACATCGAAATGATCGAGATCATCTCACGTATTCATTATTGCAGAGCTTCGATGCATTTATTGTGTCAGTATGGAATATCGTACAAAAATTAATTATAATTTGATAAAAACATTTTTACATTGTAAAGAGTCGATTCAAATCGTTTGTTTGATATATATTTATAGCTACACAGTAAAAAAATTTATGTTAAATTTAACACATTTCACATGTCTCAATTTATCTACTCTAATTTTAATGTCATTTTAACAGAGGACAAATATGTAAATAAATAACACACGTAATATGTGAAAAAATAACACAAAAATATAAAAATAAAAATATAATATAAGCAAAAATTCGTACATTTTCATTTAATTGTGTTGTTTTAACACTTAAAAATAGTGAATATTAACTCAACAGACAAATGTCAAAATAACATAACGACAATATGTTATATTAACATAAGAGTATGTTAAAAATTTAACACAAAAATTTCTACACAAGATAATTTCAACAGAAATACGAAATGTTTTTTACCGTGTAATTAATTGCATAATGAATCAAATCTACTTTTAAAAGAGAAATGAATGATTTAGTTATACATGTATAATTAAAGTTTGGATGCGTTTCAGATATTAATAAAATACATACTCGAGAGAAATATATTTTGCCGAATAATAAATCAATAATTTCTAACGGTTAAAAAGAGCCCATTTCATTTTGAAGAATTAAAAATTCACGATTCATTTTACGGTAGATGATTTATCGCAGTGAGGATAATAGACTCGGCTAGAAACCTAACCACTTGAGGTTTCAAATTATCTGCGGGCCAATATGTCTTGAAAATGCAGATCGGTTTCTTTAGATGCTCTCAAATTTCTTTTGTTTTCACAAAACAATCTTACTAAAATAGATAGCAGTATCGTGAAACGAAAAACGTTTTCGAACAAAACAACTGTAGGTATATAGAAAAAAGAAAATTAGCTCATTAAATTTAAATTAAAATTGTGAAATATAAAATTATTTTTGTTTTATGTTTTTATTTTTTGACAATTTTTTGTATGAATTTCGCGTAAGAAAATCTTTGTTAGAAAACTGTTTCCGAAATATTAGCTAGACAATATTGCAATTAATAATATTATCAATAAAAATTGTCTTAAAAAAGATTCAGAGTTATATAGAAAAATCTGATATTTTAGTTAGTGTTTTCTAATGGTGGCTTGCATTTCTGACTTTTTAATTATAATATAATTTATTTTATTATTTTTATATACTTTCTTTCCCCTTTTTGTATTTTTAAAATCTGCAATTTCTCCAAAAAGAAGAAAGTACCGCGTATAGCAATTCACTTAAGTGTTAGGTTTCCCTCTCAAATTGGATAGAGGTGAGCGAGAGAGGTCGCAATGTTTTGATTATTAATACGTCGTATATCTCGAGGAACGCGTTTTAATAATGCGCTCCATTGAGGAGGAACATTTATTACGTATTTAGTGTTGGCACAATCCCTATATTCGTCTTTCTCCCCTCGGCTACCACCTTACCTTACGGCGTTGTTAATGGTCTTTAATGGCCTCATTTATACATTTCGCTACCTATTTCTTTTCTTGTTCTTACGTGCCCGTTATTTTATGTGGCATATAATAGGGTCAAGTCGTTAATAGTCACCCGACTCGCTTAAATTGCTTCCCTCTCGAGATCTGCCCAGAAAACGCGAATGCAATATATATTTTTTAGGGTTTACGCCTTGTTATAATATCCCTTTTATAATGTGTCACTATATGTATAACAATTATTTACTCACGAACATTTTTTGTACAGTGACTGTTCCAAAATTCTAAATTTAAGTTATAATGACAATATATTCGACCATTTATTGTAATCTTATGAAACATCTTAATAATTTGTTGGCAAAATTTTATAATAGATCAACTTTTGCTATTTTTAAAATATTGCATTTTAGAAGTACGATTTACGAGGAAATCTTTCTTTAGAATCTTACTGAAGTAATTTTACGTTTTGTAATGTTTTTTTTCCTTTGAAGTCTCAAACTGTTTCGAGCCATTATTATAAGGTTCACAATTCAACGGAATCTTTTATTATGCTTTTCTTTAAATTTAGATAGTCATGCCGTCCGATTGTCGTGTCATAAAACGGAGGTGTGGATACACATTTCTAGGTACAAATTTTCGTGATTCATAAAAAGAACCCCTTGAAATTCTCGACAGGTCGATCGTGGGTCAAAGTCTGATGTCGTTACTTAGAATGACTCGGCCGATACTGCAATCCCCCAATTGGCGAAGGCCGTTCTCCATCAGTCGGAACTGACTTCGGATAATTGGTTGATTATTCGGTTATTTAAGCAAGTCTCAAAAGGTCCGGCACAATTTCGCACGGCGCGATGCGGAGCACCAATGAGAATTCGCTGCAAATTATATTTCCCCCTAATTTACATTGCTTTTATATGTTCGGTGATGAGACGCAGCTGCGATTTGCAATTTACTCGATGCGATATAATCGCACATCATCGATATTTATTTAATCTTTTCTAATTGAAGACTACCGAATTTGTACGTCAAGAATATTTTGGACAGACACATTAAAAAAATAAAAAACAAAGAAATATTATATCTCTTTTATAGCAATTTTTAAGTAATTTTTAAGTAATATATTTTTATATTCTATTTTTTATTTATTTGCTTATATATTAGATTTGTTTATATGTTATATTTATTTATGGAGAATTTTAATGGAGGCATTTTTAAATATAACAATTTTGTTGCACATTGCTTTTAATGCAGACATTACTAATTAATAGCATCTGTTAATTAAATTTTTTAAAATTCCAATTAGTTAATTTTTTATTATATAATAAATATTCTCTATATTTTATTATATATGAAGCCTTTTGATATTTTTCATTTTATATATTGCATATGAGTTAAAAGCTTCTCTCATATTTTATCAAACATTATCATGATATTGATAGAACTAGTATTTATTTCATCAAGAAATTTATATTTTTTGCTAAAAAAATTTCAAGTTTTTGACATAATTTAATTATATAATTTATATATATATATTAAAATTATATATTTAAAAGAAATTCTTGTTCCATTTTGGAGATCATCGTCTTGTTCCATTTTGGAGATTGGCAGTAGGCGATGTTTGCATTTCACATAGAACGATTTAAGTTCCTTTAACACTATAAGACGAATTTGCCTCGTTTAATTAGACGTAACGAGCGAGACTTAATACGGTTCTACGCTCCTTATACATAAGTGCCGAGTATCGTACTTGATATAACTTAGGAGCGAAATAACCGACACTCGGGACGGCTTAACGAATTCCCGCGAAAAGCCCGAAGATCAGCTTGATGACGGCTCTTTTAAGCAGGACGTACGTGTGAGATTAATGCAATTATATCGATGTAATGCGACGCCGGTGCCACTGACGTCATCGCGACACTCGTCTCTTATTTTTGTACACGACGTTTATTCGTTCTACCGGATATTCATGTTCTTTCTGGGAATGCTGACGAGTTTTTCGATTTCTCTCTCTCTTCCTTTTTTCTCCATCTGCATGCCTCAGATAAACACGTCACAATTGCAGTGCCTTCTTCCTCGCGCTATTTTTACGTTCGTTGCACCTCCGGATATCCGCTAAAATCACACTCGAAAATGTCGGCGTAATTTAAATGTCGAAACGCAATTTATTAATCCTAAAACATTGCTGCTTAGCAAATCGATGAAATTTGCATTTAAAAACTATGCCATTGATTAGATCGTGTGCGATTTATTTAATGTCTCGTATAGTTGAAATAAACGTTTAAATTCCATTTTGAATTAAGATAGAACGAGCAACTGGTGATTCAATGTCAGCCGACGTAAAACATCGGAAAATATAATTATAATTTATAATGAATTAATTTTGTTTATTTTTTTTCTTAAGCAGCCATTTTATAATAAAATTACACTGAAATCACGCGTGTTTCCTCTTGGAATTTTCTTCGGCTGGCTTTTTCGGCGTTTTATGGGACCGGTGCGAGATATTGTCGCGTGAAAATCATTGGGACATTGTCTCTGACGTCTGGAGCACCATCTCACATTCGTTCTTGCTCGTTCACTTCCTGAAGGGAACTGCTCTACTCTTGGGAACTAAAAATAAGCGACTACTTTAACACGTGCACGCCGATCGTAACGTAACGACGCTGCGATATGTTCGAGTCCCAGATGCAACGGAAGGATGATGTGCGATGCGACAGATACAAATGGAAAGTCTCAACTCGCGGTGCTTCGAAATAAATTTTTCAATGCGATAGAACACACGAGTGTAACTCGAATCATCTGTGATCGAACGTATCATTTTATCATAGTTTCATGCCTACCATATGCTGCTTTCGCTCTGTAAATATTTGACAATTTTTAACCAAATTTTTGTTTAATCAAATATTAAAATCACCGAACATTCTAATAATTAATTATTATTTTGTTTCCTTTTTGAGGAATTTTATTTTATAACAGCTCTTTGTACATCTATAATGATTATTAGAAAAAATCTTGAAATTATATGAACGAAATTATGCATGTAAGAGATACATAAATCATTTGGCAACGAATATTCCTTAAAATATTCTCATTTAACATTTTTCCTTGCTCAGAATTTAATGTTTAACATTTGTAGATCTAGTATTTATAACCTTACTTGGATTATTTCATTTAATGATTATAATAGATTTTTTGATGAATTATTTCTAAATAAAAGAAATATCGTTATTTATACTGATGTCGCTTATAGCAAGATTGAAACATTATTCTTTTTTATCGAATATTTGTTTTTATCTCGTGTCCTATATTTATGATTTCGTCTCGCTAATAATACAAATGAAAGGAGTGTATTGCAGAGTTGCTTCAAGGCTATAAGATTTATTATGTATTACTGACGCGGATGGAGCGATTCGTTTTGAAGGGGTAAGAAAGGGATTGAAATTTATGATCGATACGTGCTGCGTGTTGTTTGGGCTCGATAGTCTGTGGTAAACAATCAAGCGCGTACGTGCTAGAGCCGTGATTATTGCGCTGCATCGGGTGTGGAATCGAAAAAGGACTGCGTATAATCAAAATATAACAATTCTTTTTTCTTTCTGTTTACAGACCTGGTTCTTCACCGATAAAGACGACCTGTACTTCCAAAATCAAACTAGTGAGTACTTGCCAATCGTTTTTTCTCAAACTAATTAAATCTTGCATGACCAAAACAGATTTTCTATAAAATTCTTTAATTATTTATACTTCGCGATTATCTTACTTTATAAATTTTATTTAGATAAATCAGTTTTTAATTCTGTTTAAAAATTTAACAAAATTTTAAAACATATAGAGGTAATCATTTTGCACCTACAGTGTAATGTATTAATAAACTAAATAAAAATGAATTATGTGATACATGTATGTGTCAAAAACAATTTTTAATTAATTTATAAAATTTAATTTGAATGGTATTATATCGTAATAAATCACAATCGATGCTTCTCGTTAGTTCATTAAATATTAAAAATTAGTATTTGGTCCTGTGAATTTATGCTATAAAATTAATAAGCTAATTATTGAAATTGATTCAGAATTAATTAATCCTGAATTAATTAATCCTGAATTAATTAACTTGAAGGTTTAATCATGAAATTATCGATTTTTTCTGTGTTCAATTGAATACGATTGCAATAATACTACAAACGGAATAATAATTTCATTTTGTTTGTTATATCATATTTGTTCGTCGATATTATCTCGTAATCAACAATCTCGAGATCACGAAATCTTTTTCGATGTGCGAGCACGTAAACGGTTAACATACAAATGGTTCTATATTTAAAAAAAAAACCCGAACGAAATATGAATATTTCTCTCTGTAATACGAGTCACAGATAATTACGACAGCGGGTTTTAATGGCTGGCCTCGTTTATGCGATAATTGCTAACGAAACGAAGGCGTATATATGCAGGAGCTCGTCTTGTTCGTTCGTAGAAGCCAAGTTGCTCGTCAATCATTTCGAAAATTTAGTCACATCTACGTCTCGGTCGTCTGTTCGGAGTTGAATTATATAAGATGCTGTTTATTTGGATAATTGCTTGGTGCGTCTTCGAATTGAGAGCTCCGAAACAATGGAGAAGTGATGCTTCTATCTGCTTATTTTAGTGTTTAATAAAACATGATTGATCATAAATTTTTAGCAAATAGTTCAATTAAATTAATTTAATAAATTTGATAATTTTGTTAAACTCAATCTCGCAATTTGTTATTATCGCATGTTTTGTAATTTTTTCCTATTATAAATTTATTAAAATAGTTTAGCCAAGTTTATGTATAATAATATATTATGCAACAGATCGATTGTATTCTCGTATATTTATGAGTATGTTGTTTAAAAATACTAAAGAAATCTTTTCATTTCATTATACGAATTTGTAAACAGCCTTTATGGAATAATTAATCGATCAATCAATTAAATGTGAAAATTTAAAATTCAATGACAAGTTCTTGAAATAAAAATATATGATATATATAATTTAAAAAATATACACATGATATATGTATATATTTTAAAAAATACAATATATTAATAATCATATAAATTGTTTTAAAACAATTACATTTTATACTTAAAAAAATAGCAGATTGTTTTAATAAAACATGCATATTGAAGCTTTTCCTCGACAGATGATAAAAATTTACACAATCGTGTTTTTTCCCTATATTTTCAAACGTCAGTTAAGAGTGAACTTAAATCTCTGAGATAATAACGGCAACACGGCGAATTCTAACCGGCAATATCATTGCCAGCCTACTATATAGAATGCATCTCAATTGCACCCTCGGGCGCGGATGCAAATGACGAGCAGGCGGAGAGAGCCAATGATGAGAAACGGCCGACGAAGGGCGGAAAGATGCATCGGGAACGCGAATAATATTACGCATCGGACGAAGTGAGAGGCAAGTTTCCATTCGTGTTGTTTCGCTCATTTTTGGGCACGTGGTATTGTCCGAGGAGAATATAAAAAACCGATAAAAAAAATAGACATTTACAAAGGAAAGTCAGGGTGTCTAGCGGTCAGGGAAATCTGAAAAACCAGGCATTGTCAGGGGATTTTATAAATCTGGAATTGTCAGGAAATTTTACTATTCATCTGGTTTTTTCCACATTATTCTACAATTATCTCAGTAATTTGAAATTTTTTTATTAAATAAACTTTTCCTTCCCGCAGCACGCTAATTTTCTGTGCGTATTCATTAATTTATATTTTCATCGTCGTGTTATTTTATTTCAATGTGTTTAATAGAGAAAAAACTAAAAAAGTTTAATATAATATAAATAAAAAAGGTAAAAAAGGTATTTAAATAGTTTATAGTGACATGTTTGTTTCGATTATTGTATGTACATAATGCAGATTGTATAATCGATTTAAACTTTTGATTTTTTTAACTTCCCAATCTTTTCATTGTTGACAAAAATATCTAAAGGATTTCATGATTTAACATTTAATTAATTTATCATATAGATATATGCAAATTATAAATTTGGAAAAAATAATCCTAAAAAGTCAGGGAAAAAAATTAATTTCTGGTCTTGGAAAATCTGAAAAAGTCAGGGAATTTTTTTCATCGAGTCTGCTGGACACCTAGTCATTTAAATGACGAATACAAAAGTATGACCCTCGCGTGTGAAAAGGAAAAGATGACGAAATTGACGCGGATTATTATGGGCGCCCCTTAATAAAGCTCGGCATTATTTCATACCTCGCTCATAACTCGGACGACGCATTAGTCACGAGCGGAGGCAGGGAACGTGGGTGGACACGAGTTCTGAGAAGGATAATATCGGGTGCGGAAGATTCGCAGGAGGAGGGGATGAGCACGCGAACCCTCGGGCACCGTCCGACATTTGACCTCACCACGCGCTCTGCACCGGTTTGCACCTCCGCATCGGCCATTTCTCATTACCGTTTCTACCTGACTCGAACTCGATCCATCCTTTGCGGTTCACCCAGTTGTGGGATGTTGCTGACAACATCGCATACTGGAGATCTCGCGTAATATCACTTTTTGGGAACTATTATTTATAGAAATTCTAATTTTCGCGCTAATGTCTTTTTCTTCCGTTAATTATACGTTGAGAAATGTACAGTGCAATTTTCTAACTTTTTAATTTTAATAGATAAAAAATTAAGTTCTGTACTTATATGTAGATAGATATTATATATAATATTATTGATATAAATTATACATATATTTTCGGGTCTTTATCATAATTAATGAGATTTTATATGTAATATATATATTATATTTGACTCTTAGTATTTAAAAAAAATACTGTTTGTATAAAAATTGCAACGAAACGATATTATAATTTGCATTCTTGCATGTGCATATGTACATATACATATCTTTTATTCGATTATTTATTATTCGACTTTTCGACTATATAGTTCGAATTGAAAATACGTAATAAAATAATCGAATCGAATATTTAACATAATAATAATAATAAGCTTTGTGATACATTCAATTATCTAATAAATTAATTAATTTCTAGACTATAAAATACTTACCTAATTTAATAGTCTTTGGTAAATAATTCTTTGACAAATTTTTATTTCGCGTTTTCTCTTTTCCTTTGCCGAATTTAATTTAAATTAAGACAATTACCTCCGACTTACACTATTGATGGATTTACAAAGGATATACTTTTAATATGTGCGTGTGTGTTGTAGCACATCGCGATATAGGTATCCTCGAAAAGATGATAGCGCTTCTGAAGAAGCGAGAACCATTAGCCCGAATTAATTAGACCGCCGTAGCAGCGGCTCACGAGGATAATTATTAACCTCTTAATTAATTGCACGCCCACCCTACATTCATCTCGCTCCCTTTGCTTTCAGATGGCCACATGATCAACACCAAGTGCTCGTCCTCGCACAATCGGCGGGCTCTTTGCTGCAAAATGTCTGTGGAATTCGACAGATTTCTCGACAGCGGCCGAAAGTGAGTACATTTTCAATCTGAATAAATTACATGCCCCCGTATTACTACTGACGCCGAAAGATTTTAATCCTCATGTGTAGGATGATATATGCAAATTTAAAAATTGCAAATACAAATCGTATACCACATACATTCACACACAGCAAATAATTTAACGATTGATATCAGCTTATTAGAATTTTGTAGCATTTTTTCGTTCTTTTAAATATTAAAAGCGTGATAAAAGTATATAGTAATAATTTATGTGCGTGTGAAAGTATATTTGTAACGAATTGTGTTTAAGTGTGAATTTTATGAAAAAATAGTAAAATATGATTAAAATTAATTCCATCTCCGATACATTAAAATCAATATAATTGTATACGGGTTCTTCAAACATACATATATGGCATTCTCGCAACGATGCTCTTGAAATGTCATTTTCTTGTCAGACAGAAATTATTCGTTTAATTAGCATGAACGCTTTCGTCGGTCTCGCCGAAGGGCTCAACAGGTTGATTTTTTTTACACGTTCTTTATATCGTCCCGGCGTGCTCGTCTCGTTTATTAAGATTTATATTTCCTTTCGCGCGTTTGAAGATTCAGGAAGATCTTATTTAATTCGCGCATCTATGCAATGAGCAAATATTTACGGATTAGTGCGCTTTCTTTTTCCCCCCTTAAGGAGATTCTAAACGTCCTTGAGAAATCTGTTGTTTCTTTCCTGTTTTATCGACAAAATGTGAGGTTAGATAAACTATAAATCTATTGGCTATACGGATTGTTTTTTACCTGAAATTAGAACGATTGTTGTACAAATTAAAGTATTAATATTAACAAAGGGCAAAGCGTTCTAATTTCAGGTAAAAAACAATCCGTATGGCCAATAAATAGATTTATAGTTTATCTAACCTCACATTTTGTCGATAAAACAGGAAATAAGAAACAACAGACTTCTCAAGGACGTTTCCCTTAAAGAATGAAGAGCTGCAATAAAATAAGACTACTCGCAATCACATTTATATCTGCTTTTGCATTTTATTTCGTTCGTACCGCAGTCTTAACATTCTAATAAGATTTTTTATGCAATGATGTGTCGCGCACGTAAGAAGGAATGCATTGTTGCGAACTGTTCTCGGAACAATCATCCGATCTTGAACGCGGCCGAGTGATCCGATAAGCCGTAAATACACTGGCTCATATCGCCATCCGGACAAATAAATAAACCTCCGGTGAAGACGGGTTTTATCCGACGTCGAGGTTATCCGATGCCATAGTCATATCTCTTCTTCGAATAGGCGTCTGGGTCACCATTACCGGTTCGATCGGACGTTGACAATATCCGATATCTGTCCAATCGAATGAATTTGATTCTATATTTGTGAGCCATATATATATACACATGTGGTAAATAATTGATAAACATTGACAATTCAATATCCCAAATTACGCGCGAGCGGATAAATAGGTATTATTGACAAGAGATTATTAAATTATTCTTATGATATATACACTGAAAAAAGCTATTGATTTCAAATAAATGTGTATTATCCAGAAATTTAATTATATTTTGAAATTACAATCTTTTTTTGCATTCTTTAATTTAGTGTTACATACGATTTCTTCTATTTTCAATATTAAATATAATTTTTTGAAATTAATTTTTCGAACTCATAATATTTAATTTATTTTTCGGCGGAATCTCTTTATAAGAAATCTTAATTCGATTCTGCCCCATTGTAGATTTTTCAGAATTTGACGTTTTTATTTTCTCTTCTCTTAAGCCGAATCGAATATGCACAAGTGACGCGCCTATCGCTCCCATCGAACAATCTCGAGGTATGAAGAGACGTTAATGGATTTGCATAGGTGCGCTTTTTTCGAATGGAGAGAAAGCGGCAGCCGAAAAAAAGAGCACGAGATTTTTTGTTCGTGACGGTAAACGCGACTATATATACGCTTAGATATACGGTTAACTTTGGTAACCTGCCTCGGGTACTTCCGCGTTTGTTTGCGAACCAAGTGTTATTGCTGCGACTTGACCGTCGGAAATTCGTGTTTGCACAAGGTGGCCTAAACGCCCACTAACGTGATGCGCGGCTTCGCGCGAAGCATCGTCAAAATATTATCTCTATGCGGAGAGTGGTAGCGCTTAGAAAAACATGTCTAATGGCTCGTCGCCGTCGTCTGATGACTCGTCGCAAACCAATTAACGTAGTCCCGAATCACAGTCGGCGTCTCCTTTCATTTTTTTCGAGGGAAAAACATCTTCCTTTTCTCTATATAACGATTTATCCATCCCCGTTGCTGAAAGCTTTAAAGCGAGAAAAATCCAGAGATGCAACGTGATTTTATGCAACGTCTTGAAGAAATTCTTCAAGTATAGCAGGATATAATTAGCGCGATATTTATTTTTCCGTCTAAGCTTTTGCATTACACGTGTTAGACATCTGATTGTGGGAGAGATGTTACCACAATAAAGTATTAAGTTTTCTTTATACGGTTTTATAGATGTTTTTTTAAGTTTCGCTATAACGTTTTTAAAACGGAAGACTTCGTCTCTTTTTGATCTCTTTAGTGTATAACATTGTCGTACATCATCATATGCTTGCCTTCCTCCTGGTTTACTTGTTCTAGCGGCTGCTTAAACAAGCGGTCTAAGTACTGATGATAGATTGTTATGGGAAATTAGACTACTGATTTTCCAGTACAATGTGTCGTTTATATCTTGGAGTAAATCGTTTTAATCACTTAATATTAATTTAATTTTTAAATAACAATATTTTGTGTTTACATACATTTTCATATTTATCCAATTTCTGAAAATGTATAGGAAAATATATATCTTACATAATATCTTATGCATCATATATCACCATATAACTCGTTGACATTAGTCATTGAAAATTGAAATATATAGGAATGCTCTTTTAAAGCAGTTAATATCATTTTTTTCGTGAATGAATATGAATACGCATTCTTCGTGGTTCTCTTGGACTACTTCATAGTAGTTCGCAGAAAGAACATCCTTTTGTGCTCTTTCAAAAAGTTTACAATGCGCCGCGATCTGTGGTACGAAAACGACGAGAGAGAAGAGGAAGAAAAGAAAAGGAGGGTGGGTTGTCTTTCGTCGGAGCTCTCGTTCCTATGTCGTGAAGACGAGACAGGCGGGGAGAGATTAAAGACGGAGAGAAGTGGTACCAGCTGGTCAGGAGGAGACGATTCAATCTCTTTCTCTTCCTCCTTCTTACCAGCCGAAGCCTTTCGAGAGGGCATCGAGAGGATGACAGGAGATAGCCAGGGAGAGAGAAAAAGTGTCTCGAATGTCACATGCGGGCTTTGCTATGCTTCTTATTGCTCTTTCCGTCGTTAACCACCTTCCTTCGCTTCCACTGGAACTCTATCCCTGTTGTCTTTCTAGCCTAGGGTTTACTTTTCTCCCTCTTTTGCATACGCCGCATAAAAAAGACTGAGAAGTGGTAGTATTTTTTATTTTTAGTAATAATTTTTTTTGTACACGAAAGTAGGTAAAGGAAAAATTTGATATAAAATAATGACGCAAGTTAGATAATTATTAATAAAAATTTTTTTTAAATTATCTTAAATTTTTCAAATATTTACACGTGACAACATTTAAAAAAAATGTAAGAAGAAATGGATAAATAATATTGTTCCAAATTTAAAGTAATAAACAATACGTAATTTAATTTTTATAAGGTAAAAAATAAGCTTATTCATGATTATGAACCTCCTGAAGATACTATCGAGATGTTTTCGTAATCATAAGATTAGCTCAGCTATAAGATAACACGTGTTCTTTTTCCATGGTATGCTGGAATTTTAGTGTTTTATTGCTGAACGCGTTACGACTTCTTATTCGTTTAAATTATCGCCGACGATTTCACACCTTGCTTCGTCTAATTATACAGGTGTTTTACGCACAGTCATTCAGATTCTTGGCGTCGATAAAGAATAGCGGTAAAATGACCGTGGCGCAAATTTGCAGAAGAGACCATATCGAGATATTTTACGACAGAACTTTTTAGGGGAGCAAATGCTCTCCTTGATTAGTTTAATTAAAATTTTACTCTTTTTGTTATTTTTAGTAAAAATAAATCGTCGGCAATAATTTAAATTAATTTGTAGTGTAGTATAAATATAAATCTTGTCACGTATTTATTTCTTTCTTTCTTTTTACATTAGAGTTAATATATTTTCCTTTAACCGTGCAATTAATTTGCAATATAATCTTGGAATATAATAGTCATGAAAAAAATAACTATTTTTACTATTCTATTATTTTGAGAGGCTCTCCATGAAGAGTGTGTGGTATTTTAGGTCATCTTATCGCATTTTCAACAAGATCGCGCAGTTTGCTCAGTGATACCATCTATCATGTTCAAATATTTTTTTCCGAGAAATTTTACAGCTGAATGTTTGAGAGATAGAGAAATTAAATCTTTTTAATTTTCAATATTTATAACTATGTTATATTTAAACATGGCAAACTTTGGGAGTTGTGCGTGATCCATTTATGCACACGAATATATATTGAGAGCAAATAAAGCACGTGATTTATAAGGTGTACTTAATACACGCGATTTTGTAATTAAAGTCGATTTTACAAATTATGCCCCACATGTGTTGAACATAGGCGTCCGCAGGCAGGGCTCCTCTTGGAATCAGGACAAAAATTAAGCATTTGCTCTTTGAATAAATACTGAAATTTATTTGCATATTTAATATAAAAAAAAAACTAAAAATAATAAAATAATAAAAAATTAAATTTAAAAAAATTAAGAAAGAAAAAATGAAAAAAAATGTCAGTCATGCTCTGGAAAAAATCTAACGGACGCCGATGGATGTCGAACATGTTCTACTTTGAACCGCGACATATCGATGCTCGTACAAGTGTGTATTCACATGTCGATCTCTGACTTTAACACGCGATATGCAGCAGAAAGATCAGAGAAGAAGGGAAACTTCTCTTCCGTTTTTTTCGCACTACTTTGCTCTCCCGGGTACACCGCTGGACGGGATGGTTTCTTGGTAATTACGGCGGATATCCTTGGATACAATTACAAGAGCCACGAGCGCGCTGTGCATCGGGAAGCAAAAAACTTGCACCGCTCCTGGACACGGAGTTCCCGCAATGGTTAACGTCGCGTGACCGCGTATTACACGTATATAGGGCTGCCGGTAATGCCGCATAATAAGCGTTTAGAGATGTCGGAAGGGGACCTCGACCGCCTTGCGCTTTTCCCCGTCTCTTTTCTTTCTTTCTCTCGGTACATCACCGTGATTTTACCTCCGTGTGGGCACTGCACTCTGCGTGCATCGCGTTTGGAATTTCTCGACACGTTTGACACGTAACAAATAGCACACTTGGCACGTTTCTGTCATACTAATTTCTACATGGAAAAAAAATTTATTGAATTCGAATAAATATTTATTTCAATACTGCTGTATAAATCATTTATTTGAATTTGAAACTAATAATATTGATTTGATGTGAAAAAATATTTATTTGATATAAGAAAATTATCTTCAAAACAGATATATATTTATTTGTTTGAAATAAATGATTTATAGGGCAGTATTGAAATAAATATTTATTAATTTAATAATTTTTTTAGTGTAGAAATTTAATTAAAGGGATGATACTGCACTCTTTATTAAATTATTTACTCTATAAAATTATTTGTTGATTATTACACAGGAATTAAAAACTTTATTAAAATTAATTATGTGGAAATAATCAGTAGAAT
Source organism: Nylanderia fulva (assembly GCF_048542155.1). Classification (NCBI taxonomy): domain Eukaryota; kingdom Metazoa; phylum Arthropoda; class Insecta; order Hymenoptera; family Formicidae; genus Nylanderia; species Nylanderia fulva. The sequence goes on from NW_028189622.1 coordinate 892,044, forward strand.
GGAAAATCGTCACTTACATACGAGAAGATATAGAACAGTCTGGTTATATTCATAAAGATTAAACATATTTTGGAGAAAAGTGATATATGAATTTCTTGAACATCTTTCTCAAACAGTTTTTGAATGCTTAAACATGCAGTTTTATGACATCGTGACTAATGGAAAAGCTGTATTTTTCAACTTAAAGTTACTTTTATAATGTTTCAAGTCTTTAAAATGTTTGTAATTGTTCTTACAGATGTTTTACCATAAGACAAAATTAATATATATATTTATATATATAATATAAAGTATTTGATATAAATCATATATAACACATATTAATTAATTCTCTGCTTAATTTCGGTTTCGATTCTTTCAACAACATCGCGAATAAATCTTTGTTACAACAGACAGTCGAATGAATCTCGTTTCTCCTAATTCTCATCGATGTGTTGTCCTGGTTCAGACGTGGGTCGTTGAATCGAAAAATCGTGCGATTTAGAGATGTCCAATGTAATCCCACCTTAAACAGACGTGTTCTTATAACGGCAGGTGTATCTTGTAAGCGTCCGTAAACGTGACACGAATTCCATCGTCTTCGCGCTAGAATAGCGTGGAATATTCTGTCTTCTAACTGCAATCTTAAAATGCGATGTGCATATATAATAAATATAAACTTGCACTCCTAATATTCGCGATATCTCGTAACGTAGAATATTTTTTTTTAACATATGTTTTTTAAAGAATATTTCTGCGAAGTTAGCACATCCCACTTAAGAAAATCAAATTGCAAACTGTGTAAAGTAAAATAGACAGGGTGTCTAGCGGTTAGGGAAAACTGGAAAACCGGGCATTGTCAGTGAATTTTATAAATCTGGAATTGTCAGGAAATTTTACTATTTATCTGGATTTTTCCACATTATTCTACATTTGTCTCAATAATTTGGAATTTTTTATTAAATAAATATAAACTTTTCCTTGACTCTCAGCACGCTAATTTTCTGTGTTGCTAAAAATCGATTCATCTACAGCGTGTTTGTTAATTTATATTTTTATCGTCGTGTTATTTTATTTCAATGTGTTTAATAGAGATAAAACTAAAAAATTTGATATAATATAAATAAAAAAGGTGATTATTTAAATAGTTTATAGTGACATGTTTGTTTCGATATAGTACATAATGCAGATTGTATAATTGATTTAAACTTTTGTTTTTTTTTTACTTTCGAACCTTTTCATTGTTGAAAAAAATATCTCAAGAATTTCATGATTTAACATTTAATTGATTTATCATATAGATATATGCAAATTATAAATTTGGAAAAAATAATCCTAAAAGTCAAGGAAAAAATTAATTTCTGGTCTTGGAAAATCTGAAAAAGTCAAGGAATTTTTTTTATTGAGTCTGCTGCGAACACCCTGATAGATAGCCTCGAATAAAAGGGATTTAATTGATATTGTTTCAAGTTATTTTTATTAACGAGCATTTGTCGTAATTGATCTTTTTTACGAAGCCATATTTAAAACGTCGCGTTCTATTTTATTATACATGCGTGAATGTGCGTTTGAAATGTCAGCATATATCGCCATCGATCATTTAACCGGATCGGTCATTCGTCAGAGCGTACAATTGATTTATTTAACGCTCGATCGTTGAACCGCAGCCGTGGCAATTGCTTAGATTTGCCGTTGCGTAACGGCAATAAAATTAATCGCCGTCATTACGATCGCCGCGCGTCATTATGGAAATCGTCAACTCGTTGCATAGAATATATCGCGGTTAATGTCTGCGTGCATTAAGCGCGCGATTTTGCTGCCGGTTTATTTTACTCGGCGATTGATCGCAACTTCCTTTCAGTAATCTCCGGACCGCGTAATTCCGAGATCCTCGAAGATATGGACGAGGAGGTTACATTAAGGATAACAAAAAGGGCAAAGCATATTCTTGAAGCGAAATGCATAATTGTGCGTAAAGATTGATGTAAAAAACTGCAAGTATTTGCATATGTCAGCTTTTATCTTTACAGAAATTTATTAAAGATCTTTATGTATAAATATTTAAATAACTATTGCATCGTATTGTAAGTTGTTAATATTTTAATTGCTCTGATTGCGTTATTTAAATAATAAATTTTAAAAACAAGTTTATATAAACTTAATAATTTTATCTCTTTTTTTCTCTCAATATGAAATGCACAAAGTGCATTACAGTCTCGATTAAACGTAGGATTTCTTAATAAAAATAAATGTATAATACATGTGCTAATAATTCCTTTACAACAGATGTGTTGTATATCGCGGTTTACGAGCGATCTTTCACAAGTTCATCGACATGTTAATGATTTGAATAAAATAGGGAAATATATGGGTCGCTCGTATCTTTTAGCGCGCTCGACGATACAATCCTCCGGTATATACATAATTGGTGTTTATGAAATCTCGCGGGATATACTGCAAAATTCCGAAATCGTTTACGACCACGCGATATACATATACCGCAGGCTATAAAATCACGGTCTCTCTCTCTCTCTCTCTCTCTCTCGCGATGTGAGTTATTTTATATTCAGACTTCTCGACGAGAAGAGAGAATGCGTTTGTGAAATTACGAGAGTAACACGCGGTACTATGTGTGCGCGCTTCTCAAAGTTGCAACGGAGTTACATCGTTGCACGAACTCGTTCGTATAGCTCGGGTGCATATATATGTATATATGCATACACGTACATACACATTTGAGTGCGTGTCGCCATTTGAGTGCAGATCGCCGATGCACGATGCGGTCTCTCTTTTATATGCACCGAAACTGGTTTGCACCTGATACCGACCTCGCGATCGAATGACGCGTTTCAATGCACTCTCTCTTTCTTTCTCTCTCTCTTTCTATCTGTGTCCGTTCCTCTCGATTCTCCTTCTTGATCGTCCTCGTCGTCTTCTTCTTCTGCTTCTTCTTCTTCTGGTACCCGCCCTTTGGAGAGATATCACGCGAATCCCCTCGGGCTCATGTGATTCGTTCTTTCGTACCGCGATATTTGCTCTCGCAGGATTCGATATCCCGATGATTGTCGAGACGATGTGCAACAACGTATTAAAGGCACACAGACTCGCGCGAATTTTTTTTTACTGCGCTTTGTGCTTGAAATTTATCCGTCGATTAAATCACGCTTATATAATGATTTTTACAAAATACCTAATTATAAAAATTATGTTTTATTATTTCTCGAGCTCCGTTTCTATTGCATTTATAAGATAATGATGTATAGTCAACTCCGATATAAGCTACGTCAAGCGTATCGCGATTTTTCGCCTGTGAGGTTTCTTCTCCATAAATAAAATGTGCAAACGTCGATTGCAATTCAATACATACTTTATGCTTTATGATCCGTGGACATTTAATGTCCGCGAGGCCATCCAGTTATCTTGCAAGCTGTGTCAGAATAGCTTTCATATGTTCTACCGTTGCTCACATTGACATAGAGTAACTGTCTCGAACTAAAATAAAATCCGCGACATGTATATATATATATATATATATATAGTATTATTTTATTTATTTATTATTAATAAATTTGTTAGTTTTTTTTTATAAAATTAGAACACTGTTTAATTTTTATTTAAATTTTTTTTACATTTTCTATTATTTAAGAGTTATGTGAAATTAATTATTTAGCAAAATTAATTATGTAATATTAAGTATCTAATATTTTTAATATTTACAATTGGAACATAGCTCGAGTTATATGTATATTAATATAGATTGCAAACTGTCGTTTACAAGTTCCTAGAATATCCGATGAGCTCGAGCGAACCCATTTAGTATGGGCTTTTTTTTGCGCATCTCATATCGACAATATACAACTATGGTTCTCCGCATGAATGATTCCATTGAGAATCACGCGAGCGGGGCAGATTGAGAAGGCAGTCTGTGTAGAAAAATTAATGGTTTCGCGAGAGTGGATCAATCTGTTTCTTTTATCGAAAATGCTCAAGTTTTGAGCCCCCAAAAAGCATGCAAGATATAAATTACTTAAATTCCGTGAATACTTATAGGGTAAAAAAGTGAATAACTTAATGCAAATGAGTCAGTTCTCATTTCTTCTTATACTTTAATATTTTTTTTCAAAATTGATTTAATTATCAGGTCACAGTAGGTTTAGTTTCAAGTTTCGAACGATTCGATTGATAGATTATTTTCAATTTTCGATCACATTATAATTGCAAAATCTTAAGCAAATTATTTTTCATACACGAATAAAAAGAGATTACTTACTCTTTTACATGTCTATATATCGAAAATTTAAATTCGAAATTTATTCGTCACAATATTCGATATACATGTGTGGTACCGAATATCTTCGCGGCTCCGTTTTTTGGCCAGAGAAACGTCTTTGCCATCCATCGCGAACACTTGGAAGGCAATTTCTGTTATCAATGTAATATTCTGCAACGAGAGAGGCCCCGGAAATGGCTCATTGACTCTCGCCACGCCGCTCATTGGTACATCCGGTGCGATGCTTGCCGGTACACAATGTAACTTGATATACTCGAAAGTGGAACAAAAGAGTCTGTACTGATACACGGCCTGTGAATTCGTGTGTCCGCTTAATCGATAATTGTGTTCCTTCCCTTTAATTCTACCGCGCATCCATCTTTGCGATCGCGATGCATTTCCTCTGTTCATCGTCTTCTCGTGCAGGTCTTTGTACAGAATGTTTAGTAATAAGCACTTTTATATAACTATAAATAGGGCGATATTCCTTTGTGAAAACTGGAACGGAATTTCCGCTTTATTAAGATTTCATTGAAAAGCGTATTTCCTTGTATATTTGAAGTTATATATATAATATTTAATTCTTTTAATAAAACTTCTATATTATGTGTAGGTATACAAATAATTTTATTGAATTGTATATTAAAAGCTAATATATTCCTTTCAGTTCTCAGCACGTATCCCATATTGTTCAAAAATTATAGACGTTATAACTAAAAAAAGTTTAATTCATTTTTTAAATAGCTTCAGAGTTGTGTGTTTCTCAATCAGATTATGCTTAGAATCACGCGTTCTTGGGTTTAGGTGATTTACACACGCCATATCGTTCACGATCGTTTATTATCGCATTTTTTATGATGGTTTAATTGGACACGATCTCGGAGTTGCGTTATTACTTTGACCACGCGCGATCGGATTTACTCCTGATTAACCTTACCATGCTTTCTACTTACAATCAGTTTATCTCGACGCCGCCACGCCCTCGATTTCAGAGAACGTATATAGGTATAACTGAGATATAGCATCATGTTTGACTGGAATTCGGTAGATTTGACAGTAGAAAGTGTATTTCAAACTTTATATCGGCGCGTTCTAGTTTGAGGACTGAAAACTAACTTTCTCGTCGAAATATTCACAAAACGTTCTCTTGACTTTAGAATCTGAGTACTTCGCAATCTTTGTTCAAAAAATTACTCGCGATATGCTGTTATTTTTTACTCCAAATTGATATAAAGCTCTTATTGTTAGCAGAATCGAATATTTGATGATCATGAAGTATTATTTATGTAACATTATAGTTCTTGCATTTTACATACACGCATAGCTTGCTTCTAAATTTAACAACAGTTTTAAAGCTTTTAAATAATCAATAAAATTATTATATGCTTTTGTGAATAAATTAATTCGAAATGTTTATTATTATATTTACGATGTTTTCATTATATCGATAGGTAATATTTCGCGTTTTGATAATGTTTATGGTCGTGATATTTTTTTATAATATTTATGGTCGTGATATTTTTGGTATTAGATTTATCGCGTTTATTGAATATATGAAGAAAACATACTTTTGTGAAACTGGATATATATCTGTAATTTATAAGAGATTGTACAACCTAACATAACAAGTTGCCGAAGTAGTTCGACTTATTGGAAATGAGAGTCATATACGACAGCTCGTGAAATCGTATCTACGTAACAAAATATTCTCGAGATTGTGAAAAAGAAAATCTTATGGTCGATGTATAAAACCTGGCTTGTATAGCGAATGTACTTGAATGTCCCATAGTTCGATGTTTCGCAACTTTTGCGTTTCTTTCCTTCTTTATTTTCTTTTTCTACTCAAATACTTCACATCACATATTCGATATCACATTTATTCATGCATATTTCGTGGTTATTTTTCTTTTATTATAGTATTAAAAAGACAAGAAACGGAATAATATGGTTTGATTTCAAAATAATACATTAATATAAATTAATAATACATTAATATTTATATTAATATTTATTTTTATTTATTTTTATATATATTTTGTTGCATATTTTATAAATTTTATTTTTAATAATTTTTTACCATATATTACCTATGAGATACCATATTACCTATTCTTTTTTCTAAAAAAATTTTTTTAATTACATATCTTATTATTATTCCCACTATGACAAGCATATGTTTAAACTATAAATGTTTAGATATTTCAAATTATAGTTTCAGATTATAGGTATGTTATTATATTTCTACATTATTTTTTATTAAGATTTCAAAGTTGAACATTTTAATGGTTGTAATATTTTTCCGGAATACTCTTTAATTAAACGTGGAGTTTGCTTTAGCCCTGTAGGCTCTCTCAAAATTTCGAAATGCGCAGAATCGTTTGTGCCTTTCTCGGTGCATACGTAACAACGTCTGCGTGTAAACGGAGGCAAAGCCCGCGGCGGAATATTGCGAATGGTCGTTCGTAAGGGATAAAAGCCTGTTCTGATATTCACGGTTAATTCTTGGCAAGGTGCGTGTAATTCTCATCAGTTCCGCACAAGACAACGCGCTGCCACGGTGGTAGCGATGCAGCGATGCACCGACGCGGTTGCAGTCCATTCAGTTTAATGTCGATGCATACACTGAAAAAATTATTGAATTCGAATTAATAAATATTTATTAAATAATTATAAAAATAATTATTTATTTCAATACTGTCTAATAAATCATTTATTTGAAACTAATAATTCTGATTTAAAAAATATTATTATATAATATTATAATATATAATAATTTTTGATATAAGAAAATTCTTTTTCAAACAAAAATATTTATTTGTTTCAAATAAATGATTTATTAGGTAACATTGAAAAATATTTATTAATTTAATAACGTCAAAAGAATGTCTATCTGTGCGTGACTGATAAATGGAAAGGTTTTATTAATCTTTGATTATATTTATACCTTCTATTAAGATAAATATTCTGAAATATAATTATAATTGTAATAATCTGGAATTATTATTTATTATTATTTCCCTATATTTATCATAAAGAATCGTGCCGTCAACGATATGATAATTTCTATCTCTATAGTTTGTAATATCTAATTTTTATTTGTAATTTGTTAGTAATGTTGGTAATTAGAATTTCATCAAATATTCCGATGAATGTATATTGAAATTCTAAAAACATAGGATATTAATTTTAACAAATGATTATTTAGTTTAATGAAATTCAACATTTATAATAGTGCATGGATGCAATACTAATTATAAATGGCACGTAATATTGGAATATTGAAGTAATTAAATTTTATTCTCAATGCATCCTATTTGATGTAATTGTGTGTTTATGGATATATGATTTTATGATTGTGGTCGGAAAATAACAACTTTATGATTGTTCACTGATCAGATTTATTATGATATTTACACTTCGCTGCCACATAAATTAATGATTTATATTCATCTTTGCTTTGCTTTAATAAGTGTTATTATACTCGCATAATGATGCTTAATTTTACAAAAATATTTTGTATAATTATTTGAATATATACGTCCGGCTTATATAATTAGTAATCAGCAAAATGAATCACGTATGATGTGGCTAGCAAATATATATCCAGTTTAATTAAAATACTTTGCAGGACTTTTATTATAAAGTTAGACATTTGCATAATTATTTGTCAACTTTTATATTTTTTAATCTCATTTAGAGACTAAATAAATATACATAAAGTTTTATTAAATAATTTTTACGTTAATTGGCAACAGTAATTTTCATACAGAATAAAAAATTAATTAAGCACATTTTAATGATTTAGAAAATTAAGATAGTTACAAAAAATTTCTCTTTCTGGAGAATAACTTATATAAATAAATAAATCGATATTAATTGGAATATTTCACAATCATTCTTCGATTATCATATGTTTAACCATCGGCTACGACACTATTCCTTCAAATATTTGAAGGAGACGTGTTTTTCGAGAGATTTCACGAGATATCGCGACGAAGCGAAAATCGATCGCTCGAAGAGGAGCGCTATCGTTTCGCGATAGTTATAGCGCGCCGCCAGGCCCGAGTTTAATAATCAATAATTTCCTCTCTCCGGGGCTGCACGTGTCGGACGTGCGGCGGGAATTTTGTCCATCATCGATCCGCGGTCGCGTCATTATCTGGACGATACTTTTGCGGCGATCAACCCCGGAGGGGGCTGGTCTCTCCCCCTTCGAAACTCGGCTTTATCGTGATCGTTTTATTTGACAAACACTGCGCCCAAGCTATGCACACTTCCTCCGAGAATCTTGACTTTCATCTGACTGAACGCCGTTCCCGATTTTCGATGCTCTTTCGCGCCCCCAGGCCGCCGATCTATATTATCGTCGCCGGACTCGTCGTCAGAAATTGATGAGAATGGGAGGCTAAAAGGTAATCGTTGTTAAGGTCGGTTTATTGGCAGCACGGCCGTGTATAATAATCTGGTAGGTCACGCTCGGCCACTTGTGGAAAATTGAGAAACACGCGTTATCGAGGTCTTTCCTGGTTCCCAAATCGATCATCATCAATCACGATATCTACATGTTACGTTTTTATGTTGAAATTAATTTTGTTTTTATAATTTGGTTTGATTAAAATCAAAATTATATAATTTGTCGCGGAACGAAAGTGCCTCGCGCGCGAAATTGTATTCCTCTCGATAAAACGTGACACTTCTGGTTTCACCTGAGCGGGTTTGTATCGGGTGACTAATCGGCTGCCGCTTGCAAGATGTTACGAAGCCCGAGGGCTCCGAAGATTGACCTAACTCGCGACCTTCGTTCCCCTGCAGTCTCCCTGTCTTCGAGACGATAGATCACACAACTGCGAACTTTCATTGCGAGATATAATGCGTTGGTCGTGCTTTCTTTATCGTGTACTTTGCGTTGTTTTTAGCGCATATACATGTGTATTATATTATATCATTTTTGGATGGATTGAGATCATATTTTTTTTGATAGAGGATATTTTAAAACCTTTACCTGTATTTAGTACATTTTGTTTAATACTTTTTATTATCGAATGTTGCACATTCATATTTTCAATTCTCTATACGCTTTCAAAGCACACAATAGGATCTACTTTTAATAAATTCGCATTATCATGTTATGTGTACATACATTCACAGCTGGCAACCTATATTCCTGACATTATTTGCATGGCGATGTGATAAAATCTCACTCGTATATGCCAGGATATATAGGAAACTCGAACAGATCTCCCCTCCGTTACGTGATAGTATCAATTCGTTGTTAACGAGTCTATTCATCCAGTTCTATCGCACCAAGCCAACATTATTTTACATTTTATATTATTGAATGCGCTAACCTCCTACTTATTTTTGCCAAGAAAAAATTGATTTTAAATTCATGAAACTTTATAAAATGTTTACTTACATCAGTTTTAAGAGTTCAACTTTGTCTAGAACCATTACACGTGATTTGCATTGTCCTCCTTTATTGCTCTTTCTATAATCCTTTCTCATCTGGAAAGAAACCACTATTGCTATTCCCAGCGGTATCCAGTAAGGTCGCTTCATTATTTTCTATTGTGATCCCATGGTTCGTGGTTACGCGGTTACCTGTTCGTCCTCTACGAGTGCAGGTGCAGAGAGTCTCTATATCGTGTTCTTTATAATTTACGCGGTTGAGACGGTTCGAGACGATAAGATAAGATCACAGTCGTGCATATCCCGAAAGGCAGCGAAACGAACGACATTGAAAATATGGAGTGATATTTTATTTTTGCTTCTTCTCTATCTTTACGGTTTCCATATAGCACCTTGACTTCAACTTTATCATTTTTTTATGCCAGCTGCAATACACATAATACGTAACATAATTGCATATTTAATATGACACTGAACACAGGTTTCTTTTAATTTAGGAACCTCTTGGTTAATTACTTAGCAACCATACACACAAGTAGCATATTAAAGCTGGTGCATTAATTTCGCTTATCACAAGGCGAGAGACTATCGTGAAAGGTTTTCTGTGATATGCTCTCTCACGAGATGTTTTCCTCGCTCTTTAATCGAACGGTTTATTTTATTACTCGCATAATTGCCGTAAAATATCGATACTTGATTTTCTATTTGTGGTTTTTAACGTACCGATAACGACGTTTTAGCGATCTTACCTGTGTGTGCGTGTTCCAATGTTGTGCCACATTGCAATATTATACTTGGACTTAATGTCAGCCGCTGTATCGTTAAACGCCTACTTAAGGATTATGCGAAAACATTAATGCAGGAATTAATAGGTTGTGTATTTTGTTCCGGGAATCAGGGTATATTTCTTGCAGCATATTGCGTGATTATTCAAAACCGCGACAAAGTATAATTTAATCATAATAGGAATGTTTCATTATATTTTGGAAAGAAAGAAGAGAACAATAATTTTTAATTACATTCGTCACACGTATTTAATAAAGCAGAAAATTTAATTCCAGCATGATATTTAACTCTTGAATCGTAATTGATTTTTAAAAAATAATGCTAATTTAAAATTTAATTGTACATACATTTATTATCATTGTTTACTATAAACTAATATTAATAATACTATTTTTATATTCTACATTTTAAAAGATAAAATTTTGTATTTCAAATGTTTACTTAGCATATTCCGGTTTAAAATTTAATTTTTAACAATAAAGTTTAATTTTTAGGCATGCTTTTTTATGTATATAAAAAATATACCATTAAATTTGCAGTAAAAACATTTAATGATTTTTTTAAATGATCGCTTTATTGTAATATATCGAAGATAATATTTACGATGTATTTATTATTCGATTAATTTTTTAATGCATATAATCGATAAATCATACGCTCGATTAAGCATGCGAAAACCACCTGGTTGACTGGAAAATTAGCGACAAGTTGTGAAAAACGATTGGATGCAAAATTACTAACAATTACCGACGCGAACGGAAACATATTTTGAACGATCGATCTTATAATAATAGTGCAATTAACAAGATAATCTCGGAAAATTTTTCGCAGTAATAGCGTGCCTGCGTGACACGCGCTCGCTAGTATCATTTGTTTAATTAATGTTTGCTGCAACTGTGCAATCGCGCCGCGCCTAGCTATCATTCTGTGGAATTCGCAAATGAATCATCGAAGTGACTAACTGCCGTCGCGATAAACGTTATTATTAACCGACAATTAGTTGCGATACAAATCAGTCCAGTACTTGCCATTATATCATCGCCACGCAGTTCTTTAATAAGGTAAACGCAACAACAAATAACCGGTTATGAGAACATTTTTGAAAAAAAAACCTTGTCGAATAAAAAAATATTATTTCACGTCGTAAGTATATAGTCACCTTTCAGGTATGAAAGCTGTGAATTTTGTATGAGAAACACATATTATTATTTTATGATATTAAAATCAGAAAATCTTATGCAAATCAGGCTTAATTCCAAAACAGGTTCCTTTAAAATTATACAGTGTTATAGTGTTTGTTAATTTGAAAATAAAATATATACTTAAATATATTTTTTATATATCGCCGTGCACAAGAAAATATATATACATTGTTCAGTTGTTGAATCTAAAAGATTCATTTCTCTCGAAAGAAATATCCGTTCTTTGGTCTCGTTTCTCGTTTTCTACCTTCGCATTTTTGATTTTTTCCACGCCTTTTCTCTCGGCCTTCGTAGTCCGGAGAATAGCTTCTGATAATCGTAGCAGCCGAGACGGCTCGTTACCTTTACAAATCGAACCGGCCGATCAGATTCGCGCCGGATGTGTGCAACAGGTGAAATTACATGTCGAGAAAATTGCCGATCCTCAATCTCTCCTCTCGCTTCTCCACCTGACCGGATTCTTCCTCCTTTCTACTCGCCTTGTGGCCATCATCAAAAAAGCCTATTTTAATTAAACTTTTATTGTTCCTTTCAATTTTTATATCATTGGTATTTGAATATAATTTTGATTTGTTTTAATTTAAAACGATCAATGAAAATAATTTTTTTTTTTTCAATATCTCTGGATTATAGTAACACATTTTATTGTTATTACAATAATATGCGTAAATATAAAACAATTCGTCACACCCTTTTTAATGGAATTCTTTTTCCATTAAAAATGTTACGTTATTGATATTTAAATAATATTTTATTTCGATTTAAAATAATGGATGTAAAATAATTTTTTTTCAATATCTCTTGGTCATACATTTATACATATTATTATTATTATTACAAACATCACATTTATCAAAAATGCCAAGAAATATAATAGCACATTTGTACGCAATTGAATATCGGAAACGTTTAAATCGGGATCAATTATAAATTGTATATGCATCGACTTTGAGTACTTGGGTATTACAGCGATATCTGTACTAATAATGAGAGCAGTGATTCAAACTTCATGATGGACGATGTGCTATTTCGATTAGTATCCGCGTTGCATCCCGTTATTCTACGTATCAGAATTTAATATCGCGGAAATATGTACACGCGCGAGTCGCTATTCCATTAATCTCTCTCTCTCGCGAGTATATGTACATATATGTATATCCGAATATCGGAGCATAAATAGAAACGATCAGCTTTAACACGTGGGGGTCGTGCTCCCGGCACGAACGTGATTTAATATACGTTTGGATCGTGAGCACCATGCCCGTCATAACGACGGCACACGCCAGGCCCTGACCTTTTCCACATAAGATCCTTCCTCGTAAGATCGAGAGAGATTGCGGCTCCCAGCCGTGATCGGCGCGAATGATGCCTTTATACGGGACCCGGGTTTCGGCGCGCGCCATTTTTACCCGGGGCCGACCTCCTCCTCGGTAGGAATTAATTAAAAATAACGTGCTTTTTACCGCCGAGGCGTTTCATTCCCCGGCAGTCTTGTCTGCTACACGCTCGAGAGGAGCGCAATCCGAAAGTAACGAGTCACGCTCGTACACATCTTTTTGCCGGCCAATTTAATTATAATCACCGCCCCGGTGCATCATCTTATTCAGCAGATTATTTGACAAGGCACACATTTTCTGATACACATTACGCGCGCGCATTATATATAAAATTATTTATTATTGATATCTACGCTTATATCAGTTATATGCGGAAGCAATTATAAGTAGAAATCACGGTATTCGATCTATCTTTCGGTTAAATCTTTATTACGAGATATTATTAAAAATGAAAAACTCCAGGTTCACTTTTAATTTTATAATATTTTATAACACACACATACGTACTAAGCAATATAGGTATAATAAAATTAGAATTAAATGAGTAATTCAATAAGACAAATTTAATAAGAAAAAGAAAAATGCAAATACAGCTGGATGAATGGCAAGAAATTATATTAAGACGGAAATAAATCACTTGTTACGAGGTAACAGTTGTCGCAACATGCATCTATTATGATAATCCGCTTGTTACATTCAAATAAGAATGTATTGTATAGAAATATTTTCTATCAAACATACGTATATAATTAGATTACAATTTATATCGAAGAGTTTTTTTGACTATAGATTTTTATCTAGTATATGAAACAGTTTTTAAATAGAAATGTAATTTTCTAATATCACAACATTTCTGATTTATGATTGCGGCACGTTCATTAGATTGATTGCAAATTATTCGAAAGTCTCTTGATGGGAATAGTTTGTTTGATGGGAATCGAGCCACGATCAGTTCCCACAGTAAACTACCCTTTGCAGTTGCAATTTTCATCCCCCTAATTCATGTCTGCTTTGTTGACAAGTGGTCACATTCGATCGATAGTAATATGGTAACTCCTTACATCGTTTCATGAATTATAAATACTTATGATTATGCGTTACATTCATTTTATTTTAAACAATCATCTCGATAGAGGAACATCATATCACAATTATCATCAAAGAATTACAAGTTGCGAAACAATTCTATTTTATATTTTCTCATTTGTAGCACATAAATTTGAAAAAAGTATATATACATAAATTTATGTACATATACTTTTATATATATTATATATTAATATATAATTATATATATTATTATATATATTATATATATAATTTTATATATAATAAGGTATGTATTTTTTTAAACAAGAGATAAAACAAGGTTTCTAAGGTATGATAAAGCAGCAATCCGGACGTTTCTTTAAAAGCCGGATTTGTTTCATTATAAAAAGCGAATAATTTATCGAAAGATATTAATGCATCTTAAGCGCAAGGGGCTGTTGTGGGACACCGCGTATACACGAGACAAAGTTGATTCGGGAGGCACGCGTGTCGTTGCACGTGTGAAGCTTTGCGGAGCTTCCGGCGAGTGACGACGACGAGTCGGCTTTTTAAAAGCCCCGCTGCTGCTGCACGCGTGTGCAGCCACGTATGGGGGTCCTGCGGGTTTCCCACGGCGGGTGTGCACCGAAGTACGTAACGCGTACCGCTGCGCTGCACCGCGCCGGGACGATCGTCGTTAACAGAACCACTCGGTCACATGCCACGGGGTTGCCGACCCAGCGGCAGCGAGCCGTTCTTCACGCCCTCGTGCACACGTGACACACGCCGCCGCGCCGCTCTGACTTACGCTGTTCTATGCTAATTGCGAGCGCAGGTGGTCACTTCGCGCTTGACATATTATATATGTATGTAACATGTGAAATGTTTGCAGATACACTCGCAAAAATGACCCAGTTTCACCATCTTAACTTCTCGGCTGATTAAATTTCTTATAGAATTGCCAAGCAAGACTTCCAAACCTGTGTTAGTTTGTCATTTTTTATCTATTATAAAAAAAGTAGAAAATAAAATATTTAATAATAAAAAAATTGTGAGATTTTTCAATAATATATTGTCAAGTAAAATAGGATGTCTGGATGGGTGAAGATGATGAATTTTAAGCTTTGCAGTTGACAATTTTTTAATTTAATCGGTTAAGTTAATCGGAGATGATGAAACTAATATTCTATCTCTCTGGATATATTTACTTAATTAATAAGTCGAGTTCTCTGAATATCGATGAAAATATATATCAAAGAAATCATAAGACGATTATTGATAAGATGTAAAAATATTTACTTAATTAATAAGTCGAATTCTCTCAATATCGATGAAAATATATATCAAAGGAAATCATAAGACGATTACTAATAAGACGTAAAAATATTGACTTAATTAACAAGTCGAATTTTCTGAATATCGATGAAAATATATATCAAGAAAGTCATAAGACGATTATTGATAAGATGTAAAAGTATCGAGTTATGTGAATAACGTGTTACTTGGTAAATTACTTGATGTTACTATCCATCGCGCGCTGTAAATTCGGGATTATATTCTTTCAGAAGATGCAGACATTTTTCGAAGCAATGAGGCGTTACTTGCGGAGGTTTCTTACCCACAAGAACCTTGGAACTTGTTCTTTCTTACGATATTTATCCACGCACGATCGAATTCCGCGGTTTGGGGCAAAATCGAGACAGCGCTCCGAAACAATATTCCATTCGTGTTTGAAACGAAAGTAATTCCATCAATTTTTGCACATCCGGTCTCCTCGACCTTCTCGTGAAAGTAAATCGGTCGTTTACTCGGTAATTAATAATGCGCCGCACCCATGTCTCATTAAGTCCAAGGGAAATGTCAATTTTATCTGCCTCTCTGATTATTTCGAACACGTGCGCTCTCGCAAACGATTGTTGTACAAATGCGTTGTACAATTTCCATAAATAAAATCGTCTAAATTTAATTGCTGCGGCAAAGAGGACCGTGATTTATTACGGGACAAAGTATTTTCGAACAATCGTTTAAGTCCTTCGAATCCATTGAGAGGAGTCATTAATATCTATCGACATTCGGATGTGTATTATTAATGACACGAGTGTGTTGTAGCGTTACTCTTAATAGAAATCATATACCGAATACGGATCTGTTACGTTCATGGATATGAAGGACGATTTATCACATTCGATTCGTTGATTATTCGAGTCAATGCCGACGACTCATTGAGAAACAGAAAGTGTTTAATTGTTTTTCCATCTGCATGATTGCCAATTCTTGCATAATTGCGAGACGTTATATTTAATTAAAGATGTCGTCCCGATTTTAAGTGATTTTGAAGAATCAACATGCTTAGCTTATTGAGAAACGTAATTCTCGTATATTTTTAGAGACAGGTAAAATTAGTTTTTAAATTGAATATTTTATTATCTGGAAAATATGCGATTTATATGACACATACCTTAATTGTACTCGAGAAAATAATTCGCCTTGCTTAATTATTTACTTTTTCAAAAAGCGACGTTTCGTTCATTATAAGTTAAATCTAATTGAAATGTACGTACGTATCTCCATATTTATATATACGATATTTTTTGCTGTATAAGAACTCCACGCAATCTGCGTTTTGTGTGCAGAAAAGAAATAGGAGAAATTTCATATCTCTGTTTTCTTCTTTCGATTAGTTTCGCCCTCTTTGTGAATTTACACGTTACTGCAGACAGATTCTAATATATATGCAGATACGAAATCCTCTCTGATTTTACATACATTGCAATTCCTTCTATGGAATATATATATATAATTCTCATTCAAAATTATTGCATACATATTTCCTTACTCCATTTAAGAGAGCATTTTACTTTAATGAAAGTTCAAATATATTATGAAAAAGTGAATCAATTATTTGTTTAAATATGCTGCTATTATTAAAAAAAGAAACTATATATTTTTGATATTTATTTGCGTTGGATGTTGGATCTCTCTCTATCTTTAATCGGGCGTATATTTATTGATTAGGAGTTGATGAGATGAAATTTTGATCTCGCTACACGGAAAGAATTTTCTCTTAGAATTTACCCTAAAAATCATGGTAATGGAATTTTATGAGTTTCTCTGATCTTATTGTGATCGATTGTTAATATTTTTTATTGCGATAAATATTAATCAGAGAGACTTATAAAATTCTTTCAATACCACATTGTCCTACAATTATCACAAAATATTTACCACAAAAAAAATATTTATAATCTTATTGTGATAGATTATTAATATTGTTTATTGTAAATATTAATCAGACCGACTCTTATAAAATTTTTCCAATTGTCCCACAATTACCATGATTTTCAGGATAAATTCTAAGAGAAAATTCTCTCCACTTAGATGTTAGGGATGCAATAGCAATCCCAATTCAACATGGTAATAGAATTTTTGTAAGAGTTTCTTCGATAAATATTTACCATAAAAAATATTTATAATCTCATTGTGATAAATTATTAATATTGTTTATTGTGGTAAATATGAATCAGAGAAACTCTTATAAAATTCTTCCAATTGTTCCACAATTGCCATAATTTTCAGGATAAATTCTAAGAGAAAATTCTCTCCACTTAGATGTTAGGGATGCAATAGCAATCCCGATTCAACATGGTAATAGAATTTTTGTAAGAGTTTCTCCGATTAATATTTACCATAAAAAATATTTATAATCTCATTGTGATAAATTATTAATATTGTTTATTGTGGTAAATATGAATCAGAGAAACTCTTATAAAATTCTTCCAATTGTCCCACAATTGCCATGATTTTCAGGATAAATTCTAAGAGAAAATTCTCTCCACTTAGATGTTAGGGATGCAATAGCAATCCTGATTCAACATGGTAATAGAATTTTTGTAAGAGTTTCTCCGATTAATATTTACCATAAAAAATATTTATAATCTCATTGTGATAAATTATTAATATTGTTTATTGTGGTAAATATGAATCAGAGAAACTCTTATAAAATTCTTCCAATTGTCCCACAATTGCCATGATTTTCAGGATAAATTCTAAGAGAAAATTCTCTCCACTTAGATGTTAGGGATGCAATAGCAATCCCGATTCAACATGGTAATAGAATTTTTGTAAGAGTTTCTTCGATAAATATTTACCATAAAAAATATTTATAATCTTATTGTGATAAATTATTAATATTGTTTATTGTGGTAAATATGTATCAGAGAAGCTCTTATAAAATTCTTCCAATTGTTCCACAATTGCCATAATTTTCAGGATAAATTGTAAGAGAAAATTCGCTCCGCATGTTAGGAATGCAATAGCAATCCCGATTCATCCGAAGATTCTACAAAATGTTTTTCCTTCATATTGTTGCATCAGACGCGATTGGTTTGCACATGGGTGGAACGCACCGAACGCCGATCGCGAACAGTGCAAACACCGTTCTGGCTCACGCCGGGAGATACGATCTCGCGCATATAGGAACAGCAACGTCCTCGGCCGAGAGCGGATCCCTCTCCCGTTGTAAGCCGGCTACGCCATTAAGCTGGAATTCAGGTGTATTAACGATGCTGAGCCGCAGGTACGTAGCGACCACCCGTGGGCACCCGGTAGCGCATTAATGGCAGGAACTGTTCGTTAGAGAGAGAGAGAGAAAGAGATTCGTTTCATTTCGCCTATCTTAGACGTTCGCGATCTCAACTACACGTTTACTGACTCTGACACGGAGCCTTTATCTCCTGGAGTCGGTGGGAAAGGGTTACGGAGATGTTGGTCAGCTGCTGTCACACTTGGGCTAAAAAGAGGTCGAAAGGTTTTCGCTCTTACGATATTTTAAGAAACGAGATCTGAGATCTTGTCGTTCCATTATCTAATTACCATCTCCACGTGTTTTAGTTGGAGAACATATATTAATTATAATAAGGATGTTAGCAAGAGGCTTTCGCGGTTTTCATAAGTCAGTCTCGAGATTATTGCCATCTTTCTAATTATTGTGTTATTTTTTTCCGAGTAAAAAACAGATTCGTATATATCTATGGTATATTCTTTGTGTGTTTCTCGCGCGCAGCAAACCGCGGAAACACGCCGATGCGAATAATCCCGCGAGAATATAAGCAAAGCGGGTCGTCCCTATGCTCTTATTTGAATTCTGCGCTCTAAGCGGCATCCTCGTTATCGAGAAATTCCAACAGCGGTTCCGCAGGTGTTACGCGTAAATAAATGAAGGTCGACGCATCCGTTGAATTATTAATTTTTGCTTTCCAAGAAAGGATACATAAATTCTGTCGTAATAATTACACTTGTTACTGTAAAAATTGCAAGTATTTTATTTTTAGTATATATACCTCTATATATATATATGTATGTATATAACAGATTTTGATTTATCTAAGGTCAATACTTATTGTTAGACTGATATAAAGATTCTTTTGTTACTAATTTGGTACATTTATAATTATATGCATCTACTAGATATATTTTCAAAGTCCTATGGATTTTAATTTTAATATTTTTTGAAGAATTCGAAAACTTTTGTACTAGAACACGATTTTCGAAGAAAAGAATATTATTATAGGCATAAATTAGAGAGCTGCGTATTGTTTTGCCAAGAAGCATCTAAATTTTTAATAAAGTAAAATGATCTAAGTTCAAATTATAAAAATTTATGCAGAAAATAATACATGCGTAATTAACGTGAATATAATTAACAGAACAGAATAATTATAACATTTATTTATCATATCGTAATTGTATGTTAATGTGTTTCGTTACAAAAATATAGAAATGATTAAATTTTTAATAAAGTAAAATTATAGATAATTTTTATGAAAAAAAATTACGCAGGAAATAATACATCTGTTAATAACATACAATATATATGAATAATTAAGCCAGAATACGTACATTTATTATATTGTACTTCTATTATGTGTTTCAGATGGTTCTGCCATTTCGATGACGATAATTACGTGAATGTGCCACGCCTGTTGAAGCTCCTGGACAATTATAGCCCGCGAGAGGATTGGTACCTTGGCAAGCCCTCGATACCTGCGCCCTTGGAGATCATCAGGCAGGGCCCGGAGCCGCAAAAGCGACCGGTGAGTGCAGATCAATCATAAACTTTCTCTTTTTTCTGATACGTTTTTTTCGGACTTTTGAATATATCCGTATGAATTACATACGGTTCACTAAAAAGAAAAAGCGTTTGCGTCCGGAGATAGGAAGCAGTACGTATACATATATTGCAAAATTGCACGAGAGATGCGGATCTTGAATAATTTTTGTTGTTGCTGGACCGATGGATATTTTTATCGTCCTGAATAATTTAATACAGATTATTATAAATTATTCTTTGCCGACTTTTTCAAGATTTTTAGCGTGATAGATCTATTTTGCATATGAATCGGCAATTTCTTTATAATAATTACATTTGCATATAATATCGAGGCCCTGAAAATTTTTGTAGAATATTTATCGACTGATCCAACTGTACGACGTCTTTATTCCGGTCATCTGGCTCTGGATGTAAACTTCCTCGGACCGTAATTACACGCTTCTCCGAAAATCAACTTAATTACGCGCGCCTTTTGCGCGCGGTTCAAGGTGTCCCTCGAGGATTTATTTAGCGTCGTAATACCAAGAGTAGCAATTTAAAGCCATGACAATAACGAGCGCTTTGCTGCCCAGCTTGCGAAAGATACCGCAGACGTGAAATTCGTCTGACCGTCTTTGAGGCTTCCGGTGGATCTCGCGAATGAAATTAAACGCGCCGACAGAGAAAAAAAGGCGGGAAATGGAAAGAGACGGGATGGGGTAGTTGAAGAAAAAAAGGGAGTAAGGATTATTCAAAGAAATATTTTCTTCCATTTCCTCTACCGTCTTTACGCGAGAGAAGAAACATTACCTTCACTAACGGGTGGTCTTATCGAATTTATGCATCCGCGAGACGACGGCTTCCGGCGAAGTCGAGCGTGCACATGTCTTGGCAGGAGCATGCACAGGTATAAATAGGAATCGCTCCGCTTTTGTAAGCAGGTCCGTTCGAAGCCGCGCAATGTGCGAGGAAAATGCACACGATAACGTCTATTCTTTTTTAATGCTACCCTCCGGCGCAACGGTGTGTCTTCTTCGCGCGCCGCGAATTTCAAGCTATTATCTCGCGCGCCTACTCGCATATATATATATATATCTCTTTTATCCCCTTGAATGCGAGTACGCGATGGGTTTTTACGAGTAGATCTCGTCTCGCGAGCTCTCGCGCCCGTGAAATTTCGATTTTCTTTCACGGAAGACCGTGCGCGAGGGATTTACTGTTCTTCTCGGATATTCAATCTATACGATACTTTTTGCTCGCGCGTCGTATCCGCGAAATTGCTCTCGGAGATTTTTGGCGTATTACATATGGTTTTCGTAGTTTTTTAAATTGGATTTAAAAATGTTGTGAATTAAAGAAATAATTTTTTTATTATTGCGATGCATTTTTCAATTGCACGACATTACTTTTAATTAATAGATCATAATGATTTTTTTTTATGTCATTTCCATGAAATTCGGAAATTGAATTTCAAATGAATAAATTATTATAATAAATTTCAAACTTGAGAGATCAATGCGTTCGTAAACGAGAACGAAGTGTGCAGCGGAGCGGTTTTTTTCGAGGCATAGCAAGCGGAGAAACTCGCCCGTGCACAATCACGAATCGATAAAAGCCTGTCTCGCGTACTGCTTTAAAGAGATACACGATGCGATTCGGATGTCGCCGATATGATCGCTGACGCTCGGCAGCCGACGGTTAAAGGAAGCCCGCGATCTTATCACACGGCGATGTCATGCTATGAGGCCATTAATCCTTTTTCTTCTGCCGAGATGAGAAATGAAAAAGGAGAGAGTAGTCTCTCTTTCTCTCTCTGTAACGTCGCTCACAATCGAGAAAGGACCGGTCGATGTGTCTCGGGAAAAAATTCCAGGATACGCACGTCATCCGCTTTAGAAATTGATAACCGTTTTAATCCACTTGTTCGG
The DNA here is from genome assembly GCF_048542155.1 of Nylanderia fulva. Lineage (NCBI taxonomy): Eukaryota > Metazoa > Arthropoda > Insecta > Hymenoptera > Formicidae > Nylanderia > Nylanderia fulva. The sequence continues at coordinate 914,072 of NW_028189622.1, forward strand.
GAATGTAAAATAAAATTCCATTTTTTTGCGCCACTCTGCACGCGTCGAATCAATTTTTAATCGCCGATCGCTTTTTACGCTCGCGCGAGATTTGCATTTCGCGATTGAGAATAGGACAAACTAGAAATTGGAAAAGCCGTTCTCTCGCTTCTTTCATCGCGGAGGAAAAAAAGATACGAGGGGAAAATAGATAAAGATGAGTAAGGTTTCGTGTGGTGTGCTCCCAAGATGAAACGATAAATCTTGCAAAGCCCGTAGGATCCGTTCCACCTTCTGAGATTAACCGCTTCTTATAAGGTCTGATCGAAGCCATTCATCAAGCGCCTTTCCTTTGATATCTCTTTCCCTGATTTCTCTCTGCTGCTCGTTAAAGTCTAATAATACGGATCCACTGATTCTCTCCCTTTTTACCATCCGTGAACTTCGCGCGATCTGCGATCGCGGATAATCGATCGCGTCTTTTACTACTGAATAAGACTACTGCGTAGTCTTCACGTAGATATTGAACGAGTAAAGACTACGAAATTTATATATAAATTACTCATTTTATTGAACAGTTCATTTATTATTCCGAAATATCACGTGGAAATCTATTTTTTAAGTTCTGATTTTACATAATGTATATAGAAAGTATTCTCGGTCTATTACAATTTTAAGGAACATAAGGAAAGAATTTTTTTCTTTCTTCCCGACAATTTCCAAAAAAGTCCTTCTTTTGCTTTTAGTATTAAATATTTTAAACTTTGAATTAAAAAAATGTTATTAAAATAAAGTCCGTTTTAAATAACCAATTTTTTAATGGTTTTAGTCTCTTTAAGAAAAAAAAATTGATTACAGAGATTGATGATTTAAAGAATCTTGTAAAGTAAGTAAAACATTTTCAGTTTTTTTTCCAATAATAATAAATATAATTAACATCGGAAACGCCGCGAGAGTTTGATCAATGGTCTAAAAAAAGACGTTGACGTAAAAATCCTAATGTACAAGGATTCGAGGAAAGCCTCTTACACGCTTTATCCGAGCGTTCGATCCACTTTTCACGCCATTATTTCATATTAGGTCCGTCGTCGTCGTCGAGATCCGGTCCGGCAACTAGCGGAACCAGTCATACAACGAACTCATTACCTGTCCGACGAAAAGATCGCACGCACGAGACGCGATCGATCGTATATTGTATACGTGCATGTTAGCATATCGATCGTCGCGTAGTAACCCATTTAAGATGATGCAGTATTCATGCGGAATTTAAATTGGCCGATATCCTCCGACACGCGCTTTCCTGGCAGCACTTAATCCATCAAGTATACTCGATAGAATTAGCGTTGAATACCCCAGAGATTTTCTTTGTGCCCCGTTGAGCATTGAGAGAGTTTATTGAAATAATTGAGAGAAGATCTCTCGGTGAATCGATCATTAATTTTTAGCAAATTTTGGATATGAGAAATTAATTGCGGAAAATATAAACGCGATATTTTTAATTTTAGAAATCTTTCGCGAAATTATGCTATCTTAAACTAAACCATCTTTTTTATACAAACTATACATGGAAATATTAGTTATCATGCCTAAATCTTAGCTAGTTTAACGAAGAATTCTCCGTTTAATTATAGTTAAAAAATATTAGTTACTGATTAGAGTTACATTGTTCAAATTTTAGGTGTAATATAGGAAACAAACTTTTAATATTAAAGTTTTGGCATAAATTTTTTCTTTAAACCAAGAGGACGTTAAATGATTAATCTTTTATTATTTGATATTATATTTACAAATAAAAATGTCATCTATATTTTTCTCGAAAAATGTAGATCTCGTAAAATCGCCTGTTTTAATCTGATTATATATATATCTGTCAGAATCTCGGTATACATAATATTATACATATTACGTGAGATTTACGTGAGGTGACCAGTCCAAGATCGTTTTATTTCAGTTTTATTACGCAGCTATTTGGCACAGTATGTCCTGCACGTTGAATGAACATTGCGCGGTGCGTATAAAAGGCTCTTGACTCGATCTCGGTCGTTTTTCTGTCCTCTACGTGGTCCTCTTTCTTCGCGGTTCTCTTCATTCAGCCTTCTTACGATCTGGTTGGACCAGTATTCAGTGCAAACCTCTTGAAAACCTCGATCGACGGCGGTTCCTGTAAGCACAAGTACCGATCGTAACACTCATGCTAACCAATTTCGATCTTTTCGGCTTTATATACGAAGCTCCTTCTCATGCAAATGACGTTTACGTCGTGTGTGATATTAATTAAAATAAAAATTATAAATCCTCTCCCCCCGATTGTGTGCTATCTCCTTATACCGAGATTGTCCCGCCCTTTAATTAGATAAAGAAGTGCAGTCCCTTGCTCCTTTTATTCATTTCGTAAAAAAGATAATTTGCATACATGAAAAAGTCGTCGGGTTCTACTAAAGCGCTCGATCGAGAGATGAATCTTACTTGCGAACCAGCCTGTTAATATTAACATTTTTAAACATCAGTTTTTCTTCGAAAAATAATTTTAAACTGATTGAGAAATATTTATATTAGTTCTATTTGATTTTCTTTCTTTCTCTCTCTCTCTCAGATATTTTATAATGGCCAATATACAGTACCCTTTACAAACATCTTCCATTTTACAGTTAAACAATCGCATGACAGCGATCTGCGTAGATTTTTTGCATGAATAAATCGTAAGATATTTAAATGACATTTTTACATTAAAAATGTCATATTTAAATTTCTTATTAATATCTTACGATTTATTCATGCAAAAAATTGCACAGATCGTATAAGATATTAAACATTAGAGATATTTTTACATTAAAAATGTCATTTAAATATATCTTACGATTTATTCATGCAAAAAATTTGCGCAGATCGTAAGGTGTTTAACATTAGAGATATTTTTACATTAAAAATGTCATTTAAATATATCTTACGATTTATTCATGCAAAACATTTGCACAGATCGTAAGGTGTTTAACATTAGAGATATTTTTACGTTAAAAATGTCATTTAAATATATCTCACGATTTATTCATGCAAAACATTTGCATAGATCGTAAGGTATTTAACATTAGAGATATTTTTACGTTAAAAATGTCATTTAAATATATCTCACGATTTATTCATGCAAAAAATCTGCACAGATCGTAAGATATTTAAATGACAGATCGCTGCCATGCGATTGTTTATATTTATAACTGTAAAACGTAAGGTGTACTGTATACCTGAAAATATAAATGTATCACCCAAGATAAACAACAGATTGACCACGGCAAAAATTCAATTAAACATTTGAATTCCGCGCGAAGGAAATGAATTCGGTTGCGACGTTTTCCTCCGCGTATGCAGCTGCATTTCTGTCCCCTTATCTCTATCCATGCAAAAAATTTGCACAGATCGTAAGGTATTTAACATTAGAGATATTTTTACGTTAAAAATGTCATTTAATAAATATATCTCACGATTTATTCATGCAAAACATTTGCATAGATCGTAAGGTATTTAACATTAGAGATATTTACGTTAAAATGTCATTTAAATATATCTTACGATTATTCATGCAAACATTTGCACAGATCGTAGGTGTTTAACATTAGAGATATTTTACGTTAAAATGTCATTTAAATATATCTCACGATTTATTCATGCAAAAAATCTGCACAGATCGTAAGATATTTAAATGACAGATCGCTGCCATGCGATTGTTATTTATAACTGTAAAACGTAAGGGTATCCAACCTCCTTTTGAGGGTACTGTATACCTGAAAATATAAATGTATCACCCAAGATAAACAACAGATTGACCACGGCAAAAATTCAATTAGACATTTGAATTCCGCGCGAAGGAAATGAATTCAGTTGCGACGCTTTCCTCCGCGTATGCAGATGCATTTCTGTCCCCTTATCTCCATCCATGCAAAAAATTTGCACAGATCGTAAGGTATTTAACATTAGAGATATTTTTACGTTAAAAATGTCATTTAAATATATCTCACGATTTATTCATGCAAAAAATCTGCACAGATCGTAAGATATTTAAATGACAGATCGCTGCCGTGCGATTGTTTATATTTATAACTGTAAAACGTAAGGTGTACTGTATACCTGAAAATATAAATGTATCACCCAAGATAAACAACAGATTGACCACGGCAAAAATTCAATTAAACATTTGAATTCCGCGCGAAGGAAATGAATTCGGTCGCGACGCTTTCCTCCGCGTATGCAGATGCATTTCTGTCCCCTTATCTCGGGCGCGCATCGCGATCCATACGGACCCTGCGCGGACTCTCGTATGTAATACATACACGCGGGTGAAAGGTGGTTACGACCGGAGAAGTACATACTCTTGTATTATATCCGTACGGCCGCCTTCCCGGTGCCCAGCATCGTCCGGGACCGAAGCTATCTCTCTCCCGACCCCCCATGGGTGTGGTACCATCTTCCAGCCGAGATTATGGTCTCCGTCGTGGACGTTGTTCCCCGCGGGCTTCGCGTACTCGTATATTATATTTGCCCGAGAAATCCTCGGGCTCTCGCTCGTCGCACACGTGTGCTCGCGAATATCCACCGTGTGCTCGGGAAGAATCGGCTCGTTACCGGCCCGGATTTTTGCCTCCTCGCGCGAACGGTATAATATTTAAAAGATGCGCGATTAGCGAAGAGGGAAGATAAAACCCGGCGATTATTTTTTCACAAAGGCGCGTCAGCGTGTCGTTTCGCGCGTACCATTTTTTTGCCCGCCCAAGCAAAATTTTCGGGACACCCCATAGCCCGTAAGTAAGCATTTAGAGACCTGCCATCAACCACAGGAAGCCGAGATAGCCCCGCTAATGCGGCGCGTTGTATCGTTAACGTCTTCGTGGTTTTTTTTCATCCCAAGAATTTTCAACGAGCTAACCGATTTTTAAGTGGATCACCGAGCGAGATAAATATCTGCGGGTTATTGCCGCTTCATGAAATATGCAAGGACACTTGTATCAATTGATGCTCATCAACAACCGCTCAAATATATCTGGAATTTGATTGGTGTTAATGAATTTTGTACAATACAAGGGAATATATGGTCTAAATTGATACGCGATCCAACCTCTCTCTTCCATCATAGGATAACAGATTCATTTCCGATATACGCGCACGTCATTCGCGTCGCGAAAAGCTGCGCGGCCAGGTTACGATTAATCTGTCCGCGGAGATTGACAAATGGTCTCGATAGACAATCGATCCATATAAAAGCGTGAGAGTACGGCAACTAGATGCACGATATGTCGAAGGGATAATTAACTCCGGGTACGCGCGGATCGTTAGTTTGGATTCTTTCTGGTGGCCACAATTCTCTCGGCTCGGTGGTGCAAAACCGCGCTTAGTGAAAGGCGCGCCCGTCCGTCCGTCTGCGCGGTGGATGAATGAGCGTATTCCGCAAATTGATAGGCAAAGTGAACCTAGACGGCACAACGAACGGGTTTGCCCGTTACGCTTGTAGGTCAATGCTGCTACGGGGATAATTTGTTAATCGCACGTTGCCTCGGAAACTTGGCGCGATAGTGCGATTGCCCGCGAGGCACCGACCCATATCGACATCGAATATATATCCTTCGTCCTGGCATTTTACCGCGAGAAATTCGCACATATGTAATGGCTTCGATCCGATAAGATTTCTTCGACGCTTTCTAATTAACTGTATTTTTGCTTTTCTTTCTTCTCTGTTTCTTTTGTTTATTCAGGGTGTCTAGCGGTTAGGGAAAACCGGGCATTGTCAGGGAATTTTACTATTTATCTGGATTCTTTTACATTATTCTACATTTATCTCAATAATTTGACATTTTTTATTAAATAAACTTTTCCTTGATTCCTAGTACGCTAATTTTTTATTTTGTTAAAAATTGATTCATCTACAGCGTGTTCGTTCATTTATATTTTCATCGTCGTGTTATTTTAATTCAATATGTTTAATAGAGATAAAATTAAAATTTTTGTTCTTTTTTAACTTCCGAACCTTTTCATCGTTGACAAAAATATCTCAAGGATTTTATGATTTAACATTTAGGTAATTAATTTATTATATAGATATATGCAAATTATATATTTGTAAAAAATAATACTAAAAAGTCAGGGAAAAAATTAATTTCTGATCTTGGAAAATCTGAAAAGGTCAGGGAATTTTTTTCGTTGAATCTGCTGGACATCTTGTTATTATTTTAATTTTTAGCAACGTGTATATCATCTTTCATACAGAGGGAATTTTCTGCTAGAATTTACCCTGAAAATTATGGTAATGGAATTTTATAAGAGTTTCTCTGATTAATATTTACCACAAAAAAACATTAGTATCTATCATAATAAGATACAAAATATGTTCGATTAATTTTACTATGTATTTTATATCTTATTGTGGTAGATATTAATATTTATTATTGCGGTAAATATTATTTCAGAGAAACTCTTATAAAATTCCATTATCATAATTTTCAGGATAAATTCTAAGAGGAAATTCTACATTTGATGTTTCACACATGATCTAAAATATTAAAATAAAAAAATGATTCTTTTTTCCGATTTTTAGGGACAAACTATATTTTGCTTTGCTCTTCTATTCCCATTTCTTTCTATCATTCAATCTTTTTAAACATCCTTTATACCTCTTCCTGCGCTTTATATCGAATACTACGAGGATTAATTGAATTTGCAGTACAAAGCGGATTTATTGTTATACTATTTGATTGTGCCAACTCTTGTATCTCGACAATCTTTCGCCCTGAAAGAAAGAGATAGAAACGCGGTCCGTTACAACGATCGCCCCGAAGAGCGATTAATCCTCTCCCTCGGGCGAGGATCGACGTCGGTGATCGTTACTTTACATTTTCCCCAGCGGCGTCGTAATTGCGCCCGTAGGAGCGCGATATCTCGCGCACCACGCCTCTAGGTGAAAGGGTGAGCGTGCTGACGTATCGATGCGCAAAATGCGGCGCGTTGTGGTGGTGAAAAAGCACTGGCAGGAATAGAAAGGCATCGGCCTCTATCTCGCTGCTGCGCGTCGTCTCGTGCATTCGAGGCTGAAAAGCCGTGCACGAGACGGTCATTTTAGTCGGACGGTAGGCCGATCCACCCAAGGGATAACCTGCCGATGAACCGTAAACCAGGAACTTATTACCTGACTGTATATAGGTACGGACGCTTTATTATTACGACTACCATTAGCGTATAGAGTGGAGAAAGAGAGAGAAGACGTGCCCGCTAGATCTTCAAGATTATATTGCGTCCTTAATATCTTCCTGCTAACTCCACGACTTTGCTCGTTTCAAATGTTTACTGTTGTTCTCTCCTGCGAGATGCTTCGCAAACGGTTCTTTTACAGGCGGTTAGAGAAATTATATACGATTTGACTGCCTTGTAGTCGACTTTAATAGATTCAATTCTAGGCTCTGCCGAAAGATCGAAATGAGCTTGACTAGAGAGTGAGCTAAGATAATCTCATGTGGTGGAAGTGCATTGCCAGAGGATATCATAGTACGCACGAGTGAAATATGTCGTACTGTGTATGGAGTGTTTCCAGAGAACGATAGCGTTTCGGCCAGAATTACGCACTGTAAATCTTTCATATTCTACAGCATACTCGTCAAAATAATTTAACTTATTCTACATAGTTGTGGAATCCGCTTCGGGCATGATTTGTAAAGCTGCTCGAGCTAATCCTCAGGAATTTCAGACCCTTATTGCTTCGAAATAGCTTGAAAATGTAATTGGTATATAGTATTTATTCATAATTTGTGAGGGCTTTTTCTAACGGGATAAATTTGATAGACTAACGTTTTCAGTTGCGCAATTAACTCCGTTATTTTGCAGAAACGATTATTAGTGAAAAATAATAAATTTCTAAAAAAAAAAAAATAAATAAAAAATGTGAAGCAGAGAATCATTCTGTTAAGAAAACAAGCTTATTTTGCTATCTTCATATTTCTTAGCATCTCCTTTTCTTTATGCTATGAATAATCACTTTTTTCATAATTAAATGTCTCCATAGTAAAACGCACGATTTTCTGCGAGCTATATTCGTCGATAGATCGTTTTTCTTCTTCTTTGTTCCGTCGTTAATTGATATCGAATAAATACACCAACGTCGACATGGCGACGTATATATCGTCATTTCCGCTTGTAATTTAAATTACGCTTACAATTAAGCTCATAATAAATTCATCAGTCACCTGCAACGCTTGCCCTCCGGCTCTCGATTAATTACCATCGGGAAAGAGGAGGTCTCTTAAGTGTTTCGACACGGATCTTTTTCATCCTCGATTCCTGGTACCGGTCACCTTATAATTCTCTTGCTCGTCGCTCCGCTTTTTATCGGCAAACTTACCGCGAAAGTTTGCCAATTAATTGATATTGTTCATCAAGGTGAGACAGCATTTTATCGAATTTTATTATTACCCGGTTAATCGACCCATAAGTAGGACAGAATTTAATAATGTCGGCGATCAATAATGTCAGTCGCTAATAGCCTTTATCTGTGCCTTTTTTGTAGTCTGTTTTAAAATATTTTTAAATTGTTTCTTTCCCCCCTAGGTGATTTGCATACATATATATATATATTTTTTTTTTTCTTAAGTTAGGATATGCAAATTATACCCTGTCAGATGTACGAAGCAACACATAAATCTTTGATATATTTTTGCATTGCATTAAATGACATAACTAACAAACAATATATTTCACATGGTAATTTTTGTATCATGATACAATTAGTCGTCTAATTAAAAGTGCGCGCACTTTGCAAAAATCAATAAGCTTCACTTAATGCAAGCATGATCTTGTTGCTAAATTTTCCCGCGCTTTTCGTCGTTTTGCACCGCTGTAAAACAAACCCCAGTCTCGCGTTACATCGCGCGTACACGAAGCCCGATGCATAAAATGCATCTTTTCACGTCGTCGGTTATCCCGCTCGTCGTTAGTCTGCCCACAAACGATGAACCGACGCGGTCAATAACGATGATGCACGGATAATAGTAATAACAGCGGTAATAACTATAATTACGCGTTATTGTTGCCGCTTATTATCGTTACCGTTAGCAGGGTGCTTCTCTCGCGCGAAATCGATGCAGGTATAATGCACCTGTCGTCTATTTTCTAACATCAACGTAGAGTTGATAATTATCGGTGCGTAATCTTGCTTTTTATTTTTTTTTTAATTATACGACTATAGAACCTATATATATATATATATATATATATATATATATATATATATAATAATTGAAAAATATACGAGAAATGTGTAATAATAGTTTATAAAAAAATCATTCAGCTTTATTTTCGTATATATTCCAATATAACTTGAGATTTTGTAAAGTTCATTTTTAAGACCGTCATATTTTTGCGATGGAAAAATTTAATATAAATTTTTTGTACGAGGATATATTTTTGTCCGTGTTCGCGATAGCTCTTAATTATTGCGGTACCATATCTGTCAAGGAGTATCTCGCGAGAAAAAAAAAAACGGATGGTGATATATGTGGCTCTTAACTGCTTCGGTACTGGATGCGATCGTGACGTCAGATATTGCCTCGGTTCTGGCTGTAATTAACAGGTAGATAGTAGAACGCAGGATGCCGTAACTCTGTATAGGGTGTTGACTAGCTTAATAGCCTATCAACGGTGTTTTTCTTTCGTCCAGCTACTCCTCTCGTTTCGTTTCATTTGAGCGATTTAAGTGTACGAGACTCTGTGGACTCGTACGGCATCGTATATTAGATGATTTAATGCGAGTTTAGCTTGGACCGAAATGAATTTCTGTTATCCGATTTAAAAATCAACATTACAGTTGATTGCTAATGGATTCATGTAATTATCGTTTATATTACTTCGACATTATTATGCTTAGATCGGAGAACGTAACCAACATACCGGTGTCTCAATCAAATGGCAATAAATTATACGCATTGGAATTTATATGCATACATATTGAAAGAATATTGAAAACGTTATAAATATAATTTTTTTTGCCTATTTGTTCTTTCTTCTTTTTTTTCTTTCTCTTTCTGACAAAGAGAGACATATTTATAAAATAAAAAAAAGTTAAAAAATAATAAGCTCAAAACTAATAATTAATTTTTTTATACTTTATGAAATATTGATAATAGAATGAGATTTTATGTTCAATCTTATTTCAGTTCTAATTATGGAAACTTGATTTTGAATATTTCAGATATGTTTATTTCGATAAACTCAGCGCGATATTGAATATGTAAAGCCATGTGTATTAAATAGTACCTAGCACGTTTTGAAATTCGTATCATATGATTTGTGAAAATTAATACAGGTGTGCATAATTAAAATCAAAGGAGATTAATACGATACTTTTAGGTAGCGTGGCGGTTACCTAAATGAGAAAAGCTGCAAAAAATTGATACATTAGTCATAATTGCGAAATTTTGCTCGACGTTGCTATATCATGACACTGACAAGAGTTTAATCTCGTAAAAAACTGAATGGATTTTTAAATTGAAAAATATATTATTTATATGAAAGCAAGTCAGAAAAATACGAGAAATCAATACGATGTCACTCGTTATAAAAAATTATATCAATTGTAAATTAATATTAAAGTGATATCTTAGAGGAAGAATGTATGTAAATAGTCTTACTCTGATAGAGAAATTATTTATCTCGAGCGATTTATCTCAAAAAGCTGTTTTTGCTGAATATTTGAATCTGTCGTAATTGACGAGTGATAGTTTTTCGAAGCGGAAAAATCCTTTAGTTCTTTCCTGACGGTAATAATGGTTCTATTATACTCGATTCGAATTCCGCGAATATCTAGAAATAAATCGACCTCGCTCTCGCGATTTCTTCCTTTCTCGAAAGCTGTCAGTTGGATATGCCGTGTCAATTCTTACTCTTCGTCGATTTCTCAGCTATCTTTGGACTCGTGAAATATGCCTCGGTAATGGTTATTTGAGCTTTGTGATTGACATTCGGGAAATAAAAAAAAGTCCCGACTCTGTCGTGACGCGTCTCGTTCGTGCGTTCGTCATCGTGAAAAGCGTGAAATCGAGCGACGTCTCATCGTACTGTACAGTCCTTTTTTCTAATTAAGTTTCTTCTGTTCTGTTCACGCGTCGGTGACAAGTCTATTATGATTAGCGACAAAACCCCGGAGGACTATACGGCGAGCAAATGAAAGAGATGTTATTAAATTGTTTCGCAACATTCTGACGTTGACCTATTTCACTTAGAAGAGATTTCATTAGATGGTACTCGCACAATTTTACGCGCATCATCATGCAGCGTCAAATTTATTTACTTTATTAACTTACGTTTTAAGGGGATTATTAGTAGTCGCGATATAGATGAAAAGAGCACTGTTAAATTTCACTCAATTTGAGTTATTTTTAACCATCCCTATAGGTCGCCACTGCTCCTACTCAATATGTTAATTTAACTAAAACAATGGAGTTAAATAATTTAATTTAAAAAATGTGTCAAATTTGACTAAAATTTAATTTATTATTTACTAGATGTATAAGTTAATGTAACTCTTTGACTTAATAAAAATGTTAACTATATATTGTCTGTTGAAATAATAAATTTGATACATATGGTAGTTAAACAAATTTAACTCAACAAATTGGTTCACATTTAATCCTTTCGTATTTAACAGTGAGCGTGTATCGATTTTTCGACTTGATGATCGATTCGTTTAAATCGATTAATTAAAAAAATGTGTCAAATTTGACTAAAATTTAATTTATTATTTACTAGATGTATAAGTTAATGTAACTCTTTGACTTAATAAAAATGTTAACTATATATTTTCTGTTAAAATAATAAATTTGATACATATGGTAGTTAAACAAATTTAACTCAACAAATTGGTTCACATTTAATCCTTTCGTATTTAACAGTGAGCGTGTATCGATTTTTCGACTTGATGATCGATTCGCCATCGGAAGTGGCGATTGGCATCCCGCGGAAATATTCTAGGCGTGTCTGAAGCGAAGTCTCGGAGCCGCGGTTTTATACTATATTGCAGAGGTCGTAAACGAAGAACACGACGGAAGGCAGAGGATGACGAAAAGATATAGGTGTAGGTGCTATATGTATAGGTAGAACGAAACGAGATGGAAGGAAAGAGAACGGTAGGTGGCCGCAGCAGGAAGGCAGTAAACTCGCAGCGCGCCAGTGGCCGTATTAATCATTCGGAGGGTAGAAAGAGAGAGAAAGAGAGACAGGACCAGGAGAAAGATAGCGCATGGCAGGAAGGAGGCGGGCGAAATCTCTTATGAAATACGAGACATTTTATTAAACCTATTCGTCGGATCCACGGCTCGACCGCAGCCGATAATTATCGGCTACTATTCGTTTTAATTAAGAGCAGAAGGTGTGTCCTCTCTTTCTCTCTCAGAGAGCCCCCTTTCTGTTAACATTCCAATCGGGAATCTGAATTTTGTTTATACTCGAGCATATATTACTATAGTTGTCATTTTTATTTTTTACTATTTTTTTTCCTCCTCGAAATGTCACTGGTTTCTTCTAAAACAAGTCTTTCTAAATAACACATAATTCTCTCGTGTGTGGCTTCGAACGGACTCGATTTCTTGGCTGTTGACTTTGCTCGAGTGAACGTGGAGAGTTTAGTCGTATGAAGTTCAGGACGTGATCTTGCGTGCGTAATGTTTATTCCTCCTTTTTTTTGCGACGGCGATAGGGAGAAACCACAAGGAAATCGTTCGTAGAGAACATGCCGCCACTCTCTGAGGCAAATAACTGACGTTGCTTCGTGGTGAACGCGGCCTTCTAATGTAAGATCAAGGTCGATGGGGAAGTGCATCGGCAAACATCTTGTCGAGTCCTACGCGCTTGCATGCTACGCGTTCTTTCGCGCTGGCATCAGTTACGGGAATCGCTTTATTTTCTATCGTCTTTTTAGCTCTGCAACATACGAGCGATGATTGGAGAAGTGAGGGAAAATACGCGGTTCTAGAGAAAAAATGTAAAACACTATTAATCAGATATATGAATTTCAACAGATAAAAATCTGTCATATTAAAAATAATTTTAAAATATAAGATTTTAGAAAAGATTATTAAAGATTAAATAATTAATAAGGAAAAATTAATTTGATAATTAAATTATGTTTTAAATAGAGGGGATTTCATTATAACTATGATTAATTGGAGGATATGGTCTTAATCATTCTAGAAATAAATTTAAAAAAATTAAATGTTATATTAATAAAATAATCAGATATGTATATTAGTTTATGAATTTCAACAGATAAAAATCTGTCATATTAAAAATAATTTTAAAATAAAAGATTTTAGAAAAGATTATTAAAGATTAAATAATTAATAAGGAAAAATTAATTTGTGATAATTAAATTATGTTTTAAATAGAGGGGATTTCATTATAACTATGATTAATTGGAGGATATGGTCTTAATCATTCTAGAAATGAATTTAAAAAAGTTAAATGTTATATTAATAAAATAATATTTTGTGTAATACATGCAATAAGTTTTGCTATAGTTTAATATACAGATTAATTACTTTTTTAATTGCTGAATATCGATTAAAACATGATTTGTAATAATTTATTACGTTTTTCGCGTTCTTAGCTAATGCTCAATCTAAAAATTAAAAACGAAATAAGGTATCAGTTATTATATGAGATGAAAATTGTATATTGCAAGTCACATGTTATCTTTACTTGCAATTTACGAGAAAATCGCAATATATGTGCGGTCTGAAACGAAAGGACACGGATGTGCGCCATATGTCGTACGTTCTGTGGCGAACCTCTTTAGTCATCTTTACTCTATTTATGTTTTTTTTTCGACTATTTTGCACCTCTCTCACCGATCGAATCATTGCATTTAACAAGCTTCGTCGTTTTAGCTCTATCTTTTTTTTTATTTTTTTTAATTGCAAGCATGCACACATTTAGCAAAAATTATAATACATTTTTTTGCGACAAAATTAAGGAAATTTTTAATTTAATGAATAAATACATGCACAATTTATGACTTTTTGTAGGGAATTTTAGGAGCTACAATTTTGATAATAACTATGTTTCTCGAAAAATTGATAGTTTTCGAGATAATGGCAAAAAACTAAAATTTACTCGCCATAAAAAAAAATCTTAAACTCTTCTGTTCTCGAAACAATTTGACACGGTTGAATTTTTACGATATACCTTTTTCTTGTTTTTGTACCAATATACTTTTGTCGAAGATTGTAGAGCTATAGTCATCCTGGGAAGATTCTTGCAATATTTTCCCAATTTTCTGTCGCATTACAAAAGAGATATCCCTTGGCTGAGTTCGGTCGAGGCAGGTAAAAATTAGCTAGCGTCAGCCAGGTCAGAAAAATAAGCTGTGACATTTCTTTAAAGTCGTTGACCAGAAACAAGTATGAGCCGAAATCCTTCGAAAAAAATATCTATTATTGATTTTTTATTTTTTTGAACATTCCCTTCTCATCTGTCACTTCCTCAAGACGACAAAGAAATCAATGTACATACATTTCTTGGTTTGCATTTTAACTTCAACTTTTTAACTTTAAAAATGAATTTGCAATAGACATTGGAGTAGGCGGAAAAAAATTAAATGCAATATTTATGCCAATTATCTGATCTACATCTAAAACGTTTTACATTTTCCTATTATTATTTGTCAACACATTAATAATTTTCTGCTGATAGTTTCTGATATTTTCAACTGCGACGCGTATGAAGCAAAGAATAAATGCTGCTACGCTATTGGGAATTGCGATATGATAAGATTGTCTTTTATGAATGGTATTTATTTATGAGATTTTTTCATGCGAGAATTCCTGTAAATGATAGTACTCAAATTCCAGAAGAGAATATTTCATATATGTGTTTTAAAATAATATTTCGCACTTTTCAAAGGCTAAGAGATTTTTTAAAATTATCTTATAAATTAATTTTTTAAATTATCTCGTATGATATCATTATTTTATGAGTCAGGAATTATAAATCTGGGTAATATATTCTATATTTTTTTGTTTGCAATTTTAAAAAAAACTTAAAATAGCGATTCTTTTTTATAACGTTCAGTGTAAAGATTAAATAATAATATATTCATAGCTGAAACACCCACAGCCAGACACACATAATTACACATTCCAGAAGCGAAAGAGTTCCGAGATGAAATATTAGGACTTGCCAATTGAGCGCAACAATTAGTCATTTTGCGAAGGGATACTGCATTTACGCCACATGTTGACCATATCGTGAATGTTCTCTGCTGCCTTTTTGCAAGTTTTGCCTGCCTATCCCCTGTCGATCGTTCATTTTCTTATAATGAGTCTCGTCCGTCCTAAGTATATAAATCTTCCGATAGATTTTCATGATATCCCCTTGCAAGCGCGAGAATAATACGCGATTAGAACACGTGTTCTCATTCTGGAATCTCGAGAAGAAAAGAGGATAAAAATAACTCCGTAATCTTTCGTTATTTTGAAAAAAAAAAAAAAATACTGCTCTTACTCGCCACATGTCGTGCATTTCTTCCACTCCAGCTCTTTCACGTCCTTCTACCGCCAGTCTTATGAATTATTATTTAATGAGTCTCGCATTTCTGCGGCTCCTCTTCTCGACTTGCTTACGTTCTTATATTCGTTGTGGTTTCGGGACGAGAGAGAAAAAGATCCGGCCGAGCAAGAGAGAGAATATACTGGAGGAGGCCGACGAGACGAGCGAGGGAACGATCGATCGTAATCATCGTGTATCGTAAAGAGAGTGCGGTGGATTTTCGAACACGCCACTCCTCGGTGTGTTCCGCGGTTGGCAATTTTTTCGGCAACTCGATCGCCCGGTTCTCGTCGATATGCAATCACTTTTGCGCCGCGTTGCCGGGTCGCTGATCTCTATAATTTGCGCCACTAAAATAAGATCGCTCCATTGCCTGTCGACATTATGATTAGCAATACAAAAAAGTAGTACGAAAATCGCACTCATATTTCTTGAGGAAGAGCACTCATTATCCGGTGAAAAAGAGAACGTTTTTTTTTTATAATTCTCTCTTATATTTCTAATTAAAAAAAAATTAAATCAGTGTAATTTCGATGTTGTACGTACACAGATATCGGGTGATATAAATTTTACGCTGTTTTTTTTTTAGATATTATATAAGGCATTTTTCGTATAATCTCGTCTAGCGCATTGAGATCTGCAGACTCGTGAAAATTCCAGCGATTTAAATCTCTGCTCGCGAGATGTTTATGGCGAATACGAGAAATGGTTGGGATTTGAAAAAGTTTATTCCACGGGCAAATGCGGACAAGAATGAGAAACTCGACCTAATAAAAGCCGCAATGAGCCGCTTATCTAGCAGGCTGTTGCACCTTTGCTGCATCCTATTAAACGAAGGCGTTAAGGTTGAGATACGGTCGTCTGGCTGCTGCTAAATAAAATTGCATTTATGTATCACATGAATGTATAGTCAGATATATTGTCAGATATCTCTTTCCTTTTCTCTTTCCGACTCAGCTGCTTTGGTAGGTAGGTGAACGGATATTTCAGATATGTTTTTCTCATTTATAGATCTGATACGTACTTATTGTCGCCTCGATGAATGCACGGAAGTTGGTTTTAATTAACCAAACCCTTGGGCTCTTGGCATATCGAATCATCTCACATAAAATATATCTGCGTGCTAGGAGCGTAATTGAAATTAGAATTGCGCGTCACAGATTATTATTAGTTGGTTTCTTCGGTAGATCGATATTCGATGTCATAACTTATTACGAAATTTATGATTGTCCATAATTAGCTTTTTAATGATAACATTTTTACAGATTATTATTAGTTGGTTTCTTCGGTAGATCGATATTCGATGTCATAACTTATTACGAAATTTATGATTGTCCATAATTAGCTTTTTAATGATAACATTTTCTTAGTCTATCACGTTTCTTTTTAAGTATATTTATTGCATTTTATTGTGCAAACTTTCACTTCAATAATCTATATTTTATTTTTAGCGGAAAATTGTTTTAAATATTTTTAATTTAGTAATATTACTGTTATTTCGCTTCAGGCTGTTATACTAGACTTTTTTTATCTTTTGTCACAGATTATTATTAGTTGATGCTTCTTCATTAAATCGATATTTGATGTCATAAAGTCAAACATTATACAAAATTTATTATGACTATTCATAATTAGCTTTTTAATGATAAAATTTTCTAAGTCTATCATGTTTTTTTTTTAGTACATTTTATTGTAACTATTTTTTTTTTTTACGTATAATTGTAAACTTTTTGCAGTAATTTATATTTTATTTTTAACAGAAAAATTTTAAAAATATTATTGCTATTTCGTTTCAGTTATATTTTCTCTCGATTTCTCTCGATCTTCCCTGATTTGCTTAGCTACCTGTTTGTTGATCTACTCGGCCGATATCGCATTCGATTTCTTTCTTTACTGCATCTCTAACGCATGCCACGGCACCGTACGAGCATCGTGAATAAAAAAAATATGAATGAGAAGGAGGTAGAGTACCTAACGTGAAATTCAGGAGCGGAATGCGGCGCCGAATTGCTCTCGCGGCTAATTGCATTAAGATAATTAAATCGAGACGGACCATGGAGATTCCGCGTAATTACGATATGCGCCACAGAATGCCAACGTTATTTCTCTCGTTCCGGTCAGGTCGTTGAAATATCCTGAAATTTACGGGCTACGCAATTATACCCGCAGAAATAACGACGTTATGTTTATGGAAGGGTATTTTCGAGCGGTATTTCTCGGATCGTCTTCTTCCGCGATGATATTATTTGACGATAATTTTCAGTTAAATAATCTCGCGCGAAATCTTGCCAATTTCCGCGTCCAAATTATCGTCGAAACGATATGATTATCATTTTTGCGCAAATAAATATCGTATGCATAAAAATTAAAAAATCGTGTATATCTTAGATTTCCATCTTAATTATCCTAAAAAGATTTGCCTGGGTGCGCTTGTCCCTAAACTTCTTGAAGGCAGAACGCGTTACGAACGTGGGAATCGTGTTCAAGGTGCACGACGCCGTGAAACAATTCAGTGCCGGTAACATCTCGGTGTTTACTCCGCCGGAAAATCAATATTATTCATGAGTGTTCGCTCGAGCGCGATTCTAGTAAAATTGTAAAAAAAAAAAAAAAAAAAAAAATTAGTACGCCTTCTTTCCTGCGGCGGAATAAATTAGATAACGATCAAATAATTTTTCTCTTCTTATTTTTCACTGCGATCGCTCTTTCGCGTTTTGCCGCCCTTTTTTCGCGCAAATCGCGAGAAGACTCTAGAAATCGCAAACGATGCATTTCGCGAGCGAATGTGTTCGGTTACGCATTTTCTTCGCGCACGACTGCATCTCTCCTACCATTTATGCACCTTATTGAGGCGTTTTATCGCCTCGCGGGAACTGTAGTAAAGCGCCGCTTCACCTGGCGATGCATTTAAAGAGGAAAGAGAATAAGAAGAAGAAGAAGCTTTAAAAAGACCTGGTCGACATTAGCATGTTGCGGTCTGTCGGACGCGCCTTTGTGGCTTTTTTTTTCCCGGGAGAAAAGTCGCGATTATGTAGATATACACGCGCGAATTATCGATGCGTTTTCACGAGGCATGCGGAAGACTCCGACTAAACGATTATATTCTACTTTTATATATACATCAGGTAGTAACGAGGGTAGCTATTTTGTTAGAGGAGCCCCAGGTGATTTTAACGAAGCTCTCTCGTAATTACAGTAGGTATGCATTGTTCCGTAGGTTCGGTCCTGGGAATACAATGGACGAGTTAACGTGACCCGTGACGACGACCGTACGGTATTCGCCGATGTTGTGAAAAATGGGAATGCGTCGGCTTTGCCATTACAAAAAAAAAAAAAAAAAAAAGAAAGAAAGTTGGCTACGCGAGATTTTCGGCTTAATTATGTCGGGACAATGCGCGAACCGAAGGAGGAAGTTTTCAAGAGGCGCACAATGGGAACCACCGCATAATTTCGAACTAATTAACGTCGGTTGGAATAATACGAGAATTATACGGGAGAAATTCTGGGATTCGCGGAGCTGGATGTTAAAAATCGCGATTTTATATTTTTATTTAAATTATATAGACAATATTTTTTTTTATTATATGATGTCATATTCTAAGATGGAATTTTTATGGTTGCGTATTAACGTGTGAATGTTTCTATATATTTTATTATTTTTATATTTATTTTTCTAATAATCGTTAAGGGCCGAAACGTTGTGAAAATTCAATAAATTTACTTATTTACCAGAATTGGTCGATTGAATTATTACCATTTTTTAATTATCATCTGTCGACTTCATAGTTTTATATCATTTAATCTTTTTTTTCTTAATACGCTTCTCTATACGCGCGTCTTGTAAACGCGTATTCTCGCAATTGGTCATACGATATACGAGTAATACATCTTTGATGATGTTCCTCGTCGTTAAATTGTTTAACGAGCTCGGCCGTAATAAATCATGCACCGTCATTCTTCTGCGACCTCTAACTCTTTCACCTCCGCAACTGCCTATACACCCTGTATATGCGATTAGATGTCGGATATAAAAAAAATCAGCGGAATGAAAAGAGGACACGGCAAGAGAGAAGAAGAATGGTCGAAAGACGCGCGAGGCAGCTCGGATGGGAGATGCGCTCGTGACCCATGACGGCCCTCGTGGGCAAGATGCGGAAAAGATGTATATCTGTTCCGACACGGCGAAAGACACGGCGTAAGGGCGAAAGGGGATTGACTGATGTTTCCCTGTGCCGCGCGTATATATACGCTACCTCCATTACTCCGATATTATTATACCTGTTGCTTTATATGCATATATCTCACGGCAGCATCTTTGTTTTGCAACGCATCCGGTGCACCAACTGCATCGCGTATATGTATGTACAATATATATGCGATACAGATCGCGTTCTGCTTTATCGGTTTCTTTTTATCGCTATTTCGATCATTGTTGCTTCTGCATATACATTTATGCGTGTCGGAAAATTTATTGCGTTTTTATATGTTAATCAAAATTTATATTTTATACTTGCAAAATATTATATATTTATATACAATACGTTAAAGTTTTATATAATTTTTGTAATGCGCACACAGAGAGAATTTTGTTAGTATTTACTCTGAAAATCATGGTAATTGTGGAACAATATATGATATTGAAAGAATTTCTACATATACTTCTGCATATACATTTATGCGTGTCGGAAAATTTATTGCGTTTTTATATGTTAATCAAAATTTATACTTTATACTTGCAAATCTATATATATTTATATATAATGCGTTAAAATTTTATATAATTGTAATGTGTACACAGAGAGAATTTTGTTAGTATTTAATCATGGTAATTGTGGAACAATATATGATATTGAAAGACTTTTATAAGAGTTTTTCCGATTAAATATTTATTGCAATAAAAAATATTCATATCTATCACAATAAGATATAAAATATGTTCGATTAATTTTACTATGTACATATTAATATTGATTTTTTATTGCGATAAATATTTAATCTGAGAAGCTCTTATAAAATTCTTCGAGTAAATGCTAACAATAAGAGAAAATTCTTTTCGTGTATTTATAATTATATTTTTTATATTATTACGCAATAAAAAATACATATTATTTTAATAATTAAATACGTAATAATAAATATATAAAATGAAAATATATTTGTAAGGGAATTTTTAACGAAGAACGACTTTCGATAATTTGTGTAAAAATTAAAGTTTTGCCTCGAAATAAAACCCGAACGAGATATTTCTAGCAGCTCTCCCGCGTCTCTGCTTACTTTGCTAGTATTTATTTAGAAAAACTGGTCGGCAACCTTGTTTGGGAGCCTACCGATATTTGCATGTGCACGTGCTCTCTGAATCTCGAGAGGTTGGCCAAGGATCGCAAAGTGGATTCCACTCATAGCAGCTTCAGGAGCATACTAGTTCCTTTTACATCTCTCAAGGGACTTTATCCTGTCGTCCGAGGAAATTCGAGAGCCCGACTCTCTCGTACAATTTTGTTAATTATTTGTTCGCAAATCTTCAATCTGTCTGCAAGAGTCCAAAGGGATGTAATTATATTAATAACTTTTAATTGCCACAAAGTACATCGTACATTGTTTATTCGAAGTATTTATATTATATTAATATTTATATTAGATTTTTGTTTTAATAACCAAAATAGAGAGGCTTGTTTAAATTGTAGAAATATTAAAAATAAAGTTAGGGCTCTTAAATAATTTGAGTTTCCGCGAAATACTACGTGAGTTTTACAGGTAATTAATCAATATTCTTGTAATCAAGATAAATTAAGACATCAAGTTTATTTGATATTTTTGATCATTTTTTCTCTTCAGAATTTATATTTTCCAAGTTTATATCTTTTTAAAAGTTGATATCTGCGTAGAGGATTCTCATACATTCTCTTCATACTTTTTTTTATTTTGACAAAACTTTTGTAGATTTGTGTCATTGTGCGGAAGAGGGCTATATCTCTTGTAACCATGCACGCGAGCGTTCTTCAAACTACGAAGAGCAGGTATTGTCTCTAGATAGATTTATTCGTTCCGGTTAAATACGGTATTGTGTTCGATATTGAAAAACGCTTCACGAGGGAATTTATGGAAACATCGCGTGGCATCTCTATCGCGTTTTATATGCCGCGGGATACGCTCGAAACAAGAGCAAGAGCTTTCTATCCTGTAGATATCAGCTTGATAAATCCACGTGGAAGTGCGGATGACTGTGCATACAAATTGTAAGCTATCGGTCTTGCAACGCAGGGGTTGCAAAATGCGGCGTTCAAAAGAAGCGAGATATAATACGCAAGAAAAAAAGTTTCGAAAGATCGAACGTTATTTCATGATAATTTAATTAGATCTGCATCTCATACATTGCTTAGAAAAATACGCGATTCGATCGCGAGAGAAAATTATTAACAGTTTTATGATACGAAAAAAAAAGATTTCCGAGAGAGAAGAATGCATCGTCTATTATCGCGACATTTATTTCTCTCTACGAGATTGAGATTCGATTCTGTTTTTTCTCCTTTTGTTTCTTCATTATGTAGGCGATACGGATGCAGCGAATTTTTTAGTACGTGTAGCTTCGCACATCTGCCGTTTGTGGGGTCATATCGGGGTCTCTAATCTGTTCATTAGTCCTAATATACCGACCAACCATATACCCTTCATCAAATATTACTCGCCATGTCATTCAGCCTTGGTTTTGATCTCGAAAACGATCCGTTCGTTCCACGAAGAAAATAATCGGTGGTTGCAGCTTTTTTTTTTTTTTTTTGAGCGATGTTTGGACGGTTAGGCTACGATAAACGTTTGGTGCATATTAAATAAAATGTTTAAACCGCTTAAAATATATATAAAATTTCAGTCAGGAAATTTTATTATTTATCTGGATTTTATGAAGATTGTATAATTGATTTAAATTTTTGTTTTTTTAACTTCTGAATTTTTTTATTGTTGACAAAAATATCAAGAATTTCATGATTTAACATTTAATTGATTTATCATATAGATATATGCAAATTATATATATTTGGAACAAAATTGAATCTATTTTACTTGAGAAAAGAGATAGAATCGTGTGGATCTCGATCATAAAATGATATACATTTGACGCGGTGAAAAATTCAGTTACATCGGAAGATGATGTAACGGAGAGTTCTTATGTAAGAGCGAAGCGAGAGAATATTAACGTAATTAAGTTGAAATAAGAGAGGCAGGGAGAGACAGCATAATCCCGAATAACTGCATATCCGTTCGACGATAACAGGTCGAGGAAGGCCAATCAAATCGCGAAACATATCTACGGGCCTTCGCTGCCAATCCGTCCGTACATAATTGGATATAGAATCGTGCGGGGCCTTTACTTCGCATATACGCTATTCCCTCGGCGACGTGCACCCGACTTCGGGTTAGGAATGTAATTAGTCAGAGGACCCGCTGCTACAATCTTAGCCGTCGATCAGTAAGAGTCCCTTCGTTACTGGTGATGCCCTCGAGATTGCCGCGTCCGAGATGAAGCGATTCCCAGTCGTAAATATATACGCGCGCGATAATTAAAATTACTGGATGATGATTGCTGGATCTCGTCGAATTGCGCTCGCGCGAGATTCGCTGATCGGACAAAAATATCATGCAGCATCCGAATCTCATGCGTGATGAATATCCATCCCGGTCTTTATCCGCGTCTTCATTACATCGGCCTCGTTTTTATTACATCGTGATTGACATCGTGCTTCTCATGGTTCTACGAAGCCCAGACATTAAGATAGAATGTAATGATAATATTTGAAACGTGCTTAAATATATTATTGTGTATCTGATATTTCAAAATTGCTTTTGCTATAAAATCACGAGTATTATTTTTAATTATATTTTTATTAACAATAATACGAAATCAGGGTGTCTAGCGATCAGGGAAATCTGGAAAACCGGGTATTGTCAGGGAATTTTATAATTCAGGAATTGTCGGTGAAAAGTCGGGAAATTTTATTATTTATCTGGATTTTATGCAGATTGTATAATTGATTTAAATTTTGTTTTTTTGACTTCTGAATTTTTTTATTGTTGACAAAAATATCAAGAATTTCATGATTTAACATTTAATTGATTTATCAGCATATAGATATATGCAAATTATATATATATATTTGGAACAAGTAAGAAAAAAAATAAATTACTGGTCTTGGAAAATCTGAAAAAGTCAGGGAATTTCTTTCATTGAGTCCGCTGGACACCCTGGAATAATCACGTATCATTTTTAATTATTATATAGCTGCATTAAAATTAAAAATATATTATCTTGTGAAAAAAACATGCTTGGTACTTATTTTTTATTTAATATCGAAAAGAGAAACTTGAAAAGAAATAACGACAAAGATGGGTTCAACTTGCATGAAAATAGAATGCGACACAATGTGGGATGCAGCTTTAGAATTACGTCAAATATTGGTTCGCGAGGAATCGTTCCGTATTTTACGTATACGTTCTCTCATGACGATAAGAATGAGTTCACCTCGGAAGGATGAGCTCGGAATTCTCGCGTCCCGAATCGCGCCGGTGGCGTATTTTCCTCTCGTGACTCCGCGCGCTCGCAACACGATGTTGTGTTATTCAAATGGACCCGAAAGAGAGAAATAAAGAATAGCTTCCCTCTTGTAAAAGCGCTCCGATACTATCTCGGGCTACCTCTATCGCGTCGTGTACATCTAATGCGCCGGTGAGGTCCCGTCTGTTTCTCCTCTTTTTGATATCTGTCGCTCGATATACCTTCATAAAGCGAATGATGTTGCCCGTGGAACGAGACAAGAGAGAGTGCGAAACAAATATTCGAATCATTTCCATTAAATTTAATTTAATTTAATTTATTTAAATATTAATTACATTGTAAATGATTTTATACATATAATTAATACATAATTAAAAATACAGTATTTTTTTTAATAAGTGAAGAGAATTGTTGCGATTCCGATAAATTCACCTAAAACTATATTACTGATCAAAGCTGATTTAAAAATTACATATTTTTATCTCTCTTTCTGTAATTTCCTCAAATTGGTTATAATTTCAAATTTGTCAATGGCTGAAAATGCTTTGCAGAGAAGATTAATGACAGATTGATTCAAGTATTTACATCATCGAGATAAAATCGGCGGTTTTTTCAGGACGTACTCGTATATACCCAGATACGTGATTGGAAAGTAGTAATATGGTGTGTGTCGGAATAAGTCGCGACTCGCAAATCGCAGCGAGGCGCGGCAAGACACGATATTATCGGTGCAATTTCTACGTCTTCAGGCCCGGTAGGCCTTTACTGGTTATCTTATTGCAGCGGGACAAAATTGTAGACTCAAACGGAATGCGGGAGAGCGATTATACCGCACGCGCACTCTCTTTCTCTCTCTCTCATCTGTTGGGCGTAGATAGGTTTTCTCCTATACGTATAACGGTAACGTTGCACCGATCGCCTTGTCAGCTGACCTTATGGATATATCACGAGGTATGGTCGTATATCCGTGACTGCCGTACACCTTCTACCACGCCCAGAAAAGAAGCCGATGTCAAAGAGATAAACATCAATGAATCGTAGATTAACATCGGCGGCGTAGAATTTTTTGCGTTCGAGACATGACATTCTGGATCTATCGAAAAGAACAAGATAAGCTTGAAAGAAGTTACATATTATTTTCTTACATCCGGAATGTTCTCTCTAAAATAAATGAATAGCGACGACGGATTCTTTAGACAAGAAACGCGATGAATCAACGCGATGGAATGCTAAGTTATCAGCAATAAAGTCGATTTTCTCTTTCGCGTGTTCAATTAAGTCAATTAATCGCCGCGACTAATTTCTCATTACGAGATCTGGCTCGCTTAATTCGCACCTCGTTGAATTATTTCGGTCGTAGGGAGGTTTAATGCAAACTCGTCGACGTTTCGCGACGTCGTGCGAGCAAGAACTCGCGAGAGTTTTATCAGCGAACCCATATATTGCGTACCTATACATTGCGTCCTGGCTGTTGTCTTGCTCAGCTCGTTCGTACACCACGCCTCCTCGAAGGCGATTCTCTACGGTCTTATACCGGTATTAAGATAGTATCGGTCCGCGTGGATCGCGCTCAGGCTGCCTAGAAGTCCGGCTATAATAGCCTGCAGCCACGGCAATCGGCCAGAAATCGCTCGTACCTCAGCATGTTGTGCTTTTCGCACTCGCATATGTGTATGTGTGTGCGGCTCGTATGTCCATCATGCACGAGAGAACGTTTCCTGGGGCAAAGTTTCCAGGTCACCGGGAAAAGGACCAATAAACCTTTCTCGACGCTCTGTGTCGTGTGCAATTTTTTTTTTTTTTTTTTTTTATTATTTACGTCATCGATCGGCAGACTTCTTCGTACCATTATTTATTTCTCCGAATAAATAATTATTAATTAGACTACCACGGTGGTCGCGTGATTGCTCCATCGATGAAGCCGTATTTAATTCCGCGAATGTCCTCAAAGCGAAAGTCGAGAATCAAGTCTCTGGTTCGCCGAAATATGACTTCGTTCTTTTTTTTTTTTTTTTTTTTTTTATTTATGCTCCCGAGGTAGCGTGACACTCGACGATATGTCAAGATACAATCTATCCTGGTCCCTAATTCTCAAGTCATTCTTTCTTAATCGGTTAATAACGATCGTCGAATGATCGCCGGTATACTTCGACGACGATCGATCATTTGGTTTCGATATCGGATCGATGTATCGTATAATTACGATGGCGGCTGCCGCCGCGATTTCTTTCAAAGTCATTATTTTCTCTTCTTTTCTGTTTCAGCAAAAGGTGAAGTTCTGGTTCGCCACGGGTGGTGCTGGATTCTGTCTCAGTCGAGCACTGGCACTCAAGATGACACCGGTTGCCGGGTGAGTTTTTATCTTCTTTCTGTCGTTTACAATTTATTATTCATTTTGTAGACTGCCGTAAAAACCGAGGACACTAATTGCCTTAGTAAAATTTGGCCGAAATTCTATTTTAATAACACAAAATTCTTCTCACACGAGAAAAACATTTAGAATTATGTATATAAATTTAATTCCGGTCATTTTATTGAACGTCGAGATATAGTCGTAAGCCATTGAAGAAAAAAATAAGTTTTATAAAGTCTCATTTATCATCATTTTATACATATATAAAATTTCCTAGATTATATGGCGGCATTAATTATACCGATCAAAAAATCGACTTTCTCTCAGCGAGTTTTTCAATATCACCGCACGATTATTAGGAAAAAATGCTTAGATGACTGATTCACTAAATTAACATAGACTCTCTTATTCGATTTTTTTATGCGCGGCAGGTGTCTTCTATCGTAGAAATCTCCATATGCGTTTGGTCACGCATGACACGCGTGACACGTGTTACGTTGCACATCGTGTCGTGGCTCTCTTCGAACTTAATTTAACGTGAAAACGTATATTATCGATCGCATCCTCCCGAATACTTATTCATCTCTTTTTCCGTACACTTGTCTCCATCCTATTTTTACCTGCGGAGGATCAAACGAGGTCTGCGACCTTGCCGAGTCACGCATACGCGATTGATGCTACCTATTACAAAGATTAGGGTGTCTAGCAGTCAGGGAATTTGATAAATCTGGAATTGTCAGGGAAAAGTCAGGAAATTTTACCATTTATCTGGATTTTTTCACATTATTCTACATTTGTTTCTCAATAATTTGACATTTTTTATTAAATAAATATAAACTTTTCCTTGACTCTCAGCACGCTAATTTTCGTCGTGTTGAAAATCGATTCATCTACAGCATTAATTTAGATTTTCATCATCATGTTATTTTATTTCAATGTGTTTGATAGAGACAAAACTACAAAATTGGATATAATATAAATAAAAAAGGCGATTATTTAAATAGTTTATAGTGACATGTTTGTTTCGTTTATCGTGCATAATGCAGATTGTATAATTGATTTAAAGTTTTGTTTTTTAACTTCCGAACCTTTTCATCGTTGACAAAAAATATCTTAAGGATTTCATGATTTAACACCTAATTGATTTATCATATAGATATATATGCAACTTATAAATTTGGAAAAAATAATACTAAGAAATCAGGAAAAAAATAAATTTCTGGTCTTGGAAAATCTTTGACATTTTTTATTAAATAATATAACTTTCCTTGACTCTCAGCACGCTAATTTTCGTCGTGTTGAAAATCGATTCATCTACAGCATTAATTTAGATTTTCATCATCATGTTATTTTATTTCAATGTGTTTGATAGAGACAAAACTACAAAATTGGATATAATATAAATAAAAAAGGTGATTATTTAAATAGTTTATAGTGACATGTTTGTTTCGTTTATCGTGCATAATGCAGATTGTATAATTGATTTAAAGTTTTGTTTTTTAACTTCCGAACCTTTTCATCGTTGACAAAAAATATCTTAAGGATTTCATGATTTAACACCTAATTGATTTATCATATATGCAAATTATAAATTTGGAAAAAATAATACTAAGAAGTCAGGAAAAAAATAAATTTCTGGTCTTGGAAAATCTGAAAAAATCGGGAAATTTTTTTCACCGAGTCTGCTGGACACCCTGGAAGGACCAAACGAGGTCTACGCCTTGCCGAGTCAGGATCGGTGCTACCTATTACAAAGATTGATTGACACACATTACAATTGTAATAATTATATATAAAAGTATCTTTCCTTTGCATAAAAATTGCGCGTTATTAAATCGTTGCGAGATTCGCGTCCCGGTTGTCGAAGCGTGGAAACTAAGTGAAGATAATAAAAATAAATCGTCGATCATTACGAGGGACCCGTAACGACGGACAATTACGGCCGCCATTATCGACGTCGCTCTCGATAAACGCTCCTCGATAGCGGCAGCATTGCAGTTAGCACGTATGACATTTATATACCCTGCGTGATCATCGAGATCGCCGATGCGATGGAAGGTCGAAAGCGTTCGCGCGCGCTCGTAAATCACCGTTTATGGTGATCGGCCAATTGTTTATCCTCGGTCCTCGATAACGTCACTGGTCACGTACGAACCCGTCGATCGTTTATTATCATTAACGATGTAAAAATGGACGGGAGCCACATGCGATACAGACTTGGATTTTCTCGCGCAGCGCCAGGAATGACGTTTCGTCTGTCGGAAATTGGATCTCGAATCTTGCGGTCTCTATCGGTTTATAATGCAGGTTCTCCGAAATTCCTTCTTTTTTCCTTCTCTCCCCTGTTTACATCCTGGTCCTCGGCTTCCTTATACGGACAGATTCGGTGGCGAAACGAACGCGAGGATGGACACGAACGTATTCGGCAAAAAGCCGACACCTGGGAGGCCTTTGCCTGCAGGTTGTTGTTCAGTCGTACTTCATCTTTTTTCTTCACTTCTAGCTCTTCCGTTCATTCTGAGATACCTACGGTCCCAGTATTATTCTGTCATCCGTATATACATTCGTTCGTTTTCGTGTGACGATGATACAGAAGGGCGAGAAAAAGAGGGCACAGAACGGGACAAGTACACCGAATGGTTCTCTCAATCGGTGGACGAGATGAATCGACTGTGCTGTGAACGGTCGACACCATTTTATTTCATACATCGGCGATTATATGTATGCAATCTCTGGCGACGTAGTCCGTATCTCACGATTTATCGTGGTTATAAACCGTCGATGACAATTGGTAAATTTATACATGCTTGTTCGAATAATTTATACTTTTTTCCTCGCGAAAATAATATCTCGGCTCTAAATGTCTTCGCGCCTGTCGCGAGAAAAGGGGTGAAAATTTCGCAATCAGTCGCGCGAGTTACTGCTGTACTGTGGAATTTTCACGTATTTCTCGCGAACATTTTATTCCGCTCGTGTTCTCTGGCCTCTCTCTCTCTCTCGCGTGTATCGCGAGAAATAAACTTGGGTGAATTCAGCCCCGTTTCGGGTTACTGTCAGCTCTACGCGTCAGCTTTACATTACTTTTACGTTACTCCAGACGCGTCAGGACGATTCTTGGGCGACTTTAAGTACGGTAATTCCACTTGTCTTTCTTCCCCGAGAACGGCGCGATTACGTTCGCGCGCGCTTTAATTTATTCCGCTCAAGATTCGCGTTGCGCCTTGTCCTGTTTTAAGAGAGCAACGGAGATATCATGCCGTCACATTTCATATCGCGAGAGAGGAACATTCTTTATCGCCGGATAGCTGAAAAGAAAACGCTTTTAGCTTTCTTTTTCCCTCATATCTTTCTTACCCAGTCCCAACTATTTACGATCTTATTTCGTTGCGGGCAGAAAGAAAAGAAAGCACGACCGCTTTTAGCCTTTCCTTTATTCTTTCCGTTATTTAGCTAAAAGTACGTGATACTATTGTCTCTTTGTTATTTTATATTCTTTCACTTTTATCACATCTTAGATTTCTTTCGTACACTCTTTTGACAGATCTGTATTTGAGATAAATACAATGGAATACAAATTGATTTATGAAGACGAGAATTCTTTTTCTCTTCTTCTTGTTAATCAAGTCAGTATTCTTTTGATACGATAATGGCCCGATTTTTTATTTGATTTCTGTTTATTCGGTTGATTGTTAGGTTTTCGAAGATTATGTATGTATGTATTTCTGATGTGTTGTTTCTTGTACGACCAATTATCGTGGTCAGCCGAGCGGGTTCGACCTTCGACTTCAACAAGTTCTCACGCGTTCATTTTAAGATTTAACTCAAGTTCTACTGGACGTTACGGACGTTGCTTCTAGATTGTCATACATATTCACATCCTGCTAACTATCTTTCACATTATCGCATCGATACCGTAACAAAACACAGCGAATTATGTCCGAGTAATCAGAAATTATAGCTTGTAATTTCTAAGAAAAAGGAAACAAATAATTATATAATCTTGAGAATCAAACATCGCAAGATCTAATTTATAGTATTTTTTTATAGTTGTTATAAACATTTTCAAATAAAATTTCTTTCTATAATTTAATTTGTAAAGAAGTCTAGTAAACTTTTACGTTAAAGTAAAATAATTTTTTTTATTATATTTCCGTTGAAATTACTTCGAATGGCTCTTCAAACTAGTGGCAGAAATAAAGTTGCAGTCGAAAAGAACTTAATGAGCCTGCATTAAACGTTAACTAACGTTTAACCTTTAATTTAACTTCTAACTTAACTTCAATCAATGACCAATGACAAGTCGAGGTACTTTCTCGTGAAGTCAGACTCGCGCGACTCTCTTTTCGCAAACTTTTCCATTGCGACGCGAATTTTAACAGAGAGATTGAAATTATTACAGCTGCGATAAAATCATCCTTTTATTCTAAAAGCATCTAGTATCGATTTCTATTGTCATGAATCAACAATATCCTAAAATTTTGGACTTTCTGAAATTATCCTGGTCGTATAATCAATCATATCATATAATCAATATTTTCCGTGAAGAAAGAAAAATCGCAACGGAATGGTTCGCGTAAGCCGTTAATCGAGTAATAAAGGGGGATAATGGTCGGGTTATTTAACGGCTCTCGCAAGGATGGATCTTAATTAATGGTGAACGCAAGAAACCGTCGTTCGTTACAATGGGACTGTTGAGACGGGCTGATTGCCACCCACGTGCAGATGCAGGAAAGTGCAACAGCAAGACATGCGTACGCCCGCTTATATGTATATACCTATATTTACATCATTTCCTTGTTAGCGCAGAGTGCGCATGCGGAAGGAGGAGGTTGAAGAAGGAAGAGGGCAATAAATAAAAGGGATTACAGCGCAAGGAGACGATGAACGCGATATTCTCGCGACAGTTCGAATCAACTCGGTGCTCGCTGTAATTTATAGGGAGTGTCCGAGAAAATCCCAATGTCGGATGTTGTTATACGCTAAAATATAGTTCAGGGTGTTTAGCCATCAGGGAAATCTGGAAAATCGGGCATTGTCAGGGAAAAGTCAGGAAATACTATTTATCTAGATTTTTTCACATTATTCTACATTTGTCTCAATAATGTGACATTTTTTTTATTAAATAAATATAAACTTTTTCTTTTGATTCCCAGTACGCTAATTTTCTGTGTTGTTAAAAATCGATTTATCTACAGCGTGTTCGTTCATTTATATTTTCATCGTCGTGTTAGATCATGTAAATTATATGTTTGGAAAAAATAATACTAAGCAGTCAGGGAAAAAATTAATTTCTGCTCTTGGAAAATTTGAAAAAGTCAGGGATATTTTTTCATTGAGTCTGCTGGACATTCTGATGGTTAAAGGAATTTTAATCATTGGATATATACACACAAGGATAGTTTATTTAGTATCGAATTAGAATCTGAGCTTCGAAGGTATAAATAACAAGAGCTTACTTTTCAATTAATTGTTTTACTTTATATAATTTTAGCTTCCAAGAATAAATATAATTTAATTTCCGAATAATTCAATCTTGAGCGAAATATTGAATGTTCAAGATAAGGATGCGATTAAAAATGCATGCGTTTCACAAAATATATCGTTTTTTTGTATATAGATTCTTTATTTTTGTTTTATTTATTGCTATTAATTTAATGCGTTCTCCTTTCCGCATGTTATTTTTACATTGAAAAAGATAGAAATGAAAATATGAAATAAAAAAACTATCCAATTCTCTCCTCATACCGTTCTTAAGTTTTACGATCCTTATATCGGTTGTGGTCATCGAAAAAAAAGAAGTTCGAAATGCCAACATTCTTAAACGGGTATTAAAACCCAAACTCTCAGTTGAGTTGAGGTTTCGACACTCTCTATAAATGTAAATGATGTCCATATTTTCATTTCCGACAACAAAAATACAAACAGCTCGCCTAAGCTCTGCAGCTTCTCTGCTCTGGTAGCCTAAAAAGTATGGAAAATAAAATTTATTTCAATTATATCGATTCTTCTTCTCCGCAGCTATTAATATAATTTTGTGACTACGGTTATCGATAGTTTTGGAATGCTAGTTTGGTATCTGCTAGTCGACTTCGCCGTCTTGCTATTTTTTCCTTTTTATTTTCGATCCCTCTTTCGTTTCGTTCGGTGTTTATGTATATATATATATACATACGTGTACCTGTTCGTCGAGCACTTTTATTGCCCTTAAAAAACTTGAAGGTGTGCACCTGCGAGTGACCGCTTAGTCTCGCTCGCCGACAGCTTCCTCTTTTGATACGTCGGAGTCCGGCTTAATCGTGACCGGTTGCTCTGTGGGATCTTTGGGAGACTTCTCCCAGCGATGACACGCAAAATCAGATTCAAGAATTACAACAGTTGTAATTTCCTGCTTGATTTGCAAATGTTGCAAATCCGGTTTGGATTTATGAATTTTTTTATGAGACAGGAAATTAAATTGATTGTATAGAAGTTTTAAAATCTACCTTATATCATTCTAAAAACAACATCGTTTATATGTATATCAAATTGTAAGGTTATACATTTTATACAAAGTAGCCATATTAAATTAAATAATTGACAATAGAAAAATAATAGAAAGTTAGTAGATCGAGAATTTATTGGAATTTTGCAATTTTTTTATATATGCGTTTATTATGTTACTATTTACTAAAGTGAGAAGATAAATAAATTTGTATGTGAAAAGGCGATTAAATAGATTATAAATCCCTTATTTGCTTATTTGACATGTTTAATGCCCATTAGAGATAAGATGTACATTTTTTCAAAAGAGAGAATGATGTTATCTTCGCTAAGATGCTATACTTGAGGGAAAAACCTTGTATTTTATCCTAAGAAAAGTACAAGAGCAGGCAAAGAGGGTCTTCCCATAAATCTTCCTTTAGGGAAAAAGAGATTTCACACGTGCGTGATGTGCACAACAGACATATTTAAGATGTCCTCGTAAAATTTTTCGGATTCTTACCATAATCAGGTTACGTTCTCAAAATGTACTTGTATTCTTTCTCTGCTCTCAATATAATAAATAACATAAAACATATAAAAATAACG
The DNA here is from genome assembly GCF_048542155.1 of Nylanderia fulva. Lineage (NCBI taxonomy): Eukaryota > Metazoa > Arthropoda > Insecta > Hymenoptera > Formicidae > Nylanderia > Nylanderia fulva. The sequence continues at coordinate 947,587 of NW_028189622.1, forward strand.
AACAAAGTGGAAAAGATCGGGCGATACTTTTTTTCCACTTAATTCACATTCTTGAAATTTATTATTTACGAATCTAATTGATCTCATTATGATTCTACAATAATTAGAAAATTCATTAATTTATTATTTATCATCTTCCGAAGCAATTACATTACATTCTCTATCGGGTTTCATTATTGAGCGTCTCATAAAGTGGGATTTGTATTTCGGTCATAAATTGGAGACATTTAATCTTATCGGGACCAACGAATTAAAATCGTCCCACGGGTTTTGCTCCGGTCCAAAAGTCCCGATAATAAACGTGTCGAAGTAATTCCGCGGTCGGCGAGAAACGAAAAAAAGAGTCGTCGGGTCGAGTCGCGGACGAGAAGAACACAGGGGAATATCGGAGGGATTCGACGAAGCTCGCGTCCAAGGATCTCCTCGATTCCCTTATTGCTCGCCTAATTGGATTCCTCTCTACCATCGGCGCGATCGCCGCGTATACATCTATCAGCCCCGCGGCTCGTGAAACCAATTTGGGCATTCCTATATATATAAATACAATATATATTTCTGCGTGTGAGTAGTTGGGATCCGCGTAGTGATCTATAAATCGAAAACTACAGCGATCATTCCTCTGTTTTCTGCATCTTGATCTTCTTCTTCGATGCGTGTGTCAGAATGCATTTTCTGATTTTTTAAAAGACGTTCTAGTTTATTATTATAAAATTAAGTTTTCAAATTTTTTAACCTTTATTTTTTCCTGTGATTATTTTTAAATTTTGAGTAGTTGGGATCCGCGTAGCGATCTATAAGTCGAAAACTACAGCGATCATTCCTCTGTTTTCTGCATCTTGATCTTCTTCTTCGATGCGTGTGTCAGAATGCATTTTCTGATTTTTTAAAAGACGTTCTAGTTTATTATTATAAAATTAAGTTTTCAAATTTTTTAACCTTTATTTTTTCCTGTAATTATTTTTAAATTTTGAGTAGTTGGGATCCGCGTAGCGATTTATGAATCGAAAACTGCAGCGATCATTCCTCTGTTTTCTGCATCTTGATCTTCTTCTTCGATGCGTGTGTCAGAATGCATTTTCTGATTTTTTAAAAGACGTTCTAGTTTATTATTATAAAATTAAGTTTTCAAATTTTTTAACCTTTATTTTTTCCTGTGATTATTTTTAAATTTTGAGTAGTTGGGATCCGCGTAGCGATTTATGAATCGAAAACTACAGCGATCATTCCTCTGTTTTCTGCATCTTGATCTTCTTCTTCGATGCGTGTGTCAGAATGCATTTTCTGATTTTTTAAAAGACGTTCTAGTTTATTATTATAAAATTAAGTTTTCAAATTTTTTAACCTTTATTTTTTCCTGTGATTATTTTTAAATTTTGAGTAGTTGGGAATCCGCGTAGCGATTTATGAATCGAAAACTGCAGCGATCATTCCTCTGTTTTCTGCATCTTGATCTTCTTCTTCGATGCGTGTGTCAGAATGCATTTTCTGATTTTTTAAAAGACGTTCTAGTTTATTATTATTATAAAATTAAGTTTTCAAATTTTTTAACCTTTATTTTTTCTGTGATTATTTTTAAATTTTCGACTTTCAATATCGATAAAAATTGACAACTGAATTACATGAAATATCGGGATTAGAATTGCATCGTGTGCATACGCACGCGTAGACATCTCAATTACACGTTTAAACTTACGCTGTAGCTGTGTTTTATTGCTCGGTCTTCGTGTACTGTTCAGCTCGATCGATATCGATTCAATTGCGAGACGATTCACGATTTGTTTCTACGATCAATCGGTGACTATACTTTACCTTTCTTCCCTCAGATTGGAAACGAGCTGATAAAGTTGTAAAATTACGCGTGAATTATTTATAAATCTCAATTTTATTTTTTAAATTCGATTTTTCACAGAAAATTAAATTGCAATATAATCGGAGAAACTTAATTAAAATATTAATCAAGCCTAAAATTAAAATTTTTGAAAATGTACCTAATGTTCATTTAAAAGAAACTGAAGGAATGTGGTTTTGATCAATTTTATTTATAATAAAATTTTTCTATTAGACACTCGGAAAATAAGTATGTAATAAAATCCGGCAAGTCGACAAACAATCTTTTTTTAATTCGACTCTGATATTAACGCCGCGTCAAACCGCGTTCGATGAAAATCGATATCAAGCATGTTGCGTTTAAAAGCATGCACTATAAAGCACGAACTAATAGGCTTTATAAATTTACTTGATTCGATCGATACGCGCGCGCTTGTATCTACGAGTATGCATATTTGACGATCGATAAAACGCACTTTCAACCGACGATCCGAACGCTATTTCGCGAGCTGGAACGAATAATGCGACGTAAAAGCAGAAAGACACGGAACATAAATCCTTTACAGGCGACAGGCCAAGTACGTGCACCGTCGGGATTACCTCGCCTTTAATTCATATCAGTTTGTAAATCGTATTACGCAAATTGCATCTAGATATGTACATGAAATTTATCGAAACATCTATCCTAATTGTATATATATGTACCATTCTATCTTCGATCGAAGAAATTATTTCCAACTCTTTTTTATTTATTTTTCTCCGATAATATTTTTCATTCGAACCATTTCTTATCCATTTTTTAATTTTTCACATGATTAATTTAATGAATAATTATGACTATCTGCTTCTATGTCAGGACGTTGATGACGCGCTTCTACAAAGAGCCGAAGGGAACATTCGAAATGGTAGAACGCTAATCAGAGGACGGTCCTTTCCTCGAACTTGTTCGCGTCGCGTGTTTGTACGTCTTACGAACAAACAAAGGCGAGAGGATGCGCCTCCAAGGACGCAGGCGAGGATTCCCTCGCGATTCTTTTTCCTTATAAACCTGAAATTTCGATTTCGTTACCGCCAGGTATTTTAACGAGGCCGATATTCCCCGTGTCGGCGAGATGCGCCGAAAGGACGCTTTGGGTGACGAACGGGGGTGAATTCGTACACGAATTCGGGACTAATCTGGCCAATTAAAAAGGACCACGGTAGACAGGCGCAGATTCGAGAATCCGCCGATGGTATTCGCTAATGAGTGCGACTCCTCTAGTCCTTTCCGTCCCATTCTTTCCCATCTCTCTTTCTCTCGTCGGATTTCTTTGGTCCAGATTTCTTTCTCGGTTACGTGTCTAAGGAGGCCGCGATCCATGGGAGGAGGAGGTACTGGAAAACGTTAATTAAACTCGCCACTTCCGAGCACTTTGCGTAGATCGTCGCTAATTGGACGGTCGCCACCGAGAGACTTTCGGCGAGTTATCTCGTCGCGAAGCGTGAGAATATCGTGCAGAGAGTAATTTCGACAAAACCGGTCGCTCATCTCCACGAGACCGGAGGATTTGTTCGAGCTAAGATATTCCGCGAGATTTATGAAGCGAGCTTTTAATGATCGAGGACTTAATCCTTTATTACACATTGCTCTCGCCGCGCTTCATACATTTTCAATTTTAAGAAGCGTAATCAAAATACTTACCAAAAATTTGATATGGAAAACCATTGTTTAGGTGACTTGTAAATTTAAGCAATATATATTTATATTTAATTTGATTGAATTTTATAGATAATTGTCACTCAATATGTATCTCGGGACATTAAACATCTTATACTTAGGTATTTAATTTCTGCATTAAAAAAAAAAGAGAATGTTATCGCGTTCAATTACAGAAGATTAATTGCATCTAAGTGCTGATATATATAGCTTGTCTAATTTTTTAAGTGATCGATTTTTAAAGGATAAATGGGATGTTTTTGCACTTTTCGCTATTATTCGGAAAATATTTCGTTAATTAGAGGATGTTCACGAATGTCAAACCCTTCCGAAGATAGGCGTACGGATCCTCTCTGTCACAGGATATTAAACGACATAGTGGGCCCTGCTTCGCGAGTACTTCATTTCGTGGTTATCTTATTTTACCCTGTCGAGCGCGTGCACCTGCTCTCCCTCTTTTGCCTTCTTCTTCTTCTTCTTCTTCTTCTTCTTCTTCTCCGTCCGTTCGGCCGGTTGAAAGAGGCTCTCGTTGCATCGCAAATGTATGCAGGTCGTGCACGACCTAGCCTAAGAAATGTATTTCTGGTTCCATGCATTCAGCGGCGGCGATGCTACGAGAGATGTAGGATTACATCCCCCGATGGTCGGCCTAACAAATAAGCAGGGTGATCCGCCATTGTCGTAAGAGAACAGAAGAGAGCTTCTGTCCGGTTAATCCGCTAGATCTCATTTTCAAGCGGAATTAACTCCAATGACCCTGAATTTCCATACGTCATTCTTTCGCGTCCTTCGAACCTTGAGATTTAACTTGCGAAATTTCGAATTACTGTACATGGACGTTCAATTTTTTATTTACCGATTGCAAACTGGAGACTTTAGTTCTAATTTAGTTGCTCGATTTTTCGGAGTGGTCTCTTTTTTTTTTTTTACATTCAACATACCGAACATGCGTCCCATTCCGCGAGCTCTTCGTGATCTTCGGCGGCGCTCCTTTGAGACATTTCGTTCGTTCGTCTCTTTCGCGTGTTCGTGACACGCAATCTTTCCCTTTCTCTCACGAAGGTGCCGATATATATATGGGCTCGGTCACCAAAGTTGTGACTACCTGCCGTCGCCTCTAATTGGCACGATTTATGTCCCGCGTGGATCGCGCATCTCTCGCCTCGCGTTCTCGCAGCCATCAACTCTTATATTCGCTCGTCGAAATCTCCGACAATTCGACGTCTCCTTTCCGCCGATAGATCGCGACCACCTATTGTAAGGCTTGGACGCTCTTAACGAATATAATCGGGATTTTATCCATGTTTTAACGCATCATTTTTACCTTTCTATTAATGCATATATATGGGTACCAACTGCGTCCTTGTTTGGAGTACTCGGTTAATTTGACACTGAAAAAGAAAATTAAATTAATAAATATTTATTTAATAATAAGTATTATTAGTTTCAAATAAATGATTTATAAGGCAGTATATTGAAATAAATATTTATTAATTTAATTTTTTTTTTCAGTGTCAAACTGACGTCATTCTTTTGTGCGTCCTTTGTATTTTGTTTGGAGTACTCGGTCAGTTTGACACTGAAAAAGAAAATTAAATTAATAAATATTTATTTAATAATAAGTATTATTAGTTTCAAATAAATGATTTATAAGGCAGTATATATTGAAATAAATATTTATTCAAATTCAATAATTTTTTTATAGTGCAGAAAAGAGAGTTAACAGCGTTTCGCGCGATTCTAAACGAGGGCTATCGCGATACAAGCGAGCAGGAGAAATCGGTTCCGCGTTCCTTAATGGAAACTACGTGTTCGCGTCGAGGTGGTGCGATCCGAAAAATAATTTCGCGGTTCAATCTTGCGTGAATCCTGCTTCGCGATCTGTTATGGCCGCGCTATCGTCATTATACTTAACGCGACGACGGTGGTTTCGATGGGCTGGATTAATGATGCAGAATCGAGTCGATAACGCGGATTAGCGGACTAATCGACGGAAATTCATTACCGCGAATCGACCGTCCAGATATCGCTTTGCAGCACGCGCTTAAATAGATGCGACACGACGCTGTATAAATGCCAACCAGTTTGAAGTCGGTAGCCGATCGTGCAACAGCAGTTACGGGCAGCAGGTGCCTTTCTTGCACGTTCTAATCTACATGAGCGGAATGCAGCCGAATTAAAGTTCCTTAGTCTTGTTGTTGCGCGGTTTACTGTCATTACCGTCCTGGCAATTAAGTATTTGCATCACGCGCATCGAAATCGCGCGAGATTTCCCCGTCTCTGTCTTGTCATTTCTTAGGGTGTCTAGCTGTCAGGGAATTTGATAAATCTGGAATTGTCAGGGAAGCCAGGAAATTTTACTATTTTTATCTGGATTTTTTTACATTTGTCTCAATAATTTGAAATTTTTTTATTAAATAAATATAAACTTTTCCTTGACTCCCAGCACGCTAATTTTCTGTGTTCTTAAAAATCGATTCATCTAGCGTGTTCGTTTATTTATATCTTCAGCGTCGTGTTATTTTATTTCTCAATGTGTTTAATAGAGACAAAATTAAAAAATTTGATATAATAAAAGAGGTGATTATTTACATAGTTTATAGTGACATGTTTCGATTATCGTACATAATGCAGATTGTATAATTGATTTAAAGTTTTGTTTTTTAACTTCCGAACCTTTTCATCGTTGACAAAAATCTCTCAAGGATTTCATGATTTAACATTTAATTGATTTATCATATAGATATATGCAAATGATATATTTGGAAAAAATAATACTAAAAAGTCTAAATAAATTTAAATAATACTAAAAAATAATATTAAATAATACTAAAAATATAACACTGAAAGGGAAAAAAATGAATTTCTGGTCTTGGAAAATCTGAAAAAATCAGGGAATTTTTTTTCATTGAGTCTGCTGGACATCCTGTTTACTGTCATTACCGTCCTGGCAATTAAGTATTTGCATCACGCGCACCGAAATCGTGCGAGATCTCTGTCTCGTCATCTCTCTTCGCGTCCTATCTTTCGTGGATTACAAGTTTGCGAGAGAGAGGCCCCGTTTAATCGTAAACGCGTTAGGCTGTGAAATAACGATCGCGTCGGACGTGCGCGTTATTGTGTGAAAAGCGATCGTTACTTTGCGGGCGAAACGTGCTCTAGCATTCATCCTCTTTGATTAATGTCGAGATTAATGAAGAGTATGACGGTGAGAAATGAGCGTTAATGTTTCACATGCGCGATGATCGATCCTCCAAGACTGCACGAGTTATTTATGGGGCTTGGAATGATCGAATTACCGATTATCATTGTATTTACGTATGATGGAGCGTCCTTTTTTACACGAATAGCGAAATTGACCCGTGGACTGACTTGTAAAGTGTTTCAGCACAAGCACAAGTAGAGTTCTACATAAGGAAAAAATAATTATCTCAAAAAAAAAGTAGAAATGAAATACACTCTCGGTGGATTAAATGTATTATATAGATATAAATAAAATAATAATTATAAACAGTAGGCACTTTAATTATTTTAGATCCATTTATTTTTGTCATTTATTTCACGATAATATTATGTTTATTTAATATGATATATTTAAATTATAACAATATGTTGCTTCTATAAGAAATTGAAGAAATGATATGAAGATATACTACGTAATTGCTCTCGTTTCACGATTCCATATATCCAAAACGTTGTCCATCGAGCCAATTATCCCTTCCTCAATCATTTTTTTGCGACAATCTCCCTCTATACCCAGAAGCGAGACTTTTGCATTGGCGGTTTTCTGCCGCCGCATTTCCGGCCGACCTTAATCGCGCATGCGTGTCGGCTGCCACGCGAAAGACTCTCGAGGACCTTAGTCGGCATCGCGTGACTTTCTGGGCGGCGTGTGCAGGGCAAGGTAATTTTATTCCCGCCGGGGACCCTGTCCAGCGATTCCGTGACGTGTCTCCGCTTTTTTCCCCTATAATTCGCCGCGCGCGGAGGAACGACCGTCGCGAAAGGGTTAGCGAGGAGAGACAGGACCCTTCTGCGGGTGCGCGGACGCTTAAGGTGCGTGGCGCTATATGGGAATGAGTTAATTACTTCATACGCACCCGGCCGATGCAGGCCGGTAATTATTTCGTTTATAACAGATGTCCGTGACGTTGAACGTATACGAGCCGCATAATCGATAAATTACGTACATTAATTTTGCACCTTTATTTTATAACTCTTTTAAAGTTCAACTAATTATTATTAATTATGCGCTCTCGTTTAATTGCGAAAATATATATATATATATATATATATTATAATTATGAAAATTCTAGTGACACCGAAAAAGCGAGTCTGTCTCTTAAAAAATATTTTTGTCGGTATTTCTAAAATTAATTATATCACGTTGAAATTATTTGCATACACATTTCTCGCAGTAATTTATTTAAATTTATTTAAAATCATTTATATTTCTATATATTTTATACATTTATGTTTTATTTGCTATATTTATATTAAATCTCTGCAAATTTCAATTATTATAGTACTTTTTTTACTAGCTTATTTTATCAATAAACAAAATAAGAAAAATTGACAACTAAATTAACTAAAATTATAAAAATTAATTTGCTATAAAATATTTAATTTGTCTTATACAATATAATACTATTGAGGCGATCGTTTTGATTCATTAAATTTGTCGCTCTCTCATGTCATTAAATGAAAGGGCCTTCGCCACAAAATAAATACGGATGAAGTTTCGATAAAGCACGAGTTATCGTCATACCTGCCAGCTGAGTCTGTGCCTTAACAATATATCTGAACGAAGATCGTCGGTCGGAGTAACTAAGTTTGTAACGGCGACGTTTAATGATTTTCCATCTTCCTCTGTGACAGCGACTATCAGATTTCCAATCCGAATACCGGTCTCTCGGTGATATCACCTTTTTCTACATTCGTCCTTCGTTGAAAAAAAAATCAGATAATGAAGATTTTATGATTGGCTTTACGACGCTCAACTCTTCAGCATTTAGTATTTAGTAATTTATGCATGATGTTAATCGTAGGTCCTTCAAAGATCATTATATAAATATCTCTTCCCGAGACATTTATTAAAACGAAACATAAAAAGGAGGACATTTAATACTGAAGAATTTGATTTTTAAATATTTCTTAATAGATTTGAGATAACTTATATGTGACGGTATTACAAGTATATATGTCATATATATGTAGAATAAAAGTCTCAACATATTAGCTATGTATATTTTTATTGCATTATTATAATATTCATAATATATTTTGCAAATATAATATTAGACACGCATATACATATATTGAAAAAAAGATAAAATAATTTAAGGGGATTTAGCATGCCTCAAAATAAGTTTGTCTTAATAAACGGGTTCGCAAATGAGCCATTATTGATATTTGCAATATATCATATAATTTAATTTACCCATATTCACACGAATAAAGTAATAAGAAAAATAATAAAAATTTTAAATAAAAAATAAAGATGATAAAAAGAAATATCCCAAAAAATGTTTCCAAAAATAAAAAATATCGAAAACGATTTATTTGCGGACTCAATGTTTATTGAGGTTTTTTGGCTTGTTTTAGGTATATATACTAAATCTTCTAAAAAAATATTTTATATTTTTTTTTCCAACATCCTGTATGTTTTCAAAGGGTCGTTTTTGAAACGCAAATTTACATTTTCCTTTGCTCTCTTTCACTCTCTTTCTCTTTATTTTACTTTCATGGACACTCACAATAAAAGAAAATAATAAACACTGGACGCAATTCTCGTACATAGTATATCCCTCGCGATGTGGGCGCGGTGCATGCTGACAGGATCAAAAGAGAGCACAGAAAGGTAAAAGTGTTACAAGAGGGATAATCCTATATCCACGTCGCAGCGGATTGAATGCAGTCGACATAAATGCGTGACTGAATCAAAGGAAAAGAGAAAAGAAAGAAACTGTCACGTCGGTTCCATCAGAGATGTTTACACGGACTATTTCTTTTTCAAACATTTCGCTTCCAAGTGTAGTACATAATTGCTCCAATTCGAACATTTTTTCTTATTAGAAAGTAGTGGAAAAAATTTAGGGAAATTGAGAGAGAAAAATACAGTAGTGCATTGATAGGATTGTGTCAATTATAACGAATTGAGTTATATACACTGTAAAAAAGATATGTAAAATTACATTAAAAATATGTAAAATTACATAAATAATAAATGTAAAATTACATGATAAATAATGAAAAGGTAAACATTTCTATTATTTATCGTGTAATTTTACACTTATTATTTATGTAATTTTACATATTTTTGTGCAATATATTACATATTTTTTTACAGTGTATATATATATATATATATGTATGTATGTCCAACGTGATATTATACATATTTTATTGAAATGCGTGAATTATAAATTGGATTACTTACGTTTGTTTTAGCGGAGGAAAATTCATCACCGTCGGCGACAGAATCAGATTACCAGATGATGTAACGATGGGGTACATTATCGAATATCTGTTGAAAAAACAACTCACAGTCGTAGAACAGTTTCACTCGCATCTTGAGCCAATGAAGTTCCTGAATAAGGATACCTTTCACGAACAGGTAATTAAGCACAATATGTCGTTCTTTAAATTCTATTTCGAGTGAAAAATTGCACCATCTCTTTTGAAAAAAATTAATTATGAACAAAATTAAATCACTCTTAGATTAAGTAAGATTTTTTATCGTGAAATTTCGCGAATTTTTGCAAACTTAGATTAAGATAACTTTGTTTCAATGATATTCAATAATAATTTCATGTCCATTATAATTTCAATGGATATTCGCAAAAAAGTAGTCTGTCATGATGCAAGATATAAGTAGCCAAAATTAATGCACGCGACGCATTCTGAGTACATAAGGGTCATGATAAATAGCATGATGATAAATAATGGAAGGATAATAGAATGATTTGAAGCAAACACGATGAATCACAGACCACGCGCACCGAGTGCATCATCTGTTTTATTTTACATAATGTAATAGCTATTTATTTAATCGTATAGTTTCCGTTTATTATAAGTTCTCAGACTATATATCATAATAGGAGCAATCACAAGCATATAAAAATACATGTCCTATCGTCGACGTCAGGTATTAACTAAATTGCCTCATATGCATTTCTTATTCTCCTTTGCATATCATTACATACAGTAAATATTTTGTTTGAAAAATAAAAAATCTATTTAACATGTTCATTATTTAATAATCGATGTAAACATTTTTATCACACACACATAATTACATTAGATGCGAATCAGAATCTCTTTCTAATAAGATACCTTTTTCTAATAAGATCATTTCTCGACATGTGTGTATCACATAAACAATTTTTATCAAAAATTATTATTTGATTTTTAAATTTTTCATTTGTGATATTACAATAAAGACTATGAATTATTTATAAATTGTTCGTCAAAGTGTTGTAATATATGCGTTAAGCTCGAGTTACAAGGTATGTGAGTGATCGCATGGTCGGCGAAAACATGCGTGATGTTGTGCAAAACGTTGGCACAAAAAGTATTTTCTTTCACGACCAGCATTATGCTTTAGGGTCTCGGATTTCGCAGAATATACGTGGACAAAATGAGAGTGCGCATATGCATATGCGATGCGTCAAAATAAATGAAGTCACTTTCGACATTGCTCGGTTTCTGATATACAATCCTCTGCCGAGGAAATTAAAGATCTTTGAATTAAAATCTTTTTTGCATTTTATTTGTTCTAGGTTTCTTTTAGTTATTCCAAGGGACCTAGAGATGAATGGAATATCCTGAAGATAGACGGTTTTGACATGAAGGACGACCCAAAGAGGTAAAGCATTTTGTTTCATATTATATATTGCTTTATAATTTTATTTCTTTTTTTATTTCGGATATTTTTCCATTTGTAGGAGAATATTTTTTGCCTGTAATATTTGATTTATTTGTGAATTTTGAACGGTGCCGCTAGTGTTATTGCAAAAACACTATCGGTATTTAGATCGAGAGTGTTTTTGCAATAACACTATCGGCGCCGTTCGAAATTTAGATGTGCATTTTCACATTTAAATTGAATCATTTTCGTGGCGGAACGCGGGAAGTTCTGTCTGCAATCTTCAATTTCCTGTTTCTTTGAATCCTCTTCCCTGACGCAACATTGCATCAAAGCCTCAATTACTTCTATAATTGCCACCTTCACCTAGAGTGCTCGCGTAGAATGCCGGTTTGGACACCAGAAGAAATTCTTTAAGAGAAATAACTAAATTAAAGAATATTTTTATAATATTTGTACGAAGATAAATATAATACTGCAAAATATCGTGACATTTATTTTACATTTTTTGCAACAATTTTTTACACATTGGTTAAAGATTATATTTTTATTCGAAATATTATATATGATTAATTAATTAGATATTAATTAAATTAAGGAATGTACAGATTAAGAAATGTTGTCCTTAGTTTTCAGATGTCTTTAATATAAAATTTAAAAATAAGTGAAATATATATTAAATATATAAAGCACGTAAAAAATTATTTAAATTTACACGATTGATGTATGTCATTTCAGAAGCATAATAATTCGAATAATAGATGCGGTTTCATCTTGAATAATTCAACTCTTTATATACGCGCGAGTATAAAATGACATTTTGCGAAATGACACGTGCAGTCTACGTGACGTTAAGTGTAAACATTTGTAATTAGCATTCTCATTATTTAACAATGCGAAATATTTCCTGACGTTTTCTTTCGTGTAATTGGCATCAGTGAAAGACGGAAGGGAGATGAATAATTACGCGTCATTGCAATGTGTCTTGTAAGTTTTAATTGACTTAATAATAATTGCGATTTTTACGAACCTCTCTTTCCTTCACTGTTTCTGTTTCATATTTCTGACGAGAAAAATGGCTCATTTCCTATTAATGCAAATTTTTGCACCGCTCGCCACGAATATCTTTTCAGATTATTTATTTAGCATTGCAAGGGAAGAGCAAAGTTTTGCGTTTTCGAATATTAATGATTAAGAAAATATTACAGTCAAGTCGCTGCTAGTTAAGTAGGTATATCCGATGGCTTGTTTATATCGAGAGGGCACGTATTACGGATATTAAATCGTATTTTCTTTCCTTTTGTTATATTCTTCATGGATGACGTTTTATTAAAAGTTTATATTACGCAAGTTTGCCACATTGATCTTATTGATCATAATTTGCAAGTGGCTTTCATAGTCTGTCGGATTTTCAATATGCGGATTGAAGTATCTTGCATTATAATTTAATTTATTCTTTTTCATAGACTATATAAAATATCCGTAAATTCTTTGATTTTTTTTCAATGTATCGAGACTTATCCATATTTATTATTGCAAAAGGTATCTAGATTTTAATTCCAAAAATAACAATGCAAATGTATATTATTAAATATTTTTTTGCATCAAATTTGCTAACTTTGATTCTGTCGCATATTTCCAATTTTGAATTACGTTATTAGGCAACAGCCTTTTAACACGTAACTATACTTTTTTGTTCCAGATTCAGGTCCATTCACTGTCATCTGTTTCCTCATGTTCCTTATTGTCCGCACAGATGATACAAGATCGCGCGGCAAATGTAAAAATAAAAAAAGTCGAACTTACTGATCTTTTGTTGTGTTAGAAAAAACATGGGGAGAAAACGTAAGTTCTCGTTAAAGAGGATGAGAGCAGAGAGTATTTCCTGATTGCATACAGAGAGGAAACATGAAAGGTCAACATACGGTAAGGAGCATAACTTAATTAATATCGATATTTTAAGAAAAAAAATTATTAAAATTATTCTTATTCTTTAGATATATATATATAATACATGTACGAAGAAAATTATTCTTCTATATGTATATATATATATATATATATATATAATAAAAAATAGAAAAATGAACAATATTAACTATATCAAAGTTTAGTCGATTGCATATATTAAAAAATACTCTGAAATATAAATATACTCTTATACGCAGAGAATATATGCGTAATAAAAATAATGAAATATTCAGTAAAAGAATGAACAATATAAACACGAGAAGAAATTTTTTAATTTTTATTGGTATATTGCATCGATTTTGATAATAATAATTTTTCTTTCTTATAAAATATATTATTTTACACACATTCATATATAAATTGTTAGGCTCCTTATTTGTTGATTAGTGACTACAATATGATTGGAAAAACGCGCGATGAGAATTTTGGTTTGTAAATTCTCTTGTTATTCTGAGCTTGTTATATATATGTTACTTCTTTTTGTCTTTTAAAATATTTGTATAAAGTTGTACATATACATATAGGTAATTATTTCTTCGATTTGTTCTAATAGTTTTTGTGCAGTGCAAGCAAAATTGCCAGAGTTGACATTTTTAAAAATTAATATATATATATATATATAATATATATTATTCAATATATATTATCTATATAATGTTTTATATAAGTAATATTTATATACTTCTATTAATATTTACATATTTATATGCACAAAGTGAGCAAAAGAAAATATGGAAAGTGAAAAAAGGTTAAAGAGGAGCACACGACGAAATAATGACAGATGTCACATGGCATTTCTGTTTTTCCACGTACTATATAATGTAACTTGCACTAGCAAGCGTGTAGGCGTATATATTAACAGCTGCATCTGTGCAATACGATACATGTAATTGTAATTCGCTGACAGTTTCGTCAACGCGAAATGGAATTAAGCTAGTCCCTCGCAGAATGACAGATAGCAGTATATAATGTGATATTTAGCGCGCGCGAATTTTTATATGTACATGTATATCTTTTAAATGTCTCTTCTTTTCATAGGATTTTACATCGTTAATTTTTTACGATGCTATAAAAAAATATTTATATGCGATATGTCGAAATATGTGTGCAATATGGAATATATATGAGATACGTTTATTTTCAAAGTTGTGTGAGTTATTCTTGAAATTTTAAGAATTATTAGTGAAATGTATATATGTCGAAAAATTATCGCAATTAGACTTACACTATTTTGAAAATGAACTATTCATATTATTATTGATTGCTTTGAACGAATTTGGTAATTAATTTGAGAAGAGCGCGAGGGAAGTCTTATCATTAAATAGGTGGGATCTCAATGTATATTTATCAATAAGATGTATCGCGTTACATGTGTATTACAATTACACATGTAACGTGATACATGGAAGGAACGCGCGAAAGCTATATATAATGACGTCGACGTTGTTACTTCGATATAATAACGACATATTGAATTGTACGATATTGATTATATGCTGTGCGATTATGTTTTATAATAGATTATGTATATGCACAATGTGATTACAGGATTTTTGATGTTGATCTTGGCCCGTCACACCTGCATCCTTCAATCTCCACAACGTTTTACGTCACCGTAAAAAAATATTTAATACGCCATTTCCACATTTTTCCTATTTATTTAACGCATTTTCATCTTTTCAGAGCTATTTAGTTGCAATTACAATTTTTAGTATTATTATACAATTTCCATCTTTTTGCAGTTATTTATGAAATTATTACATTTAAAGATATAAATTATTGTGTTATTATATCGGACTTTAGATTTTATTCAATACATTTATTTATAAATTTGATACATATTATTTACATAACAAAAGCTTTAAAGCATTAAATTTTCTCTTTCAGATCAGATTTTCAATCATATTTTATCAATTAATATTAAATAATAAATTTAACGACGCGAGTCCTATAAAGCAGTCGTCGAGTTTTAGTTCAACGGAAAGAGACAACTGACCTAATATCGTCAAATTAATATTTATTGATGGATACAATGATGTATAAGGTACTTTCGAAATACCCTCATCTGTTATAGTCAACCTGAAGCAAGGCTGCTGGTCGATAAACTAGACCGCTGTCGCTGTCTTCAGGATACAAGAGCGAGCAGTGACAATTAGCAACAGCCAGTACGAGTTGATCCTCCTCTCGTGATAATTGTTCTATTTCATCGCATCAATAATACCAATAAAAGCGCGCGCATTAATGATTAATTATTGCATTTTCTTAGCAAATGATACGATCGATCAAGATTATCGTGTAATGATGATTAACAAACATTGACAGTTGAGTTATATCAACGGTAAGTAACTATAATTGAGTCGGAAATTTATTATCGAGTCAATTAATTACGCATTTGAATTGTTCCGCGAGCGATATAAGCGAGATATTTAAATGATATATATATATATTCATCTTTTTCTATCTTGATTATGTAACAGATTCAGAGAGATTCACAATTAATCTTCATAATATTTGTCAATTTATTATTTTGACATAATGATTGCGAAAGAGAAACGAAATAAGAGTCATAATATATTGATTTACGAGACACGATTATAATTATACAAAAAAAGATTTGTAATAGGATATAATAGATATAATTTTTTTAGCAATAAGGATCTTCATGCAAATTTCACGATTTATATTTCTATATGAAAATATGTCGCATTTTTACACCTTAGATTTGCCGAAGCGTATTTAGTTAAAATCGATATGCGGCACATAAATATACAATACTTTGCCGATTACAATAGTTTGCCGAGCATCAGTAATTTTGAATTCAGATATTTACGATATTCCTGCGGCGAATACGAATGCACGGAGAAAACGATTGCGGCAAGAACTCGATCTGGACTCTGCCATTAATTTAACGATACATTGCTCTCGGCACCATGGTTTATTCAATGTTGCATTTGCGATCTCATATTTTAAATCTCAAATTTCCCATGTAGAGAGCCTGCCTTTCCTCTTTTTATTCCCTCGCGCGGTCACTCGATATTCCGCCTTCGCTCGCATCGCAAATACGGAGATGGTCTAAATATCGGATGGATACAACGAGAGAAAAAGCGGGTGAGGATCAGGTCGGCCGAGGGCGAAAAAAATTCAGGGAGAGAGAAGGGGATGAAACGATCCCTAAGACGGTTAAACTGGAGGGTTAAAAGCTACGTGTGTCGAAAAAAAAAAAAGCGCGATACGATATGGCACTTTCATATCGGTTCACCCTCGTTCACGGAAGGCTCGTCTTCTCTCTCGGGGATAGAAGCAGAAATATTTCGCTTCTCGCATTGCATAAAGATTCTCAATTGCACCGTGCTGCACCGCGCTAGGAATTGCAAGCCGATATACATATATTGCGGGATGCATCTTATATATATATTTCTCTCTTTCCATCCTTTTTTCTCCTTTCTCGCTCGTTCCTGTCTCGTTTCGTTTCGTTGTGTAGCCAGTCTCGTCGCGAGACGGTGAAGGAAAGTTTTCCAATAAAAGATGTTTATGCCGACTTTCACCTGCGGATCTTCCTCGCAGTCGGGATATTTTATTGTGTGAGTGGACGTGTCATATAAAGTTTTTTTTTTTTTTTTTTTATTCGTTATGAAATATTGTTCTTGGACGTGACTCGACGAATTACAATTAGAAAATCGATCTCGTTTATTCTTAAGGAATTTTGGTATCTTTTTTTTCTCTTTTTCTTGTTTAATATTGATTTGATGCAGTTGTAATAAATTTATCGTATAAAAAGTTTTGCTCGCGTTACGCAAGACGCGAATGATTTTTAATTCATTTTGATTTTAATTAAAATCAAAATTTAATTTAATTAAAGTTTAACACGTTGTAACATGACAGTAGATATATTGACGTTATAATTCGTCGCATTGTTAGTCAGACATTTAGAACAATTGACGTTCGGGTTTTCGATTTTAATTAAAATATGATAAAATAACTTGAATATATATAACACAATAATTTTATTGCTTATATATATTTAGTGTGTGTGTGTGTGTGTGTGACTTATCATAATCGACGAAAAATAGTTCCCCGACAGTGAGTTGAATTATGACATTAATTAAGAAATTTAACGCATTGCAATTGCAATGTATTCGAGCGTTAATCGTATTTTTTGCGATTCTCTGCAAAGATATATACGAGAGAGATATAGAAACTTCGGCGTCATTGCATGTCGGGGTTGCGGTATAAAAAGTCGACCGCATGGCAGTATCGAAATTTAATAACCGGCATTCGGCCGCCTCGTCGACGTATTCTCGATATCGGTGGACAAGCTAGCACCCAGAAATTACACCGGGGGACGTTGAATACCGCGAGTTGAACCAAAAAGCAAAAAGAAAAAAAAAAAAAATAAACGGGCAGTCGTAAAGGTAACGATAGCCGGATTTATTAGCGCGTGGATCGCGGTTTTCACAATTTCTTCTTTTTTTCTTTTCCTATTTATCTTTCATGTCGGCGCGCATTGGCCGCTCTTTTTCCCAGCGAGATCTCATTCACGAAAAACCGCGGTGTTTCAGTTGAACCGGGAATGACGTAAAAGCGTAGCAGGGTGGGGGTTTGCACCCTGGGGCGGCAATGACGTAAGAACAGGATCGAGTTATTACTACTTTGGACCCACGACTGAATCAAGAAATGCTTTAATGACATTCGAATCAAAATGGAGCACAGATTTCTAAAGCGCAAGGAATACAATTATTAATTATATATATTCTTATTATATTATTATACAATTAGTTTTAATATTTTAGTAATTATTATTGAAAAGAATATTAAAACTAATTGTGTATAAGAATATACAATAATAATATATAATAAGAACATATTGTATATAATTAATAATTGTATTCCTTGTGCTTTAGGAAAATATTATATTCTTATACAATTAGTTTTAATATTTTAGTAATTATTATTGAAAAGAATAATTACTAAAATATTAAAACTAATTGTATAAGAATAGAATATAATTAATAATTGTATTCCTTGTGCATTAGAAAATCTGTGCTCTATTTTGATTCGAATAATATGCAGCAGAGAAAAAAGAGAAATTAATGAAAACAAAAAAAATATTAAAGAGGAAAGTCAATGTGTTTCCATCAAGACAATTCTATATTATTATTATTAATATTATTATCTGGATATTAATAGCATTATTGTTTTGCCTCTATTTTTTTTCTTTACACATAAAATGTAGAAATTATTGAGGTGAAATATTTTTTAACAAGATGTACAATTTTATAGAGAAACATAGGAACTCTCTTTGCGTTCGAACGACTTATTCCCATGACGCAAATTAGAAAAATAATATCCTGATATAAATGTTTATCTTTTACCAATATAAATTTTCATGAACTACATTAGATTTAACTTGGAGTAGAGTTCAAGAAATGCAAACGATTCGAAATGCATGATAAAGTAATTTGAAGTTACATGAAAGTATATAAAAAACAGATATATTTCAAGTCGCTGAAAACAATGTAAGATTCGGACTTAAAAGTTCGAATTTGAGTCACGTTGGACAAAGAGAAAATTTCCAATCATCAATTTGTCACGTTCGAAATTCGAGAAGTTCGTCCGCATTGAAAGCTCATTGCAAGCTCACTATTCGTACGTCACTGAAACGGAGAAACGTAGATGGGTACATACAAAATAGGGCAATGCGCGGGGTTGTCCAAGTCGCATGTAGGTCGCATTATCAGAGTGGCGACCTAGTTTGGTCCTTCCCATCCTTTCGCTGCACCTTCTCTACGCCAAAACATCCCTGAAACCAACGCCCCATGTCGTGTCACGTCCGGGCGTACACAAATCTCTAAATGTATTTTCACGCTACATAATAAAACGCGCGAAACACACATTTTTGAGATATGTACATATGAAAAAATTGCATTTTTTAAGGAGTTTGACATTGGCCGTAAGTACATGTGAAAATGACGGAAATGCGAGAGAGAGAGAAAGCATCTATCGATATTCGATGGATTTATTACAGATCCGATTTACTCTCCCGGTCGAATCCGATTATTAGCGAATTGTTTATATTTCATTCATATCGAAGCCAGACAATCGAGTACGCGAAGGTAGAATCGATTACACGAAATGAAAATATCTCGTGCGCGAGACGATTTTCGCTTATGAAAATTTCATTCAATCGAGTGCCATGAAAAAATACTTAAAAAATTTTACAAAGCTCTATAGAAATATGAAATAAATATTAAAGCTCTTACACATTTTTACTTTAAGATATTAAAATTATCGCGGATGTTGTAGAGAATAATAATAAATGATCGGTCGATTTCTATACGGATATTTTCTTTTCAGCAGAAATTTATTCGCTGCAGAAACCGCGTTTTTTCGTGAATTATTTGCGAAAAATTTATGTTAAAGAACATGATAAATTATTAAATCAGCAGACAGTTTGCGGGGACGCATACGAGATTGCAATCTTTTATTCTTTAAATATTTTATTTACAGACAAGTCACTATCTTCTGCATTGATCAATGTTTAATGCATTTGACATACTTTTATACCGCAAGTACAGACTCTGATTTTTTTCGGTTGATTTTTTGTCTGGCCTCTGTTAATTACAATAATCTGATTAAATGAAAATAATTTGATGGAAATAAAAATAACTTATTCTCAATGAATAAAAAATGCTAAATATTAATCAGCTTTAAGATAATATTTTAATTCTCTTACACAGTTTTTTAATCATTATCTCCGTACTTCTGATATGTTCACGCTGCGCTGCAAATACTTTTTCGTTGATTTTAAATTTTTTATCAACTAATAAAGAATTTAATTTCATTTAAATATAATAATGCAATAGCAGGAAGCGAAAATTTTGCGCGATTTTGTTGAATCTCACATGTTTCGATCTCTTTTTAACTTATCGCGTAGCGAAAAGGAATTGAATTAGTATTGTGTTTTGAGCAAAATAGGTCACTTGGATTCTAACGTTGCCAATATGAAAAATTTCATTTCCGGCTTTTTTCGCATCTTTTATCAAATATGTTCTTATTTTTTTTTTGTATGTGCCTCGATAACTGAAGTGAAAAGTACGCGCAAATCGGTTATTCACCGTCGTCCTCGTGGCATCGGAATTTCGAGATATATTCGGTGATAAAATGCGAAAGGTCTTTGTAACGGGGTGTAAACGTGAACGACCACCAACAAAACCGAATAGGACACCCTCTTTTTACTTGCAAACGAGGTGGCGACGCTGGTCCTCGAAACTGAAACGGGATACTGAGATCCGCCTCTGCCAGGAATTGACTATCATTGACGTATGTGCGAGAAAAGAGACTGTACTCTTGATAGTATCCCTGATACGGTTAACTCGATTCTCAGTAGCTTAATATAATTATTTGCGTGACGGATAATAATGTATTAAAATATCGAGAACGATATATTTATCGTCGTTTACGGAAGAGCTTAATTAACTGTATACATAAAATAAGTTAATTTTTGCATATAGTAATTTCTGTAATTCATGATTCCGCGAGAAAAATAATTACAAACCTGTATGAGAGATATATGCGAAGCATTTTATAATTATAACTGGAAAATTTAAATCCGCGATATTACGACAGCGTGGAATTTTTAAACGTATGCATCAGCACATCGCTTCTGTTTGACGTCTGTTTCTATTTTCTCGTTTCTTTTTTTTTTTCCAGAGAGAGTTCCTATGTTTCTCTAAAATTTTATATCTTGTTAAAAAATTATTTCACCTCACAATTTCTGCATTTTACCACACAATTTTATGCTTATGTATGTGTGAAGAAAGAAAACAGCGGTAAAACGATAATATTATTAACATAAAGATAATAATAATGTTAATAATGATAATATGGAATTGTCTCGATGGAGACACATTGACTGTTCTCTTTCTAATGTATCTGTTTTTATTAATTTCTTTTTTTTGTGATTATTCCATTTTTTAATTCTGACAGTGAAGTGACGAAATATATTCGAGAGACAAAAATGTTTGCATTATAAAAATAAGTGTTGAAAATTTAAAGAGAATGTGTTTGTATTAAAATGTCTGCAAGTGTTGAAGCAAAAGTAAAAAAGATATATAAATTTCGAACAAATTTTGACAGAATAATTACAGCAATATGTGTATATAAAACACTTATTTCTAAAACTATTTGTTCGATGAAAGAAACATATGGGGTTGTTAGTGGTATCAGAAGACAATGAAATTACTGATACTCAGCAACTAGTTTGGCTCTTTGAGGTGCAAATTGGTGCATCTAACCAACACGTTGACCAATATGGTTTCATAGTTAGATCGATAGCACATTGAAACCAGATAGCAATGAAGATGTTCTCGCGGAGGAGCTAGGAAGACTAAAGGATTAAATGGTGTTTAGAGAGGATCTTCGGTTCATCCGTACATCGGATTTACATTCCGTCATTGATGAAAGTAATATGTATATTCTAGAATTATGCCTTAATACTAATACAGTTATATTTAAAAAATCAGAAATTAATTAATATATGGACTCTTCGTGTTCGAGATAGTATAGTGAAAGTAAACAAAATTTATTTATAATTATTTGTTTGCAATTATATATACGTGTTAGTCTATTAACAAGATAAAAATGATAATATTGTTCTCATTGAATGTGCAACACGGAGAATAAATGTTTGTGGACGCGTTACGTAGCTGATGTACATATTCGAGTTAGTTAAACGAGTAGAAATCGATACTTTGATAAAATTTCAATGTTTAAACTTGTTACTTATTATCATTTATATTGGATCGTATTTATCGATAACGAATCTGTCACGGCATATTTCGAGGACATACATTAATCCTTGCAACATTCATTCTATCGCAGCTTTTTTTTACTAAAAACGTTACAGATTGTGTCTGATCATTTTGCGAGTTAACAGATTTATCAAGCTTCATCACCATCACATTCCATCTTCGGAAAATTGGCAAAAAATAGCGCCGAGTGTGTGTTTAGTCAGCAATCTATTTTCCGAATGAGCAATTTTAGCGTGTTTATTCACTGAAATCTAATATGCGGGTGTGTATTAATTAATTGTCCATCGTTTATAACAGAAATTCTATCCGATAGTCATTCGCTAATAAAGCAAGTGAAGCTCGACGCGTTTTCACGTGATCTCATTTAAATTCAACTACACGTTCGATCGCTCGATTTGCTCGCTCGATTGGTTTCGTGATAATTAATTCATTATACGGATTATTTGTGCAATTATTTGTATGCAAAATATCATTCATCAAATACGAAGCTAAAAGCAGCCTAATAAGACAAATATAAGAATTTTTTTGCATTTTCTCATTTTGACATCAGAGAGAAATATAATCTTGATATTTCAACTTTAATTTCAAGAATTAATCAGTTATTTGATACAACTAAATTATTTAAAAATAAAATAGTATTATTTTAAATAATATGAATCAAATTTCTTTTTTAGAGAAAGTAGCAAATTGCCTCAATTGCACACGATACAAATATTTAAAACTACGTATTCTCATATGTAAAAACTCATATATCATTAATACAGCAAAAAAATGCATATAACGAACATTTTAAATATACTAAAGCGGGATAAAAAAAAGGATAGGGTTCAACAGGGTGCAATTGTATTGTACGATAAAACGCGAACCGAAAGTGGGCGCGATTTTTTGTATGCAAATTATTTGTATGCAAAGTATCATTCATCAAATACGAAGCTAAAAGCAGCCGAATAAAACAAATATAAGAATTTTTTTGCATTTTCTCATTTTGACATCAGAGAGAAATATAATCTTGATATTTCAACTTTAATTTCAAGAATTAATCAGTTATTTGATACAGGTAAATTATTTCAAAATAAAATAGTATTATTTTAAATAATATGAGTCAAATTTCTTTTTTAGAGAAAGTAGCAAATTGCCTTAATTGCACACGATACAAATATTTAAAACTACGTATTCTCATAAGTAAAAACTCATATATCATTAATACAGCAAAAAAATGCATATAACGAACATTTTAAATATACTAAAGCGGGATAAAAAAAAGGATAAGGTTCAACAGGGTGCAATTGTATTGTACGATAAAACGCGAACCGAAAGTGGGCGCGATTTTTTGTATGCAAATTATTTGTATGCAAAGTATCATTTATCAAATACGAAGCTAAAAGCAGCCGAATAAGACAAATATAAGAATTTTTTTGCATTTTCTCATTTTGACATCAGAGAGAAATATAATCTTGATATTTCAACTTTAATTTCAAGAATTAATCAGTTATTTGATACAGGTAAATTATTTCAAAATAAAATAGTATTATTTTAAATAATATGAATCAAATTTCTTTTTTAGAGAAAGTAGCAAATTGCCTTAATTGCACACGATACAAATATTTAAAACTACGTATTCTCATAAGTAAAAACTCATATATCATTAATACAGCAAAAAAATGCATATAACGAACATTTTAAATATACTAAAGCGGGATAAAAAAAAGGATAGGGTTCAACAGGGTGCAATTGTATTGTACGATAAAACGCGAACCGAAAGTGGGCGCGATTTTTTGTATGCAAATTATTTGTATGCAAAGTATCATTCATCAAATACGAAGCTAAAAGCAGCCGAATAAGACAAATATAAGAATTTTTTTGCATTTTCTCATTTTGACATCAGAGAAAAATATAATCTTGATATTTCAACTTTAATTTCAAGAATTAATCAGTTATTTGATACAGGTAAATTATTTCAAAATAAAATAGTATTATTTTAAATAATATGAGTCAAATTTCTTTTTTAGAGAAAGTAGCAAATTGCCTTAATTGCACACGATACAAATATTTAAAACTACGTATTCTCATAAGTAAAAACTCATATATCATTAATACAGCAAAAAAATGCATAAAACAAACATTTTAAATATACTAAAGCGGGATAAAAAAAGGATAGGGTTCAACAGGGTGCAATTGTATTGTACGATAAAACGCGAACCGAAAGTGGGCGCGATTTTTTGTATGCAAATTATTTGTATGCAAAGTATCATTCATCAAATACGAAGCTAAAAGCAGCCGAATAAGACAAATATAAGAATTTTTTTGCATTTTCTCATTTTGACATCAGAGAGAAATATAATCTTGATATTTCAACTTTAATTTCAAGAATTAATCAGTTATTTGATACAGGTAAATTATTTCAAAATAAAATAGTATTATTTTAAATAATATGAATCAAATTTCTTTTTTAGAGAAAGTAGCAAATTGCCTCAATTGCACACGATACAAATATTTAAAACTATACGTATTCCCATAAGTAAAAACTCATATATCATTAATACAGCAAAAAAATGCATAAAACGAACATTTTAAATATACTAAAGCGGGATAAAAAAAAAGGATAGGGTTCAACAGGGTGCAATTGTATTGTACGATAAAACGCGAACCGAAAGTGGGCGCGATTTTAATCTAGCGCGCACTTTGGAGACCGAAAGTGAAATATTCCGCTTCTTTTACACCGCGAGGTTGCAATCGGGCGATGCATTTAGCGGAAGGGAACCCCATATCGGAGCTGCCGCGTTACACGAGATATTTGGCTTCGTTTCTACCTCTCCTTCTTTACGCTCCATTTCGCTGCCACTTTAGCGGAGAAACGTATTAAGTCGGGAAATGAAGGTTGTAAAGTCCCGGGTAGCTTTTTACCGCGACAATCACACTCGGCAGGAAGTTTCGCGCTCAGTTCTTCGAGCGATTGAACGCACAAGTGTGGGAACTTATTCGTCTCGCAATAGCGCGACTTGTCAACCTCTCCGAGCGGAATGTCTCTTAATGTCTCTCTCTTGCTCTCTCCGGAGAAACTTGTATCAATATATGTATATGTTAAGAGAGAAACGTATTTCCTCAAAATTACTTTCTATTTCGATTCGAAGATTCGATGTAGAAACAATAGTTTGAATTGCACAAAATACTCAGTTAGCTTACTTACACAGTTGTAGAAGGATGAGATTGCGAGAGAGCTATTTTTTGATTTATATTTTGCAAATTAATAAAAAATATATTAAAGATCAATAATGGATGTCTTTCCTCTCCATCTTCTATTTTTAACAGCTAATAAATATAATGATAAAGTCACGAACTAATATTTAAATTAATATTTAACAACGTCAAGAGGAAAATAATGCTTCCAATTTATTATTAAATAATGATTATAGAGTTATCTTTCATGTACCTATACACAGAGAGAATTTCTCTTAGAATTTTCTCTTAGAATTTATTCTGATGTTAATAGTTTTGATTATGCTAAATATTAATCAGAGAAAATTCTTCCAACACCATATTGTTCCATACGATTACCATGGGTTTCGGGATAAATTCTAAGAGAAAATTCTAAGAGAAATTCTCTCTGTGTATAGTTATATGAAAGATAACTCTATAATCATTATTTAATAATAAATTGGAAGCATTATTTTCCTCTTGATGCTGTTAAATATTAATTTAAATATTAGTTCGTGACTCTATCATTATATTTATTAGCTGTTAAAAATAAAAGATGGAGAGGAAAGACATCCATTATTGGTCTTTAATATATTTTTTATTAATTCGCAAAATATAAATAAAAAAATAGTTCTCTCGCAATCTCATCCCTCTACAACTCATGATAGTACGGTAATGATGTCTTGACACGAAAAGCCCGCATTGCTTTCTGATCACGTCATTACTCGCAATGATTGCCTGACACGAAAAGCCCAAACTAATCCCACTATCGTGATCTAACGATGCTCCAGCTACTCTGCAGGTTTCTTTTTAAAAAAATCATTTTTTGGAACTTCTCGCTTCTTTTCATATTATAACGCATACAATCTTTTTTGTATGTTACATCATTAGTTATTTTACCTCTTGAACAGAGAAATGGGGAGGATTAATGGATTCAATATTTTCGTACAATAAATATTCGTCCGAACGGAATCATTTAATAACGGATTATTTCGGGACATATATAACTTTTTTGTTTAGTCTACATCTACATCATGAATGTTATATTCGGTAAACGATGAAACCTCCCTTCGGTGAAACCCCTCGAAAGTTTGGGGAGCCGAGATTATACGTGGACGCACGTGGTTTTAATCGATTAATAAACGGCATCAGCTCGCACCTGTGTCGCGGTAATTAAAGAGAGGGTAAGTGATTTCCGGCATATACGAGCGGTTGTTCTTTGCGAGCAGATTCGTAATATTTCCCCGTAAACGCTATTAACGCGCACGATTTTACATCCGCGAAATTATATCGGAACGTAATGTTTTTATACCGAACGTCGGAATGTAATTTTAATGAGTCGAATTAACGAGAGAATCTCGTTACGATTTTTTCGATGTCTCGTATTTTCTATATTTCCGATATTATCGGAGAATGGGCTTATACCGGTACAACGAAATATCTTGGAGGGGGAAAAAGCCTCTTTCCGCTTCGTTAATTTATTCTACAACGAAATTTTGTATAAATTATTCATACAAATCAATAGAATAAGGCCGCAAAAATATATATGCGATACAAATGCGTGATTAAATCAATATTTCCCTCATTTCACAGCGCGTTACATTCAGTGATGGGTGAGATACATTTAAAATGTATCTCGATACGTGTAAAAAAATATATCTAGATACAGATGCTCAGATACTTTATTCGTTAGTCTTAACACGTAAAAAATGCCTCAAAGATATCGTCACTCAAACTATTTCGCCATGGTACTAAAATTTGACCAATGCTTAATAATCGCTCAACCGGTGTTGATGACGATATGTTGATAACTTGCAGTCTTGATTTTTTTTAAATTTAAAGAATTGGGCTATTCAAAATATATGTGAAAATGTATCTGCAAATGTATCTGAAAAAAGCAATTCAGATACCATGTTTTGTATCTAGATACAGATATAGATACTTCAATTTTATAATATATCTCAAATACAGACTTAGATGCACAAAATGTATCTAGATACTACACAGAGAGAATTTTCTCTTAGAATTTACCCTGAAAATCATGGTAATCGTGAACAATATGCTATTGGAAGAATTGTATAAGACTTAGTATTTTACCACAATAAAAATATTAATATCTAACACAATAAGATATAAAATACACTCGATTAATTTTACTACGTATTTATTAATAATAAGAATATTTTTAAGTCAGCTCCTTAATTTTTAAAACCGCAATCTACACTTCATTCATCTCGACCAATAGAGCCAAACGCGATGTTATTGCGACAATTAAGAAAGAAAGAAAATTTGGAAACTAAGAAATTTGAATCCTATGGTTGGGATTCGATTCCCGATTCAGCCGACTTTCGGATCAATATTTTTCTCGCCTATTTCTTTACAGGGGATGTTAAGAGAAAGGAACAAGGAGAATTTCTGAGATCCCAACCATAGAATTCAAATTCCTTAGTTTCCAAATTTTCTTTCTTTCTCAATTGTCGCAATAACATCGCGTTTGGCTCTATTGGTCGAGATGAATAAAGTGTAGATTGTGTATTTATTAATATTTTTTATTGTGGTAAATATTAATCAGAAAAACTCTTATAAGATTCTTCCAATACCACATTGTCCGCGATTACCATGATTTTCAAAGTAAATTCAAAGAAAAAAATTCTCTCCGCGTACTCAACACTGGTTACATTTAAACCGATCACCATCTGGAGCCTTTTTCGCGCAATCACACACTATAAGAGGCTCTTTCTCTCTCTCTCTCTCTCTCTTGATACATATATTATTAATTCCACATCACTTTCGCACACGACGTGCGATTCTGCGGATGGTCTCGCGGCCGGGGCCCGTCACTACATCCCCCACCGTGGGATTTCGGTTCTGCTAAGCATGTTGACAACGTGTAGCAGCGCGCGTTGGATGCTGCGGCCTGCGGACCGCGCGCACTGATCAATATGGAGGGGAGCCTGGTCGAAGCTGGGCGGGAGGGTAGTTTCAGGGGATGCAAGAGAGGGCTTGCGTCGGCGGTGGTGGTGGTGGTCCCGGCGACGACGACGTCGGCTACGCCGAAGGTCGATTTGCTGATGGTGGTGGTGGCGGCGCGGCAGAATGTGAGAACCGCGAAAGGAGAAACGAGGCTCTCGCGGCCTTACCGCGCGCAGCTTTAGCGTGAGAGAGAGACGGATCGGCCGTAGAGAGGGATGGCTCGACGTACGTACGTACGTGGCGAGAGACGGCTCAGTACGTACCGCGACGTGGACGCGTCCGTACCGCGCACTCTCCGGCACCGACTCTACCCTTAACTGGGTCAACCCCTCATACGGGATCCTCTGTGCATTAGCCCCACGAGGGAGAGGACGACCTCGGCAGTAGCAGCGCGCCCGCGACCAAAGAACACTCTGCCGTTTCTCCTCTTTTCTTTCCGAGTTCTCCAAGGAAAATCGCCTAGTTCGTATACTGGAAATTTACGGTACTCGTGTCCTCGAATCGGGATAAATTTGCCAACTTTGCGGAAGAACTAAATTCTCCCACTTTGTGTTTAAGCGAATAGTCGAGGGGTGACACGCTGGGAGTTTTTAACGGGAAGCACCTTAAAATCACTTCGACGATGGGATTTATCGATAATCTATAAGTAGATTTGCAAAAGGCTCGTCAGAATAATTTCGCGGACATGATTTACGGATCGAACCTAATTAACATGAATTTTCATAAAGACCCTTTCCTCGGGGGTTCGAGCTTTATCGACAGCTTCGACAGCTCGCTTGACAACAGGATCTTCACGTCTACTCTTTCGTCGATCATCGTCTGTATCATAGACGGATCGCGAAAGAGAATCGCTCTATTTTTAAGTTCTCTCTCTCTCTTCTCTCCGAGAGGAGATCTCGTTCCTCCAAAATGTCAGGTAGATAGTGCGACGATAATCGTGTCGACGAAGCGCGACGGATTATTTCGAGTGACGTGCCCGCGGAAATGGAGTCTCTCGCGAGTGCTCGCATTACAATATCGCGCTCTGACGTCTGTCGTTGGCGCTACGTTCGTTCGTCTGCAACCAGGTCAAGTGTGCCCGCACCACCACCGCTGCCTGACCTTCACGGGATTCGGGATCTTTTTTAACCCCGCCGCGCCGGTTGAAGCGCGCCACATTAACCACCGTAATGACGTGACGTTTCGCCAGGTGACATCATAGCGATTTCGGGCAGTCACCCCCGTATAATATTGATTAATGCGCATTTATTCAGGTTTTTCCCCGATTTCTTCTACGTCTATAATAACAGCGACAAATGATTAAAATTGCTCGACTTTTTTAATTTGTCGGAATTTTCTTCAGAACTTTTCTCCGCTAAAATGATTCAAAAGACTTTTTCTATTTCTTGCAATATAACATATAGAAGATCACTAGGAATCCGTGCTGCGAATAACGCGAGCGTTATAAATAGTGTTTATCGAGTCGTGACACATCGCGGTATGCTTGAAAAATTCACAAAATTGTCTCGCGGTTTCTCCAGGAGATCTCGGAGCTTCCGAGGTAGATCATAGCATCAGAGGAGCTGTCTTTTATCCGTACATGTTAATCTCTTCGGAGAAATAGCCGGTGCTTCCTACGAGGGTCTCCAAGGATCTCGCTTTATTCCGAGACGCGACGTCGCGGTTCGGAGGACTCGAAGGTCGTCTCAGACATCCCTCGCTAACGCATTCTCTCTTCAGGATCGCGTGCGACTACGTATTTCCGTCGGGAGCATCGTCCGGGAAGATATTTCCGCGCTCGTTTCCAAAAAGAGAGAAAGAGAGAGAGAGGGTAGTAATCTCTGGAGATATGCTTCGGGTAACGGGATACGTTACAGGTCGTGTAAAGTTCTCGTTCATTCTGCCGCGAATCCTTCGATCCACTTCGAGTAGCGTCGTCCACCCAGGATCCTCTCGTAGGGTGTAGGAGCGATAATCCGGCTCCCGAAGAGAGGATCTTTTGAGTAGCGCGATGAAGCGTATAACGCTACTGTAGGAGGGAATTATTAATGATTTGTCGAAAGCGATCGAAGTGACACGCTTGCTAATTGACCGATCAAATTTCACAGCCCGTTTTACTACCTTTTTTCGCCATTTCTAAAGCGCTCGCGCGACTGCTATTCATCACGAGCCTGTATAAAGACCACATTAACGGGAAGTTATACGCTCGATGAACGTATTAATGTTGCTGTTGAAATTTGGGAAATTCAAAGGCGTGTTTTACGCTTTGAATGATTAAACGAGTATTTTTAAAAATAAGTTCGTATTTATATATTATAGTACATAATTAAATTACACGGTCGAATTTTATTTTTATTTTCGTGAATTATATATATCTTCTCGTGTTCACCGTGTGCCATGCATGTTACGGAAACGCGATCGATCGACTTGTACAGGAATATAAACAAAGTGTGAATGCACGCAAATGTGTCGATCGAAGAGGATACATTGGTCTTTATCGAACTTGGCATTTCTTTCAGACGGCAATGAGTCCACTTGTCTGCCGTCGATCAAAGAGGGATTTTCCGTGAGAATTCTCACTCTGCGAGAGCTTCACTTTGAACTCTGAATCCTTTCGAGGACTCGTTGCTGAAAACAGTCATCATTCTTTCTCGACTCTCCTTCGAGACATATTTCACCCGTTATATTCGCTATTATCGATTTCTAAATATTGAATATGGATATTTCTGAATGCATTTTTTATATATACCTCGGAAGTAAATGGCTCTTTGAGTGGATACGACACATTGTATTATTCTTATTTTGATTGTGACGCTACATAACATAAATAATAAATAATAATTTTAAATGTGATTTTAATAATACATTTCCGGATATACTTGTGAATTCAAAATCATTAATTCGCATAATAAATATTTCCCTCGCTTTCTCGACCGATTAATACAATCATTTGTCAAAAATAATTAAATTTATAAATATATTTATAAATATCCATAGATGTAAATTATATTTGAAGCAATAATTTATTTTGATCTGTGAATAATAATTGTAAATGCTCTCATTTTACGTGATCCGTGAAAATTTCACGTGATTATATTTGTTATAAATAACGCGCGACACTCGGTGTACACAAGTTTACCTTCCATACGTAGAGAGAATTTTTCGTAAATATTTTTTTTGATGTCGGGCAAAAATATCGAAAATACATATATATATATAACCATACGCGATCGACGAGGACGTTACTTATCTATCCTTAATAACAAGCTCGCTGTCGACGTAATAATTGTAATTGAAATCCATGGTTATCGAGGGCGATCATTTTATTAATATGTCCCTATTACTTTTCACGTAGCAACTATACGAGAAAGAAGGGGAGGACTAAAAGATCGAATGAGAGCGTGAGAGCGTGATCGGAATAAAACAGCAAGAGAACACCGGCAGAAAAGTATTAAAGAGGTGCGAGGACGTTGGCTCATCTCTCTTCTCTCTCGAGAGAGAGAAGAGGGCGATTCTCGATATCCCGCTAATAGATAGCGGAGGATAAATGCACGGCGATAAAGGATAACTCGGCATGCCCTGGGATAATATCTTCCGCGAAGAGGGTCTTCTTCGATTTTTCCGGCGAGGCGATAGAACCGATAATGTACGTGGGATAATTGAGAAACTCTTATAAGAGTTCCCCAGTGCGTTTTTCACGTCCTTCAAAAAAGTCTCGAGCGCGAAGAAAGTTGTGAGGATATTTATTTATTTTCACGATAGATATTCCGCCGATATGCGAGTTTCAGTGATATGCTACTAGATATTAGCAGCAGCGATCAGTTGAGTGAGATACCTCCGAAGAATTCCATCGCCGAACATCCTGGGCCATCAAGAATCGAGGGTAATTTTTGCATATGTTGAAAACAATATGTCTTGGAATTTAAGTAATTATTTGTAGAATTATATGTGTAGTCACACAATAATGTGTTCTTATATCTCCGCGAAGATGGATCGTAGATTTTTAGCCTTCGCGACACCGAACATACAATACTTATTCGAAAAACCAATGTACGAACACGTATAAATTTTTATTTTCTTCTTTGCTTCTCCCCTTGGAGACATCGTATTTGGCGGAAAGCTACGTACTCTTTTTCTTCTTGAATGAGAATACATTGTGCAATATAGAGAGATCTAACATATGCATAAGCGAATTTTATCGAGGTGAATTTTACGATTTTCATAAATACATATAATTGAAAAATATCAGAAACATTTTTTATTATATCATATTAATATAATGCATTTTCATTATAATATATCTTTATTATGATAAATATTTTTATTTTGCATTTTTGATTACGTTTCTAAAAATAGATTTATAATCATTAATCTGACCAGACTAGTTAAATATATCAAAAGATTTAAAATCTAAGGTTATTGAGCGTGATTTTACGATTTTCATAAATACATATAATTGAAAAATATCAGAAAAATCTTTTTATTATATCATATTAATATAATGCATTTTCATTATAATATATCTTTATTATAATAAATATTTTTATTTTGCATTTTCGATTACATTTCTAAAAATAGATTTATAATCATTAATCTGACCAGACTAGTTAAATATATCAAAAGATTTAAAATCTAAGGTTATTGAGCGTGATTTTACGATTTTCATAAATACATGTAATTGAAAAATATCAGAAAAATCTTTTTATTATATTATATTAATATAATGCATTTTCATTATAATAAATATTTTTATTTTGCATTTTCGATTACATTTCTAAAAATAGATTTATAATCATTAATCTGACCAGACTAGTTAAATATATCAAAAGATTTAAAATCTAAGGTTATTGAACGTGATTTTACGATTTTCATAAATACATATAATTGAAAAATATCAGAAAAATCTTTTTATTACAATATATCATATTAATATAATGCATTTTCATTATAATATATCTTTATTATAATAAATATTTTTATTTTGCATTTTCGATTACGTTTCTAAAAATAGATTTATAATCATTAATCTGACCAGACTAGTTAAATATATCAAAAAATTAAAAATCTAAGGTTATTGAAAAGATGTGTAGATGCATTTTATTAATGTATATCTCGTCTTTTGCGCGTTCTTCGAGCGAAATATGCTTGATCCGCGATAAATAAATCCGGAACGCGCGACTTTTCAACGAGTTTGATCGCGCAGCGAAAAGTCTGGAGAATTTGTGTGACATTCGGCTAACGTTGGTTTTCGCGATGCGCGATAAGTATCGCGGGGATATGCGAGGAAACCGGAAATTCCCGCAATCTGCGATCCCGCATCGATCCCTTTATTCCCTCTTCCGAGCGGATCCGCTTCTGCGCCCTCTCACTCGTTGTTGTGTGCTGCCGGCTCTGCCATTCTTCAGCGCGCATTCTCTTCCATCAAAAGCCTTTCATTTCTTTCGCTCTTGCATTACATCTGTCGTCATTGTTGTTGGAAAGTAACGATCCGGCGATATATTTGCGCGAGATGTAGATTACGAAATCGACTTGTTCATGTCAAGCTTGATTAATATATTAAATAATAAGAACGTAGATATTTGAGAATCGCCAGACAGAATTTAAAAAAAGGTAAGAATCTTCTCTCGACCGTACTGGCAAATATTATTATTATAAATATTAATTATTAAAAAATATTATTAATATAAATATTAATTTTAAAATTAAAATTATAATTTATTTTTATTTTTACAAATCACTTGATAAGGACTCAAAGAAGGGTCGAAACGTTGTGATTGAATAAATAATATTTGCCAGTACGGTCGAGAGAAGATTCTTACCTTTTTTTAATATATTAAACATTTATTCCAATTTCATTTTAACTTTTTTTTATAATATATATGTCATTTTCATGTGCACTATGTGTAAATATTTTTACACTATTAATATTTTTTTAATTATAAAATATTGTAACGTTATATTTGCAAATGTGTAAATAACAATGATATTCAAGTAATAAATTTGAAAAAATGTGTATCTTTTTCATTATTTATTTAATGATAAAAACGTGCAAGCATTATATTTTTAATATTTGTAATATTTGAACATTTTTATTATTATTTCAATATTTTTGTATGTATTACATGTGCATTTTAATATCATTTATTTGTATGTTCTATTCTATTACGGTGAAAGAACTTACTACCTCATACATGGAAATTTTATCTACAATAAGCTTAGCCATTTGTTTCACCATCAATTCGCTTTTTCTCTTCAGTTTTATTATTTGTCTTGTGCTTTTCTTGTATCGGTCGTCTTCCGTTTCTCTTTCTTCTTCCGTGTACTTTCATCTGAAAATATTCATGGGAGTAAGAAGAGCAGGAGAAGTTATTGTATGCCGTGAAATACTTTTCTAGGATCAGCCACGTTGATCCTTTTACTGCCGGTTCGATAAGTTTCGAACTTTTGCACTTTCCTCGTGAAAATTTCTTCTCTACCATTTCTAAAAATTCTTTCTATATATATTTGAAAATATATCATTATATTTTCAAAGCCAAAGTAATGCTCTCATAAACGCAAAGAGAAGATGATTCTTCATGATCTTTATCGAATGATACTTTTCAATATTTTTTTATATTCATTATAAATACGTTCTTGTATTTTAATTTAATTATTAATTTGTCATTTTAGAGGGATCTAAATACAAGATGTTTAAGTAAAACATGATCATCTAGAAGATTTTTCATGAAAAAATTATTCACGAAGAACTTGCTTTTTCCTCTTTCTTTTCTTACATTTTACAATATTTGCAAAGGAATCTATGGCAAGGAGTAATATGATTACGAATCTTGTTTTCTCGTCTGAAAATATTTTATTTGTCAAATTTCGTTTCCCCTTACGAGCTCCAAGACAAAGGCATATGCTGCAGACAATCGTAGGATTTTCAAGGATCAGTATCGATGATCCTTTTATTTCTAGTTCGATAAATCTCGAGCTTTGGCAGATTCGCCGCGAAATTTCTTCGCAATCGCTATACTGTAAATCTTTCGAACTTTACCTTTTTTCTGGTCTGGGTCACATTCGGATAAGAACAATGGGAGTCGTGTTTGCTCGAATCTTTAGGATCTCGTCCCTTTTTTCGTCGCTTCAAAATACTGTTTCCGCGCGAAAGAAGCTCGATGTACGAAGTAGGGGCAACCTCGGACGTTTTTCCCTTTTGAATTCGATAAATATCCAACTTTTGACATTTTTAGTACACGAAACTTCTTTAGCCCTCTTTAACGCGTGCGTATAAATCGTTTCGACTTTTCTCGATTCGATATCTCCCATTGAAACAACACATCGCGCTTATATACATGTTCGTAAAAGCCGCAGTCTCACTTATTACAGCTTCCTCGCGCAAAATTGTGCTTACGTCAGACGAGGTGTTGCGATATTTTTTTTTTTTTTTTTCATTTCATCTTTCTCACATCTAAACGTGTTTTCGTCGAGCGTTGCAGTTTCGTTCTTAACGGAAAACTTCCCCTCAACAACTCCGCGTTCGGTTTGCTCGATAAATCTCGAGCGTTCGAGCGATAATCCATAAATCTCGCGTCGGCAAACTCTCGTCTGTCAACTTTTCGACATCTTGACCGCAAAGCATCGACGCAGTCTCGCTCGGGAAGAGAGCCGTTTCGGACTTTTCCTCGCTTCGTCTCCTCTCTTTCGGGGTGAAAATATTTTTACAGAGGCCAGAAGTTTTCGAAGCTTCGCGCGCTCTCTCGGCCGGCGTCGTCGCGTCGTCTCGCTCTTGTAACTATCAGTCCGATAAATCTCCAACTTTGGGAAGAAGCCGCCATGTTCCATAAATTTGCCAACCCGTTTTCCCTGTGAACTCTCTCTCTCTCTCTCTCTCATCGTCGCCCGACTTTTCCGTGTCCTGACCGCTGTCTCGTCTATTGTACGTATGATAACGCTGTTCCATGCCGAGTTTATAAACGTGTCTCTTATGGAGTCTCTTCGATGTCTTCTTCCTTTCTTCGTCCCTTCTCGCAAGCTCGATCCCTGCTACAACACGTATATAGTCGAGTATCTAATAAGTTATAAATTAAAAGGCCAACTTAACGAGCTAATTAACCCTTAGTCCCGACGGTTCTTTTCGGCACCTTTAATCCCGACTCATGGGTCGTTTGCGTCTTTGCGTTATTTGGATCAGTAAAAACGCTTTAAAAAAATCTGAAGAAATTCATGGAGCTTCTTGCAACCTTCAACTTGAAGTCCCAATCATAATATTTCGATAAAAATTATTTTTTTATATAGTTTGTTATTAAGAAATGAAGGTACCTAACGGAGGTTTCGAAATTTCGTTTGGGTCGCAAACGACCCATGAGTCGGGACTAAGGGTTAATTAGGTGTTAACAATTTATTCTACGTCATGAAAATAATACAAATAGATAATTAGTAAACGTTTCAACTGTACGACAGTCTTTATCAATACAAATATCGCTTTGCTAACATATCTCTAAATTAAATAATTTGGAAAGACAGAACTTATATCATACATGTAAAATATATAGACTTATAATATGAAAAACGCAGTATAACACATTATAATTGTTGGCTTGCATCCGATTTCTGTAGTTCTTTTTAAATAAACGTCTAATTTTGTAATCCACGATGTAATAATGATATGTAATGAGATCTATGTCGAGTATCTATCGGTTAGTTCTCATCTCAATTTTTTCCCGTCGTATTCGACTGCGGAATCCAGCTTGCTTGGCAGTTTTCGAGGACAAAATTTCCTCGGCATATAAATGCGCCACGACAGCACGAGCAGAAGCGATGCAACCGAACTCGTCTGCGATTCCCGTAACAAGCTCTCTTCCAACGCAGAAAGTGCCGACGTTCACGATGTAAACTTTGCAAAAAAGTTTGCACATTGTATTTTATGTATACGAGCTGCTATATATGCGCGGCGAGTCGCCGTAAAAGATTCGTTTGCAATGCACTTTTCATTGTCGATGAATATACAAGCCGGTGTACGTAAAACGCGACCGTATAAACCAAATTTATCGGTATCATCGGCGCGATGCATTTTTCTTCGCGTTCTCTCGCTTTTCTCGTACCTACGTGCCTTATGAAAAGGCAAAGGGGGCCACGTTAAATTCGATAACGCTCCTCCGAGCTCTAAAGCTGCTCTCGGCCGCGTTAGATTTTACCTTCGCCCCGTGTTGCCTTTCGGAAAGCGAGGAATTTGAGGACAGTATCCCAATTTACGAGGCGGCTTTGCGTCCCGGCGGAAAACTCGAAAATGACTCGACGTAATCCTCGTAAATTTCGCGAACCTCGGCCGGAAAAAGGAAAACAAAGGGAGAATCTCGATGGAGTTCTCTTCCTCTGCCTACTTTCTCTACTTATCAGTGGCAGACGCTGCCCGACTCCCGTGGGAGAAATTTTTCTCTCCGCGGACAAAGAGTAAAATTTTTACGAGCCTCTTGGCCGGCGGAAAATCGAATAAACTCTCCAACTTGGACTCGTGATTAGGCGGAATCGAAATCAATTTATTTCAAAGTATGTCGTCTGTATGGATATCTCGAAGAAGAGATTTAAGATCGTGCTATTCCGCGGAATCATAAAATTTTATAATACGCTTCAAATTATTACAAGACTATTCTTTTTTTTTCGGGATTGTTAGATAAATAAATAGTGTTGGATAAATAAATAGTGTCCGTTTGAAGAAAAATTTTTTTGAAAAATATCAAATATTATTCGTATACACATACAGAGTCGATGCATATAAATATTTGAAAAAAAAGAAAAAAAAATCAATTTTAACTTTAGTGAATCAATAAATGGGAAGTTTTTCTATACATATTTTATTGTATAACATACACGTTTATTTCACATTTGCGATTAAACATTACAAAGTCTACTATTTCTGAAACAGTGCTTATCGTATCGTATATTTAACCCCGATTTCCACGCTATAATATAACACGCACAAGAGACCCACGCTCTCTCGCAATTTTGCCTTATACATATATATATA
This sequence comes from Nylanderia fulva, assembly GCF_048542155.1. NCBI lineage: Eukaryota > Metazoa > Arthropoda > Insecta > Hymenoptera > Formicidae > Nylanderia > Nylanderia fulva. The sequence goes on from NW_028189622.1 coordinate 985,911, forward strand.
TATAAATATGATTTCGAACTGGAAAATTTATAATTTTAGTAACATGTTGATACCAAACGTTTAACACCGACATAGATTTTAAGTAGGGATTATAGAGGAAAATTGTTATAATAGAAAATTTTGAAAATTAAAGTAGAAAACTACTGCTTAAAAATAATATTAAGTTATAAATGTACGTCGATAATTTTGGAATTTATGTTTTGCAGGATTTAAATGCTATTTAATTCACAATCAGACATAAATAAAGTTGTAGCAACACATTTGTTATCAAACTCTTCTCATTTACATACCTATACATTTATAAGATACGTATATATGTTCAACATTATTTGTACATTATCGTTTGAAAATTTATTTGTAAATATTAAAGTTATCATAATATAATATCCTCGACAACTTTGTATTACTCGCTTTCCAAACATTACAGTTTTCGAATTTGGACTTTAGTAGTAGTATGTTTATTTGATCGCGTTATAATCCTTTTTAACCGTAATCTATTTTATTGCTTGCAGAAAGTGCTGTATGTTTGTGAAGCTCGTGGTTCGCGTCGTTCGCTCTCCTTCAGCTTTCATGTTAAAAGCAAAATTGCGCGCATCGACATCTCGAAATCACCTCTCGGACACGTCGACATCGTGGTGCTCGTGTAAAGGAGAATAAATCATTAAAAAAGGAGCATCGAGGGAAGGTGCGATCATCACTCGGCATGAAGGGTGAGTCTATTTGCATACATATCTTTAATCTCTTTCCATTATTTCACCATCATTACAATTACAAATATATAATGCATCACGATTGCGTCGTTGGAAATTGCTATCAGGAACAATTATTATCAATATTCCCCTCAATGAAATGTTTATCAAGTTTTATGCAAAAATTCAGTTTTATATATTACAAGGATTAAGCATATACATGCTTAAAAGCGACATTTTTTAAAGCAGTAAAAGTGATTTATTAGGGCCCCAGAATTTTTTTTTTTCTAAACAGATGCTTGACACAGTCGAGCAACGAGACAAGCAATCAAAAAGCAAAAGCACGCTCGAATATTTTGTCGATGTGGCCGCGTCCCAGGAGTCATATGTGTGCATGTGAAACGGAATAAACGATGATGTGGGTGTATGTACTATATACGTACATATATATGCGCGTTCAGTTCGTTGCTTCATGAACAGTCGGTTTGATGAATTACATTGAATGACGATTTATTTCTCATGCAAATAAATTTTGCGGCGCGCGATTTAATAATGCCGATAAAAATCCTTCTCGCACGGCATCGCTGCGATATGCGTTATATAGTTTAAATTCGTTGCGTGCGAATTGTTGTGTTGGCGTAGAAGCATATGCGAGATTTTAATCGCGTAATAATATACACAGCGCGAGCGATTTTTTTTAATTTTATTTCTTGTCGAATTGCCCCGTATTCGTTTAAAAATAATATATATATATACACGGAAAAAAAAATTAGCTACCATAGCTAAATTTTAGCTGTCTATATATTACACATGAAATTTAGTTATCATGCTTAAATTTTAGCTATGACAACTAATATTTTTTAGCTATAACATTCTCCGTTAAGCTATGGCTAAAAAATATTAGTTACTGTAGCTAAAATTTAGGCACGACAACTAAATTTCAGGTTGTAATATATGGACAGCTAAAATTTAGCTATGGTAGCTAATTCTTTTTTTCCGTGTATATATATATATAGTTAATAATATAATATTGATTGCAGTTAAAATCACCGATTTATTCGAATCTTCAATCTTCTACTGTTTCACTATCCAAATGTCCTGCTATTCGAATGTATTTTACTCAAACAGAATGTTTTGTCGTGCAACATCTCCTTCTCTTATCGAAACAGGAATATTTCAAGCGATGTTTACTTTCTAAACTCGTGAAGCTGTGCCTTCTCGCTCACATCCAAGGTATTAAACGGAGAACTTAGATGGTTAAAGAATTTATAAAAATAACTTAAACATGTTAAAAATAATATATACATATATAATTTCTTTAAATATATCTACTGTTTCTTTATGAAAATTAATCACGTCCAATAAGATCATTTGGTTCAATTATCTGGAAATTTAATTATTTCCGATCGTTTGTATCGCTCTATTAATTTGGATAATAATTTCACCAGATTGCAAAATAGTATATATAGGTATATATATATTCGCGAAAATATCATACGGTTACTTAGTTATCAAAATTATATTTCACGCGCTGCCGAGATGTCAATCAAAATGCAAATTCGCGATTCAGCAGCAACATCGCAGTGCGATGAGTACGATTTCGCATGGCTGCGTGGTTAGTAAATTACACTCTTTGATGGTTTGGGCGTTCCCCCGGAAGTATGTATCAAAGTTCCCCGGCGGCGATGCCGTGAAAATTTCCGGAATTTGGTCCTCGCGAAAAGCGAATCTGGCGGCGAGGCATATTATGCGGCCATAGAGTAACAGCTGTTTTGCATAACCCAATTAGCCGGCGGCGCGTGCATACAGGATTAAGCTTAACGTTTTATTGACGTTGAAAATCGCTGGTCACTCTCCATTTTTTTTCATCTTCGGCCATTAAGCTTTCGGCCTTTTTTCCCGTCACGATTATGTATATCTTATTATATTATAAAATAAATATTTAATCAGTTTTCTTCGTGATCCGCGATATTATCCGACAATTTGTAGAAGATCCTCAATTAAGAAGCGGCCGAGCAGTGACTTGTCATTCATTATTCATAAACTGTAAGCCATTTGAGCCCCCCATGCAGTAGGCTTTATTAAAACCTCAGTTTTCCCAAAAAAGCAGTCTGCTAGCACGAACACTAATTAGCAAATGGTCGTCTATATTCCCGGGAGAAAAGTCAACATTCGAACAAATCGAGAAATTTGAGAGATAAAATAGAATCTACGTGATAGGTCAGAGCAAATAACGCATTGAACAAATTCTCATCTGTGCGCGTTAGGGAAAAAATAAATAATTTCTTCGGAATTATTCATCGCAAAATTGAATTATTTTCCCTTGGAAGGAAAATTAATTATTGGTAATGCAAACACTTAGCTATATTATATTCCAATTTTCTTCCCGCTTAATCTCTTTCCCGTTACTTTTTACAACGTTACTTTACGATAATAGAAGTCAACTGAATCGTCGGTGAATAATCGAGTTGACGAATAACGTGCTACAACAACAGTGTTTCGTTCATTTGCGTATGACGTGTCTTCGGACCATGTCGAATAATCGAATATGAAGTAATTGGCGCGATTCAAGTTGCGTCCCGACGCTCTAATCGAATCTTGTCTCTGCCTATTATAATTAATAATCTTGTGCGCTCAATTGGCCTCCTGGTGCATTCGCGAAATTCGCCAAATTTGCTAGATCAAATAACAACATGACGGAATTCCTTTATTAACGATTACATTTTTCCGTGCAATTGAAATATCTTTATTGAGCTATTCAAAATTGATTCGCCAATAAATTGTTAAATATTTAAAATTTGTTAAAGAGAAAAAAATATTACAATATATAAATATATTTGATAAAATAGAACGTTGACAAAAATATTTTTAATTTTTAAAATTATCAAAATAATTACATTAATGATTTTAATTAATCGCGAAAAAAATACCGCTATTCAAATCATACGAAATAAAAATATTTTGTCGCATAAAGCTATTCATATACACATATATTTAAGAAACTGTTTTGTTATCTTGATTTTTAAAATTATTAAAATAATTACATCGCAAGTTTTAATTAGTCACAAAAGGGCGTAAAAAAAAATAAGAAACCGATTTTAATTTTTAGATACAGAAGCACAATAAATATGGCACTATGTATGCCTAGGAATAGCTTTTAGCTGCTTCAATCGGGCGTAGCTTGATACGAAGTGCAAATGCCTATGCGACTGATCCCACGATTAACTGTCACCCTTATGTGACGGTTATTTGTATGCGCGTGTATGTATATATTGCCAACGCAAACGATATATCGCGATCGCAAATCCGATACTGAATTATCCCGATGATACCGTGTAGAATCGGTTCGCGTAACACGACTCGTATATGCATGCATCGTCCGTAAATTGCATATTGCCTGTTTTCTGTGTCTCCGCGTCAACGTTCATAAACTCAATTAGTGTTTTTTTTTTTTCATGCTTTTTGAGAGTTGGCGAATTGCGCAAGCGTTTGTTCGCTGAAATTCATCAGATCCCTCTCGTCGATTTCTCATCTTTCGCAAAAATTGGGGCATAAACTAAAACTAAAACATCCACGACGTACCTCTTCTGTCAATGAATGGGTGTTCGGGATTCAAAGTAACTTTGAATGTTAAAAATTTGTTCGGAACTTTTCTTCAAAAGACCTTTCAAGAATCTCGTCAAATATAAAAGAATGTTTGATGCCCAGCGCAGCTGCTATAAAGAAATTGGCGCAGTACAATGTGTCGAAACATTGATGAAAAGGATGAAAATTATGCATTGGCAGAAGGATTAACATAGCATATTTTAATTAAAAGAGTAATTTTAATACGAAATAATTATAGGGACTTGAATTGTGTAAATATGAAATTATAATAATTGAAAAAGATACTTTGCGAGCGAAATTTCCTATTTTAGACTCCAAAGATAAATACAAATTAAATATGAACTAGTGTGTCCACAAGCATCATCGGCGCAATAAAGTTGATCACGAAGCTGCGTATTTTTCTTACTTCGCTCGCGTCATTACGCCGAAATGCGAGTATCACACACTCGATAATAAATTATTCTTGGCAATTTACGGCAGTCCATACTGCTCGCATGGACGATAAATTGTTCCCGTTGTTTTTGCCGCATAATATAAACGGCGGTATGCGCATGAATTTACATCACGTTTTAATTACGTCTTCCTGTGACGAATATTTTGCTCGGAGCGGAGTGCGAATGTTCCGCAAATATTTGTCTCGCCCGGTTTTTAAATGCGCGGGGTGATGATTGCGCGAAATTTTCAACAGAAAAGACGCTTTGCATAAACCGCGCAGTTGCGTGCCGCAGTTCGCGTTGCAATTGCATCCCCGTTATACGGGGGAGGGGTTGCATTTTAAAGGCAGGTGTCGGAAGTGCTTAAAAGTTTTAAAACTGCATCGCCTCGCGATCTAAGAAAAACTTTCCTCATCGCGATGCAACGTTTCTACAATATATGGTATGTATATGGTTTGTATACATTGCTTTTAATTATCTGAATTCATGATGTAATTTCTACAATGTTGTTTGTGCTGTCTTCTGGGGAGGAAATATAACTCGTGTAAAATGTCTTTTTAAATTTATTCCACATTTACACAACTCGAATTTTTTCTTTCTACTATTATTTGCAATTTATTAGCTTTAATTCAAGTTATCTTTCTTATCTCTCATTTTTTGCTAATATTTTAATATCGTTATAGGTTTAATATTATATATACATTTTCTCATCATTTACTGCTGTTTTTTTTTGTATTAATTATGATTTTGAAATGAAGATTGAATAAACTTAATTAAGTTGTGATTGATACACAAAATCAATCTTTATTTATTTTTCATTATCTCTCAACTAGAAAAAACACATATGAATATGAATTACTACGAGAAATAAATCATATAGATTTTAGCAAAGGATATAGAAATATTATTATTATTATTATTATTATGTTCAGTTCTTAAACTGTCTTAAAGGAATGAATTGGGGAGCATTGACGAAAAAGAAGCGTCTGACAGAGACGGATGAACAGGTGATCAATTCTCATTTCAAAAATGATAAAATTACCGCTGCTTTAATATCTATATCGAAATTCGCATTCGTCAAATTATGACATTACAAGTAAAATGACGTGTTATAGCGACGGCTCCAATTTCACCAGAATTAAACACATATTATATATCGATTTTCCATTTTTCGTAAGATTCTTGATTCAATTCTTATTTTCAGTTGGCACAGATATTAATCGAAATAATTTTAATGTTTAAAATGATAATAGTTAATTCAATAACTATTCTTTGTTCATCTCATAATCGAGATTAAAGTCTTTATGCAAATGAGAGATTGGATCGGTATTACAATTGGAGATTTGTAAAGTAATATATACACCGTGTCAAATTCTCGATACTATTTCCAAGGGATACTGTAGGCAAAAGTCTGCCATTATTAACAAAGAGTGAGATTTTAAGTTATGTAATAACTCTATTTTGCCTTAGGCAACTCTGGTTGTAGAAGAGCTTTCGCAACTTTCTAGTATTACTCGCTCATAACTTCTCTCTATCGTGCTTTAAATGCTTCCTTCAAGGTAGACGTTTTAAGAACTGCTTGGCGGATTCGGGACAGAGTTGTCAATTAAAATTTCAGAATGAACTCTTTTCCTCGCAAAATCTAAAGTGCAATTACGATATGAGAATTAGATAAGAAGAACGTAAGAATGTATACGTGGCTTAATTAACAAATTTTAATGAGAAATGTTTTGACAGTGTTTACGATAAAGTTCTTGCCGCGCACAATTTATATCGCGATTATTTTATTAAGTAAAGCATAATATCGCCTCGTTATACACGAAAACTTTATTCGAAACCCGGTATAGAGGTATAGAAAGCAGTGAAATTTCAGAAATCTTATTAATTGCTTCAAACTCGAAACTTTCTAACGATGCGAACTGTGTTTAATTTAATAAATACGCCATTTAAGTTCCGGAATAATCGAGAGGACTTTAAGCTCGCTGGAAGTAAACGCGGAAGCTTCGAGAGGAGATAGCGAGAAGGAAGTCGATCGTAGCAGGTGTTAATGGGAAGGATAATCCTTTAGTTTTATCCTGCGAAATCCCTGCCCGTGTCCCGACGTTAACTATGTTATCCACGTCTGCCAGATATAATACTCGTACAAGTTCGGGACTAATTTGAGAATTCTTGACAAGTTTTAGCGTAACGTTCCGAGATACCACTTCGTTCTAATTACAATTATCTTTAGCTTTAATAAGATCAAGCTAATGATTGTATTCGATGAGACTCTAATGGAAATAAGAAGAATGTTTATCATATTTTCTTTCTCCATTTTTTTTTACACGCAACGGAAAGAAAGAAAGATGCTACATTTTTTGATAATTATTCAGAAAGAAGTGTAAATAGGTGGTAAAAATTTTTTTTGACGACACTCGATTTGATTCATCGTCATATGTGATGTTATATTTTTTTGTTCGTGTCGCAACACACAATTGCGCGTATTTCAATTATCTTTTCTGGAGAGGACCAACGTGATATAACAATGCTTGGAAGCACGTCGAGTGCATTCTTACGGCTTCTCTTCTCATTTTTTTTATTCGCGAGAAAACATCGTATAAAAATTCAAGTATGCGTATGAGACGAAGGGTAATTTCAAGAGTGGGGCATAACTGCGAATTTTATCTGTCCCGATAAAATGCACGGTATCTCCGAGATCCGCAGCTGAATATCGTTTCGTAAATATTCGATAAATCGGTTACGGCTGTACGCATGCTCTTTTAGCCCGGAAACGGGGTTAAATTTCTATACGTGCCCCAACTCGACTGGATGTGTTTTAGGATTGGTTCGTGACCTTCTTGCGTACGTATTAGATCCCAGACATCACGAAACGTGCCCTACTTAAACTTCCTTCTAACAATCAGAATGTTAATAAACGCGACCGACATTCCCGTATCTCGCGATTGTAAAATCAAGTCGATGTTAGGTTGGAAGTAGTCGATCTTGGCTTACTTAGTTCGAGGTTTCAATTCGTCGGTGATAATCCAAAAAAGGACACTTTAAAGCTTTCAATTTAAATATTGAATATTTTTGCCATCGATGCTTTCAAATATTCTAAGTGGTAAATTTATTATTAAAAGCCGAAAACGCGAGAATATATATATATATATATATATATATATATATATATATACTCACAAAACGTCTAAATTTTGTTTAATTATGCTTTATATAATTATATTTTTTTAAAATAAAGCTTAATATATTTTTATAAATAACTTTTAGTACTAATCATATTATTATAGTAACAGAAACTCACAAAACGTCTAAATTTGGTTTAATTATGCTTTATATAATTATATTTTTTTTAAATAAAGCTTAATATATTAAGCTTTATTTAAAAAAAATATAATTATATAAAGCATAATTAAACAAAATTTAGACGTTTTGTGAGTTTCTGTTACTATAATAATATGATTAATACTCTATACATTTAATTATTCTCTTTGATCATCAGCTTTAAACGATTTTGCTATTATTACACAGTGCCTTCTATATGTGTGTAATGCTAAAGTCGGCGCATAAATATATATCGTTTACTGTATAATCTCCTAAAGATACTTGCTTTATTTTTATCGTGATATCTTCTTTCTAATTTTATATCCCTTTTGTTTTATTTTTATTATACTTTCTTTCTCTTTTAAGCGAAAAACTACATCTATATATAGCTCTTTGGATTTCTGCTTTCCTATTTTTTTGCAATTATTTAAACTATTTAAATTTATACCAGTTATTTTAATTATTTACGAATTATTAATTTTTTTTTTTTTAACAATTTTCGTGCTTCTATTGTTCAATCGAAGTTTTGATCTTCTTTTACTTTGATTACCTGTTCTCAAATCATGCTTCTCCCCATAAGGCGTTAATTAACTGGATCAAACTACCGCATTCACTCTTGTAGGTCAATTGGCGTCTGTATTCGTACGTGGTTCTCTTTTTTAATAGTCCTCTTTACCGACGTGTTTTACCGTCGACGGCACTTTATTAAGCTCCATTCGTGACTGGTTTTTCATTCTTCGCCCTCGAGCATTTTCTGTGGGGATTTTTCGTCTCTATCCATAGCGAAGGCAACAGCAGGGCGCCCATTCACGACCTCGCGAAAAATTTCTCGCTCGGAAAACTGACCGAGATCCGAGTTAAATGCGCGAAAAAATCGGTGAATTGTCGAGTCGATAAAATGGAATATATCTCTGCGTTTAGCGTCTTTGAAAACAAGATTTACGAGCTTCAAAGTAGGATAAAACGTGCGACGCAAAAAGTGAGAGTGCGTTTTGCAGAATATAAAATATAAATGTACACAAGAGAGAGGATATAAATGTCAAAATTGAGATAAAGAAAATGACGGCGTGACGGTTCAGCAGCGTGCTAAATACAGTTTTTCTCGCGAGAAAATGAGACGGCAATGTACTTGATTTACAATTAAACTCGGCAAATCGTAATTAAAGACAAGTTTTTTTTTCTCAAAAACTGCATTTTACGTTGCAATTATTTCGTAATTGCAGCAATATAAATTAAAAGCACTTGATTAACGATGAAGCAGAAAATTTTAAGTACAAACGTACTTTTCACTGGCCGCTTCCATAGCAGTTCAATAGTTCAAACGATAAATTGAGGTCCTTTTACTCGCGCTCAGCGTCTCCTGGGACATTTCGAGTAAGCTTTCCAATTGCTCGATTCGTTTCTGTCAATAGCGATGAATGTTTGATTCTACGATCCAATGCGAAAAAACATCCAGATTACAGATTAAACGTTATTATTTGAAAGCTGCTTGCACAAACTGCTAATCTTTCATTCGCGAATACATACATGTTACAAATTGGATAGATATTTGGATTTATAATTTCACGATTTATATTTCGTAAAAATGTCTTATTAAAAATTATATAGAGTATATATAAAATATATATATAAAATAATAGAATATATATCAAATATAAAACAGTAAAATAAAGATTTACTTTATGTTATATAATTTAATTGATAAATAAGACAGATAAAATAAATAACATTTATTTTTCGAATTTCCTATTTTCATCAAAAGTTTGTATTGATAAATAGAATTCGCGTATCATATTTGTCATTAAATATTAATAGATCCAGCTATTTGATTCGATAATGGCTTCTAGTGGTAACTTTTTGTGCTATATGCATTATTAAATTGAAATGATATATCAGGAATCTAATTTTAGAAGATAAATTCTAGATTGGATTATATGATACTCTCATAAATTATTGTTGTTAGTATTATTATCAGATATTTTCAGATTGTTGTCAAGACTTACTTTATAAAAAAAAAAAAATAAAAAGTTTTTATAGATTAATGAATAAATAACCGGAAAATGTAGAAAGCATTAATTGACACGAGTGCAGTATATTTTTGGCATAAATTGTAAAATTTTCAAACGCTTTGATCGCATTGTATTTGATATTTTTTTTTTAAATTTGAGCATTTTTTTCAATCACATGATATACAGACGAAATTGTTTGAACGCATGCGTTACATATTATACAATAAAATGTGTTACATACTGCACAATAAAAATTCAATTTTTTTCAATGAATAATCCGGTTGTTCACAAAAGGCACGATATTCTATTCAATAGGTACTGATTTAATAATGCTACTGTTACATTATTCAATCATTAATATTGTATTAGGATGTAAATAACTTAATGCGCGCTTCTATTATTAGAATTAAGTACATTACAATTAGAATTATACGGTCAAACCGATAAATCACCGACAATATCTCCGTAATACAGCCATCGTAGCCTATGGTATGATCTATCATCGCACTCTTCACGAGATGATATATTGCTCGACAGTGTTCTCCACTCCAGTGCATTTTTATTATCGTTTCTCTTTTCCTAGCATCGTCGCGTATTAATGGCGCGTCGAGTTTTTCAAGTTCCATAAGGTTTTTCCCGTACTGATTCGACAGAACAAAATCTTCTATTTTTTTCCTGCTTTTTTTTTATTTCCTTTGTGTCGGCCGGATTTTTATTATATTACATTTACAATTATACAAATTCAGTTTCATTCTGTATTGTCAATTTATTTTATCTAAAATTCTGTATTTTTTATACAACATACTTGCACACGAGAATATTTTTAATATGTAAAATTTGCGGTTTTAATAACACAGAGATGTTATTTTATATAGAACATGTTTATTTTGCCGCGGCCGTTAAGGATTATTGCCATCGCGGTTTTTCCAACGTAATCATGTGTAATAAACGAGATTTCGCCGTATACTAAGATATTAATCCCACGCCAATAATAAAAATTGCATTTTGAGAAAGCAAAAAAATCGGAATATTGTATGAGATAAAAATTATTTAAAAATAAAAATTATAAACGTATTTAAATTTTCGTTCATACATTAATTATTGTTATTTTTATTCGTCACACTATTTTCTCCGATAACGAAAGATATTTCTTTAAAATTGTTTGATAATTAATTTTATTCGCATAAATACTTGTGTATAATTTTTTTTTATTTTAAATATCTCAATCACAAATATATGTACAATTTTGTTCGCATTAATTAAATGAGATTGAAACATTTAGTCATGTTAGCATATCATAATATGTATTTAGCCGGAAAAGGCGGATACAATCAATGTTTCATTAATTCCACAGAAAATTTACGCGCTTGGCAGAAAACACGCGTCTGTCTCCATCACAATAATTTGTATGACCGAACATATTTCTTTCTCGAAAATTTAGTATCGGATGAAACAGCGGTTGTGACGGTTCTATCGTTTCCACCAGCGATTATCCTTTAATCGTGCGAACTAATGCGGCTTTATTGCGCGTGCAAATTACAGATAATGCATGCTTATGTGTTATTCGCGTGGAAATTCGCATAGAATTTTACGTCAATATAGGCGTATTTTATACCGGTGAATTCACGGAAAATTCTCCGCTGGACGTTTTCGACTACAGAGAAATTATCGCTATGGCAGATTTAATTGGGATATTTATTCTTGAATTACACGAGAGGAATGAGAGAGATGGCATCGATGTTTTTCTCGGTTTTATTACAGGGATATACTTTTTCCGTCCCCCTGGGTAATATCGCGATAGATTTTAATAACGTTCAAAGTTGAATAGTTCTTTTTATTCGTTTTTCCTTAGCGGATTGATCTGATTTTAATTTCCTTTAATTATTACCATATAAAATTATTATCGCGCATAAAGTAGAAATGACCCTTAAAATAAATTTAAAAATACTTTAATTATTAGAAGAAATTAATGAAACTTTTGATTATTTTTAACTTATTTTTCCACGAGTTTCTTGATTTTCTTTCTCGCGAATCCGGTTACGTATCCTTGTATATATATAAATAATATTTTTTCATCGCAACACGTCGAATAATTTGCGCCGTTCTCTTTCTCGAAACTTTTTATATCGTTCATTCGATCTCCTCTCGCCTTTATGTTTGTCGCGTGCTCAAATATTTCGCAAGCGGAAGTGACGACGCCACGGGAATGACTTGCTGTAAAGTCATTCGGTAGCCAATAAATTTCTCGCCCGTCCGTCGTCGTCGCAGTCGCGACTGCACGGTTTCACGTAAAACGACGGAACGACGCTTTCGAAAACGTGGTGGAACGGAGGGTGTAGTTTCTCCCCGTAGCGTACAAACAAATTGGCTGTGGCCGCGGTAAGCACAGCCGCGACAAATAGGTGCTGTTTACTTATGTAGGTCGACAAACAAAATAGGTGTCGTGCTTAGCCAGTCGTTGAAAACGCTTGGAATTTGCAAACTACCGACGAGATATACCCCGTATTTTTCGTGAAATATTCTCTGCATTAAATACATTTTCTACTACAGCGACAAGCAGATTTAATTCGTAAGAAATATGGATGCTTTAAAATTTATTTCGAATTAATTGCTATTAATTTCAATTAATTTTTTTACTAATTAATAAATATTTGTTTCTATTTTTAAACATATTATTATATTATATCAGAAAACGGAAAAGTGAATTTTATAGCTAATTGAAACCCAGAACGTATAATGTTGACAGTCGGATCGAATTCCAGTAGTTTCGCTCGACTTTGGTCAGACTAAAACCATGTTTCGATATGTCAATTAATTTTATGATAATAAATATTTTTTTATTTTTATGTTAACTATTAACAGTATTCCATATCTTTCGTAAAATAAATTTTCTATGCATTAAATGCATTATCTACAATACCATTGGATTTAATTCGTAAGAAATATCGATGTTTCGAAATAAATTTCAATCAATTAATTTTTTTTATATAATACTAAACATTTTTCATTTTTAAACATGTTACTAGATTGTATCAAAAAACAGAAGAGTAGATTTTATAGCTGATTGAAACCCAGAGCGTATAATGTTGACAATCGGATCGAATTCCAGTAGTTTCGCTCGACTTTGGTCAGACTAAAACCATGTTTCGATATATCAACTAATTTTATAATAATAAATATTTTTTTATTTTTATGTTAACTATTAACAATATTCCATATCTTTCGTAAAATAAATTTTCTATGCATTAAATGCATTATCTACAATACTACAGACCATTGGATTTAATTCGTAAGAAATATCGATGTTTCGAAATAAATTTCAATCAATTAATTTTTTTTATATAATACTAAATATTTTTCATTTTTAAACATGTTACTAGATTGTATCAGAAAACAGAAGAAGGGATTTTATAGCTCATTGAAACCCAGAGCGTATAATGTTGACAATCGGATCAGATTCTAGTAGTTTCGTCCGGTTTTGGTCAGACTAAAACTATGTTTCGAAATTTCAATTAATTTTTTTATATGTTATTAAATATTTTTCTATTTTTATGTTAACTATTGACAATATATTCCGTGAAATAAATTTTCTATGTATTAATGCATTTTCTACTACAGACAAACAGATACAATTCGTGAGAAATATCGATATTTCGAAATGAATTTCAATCGATTAATTTTTTTCATATAATACTAAACATTTTTTCATTTTTAAACATGTTACTAGATTGTATCAGAAAACGGAAGAGTGGATTTTATAGCTGATTGAAACCCAGAGCGTATAATGTTGACAATCGGATCAGATTCTAGTAGTTCCGTCCGGTTTTGGTCAGACTAAAACTATGTTTCGAAATTTCAATTAATTTTTTTATATGTTATTAAATATTTTTCTATTTTTATGTTAACTATTGACAATATATTCCGTGAAATAAATTTTCTATGCATTAATGCATTTTCTACTACAGACAAGCAGATGCAATTCGTAAGAAATATCGATATTTCGAAATAAATTTTAATTGATTAATTTTTTTCATATAATGCTAATTCATTTTTAAACATGTTACTAGATTGTATCAGAAAACGGAAGAGTGGATTTTATAGCTGATTGAAACCTAGAGCGTATAATGTTGACAATCGGATCAGATTCTAGTAGTTCCGTCCCGTTTTGTTCAGACTATAACTATGTTTTGCAATTTCAATTAATTTTTTTATATGTTATTAAATATTTTTCTATTTTTATGTTAACTATTGACAATATATTCCGTGAAATAAATTTTCTATGCATTAATGCATTTTCTACTACAGACAAGTAGATGCAATTCGTAAGAAATATCGATATTTTGAAATGAATTTTAATTAATTAATTTTTTTCATATAATACTAAACATTTTTTCATTTTTAAACATGTTACTAAATTGTATTAGAAAACGGACGAGTGGATTTTATAACTGATTGAAACCCAGAGCGTATAATGTTGACAATTGGATCAGATTCGAGTAGTTCCGTCCGGTTTTGGTCAGACTAAAACTATGTTTCGAAATTTCAATTAATTTTGTTATATGATAATAAATATTTTTTTTATTCTTATGTTAACTATTAACAATATATCCCGTATATTTCGTGAAATAAATTTTCTATGCATTAAATGCATTTTCTACTACAGACAAGCAGATTTAATTCGTAAGAAATATCAATATTTCGAAATGAATTTCGATCGATAAATTTTTTTTATATAATAAAAATCGTTTCATTTTTAAACATGTTACTAGATTGTATCAGAAAACGGAAGAGTGGATTTTATAGCTGATTGAAACCCAGAGCGTATAATGTTGACAATCGGATCGGATTCTAGTAGTTCCGCCCAGCTTTAGTCAGACTAAAACTATCCGTTACTACTGCAACACGAGTGCTAACATTGAACGATGAAATAGGATTGTTTGAAAGTCATTGTACATTGCGTTACAAATTTTCCTATCAATCGAAATGATTTCGACGATACTGATTTTTTATTACACATAATAACACATAATTTACAGCACTTATACAACCTAATCTCGCGATACAGCGTAACTATTGTAGTATCTGGTGTATTATATATTAAGCAATTATGTCTATTATTACAAAGTTTATAGTTACAAACTTGTTCCGGTATTGTTTGCCGAAGCGGTGTACCAATATAATAGAGCACATTTGTACACGGGACACCCGGTAGCATCGCTAGTAGTGTCGACGAGAAGTGGAAATGGTTCGGGAGTCGGTCGAGTCTGGTAACAGCGGGAAATAGTCGAGGATCTCCTCGTCGGTCGGTGCACGATGGTGTGGTTGCGTCGTACGTAGGTTGATCGGTGGAGTGCAGCGCGGATCCATAAGTCATGAGGTTCAACACGTTCAACCGGCTTTCCAACAAGACGAACAAGCAGGAGGGAAGAAGCCCGCGCGACGAGAGAAGAAGTGTTTGCTCGTGACTCGCATCATCCTCTCTCTCACCACCATTTTCTGCCGTCGGCTGTCGTCGGTTACACCCGCCAGGTTACTACTCGTGCGACTTCAATTACGAGACCAATCACCTGCTCGCTCTCGTTTATACCACCGTCGCCGAACACATTTCGGGCTTGTTTTTCCGCGTCCTAGGATTTCATGCCGATGTCTCATTCAAGTAAATCAAATCGAGACATTTGGAATGGTTTTATCAATATGATAACAGAATTATCAAAATATTAGTTTCTTAATTATATATATATATATATATATATATATATATATATATATATTACATATTAACAATAATTTATAATTGACAATTATGCAAATTTTAAAGTAATTAATTTTGTTTTTCCGCGTCCTAGGATTTTATGCCGATCATTCAAGTAAATCAAATCGAGACATTTGGAATGGTTTTATCGATATGATAACAGAATTATCAAAATATTAGTTTCTTAATTATTATATATATATATATATATATATATATTGTATTAACAATAATTTATAATTGACAATTATGCAAATTTTAAAGTAATTAATTTTGTTTTTCCGCGTCCTAGGATTTCATGCCGATGTCTCATTCAAGTAAATCAAATCGAGACATTTGGAATGGTTTTATCAATATGATAACAGAATTATCAAAATATTAGTTTCTTAATTATATATATATATATATATATATACATATTAACAATAATTTATAATTGACAATTAGGCAAATTTTAAAGTAATTAATTTTGTTTTTCCGCGTCCTAGGATTTTATGCCGATCATTCAAGTAAATCAAATCGAGACATTTGGAATGGTTTTATCGATATGATAACAGAATTATCAAAATATTAGTTTCTTAATTATTATATATATATATATATATATATATATATATATATTAACAATAATTCATAATTGACAATTATGCAAATTTTAAAGTAATTAATTTTGTTTTTCCGCGTCCTAGGATTTCATGCCGATGTCTCATTCAAGTAAATCAAATCGAGACATTTGGAATGGTTTTATCGATGATAAAAAAATTATCGCTCAAAATATTAGTTACCCAATTATTATTGATACTCCGTTATTGATAATAAAGCAAAAAGAAAGCAAATAAAATTACATAAGTAAATAAAAGTGTAATAACATAAAATCCCAAAGTATAATTAATTTAATTTTTAACGGGTTATCAATCCATTTTATCAAACAGTGAGCTGGAAAACAAACAATGGAATTATCAAAACTCTCACCCCGCTGCCTTGTCAATACGTCGAGCAAGCAATCGCTATTCCCATTAGCTTTATGGGTTTCGGTGGTGATTACTGAGGCGTGATGCGTCGATAGCGAATACATATCTCCGTATTCTCTGTTTTCAGGATAGCGCGCTTTACCTGATTCAATTTCAGCTGCAACGTCTGTCGAGCGAACAGACGGAATCGTCTACGACGCAAAGTCTCGCTTTTGGTTTTTGCTTTTATTTACCGTAGAGAAAGAGAGAGAGAACCACGGTTAATTGAGAACTATATATACAGTATTCTTGCTCGTGGCGGAACAATTTACCTGGCCGAAGTTATAGGCAACACAGTTACACACGTCACCCTTCGTTCTTAGTCTGCTATCGTTTTATTCTACTTTCACGACGGTGCAACGTCACCGTCTGGTACGCTTAGAAGTCGAGAAGGTAACGTGAACTATTACGAGAGTAATTTTGTTGGACTAAACTCGCTCCCTTTCTCTCTTATTTTTCTTTCGCGAAAAGAAGTCGCGTGTAATCGTCAATTTGCAGACAATTAAAAGTGACGCGATCCCGGATAAAAAGTGGTACATCCTTCCGGAAATTTTGAGTAATACGAGAGTAATTGTCTGTCAAACGCAATTTTACATTTTCTCGACAATTAATGAAAGTCGACGCTTGTACATCGAGTTCGCACTTGTATGTTAATCACTCTCTTGCAGCGAGATTAATTGCGGCAGTTTGTTGTTGATCCGCTGGTGTAAAACGAATGAATGTTATCTCGGCGCTTCAATTTGCAGATCGTAATTACTTCTCGGGAAAGTGAATCCCGGAACTTCGTAGATGTTGAAGCTTTTATCACGCCCGACTTCGTGCTTCTCTCCGTTAATTGGAAATTATGTTGGTTCCACATCTCGTTATATATTACTACTGTGTGGTAAACAATCTGAAAATATATGACGTCTCTCGTGCACGCGTTATGTTGTTTCTTGTTACGATTTGTTACGACGGTGTAAGAGAACATTTTCCTATGACCGCAAAAACATTTTCTTATTTCTCGCGTCGAATGAATGAACATCAAATATTTGAGAACGCTTCAGAATTTTCGTTAGTCTTCGTGAAAATTTATTTATTGATACGCAGAGAGAATTTTCTCTTAGAATTTACTCTAAGACAATATAATATTGAAAGAATTTTATAAGAGTTTCTCTGATTAATATTTACCACAATAAACATATTAATATCTATCACAATAATAAGATATAAAATATGTTCGATTAATTTTCCTATGTACATATTAATATTTTTATTGTTGTAAATATTAATCAAAGAAACACTTTTATATTGTCCCACGATTGCCATAATTTTCAGGGTAAATTCTAAGAGAAAATTCTCTCATAGAAAAATACGTATGATATATTAATAATTGGTGAGAACGATATAAAAGATAAAAACTGGTAAACCGGTACTTAAGCTTGAAACGCATCATTCCTTCATTCTAGTATCACGAGATACTTAAATATCGATGCGCTTGGACATTAGTCCTCCGTCACCGTTTTTGACAGTTCGCTCTCCGCACTGTACATTTTCTATTGGCTCTCGACGCGACGGACTGTTATTCGGTATTGCGTAAAATATGCGTATATGCATCTCCAGCACGGGTGCATCCATGCATGAGCCGCGAATGAGCGATGGATACCGCTATCGATTGCGAGCTGCGTCAAGTCGAGTACTACTCTACATTCGGTATTCGGCGAGAGAGAGAGAGAGAGACAGAGACAGAGAGAGAGAGAGAGAGAGAGAGGATATCTATCGCCAGTCTGGCATTCACGATGGCTGATGATGTTTGCGCGTACAACAAGTATCGCGGTCATATGTGTAACCAGATCGTCGAACCCTTCGCACGGTAATCTTGTATGGCATTTTTTTTGCGCGCGCGGGTATCAAAAGCGCGGGTACCAACATGAGTAACCCGCGGCCGAGTTTGCCAATCAATTCGTGTGCATATATATATAAACTGTTGGTTACGGGTTTTTTCACCATTTTCCCTCTGTCTGCGTTAATGTTACACATTTCGAGTATAAATATTGTATATTTATCTGTCCACACATCACATCTATATTATCTATATTTTATCTCATTACGAATGTAAATATAATAATTGGTGTACTTTTAGATTTTATATTTCTTAAATTCTCGATTATTATATTTTTATTACACTGCTGAACATATGTTTCTTCTTAAATCGTCACTATAAATGCGCTTTATTCAAGATTGATCATTTCTTTATATTTATGCGGCATGTATAAGTTTATCCTAGGTACCTCAGGTATAAAACCCGTCCGTTTACAATGGTGCATATGGTTTTATCGTTATCGGCATAAATCTGCTTTGTCCACTTTCATTGTGCGTTTATCGAACCAAAAGTGAAATATATCCTCGTACATATTGATTTACACATACATGCTTTGTACATCAATAAATCATGAAATATCAAGTTTCTTTCAAAGAAGAAATTCTGACAGAAATGTAACCATTGATTATCATTTATTAATTGAGAGATAGAGATGAAGAAATTAAGAGATAGAGGAAATGAATCGCTCTTTTTATCGCTTTTTTTATTCAATTAATGATTTTCTATAGTAAAATATTTGTTTGTCTCTTTATAATGTCGATAATATATTCTTATAGAAATGATTCGTAACGACGCGAATGGAATGTGGTTGAGAAGAAAGAAAGTGAGAAAAACGATGGAAATTTAAAGTAATTTGGAATCGCTTCCTAAGTCGTGGAAATATCTCAACGATTTTTTCACGTTGATTTCTCCGTTTAGATGCTTGAAATCCTTCTTGAGATTCAATTCTAGGAGCCGCTGTTAACGTTTAGCTACCCTCCCTTTTTCAATTCGAAGGAGACGAAGAAGATATGACATAATATTTTAAAATGGTAAGAATAAAAGAAAGAGCGAGGGATAATCTATTATTCTTTCTTTTAAAAGTCTATGGGTAAAAATACGGAATATCAGTGCAAAGTTTTTGCTCTTTTTTTTCTGCATCACTGATGTGATCGCATTAATTAATGGAACGTTGTAGCATGAAACGTTGTTCCGGAATATTAGATTAACTATAGAGTGACTGTCAAGAATAATTTTTCAGTAGAGAGCACATTATAACAGCACACTCTAGAGTTTGAAAACTGAATGGAATATAGATTTTCCGTACCGTATATATATATGGTTTATGCAATTAGGTCAGAGCGCGGTAATTGAGACCATCTCGTAAATGGAATAGCGTAATCATTTTCGGAATAATAAAGTTAATTATATATATATATATATACATACTATATTAAAATAATAATTATATAAGAGTTATAGTAAATTTAATAAAAGGCAAAAGTGGTGAGAGATTTCGCGTCGAGTCTCTTTGTTAAGAAATAACAATGAATTTTATTATTGGAACATTAACGAGATATTTTATTTAATGAGAAATCTCAATTTTGTGTTCGTAATTACTTCCCGATCGCTATTCAATTTTTCTGCATCGTTTGCTCTTCTTTGAAAGTTTGAAATTTGATGTCCCGCTATAGAACAGGACAGATGATCTCCTTCTCGGGTTATTCTGCGGGTTGATGTAAAGCCATAAAATTGACCGCACGTCTCTCGTAACATATGTTTGCAAGGTTGGGGGACTCTACATACGACACATATCATATCGATCGGCAAATTGCTAGAGTTCAAGGCTTGGCATCTCACGGCTATAAACCGAGAATCTCTAACATGCACTGACCCGATTAATTAACGTTTAATTTCTCTATGCAATTCCACCTCAAAATACAGAATTAGAAATGTGCGAAGCTTTGAAGAATTTTGTATGTGTAAATGGCTCGCGTAACTTTTCTCGCAACCCCAAAGCTGGCCTCTTTCCCCGAAGAGCTATTAAGGTCGACCACCTGAGGCTTCGTTTTACCTGCGAGAAAGTTGGAAATCTCATTTGCCAACCACACACACAGCAGCATGAATTTTATTTTTACTTCAAACGAAGCGTTCACACATATATGAGTCGAAAAATAGACAAAATATTCCGATTTAGTCCGGAAATAATTAATTACGGATATAATTTATAAAAGCTCTTTAGAAAATTTTAATCTACAAATAAAAAAGGCAATAAGAGCTACATAAGTTCTATACTAGAAATATATTTGTGAAACGATTTATAACATAAATTATTAAAAATTATATAGAAGTAAGTTCAATTCGTCGTACGTTTCGGTTGTCTTTTCCAACCTTCTTCAGCGCAATTAATAATTAAAATATTAGTATAAAGCGAGAGATCTGTTTCGCGACTATTACATATAATGACGTTGTGAGGAATAGAATATATACAAAAAATGCTCTTGCTTTATAAATGCGTTGATCTCGGGCGTTAGCATACGATATGACTTGACTCCGGACATTTTTATTTTTATTATAATGACATTGAAGAATAATTTATTGTTAATTTATACTAATATATAATTTTTTATATAATTTTTAATAATTTATGTTATAAATTGTTTCACAAATATATTTCTAGTATAGAACTTATGTAGCTCTTATTGCCTTTTTTATTTGTAGATTAATTACGGATGTTTTGAATATTATATATAATTATAATAACGTGCTATATTCAATTAGATTGGAGTGATTAAGTATGAAGGAAACGCTACTAATGATAAATATATTATGATGGTATATATCAGATTAATTAACAAATATCCATCTAATATTAATTTGAATCAAATTAAAATCATTATTTCTCAAATAATTTTATTTTGTGTTAGAAAGTCACTGTTTTTTTAATTTCGTTATTTTAATATTCAAGTCTGAATATAAGTGAGTGATAAAATAAAAGTACAAGTGTGTGTGTGTGATTGAAATGTTGATACCTGTTGATAGAGAAACTGACAACTTTATTATTTTGGTTACATGTTAAATCACTGTGTAATTTTTAAAAAATTTGATTATTTTTCTCCTCTTATTTTCGTCCTATTTTTTCTAAAAAAAATATTGCTTTTAGAAAAAAGTATTGTTATATCTAATAGTCGTGATGTTCACGATAATAATGCAATTATTCTTGATTCGCGCAGATACGGTCGAGAGAGCATAGCATGGACGTAATTTAATCGATTGATGAAATAACGCTGTATTTAAACTGCCTCTGGGATCAATGTCCTTCACTAAAAGCGTCCTACTTTTCCGTCCTCGTTCGAAATGATTCACGAAATCGCTTGTTCAGTGAATAGGTTTTGTTCCACATATCGTAACCTGAAAAAAAAGAGAAAGAAAAAAGTAAGAGAAATGATTGAAATATTACTATTATCTGGATATTTGAAGTTTTATATGATTCATTACACTTTAATATTTGCATGCAAAAAATTTATTGCTACTATAATTTCACGCTATTATTTCATACACACTGATATATATATTATCTGAAAACGTTTATCGCATAATATGCCATTGCATGAAACTCTTGACGTTTATAAAATTAATTTTTTTTTTTTCGAAAATTTAGTCTCGGAAAGCTTAAGCAAAATATCTTGCTTTACACTTTCGAACTGTTTTTACATGGAAAATCTACCTTCTCTCGATAATATTGGCAGAATCCGCCATCGCTCCTTCGTATGTACATAAAGTAAACGGAAAATCCGCGAAGTACGTTCGCCTTCCGTAAAACGAAAGCCGCGTTCGGCCGCACGCATAATCTCATTTCGCGAGAGAGTACGCAGACTTTGCGGTTCATCAAAAACGGATTACGCGATCGATCGGGCCGCAAAGAAAGTTGCATCCGCGCCGAGAGAAAGAGGATGTGCGTTCTTTGCGTCCCGGAAGAACGGCTTTGACATTCTCTCGATCAGCTTCTCGACGATCAGCTGAGCCGAAAGTGAACGATGCACTTTACGACGTTACACGATCGCATTCTGTATATGCACTTCCGCTTACGTGACCTGCCCGGTGCATCCGTCCCGTGATTTATACGTCGATTTATTGGGAGTCCCGCCTCTTCTTCCGTTTACCACCTTTAGCTAAACGATCGCGATAAGGATTTTTCTTCCTACACTTGTCTTTGATTTAGTTTCGTCATCGTCGTCATTTTATTGCCTACAAATCGTCGCTTCGTTTTTCTTCCGCCCGCGTAATATTTGCCTTATTTTTGCCATTTTTCCTATCAGGCGCACCTTTCTTGTTTCTCAAAAGAATCATGCGCCGTCTCTTACAGAAATTGAAACGTCACAGGACTCAACGGATCAAAAGGAATAGGATGGAAACTGTAGATTCCGCTCGCGGTATGGAATCCTTCGATTTTCGAAGATGTTTAATTATCCTTCGCGGATAACGTGGTTCGCAAAATGTACATGACAAGGCTTTATATAACGTAAAAAGACCCGGCAGAGAAAGAGAGAGATGTGAATTTAATATAAAATCAATCTATTTTATCAAAGCACTTTGCACGGTATTCTGTAATAACGAGAAAGACCCGAAATTTTCAACGCCAGAAGACTAAAGTAATTGGAACGAGCACAAAAGCCTAGATGTGTCAAAAGTTTTAGCGACTCGTATTATTATTAGTTCGTAATTCGTATTATGAAAGAATACAACTAAAGGCAACAAACTCATTCAATCGAGCCCAGCTGGATGGAACCCTTGATTAAGAAAAACCAACATTTGCCGATGTAATCGCACCACGAGGGATCTTCGACACAATGGCGGCTCTGTTTTCTCCTCGATTTACGGCAACGTACCACGAATGCCTGCAAATGACACATATTGTCTGACGTCGTATTTCATAGGTGACATTATACGCGCGGTGAACCGTAAAAACTTAAGAACGGTGGATTAGTGGCGAAGAAAGCCCTAGTTTCGAATTTTCAAGCGACAGAAAGTTGGTTCTAGAGTTGATCAAAATATCAAATTATTGCGATGTATTTTAAATACTTTTATATTTTTTATGCGATTTGTCATAGTCTCTATATGTCGATTGAATATAAAAAATTCAAAACAATGTAAAAAAAACTGCTAAAATTTTAACAAGAATGTACAATATAACATGTGAGTGTTGTTTTTAAATATTTTATTCAATCTAATTCTCCCCAACATAGATATTCGAATGTTTTATATAAAATAATGTTTATTGTTTATTACTTTTAGTATTTTTATTATTTTGAAGAGATCTCTCTCTCTCTCTCTCACATTAAATATATTTTTCAAAATTGTTCTATTTTTACATTTAAATTATTCATCTCTATTAGATTACGATTGAAAAATACATATATATTTTCTATATTTATTTTATGAAAAGTGATTACTTTGTTACGCGAAATATATTCGTTATTGCGCGTTTCGCGGTTATATTTATATTTCATTGAACACACACGGAGAGATTTTACACTCAGCCTCACAAATTGAAGAGCCGCCACTGTAAAACGGGTAAAGCTGAAAGCCCCGTGCTTCTTCTATAACGGCCGAGTCAGCGTTCCTTTGTTAAGAACAACTTTACTCACGCGGCGATTTTCTACCATAACTCGGGGAGCGAAAGGAGAGAAGGAGACGGGCATCGAAAAGGGGATGTGCAATGGCAAAGGGATTCTCTCTCTCTCTCTCTCTCTCTCGCGCAACGCAAAATGATTGATGCGTCGGAGAGAACCTCGGAAGTCGAAGCTGGTTCGCGAGTTCCTCGAGGAAGAGCGGAAGTGCGAGTGCTGCAAATCAAGGATATATTCAGAGTCGCGAACTGTTTCGATCTCTTGAAATGTAGGAATAATCAGCGCGCTAATCTCGTCCGATTGCGTTGGAAATGTCGATTTTCTTGGTGATTGATGATGTCGAGAAAATAACAAACGTAATCAAAGCTTGCGTTTAAGTAAAAAAAAAAAAAATGCACTCGTTAACCTGATTTCCCGACATTTTTAATTATATGTTTCTTTAATTACACAGCTTGTGCCATAAATTACACGTATCCTACACATGCGTCGCTTAATTACTTTCGGCCGCAATTTATCAAATATGATACCTAAAATGAGATCAACGCTCAGACGCGTGAGAAGGCAAAAGACAATTCAGAAATGATGATTGATGCTCGGAAAAAGTCGCCGAGTTTTTTGACAAAGGAGACAATCGTCGAAAGATTCTATTTAGAAGACCTAATGGAATGACATCGTACTTCTCTGCCTTTTATAAGTAATATAGAGTATTTTAGGACCTCTCCCCATCATTTCTTTCAATGTATTTCTCCGATCAATTGGGAGCTAGTTTTCTCTTAAGTAAAACTCTTTAATAATTGATCATTATCTCACTTTTCTCTTTTCCAGCGAGAGAGAGAAAATGTTAAAAAATTTTATTAGACATTTTTTGACAACTTTAATTTATATCCATTTCGCATGTGATTAGAAATAATAAAATAATAAAAAATAATTTAATAAAAAATTTCATCGAACTGACACGGAAAAAATAAAACAAAAAAGAGAAACGTGCGTTTTTCTCTTTCGTGACTGTCAGGACCCGCGTGCTTGATGAACCAGATCGTTCCTGGATTTTTATCCGAAATTCGCAAAAAGCGGATCCGTTCACCGGCGGATGTTTTTTTCAAGCTCACCCGCATCCTTCTTTTTGCGAGTCCGTGCGCGAGAAGTTACCTCGAATTTTAATTAAAGCATGGTTAAAATCCCTAGACACCGACCCACCCGTCCCCTTTCGCCGGTTTCGACTTCGGTGCAGTCTTGTACAATGTTATACCGGGAGGAGGAGGCAAGCGCGCGATGCACCAGCTCGTGAAATAAAATCAAGGAAAGGCTTTGCGCGCCGGAGAGGCGTCGGAGAACGAGGCCGGATTTCCCTTTCTCGAATTGTGCGAGCGTGTCCTTCCCCATCCTTCCCTCACGGGGGATTTTATTTGTTAAATTGTTCGCATTTCTCTCTCTCTCTCATCCCGTAGCTTCACGTCAAATGTCTGGCTTAAGAATTTTAATTCAAGTCCTCGAGGCACTTTCGGCGTGTCAAAAAATTTGACGAAGAAAAAGAATCCATTATAATTTCTCATTTATACTCTTGTCGACAAAGACAGATTCTCGCGATTATCGATTTACGTCGTTGAATTAATTCTATGTTATACTGTTCAAAAAATGATTTTTTTCAAACACCGGAACGAGGCTGATCGTTTCTTCTAGTTTCTAGTTTTTTGGATGATTATGAATCCGGTTCCCAAATCACGTCACAATTTTTTAATTAAAGTTGCAAAAAAGGACTTTCATGAACTTTATTTAACTATGGATATCTTATCTATTGATCATAACCGACATAAAAAATTATTTTGAAAGTCCCAACAATATACTTTATTTTGATTGCAATCAAACTTTTCTAGCACGTCACATATTGTAGCTATAATATAACCAGTGTTTGCTGTTATCTATTATAAATAAAATTATATAGATGATGTAGATGAAACATTGGCGTCATTTTATCTTTATATAGATATAATAAAAATAGATATTATCTATATCTGCATCTTAGGTGAAAAAAAGTATATTAAATTATCTAAAATAATTTTCAGATAATTTTGGTTTAGAATCATAGCACATAAAAATACTTAAATAGTAAAACTTAAGCGATAACAATTTATAATAAAAATATGAATACGTATATTTGTATATCCTTTTATAATTTACATTTTTTATAACTGTATTTATATAAGCAGTCTTAAAAATTATTATCTAAAAAATTATCTGGATGAGCCGCCGTATAATTTTATCTTTTATTTAGATATATTTAAAAGAAAATCATCTTCATTTTATGTAAGATAAATTTACATATCTTTATCTAATTTTAAAACCATCCAAGCACAACACTGAATACAACAAAGTTTGCGAAAAGAGCTCCTTTTTACAACTTTAATTAAAAAGATTAATCAAAATTAATATTGGACGCTAGTGGTGAAAATAAACTTGGCAAAATTGATTTCGACGTAACTAGCAATTTTATTCAATACTTTCACGACGTTTCGACCATTTGGTTTCATTTTAATTGATGGGTATGTTTGTGTTTGTGGTCATAACTTAACATTTAAATATGTTCTTGTATGTTTCAACATTATTAAAAACTATTGTGTAATATTGTGTTATAGAATTCTCACTTGATAAGGACCACAACCAAATGATCGAAACGTCGTGAAAGTATTGAATAAAATTGCTAGTTACGTCGAAATCAATTTTGCCAAGTTTAATTAAAAATTTCTGAAAATTGTGATGGAGCAATTTGGAAACCGGATTCGTAATCGGTATCTAAAAAACTCTAAGACACTATATCGAAAGAAATGATAGGGTAAAGGTACCGATTATGAGATATCATTTTAAAAAATGTAAAAATTAAAATTTTTTTGGTTTTGTTTTTTATTTTATTTTTCTATTCTAAGGATAGTTTTTCGTTTGATTTAAAGTATAAGTGTCTACTTTCATATTTTTGACATTTTGATATAAGAGTTTAGGAAATAAGTCTAATAAATAATATAATTAAAGCTATATTTTTAAATTTTATTGTTGGTTCTGAAGATATAATACTGTAAAAGGTTTCAAATTAAGACAGGTAATGATAAAACCATTTACTTTTATCTATATATCTTTTATTTTTGGTGTTAATAAAAATGAAATTAAGTTTATCTAATAAAAGACGATATCTCATATTAAGATCAACTAGTATCTTATATTAGAAGACCTTTTGATTTTGATACAAAAACTGACTTACTTTAATCAAACCTATGTATATTAAAACTCGAACGAGATATAAAACTTATTGAGGTAGGATTTTTAAAACTACATGAAATGGCGATTAAAAACAGTATATAGATACTTTCCTAATTGCATATATTTTGGAAATAATTAAGAAAATGAAAAATGGTATCTCATAATCGGCACCCTATATCGACGAAAAGGCGCATTGAATCAATTTGATAGATCGAGCACTCTAAGGAACGAATGCAATTGGCCAGAAATGTTTCAACAACGTCGTGAGGCGATGTTATTGAAAATCGCAAATGCATCGCATGTCGCGGTACACTCGAAAGCGACGCCTTATCGGCGTTTCCTTTCTACAGGGCTTTTTCGAGCGAAAATGGGGAAACTCTCTCCCGGTGGGAGTCTTAATGCAAGCACGGTTCCACCAACGTGGTTCTTGCATGTGGTTTGCTCCGTTGCATAATAAAGCGATTTAGAAGTTTTTGCCGGTCGATCGGGAGTGGAACAGGCACGACTCGGACTGCCAATTTTCGCCACGAGGTTCCTGACCTTTCGCTCGATCTTTCTTCTCGGCGACGTCGTCGCCGACGTCATCTCCGGCATTAAGAACCCCGTTCCTTAACGAGGAGAGTCTTCCAAAATCGCAAACCGGAGTTGATTTCGTGAGTTTTACGAGGGAATAGGGGATCCTCTCGAGAGCTTCTTGGAGAAATTCGCGCTCTTGGCGTTTTTCCTGTCATGCTCTTTCTTTTTCCATCTTTCTCCATCCCTTCTGCCCCGTTCTTATCAACCAATTTTTCGCTGTTCCGCGAATACGTGTGTCGAATGAACGATCTCTGCAAGGGCCGGATAATTAACGCTTTAACTATCTCCGACACGTGTGAAAAATTTTCAACGAACCCAATCCTTTATATCTTATTGTTAGTAACTGCACAGTCATGATAACAATAGCCTTTCACCGTTTCTAACAAATTGATAGGGTAAAGTAAATATACATGTACTGTGCAAATTCAAGTATCGGTGAAAAATAGTGGTCAAAGTTAATAGAAATGGAGGTAAAAAAATGAAATGTAGGACGTAGATTCTTTCTGAAAATGTTAAATTTAGATATCACATTCTGTAAAATCTATACAATAAAAATTGTGGGAAGTGAAATTTTATTGATTAGAAAAAAGAGAGGTACAAAGATGACATGTAGGTAACCCTTTCTGAAAATATAAAATTTAGATGTCACATAATCTGTCAAATCTATACAATGTAAAAATTGTGGGAAAATATGTAATTTGATGAAAATCTTTCCTCAATGGTAAAAATCGACTAAAACTGGCAATCGTTTATTATAAATAATTAATTAAAATACAACGTTTCGGCTGTCATTGCAGCCCTTTTCAAGTAAATATAAAAAGTTAAATAAAAATAATTATAATAATAATATTAATTCTAAAATAATTATAAACTCATATACAAAAATATGTTACATACCAAACATAAATGCATAATAAATTAATACAATAAATTGTCGGTGGTATGCAGTAAATTTTATTTATTGTAATAATTTATTATGCATTTACGTTTGGTATTTAACATATTTTTGTATATGAATTTATAATTATTTTATAATTATTTTAGAATTTATTTTAGAATTAATTTTATTATTATAATTATTTTTATTTAACTTTTTATAGATTTACTTGTGAAAAGGGCTTGCAATGTCAGCCGAAACGTTGTATTTTAATTAATTATTTATAATAAATGATTGCCAGTTTTGGTCAACTTTTACCATTGAGGAAAGACTTTTATTAATTACTACTGGCGAACCTTAAGGATTATTATCTGTAATTTGATGAATTAGAAAACTATCATAGTGGTTTATATCCTTCTTCCTTTTCACGCGGCAATCGACATCTCGAGATTCGCGTGCGCGCGCGAAGTCATTTGAGTTTCGCGAACACGCGAATTAGCCGCTGAGTAGATATGATTTCTCAAGTTCCGCAACGCAGCGCTTGATCCCCGAG
Organism: Nylanderia fulva; assembly: GCF_048542155.1. Classification (NCBI taxonomy): domain Eukaryota; kingdom Metazoa; phylum Arthropoda; class Insecta; order Hymenoptera; family Formicidae; genus Nylanderia; species Nylanderia fulva. The sequence continues at coordinate 1,015,454 of NW_028189622.1, forward strand.
AGAACTTTCCGGAAAATTGCCACCCACATCTCCGCATCTCTCCACTCTCATTCTCTCATCTGTATTCCCCGGCTCTTCTTCGGGAGTCACTCCGCGCAATCAATGTAAAAGCTTATAACGCTCTCTTTGCGCTTCCGCTCTTCTTACTTGTATCCGCGAGCGTTAAAGAAATATTTCCGCGGGCTACATCGCCGAACGGATCAATCGTATCACGTATAGCCGGGTGTAAAAAAAAAGGTTTCAAGAAACATACACTGTTTTTCCGCGCGCCAGTTCTCTCGAATAAACAGCGGCTAATAAAAAGGTGGACGGTGTAGCGTAAGAAAGCCGATCATCGAGGGAAAAATTGCAGTCGCAAGAAGGGGCGCGGAATGCCAGAAAGAGGGAGAAGGAGAAAAGAAGGAAGGAAGGAAGGGTAGGTCGATGCGAGCAGCGAAGGGGATGCAATCTATAGCCCGTAGGGTTGCTGAACTTTCCAAGAGTGTCAGCCTGCTGAAGCTTTATGCGTCTGCCTCGTCCGTTTTCTCGGAGTTTGCCTTTCTCGTACCGCCTTACACATACATATACCTACGTGCCTTTGCGTATATGTATGTGTGAACGGTCCCTCTTCGTTTGGACGGAGGTCGAGAAAAGACAAAGGACGAAACGTCCGGAAACGGATCGACTGGACACGACGGAAATTGGTTGCTCCAGTCCCGAGGGAGAACGTGCGTGTTAATTCACCAGGGAGAAATATCGGACCGGGACATCTCCCAGAGGAACCAGTCACGAAATATGTTTCGAATCCGTGAGTTATTTCTTTTTTTTTTCTTCCCATCCTCGAAAGTCTCTCTGTCTTTCCTCTTCTTGGTTTGACAAAAGTTTCGATTAATTCCGCCCTGAGCATCCTTATCAAAGTCTGCACAGAAAAAACAGTATCCTTGAGAGAATGCAAATATGCCTTGATTCAAGTATATTTTATCCTTATAATAGCGCCAAATATAAATAATTTTGGATAAAGGATAATTTATCCTTAAAACAAAGTGCAAAATATTCTTGGTTGAAGCTGAAATTTACTTATAAATATTGCAAGAACAAGTGACAAGTGAGCATCGAATATAAGCGGTACTTTCAAATATATATAATAATTCTTAGTTCAAATGTGACTAAGTTTGTTTTTACCATATGCGATTTTTAAAACAAGAATCTTCTATCTTAAGGATAAAATATATACTTTACACAAACTTATTTATTATTAAGGCAAATGAAAATTTGTGATTACGAAGAGCATTCTGTGCTTAAATCAATCAAATAGCGTTCAAGAATAAAAATATACTTGAATCAAGGATTCCTTTTTTTCTGTGTGTACATACGGCAACAATCTGCATGACTTTCGGAAATTTATCGCTCTCTGCCAAGAGCAGATACGTCACGATATTTGAAAATGCAGCGAAGACGCGTGTGCATCCAGCGTTTACTCGCTTACTCGTTTTCGTAATCAAACGCGAGAGAAATGAAAGAGAAAGAAACGGAAGAAATACAGCAATGAAAAATTTTCGCTAGTTGGTTGACTATAATGCTCGGAAAGTTGTTGCAAATGTCGCGTACTTTCGTAGGATTTGCAACTTTGAGTTTCGCGTGCTTATTTTCTTTTGAAATGTTTTATATAGCAGAAAAAAGAGCGTGCAGAACGCAGCGGGTAAAATTACTTCTAGTCTGAACCATACACGCGGTTTAAAAATTTTTATTTTAACTTATTTGATTAATGAAACGCAATCGCCAAACTTTTTTCAAATGAATGTTCTATTAGTTATTTTAGCAAAACAAAATGACAACATAAATTTACATATTAATGTACTAAAAAATGTTTCCATGTATTAAAATAGTGTGAAAAACAATGTAAAAAATAACGTTATTACGTAAAAACATTTTAAGTATGTATATTAATATGTAAAAATTGTTGGATGGAAAAAATTATGCTTATCACAAAAATTCACGAGAACTGAGATTAATGAATAAGTTGTATAATAACAAAATATCTGCTTGATTAATGACCCTCGTGCAAATTATAATGCACGATGCAAAAAAATATAGCAACATATTTATTATTATAAGATATAATAATCTTAACTAATTACATTATTTAATATTTTTTTTTTATTATAAATATGTTTCTTTTATCAAGTGCCTTACAATGTTTTCTTCTCAATGTTGACGCAAAGAAAGTAAAATACAATGAGATTTACATTTAATTACATTAAGTGAAAAGTGAAGAATAAAACTGTCTGTTATAATGTCGTGCTAATTGAATTATTTAAATCGAAAGCTCGGGAGGTCTCTTCGAAAACAAAGTGAGCACGTACGGATGCATAACGGAGAGGAATTAAAAACTCTTGCGTCTCTCTGAGAGTAAAGATATAGAGACCATTTCTCTCTCGAAATCCACTTCTTTCACGCTCATCCCGACCGACGTTTCAGCAACATCTTCCCCTAATGCGCTTCATTTCTTGTGGATTAGAAAAATTACAAAATGGAGTGGAAACGTGTTCCGAGTGAGATACGTATTTCTTTTCAACGATTTTTATTATTTATGCTTGTCTTATATTTTTATCAAAAATTATTTTCTTCTCTTTATTATTTTTTAATATATTATTTTATGTGTTTTAAGAATAACTTTACGTTTTCAAATTTAGTTAAACTTGAAAAATTGAAACAATTAAAACTTTGTTTCGTAAAATTAAAATGTACAACGTTTCATACGATGCAACAGTTTAATATAACAAATGAGATTCAATATGATTTTGTTTACATGATTATTCATTTTATTATCCTATTTATTATCCTATTTAAATTCCTCAAATAACGAATTGATCATAACAGCACAATTATCAATAAATGTTCATGATATTATACGAATAATTATAATTCAAACAATCATATTCAAAGTTATTTATTATATTAAATGGTTGCATATATATATATATATATATATATATATACTGTACATTTTAATTTAAATATATACATATACATGTATAATATTTTTTTTCGAAAAGTCGTCACCTCGCAACTCTTTTCCAACTTGTCCTATACTTTCGTTCGCACAGCTTTTCTTTCAATGTTTTTTGACGTTGAGAATTTTGAATTTTCAACTTAACAATAACTCGAGTCATCGTATTGTCAGATGAATTCCATTATTTCCATTACGCTGTGCTGTGGCGCGAAATTGAATTAAGCGAACATACAACGGATGCGGGAACGTACATATATATATATATATATATATATATATATATAGAGAGAGAGAGAGAGAGAGAGAGAGAGAGAGAGAGGAATCGGTGGAGAGACAGAGCAAGGGTAGTTTTCAGCGGTTTAGGTTTTGATAAAACGTGATAACGGCGTGGTTTTCGCGTATGTATAACGACGGGGAAACGATGACACCACGTCGCTTTTGCCGACGACTCGTTTTCGTCCTCGTTCCGGTCGATGCATCCCTCTTTCTCGTCAGCGTTATTTTGCTCTTTTTGACGTTTACGCGAATACCAATCAGACCATAGTATCTCCGGGGACTGGAGAAGCACGGACCATACAGAACGATTGAATTATTACATCTGTCTTTGGTCGGATTTATTGGCTTTGTTTCATTCGATAATATTGCTTATTTTTGTTAGAAATTACTTTTTAATTATATTTTTTATGTCGTCTTTAATTACCCTGTAGAAAATATATTTTTCAATCAATTTTTGCACATTGAACACAAATTTATCAAACTCGAATTTTTCATTTCAATTTATTTCAATACTGCCTAATAAATCATTTATTTGAAACTAATAATATTTATTTAATATAAAAAAAAATTCTTTTTAAAACAGATGAATATTTATTTGGCTTTATAAGCCTTTATAATTCTAAAAAATATTTATTAATTTAATTATTTTTTTCAGTATAGCTACAATTATTTAATTACTTAATTCTAAGGCTAAAATATTTCAGGAATTTGATATATACATTTCATACGAGAGCGTCTACTTTTTCGTAACTTTTCAAGTGCTTTTGGAAGATTTAATGTATCTGAAAAATTCGCCTTCTTATTTCAAGCTGTTTGTCCGCGTATTGACACTAAACACACGCTTCTCTCTTCCTTTTTACACGTTACAATCATCGTTTATAGATATCGCGAATGGTAGAATCGAGAGTGTCTGGCGCCATCGGCTGTTTCTACTACTGAAAATCAGAGATGTCCTTTCTCCCGAGTATTCCGCATGTCGGGACCGATTAGTATCCATGATTGTTTACTACTGCCAAAGTGTCCATAACAGCGAGACTACTCGTAAAAAGGGAAAGAGAACGAGAGAAAAAAAGAAAGAGAAAATAATGAGAATAAAGAGACGAGAAATGTGTCGACTCATTTCGGCAATATATCAAGATCAGAATCACGAATTTGAAAGCTTCCGGAAATATGAAATCTAGAATAATATCCACGAATATTCTCACAAATGTATCATCGCCAATACATTATTATTCGATGCTAAAAAGACTGCGAAGACTCTTCCATAATTTTAATAATTTTAAAAAATTTATTGATTAGCCGGATGAATTATTTTAATTCGATTTTGCTTCTAATTGAAACTTTTCGTGTTAAACTATTTTTAATTATTTCAATTTATTGTTAACGTATTTCGCTTTTTAATTTTGACATAATTATCTAATTTATTTTGACTATTGTATTGCGACTTTTTATTAGAATTTTTATTATTATTCTTTATTGCGCACTGAGAAAGACTAAGTATAATTCGAAACGTTTGTAATTAAGAATATTAAAGTTTGTATTGTAATTGGTTTTTTTTTTTTTTAAATGAAAATTTTTCCAAGTTTAAAATAATTTTTTATTGCTCGTTTCACATGGCCTCGTAATATTTAGTAAGTTATCATTGTGTTTGTTTTTAAATACGAGCTTGAACATTGTTATAGATAAAGTGATTTTGTATTATTTTTTCATTGTACTCTTCTATAATTTATTTTCGAAATAAAAATTTCTGCTGTATCGGATGCACACAGACACACATGCAAATGGCAAGAAAAGTTACAACAGTCAAAGAATAACGGTAGTACATGGCAGAGATTTCGCGTGTAGATTTCACCCTAGTGTAAGATGTCCTTTCCGCGCTCGGAATCGCTTCCGACATACGATTTACTTTCCGTTTCGTTCGTCTCTTTCCGGCGATTCTCGTATCTTTTCATAGTATCTCTTGTGTCGACGGTCGTTTGATTACAGAAGTTACAGGCCGTATTTATACATATACGTACAGTGAAATACATGTGTCTCGCACAAAACCCACGTTGGGAAAGAGAAAAGGGAACGAGACAAGATGGATATTACGTAGGATACTATATAGGAAATGACGTACCGCGACCGGCGGTTTCGCGCGAAAAACCGCGTCGAAATTGCAGCCGACTTTCCGCAATCGCCTTAAAAGGAAATCGCAGTTTCGAGCAACGAGCTCCCCTAAAGCATCTTTAGTGCTGTTCGATTTATTTTTATCGTCGGCTTGCGATATCGCTTTTGATTTTTCGTCTGACTTTCGCGGCGCGTTTTATCGAGTTGTGTTATCTTCTAAAAAAAAAAAAAAGACGAAATATGTATATATTACTAAAAAAAAATTATATTTTTCTCGGAAGGGAGGCTCATTTTCCACACAGAAAAAAACAGTGTCCTTGAGAGAATGCAAATATGCCTTGATTCAAGTATATTTTATCCTTATAATAGCGCCAAATATAAATAATTTTGGATAAAGGATAATTTATCCTTAAAACAAAGTGCAAAATATTCTTGGTTGAAGTTGAAATTTACTTATAAATATTGCAAGGACAAGTGACAAGTGTGCATCGGATATAAGCGGCACTTTCAAATATATATAATAATTTTTAGTTCAAATGTGACTAAGTTTGTTTTTACCATATGCGATTTTTAAAACAAGAATATATCTTAAGGATAAAATATACTTCACACAAACTTATTTATTATTAAGGCAAATGAAAATTTTTGATTATAAAGAGCATTCTATGCTTAAATCAATCAAATAGCGTTGAAGAATAAAAATATACTTGAATCAAGGATTCTTTTTTTTCTGTGCATGATTCTCCTTTCGATTACATATAGAAAATTGAAAGATGGACAGAGAGATGGAAAATCAGATGCCCCGACGATGCTGACTCGTAAAGTAAGGTTTACTAAAGAGGCCGCCGATGTAACAATTCCGTTTAGTTTCGCGTCATTAAAATCGATTCTGCGGGCTCCAGATGACGCGATCATTTACGTATATCACGTCGGCAAACGTGTCACATTCAAGTGTGCGACGTGTTTCACCGCGCTGCTGTCATAACTGATTAGAACATTGTTACTTCCGCATACATTAGCTCCCGCATCAGCGTGCTAGCTTTGCTGAAAATCTGTCATGTACCTGTTAAGCCGACTAATGATTCGGCTAATGATTCGCGGAGTCTGTTGTGAAACAGTTGTTCCAGCATCTTGCTCTGCGTCCCGCATCGGTGCGTGTTGCGGCTCCGATGCGGAATAACCAAAGTTTCTGGCTCATTAATTATCACCGGGCTTATATATATCGCGGTATCATTGTCAGCAAATGAAAACGAAATATCCAGTGATTAATATATCACCTATTTCAATTTGCGACGATCGCGTGCAGCAAGTAATGTTTAATATGCAGTTTAATATGCAAGCGCGATTTTTTATCAATTTTTTTAATCTTCTATTTATTAAGAACAAATTTTCGACTTTCCACGAGCGGTTTTTACGCGTAAAAATAACTTTATACAATTAAAGGCCAATTATGTCTTAATTATTTCCCAATGATTCGTCTGACGATTTTATAAATATATTTTTAGACCTTTGAATTTTTTATTAAATCAATTTATATACAGGATTATGTATCTTTATAACTAAGCCTTACATTAAAATTCTATTAAAGCAAACTTTATCTAAAATTAACCGAAGAATGTAGTTCTGTTAATGTTTTATTTCCACAAGGCTTAGGTTCCAAAAAAGCCTTTATTTTCAACTGCTAATAATTCGAAAATTTTGGTGTACGTCTCGACATTTTTGCTGAGGAAAAATCGTCTAGATATTTTGACCAGGTACTTATTTAAAAATTATTTTCCATAGCTATTTAATCGATCTCAATTATCTCGCTTGACAGCACTATATTATATCAGTCTATTATAAATGGAAAAACAGATTTCTGGTATCATTTGGAGACGATTTTCCCTTAGTGAAAATGTTGAGGGAGGCCATCATTTTTAGCATATTTCCAATTTTTGTTATTATGTATCTTTATAACTAAGCCTTGTATTAAAATTCTATTAAAGCAAACTTTATCTAAAATTAACCGAATAATGTAGTTCTGTTAATATTTTATTTCCACAAGGCTTAGGTTCCAAAAAAGCCTTTATTTTCAACTGCTAATAATTCGAAAATTTTGGTGTACGTCTCGACATTTTCCCTGAGGAAAAATCGTCTAGATATTTTGACCAGGTACTTATTTAAAAATTATTTTCCATAGCTATTTAATCGATCTCAATTATCTCGCTTGACAGCACTATATTATATCAGTCTATTATAAATGGAAATGTCTGTTATAAATGGAAAAACAGATTTCTGGTATCATTTGGAGACAATTTTTCCTTAGTGAAAATGTTGAGGGAGGCCATCATTTTTAGCATATTTCCAATTTTTGTTATTATGTATCTTTATAACTAAGCCTTGTATTAAAATTCTATTAAAGCAAACTTTATCTAAAATTAACCGAAGAATGTAGTTCTGTTAATATTTTATTTCCACAAGGCTTAGGTTCCAAAAAAGCCTTTATTTTCAATTGCTAATAATTCGAAAATTTTGGTGTCTCGACATTTTCGCTGAGGAAAAATCGTCTAGATATTTTAACCAGGTACTTATTTAAAAATTATTTTCCATAGCTATTTAATCGATCTCAAATTATCTCGCTTGACAGCACTATATTATATCAGTCTATTATAAATGGAAATGTCTGTTATAAATGGAAAAACAGATTTCTGGTATCATTTGGAGACAATTTTTCCTTAGTGAAAATGTTGAGGGAGGCCATCATTTTTAGCATATTTCCAATTTTTGTTATTATGTATCTTTATAACTAAGCCTTGTATTAAAATTCTATTAAAGCAAACTTTATCTAAAATTAACCGAAGAATGTAGTTCTGTTAATATTTTATTTCCACAAGGCTTAGATTCCAAAAAAGCCTTTATTTTCAACTGCTAATAATTCGAAAATTTTGATGTCTCGACATTTTCGCTGAGGAAAAATCGTCTAGATATTTTGACCAGGTACTTATTTAAAAATTATTTTCCATAGCTATTTAATCGATCTCAATTATCTCGCTTGACAGCACTATATTATATCAGTCTATTATAAATGGAAATGTCTATTATAAATGGAAAAAGGAAGGTCCGTTCGAGCGCTAAGTGCGAAGGGGTTAATCCGCGGACTAATTTAGGCAGCTGGCGCGATAAATCTGCACAATTAATAGAGCCGCGATGCTTGAGATTGATACGCGAGCGGTCGGCGTGATAACGTAATCGTCCGAGAAATAATGAGCGTAGGCGAGTGTTTAGCGCGACTTGTCGCGGAGGGAAGAAATTTAGGTCTCGGCTTTTTTATCGCACTTAGCGCACGCTATCTTAATGAAGGGCCAGAGGATGGATGGAGAAACGCGCCGATGAAATACGGAGATTTCTGGGGAGGAACGACTCCTCGTTATTCTCGGGAAAGTTTATGCGCGCTTATGGTCGTTTATGGACCGGCGAGACTAATTGCGACCGGCGATATTATATATAACGATCGAACTGGCTGGAATTATTTAATGGGATAATTGTTAATTGATATACGCGGATTGCGCGAAATGTGTCGCCTGTGTGCGCGAACGTGTTCGTAATGAAGTAAATATGCATAAATATATATGTAAATATATAACATGTGTAATATATATATCGGGTATCGAGCGACTGTATGCTGCGAAATATAAGCTCTGATGGAATATAGTAATGCAACGAGAGAACCCGTATTTCTGCAAGTATCCTCCCGAGACGTCGCCTACACATGATACATCGCGATAATAATTATTTTTTCTTTATTCGAGATGTAGGGAGAATTATATTATGGTTGCTGTCTCGTTATTATATACAGCATTTTGCGAATATTGCATTCTTCAAAAATTAAAAACACCAGCATGCAGCGTGGCGTCAAAAATCTCCACAAATGTCCAAGACTCGGAGTGATGTAAGAAAAGGCTGGAAACTGAAACACGGAGGTGCGATCTTGACTTTCCTTAGAAAAATGCTGATAATGCATCTCCCTCTTTTCTTTATGTATTTTATATTTTTATTTATTTTTTTTTCCTTTTTTATTACTAAAAAATGCAACAATTCGAGATCTAGTTGCAATGTAAATGAGCAATGCGACACCGTCGATGTAAATCACGTATTTATCCCGTACGATAACGAGGGCGGAGTTCAAGAAAGCGCACTTCGGTCGTTATAAGTTCGCGAAAGTCAGTAAGATTGAGAGGGAGCTAGAGCAAGACAGAAAGAGAGAGAGAGTCCATACCCGGTCTGAATAATAATTCTGCAGATATTCTACCCGGCCATTCTCTTCGACTCTTGATGGTCGAGATTCTCTCTCTCTCTCTCTATCTATCTATCTATCTCGCATCCTGACCCGTTAAACTTACTTTTCTTCTCGTCCGTCTCTCTTTCTCTATCTCTCTTTTCCTTCCATCGGAAACTGCGAGTCGTCGATTATACCGGGTAAAGTCCGGATGCAGATGCAGCTACATCCGGACGTGCATGGCTCGATAACGGCGTGCTACTTTCGCGATTGCTGCCTGATCGGCGCGTGCAATAAATATCATACAGCGAATTGAAAAATCTGTATAGATAACTGCTTCTGCTCCGAGGACCATTATTTTCATCGCCAATTGTCGAACGATATAACTGCATAAAGTATGTATAAAATCCTCGAGCGCATCGAAGCGTGTAAAATCGTTTTTAATTTTATTTCAAGATATCCTCCGGCATTTATTCTTTATTCCACGTATAATATATCGGAAATAATATCATATTTCGTTTGTTATATGAGAAATCGTAGAATACTAATTATATACAATTTAATCGCACATCTAATTATATATATAAAATTATTATTTTTATATACGCTATTTTATTTTATTTTTCTCGTCATTTGAGCTTAGATTTAAATACCGCAAACAGTAACCTGATCGTAATCGTTTGAAATGCATACGAATGCTATATCAATTTGCATCGAAAAGCAGATTGGCAGGAAACTCTCGATCATCAGTGGCACATCGGAAGATGTAATATATCTTGTGAAAACGTCAAGAGAGCTCCTCCGAACCTATAAAATTCGACTTCCCATTTCGCCGCCGGCTCTGTAACTATATCGAATCTTCCATTGGCAGATTTTCGATCCGCCGGTCGTTCGTTTCACCTCGTACTTCGTCCCCGAAAATTCCTGTAATAAGAGTGATCCCCTCGAAATCCGTCAAACTCCTCTATTTTTCATTCGAAAACTTCGATTTTGCTCTTCTTGCTCACTTGTATTCCTCTCGCTCGATATAGCAATTAAATGAAAAATCGTAATTAATATATCGTTTTTGTTCAAGCTGTTGTGCCTTCATCGATTTTTCGCATTAAAACATTTAATATTGGTAATTAAATGCCCGAGCGTTTCAAATTAAATTTTGTTAATTTTATATTACAGGTCTTTTTTTCGAATAAAATGCATAAAACAAAGTAAGTCCTTTTTATAATATTTTTTTCGTGAATTCTGTGAAGCATTAATAAAAAAATTAATATAACGCAATCTGTATGAGTTTTCATTTATTTTCTCGAAACAAGTTTGAAATTTTGAACAAATTTATATATATTTCGTGGATACGAAGGAACGATATATGAATTTTTCTTCCCATTCACAATCGACTTATCGTGTGCGAAAACAAAGTAAGTTCTTTTTATAATATTTTTTTCGTGAATTCTGCGAAGCATTAATAAAAAAAATTAATATAACGCAATCTGTATGAGTTTTCATTTATTTTCTCGAAACAAGTTTGAAATTTGGAACAAATTTATATATTTCGTGGATACGAAGGAACGATATATGGATTTTTCTTCCCATCACAATCGACTTATCGTGTGCGAAAACAAAGTAAGTCCTTTTTATAATATTTTTTTCGTGAATTCTGCGAAGCATTAATAAAAAAAATTAATATAACGCAATCTGTATGAGTTTTCATTTATTTTCTCGAAACAAGTTTGAAATTTGGAACAAATTTATATATTTCGTGGATACGAAGGAACGATATATGGATTTTTCTTCCCATCACAATCGACTTATCGTGTGAGACCAGCCGAAAACAACATCTGTGGAGTGTCGGCTTCGGGATAGACATAGTAGGAGACAGCTAACGCTGTATTCGAATCCGGGATCAAACCTTCGTCCAATCGGTCGATCGTAAAATCTCGGGCGAGCGTCGCGAAACTTAAAGCCGCGTGTACAGCTGTTCGGTGCTCACATGTTCGTAAATTTTGCAGACTAAGCCCTTGGAATGCAATTAAGTGCTTAATCTGTAGAAATTCTGACGACAGTGATATTATTATGATACCTGCGCAGAATCTCTTTTGAGCTTTTTGTGTGCTTTATTTTATTATTTATTTGATACTATAAACGTTTTGTAATACCTACAATTTTTTTCAAAAATAAGAGAGAGAGAGAGAGAGAAAAAGAAAGAGTCAAATTTAATTTATTTATTCAAAAGTTATTTAAATAATATGATTATTTGCATTATCATTACTCTGTTTATGAGAGCTTAAATGTATTAGATATTTTTTGATTTTATATAATTGAGATGTGTAAGGGGAAGAATTTAGAGTAATTTACGTTTGACGTTTCTGCGATGCGCATTTCGTTCCTAAGTATTTCCAGTTGACTGAAATGAGGTCATCATTCGGATGCTGGAAGAGAGATGGTTTGGTGAACGATAGATGAGAAATGAATGGAAAGGAAGTGAGGCCCGTTACAGCCGAGAATCCGAGACAAAAAACCTAGAACGATCAATATTCTTTCTTTACAAATGCTGGTTCCAGATTTCGACGATTTCTGAAAGGAAAAAATTTTTGTAAACTCGAAAGTGCAAGTTTTATCAGTTTTAAAAATATATCTCTAATATTTAAATCGCGATCTTAATTCTTAAACACTTAAAGTAATATCTTTCGTCGAATAAATAAGATAAATATATATTTCAAAATTATTCTTTGAACATTCTTTCAAATATCAAAGAGATATATAAAAACATTCGGAATAAATTGTATTAATCAATTCATTATTAAAGACAAAACAATATAATTAAGCATTTAACGAAAAAAAGATATTTCTCTGAAATTCGTATTCAAGTTTTAATTAGACAGATGTAGAAATCTAATTTCGTGCGTGCACGTGCGATTATTATCACAAATGGTTATAGACCTAACGAACAACAATTCGAGAACTGCACCGAGAAGCATGATTTTCTAAGTTAACAACTGGCTCTTCCTAACGAAAGGAGAGGAACACGATTACGAAATGCGTAAAGGGGCACGAAACGGTTTCGCTTATTCAGCATCTCGCCGAGTATCCGGCGAGCTTTTAAAGGCGACGTCACAATGGCGCGGAACGGAGTGGCCATTATGCACGGTCCACAAGATCCGAAGTCGTATTCCGCGCGATAGCTGGTAATGACCGTGGATGGAAGGGAGGAAACACGGTTATTCCCCTTCATCTCGGAGGAAGGGGTTGGTCCCACCGGATAGTTGTTAACCCCCTTGGTACAATCGCTTGTAACTCGACTCGGGAACAAGTTACAGTGTCGCTTTTACGCCAACAAATTGCAAAAGCGCGATTGTCGAGCGTGTATTTCACCCTGTGTTTTGAAGCTCCTTTTTGGCCTGCGTTATTATATCGCGAACATTGTTGAGCGGCTGCTATAATTGTCGTTGATTTACGAATATGCGTTAAACGAGCGAGCGACCGCACGTGACGTATGAAATGAAGTTCATGTGTCGAATCTCGTCAAGTCGATGCCACGTCGATTAGAATCACTCGTGTTATGCGAACGGATCCCATTTGCGTTGAATCGCGATGGACGGTTAATTGTCATGCGTGTCTAATTTTGACACTTCGTGAAACTAGTCCAGCACTCGATTCTAACTGCATTGCATAATAAAACAAGTTTAGCAAATAAAGTATTACACATATAAAAGGCTAATAAGAGAGCAGAAGTAATATTACGGTTAGAAAAACTAATTTATTACATTTAATCAATATGTACTGATAGAAACAATAAAGTTTAAATTAATATAAAATTATAAAGTTTAGCAAATTCGCAAGATTTAAGAAGGGAAAAAATATAATTATTGAATTTATTTTATACATTATTATAATAAGTACGTAACCATACGTGACATTTTTATCGATGATATATTGACTTGGAGTATTTTAACACACTATCAAGATGACTATAATAATAATAATGATTTTGATAACGCGTAAAGAAATTTTTTGGAGAATTTATTGTGTCTAAAAATTAACAGAGAAAATATAGAGCGATGTTTGCTTTATAAAATTCCATTTTAATATTATAACTTTATTAATTTCCATTTTAATTATAACTTTATTAATTTCATATGCAATGTACAGTTTATTTTCTTATGGGTTTTCACATATTGTGATAATGGCGGAAGATAATATTTATGTAACATAGCTCATTTTAACGAAAGTTTCCATTACCATATTATTCTAAGCATTCAAGAATCAAGATCGCTGATGCGACTGGTAACAAACTTCGCATTTAACCGGAAAACTGGAAACTTCCACAAACTTTAGAGGTGGGACACAAACCGTGGCAAGGTTCAAATAGGGCGTATCCGTTTTATCGGATCGACGATTTTGTGTTCTACTAACTCAAGTTATTCACTACTTTGAAACAATGTGCGGGTCGCGTGTGAGAAGATAGAAATTGATTCATGTATAACTTGAACAAATAGAAATCGATTATATAATCCCTGTAAAACAATCTTTCCATTCATTTAAATGCAATACTTTCAACTGCCCCAAACCAAGTCATTTTTTGACTATTAAATCAAGTTTTGCATTCTAATAGGAATTAGTAAAGTTATTAATTTCCTGCTTTTTTCATTCTGAGTGTGTCATTTATTTTATTTATTTAAAATGGCTATATTATTTCCTTTTTTAATTATTTAATTTTTTTATACGTATAAAAACGCGTTTTTAGAGAAAATCTAATTACCTAATTTGTATTATTGTAAAAATATATGTGTCATTGAAATTATATGTATCTATAACTTTGCGAATCTAGTTTATAAATGAAGAAACTTTTGCAAATACTCCAGGCCAATTGCTAGGGCATTGTCCATTCCCATAACTCACTGTATACCGACTTGAATATCCTGGCCATTCTCCTTTATTATCAGAGGACCACCGCTGTCGTCCTAAACACAATATAATCACCCCCCATTCAATAAATCATTTATTAAAAACAGGAGGATTTATTCGCATGTTTGTTCGAATATATTCTATATATTATTTATATCCATAATATTATGAATATAAAATTATTGTTACAAGCATTTTCCCGCAGCTTAATCCCGCAGCAGTGCAAATGTGATTATAGTAATTTTCCAATATCGCTTATATTCATAATTCGCGATGATCGGCAATGTAGCATATTTGAGTTTCATCGTACCATGGTACTCTTTTTTATTCGCCAAAAGTTTATCCCATAATTATAATTAGTAAGTTTTATAGGTTGAATAGTGGCTATAAATGTAGTAAAATGATATATCATTATTATTATTATAATACTATTGTTTTAAAATAATTTTTAACATTTCATTACAATGGCGCATAAATAGGCGTAGAAAAAATAAAAAAAGAGAACATATTAATATAAATCAAAGCAGAAAAATGTATGGCATATAAAATAAATCAATATCGTAGATATGTAAGACTGATTTAGTTTTGTAATCATCGATATTCCGGGCAGTCAATTATGTTTTATGCCAGACCTGTCAATGATATCAAATACGTATTACACATGAAATCTTTGTGGATGTCCTACTGTGCAATGTCCAGCTGTGAGAACCCATCTATTGGATATAATTGTGCCGCCGCATTCTCCGATTTGACCGATATCAATAAGTTATAGTAGTTGTAAATCATTGCCATGTATGGGTATTATCTGAGTTTCGCCAATTCTCCACTCGTTATATACGTAGTCACATCTAAATAACCATCTATTATTTAAGAAAAATGATAGCTTTAATTTACACAGCTCATAATAGTCAATATATTATAAAAATTAAAAATATTGCAGATATATTTTTCACAATAGATTGTGACGTTTTAAAACATTACATTTTCAAATTAGAGCAATATTGTTATCATTAGATTGCAAATTGACAGTGCCATAGTAAAAAATAACTTTTATACAATATAGGTAGACTAAAATGAGAGAATAAAAAATATTTTTTATTATAGTATAAATTATATAAATTGATAAAATTGCAAAAATTAATTTTCAAAACTATTGTAGATGTATAAAGACTTCGTTGTATTATACTCATCATTGTAATTGCTTTTATTGATTATTTCATATACGATAGAATCGTTAGCGTATATTTTCTTTTATATATGTGACATTTCCATCGGTGTTCTTTGATTGACTTCGAGCATGCCGACATACTGTCAAGACGACTAGAACTGATGCACAGAAATATTTTTTCGCTTCGCAGATTTATGACAAGTTGACTGAGTTGTGAGGTAGACTATTTTGAAACTTTATTTTATACTGTCACATCAATTTTTGAGAAACGAGGATGTCATTATATGTCTTTATTTTTCGAAAATTAATGTGACAATAAAAATAAAGTTTATATAGTACTATATTTCTTCAAGTAGATAGTGTGTTAAAATGTATAAATATATTTTATATAATATGTCATATATTATAAAATATAAAAAAATCAATCATAAATATATCAATTATAAAATATATATATATATATATACAGGGTGTCTGACGCAAAGTGTCACACCGAAAATATACAAGTAGATCTCGTTATTTGGAGATGATTTTTCCTCAGAAAAAATGTCGAGGGAGGCCATCATTTTTTTAATGTTCCCAATTTGTACCATCATGTATCTTTATAACTGAGCTTTAAATTAAAATTTTATTAAAGTAAATTCTACTTGAAATTAATTGAAGAATGTGGTTTTGGTAATATTTTATTTTCACAAGGCTTAGTTTGCGAAAAAGTCTTTATTTTCAATCGCTTATAACTCGAAAATTATGAATGCTTCTATATTTTTGCTGAGGAAAAATCATCTCCAAATAACGAGATCTACTTGTATATTTTCGGTGTGACACTTTACGTCAGACACCCTGTATATGTTTGTGATTTTATATAGTGAAGTTAATATCGCTGACATCTCGCATATGCGTGACGCATATTCGATTCCCCGGAGTATACTGTACATCGGAACTCTACGTCGGCTCGATAGAATATTCTATATGTGCGACAGAGTATTTTACGACAGCAATTGTCGAACCTGCTGATCCAGCGCGGCAATAACGAAACGTCATTAACAAAAACGCGCGTAGCGATAAAGCCACGTCGAATTAAAAGAGGGGGAAAAAAAGGGGGCGAGCTGTAAAACTGTGTGCTCCTAATTGCTTCAGCCAGATTGTCGCGGCTTAATTTAGAGGCCTCGTTCAACAGTATGGAAATCTCGAAAAAGAGCAGGCGACGCGTTTTCCCGATTTGTTTCTCGCCGGCGCGTATCGCATCTGCGCTAACGCGTGACGCGCGGAATAGTTTGCGCGTGCAATCTGCATAAATTTAGAGATTTCGCGTCGCCGTGTCGTGCGTCCTCCCGGAAGATTCACGTCGTGTTCCGCATTCAATTACAAGGGGTAAATGACGCGCCCGCCATGCGAGAGAGAGTCTCTCGCGACGCCCTAGAAATGTATCCGGAGAACCGAGGCACTTCTCCGGTGTCGTTAGCGACGCGCCTGGCGCAATAAAATTTCAATATTGAATATATTATATGTATATATTTTCTCTCTCTCTCTTTCTCACACACACATTTTGCTACAACGACGGAGTTGAGATTAAATCGGAACAAAAATCTATTTCCTAACTCTTTTATTTTAATTTTAATGACACATTTTATGCGGAATTTTCTGTGCGAACATTGAGTTCGAAATTACTTTTTTAATATTCTGTATATAAGGTTTTTTTTCCTTTGCTCGATGCCGGTAAAAAAAAAGAAGGACCGAATATATTTGCTTCACAGACCAAATTTTTTTAATGCATTTTCGAGGTAATTATTCATCGTTAGTGAAATTGCACACTCTCTCTTTGTTCCACTTAATTACAATATAATAATGGTATTTTACAGAATTTTATTTTCCCATTTAAATAAAATTATCCTCTTGTTTCAGTGAGAGTATTATTATAAAGGAAGATATATCGTATATCACGCGATAATAATTTTAATCCTCGTAATCTGTGTTTTCCATCGATTTCGTTCGATAGAATGCGATGGTTAAATCTTTAAGCGCCGACTTATTGAAAAAAAAAAAATCTTTTCCCTTTCGGTTTATTTAAACGCCAGCTTGGGCAGTTATTCGATACTTTGCTCATTAGCCGCACACGTTGCGCGAAAGGGACGAAAAAAATAGTATTCCTATGAGAAAAAAAAAAGGAACGATTCTCTCGTCCTGTGTGCCGAGCATGCGCCTACTTGAAAACGATCAAGAGCCAAGTTTGCTGTGCCCAGGCCAGAATCCGGGCTCGACATTGCAGCTGCGCCATCGGCCGATGACGCAACTCGATTATACCGAGAGCAGTAGAATGCAGTTGCAGTACTCGGACGTACTACGGTACTCGTCCTCCTCGCTCATTATTTCATTTGAAAGTACGATGCCGAAAAGTGTTAGCGTGATTGCATAACAAAACAGCGAGTACTTTAATAAAGGAACTCAGCGCGAAACGCTTAATATCGCGGGAAACAAACTAATTTCTTACTTATAAATATGTAGATTTCATACAATTTCTAATATCTCGTAACGGAGATTGCAAGCCTTTATTTTCTTGCGCCTGCAGCGACGCAATATTCATATATTAAAGGGACAAAGGAAACAGAAAATTTTTAATTATATCAGGATAATTATTTGTTAATTAGGTTACTGATGTTATATCCAAATTTACATACAATTTTCTTACGCGAAACGGCCAAAAATATATTAACTTATTTCATCATTATATATATATATATATAATGAGATAAAATAAGAAAATTGAGCTATTTGAGAATTTACATGCGAAATTGTATTCTTTATAGGTGCAAATTTTCTTCGTGCTTTTTTACTATTTTTTTCATCGCAAAGCAAAGAATTCCAAGTTGGTAGAGATGGAGGAAAAATTCGGAGACTCTTTTCCGGAAGGAAAATAAATCCACGCGAAATCAACCCTTCTTTTATTACAATTGCGATTCCGAAAAGGGTCACAATCGAATTTCTCGTCGCTATAGAACAAAGATAGCACAAAGCTGGAACAAACCCCCGGGTGTCCGAGAGCGGGGATCGCCTTTGCTCTGCCTTCGAGTCCGAAATCCGGAGCCGACATTGCGGCTGTGCCGTGTCCGATGACGCAACCGACCGGGATGCACAGTATGGAGCACAATGGCCTGTATGTAGGTCGTGGTGTCAGTGCCACCCCCTCTTCCTGTGGCCGGGGGTTTGCAACCTCGATCCCGGCATGCCTGGAAAATCCCCGCGATATCCACCGAGAGAGCGCCTGTCCTCCGACTCTTATCCCGGACGGGATATCTCTCGGACAGCCCCTGAAATCACGAGCACTCGCGGATCGCCGCAATTTCGAGTCCGCTAACGAATGCGGTCGCGGAACCGAAATCCGGAAGCTATAACGAGGACGATGTATCGGCTTCCGAAGAGTTACGCCTTGGGAAAGGGTTCCCTGGGAATCGCGCGACCTGGATTCGCCGCAGCCGCGCGTTATGACATTCTTCCGCAGCGACTGCGGGAAACTTATATATACAATAGTACGTTTGATCCCTCGAACAGCCCGACGAAACCGATTGCACTTTGCGTTGATATCCCAGAGATGGCATTTTTATGTACGACTGTCTGGAGGAAGAGAGAACGCGTGATAAACCATTTTCATTACAAACACATTCATATCTCTGTTTTAATCTTATTGTATATATTTAAAAGCATGTTTTTTATTCATTATTAAGATAGGATTTTAGGATTTTTTAATATCTCGAATCAAACTTAAATATATGAAGAGTTTTAAGACATTATCTCACGTTGCGTATCGAAGGGAGCGTAATATAAAATTTTGTATTACACGTGCAGGCAAAGTGGCACTTTGTGTGCGTGTTTTCTGTGCGGAAAGCGGCCGATTTCCCACGCCGCAAGATAGCGGCGTGCGATCGGCCACCTCGCGCACAAAGCCACTTTGTCTGCACTTGTAATACAAAATAGTATGTGTATCACGTGCGGATTGACAATTGTTCACTCGTGTGGGGTGGTCGCACTCGTGACCAATTGTCAACTTTCCGCACTTGATACACAATATACTATTACTTTATATTATTATATATTTTTGAAAACATGTTTTCGATTCATTATTGAGATAGGATTTAAAAAATGTCTGAAATACATCAAGTGTTTTAAGACTGCAACTCGCGTTGCGTACCGAAAGGATCATGTAGCGACTTTTTCCGTGGAGCGCACCATAATTTAACAATCCGTTAGACTGTGCAGCTGCAGAAACTGCGAAAGGAAATTAAGGCTGCGCGCACCGCGTACGTCATTACCGGCGAACGTTCGCGGAAACGAATGTGCGAGGGAGCGTATATTTTTCACCCGAAACGCGAAACGTCCAGCAGCAGGACGGAGAGAAGAATTAAGTAGGGTAGTTTCTCCCGTTCTTTTGGGGATGCAACTCGCGCTATATCGTACACCGCCTTATACTTTACTATACGCCGTCGTCGCGCTCGAGCGAAGAAACGCGAGAACGAATACGCATCCCCTCCGTATTCACAGCGAGAGACGATTTAAACAGTCCGAAACGAGCGGAGCGAAACTACCCTTCTTTCCCAGGGACGAGTCGTCTCGCGTCGTCCCGTAACTTTTCCCATTCTTTCGCCGACCGGACCTGCTCGCAATTCTGCGCTTTTCCTCGCCCTTCTTCTTTTCTTTCTCTCTTTCTTCCTTTTTTCCTCCATCCCTTTCTTCCGTCGCACCCTCCCACTCGTTTTCGAGACGCCGCGCCGTGCTGGAAACTCGTGTTCCAGCGGCTTTGTAGCCGCTGCCTGTATGGTCGCTGCTTCTTCTTGCGCTCTCGACGACGACTTTTCTCCACTTTCTCCGTCCTCCATCGTCTCTCTCTCTCTCTCCCGGATTTTCGCGACTTCTTGTCTGTCTCGCGGCAGATTGGAATCTTCTTTCATTTCGGTCCCTCCGTACGATCGTAATGGCTCCGTTAGAAAAACGTTTAAATGGTCTTCGACTTGACGGTCGCGTCTTGATCTTTCTTCGCTGATTGATCACGCTCGACGTGGAATCCTCGGGAGATAGGAGGACAATATTATCGAGTAATTTTCGGAAATCTACTTCTCTCTCGAGATGGCAATCGTTAAAAAAGGTGAGAAACATTTGTATAAATGTGCAATTTAAACAGATTGCGCCGATATTAATGACTCGTTAATGGATACTGTTAATGATCAATTTTGGATTATTTTTTGTTAAGTGAAAATTTTACATATATTTAATATTAAAATTTATCTCTCTTATATTTTATATGAAAGAGATTAAGATTAAATTAAATTTATATTAAACTGATTTTAAATTTCCAAACTGTCGACTTTGCAAAAAATATGTCTGTTATTTGTAATTGATGATAAAAACAGCATATTACAACAAACGAAATTATTATTGAATTAATATATAATATTATTGAAATTTCGTTATTTTGATAATGCGGAAAGATGTTGTTTGTGCTGAATTGCGTAGATTATAATAACTGATGGGAACTAGCTTCTGATATATATTTACGTTGGCATGTCCTATCAAAGATCTCTGAAAATACGTCAAAAATTGATATTCATGGCGCATGCATATATTTTTATGACGGTACGTGCTGCTGCTCGATAAATTAACCCGCTGGTCAGTGTTTTTTATAGAGAAGTTGTATATGATTTTTAAAAACTAAACTAATCAATTCTGCTTCTTTGTCTTTTAATTTTAATTAACTAATTTTTTTTAATTTTTAGTAACATAGTACATGCTTACATATTTATATAAAATTGTAGCTAATTACTTCCTGAACTTGCATTATTAATACGCACATTTTCTATACATTTGATCTTATATGTTTTCTAGAAAAGGAATTTATTTTTCACATCGTGAGATACCTTTTCCGGAAAAGTCTTTCAAGCTGGCAAGTAGTACAGCCGTATCGTTGCAACGGCAGCGATGAAAAAGAATTAACTAATATAGCGCTTTTTTTAAAATTTCTACGTCGACCCTACGAAACGGTTCAAGTTTCCCTTGTACTCCTGAACTTTTTACAAAGCACTATGAAAGTGGCTAAAATTTCATTATAAACTCGCGACGCACCGGAATTTAACGATTAGCATTCGAAGGTTCTCACAGTTATCAAAGTTTAATATACATACACACACACAACATCTTTACAATTTTATCTACATTTATAAGTAAAATTGTCCAATAATCTCTATTTTTTATAATAATAATATAATACTAATTATTATGTAATAATATTCATTATGCGTTGTAAGGAAATTTTTATCCTTAAATAATATAAAATGAATTTCAAGGAAGCAAAATTAAATTACGGATTATAAATATTTATACGCGTAATAATATTATATAATAATATACATTATTTTCTTATACCCCTTATAATAATATTCATAATAAATATTCTTACATAATATATTCATTATGAATATTATTATATAATATTATGCTCACTTTTTGCAAATTATTATAATCGGGATATATCTTTCTTCGACAAATAACGTGCAAAACTATTAAAAACCATTATTCTATCCGTGCACAGTTTGAAAGCAGCATGAAGCATGCTTGTAATTCTGCGTTCTCCGGATAGAATCTACATCACTTTAACTACTCGAAATTGCCTCCGTAAGATAAGCTCGGCGCGAGTAGTTGCTAGTAGCCCCTGCTGTTTTCTTCGCAAGTGCATTTCCTGTGTATCGATAGCGATCGTTTCTCGTGTGCACGCGCAGTGCTATCAATTCTCGGGGAAAACCGGCTCTGCAACGTTTCGCCGCACGGTAGATTACGCGCACATAAAGAGCTAGACAAATGAAGATGGAACAAAGCGCGAAACTGCACGGAAATAATACGCGGACGAAAGGGGACGAAAGAGAAATCCCGTCAGAAAGAGGGAGAGTTCGATTTACTCAAAGTATATATCCCGCCGCATAAATCTCGCCGCAAACGCGCGTGTATCAAAAACACACTCGGATGAAATATTTTTCTCAGCGCCCGTTGAAACTTACCGCAACATTTACGACGTTGAAGCCACAATGCAGATTTCAGAGAAACTTCGCCAAGTCACTTCTCTATTCTTTAATTTCAATTTTTTTTTTTTTTTTTTTTTTAAACAAGATTAAAGAGCTAAGTTCGGAATAATTAATATGTGGAAAGAAGATATTTCGGCGTTTTATAAAATCGTTAGCTGGTCTCTCGATCGAGATTGAGTTTTTCGAATATATTACACGAGTTCCTCTTTGTAGTTGCACTCGTGGAAAAGTTTTCCGGAATATTTAGCTTTATATGCCGGTCGTCGCTCGCTTTTTCCAAGCGCGCGAATCCGATAGAATAAACTGCGACCGGGAAACTGTACCGAATTAAAGGCGACGCTGCGGCGGCAGCTGGCGAAATAAAATCACGGGGACGAAAGAGAAGCGGCGAGAGAGTGAACTGTGTTCAAAGGGATTCGCGATGGGGTAACCCAAAATGTGCGCTTGGAATTCAACGTGACCGCGAGACTGATTTATGAAGCCAACGATAAATCTGCCGTGTCCTACGATCAATATTATCTCTACGTCCGACGCTATCGTCTTTAACGCGTGTATCGCGATTTCTAAAAAAAATCATCAAATCCAATATATCCTTTTACTATGTGTGTGTGTGTACCTCGCGAAATGCGTTTACAGACGTCGTGGTATATCGACGAGAGGTCGATCTATCGTGAAATTACGTTGCGAGTGTAAGGTACGATGTATTTCAAACGGCTTCGCTACATCCTCCTTTGATATCGCCGATATGGCATATGTACGATTCTCCGGCCTTGCAACGCTAAAGTGCCCTGCAATTGCATCGAATTGCGTGAGATCGTGTACCGTGTGCTCCGGACGGTCGTTTCAATATCAGAAAAATATTATCACAACCAAAGATAACGTTTGTGTAAGTAATACCTTCTTTACGACTGAAGACTGAATTTTCTTGAACGCACGAAATGTTGAAGAGAAATCCTATCTATATACTGCCATTTTTGAATAATTAAAAATGAAAAAGAGTTATCCTTTATGTCTGGAGGTAAATTTTATTTGTAACTTTATTAAATAGGGCATTATATAAAATTTTCTATAATAATTTAAAAATACTATTCTACTTTAATATAATATCTTTTTTATTTAACATCTTTGATCGTGTTTTGAAGAAATTGATGAAATTTTACCTTCTTTACAACTGAAGACTAAATTTTCTTGAACGCACGAAATGTTGAAGAGAAATCCTATCTATATACGGCCATTTTTGAATAATTAAAAATGAAAAAGAGTTATCTTTTATGTCTGGAGGTAAATTTTATTTGTAACTTTATTAAATAGGGCATTATATAAAATTTTCTATAATAATTTAAAAATATTATTCTACCTTAATATAATATCTTTTTTATTTAACATCTTTGATCGCGTTTTGAAGAAATTGATGAAATTTTACCTTCTTTACAACTGAAGACTAAATTTTCTTGAACGCACGAAATGTTGAAGAGAAATCCTATCTATATACGGCCATTTTTGAATAATTAAAAATGAAAAAGAGTTATCTTTTATGTCTGGAGGTAAATTTTATTTGTAACTTTATTAAATAGGGCATTATATAAAATTTTCTATAATAATTTAAAAATACTATTCTACCTTAATATAATATCTTTTTTATTTAACATCTTTGATCGCGTTTTGAAGAAATTGATGAAATTTTACCTTCTTTACAACTGAAGACTGAATTTTCTTGAACGCACGAAATGTTGAAGAGAAATCCTATCTATATACTGCCATTTTTGAATAATTAAAAATGAAAAAGAGTTATCCTTTAGGTCTGGAGGTAAATTTTATTTGTAACTTTATTAAATAGGGCATTATATAAAATTTTCTTTAATAATTTAAAAATACTATTCTACCTTAATATAATATCTTTTTTATTTAACATCTTTGATCGTGTTTTGAAGAAATTGATGAAATTTTACCTTCTTTACAACTGAAGACTAAATTTTCTTGAACGCACGAAATGTTGAAGAGAAATCCTATCTATATACGATTATTTTTGAATAATTAAAAATGAAAAAGAGTTATCCTTTATGTCTGGAGGTAAATTTTCTTTTTAACTTTATTAAATAGAGAGCATTATATAAAATTTTCTTTAATAATTTAAAAATACTATTCTACCTTAATATAATATCTTTTTTATTTAACATCTTTAATTGTGTTTTGAAGAAATTGATGAAATTTTACCTTCTTTACAACTGAAGACTAAATTTTCTTGAACGCACGAAATGTTGAAGAGAAATCCTATCTATATACTGCCATTTTTGAATAATTAAAAATGAAAAAGAGTTATCCTTTATGTCTGGAGGTAAATTTTCTTTTTAACTTTATTAAATAGGGCATTATATATAAAATTTTCTTTAATAATTTAAAAATACTATTCTACCTTAATATATGTTATCTTTTTTATTTAACATCTTTGATCGCGTTTTGAAGAAATTGATGAAATTTTACCTTCTTTACAACTGAAGACTGAATTTTCTTGAACGCACGAAATGTTGAAGAGAAATCCTATCTATATACTGCCATTTTTGAATAATTAAAAATGAAAAAGAGCTATCCTTTATGTCTGGAGGTAAATTTTATTTGTAACTTTATTAAATAGGGCATTATATAAAATTTTCTTTAATAATTTAAAAATACTATTCTACCTTAATATAATATCTTTTTTATTTAACATCTTTGATCGTGTTTTGAAGAAATTGATGAAATTTTACCTTCTTTACAACTGAAGACTAAATTTTCTTGAACGCACGAAATGTTGAAGAGAAATCCTATCTATATACGGCATTATTTTGAATAATTAAAAATGAAAAAGAGTTATCCTTTATGTCTGGAGGTAAATTTTCTTTTTAACTTTATTAAATAGAGGCATTATATAAAATTTTCTTTAATAATTTAAAAATACTATTCTACCTTAATATAATATCTTTTTTATTTAACATCTTTAATTCGTGTTTTGAAGAAATTGATGAAATTTTACCTTCTTTACAACTGAAGACTGAATTTTCTTGAACGCACGAAATGTTGAAGAGAAATCCTATCTATATACTGCCATTTTTGAATAATTAAAAATGAAAAAGAGTTATCCTTTATGTCTGGAGGTAAATTTTCTTTTTAACTTTATTATAAATAGGGCATTATATATAAAATTTTCTTTAATAATTTAAAAATACTATTCTACCTTAATATAATATCTTTTTTATTTAACATCTTTGATCGTGTTTTGAAGAAATTGATGAAATTTTCGCACGTTTCTCTCATGAGGCAATCATTCTCTAAAATCTGGCACACTTAAAGTATACGTATATGTAGCTGGCTGCAATCCCGCTTGCCACTTTTCTTCCTACTTTTGGCTGATACCACGAGTTTAGCTGACATAGTAGAAGTCGCGCCTCTGTCTTTAGCATTTTTCATCCTGGAGGATTTCGCATGAAAGCCCAAAGTTGTTTAATGGCTCCGAGAAGTTTGTAAAAAAAAAAAAAATATATATATATATATATTAAAGTACAGTTCCGCGCACAAAGGAATGACAAGTAATAGCAAGTAAAAGAAGCAATAAATTGATTTTCGTTATCTCGTTGGCTAACAAAGTGAACCATTGCGAGGAGGGAAAGAGGGATGAAGATTATTATGCACAGAGGCACGTTTGCGTAAAGCCGATTATAGGAAGAAAATAAAAAGATTAAGAAAGGAAATAAAATTAAAGAAAAAACAGAGGGGGATAAAAATAAATATTGTCATCAGAAATATACCGATCAGTATTTTATCTTATATTATTCATTCTTTATCGACTACGAATAATCGTAATGATGAGATATACTGTTCCGTCAATTTGTTTTAATATAAAGCTATATTATATAGTATCAAAAGGACAGAATTATTTATCTTAAATTAAAGAGAAAAATATTAATTTAATATCTTATAAAATCGGTTCACTTATTTCTTCGTAAATCGATGTTGAAGAAGTACCTGAATGAATTTTCTTTAGGATTAATTATTATATTTTTTTAAAGAAGCGAGAAGAGAACACGCCCAATAATCTGCATGTACGAAATGAAAAAAAATAATATATCGATATGCGTATGTTAGATCTTTGGAATTTTCGATCGGGTGCGTTCGTTTGATTTTTCAAAAAACGCAGTGAATGGAAAAATAGGCGAGTGAATTACGATTGAGACGGGATCTCGCCTGCTATGATGTCTTAAAAGCTCAAAGAGCTGCCGGGCATACCACGCTGCTTCAAGATGCAAAGTGCAGAAGGGTCTTCTCTTACGCTTCAATGGCTTGGATAACGTCACGACGCTTCCAGATAACGAAGAGACACGGGATGTCATTCTCAAAGCTAAACGATACGACCGGAACGTACGTACTGATCTCGAAGATTCCCAGAGGCCTCGATCTGTCTTCTGACCGGTTCGGTCAAATGTCGCATCCGAATCAAAAAGGATTGCACACATGCATTTCACATGCAACTTTTACGATCGCAAAGGTTGCTTTTGTCAATTGCAACTCGGAATTTATTTAAATCAAGACAAAAATGACAAGAGTCCAAGAAACTTCATTGTAAATATAAAATATACTCATCATTAATATAAATAATTAATATAAAACAATTAAATCTAAAATATAAATTTAACATCTTTCTTTGAGTCATCTTCAGCGCAATTAAAAAATAATTTTAAACATAGTTTACATAAATAAAAAAAAATAAATAAATAAATAAAATCGCAGCGCAGTCAAACGGATAAAAAATAACCAATAAAAAATATAATCTTCGTGCAATTTTTCCGAAATATACATATTTTTGTAGATGAAAGTTTTCTCGGAAGGAGAACTGTTTCGTCCCGTATTTAAGCGAACGATAAAAATCGTCGCGACACTTGTCTGTCGCGTTACAGAGCGCGGTAAATGTGATCCGCGCGTATATATATGTTATCTTTATTGCCAGAAATAAAGGCGCGGTAGACGAGGCGTGATTCACAGTCACGTGCTCCGAAGGGATTAAGCGCGCACGAAACTTCCGAGAAGTTTCAATTCAAGCGGCAAGCAATAATGCGGCACTCAGAAACAGCGCACTTGCGGCGCAACGATCCCTGTAAAGCTCTGTAATGCATCATGGCGTGCATCGGGTGCGGTAATCGGACTATGCGACTCTGTTCCGGGTGACATGAATCTCGATTACTTGCACGACGAATTTTACACCGTGCCAGCGCAGCGGTTCGATTTCAAACTACGACTGAACACAACCGCACGCGGAAAACGCGCAGTTTCGGTACCGATAAATATATTGCAGAGAGTCGGAAAATTACGAGACAGCGTTATGTGACAATAAGCGCGAAATCTGGGAATATGCGCGGATAAATATTATCGCGCGATTTATATAGATTAATTAACCGGCACTCGTGTAATCCTCCCTTTTCCTTTTTCGCGTTTGCTCCAGACTTTATTAATGTTATACAATGCATCATCTCTCGTCGTATAATCCTGGCGCAATAAAAATAAAATAAGCCTGTTTATTATGCAAATTCTCGTTTTTTTTTGTCGCGTTAATGTGACACATTTAATTTATGCCGCATTGCATTTGTTCCGTCCGGTAGGTAAAAACTTTGCACAAAGCTTTTTTTATATGTATATAAAAGGAGAGGCTTTTTTTACCCCCTGTGAAAATCTTTGATACTCGAGTAAAAACAAGTTTGAAAACGAGTTTCAACTCGCTTGTTTATCTCAGCTCTAAAGCGCCAGCAAATAGTGAAATACATTTAGTGAGATAAACGTGGTCAGTACGTCATAGCATAAAGGCGTTTTGCAAGAAAGGTAAATTGTGGCTGTGTATTTTACGCTATATCTCTCTCTTTTGTTGCTATATTTATTTTACAGTTACATATTTCTCTCTTTTTCTCTCTCTCTCTCTCTCTCTCTCTCTCTTTTTGTACATTAAATTATGCTAATGTACGTGAATTTTGAACTCGAATTTTATTTCAGAGTTCTTCATAATTTATCACGACGAGAACTTTGACTAATAATTATCTCATTTACGTATATAGCAACTCTTGTAATACATCATACACATAAATTAATATGATTATAATTTTAATATATATATATTTGTAAATTATAAAAATATAGTAGATGAAACGTATGTACACCCGCGTATAATAAAGTCATAATTAAAATGTATCCCGTTAATGTGATATATAATCGTATAAATCAATCATAGATTAATTTCTCATTTATGTCATTATTATGCACATTGTTGCAAATTGACGTTTCTACTTCGTATCTATCATGTTGATCAGAACATCGATCAGAGAATCAATTTAATCTGGGATTTAAAATTAGCATTTTCCATTCGTCTCGACTAATTCTCGCATTTGTTCGCCGTGTTTCACGTCGCGGATTTACACGGTATATCGCATAATAAATTTCGCGATACGCCTCGTAGGATGACACAAAACGCTCATGCTGGGTCGCTGGAAGGCGCGTGATTTTTAAAAAATTCGTCGTAAATCTCGCTCCCCTTTTCCCCGTCATAGAAAACCTCCCTTCGCGAACACCCTGGAAACGAGCTTACGTGGGAAGGGGCATTTTAACGCGTTTATCTCATTTCAGCGGCCGTGTGTCGAGTTTGTGCGGTTAGCCAATCTCGTCTCTTCTCGCGGAAACAAACGCATCTCGTTGTCGTTCTTGTCGCGCGTCCTGAAACCGAGCTCGAGAATTTCCGACGAGAGGATAAGGATGAGAACACTTTCCCATGTGGTTTCAGATTCGAGTTCGCGAAGGAAAAATGGATCAGCAGGATGAAAAGAGAGACTAGCCAGCTGGGATCACTTATATCATTTTAAGGGATATTTATTTCTTAGACCATCAGGTTTTGGTCTTACAATTACGGTTTGGAATAATAAAACAACACAGAAAAAACAGTATCCTTGAAAGAATGCAAATATGCCTTGATTCGAGTATATTTTATCCTTATAATAGCGCCAAATATAAATAATTTTGATAATAAGAACGTAGATATTTGAGAATCGCCAGACAGAATTTAAAAAAGGTAAAATTCTTCTCTCGACCGTACTGGCAAATATTATTTATTCAATCACAACGTTTTGACCCTTCTTTGAGTCCTTATCAAGTGAGTTGTAAAAATAAAAATAAAATTATAATTTTGATTGATTTAAGCACAGAATGCGACGTGTTGTCAAACCGACACTATGTTCGTTCTTGACATCTTAAAATTATAATTTTATTTTTATTTTTATAAATCACTTGATAAGGACTCAAAGAAGGGTCGAAACGTTGTGATTGAATAAATAATATTTGCTAGTACGGTCGAGAGAAGAATTTTACCTTTTATAAATAATTTTGGATAAAGGATAATTTATCCTTAAAACAAAGTGCAAAATATTCTTGGTTGAAGCTGAAATTTACTTATAAGTATTGCAAGGGCAAGTGAGCATCGGATATAAGCGATACTTTCAAATATATCATTCTTAATTCAAATGTGACTAAGTTTGTTTTTACTATATAATGATTTTTAAAAAAAGAATATATTTTAAGGATAAAATATACTTTACACAAACTTATTTATCATTAAGACAAATGAAAATTTGTAATTACAAAGAGCATTCTGTGCTTAAATCAATCAAATAGCGTTCAAGAATAAAAATATACTTGAATCAAGAATTCCTTTTTTTTCTGTGAATAAGTAAAGCGTACGTTACAATGTAATAAAATTAAATTGTAAATCATTATTCTGTATTTAAATATTGTATTGATGTAGCTTTGCTTGAAAAAGACCACGATCGAAACATCGTAAGAAATAAACAAATTTATAGCTAGTATTGGTCGAAGAAGAAATATACCTTGATCGATTAATTTACTAGCGATTATAAAATTATTAATTATTATTATATAATTTTATTTCTGTCTGCAATCATGTGCTTAGATGATTTTAAAATTATAGCTAGATAAAGATGAGATAAAAATATGTAAATTCATCTTAGATAAAATGAAGATGATTTTGTTTTAAATATATCTAGATAAAAGATAAAATTATACGGCGATTCATCCAGATAATTTTCTAGATAATAATTTTTAAAACTGCTTATATAAATACAGTTATGAAAAATATAAATTATAAAAGGATATACAAATATATGTATTCATATTTTTATTTATAAATTGTGATCGCTAAAGTTTTACTATTTAAGTATTTTTATGTGCTACGATTCTAAACCAAAATTATCTGAAAATTTTTCTAGATAATTTAATAAAAATAATACTTTTTTTCATCTAAGATGCAGATATAGATAATATATATTTTTATTATCTATATAAAATGACGCCAAAGTTTCATCTAGATGATTATCTATATAATTTTATTTAGATAACAGCAAAAAATAACCGGCAAAAATAAGCGCACATCTTCATCAAAGATGTCGAACTGTATTATTAAATTAACGAGCTCTTCTCTTTATTTTTCTATTTCTCCCTCTCCACATGTTTTGAGAGAGAACGCTTAATTCCTCGTGTATTGCCCCAACACCAAATTTCGTAATGTAATTTAATTAGACGAGACAGGAGAGACGTGTAAATACACACACACACACACACATACCAGATAACTATCCGTCCGTTTACATCTCTTTCCGGTAATAGGGGAATAATTTCCGAGCAAGCGTCCAATTGACCCTTCGCTATACATCTTTCTATTGAAACAGCCATTTCTTGTAATTAGATAAGAGATTACGTCTATTTGAGCTTAAATACGACGACGGTATGGCAAAGTAGCCGTCCAAAGAGGATTGTTTCGAGGTCCTCCTTCGGCGGTTGCCGCTTATCTGAATTATTAAGCAAAAGTGGTTGATGTTGTCGAAGTGTCAAGCTTGTGGAAGATCATCTTAGGCGTGATTAAATTGTCAGACACCAGGTGTCAGCGTGCTGAAGACACACGTCTGTTTGCGAAACGTCTGCTCGCTGAGGTGCTGATTGTACCTCAAATAAGACGCCGTAACAAACAAAGAGGCGTGTAAATTAGTACCTTGCCGAGAAACTTGCCGTCTCGGCAACAGACACGAGGAAGATACGGGGAAAACTTCAGTCCCGTGACTATGTAGCTGTTACATATTGCAATAACGGTTGTAACGCGAATTTTTCTCAAGGATCTTCGCTCGAACAGATTTCAGGACGTCTCGATTACACTTTGCGCGATTTCTCGTTGCGCGCGCAATTGTTCCATGGATTTCCGCGTTTAATGAATTTATTGACTTTATTATAAATCGGCTAATAGTGTTTTTCTTTTCACTTCTATCGCGTGATCCCGATTCTTTGAAGCTACAGGGCATGCACCCTGTGTGTGTACGGTCAGCGAACAGTTACCGAGTGTAATCTTGTTACAAAGGGCTGTCCTACATCGTGTGTAATTTAATTCATGGCTTGCACGGCGCGAAAGCGAGGGAAGCTAAGGCGTGATGCTACACACAGACAGGTATTAATATATAAGAACATATATTATGTTACGTGCTTGAATAATGGCATCGATGAGAGAGAGAGAGAGCTCGATGATACAGAAAACAGAAAGAGAAATGCGAAACATTATGCTCGATTTTCTAACGAACGTTGTAATAAATGTAACGTGAAGTAATAATATGGGTAGACAAATTTCTAATTAAAATTGTAATTTATTTGCTCATAATAATAACATTAATTAATTCTATTTATTCAGTTGTGAAAAATATATTTGTACAATGTATTGTTATCCATGACTTTTTACGTCATATACACCACGAAGCATTATTCTTTCACAATGCCAAGAATATTCTTTCTCGCAGCTTTAACGAGAAATTCGCATTCACAGCCTCAATTAACCTGCCACTCTGTGCACTTTGCGCAGCAAAATAAAATCTGCTTGGCACAATAATATCTAAAGTAAAACATGCGCGAGATTGTATGAGGAAAGAGTCGGAAACTTCTTTCTAAATTTAATACCAAATTGAGAGACTATATATATATAACGAAACATTAATTATACACCGAGAGAGAAATTGCACATAAAAATTTACATAAAGTTGTAAAAACTTTGAATAAAAAATAATCCGTATGGAAATAGTTGGAGATACTTTAGCCCCGTCTTGGTCCTCTTTAAGGGACGCATTAAACTTGGATGTTCTTTTATAAACTTTAGAAACGTTTTACCTCAAGCATAATGAGGATTAATAATTGATATAGGGACTCGGGGAATATGGAGGCACGCCTGCTGGCAATCCGCGTGCAAAATTATTGCGAGCTCTGCGACAAAATCATCCACTCCTCCAGCAAGCGGAGCGCAACCCTGTAATTTGGTTCTCGACATGAGAGAGAGAGAGAGAGAGGCAGAGGCAGACTCACCAAGACTCGCAAACTCGGTGTATCCGAAGCCGAGCGTACATATATACGGAGGGTCTATTAAGGTGGATGTCATTCTCAAAGATCGTGTAGCCGAAAGATACACAGGCGCTGTCAGTAGTAAAGCCCGCGTGCACGGTCACGACTTTGCATTCCTGCAGTCGCGTGAATATTGATCCGGTCGAAGTACGGAGCCGGGTTTTGTTCCTCTTGTGCGATCGTGTGTTCACGTTCCTACGTGATTCGTACACCGACGAGATCCCGGTGTTGCCTCTTTATCACAGATTCCTATAGTCTGATAGCCGACCTGACCTGCCTGCTTGCTTGCCTGCCTGTCTGTCTGCCTGTCTGCCTGTGCCTAAATGTCCGACTGCCGTTTTGGACAGTCTGGTGTTTCTAATCAGTAAACGCCTCGTTGCCTCTATACGCGAGTCAATTCCTGGTCTCTGCAAACGCAGATGAGCCAGAAAGTTCTCTTCGGAATAATGCTGAAGGTTTATTTCCAATTATATTCTTTTTGTTGATTTTTATTCAATTAATTTAATAGGTATAAAGATATTTTTTTCTTATTTTTAGTTGTCATTGATATTAATTTATAATGTATTATAAATATTGTAATAATAATATAATGATATAAACAATAGAGTATAATTGAATTTCCTAGAAATATGTTTAGATAAAATATATATATATATATATATATATATCTGTTTTAAATAACAGTGCCTTTTATATGATAGTTCTTAAATATGCAATGAAAATTATTGCATCAACTTCCAAGAGTCTCCTCCAGACCATTAAACTGCTATCAAGTCTCTTTATGTGATGCAATTTTACGAAGCACAGGAATGTTGCATACTTAACGATCCCTTGTGACCACACTAACCGTCTGATGTAATCCTTCCCTTACTTTTTAATATTCTCTAATCTGCCACCCGCAATCTATTTACGCTCTAGTTTGCCGGTAAATTTTATGTAAAATATTTTGTCCCAAATGTCCAATTATGATAATAGAAAAGTTGATGTTCCTTCAAGAAATTTGGAAATTACGACACTGCCACATCATAGATACATGTGTAATAATTTATACAGGAGTACGTAATTTTTTTCACCCTACAGTTTTGTCCATTACTACTTTTTCGCATTTCACATCCTGGAATTATAAATGTACAAATCTAGTACGCTTTTCTTGCACTCTCTTTCTCTCTCTCTCTCTCTCTCAACAATATGTCAACTTGCACTCGCAATATTTCTCTTGTCCCGCGCACATTACCACTTTGCGTGAGCAAATTGAACGATCCGAGTCACTTTATCATCGAATGTCAGGAAAGACAGAGCTTGTGGAATATTCACGATGTGCATTATAATTTGTCGTAGATAGATAGGTAATCAGGTGACGTAACTGCCTGTATGTAGGCGTGCACCCGACACCATCGCAAATTTATAGCTACCTCCTTTCATGGGCTCATTCAGAAGTAGGCCTTTCGCATCGTAAATGTGTATGCCATTATAAGGAACTTTATATCGAAGTTAATATCGATTGAATTAATAGGGAGAAAAATTTATTTCAATGAATATATCAGAAAGCACAAAATATAGCGCAATTGTATTTAAAAAAAGAAACAGATTGAATGTAATGTAAATAACAAGATTTGTGAAAAATTCACTCCGCTGAAGAGTTTGATAAATATGATTATACATATTTGCGCCGCCAAACTCGCTGGCTTGATTTGACATATTAGATTTAATAAAAAAGCACAAATTTAATAAAAAAGCGACGTCGTGGAAGTTTTACCATCGTTTGTATAACACGAATTTACAATCGCTGAAAATTTGCCTGGAAGGCTAGCCAGATAACGCGTGAGATGGCGTAAATAACTTTAGAATATAAAAAAGAAAAATTAATTAGGCAACTTACTATTTTACATAACTCTTTCATCTTAATTTTAAGGAATGTTAATATATATAATTAAGAAAAGATATTATAATAAAACTTGCTAATTTATGAGGCTACTGTGATACTAATTGCAATATATCTTGAATGCGTCTGAAACTTGCTTTGTCATACAATTAATTAAATAAATAATTATGCAAAGTACTAACGCCACTTTACGATCTTAAATAACGAAACACATGCCATTGAATTATATCGCGCTCGTCGCCGATAATTATTTTAATTAACGACGCAAGTTCCAGAGATCCGCAGAAAAAGCGAGATATATACACCAGGGGCACTTTCACGGCCTTCGCGCCGATATTTATTGGAAAAACTTTAGCGACGAAGGAAAAATAGAATAAAGGATATATGCGAGTTCTGAGGGTCAAGCCGACGTACGACGGGAGAATATTGAAACGAGTTTCGTTGGCCATAAATCGTCCTGTTCACCCAATCGCATATAGTTGCTCCACTTAGTGGAAATTAAATAGAAAGTGGAGATTTCCGAAGGCTCCTCTTTCAGCCTTGGAACTTCTATTAATTTCTGAAAAGTCTGCCACGGTCTAAAACGAGAACGAGCCGAGGGAAAAAAGTCCTATTGCACTTTTTTATTTTCACTCCAAATTAAGAAGGAACGATTAAGAACGAAGCGTCAATTATGTCACGGCCTATCTACGAGAAAAGAATATTCTTCGCATTTAGAGAATAAAATGAGTATGTCTAAAATAGGTTGTTTCACGTGAAATGTCAAAGCGCGAAAGTCTTATTAATTTTTTTAACGCTTTCGCATAAAGTGAACCTTTTTTAAAATTAATTTCGTGTCATGTTAAAATGACCTAATTCTTTTATAAAAATATATTTCAATTTTTGCAAAATATATTGGCAGTTTTTTTAAGTTATATAAAATCCTCTTTTTTAATTAATAAAAAAAGAATTGTAATATAATTTAAATACTATAGTGCAAAATTATACATCTTTGAAAGAATGTTTAATTATAAATTATACAATAAAAAGATTGTATGCGCATTCCTATGAATTTTCCAAAAATATTTTCGATTACTATCGATGTGCAATTCAAATCATAACTCCGATAACAAAGTTACGTTGCAAAGTTTGGCTTATTAACTCTCTCGTTCACGTAACTTCCACAAATAGCGCGAACGCGTAGATCGACGACGTAAAGTTGCTCGTAAATGCAAGATCCGTCTGCATAATTATTCCAATTAACTTCTCCGGAAAATTAACTGGAGCTCGATAAGCAACGAAGAGGATGTGCAGTCAGGCGTCAGCCAGTTAGCTATGATAAACATTAACGAAACTTTCATTTTGCTCTTGATTAATTCGGTCTCTTCGCGCACATTTAGCTTCTTCCTATTTATCCGTCTTTTTTGTCTCGATCTATATATTCGTTTCGTCTCCGTTTCCGTCCTTCCTCTTAGATAATAATGACTATCGTTCGCGAAACGAGTATTTCGAAACAACTTGTTCTCAAAATATTCGCAAACTATTACATGTAGCAAAACATTAAATTGGCCTCTTATCTATCTGAGTATTATACATGACGCTGAAATTAATATAATGCAATAGCAGAGTCATGATTAATCTCTCGTAAATGTCGTGTAAATCTCAAACTAAGTCTGACTTATTTGAAATAAAATAAATGTTCATTGATGAAATAATTTTTTACCAAGATTTGCCTTATAAATTTCTCATGGATTTTTATAAATTTTGTTTTTTATAAATGTGAAAATGATAGAATAAAGATTTACAAAAGTTATTTCTCTCACAATCTATAATTTTAGAACTTTAGAAAACGTTGATTGTGCAATTTTATTGTATAATTTCCCTCATCAACAAGACAGATAAAATAACGTTGCTTATTTAGGATTAAATATGTATAATTTGTGTGCGGCGCGATTAATCACGGTCATTTTCTTCGTCGAGACAAATATTTCATTTACATGCGGCGTTATATTTTCTACTATATATACTTTAAAACTTTAATTTTAATTCTCTTACATCTGCTCGAGTCTTGGAACAGAATTAAGTCGGTTTGCCGGCACAAATATAAGTTGAACACAATTTATTATTAATACTCGGGCGATAATTAATGTCGTCGACATGACAATCTAATTAATTATTCATTACTCGGAAAGCATCGGGAAGAACAAAGGATCCACAGGATGTGCACTTAATGTCCTATTTGTTTCTACAATAACGAAGTAATTACAGGAGCATTCGCGTATTTTATATCGGCCACATCTCTAATACACAAGACATGATTTGTGTCGCAATATTTTCTTGCTTTTAAAGAGCTCTTTCAAAAAATTATTCACAAAACGAAGGAAAAATTTTTATTCCTCGCAGTTGTTTATTTTCTCAATTTTTCAACTTGTAGATAACTTTACTTAATTATCAAAATTTGGATATATCCTTTATCTGCAGACGTAATATCTCATTTTCTCCCTCTCTCTCTGCAGATATAAATCTCAAGAATTTCCGCAGTGTGAATTTCCTACCCTCTCGTGGATTCACTCGCATAATTGAGATTTGTCAACATAAGGAGGTCCGAAGGTATTCTCCCTCATTAAATGCTCCGTATTGAGTGTAGAGGGACAATGAATAAGGATGAGTGGATCCGGGTGGAATATCGAGCAGCTACAGAGACGAATGAATGCGAAACCGCGTAGACACGAGGCTAGTTATACCAAATTATACCAAAATTTCGTACACATGGTCTCTCGTGCGTCATTTTACATCGTTCAAAATTTCGCAAACGCAAATAAATGAATAATTCCGCTAATTCTTGTCCCGATATCTATAGAAATCGGATATATTTTTCCAAGACCTATTCAGAGAGAATTCAATTTACATCAGAAGGAACCGACGAAGGTTTCAGTTTTTTGTTCTCTCGTTAAACTACCTTTTCGCGAATTACAGCGCAAATTACAAGCGTTCTAATTTAAATAGAATCTATCTGCGGCCAAATTGCAAGCAATAATAGAGAGAAACAGACGGGTTGGCTCGTTATATAAATTCTCGGCTTGCATGACGTTGCACGCGAGGCAAACATTTGTGCAATTGTCGACAAAATATAATGCGAATTCCGTTCCTGAAACCATCATCGATCCTACGCTGATGAGGCCGTCCGTCGTAACGCGATACCGAAAGTGAAACGTGCAATATTTCGGATCCGCAGTGTTTACACGCCGATCTAACGGGAAACTAGGCGCATCTATGCAATGAATACGCATATGGATTTCGAAATGCATGTACCAATTACGCCAATTATGCGTCGCCGTTATGCATCACTTCGTGTGACCTCCGAACGGATTCCATCTTCCGTCTGATATTCCTCAGGATTATAGGGGTCATTACTAAATTACATATCAGGCATTTTTACTCCTTCTTTCACTTACCTAAGGGATCGTATCGGGTTTGTTTAATATTTTAATCCTATTTTGGAGATAAAAAATTGTTTAAATATGACTCTGATATGAAAAAATACACTATCATTATTTTTATAAAATAGTTAAAATTATCGGATATGGGTCATTACTAAATTACATATCAGGCATTTTTACTCCTTCTTTCACTTACTTAAGGGACCGTAAGGTTTGTTTAATATTTTAATCCTATTTTGGAGATAAAAAATTGTTTAAAAATGACTCTCATAAGAAAAAAGACACTATCATTATTTTTATAAAATAGTTAAAATTAATCGTCAACTAAATCAAGAAATAAAAATGATAACTTTCATAATTTTTTGACAAAAAAATTTTGTGTGAAAAAAATTTTATCTTATTAGAGAAATATTTTCAAAGATCTTGTGTAAGAATTATTTCAAGAGCTTTCCACACAAAAAAGCGCAAGAAAACTCTGACCCTCCCATCCGCCAAAAGCCTTACGTAATTTAAGAATACACGCAAGCGACTGCGTGATAAAATGCCTTGCATTAATCCAGGTGTCCTAATTAATATCCGAGATGGGATTTCGCGTAAACGCATGCACGAGCGTGTTGGCCATTTAAAAAAAATTCTAGAGAACACTCTACGTCTGTCCCTCGGCTCTCGTATCCTTCTAATTTTCGCAATTTGTACGACGAATTTAGCTGTGCTTTCGCTCGTTTAAAGTAGCCGCTTCATTTTTTTTCTTCCGAAACAGAATCGCTTTGATTATGAAGATTTTGATCCACATACGTTTCGGAGGCTCGCGCCTTCAAAACGCGTCTCGCGTGTCTCATTGGAATTAATTCTACAGAGGAATTTTACGCGGGACCCCTTAGAAAACGACCTGCGGCTTTTTTCTTCTTTTCTTCGCGCGGACACCAAAGGTTAATCGCGCAAGCCGTCGCAAAAATAATCTGTACATGCCCGGCTGCGAAGCTACGCGCTTCGTGAATTCTCGTGTCGTCGTTTCCGTACTCCCGTACACTTTGAATCTTAATGGCTCGATTTGTATTCACAACGAGGGGATGAATTTTTCATCGCTACGAAGGGGAGGATGGCCGTTCCCGTCGTCCTCGATGGACGCTTGCGACTCGAAAATGACCAATGACGACGTGACCATTATTGTGCCGGGTCCGATATATGCATATCGAATCGTGGGCTTTAACGGGAGATCGATTCGCCAAAGAATCAACCTCCCAGTTTAGCTCTGCTAGTGAGCCATTCGAACTGGTAACATTTAAAAGAGGAATAATAGACCGACCTCGTGATTATGCAACGCGACGTTGCGTCAAACTGCACCGGTGCATCGGTATAAAAAATTGAGTCGAAAATTTAAATGTTGAATTTAATAAATATAAGAATGTGTTAAAAATATAAGATAAGTTTCAGAGTTATTAAAAAAAATTGCCAAAAATTTCTATTCATCTGTGATGAAATAAAAAATGTAACGCGTCGCAAATGCAGATAAAGCGCAGGTTTGTGCCGCTATTAATGTTTACGCACAAATGTTTATGCGCCTATGAATGTATTGTTAATGAAATGCATGTTGGGTCACGTTGCCAACCAATTAAATAAAACGGCGCAAAATGGTTTTACATGTCAATAATTAATATTGGTTAGAAGCGTACACATCAATATTTGTGAATCTGATATATACGACAATCGAATTCGCTCACTGTTGTTAATTTCATTGACACCGCAGAATGAATATAATTTAAACGATAAAAAAAATAGTTATTTTATTTCGAGAATCTTATAATATTAATCTAAAAATAGAAATTTTAGTAAACAAATTTTGTAACTAAAAATAAATTCACAAAACAATTTAATCTCTCGTACTATATACATATTTTTCGATGTCTGCGAATTGGTAGAAGCAAAATTTTCACCAATGTGATATACCAATATAATATGTACATAAGAAACACTAATTATTTTCTTCATTGCTTCTTAATAGGGATTGTTCGAACAAATTCACTCGTGAATAAATAATTGAACGAGGAAGTTAATGCAATATCGTGGAATTACTGTGTATTGTGTCTATTGTGGTGGTATACAAATTAAGCGTGCATCATCGATAATGTTTCAGCGGTAGAATTAAACCGCAACATTTAATCACCGTAATTCGATAATGCGGAAATTCGAGCACAATAATTGGGAATACTATGCCTCCACCCTTCGTCGGGGGAGATTCTTCGACTCGACGTCACGCCAGATTTATATTCGCAGATTAAATGGCCATTCGGATGGGTTAAAATCGTTAATTCGCATAATTAAAACCAACGATTTTAAGTCGATCGCGAAGCTTTCCGGTCCGGGTACCACATTCAGGGTAGAAACGTATTCAGTCCGTCGTATATTGGTTACGACCCGCATTCGACCGCGAGCCGACCGGCCATTTTAGACTGTCAATTAGATTAATTGGGAAAGACTAATTATTCTCTCTGACCGTCGGTTACAGGCCCCATCCGCTACAGGGGATCGATTTTCGGAGCTCACCGGCTGAAATGCGTAGACTCATTCGGATAATTTAGTCGACAATTCAACGGCTTTCCCTTTCTCTCTCTCTCTCTGTTTGCACGTTAATGTCTAATATTATTATTATTATATATATATACATACGAGTCATGTGTAACCCAGTTACATACTATAATGGGATTTATAATGAAGGGAATTGTGTAATATACATTAATTTTGTCTCATTTTTTATTCATATCATTAATTATGAACACGGGACTGTTTTTAACTTCATTAGCAAAAGTTTGTATGTAGGATATAAGAAAAATATAAATATGGTTTGCACATGACGTTTTGTGTGTATTAACTTTCAAAAATGATTCAACAAGTTGTACTGCTCTTGTAGGCAAGATATTATTTTTCCTCTCCTTAATATTCAGTTTACCATATTATATTTTTCGCCAATTTTTACGTTACTGAATTTGAATCTCAGCATCAAAGCAGAAAAAGATATAATTAAAAATAATTTTAGAAATATTAGTGGAAAACTATAAAAAGAAATCATGACTTTAAGACTTCATCAGACATCAGGAGGGTCTTATAGGACCTATATAAAAAGTACAGAGCTTGTTCAAGAATTAAGATGCGACTTTTTCTCTTCCTAGCTCTTGCGATTTCCACTTAAGACAGATTCGATGTTTATCGATGCATAAAACTCATAAAGCGCTTCCTCTTTCCGGGAGGAAGTCTTCGGCTCGGAAGAGAGCAAACTTTTTGGGGCGAACCTCGCGCGCGTATATATCCAGAAGCAGAAGTAATAAAAAGAACGGACGATCGGGAGACACTCGTTGATCTGCTTTGCGGCCCGCGAACGTAATCGGACGAACTTTAATTGCCTCTGGCAAACCTACCGGGGTCTCGCGACAACGACGCGAGGGCAAAAAGTTGGCGGAAGACGGAAGGATCCATTAGCGAACCGATATTCCAACCGAAGGTCCGGGAAAGACCACCAGAGAATTTTCTCGTATTATCTCGAAGCGACTATCCACTTATCCCCTCACTTCCTCTTCCATTTTCCTCGTCTTTCGCTGACTTTGGCGTCGACTTTGTGTGTGTATGTGTGTCTAACGTTATCGCTGCGTTGTTCCATCTTTCATCCGCTTAGCTGTTGGGTATCGGATTTTCGAACGCCATCGCAAATTAGGAAAGTAATCGCTGGAGATCGCGAGATAACGTCTCATCCGATGATCTCCTGATCGATATCTCGACGAGTTTATTGATCCGTTTCCGTGCAATTACGCAGACCTTTGCGAAAAAGAATGTGTCCCGAAGTGTAAACATATATTGGAATTCAATGGCGCACTAGATTGCGGGCAATTCAGCAAATGGAACGTAGTATCCGGGCTTGAATAGAGAGATACTTGGTTCGAAGCTAAACGAAACACGGGAGATCGCCAATTCGAGATAGAGCTACATGCGACGAAGCAAGAATCTCGAGCTTCTCCGAGGAACAGATAGCTCTCTTCATCTCCTGCAGAAAAATGCGTTAGGTAGTCTTATCGGTATGAAATTGGCGCGGTTCCAAAGCTGAAAAATTATTTTGCAAACCTTCTCTAAGCTAGATAGAGGTCGAGACAAAGAAATGTACGACTATTCTCTTGAAATAATTTAAAGGGAATTTTTTATCACCTATAAATTATTAATTAATTTTTATTCCGTTAATCTTTTTTTTCGAATGAAAGAACTCAAGAGAGGGCGGAAAAATAGCGAAAATCCAGCTACTTAATTCAACTTTTCTTTATTCGTCATTAGTGTTTGCTGTTATCCAAATAAAATTATATAGATGATCATCTAGATGCAATTTTGGCGTCATCTTATCTTTATATAGATAATAAAAAAATATATATATAATCTTTATCTATATCTGCATCTTGGGTGAAAAAAAAATATTATCTTTACTAAATTATCTAGAATAATTTTCATATAGCACATAAAAATATATATAAATACATATACTTTTTTATATTTCTTCAATTTCATCTTTTATCTAGATATATTTAAAACAAAATCATCTTCACCTTATCTAAGCTGAATTTCTATTATCTCATCTTTATTTAGCTAATTTAAAAATCATCTAAGCACAACACTGTTGATCACTGGAATTTCTATTATCTCATCTTTATCTAGCTAATTTAAAAATCATCTAAGCACAACACTGTTGATCACTGGAATTTCTATTATCTCATTTTTATCTAGCTAATTTAAAAATCATCTAAGCACAACACTGTTGATCACTGGAATTTCTATTATCTCATCTTTATCTAGCTAATTTAAAACTCATCTAAGCACAACACTGTTGATCACTGGAATTTCTATTATCTCATCTTTATCTAGCTAATTTAAAAATTATCTAAGCACAACACTGTTGATCACTGGAATTTCTATTATCTCATCTTTAGCTAGCTAATTTAAAATTCATCTAAGCACAACACTGTTGATCACTGGATAATACACTGGAGTCTTTTCGCGCTACAAACTAACAGCTACATAACAGTAGTAGCATTCGCCTCCGAGCTTTAATTAGTCGGAGATAGGGCTTCGACACGAAGCATTATATCCCTTGAAAAACAGAAGTTTGTTTCATCAGACGAGCGAGCACGTACATACGTTTGCAGAACCGCAGAAACGGGATCGCGGGGCCAAATAGAGTTCATGGGACAACGCTTCCGTAGTTTCTACTACTGCTGCCGGCCACTTAACTCCACGGTCGAGCGATATCCCGCATTCTGGCCCGCGCGTTTAACAGAAACAGACCGGGGCGGAGGATTCACGACTCGCGGCCTCTCTCGTTGCTATGCGGCCGGCTTGCAGTTGACACTGCACTACTGCACAGCCAGCGAAAGCTGCTTCGTCGCCGAAGCGC
The DNA here is from genome assembly GCF_048542155.1 of Nylanderia fulva. Lineage (NCBI taxonomy): Eukaryota > Metazoa > Arthropoda > Insecta > Hymenoptera > Formicidae > Nylanderia > Nylanderia fulva. Next base: position 1,059,389 of record NW_028189622.1, read on the forward strand.
ACGAAGCTGGGAACCCCAAAATACTCGCGGAAGAAATTACGCTACTCCATCGTGTGACGTTTTGTCCCTCCGTTCCGTTCTTCCGCGCTGCACTAATTTCAACTTGTACAATCCAAATTGCACGCCAAGTTAAATAATATTATATATATAAGATACAAATATAACATGCACATATTATCTTCTAAAAGTCTTACGAAACACTCGTAAACTAAAGGTGATTAAATTGCTCGTGCGATATCAAAGTAATATAATCGTAAAATGTTTACAATTTCAATTTATAATACACTTTTTAAAACAGAGAAAATTGAAAATTAATATTCTTAATTTAATATTATTTATAATATAACGAAACGTAGCTTTTTTTGTAATAAAAGAACTTTTTATCTATAGCCAGTCTTGGTCAATCAAGCCCTTGTTACCTTGTGTTTTTAATTTTAACTGGCAATCGCTTCATTTAATTTATTATTTATAATGCAATATAATATATATGTATAATATAATAATATAATATAATATATAATATTAGAATTAAATTTTGTATATAAAATTTATATTTAAAGTTAATATTATATATTTTAATGATAACATATATTGTAATATATTATAATGAATTATTGATATACTGTTTATTAGATATATATAATAAACAGTAATTCTATACACTTAAAAAGAATTGCCATTATATGTATACTTATGCGCTCAGTATTATACATCGATGCACGAGTTGAAAATAGTTAATATTAATTAACCGCTGGAAGATCCAAAAGAGAGAGATATGCTAAAAAAGAAATATAATATTTTTCCGCGGATTTATATTGCGCTTTCTCCGAGGGAAAACGGCCGTCAAAGCGCCGCCGATTGACTTTACTCACGAACCGTAATGACGAAGTGGCTTAATTACGATCCCGTTGTTATTCATGCAAATTCCTGACGGTTATTGCAGCCGGGGGAGTGTTCCATTATCGGCGGCCAGCGTCGTCGATTTTCTTTTCTGGCGCTTTTCCTTTGCGAGCGCGCAACGACACGCCGTCGAAATGAAACATTCTTTCCTTTTTTTTTCTCTCTCTCTTCTTCTCCTTCTTTTCGCGGGCCGAAGTGAATTAGAGCACAGACGCGATGCAGTTATTGCGAGAAAACCGCCGGGGTTACTCCCTTTTTTTCTCCCCCTTCGCACAGTTGGATTCCGTATTAATCTTCGTTACCGCGGCGCGGCGTCGCGCTCGATCCGACAATTTCCACTTTTATTCACGCTTGACAGATTAATTTCCGCTGAAACACAACCAAGAGCTTGCGGCCGCACATGGAGGGAAAGTCAAACTAAGCGTTATGATTCGCCATCAACGTATGTGTACGTAAGAGAACCTTCGAGACAATTTTCACAAATTTTCTTTCTGTGTAACTCTCCATTATTCCATTATTCCTTCAAAATCACACCTTTCACGCGAACGTTGCAGTTGATATTCTTAGCCGATATACATTTTTTCCACGCTGTTAAAGTGACAAGCAATTGCAATTTTAGATCCTTATATAATGAAACATTATTTGCTATATTTTTATTGAATTTTTATATAGATAAAATTCGATTTTTTTATCGATATTTATGGATTTATTATTTTTAAAAATCGATTACTCTCCTGTAAATGAGCTTGATTTACATATTAATGGATACTTTCTTAACGATACTATCACGGGAACAATAATTTTTCATGTTATAAGCAATTGAAAGCTTTCTGCGAACTGAGTTTCTCAGATGTAATTAAACTGCAAACTGTGTAAAGCCTGATTGCTTATTCAGATTCAAGTGGGCTTTACTTTCGCAGAGTTTTAATTTGAGTTTTAATTGCCATGGTACATAATGTCAAATATTCAAACATTACGCAGGACAGGAATAATCGCCTCTCTTCTCGTTCTTATATACATCTTTCCCGAGGAAACTTTTCCTCCAGAGAAACAAATCCGTATAAGTTCAATCCGTACACGTATATGTAAATGTTTGCATATTTATATCGGACGTGCGACAGAGAGTCATTTTCTCCGCTCGCGAGAAAACCGACAAGCTTTTTCATTTTATTTTCAACGAGTTACTTTACACCCTCTGTTTTCCTTCCTCTGCACCTACTCTTTTCATTTTCTTCTCGAATTTCATCCCCATATATACCGCACGATCGCTCTTAACGCGGAGTGGCTGCACGAATTGAATGAATGAAATTTCAAGACGTCGCGTCGAGTCGCGTCGGTGCTATTAGAATTACAGGCAATCTCTGCATTACTAATGAAGAAGCTTAAGAGCCCGCACGAGTGAAACTGAAATAGAAGAAAGGGAAGACGAAAGCGCGAGAAAGAGCTCTCTTTCTCTCCTTACTGTCCAAAGGCGCTGCATTCTTAATTTCGAGGAAATGTCCTCTCGGTTCAAGGAAACTGCGCGTTTCCTGCGGCATTCTCCGTCTTCATTTAAACGACCGTTTATATTAAATCCACCGTGTCGATGTAATTACAATTGTCTACGCGCATCGTTTTCATTTGGATCCTTTTCTTTTTTTTTTTTTTTTTTTCATTATCTCTTTTCCTTCGGCGAATTCTTGGCTCCTTTTCACGCTTTCTCTCGCGTGCAATAAATCAACAATTTCAATTCATCGGATACGGTGACAATTTAAGGATCGAAAGAAGAATGCTATAAAGCTGATCGATACTAATTAATTAAACGACGAAAAGTAAAATGCAAATCTTTAAGTGACGAATTTTTATTAACTTATCGCGCATGTATTCGAGAAAGCAAAATCGTTTGTTGTTTCTTTGAGAAGTGATTTTAACGTTTTGTTTCTGCCTTTTGCAGTCTATACGTTCAGTTTCTTATACTTGAAAGCACGTAACGAAGTGGATACAAGGATAATAAAATTCCAAGATGTCGCCATTAGAATCCTGCGACGACAGGACTTAAGATCCAGAGAATAGCGAAAAGAAGCAAGAGCAATAAAATAAAAAAAAAAATAAAGAAGAAAACGAGAAGGAACGTGCGCGATAAGGGTATAGAACGATCTCGGACGAAGGGAATTTCATTAATTAGTAGTGGGACGGGATCTCCCGTCGCGAGATATATGTTTTGCAATTATTTCTAGCTACGCCACAGATAGAGCGACGAGACACCCGATGGAGAACAACAATTATTTATAATGAAGAAACGTAGGAGACTTGAGTGCGCGACCGACGAATTTAGATATTAATGACATTTTTGAGAGGAAACCCTTTTCACGAAAAAAAACTCAACGAAGTATTTTTTTGTATGCGCGAAGAAAAAAATATAATGACGTTGTTATATGGTCTTATATATATATGTAGTTATCGCGACGTCATTCATTAAACGGGGCCGATTGAGATAAATGTGACGAGGAAAAAAGCACGGCAAAGTCTTGATTCGTGCAGAAAAATTTTTGCAACACAATAAAAAAAATACTGCGACTTTCGCATCGTCAAAAGAATTTTGCAACACGCATTAATTTTGTATGAATTTTTATTTTAAAAAATTTTCGACCAAGTCGACTTTTTTATTTATTTAATCCGCGCGTGAATACGTGAAGATTAATTTAAATTTTAGTAATGTGCTTTGCAACTTTCTTTTCTTATTTCTTGCATTTCTCGCGTTTTCAAAACGCATTCTTCTTAGTTGCGGTTTTTATCTGAATGGTAACGTCAATGCACACACTTGAAGTGGTTGCTGCTGTAGCGTAAAATAAGTATAGAGAGATGACACAAAGAACCATTCACGGATCGACGTTATCCTTTTTGAAAGTCGCCAATTCATTTCTCCCTTTCTGCTTTTGAGAGACCGGTCGACGTGACGTAAGAGGGTGTCTGGAAGGAGCGTAAACGATGGCGTAAGGTAGATCGAAAATGATCACGACCTCGCAGCGTCGGTAGAAAAATCACCTCCTCGGGGCTTCGTAAATCGTGCAAATAAATGGCGGAGGAGAGAGTCTAATAATCCGCCTCTGCGCTTTTCGTCATTTATTTCCTGTTCCCGCAAGGAAAATGTTGTTTTGCGGTTCTTGCCAGAAATTTCATATTTAAATTTCTGTCATCCTGATGATTCGATAATCGGTTAATATGTTACGCTCACTTTTGTATTCTTCTTGCTCCGTTTGATTGGACAGAGATGACAAATCGATCTTGAAAATAAGATATAACTTGCATAATTTACGACACCAATATCGCAAGAATTCTTTTACGCGAAACGAGGAAAACTGTGATCATAAATATTCAATCAAACTTTTGCGAACCTCTACTTTGCAGCGATGTTTCAATTCGCACTTTGCGAGAAATACAGGCAACGATATCCCGCAGATATAGGTGACACCGCTTATTACCATTTGTGTCATGACTTATTACCGCTTGCGGTAATAACGAGTGGCGGAATTTATCGTTAGCCGGGTAGTGTTAACTCGATATAAATCGATATATCCAGCTGACGTTGGAAACTTCCCAATTTTCATACCGCGGCTGTATACCGTTGTTTATTTCTGATCAACGGCCAAGCCGTTAGAATATTTAAGCTCGTCTTGTTTTTTTTTTTTCATCAACTCGCCGTACAATGAATTTTGTGTACCTTCTAATAAAATTTGTAAAACAGACGAGGAGCGGTATTTTTTCAACCTATTATACTCACGATTAATTTCGCGAACAAATATTTCACCGAATCATGTATATACTATTTATATAACTTTTGCATACATAAAATTCCAAATTTTGACTTCGCTTTCATTCGCATATTCGCGCATATTCGCTTGGTTATAATATTTTTTTCAACAAGTTGGGCGTGTGTATGCAATGTGGAATTATAACGGATATATACGCTTTCGCGAGTTCGCGCTAAAGTTAAGTGCAACGTGTAGATTAAGTTATGCGCAACTATACAGGAATATATGGTATACAGGCCGAGAGAATTCAGATTGACGTGTCGAAAATTATTTTTGCGCTACACTCTGTCACGGGGGAAAGGGGAAGAAAAAAAAAGTAAATTTCCAATATTTTCAATCTTCTGGCGCGAATGCGGGGTATATAAAAGACGGCGTCCACGAAAATGACAGTTAAGCGTGAACGATTTTACGCGCGCGGAAAAATTGACGTTGTCGGCCTCTTCAATTTAATCCACCTTCCGGTCCACCTACACACAACTCGCACGGCTCTTTTTCGTTCCACGAGACTCGAGAAGAGCGAGAGAAATCGTAAACGTGAGACGAGAGAGAAAATAAAGTAGAGCGCAAAGAGCGTTATCCATTCTCGCGGGAGAGAGAAGATGGTGGCTTTTTTAAAATTCATATCGGCTCGCGTTACCTTTCGCACTCTGTATATACTAGTACGAACAGTATATTCCACGTTTTCGCGACGAGAGAAGAAATTTGCGGGAAAAAAATCGCGCCGAAGAGAGAAGGAAAAGGCCGGATAAACGCGCGTCTTCGATGACGCGACGCCAATTTCTCTTCCGTCGCAAACAGACCGGCGAACAAGTTCTTCAATTCGAGAATGCATCTCTCGGGCAATCTCGAGGCAATATTCTGTAAGAAACGGATGCCCATTGAATTTCCGCGCTTGTAAGATCAAAATATTGACAATTTAGTTACGCAAGTTTATACTTATATTTACTTTGCGTATACGCTTTCGTTTACTCTAGACCGAAAAGCATCTATTTCTAAAAGAAATTGCTCCCTCATTCAATCTGGTTTTTTTATTTATTAATCTTCTCCAAATTAGATTAATTTTATATAACATTAATTTGGAATATTAATTTAGAAATATTAATTTATGTAGCAAAAATTAATATACATATAATCAGCTTTATATATTCTTTTGCGAATATATATATATATATATATGTATTGCGTGTGTTGTTGAAACATTTTGTTGTTGTTGAAGCGACCAATTTCGCTCGATAAAAAAACATCTCGTATCTCGAATGCTTATTATCTTGACAACGACCGGTTGGATCGTGTCCATTAAAAAAAATCAAGCTCCTTTTCTCGATCTTCGTCGATCGATTAATTGGCGGGAGAGAGTTAATTGGTTGATCATCGTGTTGTCGGCGCCAAGCGCCAAGCAACGTCGATATGATTGCGCGGCTCTCTGCATGAAAGCAAACGATTCGACCGCCACGTAAACTCGACTAATTGCAGCGTATCATTAATTTGCTTGGACCGGCCAATTAACGCGTTGAGGAGAGGGTCGGGTGTCTCCCTCTTCCGCTATCTATTCTTCCTACTGGCTCGTTTACGTGGCCATTGATTGCGGCCGGATCGGCCGATTTTCCCGCCGGCGAATTATCGCGATGACGTAAATTGGATTCGCGCCGATCGCATCACTCTCCCGCGATTGTTACACAAATGGAATTCTAAAGTTCGCCGATTTTATAAAACGGGTCACTGCATACGAAATGCCGAAAGTTTCAGAGCTTTATCAAATGCCCTTCTAAAGCAAATGTAATTTTGCTAATCAAACGTTATATCGCACGAAAAGTGACAGATTTTAGCATCAAAAATTTGTATATATATTATTATAATATTACTATATTTATCTAATTACTATTTACATATAATTTAACTATTTATATAATATTACTACTAATATATACTAATATTATTACTAATATATTACTAATAGTAATAATATTACTATTTCTATAATTTAATATTACTGCATAATTGTATTAAAATCGAATATATCATAAAAAAATTCCTATATAATATGTAAATTCATTTACAAAATTTTAAAAAATGGGAGAAACAAAGATATGTACGCTCTAACATACAAAATAATATAAATTGTATAAATTTCATATTTTGACATTTGCGATATAAGACTGAGAAAACATGTTTTTTATTTTTAATTTTTTTCTTTTTTATTACATCTATAACAAATATTTTCAATTGAGCAATATATAGTATATATTTTTTGTTCTTTTCAACTTTTGCCTCAATATTTGGGATTTTTCTGACCTTTTCGGAATTAGCTCGATTTTTGTCGATTTTACGGTTTCCCGGATAGTACGGTTTTCGTGGCAATTCTATCGCACACATTTTGATCTAGTTAGCGCGATTGTTGCGGTTCTCATTTTGGACGATTCGAGCGTGATAATGCGACACTGAAAAAGGCCACGGTTTTCCGTACATCCCTTGTGTGCGAACTCGTCTATTGAAATAGTATCGATCAACTCTACGTATATGTCGTCAAATTGTTGCGCATTCGATATAAATTGGTCTTCATAATGTAGTAATTTCGGTTATCTGTATCGTATTATTATTGTGCACACTCGCTACACATAATATACACGAGTATTATTATCAAATGCAGCTATCATGTTACGTTCCAATTTTTTTTTGCTTTCGGGCAGTGTAATTTGATAAGTACAACGATCCACAGCATATCATTTACATGCAAGTGGATAAATTACAATCTGTTGATTTTATTAGAAATTATTATTGCAAAGTAAAATATTGTCAGCAAATAAATTTAATAAACTTAAATAATGTACGTAAATTATATATTTTAATAGAAAAAATATGTTGAGTCATTGTTAAAGAAATTATTTTTTAATATATATATATATATATATGTTTTATGAGAAATAAAATAACTGAATTTCGTAGCGAGAGAAACGAGACAAAAAGAGAAAGCATCAAAGGAATAACGAGCTGATCGAAATTCGATAGGCTTGAAAGCGTTTAACGTAGCCCGTAATGTGTTCGATTTCCCACACTTCAGCTCCACGTTGATTCATATCTTTGAAAAGAAATATATCGATCTTATTTCCGGTCTTGAGTGATTCCATTTAAAACGGAAGTCGATACGACGATAACAGAAAAGTCGAATTTTCTGCATGTCTAGATTTGTATTATGTACGAAATAACTTTTTTCTCAAATTAGACGTAACTGATTCGATTTAGTTTTCGTAAAATTGATATACGATTAATTGATAAAAATAAAAAAATTGGATTATAGTTTTACATAAAATTAGGCCATTAGCTGGGAGCTAATTAAGGAATGTTGGCGTGTCGGAACGCAATGCAAATCGTTCTCAAGTTTTATGGCTGAGATTTCAATGACATAGATCGGCGCAGAATCGGAGGCCTGAACGCGTTATCGGATAAACACCTGTTTCCATTAGATATGCAACGTGGTATGTAGCTGAGGCGTGTGCATAATGCATTCGGATTCTAAGCGAGATTGGCAAGATCCTTGAATCATTCTCTAACATTATTGCAGCGAAAAGCGTGTAGATACGTAAAAAAATTTTGCACAAAAAATAATTCTTTCATAAACATAGTTGTATAGTGTATTATTCAATTACTGTTCCCCTGAAATTTTATGAAAAAAATGTTTAACGTATTTTTCTGTGCACATCGTTTTTATCGATTTTATGCATATCGTAATTAAATTACATTTATAAAACTTTTTTATAAATGTTTTTATAAATATATTTCTATGTAATTTTTTTATATTTGAAGCTTATTTTTTCAACCATTTATAATTTATAACATATTTCAGAAATTTTACGTATATTCTGATATGAATTTATAATGTGAATATATATATATATATATATATATATATATATATATATTGTATCTGACTCTTCAAATATTTTACATAATATACAATAATTTTATACAATAAAAAAAAATATCGCATTATATAAATATTATCGTATACAGAGAACAAACTTTAACAATCGCGAAAATAAATTTGCTGATACGTGTAAGTGGAAAAATTTCATTTTTATTGCATATATTTTCACGCAATGTGCTCATTGTAAAATTACCACAAACTTCGTGTTAGAGTTCAACTCGTGTTAGAGTTCTAGCTATAGCGACTTGCTTTATACACCACAGTTGTAAGTCCGTGTGCTTAAGATTAAATCCGACAAAGCGATATTGTAAATTACGCTGCCACGCACACATTTTGCGTAACATTTTTTTCCCGTTAGTATATACATATACATATATATACTCTTTGCTGGAAAGATATACTACTTGTGTGTGCTGTTTAAACGAAGCACGTGCGTACTACATCGAGATAGCAGGTGGTTCGGTTCCGGCCACCTTATTGTTGCGATAAGGGAGAAAGATCGCGTTTTAAAAGTTTCGTTGTTGCTCTCGAGTTTTCTAAGTCACTAGCTGTAACGTTGTTCCAGAATTATATACAGCGTGTAATTTAACGCGGATCTGTGTTACGTATACTAACAAGAAGTGAGGGTAATAAATTATACTGGATTATTGTCAGCAGGGTTTGTTTATTGAACGCTCATCCGTGATATATATGTCTCATAAGTAGAGCCAATATTAGCAGGAATTGTATAAATAGCACTGTTCAAGTCTAGCATAATTTTGACAAAAATATCAAGAGTCGCTGAAATTTATAGCTAGAGCGATAATTTATATTTTAACTTATTATTTTTCAATTTTTCTATTTTCGATATATACAAAGGAGAGTCTACCCACGTTAATGTCAGGCATCTATTTTTACTACGCGAGAAAAATGCGGTTATATTTGCCTCCTTACCGGCAACACTTTATCTTCCAGTCGTTCCAAGACTGCCGGGTATCATAAGATGCTCTGTCATCGTATCGCAGTAATGCGACCCGATAATGCAGCTATGTTATATAAAGTTAGCGTGACGCGTATTGACTTTATATAACAGTAACACGGATAAAAGTACGACGGTCTGTGAAATTGCTCTGACGCGTTATGATTATTTCCGCGATGAAACGATGACATTCTCGCAGATGGAAACATGGCTTATTGTTATGTTTAATCGATAACAGCCGCACTGCATCATCGCGAAATAAAGATAGTACAAAGGAGTAAAACGCGCAGAGACTGCGTGCTGTTTTTTGATTGTTGTAAAATTGCGGACAACCAAAGACAAAGTCGCGATTTAGAATATGACAACCCGTCCTTTGGAAAAACAAACTGGAAAACAAAACAACGCTATGCGTCGATCGAGAATTGCAATATTGCAGGGGAAAAAAAAAGCGAAACGGGTTTCAGGTATTTCCTGCGTTCGTTCCGTTTCCACGGTGGAAAATTTCAAATCACTGACCCTTTGTCTCTGCTGATGTTGCCACGTTACACATTTTCGACGTTATTGCGCAGTAAAAGGGTGAGACGGCCGATTTTTTTGATTTCTAAACGAAAATTGACTCGATCCCGAATCGGAACGTGAGAAATTAAGCTAATTGATGTAAAACTGTACTTCGTTTATCACTGTCCCGATGAAAATACGAGGTGCGATGCAGCGAACAAGTAGAAAAGTCGCGCTTTAGTCAGACGCGGGCGAACAGCTGATTCTAGCGTGACATATCTGTTTCTAATAAACACAAAGCAACGATTACATGATTATTATAATTAGCAGATTAAGAACAAAGTATTGCATTATAAATATACGACTTAGATAAAGAAAAATTCTTTAATTAATTTATCACTGTCCCGATGAAAATACAAAGCGCGATGCAGCGAACGAGTAGAAAAGTCGCGCTTTAGTCAGACGCGGACGAACAACTGATTCTAGCGTGACATATCTGTTTCTAATAAACACAAGACAACGATTACATGATTATTATAAGTAGCAGATTAAGAACAAAGTATTGCATTATAAATATACGATTTAGATAAAGAATAATTCTTTAATTAATATAATTATAATATAAATATACCAAAACGCGGAACATGAGAAATTAAGCTGTTTATCACTGTCCCGATGAAAATACAAGGCGCGATGCAGCGAACGAGTAGAAAAGTCGCGCTTTAGTCAGACGCGGACGAACAAATGATTCTAGCGTGTCATATATGTTTCTAATAAACACAATGCAACGATTACATGATTATTATAATTAGTAGATTAAGAACAAAGTATTGCATTATAAATATATGATTTAGATGAAAAAAAATTCTTTAATTAATTTAATTATAATATAAATATTTCGAATCGGAATGTGAGAAATTAAGCTGTATTTCGTTTATCACTGTCCCAATGAAAATACAAGGCGCGATGCAGCGAACGAGTAGAAAAGTCGCGCTTTAGTCAGACGCGGACGAACAAATGATTCTAGCGTGTCATATATGTTTCTAATAAACACAATGCAACGATTACATGATTATTATAATTAGTAGATTAAGAACAAAGTATTGCATTATAAATATATGATTTAGATGAAGAAAAATTCTTTAATTAATTTAATTATAATATAAATATTTCGAATCGGAATGTGAGAAATTAAGCTGTATTTCGTTTATCACTGTCCCAATGAAAATATGAGGTGTGATGCAGCGAACGAGTAGAAAAGTCGCGCTTTAGTCAGACGCGGACGAACAACTGATTCTAGCGTGTCATATATGTTTCTAATAAACACAATGCAACGATTACATGATTATTATAATTAGCAGATTAAGAACAAAGTATTGCATTATAAATATATGATGTAGATAAAGAAAAATTCTTTAATTAATATAATTATAATATAAATATTCCAAATCGGAACGTGAGAAATTAAGCTGTATTTCGTTTATCAGTGTCCCGATGAAAATACAAGGCGCGATGCAGCGAATGAGTAGAAAAGTCGCGCTTTAGTCAGACGCGGACGAACAACTAATTCTACCGTGACATATCTATTTCTAATAAACACAATGCAACGATTACACGATTATTATAATTAGTAGATTACGAACAAAGTATTGCTTTATAAATATACGATTTAGATAAAGAGAATTGTTTTAATTAATTTAATTACAATATGAATATTGTATTACGAAGAGTAATTTATTTAATGAAACAACACATATTTGTTTGATTACACATAACAATGTTAATTTAGCTTAATATTATCACTACTAGCGTAGAAATGGTTTGCAACATAAAACGGAAGACATAAAATATAGAAATTTAAAGTTGTCGTGTAAAATTAATTTATATAGGAATGCTTTAGCGAAACAATTACTTCAACACTGACGGGCACATACGCGCGATTCGATCGATGCAGCACAGAATTAATTTCCTGATGGTTTCGCTTTACATGATTACATGATCAATCTATTGTGAAACATTCGTTGGCTTTGATCCGCCGAAAATCGGTATAGGGATATACATATATTCCTGGATCTAAAATTACACCGCACGCGCGTGGCCTTATCGCGGATCAAATTGATTTTCGGCCTTCCATAAACGCGGATATATATATATATGTATATATATATGTGTGTGTGTGTGTGTGTGTGTACGCCCGGAACGTCAGAGCTAAAGCTAATGAAAAGCATGATATAACCAGGGCTGTTAATTAAATTCGTGGAATATTATGCACGCCTATATGTTGCATCGACTCGAATCCAGCTCAGATTTAATTGCTAATACACGTAATTCATTTACTTTTGATCGTCACGTATCAAGGAGAGAGAACCGATCGCGGATAGAGGTACTCAGCTTTTATTACCGCGATCGCGAAGTGGATACGTAGATTTTTGCATTAAAGCTTCGTTGATTATTTAGCGAAGCCGCGCGTTCTCTTTTACAAGTGAAGTAGAATTAATTTCCCCGATATCGCCACGACGCGAATCCATTAGCCTCATTATCGGAATCCATCTGTATCGTAAGAGATCAAGTAGGATCTCGATACTACCTGGTTGTCGTAGAAGATCGCGTCATTGTGTAATATTTTTCCTCGGTTCTTCTAAACCGGCAAATTTTCTCCGCCTGTCTGCGGCGGATGCATAAGAGAAACGATCTGTATCTGCGCCAAGTTAATTAAGTCCACGTAGAGCGAACGTTCATTAAGTATATTGCTCCGCGCGTTGATATTTCCTCTGTTAAATTAAACACGGTCACTCTAAATATTATATTTAATTATGCTCCACAAACGCGCGAGACGCGAGAAATGGCGCACATTGGAAACTGCCACATTCGTCGCCGACTACTGGAAATTAATATTGCGTTCTATAAAGGAAGGGGGCTCGAGCATACCAATAATTAAGTCAACAATCACACACGTTATATTAATAACGGTTTCCCATTACCCGTAATTTAGCGAGGCTAGTCGAGTTAATTACTCGTTAACATATAGACTCTTGTATATAGAAGCGCATTTCTAACGCGTTCTCAGAGAACTTATTTCGCGGAACGAAATACAAGTCATTGTTCTACCCGGATCCAATCTACGGCGATGGTTTATACATTATAATCGATAAGATGTCTGTGTCACGCGATGCGATTCGATGTTACCGCGGAAACCGAGCCGACAAATCGTCCCGGGGCCGCGCCTGCAATTAATTTGACGACATTCTCTGGCAGAGCTCCCGGTAAAACGTCTCCCAAATCAGACTGTCGTACGCCGAAGTCTCGTCATCATCTTTGACGAACCGCAAACCGCCCCGTTCGCGACGACGGCCTGAAATCACTCGGCATTTCGATCTAACCGCAAACTGGATTAATCTTCGCTCCATTACTACGCGAATTTTACTCCATCCGTCCCGCGTGATCCGAGAGAGAGAGTGGCGGAGACGTTCAGACGTCATCGGAAGTCCTCATTGAGGACGTCGGCGTACCTACGCACCAAACCTGACGGGAGGAGGAGCTCTCTGCTCAATTTAATAGCTCCCGCGAACAATGGCGCCTGACAAGGGGAGAATGCGGCACTAAGCGAATGACAGTTCAAGATACAGTAAATCGTCAATTGCCGAATTGAGTGACTCGGCCGCTAATATTAGTTCGAACAATCGTACTGTGTAACGTATATTCGCGATCAGAGTTTTGTGCTTACGGATGATTTTTAAATTAACTAAAGCCTTAATAGCACAACATATCCAAAAGATGTTCAGAGGATAGCCAGAAGAAAAAATTGTTTTAAATGATTTTAAAACAGGATCGCGTTTACAATTTTCTTAATCCTACCTTGGGATTCGTATTATTTCGAATAAGAATAATCTCAAGAAACATTTAATAAAAGAAAGCATCAGATGAAAATATGTAAATTTATTAATTTTTGTGCACAGGTATTTAATTCTAAACGAAAAAATTTAGTTCCGTTGGGATAACGCTCTGTCATCCGCGATTTGGCTCTTATTGCCTGTCTTACACTTGAAATTTATATGTAAATTTATTTTAGATAAGATAAAGATGATTTAAATATAGGTATCTAGGTGAAAGATAAAATTATATGGCGATTCATCTAGATAATATTATCCTTTTAATTCGTTAAAATAAGAAATATAAAAATATTCATACTTTTGTTTATAAGTTTTGTGCTATGACTCTAAACCAAATTATCTGAACCAAATTATTCTAGATAATTTAGTAAAGATACTTTTTTTCATCTAAGATGCAGATATCTATATAAATATAAGATGACGCCAAAATTTTATCTAGATGATATAATTTTATTTAGATAACAGGAAACACTGTTCACGATGAAATTTTGTATATTCGAGGTATAAAAATATATAAAGTGTATAGAAAAAAATGTTGGAAATAACTGACACGACTAACGTCATTTGCTTTATTATTTTAGCTTGGTGGAGGCACTTGGACGTGCTTAAAATCGGTCCTTTATATACGTATCGCTCGATACTTTCGGAAAGTAGCCTCGTATATCCTCGGGCTTTGTCGAGCACTCTTTGGAGCACGGGAATCGGTTTAAAGAAGTTATATAGAGAACAGCATCGATCCCTCGCTCTTCTCTCCCATCTCAGATGCCGCGCGGCATCGAATTCCGAGCTTATCCCGAAATACACGACATACGTTTCTATTATACGCGAGCGGCCATAAATCTGGCGCGGTATAAAATATGCGTCGAACGTAGACAAGGACCGGTGGAAGGGTACGCGAATAATGGAGAAACATGGTCGAGTACTCGTACTCAATATTCGGTGAGAGTAAATCACTGTTTGGTCGGTCTTATGCGCCGGAAATTATCGCCGAATATTGACATTATAGATTGTATGCAACTACGAATAAAACGTTCCACAACACCACTCACATGTCATATTTTTATAGTTATTTTTTATAAAATTTAATATTGTACATAAATTATAATTTTACATAAAATTATTGTTTTTTCAAATATTTCAACATAAATAGTACGTAAACATCTTAATGTAATTGCATGGAAAGAGATATTTGTAGAAGAAAGATTTCTATAATTAAAAAAAAATTGTGCTACAAAGACAAGGAAGAATCAAAATTCGGCGGTTTAATTCGGTGTCAACGTCAATTAATCAACGTCGAGGGTTTGCCTCCGGCGCTTAATAAGTTAAGCGAGGAGGAGTGAGAAAGTAGGCTTAAGCTCTAAAGCTCAGACTATGCTGACAGAACAATTTCCTCGTCGGCTGTATAAATCTGTCCGTGCTGAATGTTAGCGACAAAACTAAACACGTGGATGACTGGTGACAATCTAATACTTGTACAAATTCACAAACTCTTATCTATATGATAATTCTATTTTCTAGTATTCTGTCTTAACATTTTAAAGAGAACAAACAAATGAAAATGAAAAGTTGTACGACGATTCGATGGGTTGTTGAATCTTGAAGTGCGATTTGAGAGCGAAACTTAGCAATGTAAGAACAAGCGGGTTATACTTTCTTTTTCTTGAAGTAGTGAGTAAGAGAACGAACTGAAGAAAGAGGAATTTGTTTCGTCTTTCGTTAAATCGGATTGAGTGTCGCAACTTGTCGGTAGGTACTTCGATTTTGCTGCACCGGTGGACATTTCGAATTTTCGCTTTCCTTTTATTCGATTCCAAGGTTAAAAAGAGCCTAGTTTGTTCACGGATGCTACTTCTGTCCATGGACCTAGTCTGGGAAACGTAATAACCGCCCGAGCTGCGAAATGGCATCTTTTCAGTGCCTTCTATTTCTGTCCTACATCGGCGAGAATGAGATCTCTGCGATCTTCGATCGAACTTACTATCGAGTTACGTGGTCTTTCGAATTTTTTGCCTCCTCCGACTAAGGAAATGCGGAGAAAAAGATGAAGAAACGTCTAACCGATTTAATTTAAATAATGGCGGAAAAGAACATTTTAATAATCGAAAAAACGTAAAAAGAAATCTAGGAAATTTAATTCACAAAATAAAACACAAAAATTTTCTTATTCACTTTTGACATATAACTTGGGTTTATAACTTGAAGAAGGGAGTTCATTCATAATTCTAACGCTTACATAGGTTTGTGAAAGTGTGTTAGAACTTGAATTCTCTCTCTCTCTCTCTCTTTCTCTCTCCCAGTTGTATCAAAGTCACGAACAATCTTGCTAGGAAATTAATTCAATTATCTGTTAATTGCCGAAAGCACCAGATACACGGCACGGAAGACATTGTAAGTGATCAGTTCCTGAAACCATTACTTTCCTAGCACCGTCTGTAAAAGCAAAGTTTGTCGAAAGGGACTCAACAAAGGATACCTTCTCAGTGATGCAGCCAGGTAATAAGCGAATCGGGCAGAGAAGAAATTAAAAAAAAAAGAAGAATGAAAGTTTAAACGAACAAAAACTCTTCACCAACTCTTTATAAACATATTATGCACCGTACTTCCGACATTTATAATTTTACATGAGGAAGTATTTTAATTATTTACACAAAGCAATTTGTAATCAGTTTGACAGTTTAATAATTAAATGCAGTTGTCGCTTTGATACTTTGTGCGACTTTATTCGAAATTATAGAGAATATTCGCGAATCCTATTAAAACGTATTATATACATAAATATAATAATGAAATTCATTGAATATTAGAGATATTATCAGGAATTAAAAAAGGGTATTACTTTGAGATGAACTTTTGCATTGATTTTCTATTCATTACTTTTTTATTCATTAGAGAACTGATGATTCTCTTTTAGAAGAAAAGAAAAAAGAGAATATATCTCTACGCGATCTTGATAATTATCACAATGGCAGATGTAATTTTTATTATTCTCTTTGACTTTGATATCTCTGACTATTCTCTGTACTATCTGTTTTCTTCTTCTCACAGAAAATGTGCTCGTTTCAATTCCTTTCTCTCCAGAAGTGTTTTTTATGAATGTTAATAGAACATTATGTAAAAACTGTAATTTGTAAGAAATTGAGTTATTATAATTATACAGATAATAATCCTTAAGGTTCGCCAGTAATAATTAATCAAAAATCTTTCCTCAATGGTAAAAGTCGATCAAACTGGCAATCTTTTATTATAAATAATTAGTTAAATTATTATAATTATATTCAATTCGCAGTAAAGTGAGAAAATTAAATATTTTGACGGCATTAAGTCAATTATTATAAAGATACAAATATCTTTAGAAATAAAATTATTGAAAATAAATTTGATTAGTAAAGAATCTACTAGCCAAAAATCTTCAATCTCAAAGAGATGTTTCCCGAATGAATGAAATTCGCGAATATGTTCACATAAATTGTGCAATGACCACGATGACACCAATTACCGTTTTGATCCTTCCATTTAGTCGACGGTTGACTGAAATTTGTGTCGGAGGAATTCGAAATCGTTTCCCTTTGACGCTTTCCGCACCGGCAGGGTTACACGCAATTTTATTACGTTGTACGCTATGCGTGTCTCGTATCTTTCTGTGCAATTTGGTTCTTTCGTTCCCTGCTCGTTCGTTTTAACGTGCGAATTCGTTTCAAATTCGTTTTCGTTGGTCGACGTAACATCATTTCGCATTTCGCGTATCTCGCATAGAAGAAAATATGAATTTCATGTCAGTCGATTTCTCCAACGATTGCTATGTTGTGTGCTTTATCGTTTTTTCTTAGCGTAACAATAATTCAAATATTTGTTTAAAGAATTTTATATATATATATATATATATATACCTATATATAGAATTATATCTCCAGTTATAATTTAAAGCATAATTTTATTTTACTTTATACAAAAAAATTAAATCAGGTAGGTATATTCAATAATTTTTCTTTCAATATTTATTTCAAGTATTTAAATTATAAAAATTATATAATTTATTATATAATAATAAAATAAGTGATATAAAAAATTATTAAATTATATAAATGATATAAAATATGAAATGACGATAATATGCTGTAAGAGCCCATTTCATGTCAGATAAACTCCGTTATATGTTTTGACGTATATGGTAATTCCATCACAAAGGAATAGTTTGTTTCACCTTTCAACGCGCTGGCAAACAACTATATAATGATAGAACTTTGAAATTTTTGAGCAAGTTAAGGGAGCTGTACATTTGAAATATCCATACCCTTTGTGACAGCGCCTCAAAGTATCGCGGTAACGAACGGCCGCGATTCTCCGGGTCGGAAACGAAAATGGATTTAGTTAATCCGATTGACGGTCCGCCGGAACCGCCGGCTTGCGTGTTTTAACGGTCGTCGAAAATTTGCAACTACTCGCGAGGAAAACCGCGGAACACAGGAAAGCGGAATTAGATTCTCCGCAACTTGCCGCGCGAATCTGTACAAGCACCACAGTCGATCCCATTTCGAAGAATACATCGAGTATCTTATTGTTAATATATAATGGTATTAAAATATACACATTGAGTTTAAGAGATTGAGTGTTTCGATAAGCGTTGATCGATACTTTGCAAAATTTCGCGTATATTCGCAATATAAAATTGAGAAAAAATCATTTCTTGTTTTTGATCTTATCCTCTCTCGCTTCGGCTTTAAGCTATAGGTACATTTGATTGAAATAAAATTATGGAAATTTTCGTATCTCATTTCGAGAAATGAGAATTATCATATTATTAAATTTTCATATTTATTTGTTTGTTGGAAAATATAGAGAAACGTTTACCAATTTTATGTGCAAAATAATATAATATTACTTAGTTCTTTAATTTTCATTTATTTAATTTTGTATGATTCAAGTTTTAAAAAATATTTAGTTTAAATGAATCTAATTTTATGAAATTGTTACTTACTTTTTAACTCATTGTTTACATTATTTAATCATTCTTTTTAATTATACTTTAAACAAACAAGTGGATTTCCACAGAATTTTAATTTGGATTATATAATTATGATAACATACATACACTATTAAAATTCCATTTATTGTAGAATTTATGCTTTTTGACGGAATTATATGTACATTTGTGTAGAAGAATGACTAATCTCTTTACTGTTCTAAAATTTTATTTACCGCTTCTATGATTTTTGAAAAAATTATAATATACAGAGTGTAATTGAAAAATATGGAGCATACTAGACTCCTTGACCAATTTGGAAACGATTTTTCCTCATTAAAAACCTTCGAGACATCAATAATTTTCAAGTTATAAATAATTGAAACAAAACAGGGCTTCTCGTAGAGCTAAAATATTAATGAAATTACGTTATTCAATCAATGTCAGGTAGAATTTACTTTAATAGAATTTAAATTTAAGGCTTATTGTTAAAAAAAGTTAGTAAGATACATGATAGGAAAAATGGGGAACATGCAAAAATGACGACATCCCTCGAAAGTTTCGTTGGCCAGAGAATTTGGTGGTGCGCTCCATAGTGTTTGTTTAGTCCCACCCTGTATATATTGTGGAAAATGATACATGTACTATAACAAAGTTCTCTCGTTTGCGCTGACCTCGGTACACATTCGGTCGAAATTCGGCGTAAATGCAGCGTGGTAGTTGATTTCCCGAGCCACATTCCAAAAACGCACAGCGACCCGCGACGAAAAAGATATTGAATGCCAACTATTCGCGGCTGCTGCCGGCACGCAGTTTCATCCGTTAGCGATAGTTTGTACCTTGTTAATCTTGCAGAATAGAACAATGGATCCTATCTGTTACCAGGATGACCCTTCCTCTCCCGCTTTGAAATGCCCGCGTGTTTTCGGATATGTGTACACCTCTGGTATCCCGTCCAACGTATCCGCGAGTTTATATTCGATGGACGTGTTTCGGTATGTGCCAGATGCTGGACGGATTTCGCACGTTTAATATACCGAATTTCGGCCGCACTCCCGCGAATTATTCCCGGAATTCGATCCCGGTGTATAACAGGAGGAACGTTTGATGTTTTACCGCGCGACGCATCTCGTGGTTCTCCCTAGTTTGTCGTAGGACACGATGGCGCTAATGACTTCGGCACTAGTTAGGCCGACACTTTGACGTCCGACAAATTTGTCGAACGCGCTAATCACCCATCGGGCCCGCCATTTCCCTCAAATTTCTTCGGCGACAAGAAAATTCTTCTTTGCCGTATACTTATAGTTACCTGGTCTCTCAAGCCAGTCTTTTTATTGTTTATTTCTAAAGTACTATTTTTTTTTTTTTTTAAGCGAAATTTCAATTAGCTCATAAAGATAATCCAGATTAAATCAGACGCGACTCAAATCTTATTAGAAAAATGTTTTTAATTTTAAAGAGAAATCACACATAAATATAATCTTCTATCTTCTAGCTTGAAAATCTACCTCCACACGTGCGTTATCGAACATTATAATACACGTTCTCAATATAAAAGTTCTAGTCTTTTTTTTGTATAATTTTCTCATTTGCATTTATCGCTTCACTGTACAGAATCTATAAAATAAAACTCGCACGTGGCAAGATCGTTTTTGCTCTGGCACATATTAATTCGCGCGCGAAATAAATTGCCGTATGCGAGAGAAGGGATGAAACAAATTTCATTCGTACACGATTATTGCCCGCCGTGAATCTCGTCGAATTTCGCCGCGAAATTATTCACAGACACGGCATTCCCGGCAGCACTGAATTAGAACGATTCAGTCCGAGATGGCAGATTTAGAATGGCTCGACCGACACTAATTACGCACTCGAAATCACGGGTAGCCGCGTATTTCCTACCAAAGCTATTTTCGATGTACGCCGCGATAGAAAATGATCGTCTAATTGGCACCGGCGATCTAACGCGATACACCCGGCGATAATCGATAATGAACGATAGGTCCACTTGATATTCATGATCTAGATACACGCAATTTGCGTTGTCCATTCGAATCGGCTAATTATACGCTCGCTCAGCTCGTAATGTCCCCTGGTATTTTCATATATACATATATCTATGCAAACCTGATCGAACGAAAACAAGTTCAGCTATTAACACGAGTTAATACAAAATTGTTATAAATTATGAAGAATTCTTCCTCATTCTTGCGATGTTATTTCGACGTTTATCAGATTTTTTAATCGTGCGAGAAATATTACATTTTTTTATTATAATCAGTGTTGTGATGATTTACTTAGATGATTTTAAAATTAGCTAGATAAAGATGAGATGGAAATATGTAAATTCATCTTAAATAAGATGAAGATGATTTTGTTTTACATATATCTCGATGAAACATAAAATTATATGGCGATTCATTTCCAGATAATATTATTTTTAAGACCGCTTATGCAAATATAAAGTTATAAAAAAATATAAATTATAAAAGGAATATAAAAATATATTCATATTTTTATTTATAAGTTTTTATAGATATTTATAACATTTAGAATTACAATATTTATATATTATTAGAATGTATAATTAAATATTTATAATATTTAAATATATATATATATATATATATATATATTATCGCTTAATTATTTGAACATTATTCTAGATAATTTAGTAAAACTAACACTTTTTCATTCAAAGATATATATATATTTTTATTTCATCTAGATGATCATCTATATAATTTTATTTAGATAACAGCAGACACTGATTATAAAATATATAATCTGTAATAAAAATTATAAGAACATAATTTACATACTTTTAATTGTATAAGTATTATAGAACGAAGTCGTTATCGCGGCAAACTCGCTTTGATCGTGGCCCCATTAAGAAGCCATCGCCTTTAAAATCTACGCTTGAAATTGGATTCGACGTTTCTTCCGAGTTCCATCGCGCAATTTCTGCGACCTTCGCGCGTTTCACGACATATTTCCGGATCGTCGCTTCCGTTTTCCTTGGTAAAGCTCCGCTCCGAGAAATCGTAATCGAGAAATTTAGAGACGAGCTCGATCTGCATATAGAAATTATGTTCATATAATTCTTCCGCAGGAAGGTTTTCCCCTTTAATTCACGACTTTAAAAATGTAAAAGCCTTTTAATCGTAAAAGCGTTCTTATTTTATTTCTCAGTTATACATGTATAATTTTATTATATATATATATATATACATTTTCGTGTGAATTTATTGAAGCTTTAATTATACCGAAATGTCTGTAGAGATGTTACCAAATTTTATATTATTACAATGAAATATTTATTTCATATATACATAATCATTCCATCTTTGATTTCACACAAAAGAACTAAGATTTCAATTTGACATGAATTTGAATACACGAAATATCCTAGGTGAGCGCGAAGTGCGAAGCTTTCGCGAAATAAGACACCCCTAAAACCATCCCTCATCCACGCTGCATATCTCTTTGTGCCCTCAGGCGGGTAAGAAACTCTTACCCCCTCGTTCCTTTTCGTCTCTCAGGCTCGTACACGAGGTTGATTCGTTTGAAGGAAGATGCGTTATTCAAATGAAATGTGCTCTTCTGGCACAGCCGAGCGTAGTATAAGAACTTTTCCCGACAAGTTATTCGAGAAATTTTCCGAAAAGTCGTGCTCTTTCTCCAGGAAATCAAGATATATGCATGCCTAAGCAATCTTTTGCATCTTTTAATTTTGAAATTGAAAACTTACCAGGACTACTTTTTGGAGATACGCAAATTTTAAGAGCAAATTACTTTAATTAAAAAAGCAAATGATTAAACTAATGCATTCGTTTAAATTTTCTTAAAAGTCGTAATACTTGAAGAGTGAATTTAGTGAAAAAAAAATGATATAAAAGGCTATTGTTGACGTATTGTTATGAGGCATTAAGTGCAATAAATTATAGATATATGAATCAGCTGTTCAACAAGGGTGAAGTAGCAATTTATTTCGCATAGTTTCGCGACAATTCCGTCGTAATTTCAACTGCACAGTCGACAATTCGGTAATTAACAATCTTCTTCGGAACATACCAACCATTGCTATTAATTCCCAGCTTTGGTATTTCACTTGCAAACATCTATTCAGTTAGCTCGAAAGCCCACGATACGTATTCCTCCGAAAATACGAATAATTAAGCTTCATTCTGCCCAATTTATCTATATAGATATATATTTCCAATATATTTACATGTACAAGGATATACTTGTATTTGAATATTTATGTATATCATCTATGTACTATCTAAAATGGAAATTCATATCTCAATGCTAATAAAATTTTATTGCAAATCCCAGAAGGCAAGGTGGAAGTTGAATAAAATCAATATAATACTATATATGTTATTCTATTTCAATAAAAGAAGACACACTGAAAAATACCGATTGTTTTGATCGCAGCGCTATAGAAAAAAAATATAATTTTACGATATAAAAATGTTCTGCAGGTAGAAAATTTATACATATATAAAAGAGATTTGTATTTCTTTTATACGAAATAATCACTTGCAATTTATAGAGAAAAATAACGAAATTATTAAAATTGCAGAGATTAAAAGATGCTATATATAAAACCTTCTTTTATTCTCTACATATTTATAATTCCATCCGGCACTATATCACAGGAAGTCGATTATAATTACGTAGATTATCTATCATTATATAATGTCTTTTACGCAATTTTCTACGAGCAATCTCAAATCCATTTGACAAAATTTTCACCGAAAACCGCGCCGACTTCCCCTTATTGCCGAGAAACAACATTTCTAGGACAATTTTGGGTGCTTTCGCATTCAGTAGTAATCCTCGACAGACGAAAATGGGTTAGAAAGAGAGAGATATATATATAGGAAGGAGGTTGCGAGAGAGACAGGATAGAGAGAGGAGATAAGTAAAGGTGGCTGGAGGTGACAAAAACCCACGAACATTTTTCGTCGTTGTTCGGTGAAGAAAATAGGGGTACGAGAGCGAAAACAAGGGAGGGAAACCACCAGATTGTATCTTTTATGCGAACCATTCGTGGTATTCTTTTTCGCGGAAACGATGACAAAAGATTAGACATAAGGGAGGCAGGATGACGTGTCTGTCCTGACGGAGAGACATCGTGAAAAATGACATAGCGAGGATACATTATGAGGACGTTAAAAAAATGACGAAAGAAAAAATTTAGATCGGAATACGCAATGTATTATGTGTCACGATTGTAACGGAATAAATTATATTTTACTAATGAAATGTCATATTTTTCAAGATAACAAACCGGAATTTTGACAAATCACACTATCAATCATACATATTTTATCCATAATTCTATATTCTATATAATATAAATATCTATATATTATATTGTATAATATACAATATATAGGAATTAAATATCAAATATATTCTGAATCGTTTATTTAAATGATAAAAATTTTGACAAATCACCCTATCAATCATACATATTTTATCTATAATTCTATATTCTATATAATATAAATATCTATATATTATATTGTATAATATACAATATATAGAAATTAAATATCAAATATATTCTGAATCGTTTATTTAAATGATAAAAATTTTGACAAATCACCCTATCAATCATATATATTTTATCTGTAATTCTATATTCTATATAATATAAATATCTATATGTTATATTGTATAATATACAATATATAGAAATTAAATATCAAATATATTCTGAATCGTTTATTTAAATGATAAAAATATTTGAATAACGCAATTACTCAAATGAATGAAGATAATTTGGAAATGTATGGTTTGGTCTTGTACGTTAAAATTACTATGTATAAGATTAATGGCGTATCTCAGAGCGGAATGGCATCATTACGTGTATTTTCGAAGCGTGTGAACCAGAACGGAGGTTTATATTACTGCTAGTAGAGCGGAACATTATAAGATAGTTAATTCCTGTATTCGAACGTCATTTGAATTTGAAAGCCGGCGATCATAATGGCGGAGCGAAGCTTCAGTTCAAGAGACACGGATGGTGGTTTTAGCTTAAAGTTTCGACGACTGCCGACATGTACGCGTATATGCGCATATACAACACGACGTGATATTATATTCGACGTCGACGAATGGGAACTTTGATGAAGTTCGGCCTGCAGTTGTACCCGGAGAAAGTTTTCAAAAAGCCATTGTGTAGTCAGCGAGTGGGTTAATGATTTTGCTTGATAACAATCTGAATTTCGCCGTATTACTTGTAATTGAAACACGTACGATGCTTTCGTACAATCTTATTGTATATAATAAGATGCAATTTAATTCGACCAAAAACTGGCTCTTCATTTATTGAAAATAAGTACACACTACGTTTCGACCCACATTGTGGTCCTTTTCAAGTGTTGTTCTTATTCAGCAATTGCATTAATTAAAAATAGAAACATGAAAGTTGTCCTGTCATATCGACAATCTGTCAGCTACTGTTTTTTTTTAATTAATGTAATTGCTGAATAAGAACAACACTTGAAAAGAACCACAATGTGGGTCGAAACGTAGTGTGTACTTATTTTCAATAAATGAATAGCCAGTTTTTGGTCGAATTAAATTGCATCTTATTATTTGTTAAAATTTTATCACTGGCGATCAACAATTAATTGTGAAAATTTCTTATTGTATACCATATGTATGTAATGTGGATTTATCGTCCGAGTCTGTCTTTCAATTACAAGTCGAAAATTGTAAGAGTATATGCAGCATTGAACGCGAATTAGAATTTAACTGTCTATGATGACATTTGCGGGAAATTTGATACATTTAACGCGTAATCGTTCGCTTATTTCGATGCCTTTAAAATGCTTGCGATTTTATTTCAAGCTCTCTTCACGTAAATATTAAAAATGACGTAGATTTTATATTATTAAAATATTTATTAAATATAAAAACGTAATTTATTCAAAGGATTTGATTTAATTAAAAAAGATTTTTAAAAAATTTTATAAATAAAAATCATATAAAAATAACAAGCTAGAGCGTAAAACTTCCATAAAACCTAAAAACAGAAACAAAATATTTAAGCCATTCAACTTTAACTCATTCATAATTAAAAATCGCAGTCCATTTATAACCATCTACATTTTTAAAAAATGTAACGAATATAATTCATAGTATTTTACAGATACGAAACAAGACTATCGATCGATGATTATTTTTTAGAGAAGCTAAATCTTTCGAAAAGTTTCCTTGACCTGTTTATTTTAATATTTTACCCGATTTTATTTACTTTCTTTGAATTACGATATTAGAATGTATTTTAGGTGCTTTTCTTTGTTATGAATAAGACATAAGCCGATAAAGAAATAAAAAGAATAAAGGAAATCGACTTGCTGGATACTATTCTTAACCAAGATAAACATTCAACTGAAGACAAACATTTAATAGAAGACCAGGTATAAGAAAGTAGAGTTAAAACAAATCCTTGAGTAAAAAGAAATATAAATGATGTAGTCTTACAATGATAGTTTTATAGTTTTAAAAATATATTATTTGTATAATATGCATTCAATGCATATGCAAAAATATGTGAATAGATTAATATATGCTATATTATATTATATAAAAAATAATTTGTAAACATTTTATAATTTTTTTAACAAATATCTTGTTTTTTCAATAATATACTCATAAAAAAGAGAGTTCGGAATTTTTTATTCCAAAGATATTTTTTTTCAGATGGTGACGAATTAATATAAGAAGGAAGGAATTATTTAATTCGTGAAACTTTGCTGCATTTAATTTAGTATGCTACCGTCGAGTGCCATTCTAAAGAGTGACTAACGGCTTTTGGGAGTTCTCGATTTTTATTCCCTCGCCCGTTAGCATCGTTTGCATCACTAAAACAGCTCCAATAGTAACCCGCTGTTTATGTAAATTGTACGACCATATATTTTTTCAACGAACGGCAATACTGACTGACCCGAACGTATGCAATGTTACATTTACATTCGCGAATAAATTTGATCGTAAATTACATTTCTCGTCACTCGTCATAATTAAAGAATATTATTATATTCTAAGCAGGTACAAAATGACCTATAAAAGTTAACAGATTAGACCTAGCTAATCAATAATAAGTCAAACTCTTGTCTTTTTATATTTAACTGATTAAAAAACTTAATTGCATTCCCTGTGTTTTTACAAGTCAATTAAATTAATTAATACTATCTTAGCCTTAGATATATAATTGATGTCACAAATAGATGATTAATTCGTGCATAGTCAATTGGATCAAGTTAGTAAACATTATCGATCATACGCTTGTATGACGTTAATTGAATAGATAACTAATTAGCTTAAATACATACGAATTAAATACTATAAGGCTGTGAAATGGTGCCATTATTTATTGCGTGAAAAAGTGTACAAGTGTTTCGCTACCATTTTGGAACATCTCTATAATAATTATTATCAAGTCAAATGAATTTTTTAACACTATAATATGTTTTACATATATTAAACATTGTTTGAGTATATTTAGAAATATATCAGACAGTGTTATATGTCAACATGATGGACTTGTCATCTTAGAAATAAAAGATATGCGACTGTAAATAAATTATAAAAAGATAAGATCATCGAGAAAATCAATTAACCCCAGTAAGTTATTCTCATTTGCTTAAAATATTATTTTTTCTTATTTATGTACTTGTTCATCTAAAAAAATCTGTCTCTCTTTCTCTCTCCTTTCGAAATTACAAAACTAGTACTAGTTTATAGATTTAATATAGAGGCACAAGAATAATAAAATAACTTGAAAAATCCAATGGATTACTCAACGGTACAAAAGTTTTCGCTGTTGAATATATGTATTTATACATATATTATCTAGAGGCATGCACATATGTGCTCTTCCATTAAGAGATTAATTTTGAACTCTGACGAGGTATTTATAGGAATTTGCCGGAAATTTGGAAAATTCGGTACGAGAAGGATGGCATGTAGAATGCCTCGTGAATCCGCTCGCGAAATTGGAAGCTGAAGGGATAAAAGAGCCGATATCCGCGAAGGCGAGGCTGACGCAGCGAAAGCTCGAGTCTTGTATTAAATGCCCGAATATTCGACGCAATGTCTCTCGGAGATATCTTGAGGATTTCCCATCTCCGATCGCCCATATAACGCTTGACGTACATAAGGTTGGTGACACATATGCGATATAAATTCGCGAAACTCGGGAAGCAATAATCTCGATTTAGTGCCGAGAGATGACAGTTTCAGCAGTCGAGACTTTATTAAAAATGTTTATTGTGCTTCCGGCCGCGTATATAAATGGAAAATATTCAAATGAAATTCATACTCCACATTATTTACAAAAATATACTGCAACGATATAGAATAGAAAATTGTATTATTTTTATTTAATTTTGAAATATATTATTATAAATATATTTTTAAATATATATTTAAATATATTATTTAACTAAAATACTCGAAAAAAAATATTAGAATTCAATATCTTTGGAGAAGCTTTAAGCGTGAAATGTCGAGAAAAAAACTGTTATTATATAGAAACGAAGAAAGCTAAGAGAGAAAATATGAAAGATTTTATGAGGTAAACTCTGCATTATGTCATGTATATTGCGCTTAACGAACCGCGTGCAATAAAATACATCTAAGATTCGCTCAGATTCCTCGTCTTGCGGATGTCTCTCTCTCTCTCTGTGATTTTAATGCAAAGGCGACTTAAAGCACTCGGAGTCAAAGTAGGAGATGGGTCGTCTCTTTACCGGTCGACATTCGCGAAACTTTCCCCCCTGGCTTTTTTTTCCCGGAGAGAACGCGGCTCTGCATATTTTCCGACATTTAAACTTATCCAGCGTGGCTGCTCTCTCGGAGCAGCGACGAAACGAGGAGGCGGAAAAGAAGAGAGGCGAGAATGTATACCATAGCTCCGCAACGAATAACTTTCTTTTTTCCCCTGCACATCCGTCCGATTTCTCCCTCGCCTTAGTCCTCGTAATTCCATGAATACCAAAGTGTCTCTTTCTCTTACTTTGTATATTTTCTCTCTGCAACGACTGGGATTGCAGTCGGCTATACGCATCGAACCGATCGAACCGGAGAAGAAAAATGCGCATCTCCTCTCGAAATCTGCTCGAAAAATGTGATCACGTTATTATACGGACTTTGAGATAGAGAGGAAGTGCATGATGAAATATACATAGTGCTTGATAATATCTTCTCTCTAGTCAAGATTTATTTTGTACTATTTAAAGATAATATTTTACATTTTTTATTTTACATTTCTGTCTCCACATTTTATATTTATATAAAATTATAAGTTGAATTGTTAGTTCCTCTCGGAGATGCGAACAAGTTTTTTAACTTTAAAATTTTTATTTCTAATTATGAGCAATTTATTTAAAGAAACGCTACTTTTCTCATTATTGCATTATTAGATATTTATTGTTAGAGAGAAACGAATAAAATCGCAATTTAAAAACTGCAAAATTCGCTGTTATAACATCGTAATTAGCGAAATCGAGCGGCGCGTGCTCGACCTGACCTCAGTTTTACCAGTTTCTAGGAAAAAACAAAGACTATGACAGAGGTACATTGGGGAGTCGAGAATAGCGAAAGTTTCATCTCAATTGGGTGAACGACGTCGACGCTTTCAGGCGACGCCGGAAATCGAGAGAACGTGGCCCGATAGCCTTCGTGTTCCTGTTCGATTTAACTTCGAGGACTAACTTGCGCGTTCACGTTGTTACGAAACTTTATCGCCGCAACAATAATATTTTTACGTTAGTAGTAGTAGTAGTAACTCTGTTAATCCCACAAACGAAACCGTATGTGAAGCTCGAGTTCGATGATACGAGAGTTGAATTTAGTTCAATAAATAAGACGGTATATTATATTTTTTTTCAGTATCCATTTTCTCAAAGATGAATTCATAAAGTTAACAAATTAAATTTGTTCCAGCTTAAAAAAAAAAAAACAATAAAATATCCAAGTTACACATCAAGAAATATCTATAATCTTTTTTAATTATTATAGGTAATACGCAAATTTTCACATCTCGATAAAATTGCTTGTTGAAATGAAAAGAGAATTTGCTTTGTTTCTAAAGTCGATTAATCGGTTCAAATAACGCGTCTCTTTCCTTTTTCTACATATACTGCAGAATAAAGAGATATATGTATTATCGGATACATTATTTGCATGTCGAAAAACGATTCAGTTCTCCTGAATCTTTGTGTAAATATACTCTCGTCCTGCTGACTTTTGATCCTCTGATTCGCTTGGCTGTTTGCTCATAAAATTCAAACACCATTATGTACTTATGAGCGAGCAAATATTTTCACGGAAAAAATTATTTAATCAAAAATACCCCTGACGGGTCATATATTCCGATATCGATCGATTAATTATTAAAGCGAATACATAAATATACAAAAATAAAATTTATATGTCTCGTATAAGAGAATTAAGGGTAATATTTGGATGATTGCACAGTCATACTAACTCGTTCAAGTAGAATAAAAAAAATATTCAGCCTAAAGTCGCGCAAAAAAAAAAAAAAATGCGCGAAGGTTTTCCACGTCACTGAACACCTCGCAACTTTTCTGATGTTTCAGACATGCATTGGCTCGTTTGCACCTGCATCCTCACGGCGACCACGGTGCTTTCCTGCCGGCAGAGCGAGTTTCAGTGCACCAACGGGCACTGCGTCGCCCTCAACAAAGTCTGCAACGTCGTCGACGACTGTGGGGATGGAAGCGACGAGACGCGTCCGTGCTCGCGTGAGTAGAAACTCTTTTGCCCTTCAACGGTTTTGCCATCCCTCGCTCGAAGGGGCTTCGCCGATAAATGCATATCCACTTGACAAGCTAACGCAATCGCGGATAACCGCCGGATGGACCGGATAGGAGATCATTCAGCTCGATCGAAATGAAATCCGAGAAACCCGAGAGCCGCACGCGCATTAAATTCCGGCTTCCGCAATCTCATTTCGAAATGTCTCTCGTTGCGTCAAATGATATATGGATTCATTAAAAAAATTTGTAGCTGGTAAAATTGGAAAATAATTTCCCACAATATCTCTACAAATTAAATTATTCTGAATAGCTTCATTAAAGCGCGGTCAATGCTTTCATATATATATTCATATATATATATATATATATATATATATTCATATATATATAATGTATATATATATATATATATATATTTATATGTATACGTATATAAATATATATATGTATATTAATATGTATATGTATATGTATATGTACCGGCTTACTGTTCGCTTTACAAATACACCTATATATTTGAACAATGCAATATTTTACAATATTTTATTCTCTTCTACGCTTTAATTAAAATATTTTTCACGAGTGAACTAGCGCGAATGGATTTGCGTATATGAGAGAGAGATTTGAATCGCGAATCAAACGTCCGCGTTTAATTCGCAACCGCGAGAGTATTTCAGTCTCTCAATCCCCAATTTATCGAAATGCTCTAGCCCAGTAATTGATCTATTCCGATCTGTTCTCTGGCAGGTGGCTTCGAAACGCGCGATTGCCGGCAAAGGCCGGCACGGGCAGGAATTTCTACTTTGTTATATAAACGCTCTCCATACTTTCTTCTTTCTCATCGTACGAATCAGTCGCTGCGATGCAGCGCGTAAAGACGGAATGAAATTCCCGTAACGTTACAAGAGTGATATTACGGCATAGTTGTTTTCAAAGGGAGGGATGCTCTTTTCTTTCTCGATATTATACGCAGATGTATGTACGACACCGTGAAATTTCAAACGTTTCGATAATATGTGTAATATGGATTTAAATTTTTTTATGTTTTAAGTTTTTAAAGCCGAGATCGTGAAACACGATCGGGAAAAGAGTGATTGCAATTTATTGCCGAGTGAAAATATATATTTGCAATTACAATAATAAAATTGATTATAGAGATACAAATATTAGAGAAATTATATATAGAGAGATTTAAAGGTACGTTTTTTTAAATAAAAATCAAAGCGGCTTTATTATAAAATAATTCACTCGTAATCTCGTAATATCTCTGTGAGATTATTTATGGTAATAATTTAATATATTTTTTATTGCGCGTGCGTGCACAAATTTATATTTCCGTATAAATATAATTTGTAAAAATAACAATTTGTGAGAAACACACTCAATAATAATTATATTAATGCAAAATTAGTATTTTATTTTCCTATGAAAAATTTTTTGTACCAAACGGTATCATGCGTAAACAAGCTTCATAAAATATAACAAGCTTCATAAAATATAACAAACTTTATAAAATATAACAATCGCAAATAAATTGCGTTTATTAAAATTAGCAAAAAAGTATTTTCCTAAATAAAAATTTTTTCTTGTCAATTTAGTGATAAGAGTATAACAATATCAATAAATATTTCGCTCGATACTACGTTTTCGCAAGTGAAAAAAATCCGAAAATCATGCAAACAGTTAATAAAAATATATCGTGATGGATTGGAAATATTCAACTATTGTGCAACGCAATGTAAAACTGTTGCGCTAAATTGATTGTAACAAATCGAAGACTCCAATATCGATTAACGCGCAAATATGATAGGAATCCTGATATTTCTCTACGAATATTTATAGTTTTATTTGCATTAAACCTTTAATTCTCATTCATTGCAATTATTATATATTGCATCAATTCGCGTGTATATAACTGCATCTGGAATTGCGTGAAAATCTGGCGGATGAAATCTGCCGAACTAATGATATAAATCGTAATTCGCGAAAAAAAAAAAAAAGAAAAATTATTTGACGTAACGGTTTATGTCGTCATAGGACGAAAAAATCGATCGGGGTTGGCGCGTACAGCAGCCACTTCATTTCGCGAGAATCTACGATGTGCCCGACAAGATGATCCTATACGTATAAAAGACAAGGGACGCTCCCCTTAGTCAGACCTGCCTGTTATCGACAGATCGTGATAAAATAGAGCAGTTTGAGCGGACGATTCGACGGCAAAAAACGAATTCGTTCCTTAGTCCGACGGTGTCCACCTTTTCTCTCGGCGTCGTCTAATTTCGCGCGATTTATTTCTCTTTTTCCGCACACAAACTTTCAAGATGCCAATCGCCACGTCAAAATAATTCACACAAATCTTTGCGATTTACGCAATTATATTAATTATTATATTAATTGTTATATTAATTATTATATTAACCCTCAGTTACCACTCATTTTTGGCCACCCTATTTTACCACTCATGGGTTAGAGTAACCCATAGTCTTTTTTTGTTTATATTTTTGGATCTAAAGAAGCTATTTTGAAGTATTTTTTTTTCAATCAATACGCCAGACAGTAAGAAAAAAGAATATATCGGTACAAATGTCACCAGATTTCTACGACTCGAGATATTTGAGAAAAATTGAAAAGTGATCTTCTAAAATGTCCAAAATGACACACGTTTAAATTTTTGATACGGGTTAACGTAACCCAGAGAGGTAACTGAGAGTTAATTGTTTGAATATCGAAAAAAAACTTAATTTTAATTTTGGAGAAAAATATCCCTTGAAAGAAATGAGGAATATTCTTGAAATAATTTTGTATTATCTCAATATTAGTGTTAGCTTCTTGGAGCTGCGGTTTGACAGATACGTATAACAAATGGATGTAGCGTGCGATGTAATTTTAATTTCAATCGCGTTGCGACGAAGATACTTCATCTTACCGGTCCAAAAGTTTCTTTGGAAAGGAGAACAGGTGTCTAATTAAATTTCCACTGTCATCGTTCAGCTTCTCCAAAATGGTCCGCGAGCAAAACGCGCGCATCCAACTGTCAATTACAATTTAAGCAGGTGCGTGCGGCATTTGAGAAGGGTTTCGAGTAAATCCCCCGACTGAGTCTTCGCTTCCAAGATAAGCAAGAGAAAGAGAGAGAGAGAGAGAGAGAGAATCTCCGAGTCCTCGAGCCACCACGTGCACGCAGTAAAACGCTTGCGGAAATACACGACGGTCGTTTGCATGGCTGCCGGAATTTACTGAATGCTCCGGCGAGACCATCAGCAACGTCGTAGTCGTTTAATCTGCCAGGGGGTTTTCGGCTAAATCTCCCCCACGCGAGAGGGGCTGTCTCTCTTACCCTTCTCGCCTCGCAGTAGCACTTTGGGCGAAAGCAACCAACCAAAGCAACCCTTTCGAAAACACGGGGAACCACCCCGGCGTGTGTGTTTGGCGTAATTAACCCAAGTTATGAGATGCGTTTATATATGGCGCGTACACACGGTACAACGCGGACAGGAAATTACTTCTGGCAACGTAAACGTCCCTTTATTTCGCGAGAGTAACAATGACTTGTTATTGGCGGCCGCGGAATGAAAATGTTTCTGTTCTCATTTACGTCGAGATGTCTCCCAGTCTCGCTGATCGATATATTAGACTCCGACTTCGCGTTTATGAAGTAATACTTACGTAGAGTAATCGCCGTGAGAAAATAAAAACGAATTGAAGGTCGTGAACACTGGACTAATAGAATTAACTTCCCGATGTTGAAGCTTTATACCTACGTATTTCATATTTTTATAAGATTTCTGCTTCTGCAAGAGATCTCTGCACGATACAAAGCGTATAAAATTTCAAAGCAGTTTGCAGCATTCTCTTTATTACGTACAACAAGTATTGCTTCCGTTATATATTTCGTTCTTTTATTAAAAAAAAAACGAGATGGAAAATATTGTAAAAAATTGAGATAATTAAAGAAAAAAATTGTTCATCTCGTGTGTGTACGATTCTTCAAATTTTAACTTTATTTTAATTATTTGATATTAATTCACGTAGCATACCTTCGCAGGCAAAAATTAATTATATAAAGATATCATTAGCTCGTGCTCTCTCGTGGAGTTTTACGACCTAATTAACGACCTAAATTACGATCTGCGACATAAGAAGCACTACACGTGACATGTAAATGAGCCCGTTGACATTTGATCGTGCAAGAAGCAAATTCCCCTCGCTGATAAAATATACGCGGTACATTGTGCAGGGTTTAATATATTTACATATATCGAGCGTGTTAAGTTTCACTATCGGCGGAGTAACAATTTCGCCGGGAAGAAAAGGATTGCTTGAAAAATGGCGGCGAGTTATCTTTTGGCCGGGGCACAAGCAATATATTCCGGTCACGTATCCATAAGGCTCGTACGGGCCAAAGGAAAGCCTTTACGTAGAGCTTTCGTGACATCGAAATCGGACGAGAGAAGCAATTTTTAAATATATGCAAAGTTGTAAAGATATATAACACGTGTCCAATCAAAAATCATTTCTTGCTTATTTAATTGCACTTAATAATTGATATATCTTTTGATAAGTCTGCAACTTTGTTGAATTGTGTTTCCTCTTTCTTTTAAACATAATAAAATTATAAAGTGTGATTTAATGTGATTTAATGTATTAATATGTTTTGATGGTTTTAAAATAAAAATTTATAATATTCATTAACATTCTAATAATTTTATGCTCTTTAGTTAGCCTGTACTTACATTAATTTTACAATTTTATTTCAATATATAAGAGCGTTATAATTTTTACTAATTTATTATTATAATAAAATTAATAATAAAATTCTTGCAATAAGTTCTAACACATATTACGATATTTGATATATGAGACATGTAAACAATAATAATACTATATATATTTATATATAAAATAAGAGCACATATTCGAAGTGAAACTTGACTAAGAAATTTCTGAATAATATTATCGATTAAAGTTCTCTCACAAGGCGGAAGACATTGGTTCGACGATTGCGGCATTAAATGTCCCATTTATCTTCCTCGTACTTCAATGCGAAACTTTTGAAATAAAATAGCTTGATAGTCGGCCTCCCACCGTTACATTGGGTTATAAAAGGACACAATTTCTCTCGGCTAGAAGCCTCGGTGTTCCTCGCGGAAGAGAAGGCGGCCCGCCAAAGTTACGACAGGTAATAACAAACTTTCGTATTCTTCCTCCTTGCAAATGAAACGCTCGAGCGAGCGAGTTAATTTATATCAATTACGCCGGCTGATGTGATTAAATGTGAGAAAGAGAATGAAGAGGCGGATTAAGAAGTTATATCTTATGTATATCGAGTGCTCTTGATATTTTTTCCACCGAAGAGAGGATTGGTAACATGTCCATTTAATTGCGGATTTTGCACTCTCGTTTTTTCTTTAATTAGATGTTGTTCATATGCGAAAATCATTTTTAAACATTTAGATGTTAAGTAAAAATTATTTCTATAATATGAAACAAATTGATTGTTACTACGAATATGGTACTACAAAAGTAAATATATGCGAGATATATCAAAGAGTAATATATGTAACAAGATTTGACATTTCTTTTTTTGTTCTAAAATTAACAGAAATTCTATTATACAGATAAAACGAAACATGCGTGTCGCGAGAACATCATATGGAAGCGTAATGGAGAATTCCGGAAATAATTAAAAAGAAAGCTTGTAAAGAGAGCAATTGCGAGATATTATTGTCCATTATCCACAGCGTGATTACATACAAGTCATAATATTCTGCGAAATAAGTGCAGAAAGTAGGATTATAACAAAGTTATTTTTTCTAAATTAAGTGTTTTTTCTTTATTTTTCTAGCACTTGCACAAATGTATATATATATATAGAGAGAGAGAGGGAGTGAAAAAAGGGAGAAAGAAAGGGAAAGAGAATGTAAGAGAAATCTCTTCCTTTTTCTCTTTTATTTTTTCTCCTGTCTTGTTGCTCTTAACGGAAATAAACGACGGTATCTTGCTCGATGCTCTCTAGCAAAATTGCGAGAGCCGAATTTGCTAGGACTCGGTACATGCATATAAGAGAGTCCGAAACTCTCGGAAAGTACATAATCACGACTCAGTGAGCAAGCATTTATTTAATATACGCCGCAAAGTTGTCGCAGTTGATATCTACCCCCTGTACACAGGATGAATATTTAGCCATTTAACCTCTTCTAAGAAACTAAAATTACCTTGAGATTACATAAATGTTGTTAACTTTGCGAACACATAGAAATTGTTCACTCTTCACTTGCATAATAATAATACTATTTTTTTCAAGTAATATCAAGCAAGTGCAATATTCAGCTAATACAAAAATTTAAATAAATATTTTAGATTTTATATTATTTTATTATACATATTTCTGTTTTTATAATTAAAATTACAATTGTAAAATTAATAGTTTGTTGATTAAGGGATAATGTAAAAAACTTAATTAACGTAGAATATATATATATATGAAATTTTTCAACACATAATATGAAATTATATTGGATTACATAAAACTGAACTGTAGAATAATCTCTTTCTGTTTTTTTTTTCTACAAAATAAAATAAAGTAATCTTTCATCTGTTTCATAAAATTAATAAACGAAAATTCTGAAAACTTTTCTTATTTTCACAATTAGAAGTAGAATAATAAAATTAACATTTTGGTTGACTAACGTGTAAAAATTAATTAATGTAGAAAAAAAATATATATATATAATTTTTTTAACAAATATGTGAAATGATATTGAATTACATATTCAAAATGATATTGAATAATTAATAATTTTCTCTTTTTTCTTTTTTCCTTCAAAATAAAGTAAAGTTTTTATCTTTCATCTTTTTTAAGTTATTAAATGTGAATGCTGAAAAAGAATAAAATCATGAATTAGAATTTAAAAATCTTATAATTAATTATATGTCAAATATTTTAAATAAAAAAAATTTAATACGTGATGTATTGTCGTTGGACTGATTTTTATTATTTTGTTGCACAGTGCATTTTGGAGGAGAAATCTGTATATCCTTGTTGGCATATATGTTTGATATGGCTGATATGTCAGAAGTCGGAGATAATTTATAATTACACAACGATCCCTCGTGTGATAAAGCACCTACGAAGTTTATTACAAAATTAGTTCTGTGCGCACAATTTAATGTGTGCAATTAAATGTATATAAAATTTATATGTGATTAAACTCTAAAACTGTAAATATAAAAAAGAGATCATTTTATATATATATATATTTTTTTTTATATAATATATTTTTATATATATATAAGCACATAAATAATATAAAGTATTGCAAAATAAGATAAATATATATGTATAATTTTGTAATATAAAAGTGCAATGAAAAATGAGTAACGAGTATGACAACCTTTTGACATGAATTCGAAGGAACTTATGCTGTCGCAGCATTCGAGAGAATGCATCGAAGAAAACATATTATTCGAGATGATACTTGGACTTCTTGGACGATGAACAGATGTCGATATCGGTACAATATTGTAATTCACCGTTTCTACGTTTACAATCTTTGGAACAGACATTGATGATTTTGAATTCACTTCTTTCACAATATCCATGGGCTGAGGAGTAATTATTTTACTGCTGCTGTCATTACTATTCTCTATTTGAAATCGAATTCTTTTTGCTTGAATTTCATCTTGTGCATTCGTGGGAGCGCTATGCTTGACTGGGTTCTTTTTTATATAGTTACTCGGTCGTACTTTAATAGATTCTTGTAATATCTGTATTTCCTCTTCCTGATTGATATCTTTTATATTTGTATCGTCGTCGATTACCATATATACGTCATTATCCATTTTTTCAACTCTTGCCTCTGCATTTAGTGGTACTGAAATGACGTTTGTCTCAATTTTTTCAGTAACGATAGTATTTTTTGTATTAGATTCTTCCACTTGGACTGCAGTACGTTTCGAATCATTGTCGTGAATCGTTTCTACATCTATTATTTCAGGCAACGTTACAGTATTCTCGTTTATACATAATTCTTCTAAGATCAAGGTATTAACGGATATATTATCTGAAAATAGATATAATATATATAAGAATCCTTATTATAATATATGTATATTGATGAAGTAATATCTTTGTTTTATATGGAAAGTATAAAATATAAAATTAGTATATAAAATATATAAAATATAAAATATAATAGTTATATAAAATATAAAATTAGTTTCCACCATCGAGAACTTCGTGAGCCCACTGATGCCGCATTTTCGGATGTATCTGATTTGAAGAGTACATTTCTCGATATGGTACATGATTAATCTTCGGCGGTCCCATGTCAAGTACTTTTTGTTTTCTCAATTTTCTCTGATCTTCTTCTTTATTACGATATACTTGCAGCTATAAAATTAATGAATTAAATATCACGGATATAAGAGAAAGGAGTGTGTGTTTATATAAATTAATTTAAAAATGTATACCATATACCTCTATTTCTACCGATTGTAATTCTTTTTCACATCGGTCCACATCTGCTTTCAAGCTCGTTAACTTTTCATCCAAATTCGCCCGTTCCACCATCGCGGCAGCGAATTCAATTATCTTAGAACGTGTGCGGATCCAGTTAATATGTTCTCTCTGCTTAGTAATCTTGATTATTTCTTTTATTTTATATTCCATAATCATGTATTCTATTTTGAGTCTCTCCAAATTGATCTTGAGAGTATTTCTGGTTTTTGCCAACGGAAATTCCTCGTACATATTCTATGAGAGAGAAAACGAGAAAAAGGATCAATCAATGTCTTTTAATTATTATTTAAACAATTTTTAAATTTTGAATGATTATCGATACTCGCTATACTAACCCGGTAAGTATGCCATGCTTCCTCGTACTCGGCAACAAGATCTTCATACTCTTGCGTTCTTATTTGATTCAGTTTGGATTGATCATCCATATTTACTTTCGTCAGTTCAATAATCTCCGAGATTTCGGCAACGTTTTCGTTTAATCTGTATAAAACGACAAAGTTTCAATATGTGTAATGACGATAGTTATTTAACATACCTTGTTAAAGACTCATTCAATGTTATGTTAATCTTCTCCAGCATCGCTATCCTGGCTTTCAGCTGTCTTCTTTTATTGAGTTCAGTGCGTGTCACTTCTTTTTTTTGTTTTATATCCTTCATAATAGCTATGGAAAAGCCATCGACACCATTGTTTTAAAGACATTAAAACACAGAAAAAAAAATGACTTTACGAAAAGTTTATTTCTTCCATGTTGTGTTGCATTATATGAGAATTTTTACTTACCATCCAGCTTTTCCTTGGCTTCCTTAATTTCCATTTTCAAACAGGTTTTTAGTACTTTGACAAATTGGGGATCATCGTAATTTATTTGATTATCTGTATTCATTTTTGCTTCTCGTCGAAAATGATCACCTTTACACGACATGATTATTCTTAAAGCGAAGTTTGCCACTTCGAATGACCTGAAGTTGAAACTTTCAGCCAAGTCGCGACAGCAATAGGTATCATAGCAACAGAATAATAAATTCCAATAAGGGTCAATTTCACGTCGGTTACCTTAAACTATATATACTTATATACTATATCTTTATACTACTATCTCTTTTCAGATATGTTCTTAAAAGAAGACAGAGATATAGTTTACCTGGAGATTAAAGTTAACTTTGATGAAATTGGCTTTATATGTGATTTTAAAAAAGGCAAAAAATTGTCATTTCACGCTTACGAGATATTTTATAATTTTTTTAAAATTAAAACCTACAAGCATTATTTTACAATAAGCTCGAGAAGCAAATGTACCGAAAGTTTGTTCTTTAGTTATTCGTGGTTGGCCTCCATTTGCGACACTCTTCGCGAAACGTATGCTATAAATATATCTACTCGGTGTGAAAGAAAAATGGAAATGTGCGCGCAGAGATTCCACCTTACACTCTTATATCTCATCCCATCTTTGCGCCGTAAAAATTTCGATACTTTTGTGAGATGTCCGGCCGCGCGTTTAGTTTACTATGCGAAAGTTCGATCGTTTGCCGAACGGTCGTAATTTGAGATTAAGGATTCGTTAGGTAGAACGGCTCATTCCCGCGCCACCCCATATATCTTGGCGATGTGCTTTGGCACGAATGTAACTTTGGTCACGAAAGAGGGCAACGACGGTGCTGAGCAAAGATAGCGAAGGGAACGAAAAATATATGACCGAATTAATCATAAATCCCGACGAATTTCGCACGCGTGTGACATTTTATATTTATCGTTATGTCCATATTGTTCTCTTAAAAAAAAAAACGAAATAACCCACTTCTTAGCTGTATGAAAGATAAGAATGTAATATTATTGTGAAAATAATATTTTTAGGTGCTAAGCAATATAAAATCGAGAATCTAAAAATAGAAATATAGAGTGTCCTAGAAGCCACTGTGTTATTACACAAAATATCCTGCATGTATAAAAAAAAAAAACAGGTCAGTGAAATAACGAAAGTGACACGCGTGTCACTTGAAAATGATACTTCATCTTTTTTCCACGTTTATTTACAGTTGAAGCGATTGTAATCGAAGCTTTTAACGAACGATGATTGGTAAACCAATCACTCATATATAGAAAAAAAGTTAAACAAAAATATTCGGTTATTTAGATAGACAGTTAGTAATCGGAAATTCAACGAAAGTTTTTTATACGCTGATAGTAAATAAAAAATTCACCTATATATACATATATAATATATATTTATGGTATACATATATATTTATGGTATATGTAGTGATATTTTTCATTTTTAAAACTCCATGTTAAATATTACAGATATATATCTAATTTCTCAAAATTATTAATTTGCGATCATAAAATTTATTTTTATTTTTATTTAAAAAAAAAAAAAAAATACACCGAGAGAAGTTTCACGGTTTACATGCATTTCAAGCTAAAGATTCATGCACGTTTGAGAGCCAATCGATACTTGAAAATCTTTTTGTCTCGTAGTATGGATTCATTACAACGTTCCATTGCCACGATGGCAAAATAATCGTTTAATTTGTCACGACCGCTGAACATTGATCCGACCGCATATCCCTTTGTCAATCACGGAGATACACAGAGGGTGGACCAGGGCGGTTTGCAAGTTAATGAAAACGAGTGACAGCGGGATCAACTTATCGGCTTCGAAAATTGATATCGAACGCGTATATTCGGCGATATATGTGTACCGGCGGAAAAATATCGGTAAGGAATATCTAGTCCGGATATCTGTCGCGCTTGTGTGCGCTCGTCGACGTTTTGGAGGGACGTTTGGAGAACACGACGTGTTGGCTGTCGGCCAACCCAGTCCGCATTTGGGTCAAACTGACCTCCATCTCTCTCGCCGGATCCTGCATCACTCTCTCCCCGTAAGAGGGAATGGCTGCGAATGAGAGCGGACTCTGTTTCTTCCCTAGTGTTCCTAGTCGGCCTGTTCCGCTGCTTTTACCCCCGGACACGGGGTGCACTCTCACGGAGTGGCGCACTTCATCGTGAAAGATTTGTAAATGCAGCACCGAGAGGACAGCGATACGAATAACAGGAGGAGCTTTCGACGAGACTCGCAAAAACAGAACGTCGACTCTTTAGAGATTCAGGGAAATGCGTTATTAAATTCTTTTTATTTATATCCAAGATGTAATAATGGCTTTTTATAATACTGTGAAAAATTAATTTTGGTATCTTGGTATCTCATACTTTTTTGGATCCATTAAACGAGGAATTAAAAATTCAGCGAAATGCGTTATTACATTTTTATTTATATCCAAGATGTAATTTTGGTATCTTGCTATCTCATATTTTTTGGATCCGTTTAATATAATATATCGCCGATCGAAGAAAGTATTGAGTGACTTAATGATTGTGCCATTTTTTTTCTAACTGAATGTTAAAATAATAAGAACGTAGATATTTGAGAATCGCCAGACAGAATTTAAAAAAAGGTAAGAATCTTCTCTCGACCGTACTGGCAAATATTATTTATTCAATCACAACGTTTCGACCCTTTTTTGAATCCTTATATCAAGTGATTTGTAAAAATAAAAATAAAATTATAATTTTAAGATGTCAAGAACGAACATAGTGTCGGTTTGACAACACGTCAAGACTCTATTAATTAAAATTTTATTTAAATATAAATTGTGTTTAAATATAAATTTTATTTAAATATATAATTGACCTTTATAATTATAAATTATAATTTTATTTTTATTTTTACAAATCACTTGATAAGGACTCAAAGAAGGGTCGAAACGTTGTGATTGGATAAATAATATTTGCCAGTACGGTCGAGAGAAGATTCTTACCTTTTTTTGAATGTTAAAAATTGAAAAATAAAATTTAATTACGTGAGAAAAATGTCATCATAAAAGCATCGGAAAGATAGAAACTAACACGGCTTTTTTATGTAGATGCATCAGAAGCCGTTAAAGCTCGCGGCATAATTTATGGCGCGATCATTTCGTCGGTAGTTTCTAGTCCGCTTTGAGACTAATGGAAATCGTACCTGGGAAGCGTGAGCAGCAACCATAAAGAACGGACTGTCTATACCACGCCCATGAATACCCGAGGTTATCAATGCTTCGTAAAATGGGTTATCATTGAGTGTCTCTCTCTCTTTCTCTCGTCAAGCGATATTTTTCTCGTTTCCTCTATTATTGTTATATCAACCCCGCAGGGATTACTTTACGGATGCTAAAAGAAATAACAAAAAATCTAAGAGGGAGAAAGAACCTAATACAATTCAGAAATATTTTTTTTTAATTATTTAAACATAATAT
Source organism: Nylanderia fulva (assembly GCF_048542155.1). NCBI lineage: Eukaryota > Metazoa > Arthropoda > Insecta > Hymenoptera > Formicidae > Nylanderia > Nylanderia fulva. The sequence continues at coordinate 1,102,926 of NW_028189622.1, forward strand.
TTGTAAAATATTGTAGGAATTTTTCTTTTTTTTTTTTTGCTTCTTCGAAATAATATTCGCCACATATTTATAGAAAATATGAATAAGGGGAGGCCTTTTTTATCGATCACTCATGGATTATATTGACTGTAACTAAAAGCAACCATACGTACGTGTGGATGTATACGCGTGGCTGTATTCCCATGGGAATACTTCGATTTCTAAAGGCTTTAGATTTCCTGCAAACAACCTGCTCTGACGCATTCGCACGATCTATCCTGCGAATCGGTTTTCTTAAGCGAAATTCCGATGGAAGCGTGCGAGAGATTTATTCGCGGCGCGGGCAGACATGTACGATAACAAAATATCGGGATTATGAATCTTTCATGGACGGCAATGCTCCCGTTTCGAAATTGAAACGAGAGCGAAGTGCGGTGTGGCTCTAGAATGAAAAGGGAAAAAAACGCACAAAAATGGAAGGGGAGATACGCAGAGCAAACCCGACGCCGAATAGGATCCTTTCACAGCTGCGTCAATAATTGATCGCCAGAACGTAGATGAATGTTTATTGGCATTGCTGGGAAAGGTAAGATAAATACCGTGTCGCGAATCCTCCCGAACGCGAACGCCTGCATCTCTACGGGATCGATTTTTCTCATCGCATATATGGAGAAATATATAGTCGCGCGTGTATCTTCCGCGAAGCAGTTTACCCTTTCCAGAAACTGATGCAACTCGCTGGCTCGTCGAGTAACGAGTAATTTCTGTCGTCGTAGGGAGACTCTTCAAGCGAGCACACACACACACACACACACACGTGAACAACGGTAGATTTTATAAATGGATGAAAGTTTTCAATAGAGGGAACGAGGTAGAAGGACCGTGGAACTTTGTACAGCGGAAACGGGAAAGTAGGTCTTATGGAAACCGCTGATTAATCTTTAGCGGCGCCTCTCTTTTATGCCTCGCTGAAAATCAAGGGAGAATTTTGTTATTCCGCAAAAATAGCTGTCAGCATCTGTAAATTTGTTTTGTCGAGAAGAAGCTCGTCCGTAATCAGGTCAGCTGGTAAAATAAATAAGCGATTACGTAACAAATGTTGTTGAGATGTTACGGCGTGTTCTTCACCGATTCAATGAGCTTTAAAAACAATTATCGCAAATAATGAAATAATCCATTTTATGAAATGAATACTTGTAAAAAAAAGGAATATTAAATGTCTCTTTAATACCGCATTTTATTTTAATAAAATACCGCGCATGAAATAATTCAAACTTTTAATTTAATCTCGATAATTGACATATCGCATTTAATGCCTTTCTGGTCTTATAAAATAATTAATTTAAAAAAAGAGATTCATTGTCAGAATACGCGTATATATCAAAAGCAGCTTTGCAATCTATACGGTAATAAAAAAGGACTTTAAAAGGGTAATTTTTATCGAATACAAGATAGGAAGTGAACTGCGAAGATTCGTAGTTAATTTCCTCTTTTCCTCGTTAGCTTTTTTTTTATTTCGTTCAACGCTCTCTTCATTATCTATTTTTTTTATGCTGCCGGTAAGTAAAATCAATACGTCTCTGCGATATAAAACTCTATAAAGCTAAAGAACGAACGACCGCGACTGAAAGCTTTCTTTCGCTCTGTTAATTTTTAAGTCGCGCGAACCGCTGCACTTTCGAGGGAAAATAAAGTTTTGCAGAAAATAATCTTGGACTAGAATTAAATTTATAAATTTCGATGTCTTTAGATCACATTTTGTGATCTAGATCACCCTTTCTCCGCCTCCCCCTCTCTCTCTCTATCTTCCTTTACTCGATCATCAATCTTTTGCAACGTCATATCACGTCGACTTTGCGAAGTTTAAAAAAAAATAATAACAACGTTGCTGACGCAAACGGCGTGAAGCTAAATGAACAAGCAAGAGAAAGTAGGGCAATTTGCATAGGGCGTTCGATCAAAGTTCTCTCTGAGCAGGTCTCGAGTGATGGGAATATGATAGAATCAGGTAGAATCAGGCGAGATATCAGCGATTTTTAAAAAATATAATATAATTTTCCTCCATCCGTATCAATAACGCGTATGTTTTTTTTATATCAATATAAAATTTATATTAATATAAATTGCCCGCGAGTTTTTACGATATTATATTTTTTCGTATCAATAAATCTTAACGAGACGACTGAAACAATTTGCACAATAGTTTAACTATATACGCAAAAGAAAAAAAAAACAAAATGAAATTACATTATTCATCCTCTGATTTTTTTAATAACGATTTCATTTAATATATTTGTCAGTTTTGTTCGAATAATTCGGCTTATATAATCGATTTTCTACGCTTGAGAGAGATGAGTTTATTCCCTTTTCTCTGCTTTCTGAAGTAGCTCGCGAGAAAAGGTAGATCTGAGGAAAGGAGTGCAAAGTTTCGCAAGAAACGCGCCGCAAGCCTGTTATTTCGTCGAATTTATCATACGCCAGGGATTCAGGAAGCGGCATAATCTTCACCCGAAACTCATTTCCGGAGATAATCCTTGGGATAAGAACATTATCCTGTTGCCCCATACGTTAAAAAGACCACCACCTGTTAAGCGCGTTTACTACACAAAGTGATGATAATTCGTTTTGTCGTGCAAATGTTGCGTAATAATGCATCGCGATCAAATTAATATCTCGTAAGATAGAATTGAAAAACACATTGATTGTAACTCTATTAAATATAAATATTACTATGATTATGCTAAAAGATTGTATAGATATGCTATTATGATTACTGTTATAATAAAATTACTGCGAGTATATATAATAAATATCTTGAAATAATTAAAAGAAATTAACACTAATGTAAGTGACGCTTTGAAGAATTCAGAGAAAAATATGAACGTTTAAACGAAATAAACTGGAAATGCGGAATTTATTGTCTAGAATAATCTAGTTACTTCTTTGTGGACCGTGATGAACGTACTCTGTGGCTTCGCCCAGTGAATAATGCTTATCATTGCAGCTCAGCTGCCCAGCATCATTATTCTCTTGTGTAATTAAGCTATACAACTGCTACGAGCATTGTTGCAAACTTGATGAGAACATACGTCGTATAAAATTCTACTTTTTCGTGTCATTTGTATCTCGCGTTATATTTATTCACACTAATTAAACTGCGAATTTAACTATTACGATTTTAAAATAAGTCATAAATATAACGCATAATATTACTTTTTTTGAGAAGGTGCGGGGTATAAAAAAAAAGTAATCGCTTTTTCTGAAATAGGGACGATAATTTTTATCACAGTGCCGCAGTCGCTCGTAGACGTTAATCTTGCGCTTAGTGCAATTGGATGCATCAGCAAGACGAATGCACTCGTGTCCTGAATATGTCTTTTTCCGAGTTAATCCAACTTCAATGTCCTTTCGCTCTCTCAACAAAGTTAGGAACCTTTCTCTCTCTTTTTCTCCGCTAGAAATAAGCTTCCGATAAATAATGGCGTTAACTGTGGTTCAAAGCGAATTTCAATCTTATGCAACGCATTATCCGCGGACGCGCGTCTTAACTGACGAAGACGTTAACTGAATCTGGAAGTGTCAGCGCACTTGTTACTCAACCTCGATGTCGTTGCATCTCGACAACGAAACGCACTCACTGCTTATCTGAAATCAATTATTTATTCGCTGAATACATATGGAGCAGAATGAGAAGCGTAGTAAGTGGAAAGGAGAGAGGAGAAATGCGCATAGAAATCAATCTTCGCGATTGCTCACTGGCTCGTGTAATCCAATTATCCATTGACAAACGTAATTGGAATTGAATTCCACCCGCGGGGCGATTCAACAAAATGCATTTTATTCTGTCATTATTTTTAACTTAATTTACTTTTAATTTAATCTGTGAACATATATGACTTGATTGTTTCTAATTTAATTTATTTTTCCGTATATGTATTTGTACCGTATACACTGTAAATGATCTGTCTCTCTGAATAGTATCGACATGTTTGCTACATCGAGTGCTTGCGTTACGTGACTCTTATTTTATCTCCACTTTACCACCAGATGCGCAGGACGAGGACATTCTCACGTGAAATGGAGTATATAAGTCTTATATGGATGTCACGGTCATTTGTATCATCCTGAAAGGAACTGATTTGATTTTATTACATCAATTTCATTTATTATTTCTTTTTCTTTAATTATTTGGGATTTTTAAGTTGCTATTTTCTATATACGTTAACGCACGTTAGATAATATTATAATTATCAGAATACTTTCGAGTATTGCGCTAGCCAAGTCATATTTAATTTTTCTCGTTTGCAATTTCGTTCCGCGCGCGTTAACACGCTCTCACGCGTCTCCTCTTCTTGTTATTCGGGATTGTACACTTTCATACTTTTACACGAATGGTGCCAAGTGGAGCGGCGTGCGAATTCGTCGCCCGACAACAGCTACGCGTCATAGAATTTCGCGTATGTAACGCGCGCGCCTCTATTTTTTGCCGGCTGCGAAAAATCCGTATCTCGTCGACGAGACGAGACGCGTCGAGAGGTCGCATCTCTTTTTATTGTTCGTTACTCGTGCAAAAATTTCGTAATGACGCGATCTCGGGAACGTATATCGTGGAAAATATTTTCCGAGATAAAATCATTTCGTTCTTTTTTTTTTCTTTCAGAATATATTTAAGATCGTAGATCAAGATTTGGTGTGCAACAACAATTTTGGAAATTTAAAGTTGATAATAGATATATTTTTTTAATAAAAAATTCAACGATGTCGTTGTAGTTTTATATATAATATATATTAATGTTCTTCAATACTCGACCTGATGCGGAACAATCGGAAAATTCACGGGGATCGTAGCTGACGGAAGGAGACGCATTCATTCACGAATCCAGATTTTCAGGCATTGTTAAACGCGTTTGGCTCGACGCCAATTGTGCATGGCACTCCCTACTTGCCAACTCGAATTCGATTGCGCAGTACAAAGGACACGTTTAGCTTTGGAACTACTCTCGGTTAACTGTTTGCGTGAACATGAACAGCGCGAGGCAAAATATGAAACAGTTAAGTCGTCGTTCTTGTCTCTGGAATATATTTCATTCGCACAATCCTTTTTTCGCAATTTTTCTTTCTTTATAAATCGTGATTTGTTATTAACAAATTAATATAGTTTATAGATAATAATATATTTGTATATAATTCTTGCAGTATAATTATTTTGTAAACTGCAAAAAGAATGAAATATTCGTGATCACATGCGATGGAAGCAATCGCGTTTGACATAACGCAACGTAAAGCGTTAATTTTCATTAAGAATAGAGTTATTAGTCACAGTGTTTCCAGAATATCTGTCTTCGCTTCGAAGCGAGATGCTCGACGGAATGTACCGCGGCAATGACAGAAGCTAGTCATTCGTCAGACGTTTCCGCTAGAGAGGCTCCTTGATGCCACAGTAGTAGAATGCAGCCCATGGCCAGACGTGGCTGACGGAACAAATGGTTTATGTCGACCATTAGTCAGACAAACACATAAATTTCGTAATCGTTCAAAACTCGGTAAACTGAAATTCCCGATCTTTGTTAAATGAGCTTCGAAAAATATCAACAAAATTGAAAAATGTATTTTACGCAAAATATGCGTATACAAAAATATATACATTGAATGAATGAAATTTGTTAAATTAATAATATATAAAAGAGTGAAAAGTATTTGTGATGGAACGATTAATTTTTATTTAGATGTACTTAATCTCTAAAAATTTTCCATAATAAAAATAAAAATTTCAAAAGTATATTTCCTGCAAGGTTCGATATAAGATAAGAAGAAATTTTCGTCAAACAAAGTTTTTCGAAACTTCGGAGGAATTACATTATACTACAATTTTCCTATATAGTACATAATTACCATTGCTCCCATATCAAAATCGATTGTTAAAGGGATTGTTCCGAGGCAAACGCATGACTTTGAAATACTCATTAGATCAACACAAGTCAGTGTTCCGATTAGAAATGACCCTGTGCCTGGAAATGGTACGTATTGTTTGTGTATGTGCGGGTATATTGTGTGTATGTGTGTATGTATGTGACAACCATTTTGATTCTACGACGCCCTCGTCTATCCGGCGAACCCTTGATTTCCACCCCTATACATCCATTATGAGCCCTTGAAGCCTCACAATAGTCCAGTGTGTAATCAACCGAAACTACGGGTAATTCCATCTAGGACGTGCGCGGGGAAGCCAAACCAACTCGATCGACGAGTGCATTCCCGAGTCGTCTAATCGATGAAAATCGTGAACGAGTTGAGGTTCAGAGCAGTAGTTCCCAAAGTGAACGGTAACATTGAGAAATGTCATCAAATTACCCGAGAAAACGATAAAAATTAAAGGAAGTATATCGCTAAAGCAAATTTTCGTAAAGAATTCTTATTTTACTATAGTTTAATTACTCGAAATAATTTCATCGTTAAACTAAAAAAATTTGCTCGAATGATGCGCAGTTTCTCGTTATTATTTTGTACATGTCAGTCATGCCAACCATTATTTGGAATAATGTTTTTACAAGATAAAGAAAAAGAAGATATAAATTTATAAATTTTATAAAACTGAGAAATACATTGGTAATTTAAAAAATTGGGAATTACTTTAGAACGTTAATTTCGTGAACTTTTCTTTAGTAATTTTAAAGTTAGATTAATTGTTAGATTGTAATTATAAGAGATTTTTGTATTATATATATATATATCAAAAATTAAATATATATGTCAAAAATTAAATTTAATTAATATCTCTATTAAGAAGATATATATATATATATATATATATTATTTTGATTCTTTATATATTGAAGTGTTTTTATCTCAAAACACACGCATATAAAATTATATGAAATTATAATGTATTGCTTCCGAATGGTAAAAGCTTTTCATACACGCTATAAATATCTTCGTGAAATTGACTGAAATAGCATTTCGCTGAATTGTGAATGTGCACTTGGACATATTTCACAGATTATTTGTCTATTCATTGGACATAGAATCTTGAATAAATAAATATTCAGCCGAAAGCATCATGTGCTTCGTTGATCGTACGTTGTGCCTTTCGTCGGCCTCTCGCTCATATTCACGAAACTTTGATTGAGCGCCGTTTTTCCAGACCCACCGCAAATGCCATTAAACATGAATGAAGAAGGAAGCGTTGCACCGCGGTCGTCGCTTCTCTCGTTCCTTCGTTTCTCATCCGAAACATCGAACCAGAATGCCTGGCACGAAACAAACGACGCGACTCATCGATAATTCATTACCATCTTCCATCAATTCCTTATTTCGGCATGCTCTACGATGCGCGAGGGTTCGCCCCCTCGTAATCTCTTTGATGGAATCGACTCGTGGTTGATGAGGGAACGGGAATGCCATACTTATGGATTATGTCGCGGCTTTGTCTAAAGTTTTCGTTTTTCTTTCGACAGTTTATGTGTACAGACGTTATCTCGAATAATTCGCATTCGCGGAAGATATTTCGCGAATTCGCAAACGGAAATAAGGAAGACTTCTACGTATAAATTAAACGTTTTTATGTACGTTTTTCTTACCGTTAGTTTCATGTCGTTGATTTGAAATAAAAGTACGTTCCACGGAAATGTTTGGACATTATTACAATGAACGGGCGTTTTATTTTAACCTGTCGTCTCTAATCTAACGATTACATTGAAAACTCTGTAATCAAGTTAATTCCACTGGCCGTTCGCAAGAATACTAATTCTGTAGAAAGCTAAAATGGAGCTCTCATGACGGCTAATGACTTATAACCAGAATTGTGACGTATAAAATCAAGATGAAAGAGCGATTCGAGTTGGTTAATGCAATTCCAATAATTGCTTACATCTTATCCCATTAAAACATAAGTTTTTACTGAATCGATATTAAAAAAATATATAAGGATATATAATTATACAATATTATATAATTATATCCTTGGAAGAATAAAATTAAAATTTTTTTGCAGCATTTTTATGGAGAAAAAATATGATGAAAATATTACAGAAAGGCATGCTCGTGAACCATCTTCTTTTCCCATAAATTTTTAGCCACAGATACGATTTTTCACGGCTCTAGGAAGTGCACTTCCGGGTTTGAAAAATGCTATTCGTAAAAGAAAATTTACGGACGGCCATGACGACGTTGTTGGCCGTAGTAAGAAATCGGTTTCAAGAAGATAAGGTGGAATCCATTGTAGAACAATGTATTCCTTTTGTTATTGAACAAGAGAAAAGACACTCGAGATGTAGGGTCAAAGGTACAAGGACTCTAAAAATTATCGAAATAATTATAACTAATATACGGGCTCTATATCAGAGAGAGAGAGAGAGAGAGAGAAAGTATTTCTTACATTTACACGCTAAAAAAAATTATTGAATTAATAAATATTTATTTCAATATTGCCTAATAAATTTATTTGAAACAAATAAATATTTATTTATTTGAAAAGAATTTTATTATATCAAATATTTTTTCACGTCAAACCAATATTATTAGTTTCAAATAAATGATTTATAAGACAATATTGAATAAACATTTATTCGAATTTAATAAATTTTTTTCAGTGTATGACATATAGTTACATATGTACGCGTATATAGATCGGAAAATATAATAAATTATACTTTGGTCGAGTTTTATGTTAAAAATAGATGTCACATATCATGTAACGTGTACATGTACGCGCATACAATTATAATAGTGATTGAATGTGTCGAGCAAATTTCCAATAAAGGTGAATACTTTGATATTATAAACACTTCACAAACTCGATAAAAATAATCTGAGGAATAAATAGAAAAGAGAGTAAAAATAAGTATCGACATATATAAATACGTAAGAATAAAAGAGAACGTGAAATATGAAAAAAAATATCTTAATATTTATGTTGCAGCTTGCAATAAAACGTATTATGGCGACGTGGGGAAGACGTATGATCTGGAACTGCATCGACCGAAGGAAGATAAGGTGCCTTACATTTGCAAGCTCACCTTTAATGCGCCAGGTGACGATTTTGGTGATATCGTGCAGGTAAGTCTTCAAACTATTTTTCGTTTTCAATTGTCATTTGTATATTAATATTGCAGCGATTCTATATTCGTATCATTATTTAATGGTGAAAAGTGCGAGACGATGTCTCTTTCAGAACTTCAAATGGACTATAAATATACTATAATTTACGAACTATACCTATATATATAATTTCTTCACGAAAAAAATAAACGCGTCTCGGAAATTTGCAATAAATTACTTTTTCACTCAATCTGACTTTAATTAAAGTATGCATTAACGAAGTAACGAAGTTTAAGAAAGAAACCAGAAAATAGTGAAGAAGAAGGAAGACAAAACGACGTTGGATTTATGTAGCAAATTAAATTCCGAATAAGTTTTTAACGAATCGTAAATTAAGGAAGCCCGAAGCCGAGTCCTAAGAATAATTATTTTCTTTGCGTGAAGAGAACTAACTATTAATATCCTTCGAAGCGAAACGCGCTTTCTTCAAGAGAATCTCGAATAAATTACGCAGTCGAAACATATACGCAAAGAAACGTCCGCCATATTCCGCCATATTAAAAAATATATTTGCGCGTCCATTTTGCACGCAACGAATGGAATGATTTTTGTTCCACTTGACTTTTCTCTGTGGAAAAATTAAAAGCGGAATTTTTAATAAACATCGCGAATTTTCCGACGATTGCGTAAAACTGACCGCGCGTCGAGTTTCCGAGAGCGCGAAAACTTTCTCGAGAGCACACACAAAAACTCTTTTCCGCCTTCAGCCGCCGAATTATTTACACGGTAATATTTGCCGGCTTTCTCATATCTGCATAGCGCAGGTCACGAGAATCCCGTGCCAGTGGTTTATACGTAGAAATGTTTATTGTCCTTATTTCTCTCTCAAAAGAGGAAGAACTGCGCTAAAAGGATGTAAAAAAACAAATGTAACAGAATATAGCGTGTAAAATTATCTGACATTCAAGTTAACATGAATTTGCGAGACTTGCTCTATTTCCTCTGGAGTTTCTTTAAAAAAGGAAAAGACTTGAGATCACGAGATTAAGGACTTAGATCGAAGTTTAAACTATTATTGAAAACCGGCCCTGAAGAAAATTGACGTTATTAAATAACTCTGATACCAGTCATTGGTTGCGAAAGATTCTCAAATATTCTCAAGCAGGAGCATTCTATTGCATATATGTAAATATTTCTTGATCGGTGTTTATCACGTCAATCATAGCACTCGCATGACTGCGTGCTGCAAAACCGCGCTTTCTATCATCGCCAAAAAAGCGGGATTGTCGATATTTTAATCGCACGACGCGGGAGTACGTGCGTGACTGCTCTTTCGTGTGAAAAATCGTGCAAACTATCCATTTCTGACGGCTCGATCAATGATCGATGAGGCTGCCGATGCGAATTTATTTGATCGGCAATGTAAAGAGGAAACTTTCGCAGCAAAGTCACTCATCCAATCGCGACACTGTCGCTGTCATTAAATAAAATTTTGAAAAAGATATCTGAAAAAATTTGTCAAAAATATAGAAAAGTAGAAATCTAATATAGACAAGATGGGTATAAAAATGTGTATGCTATTCCTAGAGACTTGTCTTCTAATAAATAAAAATATGATAAAATATTCTCTTCTTTGAATATAAATTCAAATCTCTTCTAGTCTATTATTTTTAAATGGAAGAATTTTTTTCGCTTGCAGCTGACCTTCGACAGTTTTACTCTAGGCAAATTCGTGTCGTTCACCGCGGAGGGATGTCCCGATGGATCTTTGCAGATCTCGGAGGCACAACGTCCTGACGTCGGCGGACTTTGGTGCGGCACGTCCTGGGGACCCGCGATCTATTATAGCGAAACACCCAGTGTCTCGATCATCCTCAAGCTGCTCAGGCTCAGCAAAGATCAGACGGGATTCAACTTCGACTTTAGGATGGCGTACAAGATGATCAGAAAGTCCGACGCGGTGGTGCGTTACGGAAATCCCTTCGTCGGTAGGTGATCAGCTCCCGTTTACAGATTTCGAGCACGTTTCTCGAAGTTTGGCTTCGACATTTGTCCCACGTTCTATGGCCTTTATTTCGTGTACTCATTTCGGTTGAAATCAGTTCGGAACAAATTTAAACATTTTCCGTGGTAAGACTATTCGAGGAAAAATCTAACGAAATTTTTACTTTCGTAACTTATTAAAACTTTATAATTATATCATTACTGTTACTATCATAAAACTATCTCCTTATTATTTATAATAAAAAGTGCAATTGTTTGTACGATTTTATATCAAGACACATATAAGAGAGTATATAAGATACGTAAATATATTTCAAGCTTGAATATCTATTGTATTTGTGATAGTTTCAATATAAGTTAAAAATTCATCTAAATATATATGTATAACTGTGTTGTCACCTCGTTTAATAAAACACTCGAATACACTTCTCTCGGGCGAATATCTGCCAAAGGAATTGTTCCGAGTTTGAAGCAGTCCCATTTGCAAAATTGCACGGCGGGCTATCGTTATCGAACGGCCATTGAAATTGTGCGGACAAAGAATTTCCCGATATTTTCGCCGTCGATGATTAAAATTCCAATGTCACGTGGTCAGGAATAACGCAGGTCGCCGGGATGCCGGCGTCGACCGAGCGCACGTCCGTCGCGTACGCGAACACGTCGATGGCGATGCCGGTGCAAATGGTCGAGCAACACGTGCCACCGATGCCTACGAAGCCGAGCTCGGAGCAGTTCTTAGGGGACCTAATATCCGGGACTTATTGCTCCCGTATATTCACCGACTGCGACCGGAAGAAGTGCAGATTGCAATCGCCCAACTTTCCCGGTCTCTATCCACGCAATCTCACCTGCTATTACGCGGTAAGACTCGCCTAAATTGGCCCAACGTGCCTATATCTATATGTGTTTTTATTCTATTTTATTTTATGTTATTCTTTTTTTCATAATGGCTTGTATAAAAAAAAAGATATAATCATATACTTTAAGTAATGCGATAAATTTGTCATTCGGATTTTACGGAATATCTATAAGAACGCATAATTGGAATAAAAAATAATATGCGGAAGAATATTTAGCATTATTGATTAATGTGCAAGAAAAATGGGTTTATAAGAGTTTTCATCTTTTGCGTTTTCCATCTTAGGTTGCTCATTAAGGAAACATCAGGCGTATCATTAGGATAATGTATCATCGCTCGAATTAATTCGCTCGTTGTCGAGCAGACGCGCGGCAGTGATATACGATCGACATAGTCAGACAGGGATCCTCTCTCCGGAATCTTGACGCGGATTCATATTTCTGTTTCAAGCAGACACGCACCTGCAGCAACGGAAGTCGTAAAAATATGACTCACTTTCCCTCGCATGCGGTTAACAAATTTTCGGACGGATTCTCTTCCGGTGGCCATTATTTTTCCTTAGCATCTCGCTAGGTGCGAGTCTTCTCATCACGTAAATCAACGCGAGCGACTTTCTGGTCGGTACAATTTTTTACTTGCCAGTAGAAAATTCAAAATTGGACGACAGCCAAACACGAAATTCTATAGTACGTGAGCAAACATATCGGCAATATTTTTGAAAGGAATTGGCAAGGTATTATCTGATTTTGTTACGACAAAAATTTTATTTGAAAAGAAAAATAGAGAAAAATAACGAGACGAAATGTTTAAACTCTTTTCATTACTTTTTTCTATTATTTTCTCGATCTCTATTTAACTTTTCGTCTTTTTCTCCAGTATAAATACTCAATTTCGTTCTGCACGAAAGCTATTATTTCTGATGAAGCTCAGTAGCCAATGGCGGTTGTAATAATGTTGGCATTTGTCATCGCGAATCGATGCCGCGAAACTAATCAACCTCCTCGATGCTCAGTCACTCGGATAGACGAAATACGTGAAAGGTTTCGGCGGAATTTACGGCCTTCCGTTTCAACAATCGGAGGCGGTCATTTATCCTCTTCGTGTACTATAGACAGGCGGACACTCGTGGGACTTGCGCTAGATAGACTTCGATTACGACTTCGAAGCTCGCAATCTCTGTCGGTATATTTCTCTACTAAAAGTTTATCTTATTTCGAAAAGTCCGATACAACCCATTCTGATCGCGCACTTACGCTCAACATCCGTAAAGTCTCCGATATCTAAATAAAGATCGATTCGACGCGTATTTATTCTGTTAACTCAATCGCGATGAGTAAAAGGCAAACTTCAAATTTATTTTATGTTAAATAAATCTACAATTTTTTAAATAATTTATTTAAATTATGAAAGAGATATTCACATCTGATGCAAATTTACATCTAAACAGAAAAATCCGTCGAGTCTATTCAATTCTTAAGATAAAAATTCATTTTTAATTAGCATAATTAGCATATATAACCATATGATACCATTCGATGTAAACATACGTTTGTATTTTTAGTCACTAAGAAAATGTAATTACAGTCTCTGCTGCATAATGTATCCAAGTATGAAAATAATGAAACTTTATGCGAGAAAAGTTCAGTTTGAGTAGGATAGACTCACTTGCATTTATGTATGACGTAGGTGAGAAAACACGAAGTACCGCCGGGCAAACACGCTTTAATACACGTAAAACAGCCCCGAGGCCAATTGGTAGCCGTAAGAGCGCGACCAGCTACTCAAGCAGAGCCGCCGCCTCGGGAGCTACGTCTCTGGCAAGATTGCGACGTCGTTCAGGTACGTAAAGCCACCGCGAAAATTGGATTAGCTGATATAAATTCGAGACAGAGATGGAGAAAAGAGAGAAGATGCGTCGCGGGAGACACAACACGTGACTGGTCTGCCAAGTAGTCGCGAATGCTTTTGCATAGCGATCTTCTGTCAGCGGAAAAATTTCCAAGTTTCGTCTTCTCTCTTTAGCGCTCCGGTCGAAAAAAAAACCACGATTGATATTTCTGGTATCGATATATACGTAGGGAACCGATTGCGAGTTAAATGCAGCCGCACAAATTCAATCACTCTCTTGCGGTGATTTATTCGGGACGATAAATCTGTATGGCTTTCTGATTTTCTTTCTTCATAGAAAATCTGTTAAATATATTTCAGAGCTACGTCTTTCAATATATTATAAACTTTTCTAATTTTAATATTTTATTTATCATTAATATTAATATCTTAATCAATGAATAGAAGGATTTCTTGAGAATTATTTAAATAATGTAAAGATTTAGTAATATACAAGTAGTACTAATTAATAATTACAGTGAAAAAAAATATTAAATTAATAAATATTTATTTCCATGCTGCCAAATAATTATTTTTTCACATCAAATCAACATAATTAATTTCAAATAAATGATTTATAAGGAATTCAATAAATTTGATTTACGCTGTATTTAATTAGGATACTTTCTCATTATATATTAATTGAATGAATTAGATATTAAGATGATAAAATTAGATCGACGAGATGGTTCTTGGGTATGTATAGATATAGGAATTTGATCGCTTTGTTCTCGAATTACACTTATCTCTTCCGCGCGAGATAGATATATAAATTTCCCTTTACAGGATTATGTAACAGTATATGACGGATACACCACCAGGGAGCCCGTGATCCTAAAATTTTGTGGCGGCGGAGAACCCGTACCGGAGGCCATCAGCAGCGGTCCGGAGATCCTCGTGGAGTTTACTACCTCCCCTTATGGCACCTTCTTACATCCGACGCCGCCCCATTCCCTACATGGATTTCAATTAGAAGTGCAAGTACGTGAGCGAGCTCTCGCCATAAACTGCATAATGACCACCTTAATTAACGTCTAAGCTATCCATTCCTTCTTAATCGCTCATAAAATTAAATACTTTAGATATGTAGACACACGTAGACAACACTTTACGAGGGAGAATACTTTGGAAAATGAATCGTATCTTGTGTTTCAGTTATATAATCTCCTTGAGACAAACATTTTCCCTCAGAATTTACCCTGAAAATCATGGTAATCGTGAGATAAGCATGGTAGAATTTCATAAAAGCTTCTTTGATTAATATTTAGCATAATAAAAAATATTAATATGTACATAGTAAAATTAATCGAACATATATTTCATATCTTATTACGATAAATATTAATCGAAGAAACTCTTATAAAATTCTTTTGAAAATGATTTTCAGGGTGAATTCTAAAAGAAAATTCTCTCTGTTTATCAATGGAACAAACGACGGTAATAAAAAGAAAATGAAAAAGAAAACGGTAATAAAAATGATTATACATCCCGCGAATAGTCTAATTATTTTACGAATTGGGATATAAATTCGTCTCCTTTTCTTCACTGCAAAATCGAGAATTCGGGAATTCGTTTCACCTCGTTGATTGCGCATAAAATTCAACGAGCTTCCGTATTGCGGAGGAGAAACAACGATATCACCGACGCTCGCATTATCCCGTAAAATTTCCTAACGACACACCGCAGCGAATACATTCGTATCAGATAATTCCGCAAACACGCGATCTCGCTCGGGCAATCCACCCACCTCCCCTTTCGAAGAGGACGACGCGAAAGCAAACCCGGCTGCACGCAAGCAAACCCTCTGTGAACGCGCGTCGGCTTCCAGGTCACGTTCGTGGACGCCGAATCGCCGACCTACGCCAAGAACAAACGTTGCGAGTTCTGGTTGAGAGGCACCGGCGGCGGCGTCCTGGCGTCGCCCCGTCATTCACTGCCGAGAAACAGCACGTGCCTGTACCATCTTCGAGGCGCCGGTCCCACCCTGCCGAGCCCGACGCCTCCACGTCCGTTGCCCAAGTTCCCGGAGCAGCGACCCGGTACCTGGAGGCGACCGGCCGCGAGACCGCCGCAGCCGCAATTTCGCGTCTGGTTATCCATCCTCAAGTTCCACGTGGGCGCAAGTCTGTCAACCACGGACGAGGATTGCTCCACGACGTTAATGGTCTGGGACGGCGAGATGATGCCGTTGTCGGAGTGCAACGACGTCGTCTGGTATATTATTTCGCTTTCTGTCGTTCTTAGTCATTCTTGTCATTCTAGCTTGCCTGATCAGTTTCAAATTTAACTTTCGATCTTTCATCTTTCAATAAATTTTATTTAAATTATTTCTATTGAATAAATTTATTTAAATGAAGAAAGAAAATGAATGGCGTCTAGAAAAAATAACAAGCAATCTATAAATAAATGATTTATTAATTAATAAATTTATTAGATGATTTTTATTTAAATTATTTCTATTGAATAAATTTATTTAAATGAAGAAAGAAAATGAATGGCGTTTATAATTATAATTGTAATTTATTCAATAGAAATAATTTAAATAAAATTTATCTAATAAATTTATTTAAATGAAGAAAGACGATTAACGGCGTCTAGAAAAATTAACAAATAATCTATAAATAAATAAATAATTTATAAAATTATTTGAAAAATGTATTTCTTGCGAAAGAGAGTCAACTGTGTCTGTTTCAGTGAGAAAGAACGTCAGCGTTACGCCGAGAGGATGGGTGACCCGATTCAAACCGTTCTTGCGCGTCCTGCGAGCAATACCACGTTGTTGGCGAGATACTGCAAGGATAAAGTACCGAAAACTTGCGATCACGCTATTTTGCAGAACACGAGTCGTCCGTGCTCTTTGGGGGAAAGCTTCGTCTCCTCCGGCAGCAGTCTGACTATCGAGATGCGCATGATTGAGTCGACGGCGCTTAGGCAAGTATTTTTTTAATGAAAATTTGAATTTTTGAAATTAAAATATCTTACATCCGATATATTTTATCGGTTGAAAAGATTGAACGCGCGAGATACTGAAATTAATAAAAGAAAATTTATCTAAACACTCTCACATATAAAAATCTTATTAAATAAAGAGTTAAATTAAAGTTTGAGCTAAAGTATCGCTTTTATAGCCCATGTTTTAATTAAATTCATTAGACTGCCTGTAACTTCTGATATCCGTTTGAAAGTTATATAACTTTTGTAACTTGTTCCTTAACATTAATTGGATTCCAACTAGTAAACAATATTGCAATTGGATTAATAAGTTCTATTAATATCTTAATCGTATCTATATTCCGAAGGATTGATTTCTCTCTAAAGGATTATAATCTTTTCTTTTTTTCGCTTTTTGCGTTATTACGGGAATAATTTCGAACATATATTCTTCGCAAAAAATATTCATCCACATCAGGGAAAGAGAAATAAAAAAAATTGAAAAATACCTCCGTATACACGAATGAAACTGGCTATGCAAATCGAGGAATATCCAAAAGTTTAAAAAATATCTATAAATTCTCACTCTTTATCTCAAATCGTAAAAAAAAGTATTAATGGACTATCGAAAAATCTCGAGAGAATATATCTCGATCGGAAGTCGCATTGATGACGAATTTGATTAAAACGCTTAAAAAGTAGTTTACACATACACGTAACTTACGTTTATTGTAATCCCGCGTTTCATCCGATTTGCTTACAACACTGCATCGAACCGCCGGAGCGTTACAAGCGGAATATGCGAGAACGTTTTATAGCAATACGGGGCGCAATATCTGTCGCAGCAGCGCGTTTCATTCGTTCGCCGCGCTCTACGCTCTCTCTACCACTACCTACAATATAGGTTATTCATGAGAGTGGAAGGATTCCTCCTTTTTTGCTCCCTTGCGAAGGGAAGATAGCGGAATTTAGAGGAATGCCGAGACGCGCAGCAACCTCCACATCCCATTTGCTTAATTTTATATACGTACCCTTTCTCCTTCTCCAAAAATGTTACGTTTATCTCTCGACTTGTTCTCCGTGAATATAAAAATAATTTTAATAAATCTACTTGTGCACGGCACGCATGAAGAAACTCGAGTTTCGATCAGATGACCTCGAGAGGCCTCGATAAATAATTAAAAGTGACGGGAGAGAAAAGGATTTTTATCGAGTCTTAAAGTCTATGCAATATTGAAAGAGTTATTGTTAATAATAAAAATTTGAGCACTATTCGCGTAATATCGTGCTCAAAATTCGTGAAACTAATTTTTACCGAATGCCTAATTAAATCCCGATTATGTCGGCCTTTGTCGACGTTGATCGGGCAGGAATTTGCGTTTACCTCTTCTCTCTCTCTCCAACATCCCCTTTCTCTCCCATTTGCTCGCGCACGCGATAATCCCTCAAAGTGCCATGCACGCGACAAAGATCCAGATCGGCGAATTCTGTCAGTGAATAATTGATAATCGGGTTTTCCGCGAGCCGTGTGTCGATGACACACCACGATTCACATTTTACACGCGTTACATTCGCTCATCACGCCATGTGCCGATCCGCCGTGTCGTCGCCCTCTCTTCTCTATTTTTTATTTATTTTTTTTTAATCTCTCGCACGTGTCTATCACGCGTGTAGACACGGCGTGCTCGGCCGACGATGAACGATGCGCAATGCGGATACATCGCACGGTCCAGTTAATCCTTTCCGCGCCAAGTAAAGCCTACACGGCGAGGCTTTATAATAAGCTCAGGCCGGTTTAATAACATCCCGGTAACCGCACGGTTGCAACGTCTCTCTTCAAGACCTAACCCGTCGCCTCTTCCACAATCCACCGGGGTTCGTCGATCTTCATCAACGATCTTTCCCCACCGGACAACGGCACATATTAACCCTTTACTTCCGCGCGCGCGGTTCTTTTATTACCTTAATATACATCCATCCCCGCAGTCGTAAACGCAAGGCCTATTTAGCATCTGCGAACTTAATCTGGTGTTTTTACGAGATTGAAGACATCGCGTTATTGTGCAGAGAGAGAGAGAGAGAGAGGAAACGAGATTATTTCTCTAATTTATATTTTTATATTATAATATAAAGTTTGGTTTTTTATTTGTTTCACGGATTTATTTCTTAAATATAGTAGATATATTAAGAATTTAAATTAAAAATTTAAATATATAGTAGATATAATTAATCTACTCTCTTCGGAACACACTTTTGCTTCAACAGTTAAATTAATTAAAAAAAAAATTGACATAAAATAATTCTTTTTTAGGCCCGTCAACTTTCGCGCTCTCTACGAATTTGTCGATCTTCACCAGGATGGCGATGCATACGGTAGCGGGCCGTGTTCCCGCGTCTTTTATAGTCGCAACCGAGACCATTATCCGGATCGTAAATTCCGTGGACCGCGCGATATATTCCTGTACGGCCGTGGCGGATCAAAGAATATAAGGTAAGAATACGACGCCCATTATTTATATATTGCTGTTATATACGATAGCGAATTAAATGCATCCTTCGAGTATCGGGAAAAATATATTCCGCTCGAATTTGTTTACCGAAAATATGCGTCACTGTCCACTCCCGATTAAACTTGCTAAAC
Organism: Nylanderia fulva; assembly: GCF_048542155.1. Taxonomy (NCBI): domain Eukaryota; kingdom Metazoa; phylum Arthropoda; class Insecta; order Hymenoptera; family Formicidae; genus Nylanderia; species Nylanderia fulva. The sequence continues at coordinate 1,122,263 of NW_028189622.1, forward strand.
GTGAGTTCGCGTCTTGAAATTTATGACGAAATTTATAGTATATATATATATATAATCTCAGACAACAACTTCGTTCTATAGACACATTATCATTTATCCGTAATTGTTCGTTCGCCGATAGAGTGGCGCGGTTGACAGTTTGACATTATGACAGTCTCTCAATGGTCTACGATGGGGACCCAGTATCGGTTCGGAATACCATCGCGACGGCTAATATAACGATATAACGATGCGATAATGATGTCGTTAACTCGTTACCATTCGTCAATTCATGGCGACTTGTTATTAACAATGTTGGCTGTTATACATCGTAAGTCGTCTCGTTGTAAAATTTAATATTGTTTTTTTTGCTATCTTTTTTTCGCGATTAAGCGATTTACAGATGACGTATTGCGCATAAATGGAGATGAGATTAAAATCGCATTCGCACGCTAATGCGATTCAAAATGTACGTCGTAATATCCGTCAAAGTTTTTTTATCGCTCGCACTTATTCGTTATCGATAAATCCACCAATCGCGTACGAGACGTATTACCGATATATTGATACGTATTTTTTTTTTATTCACAAATATCCTCGATAAAAAGCCTCGACATGAAGCAATATTTAGGCGTAGTATTTTACGATAAATCCATCATCGGAAATAAAGGACTTAAATATCGGCTCTTGCTTCTGTTTCCGATGATTCATCCCAGATAGTATTTTCATAAAGAAGGCTTATCATGATCTGTATCAATTTATTACTCCAGATCCTAGACATCTTTTCGCCAAGTCTTTATAGCTATCGTACGACTCGCAGAGTTTAGATATCTGTGATAAAGTAGCGAAAAGTGCGCTCCTCTACACGGAGAACGAGCACACACATTCCGTCTTTTGATACGACTTTCGTACTAGTCCTATCGCTCGCGCCGTTCTTTTATTACTGTCCGCAGGATCGAATCTTCCACAACCTCGATAAAATATCAGTTAGACTTTACGACAATCGTAAAATGAGCTTTGCGACGTTAGACGGAGATCTTTCCACGAGTAAGAATTGCTGCTGCAACACTCAGCAGAAATGCATAGAGAAAAAAGAGTATTTTATTATGTAATATTCTAGAAATATACTCTCCTACATCTTCTCTCCTTCGAGATAAGTAAACAATCTTGCCTGCAAAATTCATCAATATAGAATGTAATAATACGAGGTAATATAAGTTAAAAAATCTTTGAAATTAGTATTCCCACGTTAAACTACATACTTTTTTCATGTATATCGATTGGTCAGATGAACACCAATCCTATATAATCTCTTGAAAAATCAATTTAATTAAATTTAGCAAAAAACAATCTAATTCGATTTAGTGAAAATTGGTATTTACATTCGCCAAGGAGGAATTTACTCCCGACCGGATACTGAAAGGCAAAAACGTTCTCTGGCGAAAATAATTGAACTACAGTGTCCAAAAAGAGAGACCAGAAACTCGGTAATGGTGGTCGCACGCTACCATGATACACCCTTAGAATCACTTTGCGAGTCGCTTTCCGATTAACGAGCGTCCAACCTTCGATGCTCCTCGTAATCTTCCTGCAGTATCGATCACTGAACCGGCTCCTTTGCCTGGCCGGCGAGGCGTGTAGATTCGATTAAGTGCTGAAAGTGCAGGCCAGAACGGGTTTTGCAGCTGCGTGTACCGCTTCGAAGGAGAACACGACGAGATGGTGAAGCTGAGGTTCAACAAGCTCCTCAATGGGAATCGCACCTGTCGCAGCGTTAACAGCACCGATTTCAATAGGCTGCTCTGCGTCGGCTCCGAGAACTTCTCCGTTAAGGTGCGTAATTGAAACTTCTGCTGATCGGGATTAAGTTTCACGGCAAATTCCTCCTCCCGTGAAAGTTTTGCAATCGATACATGTCACGAAATCCGCCGATTTACTCCGACATTATTGTATATAATTATTTTTCATTGAACAGTTTTTTTACGAGAAAAAAAAAGATGAAATTTGGATGACATTAAATCTTTCAAACAATTGCCATTTGTGAGTTAGAAGTTATATCTCGAAAAGGCTAAACTCGAAAATTATGAGCGACGTGAATTACAAGTTGGATACAATGGAAGTTACGTGCTAACAGGTAGCATTGATCTGATTATTAAGGATAGTGACTTTATCCATGCAATAGCAAGTATCAGTAAGCTTCGAATTCGAAACACGATAGATCGACAGGCTTTGTAGTTTCCACGTAGTCAATACCAACGATGAATCAGACCTCAAACTGCATCGAGTTGTATTATTAGTTGAATCTCTAATAACGCGTATAGTTTCGAGACTTGACTCAATTTATCGAGATTTAATTCGAGATTCGCATTCAATGTCAAATTTCCATTTTGATGAAACGTTGCGAAAAGTTTGATGATAACAAAAAAATTGTTTAATATGGCACATTAATTGAAAAGCTGTAAATCGAAAGTAGGATTCTAAGGATAAATACAGAAGCATCTCTCTTTTGCTGCTTATTTCCAGGTGCTCGATTTACCTTGGCCAAACGCACCGCCCATTCAACGCGATTGCCTTTGCTCGAACCGATCGCTACCCATCAATATCAAATCTACTTCTAATATCGCCGAGGTGCATTTCACCGTTCAATCTATGGACGCTTTGGATGATTACAACAATCTCTTCTTTGAAGGCGTCTGGGAGTTTGTCAAGACGGTGCATGCAGAATGCAGGCCGAAACACAGAGTTAGGGGACCATCTGGCGAAATTAAGTATACATCACCAATTGAAGAGGATGAGGTAAACATAGAGGTGCTTTCTTTATATATATATATATACTCGCTAAAACTAACATCTAAGATTAAGTCTTATTCCGAAGAAAAAAAGTTCGAGATAAATTATGTTTGCGAACAGACTCACATCATATTCTCAGTATATATAAATAAAATTTAATAATAACATTATTTTCTGGTAACGTTTGCGGGAAAAGATATAAATATCGAGAATCTCGGGTTTCTTTAACTAAAAAGAATTGGAATAAAAATCATGAAAATGAAAAGATATTTTAAATCGCGAAATTTTTCTAGTGAATCATTCTGCGTAGTTCTTCGTATTTACGTCAAACATATATCAATATTTTTTTGTCCCTTTGTGATTTTTAGAAAAATTGCGAGAACCAGCCATGGCTAATAGATCCCGGTCCGGGTCAATATTTGTACGTGAAAATGCACGGCATAATTATGTCGAACAGCACGAAGTGCGCAACGAAAAATCGCATCATCGTGCATACAGGCGGCTCGATTCACGTATCGGTCTGTCCTAAACCATCTCCCGACTCGAGGCACCACGTGGTGGAAGTTTTCAGCGATGGTTGGGCCGTCAGCAGCAACGCGATGATCCTCGCACCAGGACAGGAGCCGATCAGGACCATCGCCGTGGAGTTTATCGTGGAAGAACCAGCTTCCTACACGGTCACGTGGCTCGAGCTCACCAGAAGGTAAGAACAATATTTTCAGTAAGAGGGAATGCGAATTAAAAGTATCCCCGACAAAGCGAATGCAAAATAGAGACCTCGTACTTGTCCAGAGTCTTCACGAACGCAATCTCCTTTTTAAGATCCCTTCATTAAACTTCGCCGTAACTTATCTATAACTTCCGCAATCTGTTCCGCGAAGAATAATTCATTTCGCAGAAATGAAAACTGCTTTAATAAATACACACAATGTGTATATTTGCACTTGGAAATTGTATAAAAATCTCTTGCAGAAATTATACATAAAATGTAGAGTTTAAAATGTATCTCTCGCAATTTTTATTTACATTTTATGTTACGTGAAATGACAATCTTAATTATTGATAATCTAATTTTTCCGGAGCAAAAATATCGCTAAGTAAATGTAAAAACTGTATAGAATTTTTATATAAAAGTTTACACAACATTAAAAAATATTAATATTTCAATAATATTATATATGGAGGAGAGTCTGCTTTGATAAAAAAAATACATGAAATCAAATAATAATTTCCTGATCTACCTCAAACATAATACAAAATTGCGGAAGTAGCAGCTACTCAAGAATGTCTCTCCCTCTCCCTCCTCTCTCTTTAGAAAACACCTTAATTAATTTCCGCTCGACGTCACCTGCCCTCAATTGAACGGGAGTCTAGAGAGAGAGCCGCGTCGACACGCAGCGGAACAATATAACTCTATCGATCCTCTCTGACCCGCAGACCGTCAGTGACGTCAACGGCGGGTCTGCAAATGTCGCGGGACTGCGAGCAGCGTTGTCCGGAGCTGGACGCCTGCATAAACGCCTCGCTTTGGTGCGACGGCGTGTCCCACTGTCCTTCCGGTTACGACGAGGCTCTGACGCACTGCTCCGTGCTGCTGCGGCTGCCACCTCTGCAGCTTGCTCTGGGCGCCCTCGTCGTCATCACCGTCCTCGGGGTCGCCTTCTTCATCATCTGGCGGATGTGTCGGCGGCGCGGCCGCCGCTCGATATCCCAGCACCGTCTGAAGAGCATCTCGTCCGAGACGGCGATAATCGACGGCAAAGAAGTGATATGCTGACACAGCGACAGTTCTGTGCGTTACGTCGAGGTCGATCGGGTCACTACCGTGTGACGATCGCCGTGGTCCACGTCGTCGTCGATCCGGATTCCGGCGGTCCTCCATAGACCAGCGGCCAGACTCTGCTCGGTCCTATTCTCCTGAAGAAGACGAGCCAGCTGTCATCGTCGCTGCCGGAGGATCCGTGGAACTACCTCCGCGTAACGCGCAGAACTGTCGCGTGCAAGAGATATGTTGCACGTTAGATGGAAGAATCGCACTTATGATCGGAAAACGCGTTCGATGCTCGATGACTCGGGCGAGTGGGAGAGCGCCTTCTTCTTTTTTTTTCCTCTTTTTTTTTTACCGAACAAATGGCTTTCGTTCTCGATCGGATGTTCTGGTCGAAAGAGGTGGGTCTGGTTTCAAATTCGGGAGAAATAATGACGGTCGAGAAAGAGAGAGGGGTTGAGAGAGTCGGACGATCTGATTAATAGCAAGTGTCGAGAATATTTAGTGTAGAGCAGTGAATGAAATGTTCTTATAGGATTATAAATCCAAATGATATGTCGGAACCAGAAGTGCGAAAGAAAAACGTGTAACGGCGGATTAATCCAGCGTGTTTGCTGTAACTTTTCATTGATCAACAACGTTGCAGCAGCAACCGTCTGGCTCTATTTAATAATTTCTAACAATATACTGCCAGTTCATCAATTTTCTCATTTTAAAAGACTGAATCATTTTATATAAACATATTTATATATATAAATTTTTAATAAAGATTTAAATATATCTGAAATATATTTGTCTGAAACGGCCAGTTCGTCGCGAACGCGTGAAATCTACAAATGCGCGACGCAGCAGATTAAATTCTCGGCCGGAAACTACAGCAGACATCGAAACAATCACTGCCGCGATAGCCGGCGGATTCCGGAAGTTGTCGAATTTTTGATACCTTTCGTTACCTTCGCGCGTTCGAAGCCTTATTACTTTTCGTAGAACCGTTACACGTCCCATCCACGCGAAAGTTTTCACGATCCCTTATCAAACTGCCCGAAAGTCGTCTTGAAATATAGGAGAGATAACAAAAAAAAGATGAGAGTGAACAGTATAAGTCGCAGAATTAAAGTGCGAACTACTTCAACGAGGACAATAAATAATAAAAATCCTAGTAGTATGTCGCTATTATGGTAGAATGGCTTTTAGTGACGATCGAACGACGGCTGCGCCTTGATCGAGAACTTGGACGGTTAGCGCAGCAGTAAGAGAGTAAACATATATAGTAGAGGATTATATATATTTTGGCGTAATGCCCGGGAATTAATGCTGTAATAAGTAAACAACAGGGCTTAGTATCGATAATGCGTTGTTAGCGGATTAGTAAGTTATTATGGACCAGTTTCATCAATATCGGTTGACCTTAACCATATACCTTAATGGTTCGATCACCGCAAGGTTCAATGTAGCAACGTAATTAAATTAAACAAAATTAATTTTAACTGACATTAATGAAACCGGTCTATATATATCATTTGATTTCATTAAGATTAACCGGCGAAAAATTATCTCAAAGCCATATTTTATCCAATTAACAGATATACATAAAGTCTTCATATATAAATATATATATATATATACACACAATATATATTTGATATCTCACACACGATATCGAGCATTATTGTGCGAAATAGTGTTCGTATAGAGCAGAGAATGAATTTTCATAGCTGTCGATCAATTCGTCAAGGCGCTACGTCGATCCGATCGATCCACATCTTGATTAAGAAACACCTCGTTCACAGAAATCCGAGGCATCGAGCGTCGCGCGCAAACGTGCTAGCACTAACTACGTTAGTTCTTCTTGATAATAGAGTAGACACAAGTGATTCTACAGAAGCCGAGCGAGAGCCTTCCGTCTCGTCTCTCTCTCTCTCGTGTTCCTTTTTTCCTTTTTCTTTTTAAACGCGGGTGACATGACTCACACGAGATTGTCTGTAAAAAATAATAGATAATTCCGGAAATGGTCGACGCGCTCGCAATGTCGCATCGTTATCGTTACTAGATATAAATTAAGACGTCGATCGAGGAAGATACTAGATACTTAATGCAAACGTGACGCGCTATTATTGCGGCCGTGGTGACGCGAGAAAAGAAAAACTTCGAAGTCTCGTTACCACCTATTGTTTACTGCCAAAAGAAAAAAAAATAGTCGATTACATGTCGCCTGTAGTCGAAGTAAAAGTTACACGCGTTCATAGAGAGTTTTATCATAAGATAAAATTGCGAAGATCTCCTCTATCATGGCCGTAGACCTCTTTCGGACGTCTGCATTTGCGCTTAAGCCGCGCCTCGATGTCCAGCAAAAAAATGCAATTGCAATTTGAGATGTAGACAATCGAGAAGATTATTTTGCGCGATTGCGAGACGGAAAATTTCACTGACTTGTGGATTGGCTGAGAAACGAATGAAAACGTAGTTGCACGGCGAGCTTAGCACATCGAGGTGTAGCCTCAGCCGGGAAGAAAAAATTTCAGCTAGAGATACTGACCAAGTTTAAAGCGATAGCCGAACTTTAGGCGACTTAATTATTCACTTTAGCGATCTCGCTGCTGAAGGAGCGAATAATATGTAGATTAATCAGTAGCCTGAAATTATGTGATAATATATAAATGCTGTTTTCCTCGGAGCTGTGCTCCGACATTATTGTTAACGCCGGGCGAGCGCGAGAGAAACATTCTCTAGCGGATCAATATTCGAGAGGAGCCACCATTTCCTTCCTCCCGCTATACTTTCAAGGTAACGTGACAACGTGTTACGAAAATTGAAACCCGAGGGGGAAGTTTAGCGAGACGGAATAAAATGGAACGGCCGAATGTGGCGGTTCATCTTGAATACACGCGTATATACGAAAGCACACCAACATCATCGCTGCGGCTTGTTCATACTTGTACATAATCGATTATTTATCTATTTGTATCGAATAATGATGTTGCATGTGTACTTCCGCTCGCATGTTCAAACGAGCACGTGTGTTCTATCGTTTCAATTATTTTTAACTCGCATACGTATTTCCAGTTTTCCTTCTACGACTCTTCATATTATCATCCGAGCGTTCAATTTTAATCAGTAAATTCAGAGCCGATGCAATCAGCGAGCTTTAATCGTATATATTTTTCGCTTTAGCATTAATTAATTAGTGGAGATTCCCAGTATATGATTACGACTCGAGGAAATTATAAATATAGCAGTCACAGGAAAAGAAACAGCCTTTTAAAGAGTTCCAAGGTGCGATCGATAGTGAGGTCGCAGCGTTATCGAATCTATCAGTTGTATTTTATAACTAGTCTGTTATGTCACACAAGCGATAAAATTTTGACATTTACAACTTCGACTCGTAGGACTTTTAGTACAACACATGACCTGTCGTCCTATATGTTACCTGTATCCTGCATCGATAAAAAATGCACAAACGTCGCACAAACTCCGAAAAGATCGCTACTTCTGACTAATATATGAGACACAGTTGACAGAAATAAATTTTCAAAAAGGACGTGAGAGGTTCTCTCTCGAAAAAAATTGCTGATCAAAAAGAAATCTTTAAATAATAAATAAATAATATAAGACAAGAATTACTTTGTATAGCTTTTACGTTGTCGCGTGCAATTTTACGATTGCTTTTTCGTACTATGTATATCGATCGATTAATTACTGCGAGCGGAAGTTCGCATCTTGTCGTTTTACTACTCCATAAGCATAGACCTTCAGGAAAATCACGATAGAATCGCGTATATTCTCTCGAAAAACAAGATTCATTCAGAACAGAGTAAAAAAAAGGTGACATAAAATTTTAAGAAGAATCAACGAAAAGAGAAACGTAGCGTGCTGATATCAGCTAACCGGAAATACCGCCAAATACTCTCTCAATTATTTATAATGCGTATACGAATTAACGCGTATATAATCGAAGAATGCGAGACACAGGAAGATTTTAGGCGCGATGTATAATATTATCAAATTTAAAAAAAAAACTTATGGAAAAAATGATTTTGCATTATGTATATCTATATGGAACAAATTTCAATTTTATTCTTATTCTATTATCTTTGAAAACCGTATGGTATACGAGTTTCGTACTGATCGGATATTCTGCAGGAAGATAAGGTTTATCGTGCTACGTTGTAAGTGATAGCGTTACGAATTAGTCAGACGATGGAAAGCAACGCATGCAACGCATGTCATGCAAATATACATTTGGTTTAACATAATCTTGTGTTTAATCAGAAAGAAGCAATACAAGTTTTCTATCGAAAAGGAGGTCACGATTTTACGATTTCTCTTATTTCTATATACCCGAAAATTTTTTATACCCCATTCCTTTTTATCCTTTTTGTACAATATTATAAAGTACTCCAAAATGCTAATTAAAACATAATATATTACATTCTTGCAAAAAGTTTTTTTTGAAGCAAGCAAAAAATTATATTATATAAAATAAATTTTCTGACGATTAAAAGAGATTTTTGCTCGTGTCACGATGGATATCAATTAAGACTAATTACTTTTAAAAGTTTTTGTTTTTATCTGGGACCAAAAATATAGTTTCATTAAATATTCGGCCTGCCAATGACATAATCATTTTACATAATATATAATACGTTTTAAACAAAAATATCAAAGTTTATATAACTGATTCGCAAAGATTTAAAAATGGAGATTTAAAGACTGATTATTTACAATATTTATATAGTTTGCTTTCAAAACAATTTGCACTGCATAAAATTTTTTTACGAGAGACGACAACTTTGTTACTCAATTATTTATAAATTAATTATTTGTAACTATTTATTAAATAAAATAAAAAATAAAACGTTGCACTCTCGTGCGTTGAAAGTTATCAAGTTTGCATAATTTAAGTGACCATAATCACTAGTGGACTGGAAGAATAAATTCTGCAATCTATTTTATACACAATCTCTGTAATAATAACCTTCATAATTTAAAGTTGCAGTAACCTGAACGTAACGATATCAGCTTTAAAGCCATGACCCAGATACGAAGCCATTATTCGCTAGTGTGTTACAACGCCTGCCGGAGAGAAATCTTTCCAAAAATAGGTCATCGAAGGTCTTCTTCTAATTATGCTAATTGTTCCTGACACGAGCGAATTAATTCACGAAATAGCGCATAATTAACTTCAACCTGAATAATTGCACGCACAAGCTCGATTTGTCATTCTCCATTCACAACGGAAACATTTTTAATTCCCCGAGAGAGATATAAGTAATGGAATACTAATTGTTCCATAAAACGCGAGCGGTGACCTCCTTTTAAAATTAACCATTTTATTTTCAAACAATGGCATATACTTAAAAATTTATTTCGATCGTATCATTTTTTCGATATTAATAAGAGGCGTTGCACGATACATCTCATATAATCATCTATGCGTCACAAAGGACGTGAAATTTCCATCACGCCCAATTAATTATCATATGCGTAACCGCACACGTCCGGAAGACTGCGAGAAACGTTTACCAGAAATACATATGTCATCGCGTGAATATAGTACTGCCTTTGAAAACCACCGTGTTTGCATATTCGATGAAATAAGTAAAAAATTTACTGGCCATGAAACGTCCGATCTGCATCCTAGTGCATCGTATTTCGTTGCCGTCGGGGGTGAATTTGCTATTAATTATCTCCTGAAATTTTATTATCGCAGTACACGTAATCGTTCTTCTATTTGGCTCTATGAATATCTCGCATTTGAGAATCGAAGGGTGCACGATTATATATAGCGACACAAAATTCGGCGAACCAAGGCGCTCCCGATCTGTCACGAAAACAGAACGCTTTATTGATCGATTTGCTGCACAAAATTGATAAAGCAATGTCTTGTCGGAAGTTGTTAATATGCTGCCGAATAACTCGATGTAAATTCGTATATAAAGCTGCTACTGAAGTCTCTCGAGTAGACAGCTTTGTAAATTATCTCTACTAGACCTTATTAACAACAAATATAGAGAGATAAAAGTGTGTATATGTTTAAGAGTGATCGTTTAAAATTTAAAAGCCGATCAGAGAGAGGATGCGTAATTGCTTATCGAAACTTTGCAGGAGAAAGTCGACGTTTAATCTTCGCCATTTAAGACAGGATGAAACTTCGGTCTATTTCTAAAAATTAAATGATGTAAGACAAAGTTACGCTTCTCTTATGAGATGCGAAGTCTAAAGAACGTGACGTTTTACTAATTCACGCAATGAAAGAAATGAAGAATATTACAAAACTTTATAATCGATGTCTCGTTGTAAAATGAAAATTAAGCCGTTTATTTTAAAAACGACGTATAAATTTAGTTTTAAAGCACCACGACTTTCAACGTGATGTAGAGATAGATCGCTACAATGTCTCAATATATTTTATAATCTGGACTTATATCATTTACAAAATAAACGAATCAGCTATTAAATTATTATATATGAAAACTAGAATCCGAAAGTTTTATATCAGTTTTATGGAAAGTTCTTATTAAAAGTAAATCTTTTGATAATAAGTATTATGTATCATATACAATAATACAATAATTTTTTTTACAAAAGCATGCTTTAATTTTTGCAAAATAAATATTAATAAATCTATTTAAAAAAATATAGAAAAAAATTTACACGTATTATTCTCTTTGATTTTAAAGAAAATTGTTTCTCACGTTTCTTCCAATTAAGAATCTATACTGTATGTATTTTTTTGTTTCCTCGAAAATTATATTTTAAACTCAAAAAATGCAAAATTATGATCTAGTAATAATTATTCAAAATTAGATCTGTGATCTAAAATTAATTTGCATAAATGCAACTGGTCTATGTTTCTATGTGTTACGTTTCAAACGTAAATGTACACAAGTCACAAATATACTGCCACATACACACTTTCATGTTATTTTTAAGAATGATCATGTGAATACAGTCCTCAAAATACAGTTTTAGCTAATTGCCAGTTTAGTGAGAGAAAGAAAGATATATCACCGTGTTGCTTACACAACTATTGATCATTAAATTATAAATGATCGACGTGATTGATATATGTGAAAAACGAATTTTCGTCTATTGGCCAATTCTCTCGGTTCGTGTTTCGATTGTAAATAAACATAATCGTACGATTCTAGATCAGGATGTAAGCCAGTAAAGTAATTAATTAGAGAGGAGTTTTAGGCGTTACTATTAAAAATGTAAAATCATATCCGCGGCTACAATTACAAGAGATACAAACGATCAAACTATTGATCAAACTGTCAAATTAAATTTATCACACAATTAATAGCGATGAAACTCGCTCGTATTTTCGCGATTTTTTCGCTCAATTTTCATTTATTTATAACAATCAAGATTTTATGTTATTAGCGATGTTATAGAATCACAACATATAGAATATACAATAAGATTTATAGAGTGAAAGAAAAAGATATAAGATATTTCGCCTACCAAAATGATTTTAATAAAACATATTCGTATGTACTAAAAAATATTGTAAATTTTTTATTGATATTATATAGTTACTTCTTCATTTTTCTATGATCATATTGTTTAACATTTTTACAAACCTGATTGATTTTTCATTCACTATTATAACAAAATAAAGAGACAGACTCTCTCTTTCTCTCTTTTTTTCTCTCGTAGTCACAGCTGGAGCCAATAGAAAAATCGTTTATATCTCTTTTTAATCGGTAAAGTTCTGAAAGAAACAGCCAGTTTCAAGCCAGATACATTAGGCGAAGGAGAAATGTCACTATCAGCTCGAGATAAGAATAAACCGATATCAACCGAGAAGAGAGCTGGCGCACTTTGTTATGCAATAAGCATACAACAATCGTGATAGTCGCGTGTTTGTTACGAGGTGTATTGCCTCGCACATTACCTACGCGATTATTATGCAAATTTGCAACGAGACGAAGAACTCGCGTGATTGCATGTACTACATAGAATTCAACGCTGCCGAAGATACGACGCTTTTATCGTTTCGGGCGTCTTGGTACTTCGCGATATAATTCGTGTAATAAATGTTAAACAATCGCCTCGTTTTACCATTATTCTTCCATGAAAAATATAAATTTGCGTTTTAACTGCTGTTATTAGCAGGGCGATATCAAAACCGTTTTGCGTACTCAGATAAGCGCTGTCAATCACGATTTTTTTTATGAAAATGGCTTCATTAATAGCGAAATAGTTTATTAAGACTCTCCGTTGATTTAAGGATATTATAAAAAAGTAAAGGCAGAAGAAAATTCAGATCCAATTGGAAATATTGCGAAGAATGGGTTCTGTTTTTTTAATAATATCGCGTGTATTCTCGAAGATATATCTTTATGTACATTGTAAAAAAATATGTAAGATTACATTTTAAAACATATGTAAAAATTACATAAATAATAAGTGTAAAATGTATACATTTTTATTATTTATCGTATAATTTTACATTTATTATTTATGTAATTTTACATATTTTTATGTAATATATTATATATTTTTTTACAGTGTATTACGCTACAAACACAAACGACATAAATTATGTTACTGCTTTTACGAATTCAATTTTTATTTTATCTATTTTATATTTTCGTATCATCATTTAATATTCAATACTTTTCTTTCGATCGTCAACATTGGTCGTTTATGTTTCATAACATGTACAAATAATGCGAATGATCTGCCTTCGTATTTTGCGGCGACATGGTCACCGCTCCGAACGAAAGCATTTCGAAAATCTTTATAAAAAAACGCGATTCAATCGTGCTCCAAGCGAGACTGCTCGCGAGAGATCAAATCTGTCCTGCGTTCGCCACCGATTGCATCGCATTCGACTGATTGTAAATCCGATGATCGTATCTCGAAATTCGCCTCTTTAAACACTTGAACCGAGAAATAACTCAAACTGTAATCAAACGCGGAATTTTAATCGACACTCGAATCGTATGCATCGATTCGGGGATCTGGATAATCCTGATTTTTCCTATATATAAAAAGTTTTTCAAGCGAAGCTTTCTTGCGATATGCACGACCGATTAAATAATTTGAAAAACAATAATGCTTAAAAAAATCATGCGTGTTTTGGTATAAGTATATTGTATATGTTAATATGTAAATAATACGTTATTGATATATCTTATAAATTCAAATAGTGCACGCGTGCGCACATTTTTCGAGCTTTTTTACTCGCCTTCTTCGAATGCGTTTAAATAAAAATTTTCTGCGAAAAGTAAGACTAATTTTTAAGCTAACTGTAAAAAAAATCTTATGTGATTAGCCCCGCTTCGTGAAAGCCTTTGCATATATTGTCACTATATTTTCGGTCGTCATTAGATTATAAATGAGCGTAAAGTCAGCAAGAAATCTGACAATAACATAAAGATATATACACGCACGCACGCACGCATGCACGCGATCTTACCACAAGATGCATAAACGCACACGTCATATTTATTCGTAACTGTTCTATTTGAAGACAGTGACACGAATCGCGGTGTACAAATGTCAATTTAAATTTAACGTGACTTTAAACATGAATTAAAGTCTCAAGAAGTTAAGATTAACTACTGCACTGAAAAAAATTGTTAACTTGACTAAACCGTTTCACTAAATAATATTTTGTTAATCGAACATATAAAAATATTTAAATTAAATATAACATATTAAATTTAACAAAACGTATATTTGACTTAAATACTAATATATGTTCAATTTACAAAATAGTAATTTAATTAAACGGTTTAGTCAAGTTAATAATTTTTTTCAGTGTATATATATATATATATATATATATATATATATATATAGTAGTTAATTAAAATAAAATATTAACTGCAATGCATTAATTGATAAAATTTTAAAAAATAGATATTCTTTAATAATTATAATAATTTTATATTTAATTTCAAAGAACTAAAAAAGAGAGAACTCTCTCTTTCAAAAATTGGATTAAAGCAATATAAGAAATGGTTGGATTAAAATATCAAATTGTCGAGATATAATTTCATAGGATTTATTTTCCATTTATTCCTTGAAATTTTTTCTTCGCGAACAAGTAATTTATTTGTGTCGGAACGCAAGTATCAAATCCATTGCGCAATTAATCGACACACAATAAGGCAATGATCCGCGCATGAATCATGGATGTGTCATGATTTATTCACGGATGAACTAGCCGTATCTCTCGGAAGTGAATGCGTCATATGACGTCATTAGAATGCAACTCTTGCATTAGACGATTTGCTGACGAAAATGCATTTGCATTTCATAACAGACGACGTGTTTGAATCGATCGTCGCGCGATTTCGTGTCACGTGACACTTCAATGACTGGCGATATCATTATATATACCGTTAATTATTCCACACACAGTAAAATAAGAACAATAACGATCGATCACCTGCCAGACGTAAATCTTAATTGATCCTCCCGAAAACATGCTCACGCGACATGCATATAGTTACTAATTGTACCATTACCGATTACCTATACTCGAGGTATATCGAATATGCGACATTTTTAATAAATTATTTTGAAGATTGCTCACGCCTCATCTTTTTCTCGAAAATCCTATCAAATACATTTATCTGTTTCCTCATAATTCATTAACTTTTCTTTTAAATCGATAAGTATTCCGCGATATCTATTTCTAATTAATTTCGATATTAATTTCTCAGTATTAACTTTTTTTAAGTTAAAATATTGGCAATATAATATAAACTTAGATTATATGACGAATTAAAATAATGTGCATAATAGAAATTAGGCGAATTAAAATTATGTATATAATAGAAATTTGAAAATTAAAGTTATGTACATAATTGAAATTCGACGAATTAAAATTATATGTACACT
The DNA here is from genome assembly GCF_048542155.1 of Nylanderia fulva. NCBI lineage: Eukaryota > Metazoa > Arthropoda > Insecta > Hymenoptera > Formicidae > Nylanderia > Nylanderia fulva. Next base: position 1,137,663 of record NW_028189622.1, read on the forward strand.
CGCGGAGAAAAAGTTAATTTGTTTAGCGCGCGCAAAGCGCGCGTTTATGTTATCTAGTACATCTAACATTTTAACGCATACGTCTAAAATATCAACAAATAAATTATGTAGGCTAGAAATTAAATTTTTTGTCATAAAAAATGTTGATATATATGTAATTTGCACTAATTTAATTTATGAGTAAATTGTATTTCGCGTATTGTAGATATAACACGTTTATATGAAATAAGAGAATAGAAGTTAGAGAAAAAGAATAAATGATATTATCGTAACAAACCTTAATAAAAGTTCAATTGTTTAACGATATATATTGAATATAATAACGATTATGTGAATATATAAAAAATATTAAATAGATGGACATGGACATACAATAGAAAAACATTATTAACACAATACCAAATAATCAATATAAATGAATAAACTATTTATACAAAAAATTAAAATAAAATTGATATTAAAAGAATAAATTATTATAATTATACAATTAATTTATAATTTCAACACATTTACAATTAATTGTTCTTTATAAAAATGAATTAAATTGAATAAGATAAAATTTAATTTTGTCTATACGTTATATTATAAATTAGCTTTTTTTAAATTAAAATATTCATCCTAATTATGTTATTCATTCATTTTGAGGTAACGGACAATCTACAGTCTACAAAGTCTACAGTTTACAATCTACATTCTAAATCTACATCTCTACAATCAAATATTTATAAAATCGTTACCTCGTAATAAAATAATAATTTTTTACTTGCCAATCGATGCAACAGAAGTTGACTGCTATACGTTGATCTGTAACATACAAATAAAATATAAATTATAGCAGTGCTTTAAATAATTAATATCTCTAAAAATTAGTATTTTAAACATTAAATTTTATATTCGATGCATACAATAATCAGTAAAGATAATTGAATAATTTTACAAATTTTGTAAAAAATACATATTTTTAAAATATATCAATTTTTATAATATTTATACAAAGTATTTCTTTCTAATTTTTTTAAATTTAAATTATTTATATATATATATATAAATAGAATTAATATATATATGTGTAAAAAATACGTGATTTATAATAAGTAAAATATTATACATATATATAATATTATATAAATATTATATAAATAATAAATACTCACCGCAGAGTTGCTCCACCGGCGCCTGATGCCTCCCAGGCCTGCTCCTCCTCTCAGGTCAAGTTGATTAGGATTATTCGATAATTGTTAGTCTGTTGATTTAAACGCGCGATACTATATACGACATTCCCGCACTTAAACGCGCGAACTTTGCACGACACTTCCGAACTTGAACGTGCGACACTTTGCACGTTATACTCCTGGACTTAAACGCGCCATTCGATTGTGTTTTCTTGTGCAGTCTCTATTAATTCGCACAATTTTATGGCGGTATCAAGCACACTGTGTGTGCTTTATTAGCAATTACTGCTATTTACTAATTAATATTCTAAATAATAGTATTTTATATAGGATCGAAAATATATATATCCCGCTTTTAATGAAAATTATTAATATTAATATTAATGTTAATTAATATTATATGAGAACAATTTTGTTCTTTACTATGGATCGACAAAAATTTAATAATCAATTTTAATCTGTTCGCGGTTTGCAATTAACACAACTTGTGTTTATTTTGTAATTACGCGACAGTGCATAACTAATGAATAACAAAAATTAAAAATAAAATAAAGTAACATGTATGTATAATTCATATTAAAAATTTCAAATTATTATCGCGTAAATTTTTCTACAAATTTTGTCACTATTATTTTTTTGTTTAATTTTGAGATAAAATATATCCGCAAAATTTGAGAGTCTATTTTAAATATAACTTTGTTTTAACTACGTAAATTCAAATTTAATCAACATAAATGAATGGATTACAAAATATTATATGGATTATAAAATATTATATAACATAAAATCTATACACTATAATAATAAATAATTATAATTATAATTATTTTATCAATTTACAATTTATCATACATATAATAATAATATAATTGTTAGTGTTTTTTTTTAATGAATTAGATTAAATATTATGTGTACTATAAAAAAAAAGATTCTTCTTTTTTTTTACTGTAATATTGATAATATCTTTATCATAATCTTAATTTTGGTAATCCATTCATTTTAAGGTAGCGGAACTATCTACATTCTACAAAATCTACTATCTAGATCTACACAATCTATAATCTCTACAAAACCGCTACCTTAATAAAATAAAATGAATTTTCACTCATCAGTCGATGCGCAAACAGCGAAATGAACTGCGTTGATCTGCAGCTACATTGATCTGTAACATATAAATAAAATTCAAATTATAGCAACGCATAAAATAATTAATATATTAAAAAATTATTACTGTACGCACTGGATTTTATTTTCCATGCGTACAATAAACGCATTGGATTTTATTTTCCATGCGTATAATAAACGGAAAAATTATAAAATAATTATATAAATTTTTATTTAATAATAATGAGCTAGTAAACCACTAATAATAAACATTCACCTTATGGTTATTCCGTCGATGTCCGCAATGTCTCAAATATCCAATCTTCATAAATCGTCAATTACGTTAATCTGTAACATACAAATAATATTGAAATAACAGCGTTAAAAATAATTAATATTTTAGAACATTACTGTACACATTGGATTTTATTTTCCGTACAGTATCAAACAGAAATATAGTTAAATGATTTTATAAATCTTTATTTAATACAATTAATTTTTAATAATGTACATTGGGTTCTAAACTTTGGAAAAATTAATTATTGCTTTAAATCACTGAAACTAATTAAAAAATGAAAAAGCGGGCTTCAAAACATGGGAATACATCCTTGAAATAGTCCTCAGATTGATAATAAAAAATATTGAAATATGATGTATCTTAACACCTAACGTATATGATTCGTACATGGGTCCTAAAATTTGGAAAAATAAAAATTCGGCGAATTAAAATTATGTATATATGTATAATAGAATTTCGGGAATTTGAGTTATATATGTATATAATTAAAATTCGACGAATTAAAATAATTATGTACACTCGCGGAGTAAAAGTTTGTTTAGCGCGTGCAAAGCGCTCGTTTATGTTATCTAGTTAATCTAGTATAATCAAAACATATGTATATATATATATATATATATATATGTGTATATATATAATGATATATATATATATATATATATATATATATATATAAAGTTATCATTAAAGATATATATTGACTACTTTAAAAGCTAATAAAGCTGCAATATGTCTCATCAACACATGCGTTAATAATTTTTGGAAAAACAGATAACGTTATCAATTTATTAAACAAATTCTGTTGAATTTACATGTTATATATAACTTTAACGGTGATTATGTTATTTTTAACGATTATTTGCATAGAGGTGTCAAAAATATTTGGCATTGATTATTGTATAAAAGCCTCCGTCATCAAAGTGAAATTCTCTGCGTATTGTGTACATTATGATTTTTCATCATATAATTATAATTACAATTACTTTTTAAAGCGCCACATCACAGTCCGGCATTGGTCTCCCTCCCTTCATCTGACGTAGCATACGTTTTTCCCGGGATTCTTTGTGACGTGAATCGGCGCAGAGGCTGATTGTGTGAGAGAGAGAGAATAAGTTACTTATATCTCCTTCTCATTATACGCAGTCGTCCTTGTTGCCTCGTCGACCTTCTACTAGTTTTATCTTCACTACGAATCGTCAGGTCGGCACCAGTTGCCTCGTATTATTGTAGCATTCAGTTTCGGCACTTCTTCGATATCCTACGTCATACAAATAGAAATTTGTAATTAGTAATACGGAATTCGGTGGAAAACTTGGAGGTAAGTATAGAGTGCTGATGAATAAGATTCACGTGACATATTGTTTATTGACGTCTTTTGTAACGAGAGTATACGACATATTTTCTGTATATTGGGCGTAACCGATCATCCATTCTAATTTTCTCCTCGAGGTGCATCAATTCGTGACATATGTGATAGACACGTGGCAGCTTATGTGAATAAATAATGATTGCAATATACTTTAAAATACATCGCGATAATTTCATTGTTCCATTCATATAGTATGCTTTCTGTATATTATATTCTAAAATATGCATTGGTCTGTTGCTAAATTGCATATGTCATGGTGTTAATAGATTACTATAAAACAGGTTCTATGAGGCAATGTATAGCTGGAGAAAGTTTGTAATTTTGTGTTTTTTATGTGTAGGTTCTTCAATCACAGCAGTTTAAATCTTAAACAGGCAAAATGAGTTATGGTTACCAAGTGAGTATATTTAACTTATTATTCAAATTAAAAAGTTTATTTTTAAATTGTATTAATTTTATCTTAAAAGAAAAAGAAATATTTACTACGTATTACACACAATTATAACCAATTTTCTATTATTAAAAAGAAATAAACGTTTTAATTGAAGAAAGTAGATAAATATTGAAAAGCTTGTATATAAAAGTGATAAATTTGTTTCTTTATCTATACCTTAATATATCGAAGGGACCACCTGTTCAATTACCGGGACGAACCCATCCACCAACATCATTTGGGACTCTGTCTGGTGCACCTTCTGCCCCTGATGCTCTGTCTTATCCTCCAAGTTTGGGCTTCTCAAATGCACCACCGACATCTTTTGGCATGCCTCAACCATATTCTCAGACAGCTCCTGGTAGCACCGGGATAGCTCCTTATCCTGCACAGCAAATGCCATATCCTCCTCAATCTGTGCCCACACCTTATTATTCATCTAATTCAAATGCTAGTCATCCTATACCACAGCAACCTAATCCTTATCCACAGCAACCTAATCCTTATCCACAACAGCCTAATCCTTATCCACAGCAGCCTAATTCTTATCCACAGCAGCCTAATTCTTATCCACAGCAGCCTAATTCTTATCCACAGCAGTCTAATCCTTATCCACAGCAGCCTAATCCTTATCCACAGCAGCCTAAGCCTTATCTACAGCAGTCTAATCCTCATCCACAGCAGCCTAATCCTTATTCACAGCAGCAAAATTACAATACGTATCCTAATCTTAAAAAAGCACCAGATGCTAAAGAATATTTTAGCAATATGGTTCCTTTCTCTTATTCTGAACCTAATGCAACTAATTCAATCCCATATCAAGGCGGAAGCTATCCCAGGGGGCAGGGGGTAAGCTATCCTTATGCTGTTAATCCATCTACTGCTGCACATGGTGCTACCCCAGCCCCCCGGATAGAGCGATTTACGCCTAAGGTGATTTTAACAATAGCTTAAGATTTTTGAGAAAGTTATAAGTGTGATATTTAACATTGTTTTGTCCAAATGTTATTAGTGTTGTCAAAAAAGCGCTTGAATTTTGTAAATTATTCTAAATTTGTTAAATTTTGTTCATGATTTTTGTTACAGACATCTCCCACTGTTATACCTTATGCTAGCTTTGATGCTAGAGCTGACGCAGAAGCTTTAAGAAAAGCTATGAAGGGATTTGGCACAGATGAAAAAGGTATTATTCAAGTTCTTGCCAATCGTAATAACTTGCAACGCCAAGAAATTGCATCTCAATTTAAAACTCTTTATGGCAAGGTAAATAATTGGAAAAATTGTTCTGCAAAATTGAAGCATAATACTATATAATACTATTATTACATTTTTATTAATAGGATCTAATAAAGGATTTAAAATCTGAGCTATCAGGAAACTTTGAGAAACTTGTTCTCGCTCTAATGACACCACTACCTCAATATTATGCAAAAGAACTCCATGATGCAATGTCTGGTCTTGGTACTGACGAGGCAGTACTCATTGAAGTATTGTGTACTATGTCTAATCATGAAATTTCCATCATTAAACAAGCGTACGAAGCAAGTAAGTTAATGAAAAAGATATGAAAATTATAAAATAATAATTAATTTGTGTTTATTTATTGCATTATTTAATAATTATAGTGTATGGAAGAACATTGGAGGATGATTTGATTTCTGATACATCTGGAAATTTTAAACGTTTGATGGTATCATTGTGTTGTGCCAATAGAGATGAATCAAATAATATAAATCATGCTGCTGCAATGGAAGATGCTAAACAACTTTTACAAGCTGGTAATTAATGCAGGATATTTAAGTATATCCGCTGATATTCTATTTTTTTATTTTAATGTTGCATAAAAAAATATATAATTAATATTACAGGGGAGTTGCGTTTTGGTACGGATGAATCTACTTTTAACGCGATTCTCGTCCAAAGGAATATGCCACAATTGCGACAGGTATTTATAGAATATCATAACATAACAGGCCATGATATCGAGACTGCGATTGAAAATGAATTTTCTGGCGATATTAAGAAGGGTCTCCTTGCAATTGGTTAGTGTATATTATGAATTATGAATATAATATATAAGAAAATTAATATTTCCTGAACTAATTAAAATAAATATTATTTAAACAGTGAAATGCGTCAAAAATAGAGCCAGTTTCTTCGCTGAACAATTGTACAAAAGCATGAAAGGCCTTGGTACAGACGATAGCCGTCTTATACGTCTAGTTGTAACGCGCTGTGAAATAGATATGGGTGAAATAAAAAATGTGTTCGTCCAAGAACATGGGGAATCATTGGAAGATTTTATATCTGTGAGTTATGTTAAAATATCACAATATTATATATTAATACATTTATATTTGAGATCTAATTTTGCTTTTATGGTTTTTTCAGGGTGACTGTTCAGGACATTACAAAAAATGCTTATTAGCATTAATATCATAAAATATTTTCCATCACATGAACAAGTTTCATTTATGAAACTTGTTTCATTGCATTTGTCGTCCATCATTTTACAATTACGTATAGTATATTATATTATATTTTCTTTTCTTTTTTTTCGATTTTAACAAATCTAACAGTAATATAGTTTATTTGTATTTTAAAGAAAGTATTAACTCATTTTTATACAGAAATTATATTTTTATGAAGAAATTTTGCGTTATATATATCACATGGCATAGGTATTTTTAGTTTAATAATTTTCTATAAAATAATTTACATTATAAACGTTCCTATGTATTATAAATGTCTTATATGAAATAGTAACAAAGTAATATGACAAAGTACTTAACAGAATCATACTATTGCATATGTTTGATGATATAATTCTCAATATATGTATATTGAGAATATTTCTCATAAGAATTTATACGTTCTTTGTCATTATGTTCTGTGGCATTATAATCAAAATATTTTACAGATCTTAAAATAGCCTATAATACGCGATAATTCTAAACAAAGAAATGATATATGAATATTTTTTCTAACATATATGATATATTGCATACAATTACATATATAAATATATTTTATTTTAAAGTTTATTTGTCAGAAAAATATAACTTTTATATATTTTATACTATATTATATAAAATTCTATTATATATTAACAAAATTGAAAAAAAAAACTATAAAATAATATTCTATATAAAAAATGTTTATTCAAATTGTTATATGCATATATATATTGTCCATTTTTGCTATTATTGTATTTACTCTGTCTATATAAATAAAAATTTTAACTGGTATATAAGCAAAATTAAATCTCACTATCAAAAATCCGTAATCCTATCAAAAATGTATGTGGAGTTTATCATGATAAACTACACGCATACATATGTATATATATATATATATGTGTGTGTAAGTATATTTAAGTCACGTTATGTATGTGTGTATGTACACATATATTTTTACAGTGAATTTTATATTTAAAAAAAAAAAAAAAAAAAAAAAAACGTAATTAAATTGATAAAATAATATGAAAATAAATATACGTACTTGACAATTCTCATTAAAATTTTACTTCTTAATATATTGTGTTTTCCTTCGAAAGAGAATCATTTGAAATGTAAGGAGACGATTGCACGATCCATATTCCTGAAACACAGAAGCAAATATGTCGATATCACAAAGGATAATGTTGACGCGTAATAATAAATGTACACAATACTCACATTTTGTTCAAGTACTTAATAAGATATTCTCGATAATTTTTCGAAACGAGGAAATTAATTTTAACACAATAATTGTGAGAATTGTGTGGAGCACGATTTGACTCTGCACTCTGCGAATCCGTTATGTTTTACGATCGACCGCGATTCGATATTGCGATTCTCGAAGTATCGAAGTATCGCGGTATCGCAATGGCGGCAATTTCGAAACATTGAAATATAATTGCGATAATTTAATGTTAATGCATTGTTTTGGTTACATTTTTGCCTAATGAAATATACTTTCACATATACAATAATACATTTTTTCTTTTCCCTCGATCTTTTTCAAATTTTAATCGCTATAACAAATATATATGCGGAGATGGAATTAAGGGATATATTATATTTTAATATTTACATTTTATTATAGGTTATGATGTGACTAAATTTGATACCGTTTAACGCGTATCTTATGCGTGGTTCCCTTTATATTTTCCCCAAATTTGCTTAATTACGTTAATTATCAAAGTTTTCATCAGTTATTCCTCAAAGTTGAGACTCGTTCTAAATGTTCTTAAATTAATAAATCATTCACACATGTATTTGCCATCATATATCAGTCTTGCGATAACACAAGCTTGATAAACTGATAAAATTAATTTCCAAGCATCATATCTCTCAATTAAGTTAAATCTCGTCGAGTTAATTAGTAGCACTCACGAGATTCGAATTTCATTCGCAAAATGAGCGTCGATTCTGAGTGTACAATTTTAGTTACCGGTTTTGGCCCCTTTGGCCAACATGTGGTGAATGCCAGTTGGGAAGCGGTGAAGCAATTGCAAAAACTATGGATAGATTCTAAAGAGTATTCTGACGTAAAATTAATTATCAAAAATATTCCAGTATCATACAGTGATGTATCCATTCAGATTCCTCAACTTTGGAAGAAATACAATCCTACAGTAAGCAGTGTATTTTATATATGATTCTTCTGATATTTATATGAATTATAATTTTATATTTCTCTCAATTTTCATCGTTCCAGATTGTCCTACATGTAGGTGTATCACACAAAGCTGAAGCTTTAATGATTGAATGTCAGGCTTGCAGCAATGGTTATAATAGATCTGACATAAACAAAATGTGTCCTGATGAAACAAACATTGAGTGTAATGTCTTGGAAACTCGTATAGATACCAAAGAACTTTGCAGTCATGTGAATAAAAATTATAAGAAACATAAATGTAGAGCTTGCCTCTCAGATAATGCTGGCAGATATCTGTGCGAATATATATTTTATCAATCTCTCGCTATTGAATCGTCAAAGACACTATTTGTACATGTTCCAGATTTTGACAAGTATTCCAGTATACAAACTGCTAAAGGCTTATATGATATTTTATGTTATTTAATAAGAAATTGAAAATATAGCTAATAATCTTATTGTTAAGTATTTTTAATGTCAATAATTATTATGTGTAACAAAACTAAAATTTTATAAAAACATACTTGTGACTTATATATTTTCTTATATATGTATGATATAGATCAAATGAAAAAAAACTAACAGAAGTAAAATAAAAATGTGACAATATGTTATATATTATATAGGGAATGATTTAAAATTAAAATAAATAAAAATTTTATTTTTTTGTTATATAAATGTGTCTAATGTGTTCGAATTAAATATAATAACACACCAGTTGTATATTTCAACTCATGATCCAGATTGAAATTTTGTCCGTGCAGGTGGAATATTATATCTGAGTTCAAGGAATTCTGGTTTTCTGATCATTAATGCAACATGTCCCATTTGAATTGTACAATCTGGATTCAGATTTGGCGGTAACAATGTGCATTCTCGCTCTAAAATACAAGCTAATCCTTCTAATAATTCAATAAAACCTATTGATGCTGCTGCACGCCGTAATCTGTTTACCTCCTGTGTGATCATATAAATAATTATTTCAAAATCATACAAAATATCATCTTTATAATTTAGTATTTACCTTATAAAAATTTTGTGTCTTCTCTGGTAATTTTCTCGCGTGTCTTAATATTTTCTGAATATCAGATTGTAAGCCGACCTGGCGTATCCACGAAGGAGCATTTTGTGTATAACTTCTTTTTTCAGCTGGTCTCACTGGAAAACTGACTGGAGAATCTTTAGCTGTATCTAATGGGCCTAAATTGTTGAAATTACCTAACCATGGTACAACATCGGATCCTGGTTCTAATACTGTTAACATTAAGTTAGACTTCTTCTTAGTGTCTGCCCAAGAATATATAAATCCATACCATTCATTGTTCAATAAACAGAGGGCGGCCATATTCTCTACCTACAATATATATTAATTTTATTAGTTTACAACTGCAATACAAAAAATCATTGTAATAAAGTAATAAAGATTTATTACCTTCAATGCTCCATGAAGCAATACACAAAAAGATGGCATTTTTCCTTCGTCTCCATTTTCATCAGTATCTGAATCTTCTTCTAACGATATACCTTGCATATTTGAAGTTTTTTCTGTTGCCAATGGTAATACCAAATGTCTAGAAATAGAACTTGGACTACCGACATCCCCTACAGATATAAAGCCACATATTTCTATAGTTTTTGATATTACTAGACCAGGAACTAATTCAAAATCTGTCTTCTTTGTATAAGGCTAAAACATGTATAACAATGATTATATAATTGTTCATGATGAATTGTTTATAATATGATAATTTATATACTTTCTTATGTGTAATACTTGTTATTACCATAGGAGCTGGTGATAATAAGATACGAGAGCCTAAATGGCCATACTTTAAATATCCTTGAAAGGAAACATAATTTGCTTCAGCCAGTTTCTGGAAACAAGCAGCAACAGAATATTTACTAAGTGGTGATTCTGGAACCAGAACAATACTGTCACCACCAGCTAAATCAACTAAACGTTGATAGAGAGGTAAACCAGCTTGTAAACTAGGATCTAAAAATATAGAATGAGTAAATAACTGAGATATAATCGAGTAATATCTTCAAATATGTAAAATATATAAAAAAATACATATGTCAACTTTTTACCTACCCTGTTGCGATCCAATGCACACTATACTTAATTTTCCTGGATATGGAAAAGGTAATGGAAAGGGATTCATATCTCGTGTAACATTTAAAGTATTCAAAGAGTCGCCCAGGGACATTAGTCCTATGCCAGGATTGCCATCTGTAATTAGAATCACTTGGCAAGCAGTAGCATTGCCCCATTCTGCCATAATTACATTGTTGACACCATGCAGCGCACCTTCGATACATGTCTTGTCCCATTCCTCGATAGTTTGTAGCTTTGAACGTATGCTGTCATAGTCACGTGTAAAAGGACAAACCACTTCATACAATGATGAAAATACAATCTGAAAGTTGTAATGCATTTACAAATATATTAATATGCTTTCTTGCACCTGAAAAAATTTCATCTCAATATATTATATCATTCTGTTTTTACCAATGACACAAATTCCAGCTTCGAATTAACTTGCAAGTAATGCAACAAAGCGTTTATACCATGCACCGCTAAATGGTGTCGAGTCAATGGCTCATTTTGCAAATTATCATTCGTCCCGTTTGTTAATACAGGTCTTCTCATCGACAAGGACACGTCTAATGCTATAACTGTAGGCATCTTGACCGAGCAAAGCTTCACTAAGATTGATTAAATACCAAATACACTTGTCAAAAATTTCATTATATTGTATTATAGATTTATTTGGAACAAATATATAGCTTTTAATATATTCTCATAAATTCTTCTGTAAGCTTCTTCAATGTATTTCATAAACAGCATAGGTTATGTACAGATTCACGATATGTGTTAAAGTTTGCTGTATGTTAATTAATTAATTTGTTCTCTCTGTAAAGAACAAACTTTACTTGTCTCGTGATAAATAATTAGCGATTTTGTGCATTGCTTCTATGTAATATTAATATATTTCTCAACGTTGTCACTTAACCGGCATATTTGTCTACATATGTAGTGTGTATACTACACAGATGTAAGAAATATGCCTGCGCCTGCATCCTGCATCTCTGCACATTTACATTTTTACATATGTACATCATTAATCAAATATTTATTACACAATCCCTGGTAGCATATTTTATTTTATATGATCTATATGACACATGTTATATGATAATTTTATTTTTTAACAATATTATTATAATTTTATCTATATTGATAAATATTTAGTAGTATAAGAACATTTCATTATGTGTGTGATCTTTGTATTTATTCATATTTTAATGTTATATGAAATTAAATCTGTTAAAAAAAATACTTTGCTCTTATTCCTTTTCTTTACATTGTTTGTGAATAGCAATAACTATACAATAAAATAAAAAAATATACAAATAATAAATTGATAACATTTTCTAGAAATAATTATCTTTTTTATACATAATAAATTAATCTTTTTAAATTATATATAATTACAAGCATATATTTATTAACTGACTTCTATTACACTTTGAATTTATATAGAACAGATCACATTTTTTATGTATATTTTTACAAAACCTATAAATTTTACATTTTTCTTTCTTTCTTCCTTTTTTAAAAAAAACTTACAGAAATTGTGAGAACAATGTTACTCTATTTTGTATAATTATATTATGGCAAAATAAATATAAATTTTATTTTTATACAAATATATCATATTAACTTTTATCATTTACAATCAATAGATGTAACATATTTCTGTACTTTATAAGACACTATCTTATATAAGAATTGCAATAAATTATAATAAAATTAAAAGTAAACTTTCTTTATTAATTAACAACATCCATAAACAATTTAAATGTACAAAGAACCATCAGCAGGACCTAAATATCTCATAGAAATTAATATTACATCGATTAAGGTCCATACACCTAGTCCACCAAAGCTGAAAAGCTTGCCAATGCCTTCTTGCCAGTGTCCCAAATAAAATCTGCGACATTTAATAAATATTTTATTAATAAATTATATTTAATCAATTATCTATATTTTAGATAATACTCTTTTGCAAGATTAATATACCTATCAGCACCAAATCCTCCAAGAGTAATACTCAATATCAGAGCTGTAGACCATCGATATCCAACTGTCCAGTTGCAAGGCAAGTTTTTCATAAACTTTCGTCTGCCCAGACATAGTATGTCATTATTTACTGTACAATTTGTTCTAAAACAAAAATGTTATCTGTTAGTATTATTGTAATCAATATATGAATAATGAAACTGATTAGTACAAACCTATAATACTGCTGTGGAGATGCTACTGAACTGCAAGAATTTTTTTGATGGCACTGATGTTCCCAGTGATCAGTTTGATAACAATAACGACATATGTATGTCTTTTCAAAAGACCTACGGCCCTATTAAGAAATAAAGCATTTAATTATAATATATAAACCAGTTATATATATATATATATATATATATATATATATATATATATTATATGATTTTAAACTGATATACTAATAACAAATTTTACTTACTATGCAATCAACATGTTCCATAACAGAACATTGTACAAAATAGATAGCACCATACACACAACTGTAATTTAAATTGCACTTCAGACATTCTCCGCTCAATTCAGTACAAGATATTCCACTTGGACCACACATACCAGTAATTTCCTCCTGCAATTTAACAATCCGATTCATATTTGTCACTGTACAAAATTATTCAATTGAAATTATATATAAAAACTCACCTTTTTACTGCTGTAAGCTGGTGTAGTATTTACATTAGCTTCTTTTGCAGCATAGGTGCTCAGGGTGTCTGCAACAATTAACATGGCAAATATTAATACATGTATGAAAAAGTATCATATATTTCAGTGCACTAATATATTAATATATTCGCTATATCTCTGATAACAATTTTTGCATTTATACCACCTAAATTTTATTCAAATTCACATAAATTGTCATTTTATATCAATGACTGACAGGTATCACTCACCATGACCCGAGTGCGTGTTTTCGGCGGAGGTTGATAGAAGCGTTATAAAGAGGAAAATCACGTTCCTCGAATTGATCCGGACGACGTTCATCCCTGCGCGAGGATTCGCTTCACCAGGTACTAGTATTACTCTTCGTCGAAAACTCGCCGCGTATGCATCTCAATTCCCGAGTTTATTCGTATACATAAATACACGAAATCAAGAGATGCGATAGCACCGAGCATACGTACACTTGGCGTCATCAGCTGTCATCGACGACATTTGGCAGGACGAGAATATTTCGAAGTCATCTCTCTCATCGCGACGGAATACAATTGCCTTACTTTTTACTATTTTTCGTGTTATGCTCCGCATAGGATTATCTATGAACGCTGATGTAAAGTAAATCATACGTATACGTAAGTATGAACGTGTCCTAATGGGAGGAACAACATGGTGCAACCAATTAGATTCGTTATCTCGTTCATTCTATGTACATGTATTTGACTTTATTATTTTTGTCCGAGATTTTTCGTATAAAGTCTTCAAATTTTTTTAATCACAGTGTGGTACAGTAATATTAATAATGCCGAATGTATAAAGAAATCTATATATATATATGTATATAACAAACATTATGATGGAATAAACATCGACATATTTTTACTTTGATCTATCACGACGGAATTTACTCGTGAATTTACGAATAATCATTGTTCTAAAAAGTTACGTAAAAAAAAGAAAAAATAAATAAAACGGGACAAGAAAATGAAAAGTAAATAGGCGAGTGAATAAGAGATGAGAAAGAAAAAAAAAATAACCGATAGAGTGAAGTTTCGCGTGCATGCTCGTTTCCGACAATCAGCTGACTTCCGGTACTAATACAAGACATTAGAATGTTAGCAAGGTGTTTCGATAGCTTTGTTTGACGGGAAGTGTTTTTTTTTTCTCGGAAAAGAGAAATATATCACTCTTTTGCGAAATTCGCGCAAGTGATGCGCTTTTTCCCTCTGTTTAGCCTAGTTACGGCCGGAAGAAAGTGATGTAAATCTCCGCCTAACCACGCAGCTGAGGCGTATTTTTTTCCCAAGCTTCGCAATTTCGAAAAAAACATCGCAGAGTTTCTGTCGTCACTGTTACTCGATTTTTAGCGGGTAATTTTGTATCGCGCCACATGGTAAGCGCGATTTTACGACCACTAACATATAATCGATAAGAAAAATAATAGATTTCCTTCGTCGGGACAAAAAAATACTTTTTGACAATATCCTCACGATTGTGTTTTTGTTTGTAGGATGCTGTGTAATGCAATTGCCGCTAGTCTCATCGTCGAGAATAATATGAATTCAGAGGAGAACGATGGAAATAATCAGGGTAAAGCAGAGGTCAAAGTGGATGGAGTCAGTTTAAAGAATGATAATCAATCAGTGGACCAGGGTGCTATGATGTCTAAAGTACAGCTGGAGAATAGAACTGCTGTAGAAGAGTTAAGGTTAAATAATAACAGCAATGACATCAAGCTTGTATTACCATCTGTCAAAACATCCGTCATGTTTTCCAATGGAACAAAGTCTGTGCAAGCTCCTATGTCTGATTGTGCCAATTCCTTGGAACAGAATGTTTCTCAAGACATGTCAAATGTGAACGTATCTTCTATGTTTACGAGCACCACCAACATCAAGCCTCAAACTACAAACACCAATGCTGTCAATTGTCAATTGAAGCTTAAGACTGTCACGAATGCAAGCGCATTGAATTTGCCTAAGTCTCAAATGCATTTGAATCTATCTTCCACTCAAATGAATACACATGTTAATCATAATTTGGCATCGACTGTTCTTAATTCTACTGCAACCACCAGTGCTATGTTATATTCAAGTGTACCTATGTTAAATGCACCATTAATGCCTCCTAATTTATCAACGAGTAAACCAAATGATGACATAGACATGAAAAACAATGTGGATTATGTATCTGCCATAGAGAAATGTCCTTCTAAAGTTTCTTGCAGTTCAGACTCTAGTCCAGAGGCTGACTGTTCTTGGACATCAAAGTCCTATGGATCTAAACGTATATTGAATAATATAGGTGGTAGTATAGGTTCAACGAGTCAAGGAACTTGTTGTTTTTTAAGACCTAATATCAATGGCAGCAGAGAAGTTGCTGGACCCAGTGGAATACAGAGAGTAAGCTTTTATCGTGGATTGTATAATCAAGGTTTATATTGTATGCCTAGAATGAAAATTTTTTTATATTTTTAGGCTTCACAGAGAGAACAGATGGAACGAATGGATTCTAGTTCTGGAAACGAGGGGGACATGTCTGATGGAGAAGACTATTGTATTTATACTTATAAGGGGAATGACGATGTAATCCATTTAAATCAACAGGAAGAATTACATCAGGGTCATGTAGAAAATCACGAAGGAGAGGGACAGAATCACAGTGGTAGATCGAGTCCGGAGATGGATTTTCTGGAAATGGATTTTGATCCTGGACCTTCTTGTGAACAGGTAAGTTATTCGCTATAGTATAAGATTTAGTCAGAATAACATTTCTTCCTTTTTTACAGGATACTGGAGATAGCGATTTGGCCTCTATAAATGAAGACATACAGAACATAGCATTAGATAATATAGAATCAGATCCTATATTAAACGATCTAAGCAGTGGAAAAGTTGTGTCTAGACAAAGCTTGCTGTCTATGCCACAAACTTCGAAACAAAGTACACAAAATGTTAATCATACGAATTTTCAACAATGTGCAAGTAATCAATCCATAATAGAACAGAGTGCGAAACCAACTTATTCCGCTCCATGGATGCCTAGTACTAGTTCTGGAACTGGTATGATTTCATGATTATTATTTTATTCTCAAATCTATATTATAATTGTATTATACATTTCACACATATATTTAATTTACAGGAAGATGGGATAGTGCGTCACTCTATCGTAATACGGGTTGTCCATTACGCGAATCTTATGGTTATCATAACACGAGTGGTGACCTTATATCACCTGGTGATAATAGAGATTCGGATTCTGAATTATG
The DNA here is from genome assembly GCF_048542155.1 of Nylanderia fulva. NCBI lineage: Eukaryota > Metazoa > Arthropoda > Insecta > Hymenoptera > Formicidae > Nylanderia > Nylanderia fulva. The sequence goes on from NW_028189622.1 coordinate 1,154,737, forward strand.
GGTCGAGCCTTCGTCAACGTCTGTTCCGGACAATTCCACTTTGAACGCCAGAAAAGTTAATCTTAGTTCTACACTTTACCATAGAATGATGGCTAAGAAACTAATGCTCAATAAACAAGCTGCATTTAATCAAAGTGGCGATTCCAATCTGGTAAATATTTATATATTATAAAAAAATAAATTTTATGATTAAATCAAACAATACATGTTAAATTTTAAACAATGATTAAATATAGGAAAACGAACTGTGTAATGAACGATTGGATGGACTACCACCAGTTGAAAAAGTAATGTTGTGGAGTGAACAAGAAGCTACAATGAAACAAGTAACACAAATTGGTACCTCTGCCTGTGGTGCTACATCTGCAATTAATGCTTTGGTACATATCGATGCAGATATATGCAGAAATTATATAAACCATGTAAATTTCTATACAATAATTCGATCACATTTGTTCACGCGTGTATCATCTGTTTTTAGCTGGCCTTAAATGCATCATTTTCCTTGGAAGTATTAGTAAAAGGTGTAAATACAAGGTTGAGAGAATTGGGTGTGCCGTTACCGAGATACCTCGTCAGTCGATCGGTAGCGGGAGCAACTCATAAAGATATAGCACGAGGAATATCCTTGTCCACAAATGGCGCAGCTGTAACAAAGTTCTTTGCATTTTATCCAGAGAGAAAGGTGTCATTATCTCATTGGTTACATTATTGGATTTCCAGGGGTAAGACATTAGAAATATTAAAAAGGAAAACAGATTAAATATATTACTTTTAAAGAAATAAAGAATTCAATTTTAGTAGTATCAAAAAAACCTCAAGATACAAATATTTTGTTTCCACATTTTCAGGTGCTGCACCAATTGCAACGTTGAATTTACAACATTGTGGAGAAGGTTGCGACATACCAGATGCATGGCATCATCAAATGATTTTTGGTGTAGGACCAGCTGGCATATATTTAACAAATCCTCTTGAATGTTTACCTGAACAGGTTCGTTTACTCGACTGATTAATACAAATAAATATTTATTGCACGTTTAAGTTATTGTTTAGCCGCGGTATTGATTCGATCAGAATCTTATTTTTTTAACATGATTTTAGCTCGTGTGGCATCAATTAGTTAGCCCTAGTATTCTGTTAATACGAAAAACAGATGTTCTAGCACATTGGAACGCAAATACAGATCTAACGTCACTTGCGACAATGGATCAGAAATGGCGAAAACTTAATGTGCTTGGTATGTTATATGCATTTTTTTATATATACTGCTTCTATATTCATAATCGCAATAATTTTAATGACATTTTTGGCAACAGGGCAAGTTGTAAATATGGTGCGTGAATCGATGAGTCGAAGACAACAACCTAATAACACGACTACCGGAATGACTCACATTCGCATTCCGGCGTCTTATCAAGCAGGCATTACGTTGGTCATGTGTGCAGATTCCGCCGCAGCCACCGAGTTATTACATGCAGAACAACTACCATTACTCTAGTCCTATTGATCAAAATTAATAAAACGGACTGGCCCACTTGATTTATAATACATTTTATTAGCAGGCTAATACAATGCCCTTATTAATAGATCGTTTATGTACTATGTAAAAACCAACAGGATAGAAATAATTTACATTTTTGACACAGAACGCGTTTGTATTCAAAGAGAATATTATCGATTAAAATATATTTCAATATAATATTTCTGTTTATATGCAGTTATATTAATTAATATTATATATATTATATATATAATATAATACATATATAATATATATATATATATATATATATATATATATATATATATATATATATATATAGCTACAGGGATGAATTTTTTATGTATGATACTTCATGTAGTTGCAAGCAGGTTTACATTGGTAGTGTTTAGATTATATATATTATTTCTAGAAAAAAACGATATAAGTAATTTGATTTTTCTGTGCTCGCGTTTTACTCTTTTTTTTTACTCTTTTTCTTTTAATAAAAATGTACATATAGACAATAATGACTAGTAATGAACAGTGCAAGTTCGTAACAAAATGTCTTGGTAATAATGTAACAAAAAAAACCGCTATATTTCGTATATATAAATTTTAATATAGAGAACATTTTATTACACTTATCTTTCTATGTCAGAATCGCGGAAAAGTGCTCGTCTTGGATATGTTGACGAAAGGATAATTTTGTGCAAACGTGTAAGCCATAAATATCGAGCTTTATGTACATGTACACAATGTATAATCCAGTATCATGTCCCAATGCATATTTTTATTGACATTCTTATTTTTTTTTAAAAGTCCGACATACTAAAATGATAAAAATTTTGAGAAAAAATACTTTTATAATTGTATATTATTGATATCTAGTTTTAGAGAATTTCTTACCTTTCTATAAAAGGTGCACGCATACTTGTTGTAATTGGAGTTGGATTAGCTTCATTAAGTTTAAAAACGCTCTCTATACGAGCGATTTCTGTTGAAGTGGTATCCATACCACAGAAAGCAGCCCAATCATTTACAACCATACCAGCTGCGATTACATTACTTCCTCTATTTACTGTTCCAGTCTAAAATATAATTATTAACTGAAAACAAAGAAAATCACAATTTTTTTGTTTGTCTTACCGCGAGTGGTACTTGTAGAAGAGATGATAATTCATCTTGTTCCTGTATAGACACATTTGGATGAACCAAACCACCTTGATTGGATAAAATGGAGTATGATCCAACAAGAACATTGCTTGCGACAGTTTGCCTAAATACTTCTACATTCAAGGTATCAGCTAAAATCTCTTCAGTTTCCTATACAGTATAAATTGCAAAATTATGCTTATAACATAACATATAAAAAATTTCTAATTATGATAAAAAGTATATCAAAGATTTGCCTTATCCAGATCTGGATGAACTAGGGCAACGTAATCATTGCATGCTATAACATTGCCGAGAGCAGATAGCCTCTCTTCTACTCTTTGTACTTTTACATTATCCGGTAACGAATTTCGAATATGTTGTAATTCTGTATCTGTTGTTGTATTTGGCACTAATAATCCATTTTTATTTCCTATTGTAACAAGTATTTATAAGTAATATATATATATATATGTAAATAGATAATAAGTATATATATATACATATATGTAAGAAAACTTTACATTTTCAAAAAATATTATATTTCTTTTATCTTTTAGCATTGACTTTTTCACAATGCAAGAAAAAACTTTTAATTTTGTAAGGCCATAGTGTTTCAAGAGCTATACAGGAAATTTTTTAAAAATTGAAATTTTTATAGATTTCTAATTCTTCACCATTTAATTTATATCTTAATCTATGTTATATGTAATATTCATTCTAATTAATATTCTGGTATCAATAAAAATTACTTTCTCTATATACTTTAATAGCATTAATATTCTCCACATGTTGATAAAAACTATTGTACTATATTTACCAACACACAATCGGCCTATGATACGACATCCTCCCACTGATATGTGAATAACAGGAATTGTCTCTGCTAATTCTGCTTCAAATACACTGCAATTTTATCAGTTTTATCAATAAATATGAAAAAAACTATATCAACTGTACATACATGTGGTCGAGGTACTGCAAGATTATCAAAAAATGACAGTATGACATTATATCAATGTAATATACACACAATATATTATATTACATTACAATACATTTATAATAAAGTTTAACTTATAATTGCATTCTATTCTGCTTAATAATAAGTAAATTATGTACTATTGTATAATATGTTTTAAGGTTATGTAGCAAAATATTTATACCTTTAATATTAACGAATTCTCTTTGAATACATTTTCTATTCATCGCATTGTCAAATAAAATAAAAATTAAAAAATATATATATAAATGACGATTTCATATAATTGCGTTATGGATGACGTCATTCTTACCTGTAAAAGTTTTCGGAGCCGCCGATCGCTACCAAGCAATAAGAGTTTGTCAATTTTGAGAAAACGCCAATCTCGTTATTATTTTCGAATTGTACACGAACTGCCATGATTGCGATCGCACAGTTATTACATCAGCGTGAGCAACAAGAGTTAAAATCTCGGGGAACGGTTTGTGTTCGGTAAATTTGTAACACGCTAACCTCGAAAATTTTCAAGTGCCGCTACTTTCTGTCGCGGAGCACGAGGGCGCGGAGTGAAGTACGCGCTCGAAACAATCGATTCTCGCGCGAGATACACAATTCGAGAGTATCGAGAATGACGTGGCGCGCGACTATCCGCCATTACGCGATAAGCTATCGATGGGTACAGTGCATCTCCAATTTTACGTAAGTTAAATTTGAAATTTCTTTATGCAAATGTAGAGATAAAGATTGTATTGCGTGAAAAGACTAGATAAGATAAGACTACAAAAGATAAGATTATCGTATTGCATGAAGATATTAACGACAATGCGTCAAATTAATGATGAAATGGTACGTAATAATTGCATTTAATTCTGCAATCGAACGGTCGATATTACGAAAATGGTTATGAAAATAGAGTGGAAAACAGAATAATTTGTAATCTATAGGAATCATTGCAATATATAAGATAAATGAAAGAATTGTTATAATATATATATATATATATATATATATATATATATATATATATATATGCAATAAAGTATACATTATCGATTTTTTGTCAGTTTTGTTCAATCAATTCGGAAGAAAATAAATATATAATTTTCTTAATGTAAAGAAAAGAGATGCATAGATTCATCCTTGATTAATTCAATATCTCTTTAGATCTTATATCTCTTTAGATTTATATTTTAATTCATTTTTAATAAAATATTATTTATAACAAATTTTCTCTTTCTTTAGGATTTCTGTGTTCTTGGAAAAAATGTGATTTTTTTGTGATTTTACCCTGCATATCGTCTCCATTGCGCTGGGATTTTGTCATCGATCTGGCAGAGTCGGATTCTGGAGATCTCCTTTCATCGATCAGGTACATACTTAATAATGCGTGCAACTGGATGGAATAAAACAGCAGAATAAATAAACATACAAGTAAGTGAATAAATCACAAATCTTGCAAATATATTATTATTTCGTAGGAAATAAAATGAATAAAAAACAAAAAATTTTGACGATGTGATCATTTAAAAATTCTTAACGAATCTCGAAATGTTTTTTTCATGTTTCTCTCTCTTCTTTTAATGATCTTTAATCATCGAACCTGTTAAACTATGAAATAGATAAAATATAATGGCTATGACGCGATTTCTCATCTTGAAAAATCAATCTTTCTTATCAATATTCTTTTTAAATTATCAATTATTTCGTAATAATGTTTTACATGTTAACATTTTATTAATTTATCTTATTTATATTAATATATAATTTTAAAAGTATAATTTAATATTACAATTTATTGATTAATATACAATTAAAAGTTATAATGTTGCATAAATTTTTCATAATATAAAGAATTATATAAGTATTTCACATAAATAAAAGTATATTTTTGGAAGAGAAGCATATGTTACTTTAATGTAACATATAATAAATATAATTATCAATTGAAAGAGAAAGACATTTACTTTGTAAAAGCATTATAAAACTAAAACTTTCGGAATATGGTATTTCATCTTGCAACGAGACAATATATAATATCAAAATATTATAATATAAGATGGTTGAAAAGAACGTTATATAACAAAATACAAAAATAAAATTAATTTATGCACCTTTTTGGTGCAATAAATTGATGCACAATGGTTTGTATGATAATATAATTTATATATTTATATATTTGATGAATTTATTCATGTTCAGGTGAGTAATAATAATACACTCGTAATTACTTACTTTTAGTAAAAGGTGTCAGTAAAAATAGTAATTGATGAAAATCATTGTTTTATTAACAATATTATTGTAAGCGTTATAAATATGTAATTTTTATTTTGATTGGTTCTGGAATTGTTTACTTTCGACAAATTTTTATTGGCAGTATATTTTGAGAGTAAGAAATATTTTGTCGTGTCATTTCGATCGACACCGCAGATTTGCGTCGACACGAATAATTGATATAATTATTATATGCATATATGTACGCAGTTTTCTTAGATATATTCCATACTCATAATAATTGAGGATGAATGGAAGGAAAACTACAGTTTTGTATTTGATTTCGTATCGTTTCTCCGGTCGCTCGTTTTTCCACATTTCGCTTTTTCTCGCATTTCTATAATTTCTATATGTATACAAAATAAAGAAATAGTAAAGTCTTCAGTTGTTTGGCTTGAACGTTGTATATTGGCTATATTGCGGCAGCTTCTCACTCTTGTAATAGGGCTTCAACGTCGCTAAACGATCGGGTTTGAGAAACAGCTGCTCCCCCTGCACAATTTCCATCTTAGGATCTTAACGTGTCTCGAGATCTCGCAAATTTCAATCCGCAATAACCTGCTTATAGCTTATGGAACAACTTGAATCTCGGATATTTATTACTAATTATAAATATTTATCTTTCGCAAAAACCCATTTGAAGAATTTATTTTTAAATCGTTCTATAATTCATATCTCTAAAAACGAAGATTATAATCTTCATTTTTAAAATATATGAATTTAAAATATTTTGGAAATAAACTCTTTTCATTTGTATTAATGAAATAATATGAAAATGCATATAGTAATTAGGTAATACATAGATTTCAACATGAATTAATTTTACACCAACTCTGTATGTTTGAGAATAACGAAGTATTAATGTACATATATAATACCTATACACATATGTTATATATGTTTTTAACATATATGTGGAATTATGAAAGGTTAATGCGGATTTGGTACGGATGCATACGGATGAACTAGCTATATCGGACGAATTACTATCATAATGTTCTACAGATTATTACTTGGTAGTCGGGGATAGAAACTAGCATGAGTGCAATCTGTGCAGATCTAGACACGGCCAAAACGTAGCACGTGAAGACGTAAAGTTGTTTTAAGAAGAATCGTTCTACTCTCCTGACATCACGTATGTGCCAAATAGCTATAGTTAGGCTATAGTTATAGGTAGTAAATCCAGTGACAGGCAAAAGATCCAAATTAAAAAGTACATATAAAAAGTACATAAGCACGTATATAAATGCATAATGCAAAAATAAAAACGTATATTTTAAATTACATTTACATAAATACGAGTATAATTAAGATATTTATTTTTATTTGCCTTTCTAATCAATAATTGTTTTAATGACAAATGAATGATGACGATTGCAATTTTATACGCGACAAGTATTTGACGTCAACGTCATATATATTTATAATATTACATAATAAAAATTAATTCTTTTTGTGTAAGAATGCAAGATTATAATCTTTAAAAAAAATTATCGTATTTCAAAATTTCGGGATCAGGGGATATATGATGGACATGATGATAAATGGCAATCACATACGCATATATATGATCACTTTTTAATGATGACAACTTTATACACGAAAGAGAACTCCTCAAAACTACTTTTTTTATACGCCATACAATGAAGTGTCCCACATTATTTAATCCGATTACAAAGTCGGCGGTATTCGCTTCAGGCTTAATTAATGATGGCAACAACCAGGAGATACAATATAGCTAATCTTACCAGAACTATCGAGGTAACGGTAAACAACATGGGTGTGTCGCGTATTTGAGATAGGAATGAAAGTAACCAGTGGGTGTTTTCTCTGTACATATAATCTCGTAAGATGTGCAGGGTACATACAAAATGCAACTCCGACATGCTCACTCGTTGATCGATACACTCTCAAATGATTTGTACAGTTTGGTTCCCCGTTTTTCGAGAGTATTTCTCTCTCTCTCTCTCTCTCGTTCTCCCTCTCCCTCTCGAACGGATAAATTATTCGCGTATACGACTACTATACAAATGCGAATCAAATCACTATCACGGCTGTCGGCTGTTTAAACTAATCTTTGTAACAGCGATGTAAAGGCACACTGTGTATATCGCGATTACGTGTGTAAGGGCGATTACATCGCTGTTAACATCAAACTTTCATTTGGATTGGACGACGATTTGTACGTCAGTGATCTAAACGGATATATGTATGTATATGTGTATGTACATATGCGCTTATATAATATATTTAATGAGATAGCGATATATCGTCGTTAAATCGTAATGAGCACAGTTTCGACTAATTAATATCTATTATACAAACACTCTTCAATATGGTCTCCGATGATTCTTTTACAATGTTTATTAGCATTTCAAATACACGAGGTCCAAAATCAAGTGGAAAGAAAAATGCATTTGTAGTAATGACATTTTTGCTAATCGCGTCTACAACTTTTTCATTTTTTTTTTAATGGGCAGTATTGATTACGGCAGTAATGAGTTTTGCATAATAATTAATTACAACTATTTTCTTACAACTGTTATATGTTTTCGAAACGATTTGATTCTCGATGCGCAATAAACTTTGAACAATCCAATAGAGATTGCGTTTGGTACACATTAAAGCGTATAACGTGTGTATATACGTATGTGTATAGGTGTGTATGTGTCTATACATATATTTGCATGTTGGTCGTGTGTCGGAAACACACAAATACAATATTTTATTCATATATAAAATCTTTAACGTCCTTTCAACAAAAAAAAAATAAAAAAAAAAAAAATAAAGTTACCCGCGCTCCTCGTTTCTTGATTTTTTTTTTTAAATCCGATTTAACATGTTCCGTGTGTTTCTCATTCTGTGGAAGGAATTTTTTCTGCGCCAAGATTGTGCTCACTTTTATTAATTCAATTGATAAATGTATCAGAAAAATGCATTTGCAATATTGTATTTGATATTTACTAATCGCGCCTACAATTTTTTTCTTTTCTCAAAGAGAGGCAGTATTTTTTGGAGGCAGTATATTGGATACGGCAGTAACGAGTTTCGCGTAATAATTAATTACAACTATTGTACGTTTTCGAAACGATTGGATGATCTCGTTGCGCGATCGGTCGTCCGCCGTCGTAAGCGCTGCTACTTAAAGCGTAAATTCGGCGATCTCGGCCGAGTTCAGTCTTACGTTCTTGAATCCCGCAGGACGCGCGGCTGCAGAGAATACGCTCCTTTCTGGATGGAAGCGAAATCAAAACAACACGAGATGAGCTATCCGCGCGAGAAATGAGCCAACTCGGCCGAATCGATAGGAATTCTCTGTTCAAGATTAAGCACTTCAATCTCAAGCAGAACGAATTCCGTTCGATTCGGTTAATTCGGTGATTTTTTTTTTTTTTTACAAAAATAAGATATACGGTACGCTCTCTGTAAAACGGGAAAACCGCGCGTTCAATCGACATAGGATAGGATGGTGGCGGCATTATATCGTCGGCACGGTCTACTTATGTACATCTATCTAAATTAAATTACAAACAAGGACACAGCGGTAATTGGTTGAGGGACACCCAGGAACTAGATGCAACCAAATGCATGCGTAATGCACCCTACCGAGCGCATAAATCACTCAAGCGACTATCGCGATCGGAGAACGTGATACGTTCGATACTTGTGAACAGCGCGTGTCGCTGCATAAGTATTTTAATTTAACGTTGGATCTAAAAACACTTCTCTAATGGTTACAGCGTCGTCCCAATGTCATCGCATAGTTTATACGTATTATATATAATAAACGATCGTATAATAACATCGTAATAAATTTTTTACGCGCGTAAAATCGCGAGCGAGGATGATTTTTTTTTTACGCGCGTCATTTCATCGGCGAAAAAGTACCAACAAATTTTCGGACGATCTATCGATGTAGAATGCGTCTGGTTATACACATTAAAGCGTATATAACGTGTGTTTATATATTTTTTACATTTCCACGTTGGTCGTGTAGATCGGGAGAGAAAACAAATACACAATCCCTTTTATTTATATATAAAACCTTCAAGATCTTTCCGGGAGAAAAGGTGGAAAGTTTGCGCTCCTCGTTCCTTGCCTTTTTTAATCCGATTTAGCGTGTCCCGTTCCTCGTCCTGTAGAAGGAATTTTTCCTGCGCCAAGATTGCTCGCTCATTGATTCAATTAATGGATATATACGAACGTGCGGGGCGCGTCAACGTTTAAATAAATCGTTAATCTGATCTTTTTTTTTCCCTCATTTTACTTGACGAGCCCCCGAAAGCAAATGGTTGAAAAATTAATACGATATATATAGTCACCGACAAACAATCCGATAATTTAATCGACAAAAATAGAATCGATCCGTTGACTACGTTAGGTAAATCGCCGCGCTTAATCCGAACGGTTCGTTTCGCATTCAGGTCAAGTTGCATGCACTTGCAGTTTTGCTTTCGCGAATGCATCGCTTAAATTTAAACGCGTGCTTTGGTCAGGTGGCTATTTTTGAGCGAGTGCAAAGTGAGCAAGCAGTTGAAAAAAATATTGTTGAAAGCGAAATAACTAATAATAACTAGTGACGTGTTGGTCGGTGACACGGCAAAATTGAGAGAGAAACGAACTCTGTGATAGGGTTAATATACATTGTTCATTATAAGAACGAGTAGAGTTTTGCATAAAAAAGGGATGACAAATATAAATAAATGTACATAAATTTAAATGCTATATCTTACATAGAGAAATGAATGAAATGCATTTTTTGCTACTTATTGTTAGAATTATTTGACATACATTCATTGTAAAATTTTGATGAAAAAAAGTTGTCATTCTGTTTATATTTAGCAAAATTTTCATACGCAATAATCTTGCTTTACTGTAATTATGTGTTTTCTAATGTAATTGTAAAACAATAAAATAATAAATAAAATAAATGTAATATATATTTAATATTGCATTAAAAATTCAAAAAACGCTTGCCGTGCAAAACTCTACAATCGCAACAACTAGTAACTAATTTCGCGTTCAAAGGAATCGTGTCGGTTGCTGCAAACTTTATGTGCAATTCGGGGGCAACAGTGTGACAAATAATTAAATAAAAAGGGAAAGGGAAAAAATAGAAAGAGAGAAAGAAAGAAAAAAGGGTAAAAAATAACGCGAAGTATATCGGATTTCAATGATGCAAGAGTAATTCGTTCTTTTTTTCTCTCTGTCTTATTAGCAACTTATCTGACCTGCAATGTGTATTGTCCGTGAGGCTGCCCATGGTGATGATGCCTCTGATAATGTTGTTGTTGATGTTGGTCGTGTTGATAGCATTCCTGCTGGTATTGCTGCGATGGGACGGGTTTCAGAACATGATTGGCTCGCTTCTCCGGAACGAACTGCTGACTCGTGCGTTCCATCGTATCTACTGCCAAACGTGGATCCTCTATCATAGCGTTGGAAGCCTTTGTACTGTAGAAACGGCGAATATGTTATTCTGGTTTCGTTTCATTAGAGATGCTTTGTTGTATACGCCCCCGCACGATATATATATACGCGAGAAAATGCTTCTCAGATAATTCCTTTAAAGAAGTTCTCTAGAACTTATTTGAAGCTTGAAATGAAATTTAAATCATCAAGATCTATAAAAAAGTAGACGAGAAAAAAAAATACTTCTATAAGTCCTTTTTTGTTCTTAAACTATTTCTTTCTTTTTTTTTGTGGAACACAAAAGATACGAAAGATTCAGACAAATTTCCCAGTCTGTTTAAAATACATACATATATCTTTGCAATAAAAATCTCGTACCACTGCATATGCAAATTCGTATAGATATACTCTATGGCGCAGTTCTGTCCAAGTGTACACAATATTGGAGCATCGCGCGTGATCCACGGTGGCGCATACTCGTCTATAAATCACCGCGCAGCGCAATATCGCGTGCTTACCAATGCACTTGCTGCAGTGCCGGTACTGTGTTTCTGGCTACGCAGCATCTATCCGAACGTAGGAAACAAACGAATCCCATTATCAGCACCGAGAGCACTGTGAATCCGGCCACCGCGCCGATAACGAGCGGGATCTGTAGAGAAGAATATTCTATATGCATTTCCGGAGATGCATTTTCACGCGGACGCGTTCGTAAAATACAGCACGTGATTTATCAAAGTTAAAAATATATTTTTTTAATTTGTCTGTGCTGTCATACAGGGTATATGACATAAGGTGTCACACCGAAAATATACAGGTAGATCTTGTTATTTGGAGACAATTTTTTCTCAGCAAAAATATTGAGGCATAAATAATTTTCGAGTTATAAGCGATTGAAAATAAAGGCTTTTTCGCAAACTAATTGTAAGTCTTGTGGAAATAAAATATTAACAAAACCTCCAACATTCTCCAATTAATTTCAAGTAGAGTTTACTTTAATACAATTGTAATTTAAGGTTTAGTTATAAAGAAATGCATGATGGCAAAAATTGGAAACATGCAAAAAATAATGGCCTCCTTCGACATTTTTGCTGAGGAAAAATCGTCTTCAAATAACGAGATCTATTTGTATATTTTCAGTGTGATATTTTATATCAGACACTCTGTACATATGTCAATTATATAATAATAAAACGATATATAAATTTGCAAGATTTTTTTATTATCTTACTTCGTGAAAATATCTACAATTTTATCAATTTAAATATATATTTTCTAATTTATTTCTATACGAAAGGAGTTTGTTTTCTTATTAGACGATGTTGGAAAATACGTCTTTTAAAAAGAGATGTTATTTGTCAAAATATTACGACTGTGTTTACGTACGTATATATGTGTAAGTAACGTTTACCTGGCCGGGCTCATCGACTTTCAACATCAGCGCTCGTCTGTCACTGCCACGATCGTTCTCCACGATAACGTGATACAGCCTTTGATCCTCTTTTACCGTACTTGTCAACTCTAAGATCGCTACGTAACAATCCTCCGAAGCCAGCGGCTCCAGATCGAGCGCACGATAACGCGGTTCCAGAACTTCACCTGTCGATAATAGAACGAATCCATGCATCTCTCGACAATTTGTATTCTTCCGTTTCTACGAACAACTGAAATAAAATTTCGCAAAATAATAGACTTAATTAATACGCGTAAAATAAAAAGAAAATTAAATATTCAATAAAAATCAAATTAACGAAACGTCGTCGTTAAAAAAAAAACGATCGCGTTCAAAATTAAAAAATAAGTAATATTAATAAAACACGGAAAAAATTCCAAGCGTATACCTGGCCGGGATATAAAGACTCTTATAAATATTATACACGATGACGTAAGCAATTATGCGAGCGCGAAGAACCGGTGTCAACAGAGATTAATTAATCGTCCGATATATCTCGGGGTAACTATGAGAAAAATTCACGGTGCGAATATATAGTAGAGTGCATCGATTTGGGTTCTGCGGAAATTGAACGGATGTCTCAAGACCGAAACGATCTCGTAGCTCGTGTTACGGTCGAATGATCAATTAACCAAGGAGTAATTGCGACTGTGCGACGGCGGGATCGTCGAAGGTTCCTATGGTGAAGTGCCAATTATACCGAGAACCATAAGAAAAAAAAAGCCTATACGAAGGGGCAATCTCGGAGAAAAGCTCGAGTGCTTTTTTCCCCGGTTCGGTTGAAGGTTCGGGGGAAAGTTTAACGGGCGTTATAGTTTCGCAAAAATGTAAAAGAAAGAGAGGAAAAGGTTAATAATTAATACACACGGTCGTTCGTACTACTCGAAACAGAAACTAAAGCAAAGTTTACACGTTAATGGTTCGTTAGACGAGGTGATGGAGGTTTCGTTTCGCGGAAGCGCATAACGAAGGAAGAATTGCGGAGTAAAATTGCGTGATGGCCGAGGGATGAAAGTCAAAGCGAAACAAAGTAAAATCGAGTCAGCTCGTCGTCGCGGTCGTAATAATTTTACACGCCAACAACGTGCTTCGAAAGTGGTGTATCTCTTTCTCGTACATACGTTTCCCGTGTGCGGCCTGTGTGTTTACCGACACGTTTACAAAGATAAAGAGCGCGGATACGGCTATCCTTTGCGGCTGGTTCGCGTGGTGAGCAATCTAGAACGCTATTGTAGAATGGTGAAACAAAACAGCCAAGAGATCAATGTTCCCTTCAACTCTAATCGGAAGTTTCCGCTGATTGACCTATTAATCCCTTGGCCCATTTCGAATGTTTTTTTTTTACTCGAACAAACTGATGCAAACGTATACCCTGTCTATCGCTTTGCAATAACTTTTGCAAATGGTATTATTTCTTAACTTTATAAAAGCTAGATTAATCCTTTACAATATTATTTTTAACGCGAATTCGATATAGCGATTTATAATCACAATATCTTTCATATATCGCCTTATAAAAAAAAAAAATAATAATAATAAAAATGATGGAAATCGATAATGTTAAGGCAACAGTGAAATAAAATACGATACTTGAAATTGCTCGAATTGTCTAAATTAAATACTATACGTACTCTCGTATCGCATGAACTTTAAAGTAGAGAAAGAAATTCACGACTCTCTATTATTTGCTCCTTTCCGATTACTTACGTATCTCGCGATGCGGAATTCCCTTGAAGGAAATACGCAAAGGAGACAAAAGATCAAACCAAAGACTAAAATCGAATACTTGCGACGATAGTTTAAGGCAAACAGTCTCTAACCGGCGTGCAGTCTGGTGCTGCCCCATTCCCAGGCTACGAACTTCGGCTTCGGGTCGGAGCACAGTCTGATCTCTAATCTGGCTGGGCTACCCTCCGTCGTTACGACGACGAACTTCTCTGTGATGGCCGGTTTCACCACCTGCGACACATGTTTAACATCCTTTGAATGGAAAGTTGTTACCCTTCCTCCCTTTTCCTTTCCATCCCTTCTCAGTCATCAAACGACGAACGTGAACGCTTCCCGTCGAATCGTCTCCCGTCTAAATAATCTTACGTGTGCGAGTAAAGTACTATCCTAGCTTTCGCGTATTATATCAAAGCTTTAACAGAATATGAATTGAATATATTAATAAGAGACAAATCAGAATTTATTATCACGCGAATAAAACGTTATCCTAGCTTTCGCGTATTTTATATATCAAAGCTCTATAGAATATGAATTGAATATATTGATAAGTGACAAATAAGGATTTATTATCACGCACAAAATTCAAGTGAAAATATAAGATAGCTTGTATAAACGGATTGATACATCGACAGAAATACATAGCGATGATTCACCAATCATGCGGAAAGGTTTATGATGAAAATTGAAACGTTGGATATAATCGCGGTCCTTTTTATCTCACCAATATATATCGCGACCTTTTTCATGAAAGACACATTATCGGGAAAAATAGTAGCGACACGCTGAAAATTGTGACTTAATTTAGGTTCGAATGACTAAGCATTCGATATGAAAGCGAAATGATATTTTATTCACAGACAGAGAATTGCGCTGCGCGAATACAATTCTCGATCGCGAAAAGCAATCTGTGATTTATGATGCGCGCATTATAACTTAATTCAATGCAATATTGTGCCGTATTTATAACGCGAAATAAAAATATTACAATACGGACACATTACATTTCTTTACACTATGGATAATTCACCGAAATAATTCGTATTTATTTCTGTTGCATCGCGTTTTAAAATTCTCTGTTTCATCAATCGCGCATTGAAATATACTCGCGTAAATATAATAATAATTTTATATATATATATATATATATATATATATATACATATATATATTATTTTTGCAATATTTATAACAACGAAACTGTGTCACATTTGCATACATAATTAAAACGTTGATTTGATTATGTTCGCGCGCGTATCGACATTTCAGGTTGATTTCCAAATGCTCTGTCTGTAAACTAAATTGTATAAAAATTTCGATTGTTTCTTTCAATACGCGATATTCGACTCACGAGGTGAATTTGTAATATATAATCGCCATGTATGTGCAACGTCAAAATCAATTTGAACGAGATATCGACATTAATAGCATTGCTGAACAGATGAAACGGCTTCGTATTAAATGAAACGGAAATCAAACCTTTGCGTAGCCAGTGACCCGCGTTAAGTCGCGTGCGATCTGCTGGGTAAATTCAATAAAGAGAAAAAAATATAGTATATGTATCGCGATATATCACGATTTTTTCACTTCCATTATCGGCGTTATTAATCGAGCAATTAGCTATTGGCCAATGAACAGAATCGAATTGCGTGCGAAATACTATAATATAATAATAATTGCAATAATAACTTAATCTTCGTACCATATGTATGTTACTGTTATAGCATTTAGATATTTTATTCGCTAGGTTGAATCAAACATGGGTGAAAAACCAAACAATAGCGAATCTGTTTTAAATAAATTAAGCACAGTGAAAACTTATTTAAAAATTCGTTGCAACAATTACGCACTTATTTTTATGATATATATTGTTATACGTAAAAGCATTGAAATGAATCTTTCCAATTAATTATTATTATAGAAATATTTTTCTGCATTCGAGCAGAACAAAAGTTGGCGTCTACATAACATCGAGCATTCTTTCGAGAGAAACAATATGGTGTTCGTTACAATTAATAAAAGTATCGATTTTTAATATCGTGCACAATGCACAATAAAACTTGATAGCGGCTTATTGTTGACGGCAGAAAAAATTCAAAGCATATATCGCCATAAAAAATATATTTGAAGTCACAATGTATGTATTTATACGCTTGACATACATATACTGATAAATATTATACATACAAACTTTTTGCAATATTTTGCAAAAAATTTTCGTACATTAAAACATTGTAATTATTAAAAGCCGATAAAAAGTGCACACAATTTACTTTGCTGCAATAAACAATATTGCAGAATACATTAACTTTGAATTATATTTAAAAAATTATAATATATACATAAAAGTAAATAATAAATTTAAATTTTTTTAAAAGATTATTTTTTTAAACAATCGATCGAATTTCATAATCCTTTTTTTTCTTAGCGAGAAGTGCCGCTAGTACAATATAAGTTTATCTCGATATATTGTTTCTCTACAAGAGATAATAAAGCGAAATTAATACGCGAGAGCAACGCTTCTGTCTCGTTATGCAAATTATACATCCTACATTAATTCTCTTCGCCGATATTGCTCGGCAAATGTTCAGAGTTGAACGTCAGAAAGCGTTCGAAGTGTTCGCGGAGTATCCCGTTTTACGGAGCGCGCACGCGCGAGAGATATTCGATGATTCGGGATTCCGGAAAGTAATGAAGCGATATTTTTTCGCGGACAGATCCACCGGAAACTGGTTATTCGTTAACGTCGGCTTCGCGCCCGGTAATGCTGATTTGCGGCGAAACTTTTTCAAAGACGTTTCTGCCACACGTCTCGGCACGGCGTCATCTTACCCGTGGAGCGCCGACCACTTGCAGAGACACAGGGTCGCTTTTAACTTCCCTAACGTTGCCATTGATCTTGTTGGAGGCGAGACATATATATTGACCCTGTTGCTCGTACGTCACGTTCGTCAGGATCAATCGATGCCCCGTTCCGCATTCCAACGGCATCCGGCCGTCCGTGAATACTTGTGCCCATCTGTATACGCGCGATCGCATGAAGAAATTTGTAGATTAAAGAGAGCACTTTCAGATCTCGGAATTTGCCACGGTAAAAATATATGACGACAAAAAGACATTTAAAAAATGTAGAAACAAAATTAATAGTCTTTACAGGAAAATGTAAAAAACGTCCAAGCTGAAATTAAATGTCTCTACTGAAAAAAGGTAGAATTAAAATCGCTAGTAATTAAAAATATTATATCATACTCCTACATAATATAAAATAAATATATATTTAATATATATACATAAATATATATATATATATATATATATATTTAATATATGTAAATAAATATATATTTATAATTCGCGATGTGGCAATAGCAATATATTATTTCAAATAATATCCTTTATATAAATAAATAACAGTGCAATTAAATGATTGAATTACATTATCGATGTGTGCACGTATAAATGTGTAGAACCTAAAAAAACAAAAATTAAATAATTAATTAAAATCACCTGTACTCAGCCGGCGGCATCGCATCAGCATGGCATTCGAATGATGCACCAGAGTACAACAATGCAGTTGTCAGTCGATCTGGCCCGACTGCACTGATCATTGGTGGATCTATGAAAAACCCAGCACGTTCTGAGATTGAGATATAAAGTTGTAAACAAAAAGATAATTTTTTTATATGACAGTTTCTATATAGACTCTAATTCTGTGTCTTTGGAGAATTATTGATACGCAATAATCTAAAGAGAATAATTTCTCATAAAATAATCAGAATGAGAAAAAATAATCCAATATTATATAATTGCGTAGAAAAAAACTTTGAAATGCAAATCGAGTAAAGATGATGAATGAAAGTGTCGAGATAACGACGTACAGTTTACGGACACTTGGACCATAACCGGACTGCTCTCTCCTTCGGTGTTCGACGCCTCGCAGAGGTAAACGGCGGCGTGATTTCTGTAAATTGGGGAGAACATCAGGGTCTCCCCGATACTGGCCACCTCGGTCACGCCGGGACTCTTCGTTTTCCTCCAGAGTATCGAAGCCGGCGGATTAGCGTCAGCGAGACATCGAATTTCCAGCTTATCGCGGCCTTCCTCGAGCTGGCCGGTTGGGACGCCGACTAATCTCGTCTCCGGCGCGTCTATATTCATGCGAGACGCGCAGTTAATCACGAAATCGCCCTAATCGTCTCGTACACACGAGAGAATATGTGTACATTATAATATATATCATGGAATGTTGTCTCCCTGTCGACATCTCGACAATGGAATTTAGCAAACTAGATTTTTATTCATTTAATTGGAAGAAACCGAAATATATAACGTAAAAATAATTTTTATTTCGAAACAAGCGTTTATTTTCAATTGACAAATTTTAATTACCATTTCTATATTTTTTAGTTAGTCCTTTTATTGTTATTTTTTTAATTATATTATTATCAAATTTAAATTTTCTCAGCGTTACATATCTTTTGATTTGGAGAATTACAAACAGAGAGAAACAAACCACAATATAGCGTTAAGAATATTTGCGACGAAATGATGACTTAACATCAAACGATTTGCATGGATATTATCACTAATGATATTAATATGATAATGCTGCGCAGAGCTTCTTCTTCAAAAGTATGCTGGTTATCCATCTTCGACGAATCAAAAATAAAAAGCGAGAGTAAGACCGTAACGATTTTAATAAGAGCAGCGTGGAAATTACGTATAATTATCCTAGAAAAGCTCTTTCATATTCATGTCTCTTGGTAAACAAGAGGAATTTAACGTAAATGCGGTTGAGAGAACGGGTCCCATCATCGTTACCAGCTTTAATCATCACCAGAATCACCAGTCACTGTGTGCGGGAGACCGTGAAAGATAAACATTAGATACAGAAAACAAACGCGGTCCGCGGTATAAAGTTTTCAGGTTAAACTGCTCTTATTAATCAGTTCATAATTAAAAGCAAGATCCACATTTAAAAGTGTTTACTGCTAGACATTTAAAAAAATGAGATTTTAATTTAATATATAATACATATACATATATAATATATATTAAGATATTGATAATATTAATTTCGATAGCCGATTTCTCGATTGAACAAAAATAAAAATAGAAAAATCATATACTGAAATCATCACTAATTTGAAATCTATTGTAATTATATGATTTTTTAAAAATATTTTAATTTTCTTGCATTTCTAATATTTACTATCATTATTTGATAATATTCTGCGATTTATACAATAATCTTTACGCAATTGTGTGTTTTGAGATTTGAGATAAATAAGTTGCTCTTTTCTATCACTTTTTCTATCGATCTATCATTTCTTTTTTCAAATATAACTGTCCATTCGAGAAAGCATCTTGGTCGCCATTTATACCAAGCAAAGATATATATATCACCTCCAAGATGGATGTTTCGATTTAAGGAGAAATTAAATTACGCGGACGCGGTCAGTTGTACCACTGTTTTCCCGATGGGTCAAGCAAGTCGGAAATACCACGCTGACTTTGGTTTCGCGAATAACTGATGGTACCCGGTGGACACGGTGGAAAAAGCGCGTGTTCGAGTCACGCGGTAATTACCTTCTTCGAATAATTAATTAATCACCGTGAGAGATGAATTTCAGGAAATATAACACGGGCAAAAATTTATTGCTGTTGCAGTTTGTTTTTATTATTAATTTGTAATCGAAAACAGCATTTGTTCGCGTTCAAATTGTAATTTATTATTGTGCCTGTAATATAATTCTTTAATAGATGATCGATTATTTGTTATTTAACTCGTTTTACGGGAGACAAAAAATAAACTATAAATGAACGCGGTATAATATTATTCCTGAGAATTCATTGTATTCGTACACTTGTGTGTGCCACATATGGATTTTCATTTTTCGCATAGCATATAATTTAATGAATAATTCTTTTCTCTATAATTTACGGAGCGTAATTTTGATCTCCTTGATAATGCAAGAGCCGTAAATTCGATTGATTTTGATGGAAAATTGGCGCAGAGTCACGACATTCTATTCATCGAGTGATGACGTAATTTTTGTTTATTTACTCGATATTTATTTAATTTCGCCGTATAAACCGGAGCCAATTTTCATCAACAAACCGGTTCACTTCTGGTTTCGTTTCCATATTTATGTAATAGATCATCGTTGCACCATTAAAAATGTTAACGCCGTTATGTTTAATGAATAACATTATGATGTGTATACAACGAGATGAGCTAAAAATGTAAAAATCGAGTTGAGCTAAAAATATAATCCAAATTGTTTTAAAGGTTAATAATATATCTTTTTGGAGCCTATAATGATAAAGACGTATCTATCATTCTCTATCTATTACATATATTATAAAAGAAATTGCAATATACCATAGATATTGCAATGCATATTTTAGTTTCTTTTAATTGCATTACTTATTAATGAAATATATGTAATTCTAATTTGGAAAAATTATATAGGTATATATATATATATATATATATATATAAAATAAGGTATTAATATAAAACACACATACACATACATATAAAGTTAAATTGCTCTAATAATTAGACATATGTATTGAATGGTTAGACATGTTTTTATTTTTTATTTAAGCAAAGTACAATTAATATTTCTCTCTGAATTTCTCTTTTAGTTCAAGATTAATATCTATTCAGTTAAAATCCAATTAATTAATTAATTACTGCTTTGGTATAAAAAAAGGATGATCGATAGACGAGTTAATTACGCCAAGCAACAGTAATTAAAATTTAATAAAATCTATCAATAGCCATATGAATATATTCCCAAAATAAAACAGGGAGAAAAATTCTCAAATAAAAAACGTATATTCGAAACATAAGGATATAGCTGATATAGGAAATTCGATACATTAAAGAAATATATTAAAATTCTGTATAACGAAAAAAATCATGTATTTGTATACAAATTTATATAGAAATTCACGTTTTCTTTATGTTACCTTTTTCTTATATCCTGTACTATTATGCAAATTTGAATTTAATAAACTCTGTTTAATTTAATTTAGCAACTTTAGTAAACATTGGCCGGCACAGCTATGCTCGTTGCATTTTCATGAGAACTAAATGCATAGAAAGTAAAGAAATTAATTCTAACGCGAATAAATGCAAATCAATAGAGATTATATCTAAAATTTTGGTTTTTTCTAAAATTGTTTTAAGAAATTTTTGTTTCTAGAATTTATATTCAGATTTAATCAGAAAAATATTAATATTAATATTAGATATTATAATATGTTAATATTAGATATGATTTGATGAGACAAAATTATATACTGATTTCTCTGAAATTTTCTATAAGAAAAAAGGAAACTTTTTATCATAAAATCAATCATTAAAATTAATATTAATGTCTTGAGACAATCTTTTGTAATGGTGTAAATACCAAGACATAGATTATTAAATAATTGCAACAAATTATAGATTTTCTCGAAATTATATGTAAAATTCTACTGTATAAATAAATTTATTTAATAATCTAATCATTAAGAATATTATTACTGCAATATTTTTTAAAATGTGTATATTAACGTCTCTATTTAAACAATTATTTTTGCGCATTTATGTTAGCCGTCATTTATCATGTTGTAGTTTATTTTTTTCGATTGATTATAAAGTCCGCAAATTAAAATGCGAGAAAAAAGAAGGATCGGAAAAAATTGCTTTCTTTATTAAAATAATTTTTTAAATTTGATGTGTGTGTGTGTGTGTGTGTGTTCTGTATTAAATTAAAAAATTAAAATTTTGATTTTTTTCCAATTTTTATTATTTGAACTGTCATTTTCATACTGAGTCGCTAATTTGTTTTCCTCGATTAAAGTTGAACAAGTTAACGAGATGGATTTAAATGCAGTGCGGTAAAAATCAAACGTTTATCGAATGTTTATGGAAATGAAGTACTCGAGTTCGAGTACCCTGCAAAAATTATGCGCGCCTGCTGAGTCTATTAACGTTACTAAAGTGACATTACGAAGGGGAAGGAAAGGGAAACAGGGGGAGGAAGAAGAATAATTTTGTTGGAGTCATGGACGAATTTTCCAAAGAGTTTTTTCCTAAACTCAATTACTTAATGTGTACCTTACGCGTTTTACCGCGCTGCGCCGAAATATCGATCATTTGAAAAATCTTTTATTCAGTCGACAGCTCCCTCTCTCTGACGTTATTTCCATATCCCCGCCCGCGTCGTTGTTTGAAGTTTACTCAAGAAACGACTGAGAATTACGCGCGAGCGAATAACACTCGCTCGCAAACGCCAGCTGTGCTGGAACACAGCATCCATACTGAATTTACGCATCGTAGAGTCGTTGCGTGGGAGAATTTTTACAGGAAACATTTCTCAAACAAATTCTCTATGACATGGAAAAAATATATAAAGGTATAGAAAAAAAGGTGAAAATTAGTTACAGTTAATTTGCAGCAGAATAAAATTACCAAAATTAAATAAATTATAATAAGTATCATAAAATGTAATTTAATAAAAAAAATCAAATACTTATAATTTTTTAAACCTTTTAATATTCTTTTCCTTCTACATTTTTCACATATTTTTCTTTTTTAATTTATTTTATTAATCTCTTTACACTGCTTTTTATTTTTTATAAAATAAAATTTATTTGATAAAAGAATCAAATACAATGTGTAACTCGTGTAAAATTATTTTAATTAGATAAATAATATCGCAATATATTTATATTAGCAAGACAGAGAATAGCATCAACTTTTGCTATCATCATAGTTACCTTTATAATCGATACAAAACAAGTAACATGTGAGATACATAGTAAAGATTCAAAAGGAAGGATAACAAGCTAAAAAAATTACATATTCTTTCTGTAAAGCATCTGTGCTACAAAGGATTAAAATTTGATCCTATTACAATAGTTTTGCAGGACTTTAACGACAAACCGTGAACAATATCCGCGAAGGTTATTGCGGATGTTGCAAGAGGAAGCGATGACGTGCAGCTATTCTGGGTATAATAGTTTTCAGGAAGCAAAGCCACGCGATTCGAATGGTTCAACGAGTGCCTATTCGACCAAATTTCGGCCAGTCGTTTCTTGAACGAACTTCAAACGGCTCTATTTTTACAAAACGAAAGTGATGCGATGACAGAATGGAAGATACAAAGCGTTAAAGTTATATGTCCTTCGACATATGTCCTTAAAAATAAAATTCGATAATTTAGCATAGTTTGAATTTATCTCGCGAAAATCTTTCTATCTATCTTATATATTTATATCTATCTTATTTTTTGTAACCATTGTATATTGTACGCTAGAATTCGTACAACATTTGTTAATAACAATTTTTCGCAACGTAAAGTTATTATTCGCGTAACAAGAATCAATAAGGTAATCGCGATGGAGGAGTATTATGCTTTTTTGTCCACAGCTTTCGTTATTTGGATTATACGAACCGTTTCAAGCTTATTAAAAAAAAGAGAAAAACACACTGACCGAAATATGGCTACTGACCCATTCGCATCGGCTTACGCTCTCTGAAAACGGCACCGACAAAATATACCTTCTCGTTAGTGCGGGATAAAACCTCCTCCGGTTCGCGGATCGAAGTGGCATCAGCACGGAATATATCGGTGCTTTGAGGCAAAGTTTTCAATTTGCGCTGAAAAGTTCCGGCTCGGGCTAATACTCGTAATCAATACATTCGGTATACGCAGACAAACATATATGCACCATAAACGGGCGAATGTATGTACTATATGAACAGATAAGCACGCAAAGACGTTCTCAAGAAGGTCGCGATGGGACTCAGGATCAAATTTGCGGCGGGAATTATAAATTACGGAGCTCGAAATTGGATCGCAGAGGGTGCGAAAGGGGGGAGGGGAAGGGAATGATGTTGCTGGAGATGATATTAGGAATGGTAACGGGCGAATCAATTTTTGACATCGTCAGATGCGTGATTGAAATTACATACCTCGATGGAGCGCATCGGGGACATTTAACCCGAGAGCGTCTGATATATCTCCGACCGTAACTACTGCGACAAATCATTTCTCATCATTACGCATAAATTATTAAAAAATTTTATATATATATAATGTAAAATATCTTTTAGAAAAAAATTTTTAATAATTTATGCATGATTAATATTAAATAAATTTGGCGCAGTAGTTATGGTCAAAGATATATCAGCCGTCCGCAGGTTAAACGTACTCGACGCGCTCTATCGAAGTATTATGTCGATCGCATATCTGACGTTGTCCAAAATAATGTTACATTAATTATATATATATATATATATATATATATTTAATAAAACAGAAATAACAGTATGATAAATTATATTGCCATCGTTAGGTGCGTGAAATCACATAACTCGATAGAGCGCATCGGCGACGTTTAACTAGAAAACGCTTGATATATCTTCGGCCGTAACTACTGCGAACCATTATTTCTCATCATTACGCATAAATTATTAAAAAATTTTATATATATATATTATATAATGTGAAATATCTTTTAGAAAATTTTTTTAATAATTTATGCATGATTAATAATAAATAATTTTGTTACAGTAGTTATGGTCAAAAATATATCAGCCGTCCGCAGGTTAAACGTACTCGCCGCGCTCCATCAAAGTATTATTTCGATCGCGTATCCGACGTTGTCAAAAAATAATGGGACATTAATTATATATATATATATTTAATAAAATAGAAATAACAGTATGATAAATTGTATTGCCATTAGATGCGTGATCGAAATCACATACCTCGATAGAGCTTATCGGCGACGTTTAACTCGAGAACGCCTGACATATCTTCAAGCGTAACTACTGCAAATCATTATTTCTCATCATTACGCATAAATTATTAGAAAATTTTATATATATATAATGTAAAATATCTTTTAGAAAAATTTTTTAATAATTTATGCATGATTAATAATAAATAATTTTGTTGCAGTAGTTATGGTCAAAGATATATCAGCCGTCCGCAGGTTAAACGTACTCGACGTGCTCCATCGAAGTATTATTTCAATCGCGTATCCGACGTTGTCAAAAAATGATGTTACATTAATTATATATATATATATATATATATATATATATATATTTAATAAAATAGAAATAACAGTATGATAAATTGTATTGCCATCGTTAGGTGCGTGATCGAAATCACATACCTCGATAGAGCGCATCGGCGACGTCTAACTTGAGGACGCCTGACATATCTTCGACCGTAACTACTGCAAACTATTATTTCTCATCATTACGCATAAATTATTAGAAAATTTTATATATATATATAATGTAAAATATCTTTTAGAAAAATTTTTTAAATAATTTATGCATGATTAATAATAAATAATTTTGTTGCAGTAGTTATGGTCAAAGATATATCAGCCGTCCGCAGGTTAAACGTACTCGACGTGCTCCATCGAAGTATTATTTCAATCGCGTATCCGACGTTGTCAAAAAATGATGTTACATTAATTATATATATATATATATATATATATATATATATATATTTAATAAAATAGAAATAACAGTATGATAAATTGTATTGCCATCGTTAGGTGCGTGATCGAAATCACATACCTCGATAGAGCGCATCGGCGACGTCTAACTTGAGGACGCCTGACATATCTTCGACCGTAACTACTGCAAACTATTATTTCTCATCATTACGCATAAATTATTAAAAAATTTTATATATATATATAATGTAAAATATCTTTTAGGAAATTTTTTAAATAATTTATGCATGATTAATAATAAATAATATTGTTGCAGTAGTTATGGTCAAAGATATATCAGCCGTCCGCAGGTTAAACGTACTCGACGCGCTCCATCAAAGTATTATTTCAATCGCGTATCCGACGTTGTCAAAAAATGATGTTACATTAATTATATATATATATATATATATATATATATATATATATTTAATAAAATAGAAATGACAGTATGATAAATTGTATTGCCACCGTTAGGTGCGTGATCGAACTCACATACCTCGATAGAGCGCATCGGCGACGTCTAACTTGAGAACGCCTGACATATCTTCGACCGTAACTACTGCAAACTATTATTTCTCATCATTACCCATAAATAATTAAAAAATTTTATATATATATATAATGTAAAATATCTTTTAGAAAATTTTTTAAATAATTTATGCATGATTAATATTAAATAAATTTGGCGCAGTAGTTATGGTCAAAGATATATCAGCCGTCCGCAGGTTAAACGTACTCGACGCGCTCTATCGAAGTATTATGTCGATCGCATATCTGACGTTGTCCAAAATAATGTTACATTAATTATATATATATATATATATATATATATATATTTAATAAAACAGAAATAACAGTATGATAAATTGTATTGCCATCGTTAGGTGCGTGATCGAAATCACATAACTCGATAGAGCGCATCGGCGACGTTTAACTAGAAAACGCTTGATATATCTTCGGCCGTAACTACTGCGACAAATCATTTCTCATCATTACGCATAAATTATTAGAAAATATATATGTATATATATATCATGTAAAATATTTTTTAGAAAATTTTTTAAATGATTTATGCATGATTAATAATAAATAATTTTGTTGCAGTAGTTATGGTCAAAGATATATCAGCCGACAGCAGGTTAAACGTACTCGACGCGCTCTATCGAAGTATTATGTCGATCGCGTATCTGACGTTCAAAAATAATGTTACATTAATTATATATATATACTGTATATATACATATAGATAAATATTTAATAAAATAGAAATAACAGTATAATAAATTGTATTGCCATTAGATGCGTGATCGAAATCACATACCTCGATAGAGCGCATCGGCGACGTTTAACTCGAAAACGCCTGATATATCTTTGACCGTAACTACTGCGAACCATTATTTCTCATCATTACGCATAAATTATTATAAAATTTTATATATATATAATGTAAAATATCTTTTAGAAAATTTTTTAAATAATTTATGCATGATTAATAATAAATAATTTTGTTGCAGTAGTTATGGTCAAAGTTATATCAGCCGACAGCAGGTTAAACATACATGACGCGCTCCATTGAGGTATATAATTACGATCGCGTATCAAAAAATGATATATATATATATATATATATACATATAGATAATTATTTAATAAAATAGCAATAACAATATGATAAATTTTTTTGACATCGTCAGGTGCGTGATCAAAATCACATATCTGGATAGAGCGCATCGAAGACGTTTAACTCGAGAGCGTCTGATATATCTCCGACCGTAACTACTGCGACAAATCATTTCTCATCATTATGCATAAATTATTAGAAAATATATATGTATATATATATCATGTAAAATATCTTTTAGAAAATTTTTTAAATGATTTATGCATGATTAATAATAAATAAATTTGATGCAGTAGTTATGGTCAAAGATATATCAGCCGTCCGCAGGTTAAACGTACTCGACGCGCTCCATTGAGGTATATAATTACGATCGCGTATCCGACGTTGACAAAAAATGATGTTACATTAATTTTATATATATATATATTTATATATATATATATATATATATATATGTATATATATATATATACACGTATAGATAAATATTTAATAAAATAGAAATAACAGTATGATACATTTTTTGTCATCGTCAGGTGCGTGATCGAAATCACATACCTGAATAGAGCGCATCGAAGACGTTTAATCGAAGCGTCTGATATATCTCCGACCGTAACTACTGCGACAAATCATTTCTCATCATTACGCATAAATTATTAGAAAATTTTATATATATATAATGTAAAATATCTTTTCGAAAAAAATTTTTAATGATTTATGCATGATTAATATTAAATAAATTTGGTGCAGTAGTTATGGTCAAAGATATATCAGCCGTCCGCAGGATTAACGTACTCGACGCACTCTCTCTCTCTCTATCGAAGTATTATGTCGATCGCGTATCTGACGTTGTCCAAAAATAATGTTACATTAATTATATATATATATATATACTGTATATATACATATAGATAAATATTTAATAAAATAGAAATAACAGTATGATAAATTGTATTGCCATTAGATGCGTGATCGAAATCACATACCTCGATAGAGCCCATCGGCGACGTTTAATTCGAGAACGCCTGACATATCTTCAAGCGTAACTACTGCAAATCATTATTTCTCATCATTACGCATAAATTATTAGAAAATTTTATATATATATAATGTAAAATATCTTTTAGAAAATTTTTTTAATAATATATGCATGATTAATAATAAATAATTTTGTTGCAGTAGTTATGGTCAAAGATATATCAGCCGTCCGCAGGTTAAACGTACTCCACGCGCTCCATTGAGGTATATAATTACGATCACGTATCCGACGTTGTCAAAAAATGATGTTACATTAATTATGTGTATATATATATATATATATATATATAAACAAATATTTAATAAATTAAAATAGCAGTATAATAAATTTGATCAATTTTCAATTTTCGTTCATAATTTTATATATATATTTTCCAGAGGATAAAATAACGTTGATTTCTGAAAATTAATATAAATTAGTGCATCACTTATTAAATGAGGCTAAAGTGATTTTATCAATGGTTATGCTGATCGTATGTTTGAGTATTATCGGCAAATTGAAAATTTGTCGATATACATATGTATAGCAGCTTTCGTAATTTATTTACAATATAGCTTTATGCGAAAGGACGCCAACCTTTTAATCTACAATGAACGTATATATGCACACATACACCCGCAATGGTTTCTCATTCCGTTCGCCAAATTAATTTGTAGCGCGGGGGAGAAAGATGAAATGTATAGGAGGTCCAAATACAATCTGGTTAACGTATTAATTACAATTGCATCGAAACAGTTGGCTAATTAATGGTACGTAACATTGGATGTAACAGCCGATTCGATTTCACAATTTCTGCAGGAGATAACACGATATTCTAACAAGCCACAAAATAATTATTGAAATTTCTTTCATGTATCGCAAACTAAAGTTGCAATTAGTAGGATATTTCTATAATATTACACGATAACATTTTTAATGGTATGGTATATGCTTCGATCAAACTATTATATTATACTAATAATATAACATTATACTATTAATAATGATATAGCATTTATAATTGTTATGTCACGGTAAATTAATGAGGGAATTATATACGAGCGACGATTATCCTATCAAGTCGCTACAACAGTGTACATCATAAAATCAACATAATGATTCAAAGGCTGGTAACAAACTTATTTATACTGCTATTGAAAATGCGATTTGATTGCAGTTATACAGCGATGCCGGCCGCGAAGTTAAAATCAATACTCATTTGGCTGCTGTCTGCCGCAGCACAGTTTCGTAAAAAGCGTTAAAATCTGCCTGAACGTTCCAACCGAGCATCGAATTGTCGATAAGGTTAAAACGCATGACATCACGACGTACTGATTTGAGGGAGATTGATGAGAGAAAGAGAGAGAGAGAGAGAGAGAGAGAGAGAGAACTCTTGCGGTTTTCTGACCATATGAAATGCACATGCAGATATATATGTGTGTATGTATGTATATGCACTAGGTTAAATCTGTGTATTGTTGGGAATGGTCAGAGATGCGAAACGGTTTGAGGTCAGTGTGTTATACGGACAGGCCGTGGTTAGTGATTTTTTTGCCAAACCGTTTCCCATGATCGGACGTTTTACCGGCGAATTGTTTTTCCGCAATTTGTGAGAAAACAGCGTGCCACTGCGTTAGTCCGTGCTTGCCTAACTTTTTATCAAATACGTTTTTGCACTGATAATACGATGGGAGAATATCGATACCTTGCAACTTGTCCTCATTGTATAAAATGTATATTTAAGCGCGTGACATTTATCTTTTACTTGCAATATTTTCTCGTTCCATGATAGTGATATATTCTCTATCAAGTTAATCGAGATTAATATAGAAATCAAATAGAAATAATCATGTAAAATATCGAAAATCAACGATAAAATCAAATCATATTTATTTAATAATTCTATAATTATGAAAGCTATATATAATTAAATATATTCGGCTCTCGATTCTATTTTGATTTATTAAGTACACTCTCATTTTTTAAAGAGAGATAATATTTATATATACATATATAATTTTTGAAATATTAATGTAAAAAATGTTTAAGAATGTGTATATATATATATATATATATATATATATATATATGTATATATATATTATTTTGAACGTATATTTTTACATAACTTTTGAAAACAAATGTTGGATGAAAAGATTACAATGCAATCACTAACTGCAAAATCAGATTGTATTTTACATTGTCTTCCTGTTATGAAATATTGTATTGTATTCTGCATATCAAAAATAATACTGTACAATTCGATATAAAAAAAAAAAATGAAGAACATCTCAAAAAATCCGATCGACGCGAGCTAAATATAATAGCAAGCAATATTGGCGGAAATTCCGATCGAAGGTTTTTCATTATGATCAGAAATATATTTCTAGGCGTGCAGTTGGCGGCTGAGAAGGAAAGTTTCAGCGTCATATATTTTCTCCCTTCCCTTCCCCCGTTTCCATTATGCATACAACATATTTGATGGTACGACTGTACAAAAAAAAAAAGCGAGACACAGACTTAATCTTGACTTACCGTTCTTCTTCGTGCATTTTAAATATTTCAAAGTATCTCTCAAACAAAGCAGATTTTCTCGCAAATCGATATAATCGAGCAGCATTTAATTTTATATTAAAAAATATTCGTCGCAGTGACACGTTTTTTCCGAAATTCAATACATGCGTATTTGAGGTATATTTACATTCTTTTACTTTATGGGAATAATAGAAAATGCAGTTCATTCGTACAACATTAATGTCATATTTGGCGCAAATATTCAAAGTTTAATACGAGTGAATATTTGACAGAGAATTCATCGCGATCAAAATTATCGTATACCTGTTACCTACGAGTTTTCAGAGATCAGAGAAACATAATTCATACATATACATATGTATATGCACAATGTATTCTGTATATTATGCACTCCCTTTATATCATAAGTAATCAAAATTCTGTATTATGTAATGCACATTTTGCCCGATACTAGACGGTTAAATTCTTCAATTAACAGTGTCCATTAGGGGAACTTAATAAGCCGTTATAATCTAGAAACAACGATCCTTGTCATCGTTCGTAATCAATTACAAACTCGTCTGCATTCAGGCGTAAACTTTGCGGAAGGCGAAGGATTATATGCTATCCCAAGACCTACTTTTGCACTATCGAGAAAATCGAGTACATCAAACGATGGTTCTACTTACATCACGCGTCATCGAGTATTATTAACAATGAACGCAGGTATATCGTTCGCTTACGATAACGAGACCAATCATTATCATGCATAATCAATAATCTTACGCGCTCTGCATATTAATTTAATCGACGCATACAAAATTTAGTTGTATGAAAAGCTTATTTTTTGGAATAATAATTATTAATTATGTATATATAACGCAGAAGAATAATTTAATTCGTCTACCGTAAATATGGACGGTGTAATTAACAAAGGTATAGAAAAATAATATCTACATCCGATTAGCCCTCTAATATATCAGAAAAATACAATAGTAAATACTAATTGATGTCGTGTCATCCTGTGATTATTGTCATATTTCCTTATATTATAATGATATATTTAAATATCATCGAAATTTAAGTATTTCGAATTTCCATTTTCACGCTAGCATCTAAGGATACGTGTAACGAATTCTTTCTCCAAACTTATTTGTATAGTATATTACCATAAACTATCATATTTCCTTATATTGTGATATATTTAAATAAATCTCTCTTTTTCGCGCTAGCATCTAAGGATACGTATATAATGGATACTTTCTCGAAACTTAGAAAAAATGAAGTCTGTACTCACATCGTACGTCGAACCTCACTTCGGTGCTGGACGACATGGTAGGATTGGCGTACGCCGGATGAATGGCGACGCATCTGATCGGCTGGCCGTAACGTGATCGCTCGGCCAAAATCTCGCAAATACTGTAGGTCGCCCAAGTGCGCGGATTATCTATCTCGGTTGAGTTTACCTGAGGCCGCAACGTCCTCAGCTCGGTCTCGCCCACGTACCTGCATATCACCCGGAAAATTTGCATTTCCAATGGCTGTTCTGCAACAACTCTTACTCGCTCCCCTTCAACATTCTCCCTTCCTCGTCAGCCTCCTCTTCGGGCCGCGCGCGAATCGCTCTATCTTATGCGCGCACGTTCTCCGTTAACGTCACTCTCTCTCTCTCTCTTTCCTCTGTCTCTTTCGGTTCTCCTAGGGTCTCTCTCGCGCTTCCCTCTCGTTTGCCAAACCTCCTTACCGAGGCTCATCGTCGCAGATTATTCCGAGTTTAGCTCTTCGGAAATCTTGGAGTTTTGCTCCGATAAACGACGCCACTCTCGTGAATAGAGCCTCTTATAATGCGCAGTTATTATAATAATGCGACAATAAAGATAATATAAAAATATTTTATCCGGTGAATTTCTTATGGATTGTTAAATAAATTTAATGTTCCGTGAAAATAGAGGAGAGTAGATTGATTCTCGTTGAATTCTGTTGCATATTAAATTTAGTTTAAAAATTATCCACGCGATTTTGAATTTCTTTTTGCAAACTTTTTCTCAAAATATATATTTAAGAGCTTATTCATTATTCATTAAACTACTCTTTTACTTTTTAATCCCCGACCGGCAAACGTCACGTCTCTCATATTCACTTTAAAATTTTTTTATGTCGGAGTTTAGTAGCATGAAAATTAATTTCGGCGAGTATAACGTTACTCGAGTCATAGCGGCTCTATCTTTCTATCGCCCGTCTCTTTCTTTTGGAAAATTATTTAAAATATCATACATCGACTAACACAAATATAATGCGAAATATAAAATAAAAAAATATTTGCAATATATTTGTAATGCCCGTGCAATAATTGAAATAGATATTTCATGTATTATACATTGAATTAGAATTTTTATTTATATGTTTTAAAAAAATATACCGTTTTTTTAGTTATTTTAAATGTTATTTTTTCTTTAATTGTGTACCAGCATTATTTTTTGAAGAAAAATTTTTGACAAAAATTGAAAATATAAAATAAAAATGTAATATAAAGTAAAATATGTATATATAAAAATTTATATGTATATGACGTATCAAGAACTCTGACTCAATTTTTTTTATGCGTCATACGGACTAAATTTTTCAACATATACTTTACAATTTATTTTTATTTTACTTTTTCACTTTTTGCCAAATATTTTTCTTCAAAAAATAATGTTGCGAGAAATTCACCCGATGTCTGCTTCGTATGTGACTGTCCGAGGGTTAAGTATAGGAAATGTTTGCTAGGTCAGTTAGAAAGCAATTTTTAAACACAACAAGCTATCCGATACGCTCGTGAAAAAGGTGCGAATGTTTCAAAGCGAGATACTTTGGGTGTAATATAACAAAGGATTAAATAACGATCATACTACATCGCGAAGAGAGGACGTGACAACAACGGTAACGA
Organism: Nylanderia fulva; assembly: GCF_048542155.1. Lineage (NCBI taxonomy): Eukaryota > Metazoa > Arthropoda > Insecta > Hymenoptera > Formicidae > Nylanderia > Nylanderia fulva. Next base: position 1,188,826 of record NW_028189622.1, read on the forward strand.
TAATGACGTAATAATTAGTACGACAGCTATCTCGTTCGTCGACGATTGTGTTCTTGGGATGAAAATTCGATACTCGCCGTCGATTGTGCGCCGGCTGTCTCGCACAGCCTCGCCCTCTTCGGTCATAATTAACACGTTTATGCATACTCATATTCCGCATCGCACTGCGTATGTCAATTAGGATAATTCCCAGTGAGTAAGTGGGTAAGCGAGAGAGAACCCTGAGGACTGAGGCAGTCGGAGAACGGTCGCCTTGTCAAGGGATCCCGTCTACAATTTGGAGCATGGCTCGACGCTCCACGGACGTCGTCCTGCTAACCGAAAATTGCAGGTTTAAAGCCGAGAGATAGAGACACACATTTTCTCTCTTTTCCTCTGTCGCTAGTTTTTACTTCGTAAAACTATTAAACTCTTTCCGCAAACTCTTGCTACACGTTCGAAAATAGCGAGCGGAAAGTCGCGAAGACGACGTCGGATTCTAAGAAAATTCCGCCTTGTCTTCGCGTGAGACTCACGACTCGTGTCTGACATTTTCTCGTCGGATCGCACGAAATGCATCATGTATAGCTGCTTAATTTCGTCCAGGCACGATGCAGAACGGATCATGATTATTCATGGAGCGCATGTTCTGCTATCGACATCAGCGTCCTCGATGCATTACGTGGAATCTTCGAGCAACGAGAACAAACCCAAAGGGCTTCAACGGTGGTCGAAGGGGAGGCGTGCACCACGGTTGGAGATGCCTCGAAATCGATAGTAATTCATACCTTTATCATCTAAGACATGGGTCACTTGCGCGCGATCGAGCCCAAAACATTCACTAACCGACGTTAAGTCATCGTAAAATAAAATTTCAAACTACTAGAATTTTAGAGTAAAAAAGGGAAATTAAATAAATAAGTTGATGCAAAATAACATTATACAGGATAAATCTAAATAAGTGCGACAAATTTTAGGAGAAAATTTTTGTTGAAAATTAAGGGAAGTTTCTTATATAAACATATACACTCTTATATCCCTCTCTGAGAATTAAATTTTTTTTCAAATTTAAAAAATTCAATTTAGTGAAACTTTTTCGTTTCATTTTTTAAATTTGTCTGAAAACCCAACGTTTACCTCCCTATTTAGAAAAGTGCAACTCCTCATGAATGTCCATATAAAAGAGCATATGTTTATATAAGAAACTCCTCTTAATTTTCGAGAAAGAATCATCTCTAAAAATTGTTCATACTTATTTACATACACCCTGTGTATATATATAAAACGTACGTTTTTATAAATCTCAGATATTCCTCGTAAATATTAGATTAAAATCATAAGCGATTTAATCGCACGAGGATTCTCCCTTTTTCTTGATTATCAATATATTCCAATTAATTCGGGGGGAGCTCATAAGTCTGAAATCGCTGAATAATTACGCTCGCGACGAGCGAGCAAACGAGCGGAAGGAACGTGACGACGAAGACGGGAAACGAGAGAGCGAGAGTAGCGAGACACGCGAGGAGCGAGAGATCGCGCGCGCGCGCCCCGAACAAGAGGGTCGGCGGCGCACAAGTTAAGTAGTACGGAATCTACGTGCAACAATTACGAACCATTTAATTAGAGGCGAAGGATTCCCATACCGCGCTCTGCAAGTGAGCGTAGCGATCTCACCTGCTCGGGCTGTCACGTTGCTGCCGGGGAGAATTAGACGGTCGGTGTACTCTATCTGCGGTCGCTGAGGGCTGACTGGAATGAGAAAATTAGTACGGATTAATCCAGCCGTATGCCGCCGCTCGCACCGTCCTATACACGGTGTCTCCGAGATACCATCGAATGTTCTTTTAACCCCGGGCGAAATCACCGCGCGATATAATGTACGAGGGAAATCTTGAAATATATGACCGAAAGCTCCATAATCATTATTTTCTCGCGTACAAATTCAGGACATCGCAGAAAAATAAAGAGAGATCTAAATGATGGTTTAAATTCAAGTTTACGACTTGTAGATTGGCTTTAAAAAATATTATGTCGAGACGAGCAAGCGTTCCAAAGAGATAAATTTTCATTTAAGTCGTCGTTTAGTTAAATTGAAGGTTGTGAAAAAAAAGGGAAGATTTTTTCTACGGAGACTTGATCGCACTCTATCTTTTGCGCGATCGAATTTTAATCTTTTAATATACAAACTATAAAATATCGATACGCTCAGATTGTCGGTCGCTATTTTAAACGTGCAGATATACTGCAACCGATTATCGCGAGATGTAAGGATTAAAAAAAAAGACGCAGAAATTTCCGTCCCGTAGCAAACTCCATTTTCCGCGGCGCAGAAATAAATCCCGTTGCTTCATTGCTAATTGTGTCGTGAGATTACCAAGCGAATGTAACATCGAGGGAATCGTCGGGATGGTTTTGCACGACTAATCGGGCTATATTCGGTGTAACGTACTATTCCCGGACGAGAAACATTAATCTGTCATAAATATCGCTCACCGATAAAATAGAAAAAATATATAAAACACATTTCACGAAGTACGATATCGTAATTACGAGAATAGCGATAATGACAAAGTTCGAATCCGTATACGAGTATTCATTGGGTTACGCGAATTATTTCGCGCGATACACGAATAGCCTAGCAATCGTAATCGGCAGTTCCATTAAGCGCGAGCTATCGAAATCAATTATCTTAGTATTGATTATTAACGTGGAAAAACAAGCTGGCTCGATTCAGCCGAATGCGATTCGATTTCGTATCGAATTACTTAGTTATTACTCTGGCGCACAATACGCGCGTGCAACATTATAATCACTGCTGCTCGAAAATGCTCAATGCACCTGTCTTTACTAATGTTATTGAAACAATGAGAAACTGAGAAAAGTAATGATGTACGATGTTTGGAGAACGTTATCGAAACATTTTCGTTTCTTCTTTTGCTAATTAGAGAATAATTCTTTTTAAATATATAGATAAAAAATATTATTGATAGGAAGTCTCGTTTACCTCTGACGACCAGCCTCGCTGGTTCGGATGCTAACGCGTCTTGCGTCGTGAAATCACTTGCGGTCACTTGACACTGCCAGAGTCCGTCATCGAACTCCAAAGTGGCCGATCTTACCCACAACGAGCAGTCACCGATGTCTGGCGAGCCTACCCACTCGTATTTCTTCAAATGCATACCTATCGGCTAAACAAAAAAAAAACAGAATTTTTTGAAATTATTAAAATATAATTTTTATATATATTTAATTATGTGTACTCTTTCTTTTATCTCGAAAAAATGTGTTCACATTTCAAAATTTGATTCTAACATTTTCACACATATAAAAGACAAGAATTAATTTATCATATGTAAAAAAAAAATACGATTCTACTTAAAGATTTCAATATGATATTTTACATACAACAATTCGATATTGGAATATGTAGCTTAAGGAAATAATATACGCATGCGTATTGAAAAAATTGCAATCGGAGATTAATAGGAGTCCCAAGAAATTAATGAAGGAAGAAGAAATAATTTTTTCGCCGACAAATTTTCCAAATGATGTTCCACGCACGTCAGCACATTTTTAAATCGACGGATCTCTGGGTTATGACGATCGCTTCTCGTTACCGGAATCCTCTTTCGGTACATCCTGCCCATTTTCAACCCAGCATTCACTACCCCCGAAATGAATCATCGGCTTCCGGTAGCCGTCGTTGGTGTCGTTCGACTCTTCTTTCGCGCGGATTAATTTCGCTGCCATCGCCAGAAAAGTGCGGACTTAGCAAGTTTCGCCGTCATAACGCGGTTGTAATTCAGCGATCGATTCTGCATGCGGTCGCTCTTTAATTCCCTTTACTTCCCTCGCGCCTTAAAACAATCTTTTCTCTCCCGCGAAATCGAGAAAGCTTTCTCTTGTTCCTTCTCTCGAAAGTTTAATTAAAAATTTCTATAACAATCCAAAGTTCTGTTTATAGTTTAACTCGAGATATTTTGTACCGCTGTTTGTGTATGTCGATTTTTTTTTTACTTTTATTATGCATAATTAACCCCGTATAATTAATTGTGTTTTAAAATTTCCATTAAAAATTTCGCGAGTACTTGTTTGCACTTTTTTTTTGTTCAACGCGATAAGAGATTGATTTCTCTCCTCTCTCAGCCGTTCATTCTTTTCGTTCATCCAGCTTCACGCGATACGTTATCGCGACGGCCATTATATACAGTGTATATCGTCGGTCGAGGTCGGATTGTTCTATCTATAAGTTTGTGGTAGTTTGTGGTAGAACGTGCAGCGAAAAAGCTTCGTTTAAAACGTCGTTTAAAGGTATTACTTGGTTAACGAGTTTCCGTAATCCGCCGGCGGTCCACTGTCTTAAATTAGCACCGTCGTGTTCGCCTGTATATTGCTAGTGAAGATATTAAGTTCGTTGCAAACTACTTCTTTGTTCCGATTAAATCAGCCCGATCCATGAAAAATTATTATTAGATTAAGAATGTATCAAGAGACTCTCTTCTTTTACCTGCATTATTTTCATATTTAACTTTGAACCAAAATATCCAATTTAATAATCACATATGTATATACAGTATCCTTCATAAGTTTGGAAACACCTTATATTTTACAGTTAAAGAATTGCATAGCAGTGATCTGTTATAAATAAAAATGTCATTTAAATATTTTACGTTTATTTTAGGATTTATTTATACAAAAAATCTGCACAGATCTGTCAAAAGGATTCTCTTAATTTAAGAGAAAAATTCTTTAAAGAAATATTCTTTAATTAGATATTCGTAACATGCAAGAATATAAATTTAATGGGATGTTTTTTATCAGTATATTATTTGAAATATTATTAATCGTGATAAAAAAGAACAGTCTTATAAATGGAGATTTGTTATTTATTGCATACAGTATTCTTCACAAGTTTGAAAACACTTTACATTTTACCGTTAAACAATCTCATGGCAGCGATCTGTCATAAATAAAAATGTCATTTAAATATTTTACGATACTGTATGGAAGATACTGTATATGCAATCAAATTGCAGTAAACAAATTAATTGAAAAGTTCTTTTTACAATTTTAACCAAGGCATTTATTTTTAGATTTTATTAATTTTTTTTTCGGAAAAAAAAGTGGCAGGTAGAAATTGGGGATCCGTAAGGAAGCGTGTAATCATATCGATTTCGTTGAAGATATTCACAGTTAATTTTTTCAGTCTCGCCCCTTCTGTCATAAAAATATTACGCCACTTGCGATTATCCTCAATCCAAGTATCCAAGATTCTTTTTATGAAGAATCCTCGCGAGAGACGGTCTTGCTTTGAAGCGGACGAGTGCTTAACTTCGGTTTCCTCCAGGGACGCAATGAAAGCTCCGTTAACTACGATAGGACGCCGTCGTGCGACTATATTAGTAATGAGCGAAGCGGTGTTCCCTGCGGAATGCGCAGTTTATCACCCGGTGGCAGACACAATAATACAATGGTGAAATCCTGACGAAGATTATTCGCGCGTAGACGAAGAACGGGTATATGCGCCTCCAGGACAAGAAGAATAATGAGTTCACTGGCGCTCATGCCCGTTGTATAAGGTGAAACGACGTCTAGTATATATTATCAGTACGAATTAACGTCTTAGGTCATTGTTGGATTAATATCTCATATCATATCTCATATCATTCTCTCAAGTAACTGCCTTTTCATTCCACCATATTACAAAATGTCCATGAATTGTCACGAGAGAGAATGTTTGCAGTCAATCTTTCATAGGGAAATTAGGAAGATGTTTTCGGCATGCACGAAACTTCTTCAAAGTCAATTACAATAATATTATTCGTCTGGAGATTATCGAGCTTTGCTTCATTTAAAATAAGTGTAAATTATTTAATAGATTTATTTAGAGAATGTTTGCAGTCAATCTTTCATAGGGAAATTAGGAAGATGTTTTCGGCATGCACGAAACTTCTTCAAAGTCAATTACAATAATATTATTCGTCTGGAGATTATCGAGCCTTGCTTCATTTAAAATAAGTGTAAATTATTTATATCGTTATGCATTTTTGAAACGATAACAATTTTTTTACTCATCAAAATTAATATACGATGAAGAAGTAATGATAGACATATGAGCGTTCGCAGAGGGAGACAAGAGGGTGCATTTGCCCCCTTGGAATCAGTAAAAAAATTAAGCATTTGTTCTCCTTTTGAATAAACACTGAAATTTATTTGCATATTTAATATAAAAAAAAATGAAAATAAAAGAAAAATAAATTCAAAAAAAAATTAAGAAAAAACAATAAATAGGAAATAAAAAAAATTTAATTATGTTCCGTCCTGGAAAAAAAAATCCTGCGGACGCCCATGATGATAAAGATCGAAATCTCACAATTTTGGAAAATTGTATTCACTCAAAATTAATTAAATATACGACGATAACAAAAATTAATGATAGAGATCAATCTCACTATTTTTCTCGTTATAGAGATAGTAAAGGGGCTCATGTATCTTATTTTCTCCGGGATACCCTGCGTATCTCGGAGTAACGCGAGATTTATGCCTAAGTTATCCAGAATTCCCGAGCGCGCGCTTCGTCGTCCATGTCCACGAAGAGGCACACGCATACTAACTTTTCCGATATCCCGGGAAACTAACCGAGCCACCACAAATCGGCCCAAACACACACACGCGAAGGCTACCATCGCTCTTAGGGCAGAACAAGCCGCGAGGCACTTTTCGAATTCGGAATGAGCTGGTCGAATCTCTCTCTCTCTCTTCTCTCTCGATTCAATAATTCCACAAATCCTCGCAAAGAACGGAAAGCATCTGCGCGCAATGAATTTCTCGAACTTGGTTCGAGTTGTGAACTTTTCAACGCTTATCACAAGGATCACGCATCGCCAGGGACGAGTAAAAACTTACGGGCAACATTTCCGCGAAAAGTTTTGGCGGGAAAAAAGCAAGCGCGCTTAGTTACCGCAATGGTTTTGCGCTATCGGTCTACGTCCTACAATTTATTTCGTTGCTCTCGAAGAGATTGCCATTGCGTCTGCATTACTCCGGGGCTCCCTCGTGCTATCGGGGGCCTTTGGCCTAGGGATATGTACCCTTGGCCGTTTGCCTTGGTATGCGACGGCGCTGGTGTTCGTCGTCTCGCGTCTGTGTGCGTCTGGAGACGCGGATAGGTAAGGGTGTGTCTGCGGGTGCATTACGTTGATTGCTGGTCGTGGCCTCTCCGGAGAACACACAGAGAGAGAGAGAGAGAGGGTGGTAAAGCGGGACGGAGGTTGAAGTGAGAACGGAAGACAAGGCACAAAGACGGTCGAGAAACGGCACGAAGAAAGAAAAAAGGGACTCTGTTCCTTGTAAGTAAGCGAACGGCGCGCCATATCCCAGGCGCGCGTGGATTTTAATCCTTTCAATGAACAATGGCGACCTCTGCAATTTCCTCGCGCGAATGTATCCATTTTTAATTTTCGTCGAGGAAACAGGTGTCGCGACAAAGTCGACTGCTTTATTCGCAATTTTGGTAACGTAAATCATATTTATAATGTTTTCTTTCACGCATATTGGTTGCGCTTTTCATTTACATCAAAACTCAGATAAATCTCACTTCTGTCTTTCTTGAACGTGCACAGAAAAAACGGTATCCTTGAAAGAATGCAAATATGCTTTGATTCAAGTATATCTTATTTTTATAATAGCGCCAAATATAAATAATTTTGGATAAAGGATAATTTATCCTTAAAACAAAGTGCAAAATATTCTTGGTTGAAGCTGAAATTTACTTATAAATATTGCAAGGACAAGTGAGCATCAGATATAAGCGGTACTTTCAAATATATATAATAATTTTTAGTTCAAATGTGACTAAGTTTGTTTTTACCATATGCGATTTTTAAAACAAGAATATATCTTAAGGATAAAATATACTTTACACAAACTTGTTTATTATTAAGGCAAATGAAAATTTGTGATTACAAAGAGCATTCTATGCTTAAATCAATCAAATAGCGTTCAAAAATAAAAATATACTTGAATCAAGGATTCCTTTTTTTTCTGTGTGGATGTTAAAAAAATACAGATGCGGGATTTATCTGAGTTTTTAAATAAATGAAAAGCAACTATATTCTCTACAATATATTTTAATGTTGTCCCAGTTTAATTCTGAAATCTTTAGCTAGATTATTATTTCAATAATAGATTGGAAAAAATGTTGAGTCACAATTTGAAAAACGACTATAATTGACATTTTATTAACTTACGAATCAAACATTGCGCCTTGAAGAAGATTTACAAGTCAGAGACTATTCCTTCGATGTAAAACGGATGTGCAACGAATCCGGCGCGATGTCGCAGAAAATGTAAACAAAGCGCATAGAAACAAGCGGAAACGACGTGGTTAGAAGCTCCAGGATGGGTAATAGAAATAGAGAGATGCGTTGTAAACAAAAGTGGCTCCCAAAGAGAAAATTATCCCGCTTGTTATTTACATCTTTCATAAATATTCACTTTCGTGGGAGAAAGTCGAGTCGGAAAGAAACGGGAGGATAACGAGTTGTGGGTGAAGGAAAAAGGGCGAGAGAAAAGCTGGGGAGAAAGAGAGGATACTTGGTTGAGAAAGTAACGAGAAACCGCGCGCGAGGCATAAATCTCCGGGCTTTTGGAGGATCTCGTTTCAGGATCACCCACTGCGAAAAGCCTTCGTCGCTGCCTGAGACAGTAATGCGATATTCAAGTTCCAGGCCGCCTCTCACCGTCCCGAGACGACCATCCTTATTCCGAGTCTATAAGGAGCATCGGACGATATTTGCATTGTTGTCTCCGGAAACGGAATCTCGCGAAGGCCCGGTCAAAAATTTCAGAGAAGCACATTTTGCATTTGATTAAGAAGCTTTTCAGAGACAACTCTGAATTATTTATTAAATACGATTTTGCAAATAGATCGCTACGCGTTCACCGGGTTATTTTTTTGAGGATTATTTAAAAAATTGACGCGATGCAAATTTTCAAATAAATTATATTTCATTTTTTTTTTTTTTTTTTTTTTTTAGAATTTATCGAATATCGAAATTTCTATTTTATATGTTGTAAACAATGTACATATTACGAATATATTCGCTTCAGGGAAGAAATAAATTGTAATGGTATAACACAAAAACCTCAATCATCTCGAAAATACTCTCTTATTATACTATCAAATATTCAGCAGCGAAAAATTATTGGAAAATTTGAGTAAAACTGCCAGACACGTTCTTGTCTGCGCGTACGTACATTGTGCAATTGTGTGTTTAAATTATAAATTTTATTATATTTTCTAGTCATTATCTGTTATACATTTTATACATTTTATATTACAAAATTATTTCTGTCAAGTGTGCTTAACAGAAATAGTTTCGTATTATACATATTGTTTTATGGACTTTGTTTTACTGTTATCTACAATCGAAATCAGAAGATAATTGGCCAGAGTTTCAGCAAATTATTAATTAAAACCCATTATTTAATATCCAAATAATTAGCCAATAAATTTGCATTATTTTAACAATACATTTTGTAATTATACTGTCTATTATTGAAAATCAAAATGGCAATTCAAATATTGGTTAAATATTATTATCAATTATTGATTAATAATTACTTGAAAATATTTTCCAACAAATTTGCCTTATCTATGACATTAAAAATTATCCTCATATATGTACATATATGTATATTAATTTAAAAGGATATGTCCTTTTAAATAAATAAACACGTCATATAGATTTATATAATCTTCTTGAAATAATATTTAGATTCGGCAGTGCTAATCTGTTAGTGAATAAAATTAATTTAGCTTGGGGAATCTCAGCTCAGCAAGAATTATTTGAGACAGGCGTGAAGGAGGACCTACAGTACTGAATATCGAGAGCTCGCAAAACGACGTTGGTCGAATTAGCATATTTCCAAGCGCGCCGGCTTTATATCATGACGAATTTGCATATAGCGTGGGCGATGAAGATTTTTTTTTTTGCACGTCGCTCATTAAGTATGCCGGAATAACAAATATTTATGCGCGTTTTGCTGGAAAATTCCTCCCTCGCAAAAAATTCTCCGCGTGAATTTTGCTTCTAAGGCTTCGAAACAACGCGAAATATTACTTGCATCATATCTATACAGTTTATTAATAGTTATTCATTTATGTACAATTAACTTTCTGAGAGATGTGTGTGTCTTATACGTGCGCGGATAACTGCGTATATATTTCTGCGTAATAGCGGAAAAGAAAAATCTTCATTCTTAGAAAGAATTTCAAGTACATTAAATTCAGCGCAATATTTCATTACGGCTTTGCTGTGAATGGAATTGAAAAATTGCCGGTCGTACTTTGGGCGATACATAAATCTTAATGAAAAATCTTGCGGAATATCGAGAGCAGTCTGTGCCAAAGACGCGATTCGATAATGGAGATAGGTTTGCAAGTAAACGGAGAGGAAAAAAAGAAATTGGCCGCGTTTTATATACTTCATTTTTCTTGTTCTCAAGTCAAGATATATATAAGTAATATTTTGGTGAAAAACGACTCTTTTTAGAGAAATACATTAAAGTAAAAGAAACTTAATTAAAGAGAAGAAAAATGTAATCGTTCCTTTTTTTTTGACATACCGTAAAAATTCCCCGACAAAAGTTGAATAATTCTTCTGGAGAAATTTAAACTCGCGGATCTCGCGACGGTATATTACCGCTGTCAGTTATCGCTGTCGATACGATATAGAATTATCGATGCGTCGTGTAATCGAAATCTATTAGTACGCGAGAAACGCGCCCGAGCCACTCGGGATGCCAGAGGGTGATATATTAAGCATACATTTTCCCTAATCCAGATGTCATTAAAACAGATTATCTACATGAATTAATATGCAAATTAGTTCACGCGTCGCCGAGGCACGTATACCCGATGCTCTCGTATGCGTGTCTACGAAAGTTATAACTGCAGGGCGTTACTACATTACGTTACGTTATATATTAACATTTATACAATTTTCATACAGTAATTAAAAAGTTGAACAAACATTTCTCGCACACACACGATCTCGCGCGAAAGCGATATAGAGAATATCAATGCAATTGTGCAATATATATGCATGTACAGCCCCTATTACGAAATGTTAGTCTTCTTAGTTATGAAATGTTAAGTAGGAATCGTATGCATATGCAATTTTGCGAATTCGTTTCACTCGGCCCGGTAACAAAGCGCATATCGTGGAATTTCATTTCAAAGCGCAATCAAGAACAAAGCTGAATTCCGTCGTATAAAATAATGCCCGAGGGAGGGAGAATGGCAACGCGATCTCACGAAAGTGCAACGGAGAGTGCTATGTACATATACTTGCTATATATATGTATGTATATACATATATAGCGTCGCCGATATTTTCTCTAATCCAAACGTCACCGGGACCCGGCTTACCTTCGCAAATTAATATGCAAATTAATGTACGCACCGCGACTCTATATACCGCAGCTGCTGCGGTGTATACGTAAGTATACAATACTCTATGGTATATAGTGCGGCTCTTCAAGAATATTTAGCCATAGGCGGGGTCGTTTTCTAGGGAATGAGAGAAGGCACGATCAGGCCGCGATCACAATGAACCGCATCGCGCGGAAAGATGCGCAATGATAAATATCCAAAGCCACTTCGGCGCCTCTTATCCGTCCACTTCGCCCTGAGCTCGATATACTCCCTCTTTTGTTTGGCCCTCGAGCCCGTGAAAGCCGACGATAACGACGCGACGATCCCCTCTGGCTTTCTTTGCACCACGTGGTTCCATTATTAATACACAAATGCGACACGTGTCCTCTCTTGGCCAGCGTTCAAGAGACAATAATATCTTACGTCGAAATCGATAATTGGCATTATAACGAGTCGCATTTAAATTCTACTAATAAAAAATTTAAAAACAAGATTTACAGAGATTAAAAATAATGACAATCGGGATGAGAGAAAAGGAGCGATTAAAAATTACTGGTGATTAAATCAGTTCTTTATCGTTTTTCCCTTCAGAGAATGTTGTATTAATTTGAAGGTATACATATGTGTTTCAAATATAATTTACTTTACACGCATATAATACGAAATATATTTACTTTACACAGAATCTACAGTTGGCAGCAGTTGGAAGTAACAATCTACAATTCACAAAATAATTATTTGCATTGATATTTTTGATAATAAATAATAATACGAAACGCACTCGAATAGATCCTCATTTACATAGACTATCTTTGACTCGAATTTAATCACTATTAATACATATTGTTCTGTCATCACTATCATGCGTTTTTATTCTCGATTAATTAAATCATACGCAAGAACGATTCTCCGATCGAGTGTTCTCTGTAATAATTACAAAAGCGATATGCATTTATACGTACACAAATACATATTATTCACACTCTGGTGATCATTGCAATAAATATCTGCAGTAATCGATAACAATAAAATGAAATGCGACGTAATGCACACAAACGCGTGAACACGATCACTTTTAATTACCGTAATTCCTGAATTGTTTTTCATATCATCACACTATACTTATATTGTTCCCGAGACAACAAAGTTAATTGATCTGTACATGTATTTTATAAAACGACTTTTCTGTATAAAAATTAAAATTGTCAAAAGACAATATTTTCTTCAGCTACGATTTGATATGAAAAAATTTTTAAATAAATTTGTCGTATTTTTCTGAGGCAAATGTCATGAACTCTCGTGCAAGAGAAAGAACGAAATTGCCGAGAATTCAACAGCAAAATATTCTCGTATTGTTCCCGAGAACAAAATTAATTTATACGTATATATATATATATATATATATATATATATATACATATATGTATTTTATACCACTTTTGTCTATAAAACTAAATTTTTCAAACTACGAGTTTTTTCTCAATTTGATGTAAAAAGTTTTGAAATAAATTAATGCTGCATTTTTCTGGGGCAAGTGTCATGATCTCTCGTGCAAGAGAAAGAGCGAAATCGTCGAGAATTAAACAGCAGAATGTTCTTTACTCAAGTACTCGTCTTTCACTCGGTGAAATGTCGCGTTTTGCTCGTCGACCATCGATCTTCGCCCTTCGTTTTTCACCATCTTTCGATCACAATCATCCCTTCGACTTACACGCTCGTTTTCTCGCTTTGGCATGACTTTTCATTCCCGGCTGCGAGAGACTCCCGTTTCTTTTTCCTCGAAAACTAGAAAAACTTGTAATGATTTTAAAGTTGTAATGATTTCAATTTAAAGAGCACCCTTCTCAGAGTTCGTCGACGTGGTTTCTTTTTTTTTTCGAAGCTCTATTTCCCGACTTTTTGCAATGCATAAATGTCGCGTGCATAAAGTTCCCACTAAACTTACGATCGTCTTCGGAAATAGGGTAAGTAAAATACGCTTGAGGTGATTACGAGAGAAAAGAAAGAGAGGAAAGAGAAAGAGAGAGAGAGAGCTATGTATATAGCTTTAAACTCTTAACGTAATAAGATCACGTTGCTCTATATCTTTGCAAGAGACGAACAAGATTCCGCTTTCCGTGGAACTTTTTAACTTTGTCGGGGATTAATGCTCTCTGACATGACACTCTCCCGTGTGTAGCACATGCGTGAATCCAGATATATGACATGAGATGCAAGCTGTTTAAGAACGACGAACCCAGAAGTTTCGTGAAGGCTGACGCGAATGATATTACGAGCTAATTAAATAAGGAAAGCTTTACAGAGACGAATAGAAGGCAATAATGAACGATTGTTCGTTTTATTAAATAATCGTCTCGCAATTTGTAACTATTATGATGAGTAAAAAAATGTCTGCGCATGCTTTTTAGAAATAAGTTTACATTTGTGAAAGAAATAATTAAATTTTTTTATAATTTAAAAGAAATTACTATAAAAGTATCTCTTTTTTTCTTTTGTATATTTATACATACACTGAAAAAAAATTTGTTAACTTGACTAAACTTTTCAACTAAAGATATAATTTTGTTAATTAATCATATAAAAATATTTAAATTAAATATAACATTAAATCTAACAAAGCATATTTTTGACACAAGTACTAGTATTTCAATTAACAAAATAGTAATTTAATAGTTGAAAGCTTTAATGAAATTAACAAATTTCTTTAGTGTAATAAAAAATATTAAAATATAAACAAATTATTAAATAAATTATTAAGCTATTAAAAAATAAAACTGCATCACGCGAAATGCGTTCATAAATAAAAAAATGTTTGCACATCTTTTAGAAACAACATTTCACTCAAAAGAAATTACTGATGCACTGAACTGAAAGTATCTCTGATTTTCATTTGTTTATTTATACGTAACGAAAAAATGCTAAAAATGTAGCTAAACTATTAAACTATTAAGCAACCTATTAAACTATTAAAAATGCATGTCGCGAAATGTTTGAAAGCCGCCTAAGAGATTGCTCTCGATTAAACTCGGAGATATCACGCGGAAGTTCGTGAACCATTTCGAGAGGCTTCGACTTTGCATAAAACGCTGCGAGCATGCCAATCAAGGGTTCTGCTTTCCTCCTCGCTTTTTCTTCCATCACACCCAGCTTCCGAGAATGCTGCGAATCATTCCGTGTTTTCGCGGTTTCCGGCTCGACTCATCTCTAATCAAGCGCCAGACGTACAGATATATATATATCCGATCTCAGGTCGAGGTACGTGGGGCGCATCGAAAAGATTCATCCCTATATGTTCACACGAATTTATAGGGAAAGGGAGAGAAAGAGAGAGAGAGAAGAGAAGATGTGCGAACGAAGGCTTTATATCGATACGAGTCGGCCGCCTTCTGAAGATGTATCGCGGATTTACGCGATCGCTAACATGGATACATGGCGGCTCGTAAAGCAGGTATTATTCTATATTACGCGCGACTATGGGATGGCCCTATATAACTATATATATATATACGTACTATGTATGTACATAGTAGCTGGTGTACAAATCGCCGCTGTAATAATTCAGGGAGCCACGGAACGCGATGGAGAACCGACTGTGCGCTAGGAACACGGAAAACCGGTTTTCGAAATCGTTCACGATTCAACGACGGAAACGCTGTTTTGACGCCGCTGCTCGTGTCGATTTAATTGAAAATTTTAACTTTTGCCGGCCACGTCGCGTCGCGCCGGAGAGCGTCGATCGCGCGCGCTCGACATCGTTTCGTATATTTGCGTTTTCGGCCAAGTGAAATATCGAGTCCGTTATCGCGCTCGTTCAAATTTATCATACGAGGAAACGCGTTACCGCCAGATTCCGGCTGATCAAGCAAACGAAGGACCGCGCGTAAATCACCCTTTTGTGACTTTATGATTGTGACGTCTCGCGGTGAACTATGTATTCCTATAAATCTGTAAATAGCGAAAGCTACACGTATTAGCCGAGTTTTATAGCCTGGTAGAAACACTTTTACACGATATATGTAGCAAATTTAAATCTATATTATATCCTGCAAATATATAGGTTCGAGTTACTCGAATAAATCTTACGGTTATAACAAAATAAAAATTTCGAACATTTACGTAATTTGAACAAATTGCGTTAATTCTCATATTATAATGCTACGTATTTCTTAGACTATTTAGAGTAAATTAGACATTAAAAGTAAGTTTAGAAAATATCCCTAAATAATATTGTAAATATAATTGAGAATGCTCTGTGAATGACATAACACAATGTATAAAATCAAAATCTGTTTCGCCTTTTTCCTCAACTGAAGAATTCAGTGCAAAATTGAAGTAAATCTACAATTTGAAATGAGAGCTTCTAAATGTGTTTGCTACAAAAAGTTACGTCCTCTAATATTTTAATCCGACTGACGAAAATTAATTATGATCTTGTCGTTGAAATGAGAATAAATGAACAACAGTAACAATATGATGAGAATTTTATCTGCACTGACTGAGTGAGAACTAGTTTGGTAACTTAGTTGGCGAACACAACGTCATGGAGTTTCACGGAAGTTTGAAGCGGCCAGGTTTCCTTTCCTCTTTAGATTCCACAGACAAGTGAACGAATCGTCGCGCATCCTATGTAGCGTCCACTTCCGGCCAGGACAAACTTGTCTAGAAGTTTACGCGCTCGTACACGCGGCGAACGAGGAAAAGTCGATTGCCACACGGGCTTAGAGAAGCGAAACGGAACCAATGAAATGCTCCGAGTTACAGTACCGAGGCACACACAAGTTGCACTCCTCCTTCCCGAACCCGGATGTTGTGTTTTTCAATTTTCGCAATCGCATCTGGCGAACTGGTTACCGTTGTCGTGCTTGTATCCTAAACTTCCGATCGTTCCGGGAGAACGATTTCGTCTTGCACTTACGCTCGACAACGCAAGACGTTTTTTCCGATTTCAAAAATTTATTTCTTTTTCTACAACTCGCTTACGCGTAATCCAAATTTACTTAATTTTTTTTTTCAATAAAAATAAAATCCAAATACATACCTTTTGATCTTTCTGCCAAATACACTGGCCTCTCTTTCCGAGGACTCGACACACCAGCTTCGCGTCTTGGCCAGGATTGACTTCGGTGTATTGTGGCATTTCTTCAAATTGCTGAATCCCATGACAGACTGTAAGCAAAAAACAACAGAAACAAATAAAATTTATACGTATGCGGTGGACAAACGGTTATTAAAAAATACAGAGGATTATGATGACGCGCGCCTCGTCGCTTTCCATCTCGCATTACTTTTGACTGCAAATGTTCATTCTATATTCTTTGCAGAAAGACAGAGAGAAAGGGGGAAGAGGAAAAATGAGTATTCTGGTTTTTTCAGTCAACGCGAAAGTACAGACAGACGGTAAAGGCAGAATATAAGCACAGGGTTTAGCTGGGCATTAAGGCAGCTTGCAACCTCGTTAAAGTTGTTATTTAATTCGCAACTTCGCAAACTCATTTAACTCGGTTCGCGCTAAGCTACGATCTTCAGTTTTCACCTTTTAAGTTTGCCGATAAATTGTATTTAGCGCTAATCGAATGACGGCAGACGCGACGGTACTGACTTCGATGCGACGACGCACGCGCAGACTTGTATATACTCGCAGGCATTAATCGCGTCTCGTTAGCCGACGTTAATTATTTCTTCGCCGCTCTTAGTATTCTCTTGGATGAAATACAGTTAGCGAGTTTAATATCTAAATGCGATTAAAATACGCTTCATGCTGTAAAGCTCGGGAATAATCGCGCAATTAATGGGAATAAATTAAGGTGCGCCGATTATCGGAAATTTTGATTATTCGGAGTTCCCAAAAAATGCTAGCAATAAGTATATATACGAAATAAAAACCCTTAAATCTCTTGCGTGTGTTTCTTATATTAGAATTATCTTAAATAGCAAAATATTTATAGATATCTTTTCTCTGCTTCATTATCAGTTTTGTAACATTCATTATTTCAAAAGGAATGTTGAAGAAAATCGCTCAAAAGAGTTTGTCCTAGTTATAAAGTAGCTTATAAAGTAGCTTATACAGAATAAAAAAACGTATATAATTCCCAATAAAATTATTATGCCGGTAAAAATAAAATCGCCGCTGAAAAGAAAAGTAACGCAAGCAATTAGTCAGAAATAAATATATCAATTTTACACCAGTTGAAACAAAATGCGATAGAGATGTGGATGTATTGTCGTTTTTTTTTTCAGGCGCATGTGAAAATTTCAGGATCGCAGCGTACGCTTTTTGTCGGATTGCAGCGTTAAAAATTCAATTTTTCACCGGCATAAAGATGATTAATAAAACGTGCTGCCGCGTCGTACGCGGCTCGCGGAAATAACTTTGCAAAATTAACAACGCGCGCATGCAAGCTCGTGCGATTCGACGAGCAGCACCGCAACAGTATTTACAAATGCGAAAGAAAAACAGCATTTCCTGTTTGATAATGCTATTACGTTTTGTGATATTTTCGTCTCTTGCACGATAAATTCAGTGAAATTTGAAATACGAAATGAACGAAACATCGAACATATATGTTCGCTTTTATTCATCAAAAATTAATTCACCGCATCGATATCGAGTTAAATTTTGGCATCGTATTTGGATCGTACGCAAGGTTGAATCGATAAAAAAAAACGCAAAATTTTTTTTTTTTATTCAAGCGTTAAAAATTGGAAAAAATCAAAGATAAAACTTATGAATCAATTATTGAAATTCAATGCTGACCCAATTTGTTATAAATTATATTATAATTTTATCTCGACGAAATGGAAGATCGCTTAATTGTATACCGAGTTGTGAGAAGTTCTCGATCGAGTTTCGAGGATGTACGCGACGATGCCATCAGCTGTTATCTGTGTAACGTAGCGATTGGATTGGTAAAAGCGACACGATCCCGAGAAAATGCCAACGAGAATAAGGCAAAACTTAAGGATCCTAGCTCCGCAACAGGTTCCGTAAAGTAAATTCGAGGCTTGACGCGGCGCACACGCTCCAGCTGTTAATTGTGTTTGTACGTCGAGGCGACGAGCTGTACTTTCGCAAGCACTGGGTAAATATACTTGGACCGAAATTGCAACGCTTTCTATCTGCAATAATAATTACGACTGTAGTCTCGAGTAAACTCAAATAGATACGAACAAATTACCGCGGAAAGAGGGAGGACGGTAGAAGCGAATTGAAATTATTCCGGCATTTGCCCTAACAAATATTCGGGAGAGATATTATTTTTCTTCTACTGGAACATCCATTGAACAGTATTACAAATACACGAATTTTTTATCTTATCAAAGAAAGCGAAATATTCGAGAATTTCTTACCGCGAACGAATTTTTTATATTTTATATTTTATTTTAGAATTTTGAAAATAATATGTACATGGGATTTAATTAATTTTAATAAATAGATATTATTTGTAAATAAAGAAACGATTATAACGAAAGGTGCTACGATAAGGGCGCACTTATTTTTGCGGGTGTAAAAAGAACGATAAAGCCACGCTGAGAAAGATGTATCATAAATTCTTGTAACATGTCAGGTATAATGTACTACAACTCGGAACGCGGGTAACTAACTTTGCTAGCGTTGCAGAATACATCTCATTTTTGCGGAAATGGAGCAACGCCCGCGCACCCACGTGATCTAATAAATTCATTTTTCAAAAATTAAAGTAGAAACCGACGCAGGTAATACGATGTTTAAAAATTGTATGATACGAAATTCGTTCTGTATACATATAGAAAAAAAATATATGCGTTTTATTTTAATAAATATAAATATATAAGTACACTTCTAACAATATTATATTTTATTCCCATCACGAATTTCGCTAAAATATTACTTTAATTAAATTTATTATTACAATATTATGAATTATTACATTATTAACGCAAACAATATTTCTCTGTCATTTTTTACGAAATATATTTTGTTTTCCAACTTTAAAAAAAATTGCACAGAACGGCGCGTTACCTGAAAACTGGAAAGAGGACAGAAGGCCGATTCTAAAGTTGATATGTCGTTGCAAAATACACTTTACTCCCCATCCCCTTTGGTTTGAACAGAGATTCCCTAATTCGGGCGGACTTTCGAAGCGGCTTGGCACCGACGCAAATCCGCGACGGTTGTCTCTCTCTCTCTCTCTCTCTCGACCTGTTAATCTCGTTTGCAAGTCCACGCAGAAGCAACGCGAACGTTCGCGCGACCTCGATCGCCGACCCTCAAACGCCCTGTCAAGGGGATGGAAAAAAGTTTCGATAACGCCACAAATTTGCTTTGCCCCGGTACCGACCGATATTCGAGAAAATAAGAGGGAAAAACAGCTTCGCGTTTCGCTCGCCAGACAGACCGACGCCGAAGGATCTAAAAACACGACTGCTCCTCTTTCCTATCCATCCTCTTCCCGTGTTTCGTCCGTTATTTACCTCGACACAATCTACGTTTCGTTAGATAAACAAAGCTTAATAGACGAACGAATCATCGTAAATAAATCTTATTAGTAGATCTACGATGGCTCTTAATTGAAATCACGTGTATTAAATATAAACGGCGCAGCCGAATTAAAACCATATTAATTAAACACCGATTATTCGTGTATTTCTAGCGCTATTTTCCTTATACATAGCACGTTCGGTGGAGAAAATTACGATATCGTTCCATGGAGAAAATTACGATATATCGATGCCGATAATTTGAGCGTGAGAACTCGATATCCTCATTATTATTGAATGTCAGAATTAACGAAAGAAACCGAACATTGTATCAATGTAAGTACGAATTCGTTGGTTTTCGATTACGCTTCGTCGCGATTAATTTGGCGACTTAAATTATATCGCGAATATATATATGCGTGTATGCATGTGTCCGACCACTCTCGATGAAAACTGATGAATATTTTTTCTTTTTTTATTTTTTTATGTAAACGATGTGTCGGTTAACCGGCCAATTATATGGCCGCGACACGGTGCACGAAAACCTTGTGAAAAATGCAACGGGGAAAAACGCGAACGGTCGATGGCTGTTATTGTCGGTGATCGAAATGTTGATATAATCAAAAGAAACTGTCGAAAGAGTGCCGCTTTTGCTGCCGCTCTTTCTTTCTCTCTCTATCGTTCGGTATTGACGTTCAATCAAGGCGAAGTTTATTGCCGTTTTGCGCGACGTTACATGCAGACTACCGCATTTAAATGCCAATACGTGAAGGATAAAACGGGCTGTCGGATAATGCTCGCGCACGTCACGTCAGACAACGATATAAATAATACCCAGAAAAATTCCGCCAAAATCGTGTTCGCGAAAGCTGATATCACGTGCATCGCTAAAAAAAAATAAAAGCGCCTTTTTTCGCGACATAATTCTTCCTCGGATAAGTATCGATTTCGCCTATTCGTCGAACGGCTCTTTTGCGACGAGACAAAAAAATATAAAAAAAAAAATCTACAAATATATTCTTTAATAATCCTCGACGCCGATGAAATGTCCGGAAAATCGGGAACGATAAGTTCCAGATAGAGCGCAAATATTAACCGGCCATGTGAAATATTCCGACATAGTTATACATTTTTTGCGGTATAAAAAAAGCGCGACCGCAAAAGCCTGTGTGACGTTGATGTTAAAAATCCCGAGCGTAAGAAAAGTTCGGAGAGTTACGCGGTCACGATTGCCACGAAAACCTTGGCGTTTCGCAACGTGGAAAAAACAAACAGGACCACAGAATGAAAGCGCGAAATATCGGAGACACACCAATGTACAGGATGAGTCGAGTCATCAATATAAACGCGCTTCTCTCTCTCTCTTTTTCTGCGATGAAAAACTGTTACAATATATACAACTGCGCGCAATAAACATACACATGCATATTGTATACGTCGATTTGTCTTTTTTTTAATTTCTCACACAATTGCATCTATCATGTTAAAAGAAGTAAAATATTTATTATTCGTGAAGTTCAACAGTAACCTTAAAACTTTAAAAAAGGACAAAAACAAATATAGAACAAAACACTCATATATATGTATATATTTATATTTCGTAAAATTTTTCTTAATATAACGTAAACATTTTCTTTCTGTGTAAATATTGCATTAATGAGAGAAAATAAAAACTCATGTTATATGAAAATAAAATAGCATAAATAAATATGAAACTTGTATAATATGATTCAGGAATTAATACAGTCAATTAAAATCTAATAAAATGAACAGTATAAATCCAGAGAAGTCATGAGAAGTTGGCAAGAGTTGGGAAAATAAGTTCAAATGTATAAATCAATTACACATGTATACCTTTTCATTTCGTTTAATGTTTAATCTAATCGAATATAATTACACACGCAAAACGAAGTTCTATATTATTCCTTGATAAAATATTAAAAATTGCAATGCAGGCATAAAAATTATTATTACAAAAAATTCAATAATATAAATCCGTAGCAGAAAATGCGAAAAAATAAAATTATCTACAAAAATCTTTCGATATAAAAATCTACACTGCGTGTCCCATATTATGTCCACCACGCTGCACGTCTCGCACGAGATTGATCTCCACTACTGACCGCAAGACTCCTGCGTCTGCGTATAGCGATATCGTCGCCTGACGATAAAAAACTTCACAGCTAAAAATGAAGCCGAGCCACCTCGTCTAAAATCTCTTCTTTTCTCTTTAAGTACCAAATGCCCGCACCTACTACTTTCTACTAATTGTGTTTTAAAAATTGTAATATAGGTATATATACATATATGTATATATGTGGTAGTCGTTCATAAAATTCGAACCTTTAAAGAAAAGACTTACAAAAAAAGGAATGAAATAATTAAAATTGCACACGATCTTTTTCTATGATATGAATCCTGGAAAGTTAACTTTTTTCCTAAATAGCGATACAAGATTTATCAGATGCAGCAATTACAAAAATCGACATATTATTTTTTGAAAAAATGATATTAAAATTTTATTAAAAATCAATAAAATGCATAAAAATTAATTTTATAAATTAATAAACTGTTTATTAATTTGTGCACAGTTTCAACCACTTTATTCTTTTCCTTATAAACAAAGGTATGAACTTTGTAAACGATCTACATATGTACATAATATATTATGCACATAATATTTGTATGTATGACCACTCGTCTATTATATTGATGCGTGTCGTTGATTGTCGGGGAATAATTAATCGTGAGCGCAGAAACAAAGGTACCACTCTAGATTTACAGAGAGTGTGCCGACATGCTGTAATATTTATAAGCATACACACGATGCAACATGATGTTTTCAGAATTATGCGCGTCCGTGTATAATGTAATATAGCGACGCGACGTAATGTGCGACGTACATAGTACGCTGCTGACAGCACGTGCCTGTAACGGCTGTAATAAATATCTGTAATAAACAACTGAAAATAATAATATAAGCGGTCTTTTGCATTTAACTGTCACAAAAATTAAGAATAAATATTAACGACAAAACATGATTAAAAATGTCGATAAAATCTATCGCAAATTATTTTGTTTCACGTATTAGTTATTTATATTAAGAAATAATTTATAAATAATAATAACTATTTGAAAAAATATAATGCAGATATATCCTCGTAAATGCGAGTTTTAAAACAACCAAAAATGAATAAAAATGTAAAAATGTCTGAGAATATTCATGAGTACCTCTTGCGAGTTGTTAGATTAATTCAGTGATATAATCTGTAGTATTGCAGCACTCTAGGGTGTTACCCTATACTGCAGCATCCAATGACACTAGTAATGAGACATACAAGGTATCAATCAGAGCTGTTACATCTATTACAATCACAAATAGGGAAAAACGTAAAGCAAAAAAAGCTGACATTGAGTATATAATATATCGATCTTGAAATAATTTACATCGCTTTTCACGCTATAGTATGTTTTTATGGTAATAATTCTTTATTAAACATTGTCGCGTTACGTTATTGAAGATTACATACGGATTGACAAACCCATTACACATAAAACATGAATTCTCATTAAAAAAAATACATAGTTACATCTGCAACTGCAACTGCGCATATCTGGGATTTAACAGAAAAATGATGAGACAAATTGATGCATTAAAAAATGAAAAAATAAAAAAATAAAAAAAGGACAAAAAAGGAAAAAGATTGTACGTTCCGCTAAAGAAAACGTTAAGAGACCCGCGATTTCGATCGGTCGATTTAGCCCGGCCGTTTTCGTACTCTTTGCCATTCAAACGTCCCTCAGAGCGGTCTGCATTCAAATCGCGCTGCTCCTTTCTTGCGAGGCGCCGCGAATCGCATTAAGAACTCCCGAAGGTGTACATACAGGGGCCGCGTGTAAAACGCACATCCACAACAGCTCGTTAATCTTTTCGCATCTTCTCGCGAACGTCTCTCGCCAATGCAAGTCCTCGTCCTCTTTCTCTCTCTTTCTTCCGTTTTTGTCGCCCCGACGCCTTTCCTTTTTCTCACGCGAGCAAAGTGGCAAAAAAAGACGAGAAAGAGGAGAGAGCCCTTTCAGAGACTGTAAAGGTCGCATGCGCGACTCCCGCGATGCCGAAGGAATACACATCTCGAGCACTTTGCACGCCGTCAAGACGTTTAACGTACTTACTACGTAAGATCTCTCTTATGCAGCTTTTATCCCGAAGAAGAGCGCGCGCCGCGAAAGAGAACCAAGTCCAAAAAAATGTGGAAAACGAGATTAAGCTACATATCCAGCATTTCTCAAGTATCCGAGAAAAAGTAAATTTTAACATGGGTTTATCTTTTGAAATAAAAATAGTTTTATCACCTGTTATTCTTTACGTCTGCAAATATTCCCTGGACTTAAAAGTTGAATTAAAGATGCAATTGATTTTTGTATTATACATCTGATTAAGATGAAAAAAATATAATTTAAAGATATTATGAAATTCGCAGGAGAGATTAAAGTCACGATTGTAACACGAGAGTTTAATCAAAATTTAATCCATCACAATCAAGAGAATTTCTAATAATTTTAATGTATGTACTTTCATAATAAATAATTTAAAGCTCATTATTACAGAAAGCATATTATAGAAATTATTATAATTGATTCCTAGAATTCTTGATATCTCTCCCTTTTTGTAAATATTGATCCTTCAATTTTACTCTCACACACAAAGACTTCTCCGAGTGTTTAAATAATTTCATTCGCCCCTGTGTAATGAATCGTCGCGGTTCTCGAGTCGTTTTTCCACACGAAACGAGAAAGTTGCGAATTCTAGGGTGTTCCCTAAGAGGATAATCCGGAGTAGATCTTAGGAAATATTCAACGGTCCGAGTATAACCAACTATAGTGGAAACTGCGGTAGTTGGGACGCTATTGTGGAATAACATTAATTAGTGATACCGAGTGCAGTATTCTCGTATTTTTAAAAAAAGCTGCACCGTACAATATATTATCCTTTTTTACAATTTTATCGTTACGGTGTTCATTTTTTTTTACCGCATTAAAATCTGCTTCGCGTACTCTATTAGTAACGCGAAAAATTGCGGGCAAAATACATAACTTTCACAATTTGTACAACATTATTTGAATATCTAGTATTGTAAAATGAATATATATTTTCAATCCAGAAATCTCGATAAATCAAATAGATATAAATGTTACGAACGAAGCAATACGGTGTGTCTCTACAACTGTGTGATTTTATACAGATTTTTCTCGTTTCCGCTCGCTGTCCCTTCGCGACTCAATCGAAAAAAAAATGTATCGGCCATTTGGCATTTTAATAAGAACGGTCATTCGCCCGTAATTTTTGCGTGTTCACCAATGGTTAACAAATTGCGTATCGTCAGCGATGTCGAAAAGGTCGTCTCTTTATTCGCGTCGAATGCACGAGGGCCGGCCGTAATTGCTTTGTAATCCGTGAGCACACAATCGAAACCGAATCGAGTCGAGGGTTGTTTGGCGTGAAATTGCTCGTATTGGCGGCATTAGGTGGTCCACTCGTAGCCGAGCTTCGGGATTTCTCTACTGCTGGCTGTTACGTGAAAGATAAGAAACAAATACCAGATGTTTACACGAAATTGTCGAAATTGACAAAATTAAATGAATCCTTTTTTTTTAATTTTTCCACATACGCAAATTATCCGATTATTGCAAATAAAATATTTTTTTGTTTTTTTTTATATCAACGATTTTTCATATACAACCGTATACATCAATAAAATCAGGTAAAATATGCACACAATTCATGTAAAATATTCCGTCTCTCTTCATGTTCCATAATTAATTTTTTTCGATGCGTATTATTTAATTTACGATAATTTAGCTCGCGATACAAAATTTTGTCTTATTTAATGCCTCGCTGTCCACGCTGTGTGTTTTTAGATTTGACAAGTTTTCTGCGCGAATTCATTCGGCAACAACATGAACAAATGGAACGGGCGGAATAACAAACCCCGTCAGTATTCGGTTCGCGAGCTTTAATTAATACCCGCTGTCATACGAAATTTAACGTGAATTAGTTCCCTCATGATACGGCACATTGATTATTCGGCATATGGACACAATCGTATTTGCTCGAACAAGAGTAGAATCGTTTTTATGGTTCAATTAACGTTCGTCTCATTTATATTTATAAAGAGAATATCGAACTTTTCTGCTCTCTTAGTCTTTTACGTCTTTTGCATCTTTGTGCCGCAGACGCTTTGTGCATTATGGAAAACTAAAATATTATATTCCGCGAATAAAAATAAACACCGTTCTTCCGTGCTGTTAACGTTTAATTTATACAAAAATTATTCATAATACGACTTTTTAAATGCCAAACGCAAACGTTACAATGTTCGTGACAATGTCCGCGAATCTTTCTTCTTACGAAACAATGAAAAAATGCATTCACCTTTCGTTCGTTCAATTAAACTGCATTTTCCTATCTTCAGCTTCGCGAGTGAATATGTACGATCGTTAAGTGCGAAGAATTTACTTGTTTGGGACAAGAATTTACGTCGCGGTTCCGTTGGCACGAATATGTACGCCGCGAATTTGAATGACAATAATAAATCTGTCAGAGAAAGCATTTTCGTATTCCGATCGTAATCAATGGAAGAGAGAAAAACAATCGAATGAAGTAAACGCGTGCGGTATATAGAAGACAACGCTTACTTGAATTTCAGCAGGAAAACAGAAAAGAAAAGTTTTATTAATTGTGGATGAATTAAATATTATGTCAAGACAAGATTCTACGAATAAACTCCGAAGATGAGTAAAAATTGTATCTTGATGAGTGAGAATTTGTTATTTTCGTGAGTAATGAAATACATTGCGAGGGAAAACTAGCAAAAGACAATTTCTTTTAAAGAAGGCAAATAATCCCTGAAAACTCGTTATATAAATTTCTCGAGCGAAAAAAAGTATAACTCCTTTTAACTAACATTTGTAAACTTAAAATTAAAAAGTAGCAAAGCTTTTATTGACATTTGCGCAGTTTATCTCAAAATTGCGTTCCAGAAATGCTCCTTTCCCCAACCATTACTTCATATATACATTGCAGAGAGAAAGAAAGAGCGAGATCACGTGGAAGTACATATATGAGAATAATTAAAATCTGAAAAAAAAGAAATGTAATCATGAATATCGCACGAGAATGCGTGCATTTCCCACGGGCTGTTTCGATATTTTCAGAATTGCACGTGCGTATCTCTCTCTCTCTCTCTCTCTCTCTCTCTCTCCGGGAAGGTATATACGGCTTCTTGCAGGCGCTGCAAAATCGGAAGGCTCGCGCGATGCAAAACTGCAGCGTCATTCTTTTCCACGCGCAGTTCTCCCGAGAAATTCCATTTTAATACAGCCCGAATTCTGCACCGGTGCAGCGCGGCGATGCAGCCGAGTACGCGTCATTTAATTTTACGAATGCATCGTCGGGCCGGGATCGCGTTCGCATGGGAAAAGCAGCCGCCGACCGCATGATTCCACGGGATTTAATTACGCGGCTTGTGAGGGATTTCGCGTAATTAAGTAACGAGCGATTTTAAGTGATTACCGCGCGATGCCCCGTTTCTGCCCGATCGATCGCCCTCATAATCATCATCGCGCCAGTCGCGAAAGGCGGAATTGCTTTTAGCTGATTGCACATCGATGCAGCGTCGATTCTCAAGTGTAAGATATATTTCGAGAATTTCGTTCTCGAGTGTCTATTTTTGATGACGATACATTTATTTTACGCAAATTTATACATATACCGATATCTCGAAGTCAAGTATAATCCCCAAAGTCTATAGATGAAGATACGAGAGGATACATAATGTATGAGTAAAGTGTCTATATTTCTTCTGTCAATTTTTCATAAACTTGAATATAATTCTATCAATCTTTAATTTTAATTGATGCGCTGAAGAAGGTTGAAAAAGACAACCGAAACGTACAAACGAATTTATTTCTGCCTAATATTTAATATTTTATGTTATAAATCTTTTCACAAATAAATTTCTAGTATAGAACTTAATTAGCTCTTATTGCCTTTTTATTTGTAGATTAAAATTTTCTAAAGAGCTGTTACAAATTATATTGAATATAAGGATTTTAATTTCCGACTTTTGACTTGAAAATATATATACTTGATAAAAAATTAAAGAAAAAAAGCAAAATAAAATCCCATTAAGAAAATATCATTTTATAGCCTTTTATCGCTTTGTGGATTCGCGTAACAATTCCTATAACACTTTAGAGCCATTCCGAGACGAGGAGAAACGTATTCCGAAATTTTTCACGTATCGCGTCTTTGTATGCTTTAGGGAGGAATATAAGGATTTTAATTTCCGACTTTTGACTTGAAAATATATATACTTGCAAGAAAAGCAAAATAAAATCCCATTAAAAAGATATCATTTTATAGCCTTTTATCGCTTTGTGGATTCGCGTAACAATTCCTATAACACTTTCGAGCCATTCCGAGACGAGGAGAAACGTATTCCGAAATTTTTCACGTATCGCGCCTTTGTATGCTTTAGGGAGGAAGGTGCGGAAAGTCTTGATTCAGAGTGCAAGTTCAGCTACGGTCATCCCGGGCATCGTAGCGCGCAATAATTCACTCTTGGTCGTGCGGCAGCCTCTGGAAATGGAGTCACCGCCTATCCCCTACTCTCGACGTCGAGAGGGTAGGTAGGGATCTCGCCCGGCTTAAACGGGTTTGCGTATCCTCGATGAGGGGTAAATTAAGTTATGGCGCGAAAACAACCTCCCCGACCGAGCTCGCTCTCGCCTCGCCGATCTGCGATAAATATGTATATATACGCGTTTTATGTCATCGGAGGTATCCTATGTCACGTGGAGTGACGAAATGTCTAGAAGGGAGGGACGCGGTTGACCGGCAGAATATTCCGGACTGTTGATGAACGACTTCTCGTGAATAAAAATTTTCCTCTCGCGCGGCATTTTTTTTCTCCCGGCGTGCTCCCTCGTTTTTTCACCTCGCTCTCTCACCCTCTGGCCGCCGTCGCCTGGATGCGCAGAACGCGTCCAGGATTTAACGCAGATTAATCTGTTTGTTGATCCGGACTCTTCTACCCCATCCTCTTCTTCCCCTGGTTCTTTCCCTTTCCCTCTCTCTCTCTCGCGCGCGCGCGCGCGCGTTCTCGTTTCTCCACCGATTTAGCGGACTCCAGCGAGTGACGGCTGGCATTTCATCATATATTCCGCTTGGTGGACGAGGCATCCCCCGTCTGCTCTCTTTTTCCGTTCTTTTTAACTCTGCAGCATCATTTGCTCGCATTTCTCTCGGGCAATGATGAAGAACGACAGGTTTGAGCGGGATAAACGAAATTTCGTCGGTTGTATCGTTAACGTAAGAGAATCTTGCGAATAATCAAATGCGAAAAGGGAAAAATGTCAGCCGGAATTTTTTCATTTCTAACGCGAACGGTTCGATAACTCGACACGTGAAAACAAAGGGGACCTTTGTGAAAGGAGGAACCTGAAGAATTGATTATCGCGTGGCCGATGACGTGACGAGGGCGGAGCCACACAATTAACATCAAAAGTTCGCCTATCGCCACTTAATGATCAGCCAGCAGCGTGGAACAATTCTACCGAATTTGTCAGAATTTCCGTAGGGTTGATGGGTCGATCCTCTGGTGAATGAAGATGATGATTTTCAATCATTTATCGGACAGCGCCGATCGCGAATAATTTATGATCAAGTGCCTCCTTCTTGTCATACTTAATTTAATATTTTTTTAAATGACAGATTGACAAGAGGGAAGAATAGAGGAACGACGGTACTAGAATGAAAATTCGCCCAATAATTGTAAATAGCGTAATCAGTGAATTAGATAAAACCTATAAAAATTTTAATAATTTTGAATAACGCAGACAAATATATTATATTGATATAAATTGTAATAAATATTCTTGACCATTAATTCTTTTTATATAATTGATCAACATGACTGTTCTGAATAGAGGAACGACGGTACTAGAATGAAAATTCGCCCAATAATTATAAATAGCGTAATTAGTGAATTAGATAAAACCTATAAAAATTTTAATAATCTTGAATAACGCAGACAAATATATTATATTGATATAAATTGTAATAAATATTCTTGACCATTAATTCTTTTTATATAATTGATCAACATGGCTGTTCTGTTTATTTTTTATACAAAACTTGAATTAGATATCCGAATGCTTAGTCAATGGTGATTTTTGATTAATAAAAATCGTTCGTCACAACTTCGTAATTGCGAATTCTTGAATTTCCCTCGACGACAAACCTTTTCCATCAATCCAAAAGTAATCTGATTTAACAATAATGTTTTTCCGTGCTTCAATTTACTTAACAGTCAAAAAATCACCGACGGCAAAAACACACGGGGTAATCGGATTCCGGCTCATAACCCGGGCATCGGGAGATTTATTGTTACGCCATTGCGGCCAGTGCGGAGAGTGGCTGGTACGTGCTGAAGGACCAAATACATAAAGAGGATCAGCGGCTATACCCAGGAGATCCCCGAGACCTCTGATCCAAAGTTGTGACACATTTGTACGTGACGCGGACCGACAATAGCGACTGGTGGTTCAGTTCGCGCGTGTCGTGCCTTCTCTCTACTCTAAATCAGAACTGATGCGCGAGACCTGTCGGAAGCGTTGCGCGTGTCTCGGATGAGTCTCGAGTTGAGTCTCCTCGAGATAGGAGAGAATCCCCGTTCGATCACCTTCCCTGTATAAACGTGACACGCGCATTGTCGCGTTTAAGCGCTGAAAACGAAGACGGGTGACAGGAGAGATAAGTAGATCGGACGAAAAAAAAAAACATTCGATTTCGCTTCAGCGAAATGATTCGTTTTAAGTCGGAACGCCGATTTATTCAACTCGCGTTCGTTATTTCTTTCCCGAGATCCGCGTCATCGTTGCGCGATGTATTTTCTCCGCTTTTAACTTACAAAGCTTGAAAACTTCGCTTCAACTCTTTACTCTATATCCCGCTCTTTCATTCTCATTACGTCTTCAAGAACTTTTTGTCAGCAATACCGTGAAACTTATCGGATGCGTCGTTTAATACTCTTAAGCGACTTAACTTCGTAGCGCGGGATAAATGCACATCTTCCTTCTCGTAAACCTTTTTTTCCCCTTCTTTACCTTTTCCATGGATCACTTTAATTTTATATCTTCATTTCAAGTTGGCAAGTCAAATCAGCGATAAGAATATGCGTTCGCTTGATGTCTTCCTATATATACTCAACTTTACTAGATTATGCTATGCATTATGTCTTTCTTAATTTAACACCGGATTTAACTGATGGAACATTCTGCTTTTCGTATAAATAGTTACTCTTATAAATCGTCTTTTATATTTTCCTTCGTAATTTTTTAATGACTTTGCACCTCTTTTTATCTCGTTATCAGCTATACATTATTCTTGACATTTAACATCGTGTTCTTTGTATATTTTATATTCTACAATTTGTAACTTTCTTCTTCGCAATATTTATTTTCATTCTCAACCATTTTTTCACGAGTCTATTTGTTCTACAATATATGCATATATAATAAAGATTGTGTTCAGGCCACTTGATGCTACAAATGCTTCCTTATTAAGAGCATTTAGCGCGAAGCGAGTCGCAATCTCAAGTATTCGTGATTTTGCGTCGCGCGATTAATTTTCGTCGCGATAACTTTCGAATATCGAATGCGCGATACCCTTATCTAGATACACCAGGAATTATCGCCTGGAACATTGGCATCGATACGAGGAAGCAGCGAGTTGCCGCGCGCGAATTTGCCGGCCGTGTATCGCAAAGCAGACAGAATATCGCGTAATTTCAATCTCCGCAATTTGCAGTGACGCGCGTGTGTGTTCGCGCACAAACGAACCGACTCGCGTGCGGTTTCATCCGCGTTTGCGTGGTCGGCGTAGGAAAGAATTCGGTCGCGCAATTTCGACCCTCCCCGAGGGATGACACGGCCGCGTCGCGTCGGTCCACGTATGCATATACATGTACACTCGGATGTATTCCGCAACATATGAAGTTTGCTCGTGCAATTTCCGCGTCGCTCGGCAAAGAAGCGTACCTCCGGTCGAGGAAGAAGAAGCGACCGCGCGAGCGAATTAGCCATAACGAATGTCCCGCGACAAAATAGTCGTCCGCAAATCCTGCCGGTGAAATGAGCCTGCTTTTTGTTTGCGCCGGAGAAATACGCCCCTTTTGTTTAAGCAGTTACAACTTTATTTAAAGCGCGCCGCCTCTACTCTCTCGTTCTTCATCGCTAAGTCTGGCTAATAATGCTTGGGCTGGGCGTCTTTAATGTCGGCGTCACGGGAGTTCGCAGAGGGAGGGCATTTGTCCTCTTTGAAATCATTTAAAAAATGAAGTATTGGCTCGCCTTTTCAATAATCCCGGGAATTTATTTTTGGATTTGGATTTTATTTTAATATATAAAAGAAATTTTTTTAAATTAAATTTATAAAAATTAAGGAAGAACAAAAAATAAGAAACAAAAATAATTTTAATCATGCACCCACCATTGTGTCGACGTTATTATGCAAACTCGTGCATTATATGTAGGTATCTTTAGCGAATGAAAATTTTATACTCTTGAACATTATCTGAAAACAGATATTCCGTTTTGGTGAATCGTTACAATCGATCCATCTCACTGTAAAATGTACGAATTCACGTATATGACTGCACATTTTGGGAATTTGAAACAATTATGAAGACTTGTGAAAATAGATCTTTGAGCTAAATTATTTCTGTTAAATTCTACAGCATTAATTGATCCGTACGATATTGTTATAACACTTGAAACAAATTCGCAGCGCATGTACGGAACTCGTGTAAAGCCGAGAATCGATAGGAATCTCGGCGACCGCTTACGGAGGCTATTTTTCCAGAGAAAGGACAACTACTGGAGCGGCACATTCGCAGGTGCAGCTCGCCCGCATGTCGTGTATGCAGCGCGACCACGATGCACGTCCCAGAAGACCACCGTTGGGGTCGACCAGACTCTAATAATGACATAGTGCAACCACGCTGTGTGTCTATATAGAGGAGAGGGCCAAGTGGTATAATTAATATTAAGTATCAAAGTCCGATGGTACAAAGACCCTATCCGATATCGCATTTCACCGTGTATATATATATATATATATATATATATATATATATATGTATATCTATAATAGCCTTATATGCGCGGACAAATAAGGCCATAATAGCGTTTAAAGAGACACGATCGGGACACTCGAATAGGGGATGTCGGATGCTGCGCTTGATGCGTCGAACATGTGTTGTACGGTAACGTATGTGTGTACGTATGTCTGTGTGTGTGTTCAGCCGAGATTCGCAGATTATTCGTGCGTGTACATAGTCACGTGTATGTACACACTGTACACGCTTAACAGTCTGCTCACGTGTACGGATATTAATGCTATTAAATCTCGGTGATGAGCTCGACACGAGTACGAATGCTTGATCGAGTGTGCCGCCCTATCGTAATTTTTTTTTTATTAATTTATCGAATCGATCGTAATTATAATATATGATCGTGATAGGTTTTTGCGAAGAAGCTCGCCGGAAATTAGATATTGCCGGCATTCAAGATTATATAATCGTGTATTGGCTGTTTACACGCAAAATTAGGTAGGTATAATTGATTGATTGATTGATTTTGAAGATTGTATCGTGTCGACGTATCGACATGCGAAATGTTGCGAAAGTTTCATTTTCGCTCCAAGTAAGTAAACTGCTACATCAAACTTACAAAGTTTTCCAATATTCAAATATTATATATCACGTTAAACTGATTTTATTACAAAAGTATGCTTCAACTTTCACCAAGTATTCGCGATTATAATTTTTCAAAATGCAAAATATGTGCAAAATTGTGAAATTTATATGTTTTTACCGGTATATGTCTCTATATACCTATAAAACTGATATAATTATCTACATCTGCAGAAGCGTATGTAATAATGAGAAAATAAATTGCAAAAAGCCATTACGACGAATAATCGAAAATAATCTGAACCTTAATAGTTATCTTAATACCACTTGCTCTCGAGGAAAAAAACTCTTTCCGTTGCGCATTCGCACACATACACAAGCAAACACTTGCGTAGCCGGTATTGAGTACTTCGACACGAACGAAGAAAGCTCATCCGCGTCGACGGGTGCTTTTAGAAAACCATTAAACAGACGTCGCTCCTGCACCGATCATCGTGCCCGACTTTTTTTCCCTGCAATTTCACCTGGTAAAATCAACGATAGGGCGCAAAAGATAAAAAAAAAAAAAAAGCTCAATAAACTCCACTAAAAAGCAAATAACGCGAAAATTCATAAAACAGATGCGCGCGGATAATATGCGCCAAAATTACGGCATATTAAAAAAATATCGTTCCCGTTTTCAATAATCTTATATATATACTCGTACGAGGATAGATTTTCGGCAGAGGCAGAGTTAAACCAGCTGCTGGGCACCGAACTCGAGTTGAATAAAGAAAAATTCCGGGCGGGATGGACCCGCGAATATTTATTCAAGCCGCGTTTCGTGTCGGCGCCTTCGGTTCGTCGCCGGGGTGTGAAATAAAAATATACGATATTAACGTACAGTTCTCGCGCGCGCGCGCACGTTTTCTCCCGTCAGCTTTTAGCATTTTACTCCACCGCGTTTTCTCTCCCGCCACGCCCGATCGTTCCCCTTTTTTTCACTTCCCTCGTTGCACAAACGCCCCGTACAGCAGTGTCGTCGCCAGGAATCCGCTGCAGCATCCTGAAACTACACGGGACCATTACACACGTATGGCGCTCCCTTGCACAGGTGAATCACGTGTTCCGCGTGTTTGGCGAACGCACACGTGTGCCCCGGCACGTGCTGTGGCTGCTCGTAGGAAAAATCCCTTACAGCCTCTTACTTTATTCTCGTGGTAAATGGCCGCGAATTTAGCGGGTAAACACGAATGTCTCTTCCTTGTTTGAGCGCCCTTTGTTCGCGTTCTTTCGTATTATTCTCGTATTATTCCTCGTGAAAAATGAAGAGAGGAGTGCGAAATAACGCGTGATGAAAGAGCCCAATAGAAGAAGGGAATATACATATATATGTATATTTCGCGATGCGTTTCACAAAGCTGTTTATATCGACTCCTTTGTCCGAAATAAATATATTGCTTTCGGTAATATAAAGTACCAGTAGAAAAAAGAGGGTATAATATGTATTATGAAAATTCTGAATAATAATACGAAAATTTATCTTGGTGCACCTGGTGCATAGTCTATACAGCCAGAAATTATTAGTTTTGCATCTATTCATGCGAATATGTATACAAAGCGTAGAAAAATAAAAAGGCTGTTCAAAAGTGTTTGAAAAAGAAGCATTACATAATTAAATGAGAGAAATATTCCAATCGTGCGTCCCAAACTCCTCGTTATTAAACTTGTTGTCAGGGAGATTGTTGAGTACTCGAAGTTATCGAGCGAACTTGCGATAAACTGAACCCTCTCGCACGTTCGATATAACCCAATGTGCGATGTGGCTGTTGATGCAGCGTGAACGGATGTTGAGTACAGGCGACTATTACTCGCTGGTCGAAGCGACGGCTTTTGCCTCCCCCTTTTCTACTTTATTTGCTTTGCAGCTCTACGGTGGGAGGTGACATTTTTCAGAGAGCCGCGTGTGCACATGCGTGTGTTGCATGTACTACGTGTGTGTGTGCCTCCAACTGTTATTTCAACGAAAATTCGCCAACGACTCGCCATTGTCCGTGTTAGTGTTCCGGCTTCCCCATATTGCGCGGCAACCCTTTTTTTCCACCCGACACCCATCCAGGGCGCCAACGTGCGTCACGATTTTTATGCGGACCACGGTTGGATAAGGTACGGCCACGGTTGACTTGCGATCGATGAACGACGACTGCAAAAAAATGCAGGCTCGCCCGAAGGACCGTCCTCGCCGCGAGATTCCGACTACTACTACCGGGCGAAGTGAATTTTTGTTTCCCTGCTCTTTTTAGCGATTATGCCGAGTGGAGAGGAATGGAGTGGGATTCTGCACACCGGAATGCAGTTACTCGCGAAAATCAGGTTTATCGGAAGTCGTTGGAGGTCCTTGCCTCCTGCTCCCGCGAGGAGCCTCGAACGGAAAGTAACGTTGCTGTACGGTAAAAGCAGGAAACTAAAGTGTGTTTAACTTTCGCTGAAATTGCATTTCCCGATAAAATACATCCGAGGTTTGTTATCATCTGTATGATGAAAAAAATTGTGCAAATATAAACGTATCAATTTCTGATGTTAAATGATATCGATGTAACAAGTTGAAAGAATATGCTATTTAAACATGTCTCTCACTCTCTTTTTGCTCTTGTCTCTTAATAAATATTGATTTCAGATTTTTGCAAATTGAAGATGATTGTATAAAAAAAAAAATACTTAAAAAAATTGTGTTTGATATACCTTTGTTTGATATACTTGTAAAGAGCTCCGTGCAAAAAAACAAAGAAACACGTCTGGCAGAGACAAGCTCAAACATCAGCTCGAAAGCACTTTAACGTTCGTTGACGTCTTTTTGAAGTTCGCTCGTGGGCTGTGCACGCGCACGATTGTTTAACTTACTGTTGAAGCAAAGGAGGCAAAAATTAAATACTGAATTATTCCAAACCGACCAAATTCCTACGCGTTGAACTTCGCGCATTTAACTTTTCGCGAGTCACGACTGACGCGACCTAATTAACCAGTAAACTAGCCTCGGGTTAAAAGGATTCACGTGTCTTAAAGTTCTACGAACGGATACGCCTGACTGCTTTCTGGGGAGGCATCAAAAAGTTCTTTCTCGTAGCAGAACGAATCTCAATTCGAGATTAATTCTTCTTATTAGAGGATAATGACTTTTATAAAATCACACAAAAATTCGTCAATTTTTTCTATATAGTTATTTAATTATTTAAGTTATTTTCTAACATTTAAACGATTCCTTAAAATCAAAATAATTCATTTTTTTTTAATGATATACCTACAATTATTCCAAGCGCAAAAATCAAATTTTACTCGACGAAGTGCCTCGTGAAAATTAAATGCATCCGGGAAAAAAATTGTACATCGTCTTAAATACATTTCTTATCGTATTAAAATGAACGTTTGCGAGGAAACGGGAACGAGAACGAGAGACGTCTTTTCTTAATTTGTACGCCTGGCATCGAGGTCGGATGGAAAATATTTTTTTTCCCCTATAGTAAAAGCTCGAGCACGAGCAGTCGTTTACGGAAACTATCTTCTTAAGGGGATTAGAGAAAAATTAAATCTTTCATCGCGCGCGCTTCCTTTAACGATGGTAGCCGAAAAAAATAAGAACTGCTGCGAGTCCTGCATTTGCATGTTATAATCTACGAAGGACCGTTACATGACGCGAAAAGCTTTATGTTTATTTTTTTATTTTCATTGCAAAAAGAGCCGTAAAAACTTTCCGTACCGAAAAGATTCTAACAAAAATGTCGAAACATGAGTAACTTTCAAGTTATAAAGCGCAATGCCATAATTATCAAAATAATTATAATTAAAATTACGAAGAGCCTTCGACTAAATGTTTGGTGAGGAAAAAATTATTTTATTTTTTTCATCAATGAATTATACGGTACGTTTCACACATAAAGCACACAATTAATAACAATATATCCCATTAATATATAAATATTAATATTCAATGCGCGATTATTAATATTCATATTGTATTGAGGCAATTGTTATATTCTCGTTATTCTGGAAGCCACTGCGGCAAGGTTTGCCGTTACATAAATATGACAAAGAATCGTTTCGCGAAAAGCGAGGTTTTAACGTAGAGTTCGCGATATCGATACGATTTAAGAAGACCTTCGCAGCGCGAGAGCTTTCTCGGCAACCGCATTACTATTTCGCCCTCGCGCTCTTCAGCATCCTCCCTTCCGCTTTTATTCCGCGAAAATCAAGTATTACCAGCAGTCCCGCAGCGACGTTGTCGGCTTTTGATGATAGATATTGCGTTTCCCGCGTGTACGAACATTCGCGATACGATGCGTTCTAGAATTACAGCGCCGTCCGTCATAGAATTTAAATGAAAGCTTTTTTCCTCTCCTTCCTGGCTTCTTTTATGACCGCCAACGCGCCGCAAATTCGGGCAAAAATAACGTTCAATGGTGGTTCAAAATTCGCAACGTATATACCTTCTTTGGGCGAGCGAAAATTTCAGGCATTATTAAAGCGCACAAATGTGATAAACTTCCTTATTTAATCATTCAGCTATATGGAAATAGTTGCTAAACTAATCCAGGGTTTAATAGACACTCGAATTAAATTTGCGCAACAATCTTATTATTATTATTATTTTTTTATTTTTTTTTTTTTTTGACAACTTTCTTGATAATATAATTAAAGTTATTTGACATAAACTTTTTCATTAAAATCAACAAATGTCAAATGCCACTAAAGCAGCATCAACGCGCATAATTGATGGCGAGATCATTTAGCCAAACGCGAAGCAGGTAGCCATATGCATGCAAATTTCGAAAACGATTTTATCCCCAAGTCTCACCCGTTAGTGCGTGCGTATCAGTACACATTAATTTCGCGTTAATTTACGATAATATAAATTTCAATTAAACGTTGCCTTATGTGTTAACACGCCGATGGCGCTCGTCAACAACAATGCCTGCGCGATTCACAATGCGGTTCGTCAGAAATCCATCGTAACAACCGCACAGAATAATTAAATCCAGTTATACGTACACACATATATACATAATATACATCCCCGTATCATGCGCATGCGCGCCTGTCTATGTGACAAACACGCGTGTGAAATAACGCGATAAACGTGTAATTTACAAACGCAATTCCGTATTACGCGCAGGCGAATTACTAAATAGCTCTAACGTAAACAGAGAGAGGCGTTAATCCAAAACAACAACGGCGTCGCTTATCACGGGACGGAGAGAATATACTAATCGCGATTTCTTCCTCGGGCAATCGGCTAATTTTTCATCCGCTCTCGAATCGATGGAGCGCGGCCTGTCACGTGCCGGAAAACGGGGCAAAATAAATCCGCGAATCGCCAGGGGAACGCTTACACGCGAAGGGACGCGTTTTTAACGCGAGTTGTAGCGACTGCAGTAACGACGATGACGATGACGACTCGTGGTATCGACAAACGCGTTTGACAAAGCTCACTTTTTATTTTTTTTTCTTTTTCCTCGCTCTTTTTTTTTTTTTTTATTTTTCTCTCCGCGGGTCGGCGCGAATGGAATACATTTGCGAGAACAATGGTGAGTTTTTCGCTGGCAACAAAGGCGAGCAGGCCGCAATTACTTGCTGATAGACGCGTGCGCGATAAATATTCGAATCGAACGGCGGGATCGCTCGTGAAAGGCGCGAAAGTGTATAACTGCAGGGGTTGCCGAAACTGATCATCGATTCTGTTAACAGCTGCTTTTCTTGGATCTTTAATCAAATAGTTTCTTTTTCTTCTGCTCTCTCCTCTTTAACCTTCCGTTCAATAGTCTGGATCTTTTAAGGCACAAGTTTTCCATTTCTTCCAAAATGCTGTTCAAGTTTTGCTTTGTATAAATAATTTAATATTTGGCTTTAAAATCTATTGGACATCGTAATAGAGATATTAATAAATAATGGATGAATTTAGAAGATTCAATTTGCTGATAGCGCTAATGAAAACTAATGATTGTTGACGAAGGGTTCGTAATTTCCTCAAAATATAATTTAGTTTTGATACTCGATAGAGTACGTACTCTAATAAATATTTAATGGCATTAGAGAGAAAATGAATTTACATACTTTTACGTAAGCAAAATATTTTATACCGTTCAATATTTTAACATTACTTTCTTTTTGGTTACGTAAAAATCATTGTCATCCCTTATTGAAGTTTTTCTATACCAGTTAATAGGGTTATTCTGTGAAAGATTCACGAAGGATAGAAATAGCGTATACGCTCGTAACAATTTTTATCTGCATTTATATAAATACTTATTGATAGTGAAAGAAAAAAATCGATATTTACGTTGACGCAATGGAGTTTTAGTACGAGTTCGATGTTGAGTTTTAGGAAAAACAAAGTGCAGTCCCCCATTGAGGATTTTACAAGGAGATTAAATGTGGGTTGTAAATTACACGCGTTATTTTATTTCTACGAGATGTAAGACTGCCGCTCGCTATCGGATGATTAATCGTTTTGCGAATAACCAGAGAGAAACCGGAGCACAATTTATCCACAACGAGGTAATTGATAGTAGTAGGTAATCGATAGCCATGAGCCGAGACCGTTGATAACAATTTCCCAACATACTAACAGAGTCGTCGTCAAAGAGACTTTTCTCTTTAATAATATAAGACAAGATTAAGAACATTATATGACAACTTATTTCTTATATTTATGATTGACTTCGCTCCGAAATTTATTTAATCGGAAAATGTATGCTAAATCTCTTAAATGATAACAAATTCAGTACTCCTATTTTGCTAATTATATTTCGCTCGTAGATAAAAATAATTGCGAATAACGAAAAAGGGAATAACTTTGAAATGGCAAATAATTGCAAAATTATGCAAAATAAATGTATATAGGACTTTATGGAATATATATTTTGGCAAGTTTAGACCTCTTTCTGAGCATCTCTCTCCATTTTCCTTCACAATCCGATTGGAATAAAAGTATGCAGATTAGAGCACGTATTACATTCGATCCAGGCGGGATCCGAGGCCATCCGAATTCCGAACGGCGAAATTTATACGTTCCTTCGAAGGGCACTCGAACAATTCGGGAATGCTTTCTCGACGATCGCGTCGAAATGGAGCAGAACGAGGAGGCGCCCGTCCTGATAAGCCGCTTTACCTCGCGTCGCGATTTTATTATCGGTTCACGAAGTTCTCTTTCGTCGGGAAGCACCGTCGGGAAGCTCCATGAAACGATCGCCAAAGAGAGAGAGTCAGATTTTCTATCCTACTTCCCTCGTACACTACCTATAAATGTTTAACGTCTCTCTGCGTGTCGCCGATGGCTTCGGCAAGCATCTTCCGTCGTTCTTTGTCAGCTGCTGCCGCCTTGTAAGGAAGGAACATTTATTGCTTCGCTGCTCTTTCGAGATACTACAACGAAACGGCAGATGGAAGGCACTAACGAAAGCTTAGCGAAGTTCTCTCCATTTGAGCGAAGAAATCGCAACATTTATTTGTCTTCGATTTACCTTTGTACGAGACATTGTTACTTATATATAACCGAAAGACTCATAAGAAACGAGTTATAAATCCGATATTGATGAAACTCGATTTTCATTCCAAACATCACTAAAAAAATTCTATTTATTGTTGCAAGAATAAATAAGGTTCGCTCTGCCAGAATAATTACGTTTTTAGCAACTGCTGACCTTTCAATCTGCCTGAAGCAGAGAAAGTAAATTGCAACATTTATGCGGCATTTATATATAATTTCCAAGTTTGTAAATACAGATATGTACATAACTACGAGTTCTCATACGCGCTTATTAAACTTTTATTAAAAAACAAAAATTTTAAAAACCAGATTTTTATGATAAATGATTAGAATTTTTCCCATCATCGTTCGTCGGATGATTTGTGTATCCGATTTTACGGTACGTTTTCGAGACGCGACGGTTACCATATTACTTTCTCGCGCAACACGTGTCTACCAAACGCTATACACGCGAACGGGCGTGCATAGGTTTAGCATTTCACGACAATCGCATTTCGGCGAAACACAGGCAATAAACACCGAAGTCGCTTGCATATGCATATCGAGCACTCTCGCTTGTTTGGCTCGGCGTTTAGCATATATCCGGACTTACTTCTAGAGAGAGAGAGAGAGAGACGCGATAGAATGTGTCCGATATGGATGGGATTCGCGGGCAGGTATACATAGAGATACTTATACGCATTAAGCTTCGAATTACGTGACTCATCACGCAGAGTAGGGCTCAATTCCGGAACTTGTTAATTACATGCAGTCTATTCCTTCCATCTTCGCTTTCCACCTCCTTCTCGGAGGCTCTCACCGCTATATCCTTCATTCCGGGCGATCCTGACGTCCGCGGAATAACCGGCTGCTCGGGAGCGAGAGAGATAAGCTTCGGATAAACCGTGACAAGAGCGACGTAAAACGCGAGATTCGTTTCGCGGGCTTTTTTTGGGGAGGATTTTGAAGCGCGAAGGCGCGTTCACCATCATGGAAAGCCGCACGTTCGGAATTATTTATTTGTTTATCCGAGCGATGTGTATACGCGGGAAGAGAGCTTTTAAAGTGTTTCTGTGTTTCTGCATTAACATATTTATGCCGAATGTATGCTATACGAGAAATATATATGTATATCATCATATATACCATCGCGCGCGAGGTACATTTATTTTTCATACCCGCGAGATTTCGCGAGAAAGAAGGGATCTATGCACACACGAACGGATACGGAAATATAACGCGCGCGATACCGTCCTCGTGTTATATGTCACGCGTGATATGAGCTTTGTTAAAAAATGTTTTCTGAAGAATTGTACACGCTCTCGGCTCCTTGT
This sequence comes from Nylanderia fulva, assembly GCF_048542155.1. Taxonomy (NCBI): domain Eukaryota; kingdom Metazoa; phylum Arthropoda; class Insecta; order Hymenoptera; family Formicidae; genus Nylanderia; species Nylanderia fulva. Next base: position 1,231,291 of record NW_028189622.1, read on the forward strand.
TGTTTCCATAAAACGTAGTCGCCCTGCCATTTCGTTTCGCTCATCATCCACTTTCAACCTTCCACCCCCTTGGATGTTGCCATCCCTCATGCTTGTCACCCCGTGATGCTCGCGGAATAAACCGGGAAGAGTGGGAACGCCACCGGAAATTATCCGCGTCAACTCGCTATATTCAGATATGACCGTGTGTTTTAAAACGACCGAATATAAGCTGCAAAAATAAGCACCGGGCGAAGCGGTAAGAAAATACTGGCGTGTTCAGTCCAGATTATATATGGAATTTATACATTAGTTGAAATGTATATCTATTTTGATATGAAGATCCGTTTCAATAATGAATGAATGTTAAATTGAAGGATTCAGGGCCACGCGACGATCTCTCCAGGTCTTTTGAAAAATTCGCGCAATTAATCTTAAAGCCGAGAAGATTAAATTTAGACTAATTTTCACAAACTCTCGGAAAAGAGAGTATTCATATTTTTATTTCTTCGAACGTAATTTACGTTTTAATAACATTATGCTCCAATTTCAGTTATAATCATCCTGCTGGGTTTTTATTTCTATTTTTTGGTCATTTTGTCACGTGATTCACAGTGCCTATCGAATAAGCAAATAAAATTAACGAATGAACAGGACAACGATGGAAAATGGAAATCCATCAGCTTTTCGACATGGTAACCGCGAGAATTCTAGGATGCTGCGTTTTTATCGCATAAAAACGAAACGATGGTTGTACCTTGCAGCACGCATATAGCACGAATAGTTTGCTCGAAAAAAACTGGGACGGACGTGTGATTGGCTTTTTTTTCCCGAATTTATTGTACGTTCCGGTTGCCTCATACGCGGCTTTGATGAACCCACTTCGGTTTACGTGTCTCGGAGGAATCTGGCGAAAATGAAGAACCGCAAACCTCGCTGGCCGAACAAGGTATTTTTACCATGGAATTTCTCTCTTTTTCCTCGTTATTAAAGAGATAAAAGTAAATCGAATAAGATTAAAAGTTAATTAATTAAAATAATTAATTAGAGTAATTAATTAAAATTGATAAAAAATATTATGTTATCCATGCACAGTCGCATCAAGAAATTTAATTTTCCTAACATTAATTTAATATGCCGTAGCAAAGATATCTCGAAATTAAAATTAAAATATGAAAAGCATTTTCATATTATATATTCGTAAAAAGAGTTAATGTTAATTTGTCTAGCATTTTAAATTCTAACATTAAATTATATCTATGTATTAAAAAATGTAAGAATTAATCGAGAGATATAATTATACGTATATTATATAAGAAACTTAGTTATAATTAAATCTTTATGCGCTCGAAAAAGTTGCAAGAATCCTCATCATAAAAACTAATAAAAACTAGCAAAGGCAAAAATACGTAAAATTTTCGTAGATTACAGGTGCACTTAATTTCAATAAGATATCCGATGAGAACCCAAGAGAATATTCCTTAAATCTGTATGTAGCCATGTAACACAAACACGCGGAAGAATTTAGCCAAGAATTTCTTGAATATGCGACTCGGGAAATTCTTATCTAAATATCACTGTCGCGATATGTGCAAACTTTACTCTATGTTTAATTTGCCGCGTATTATTCTAATATCATGCAAGTAACTAACAGCAGAACTCATTTGAAATCAATTTCGCAAAGTTCTTATCTGTCAGATATTTCGCAGCAGGAGGAGGTTAAAATAAAAAGTCGCAAATCCGCAAATTTTTAAATTTGCGTTCCTTCTCTCTCTCTCTCTCTGCGTTCTTCATTTCTTTTAACATTTTTTAAAACCGAAAAATCCCGAAAATCACGAAAAACTCAAAAATCTGAAATATCACTGCGCTCACGCCGGAAAAACGTGAGCGAGTAAATTTTCAGGCAAACTTCAGCTCTTTCGTACGCCACTCAAGCGAGGCGTTTACGCGCGCTGTAAAATAATGCATACGGGGCGAATGTTAAAAAAAAAGGAAGAAGAGAGAAAGAGACAGATTGGACCGGATGAGCATGCTGGTTTACTGTCGCCGCGTCCGCCGTACGTGACCTTTTCCTTCATCCGTGACGCAAGATACGAACGCGGTATTTCACAGTAGCAGTGACGATAAATCGTAAAACGTGACCATTCGCGCGCGCGAGTCCTCTGACACCGTCGACGCGACGCGACGCGCGAGTCCATCGACCGACGCGATGCCGGAATCCCGGCAATGCCGTCGACACGATGAAGTCTTCGGACCTCTTCGCACTTAATTCAGCTTAATGCAGCGCTCTCGGGGAGAGAGCAAAGTGTTGCTCGCTACCGGAAAGCCGCGCGACTTCATCCCGGAAAATCTTCCCAGTTGTCGCGTGAGAGAGTGCTTTAGTAAGACCATAATATATTATACTATTGTAAGATAAACTCGCTGATTCTATAGATTTTTTCGCGAAGAATCACAATACATCCGTTTATAATTATATTTTAAGGAAATTATGGTTTTTATAAAATTATACACGGAAAGAATTTTCTCTTTGAATTTACCCTGAAAAGCTTGGTAATCATGGGACAATATGGTATTGAAAAAATTTTACAAGAATTTCTCTGATTAATATTTACACAATAAAAATATTAATATCCAGAAAATATAAAATATGTTCGACTTTATTAATTTTACTATATGTACATATGAATATTTTTTATTCTGATAAATATTAATCAGAGAAACTCATAAAATTCTTTCAATTCCATATTGTTCCACGATTACCATGATTTTCAAAGTAAATTCTAAGAGAAAATTCTCTCCTTCTATATATATTAAATTATTATTTGGCAAAATTTGTGCCTTATATTAGATCACGAGGACTTGCATCTGTAAAAACGTTAATTTAAAACAATGGTTATTGAGATAGATACGAGTAACATTTAATATTTCTTAATTTTAATTTATCTAAATTAAAAATGGCGAGATATACGTTATCGATATTATTATCAATGACGCAATTATCTTGTGGCTTTTCGCATTAATTTCGCTGCCTTAGAACATTCTTTTAACCTTATTGCAGAGTGTGCGCTTTGATAGCGAATGAAAGGACGGTATTCTACTATCATAGAGAGTCGATCTCGAGAATGTTTTTAAAGAACCCGCAGAGAGATCAACGCGTTCGCCCAATTAGCTCGCGTAATTAGTGTAAATCATAAAATATTACAGTATGGTCTCGCCAGTGGCTCATTAACCCTTATTTAGAGAGTCTATTAAAATTCGTTCCCCAGATGACAGTCTTCTTTCTCAAAAGCGACCATCCCAGTGGGATTACACTGTCGAGCTTGTAAAAGCTGCTACTTTTATATGCCAATAGACATTGTCAGTTATTAAATGCACTGTTAAAAGTAAAAGAAACAAATCGCTCGACACGTTTTAAAATAATTTTTCACATAAAAATTCGGTCAATATTCGCAAGAAAGAAAATGCGAACGAAAAAAAAGAAAAAATATGTTTTTTTAATATGTCAATTTATCAGGTTTGTTTGTCTCTTAATAAACAACATAAAATATAGATTTCCGATAAATTCTCGAATGGAGATATCAGAATACTTGGTTCGAACATCTTATTTTCATCGAATGTTTTTATAATCTCGACATACTTCCGTATAATAAAGAATATTAAATTATTAAATGCACTGTTAAAAGTAAAAAAAAAAAAAAAAACAAACAAATCGCTCGACACGTCCAAAAATTTTTTTACATAAAAATTTGGTCAATATTCGCAAGAAAAAAAATGCGAACGAAAAAGAAGCAAAAATATTTGAGATTTGAAATGCTCAAGAAAGTTTTCGGGGACGATTGCCTTTCCAAATCGCAGTCAAACAGATGGCACAAGATGTTTAGAGAAGGTCGGAAGGAGGTCGCCGACGAGGCCCGCGCAGGACGCCCGTCAACATCGCGAACGGACGACAATGTGACTCGTGTGCGCCAATTATTGAATTCAGACCGTCGAATGAATGTTCGCTTAATGTCGGAATTATTGAACTTGCCGAAAACGATTGTTCACGAGATTGTATCGGAAGACTTGGCCATGCGGAAGATTTGCGCAAAACTTGTGCCCAGAGTGTTGACCGATGCGCAAAAGCAACACCGAGTGGAAGTTTGTGAAGAACTCAAGCAACTCTGTGCAGATAATCCCAATTTCCTGAACAACGTTATCACTGGGGATGAGTCATGGGTCTTTCAGTACGATCCGGAGTCAAAGAGGCAGAGTGCGGAATGGCACACGACGTACAAGCTACTTCGACGGCCTCCCTGAACAGCATCCCAGTCAAGGAGTTCCAGAAATCTTATGACGCATGGAAATCGCGTTGGCAAAAATGTATTGACGCAGAAGGGTCATACTTCGAACAATTTTAAGTTGTTTTACCTATGCGATCAATAAATTCTTTTTTAGATTTAATATGTCAATTTATCAGGTTTGTTTGTCTCTTAATAGACAAAATATAAAATATAGATTTCCGATAAATTCCCGAATGGAGATATCAGAATACTTGGTTCGAACATCTTATTTTCATCGAGTGTTCCTAATCTCAACATCCTTCCGTATAACGAAGAAATTACGAACAAGACGAAGACAAGTGGACGGAATCGCGAGGATACATTTATACGTATTTGCATCCGTAATCGTTCGCTTATTGGAGCGCTTCGAGATGGCTTGAAAAGTTTTAGTTGAAAGACGAAGGCGCACAGAAAGCGAGAAAGAGATATAATTGATAGAAAGAAGGTGTGTGAGAGAGAGAAAGAGAGAGAACTGCTGTGCGAGCTGTTCCCGCCATACGTTTCCCTTTTCAGGCTCGATGACTTCGTGGAGTGCGGAAAGCTTGCAAACTTTGTCTTCATGCTCCCATTAGACGACGCGATGGGGGAGGTTGGGAGGAGAGGAAAAGCCGGGATAAATCACCCCCTATTTCTATTGTACCCAGTTGTGGGGGGATATATCTCGTCTATCGCGGCCGGTATACGTGAGCCGAGTTAGAATCACGCCGAGCGATAACCGGTCGTTATACTTGGCGTAATTTATGACTGCGGTTTTGTAAAAATCCGTAATGTACGAAATTATGATCAAGGTGGCACAATCCGCGCTCTCTTGGTCCTCTTATTTTCTCGCGGTAGGAATAGAAAAAAAAAAGAGGAAAACGCGTGGAGGGGTTTAGAGGAAAGATCGTATAATAAATTTCCGGAAATTCCAACCCGACCCGCTGAAATTCAATTTCGAGATAATTAACTGAGATAACTTACGGTCTCTATATACGAAGGGACACTAGCGAAGTACATTGATATATACGTTACGCGCTTTTATCGGCTGCTTCCCCAGGTTACATAAGGGTAAGAAAAAAGAGCTCGTCGCGCCCGCAAAGGCAAAATTAATTAAAATCGCTCGCTCTTTCATCTCGCGTCGCCGGACGGCCGCGAACAATTAGCATAAACATTTGAAATTTATATTCTTTCGCGCGAGGGAAAGAGAGAAAACGCATCGCACAATTTTATCCGTTTGCAACGTTATCTCTCGGTGACGAATTAGTCAATACCAATTATATAGAGCAGTGATATATGCATTTGAACATACGTTTTACGCATCCGGAATGATTTAAACGATAAAATCGCCTCGCGAAATTCATCGCTCCTATTGTTATTTGTATTTGACAATAAACCACAGTCCTTTGACCCAAATTTCATACAATGCATCCACCATTTCGCTATTCGAGAGTTTAATATTCTATAAAATCAATCAACGAGTATTCAATTCATAATTACGTGTAGCATTTAAAATTTATATAATATGTATAATATATATATATAAATATATATTAAATATATACACGTGCATACATATATGTATATATATATATATAGCTATAGTAAGTAATTTTGGTTCCGTAGTAGAAAAAATATAATCCCTATAGTTACCATAAATTTCCATTTCAATTAATGGCTTTGATTATCATGGCATATCTTATGGTGCATTCCGCCGTGTGGCTAAAGCCACGGCTTTAAACACATTGTAACGCTATCGTGCCGGCAATCGTGGCGGTGCAAACGGGCCATTTGCGATTCGTGTAGGCGATAATACCAATATAAACCGCGTTTGGCGAGCACGCAAATCTCCCCTCTCTCGTCATCCACCGAATTGATCACCCCGTAGCTTCCCCGTAAATTCATCGGGCGCTATCTCTGCCTTCTTTGTTCCATCTTTCGGCGAGAATTAATGCAGGCGAAATAAAATCAGCTGTTGATCAGAGCAAAACGCATATATATATACATATATATATGCGTTTTGCTCTGATCAACAGCTGATATATATATATATATATATACAGGGTGTCCCAGAATTACCGTATCACACGTTAATAGATTTCTGAGGCGATTTGGAGACGATTTTTCCTCAACAAAAATGTCCAGGCACCAATAATTGCCTTGTAAAAATAAATTATTAACAAAACTGCATTTTTTTGTTAATTTTAGGTTAAGTTTACTTTAATAGAATTTTAATTTAAGGCTTAGTTACAAAGATACATAATTTCAAAAATTGGGAACATTAAAAAAATGGTGACCTTTCTCGACATTTTCGCTGAGGAAAAATCGTCTCCAAATCGCCTCAAGAATCTCCCATTAACGTGTGATACGGTAATTCTGGGACACCCTGTATATATATATATATATATATATATATATATATACATACATATACATGTATGTATGTATATATATACGATTATTTCGCATGACAATTCGACACGTGCATCCAAACCTTGTCCAAACCTATACCTTTGCGCTACCCTAGATGGACGCGCGTCAGTTTACGTCGATGGATTTACACTCGCGTATATGATCGCCGCTCGGGCCGGTTTAATTATACGTTCGATATACGATCGATTGATCGATCGATCGATCGATCCATATCCATCGAGAGCACGCGCGGCGATTTCATCGCCGAAGGAAGGGAATAACCGCGGGTGTTTCGCGAGCAAACGGTGTACACGACGCTATTGCGTAAGGCAGGCAATCAATCTGGTTGGAAAATCAGGTATTACGGGTACAGAGCGATCGCGGATATGAGAGATAGACTCATTGCAAAACGACTAGCCGCGCGGGCCATTGCATTGACAAGCGGCGGCAAAAAGGATTACGAACTGACGTACGTAAATGCGTATATGTATGTATTGTATGTACGTATATGTGCATGCGGACGTAAAATAACGTTCATGAATACAAAATTCTCCCTTACCCGTCCAATTCAGCATCACGATTCTGAGCGACTGAGGGAGTAAGAGAATGTGCGTCGCTCTCTCGCAAGATATTACATTACAATCCATGTATATTAAAATCGTGATGTGAAAGAAACAAAGTGCATTCCAATCGCACGACGAAAAAAAGCTTCATTTTATGCATCCTAGCTCACGCGGGTTTTCTTCAGCTCGGATCCCATGTAAAATTCATAATTTAATTTCATGATGCATTTGTGATATTAAATAAAATGATTGAATTACGAAATAAATTCATTATACGCTCTTGTAAAAACTATTTAGAGAAGTGTCTCGAACAATAGAGAAATTTGAAAGAAAGCATGAATGCTCTGTGCGTACCGATGTCAATAGTAAAAGCGCGATCTTTCGTCGGTCCATTAAAGTTCTTGATTAGGGGAAGATACCCTGTTTCTTTGGCAAGAGGAAAAAAAAGGAGAAAGAGCTGAAAGCGAGAATTCTGTTCGCTTCCGCATTACTTCTTCGTTCTTCCCTTTTCGAAGCCGTCTGCCCGTAGTTTCGTTAAACGATGAAGCCTCGCCCGAGCTTACTTCGTCTTCTCGACCTCGTCCAACTTTTTACCACGCCGCCGTATCCTCTCCCGCTCGTCCAGAAGAGAAACTCCGGGTTCATCCGTCCTCTCGAGCTCCGTCGGTCGGATATTCTCCGAACGATATTGCAAGAATCGAAGGAGCCTTTCTCGTTTTGCTCCAAGTCAAGCCGCCACTTTACGACATCCCGATCGACTGCCCTTTTTTCGCGCGGTATGCTCACTTCCAAGTTCTCCCTCGGAGAAGCGAAAACATTTAACGAACCGACGAAATAAATTCTGCAAGACGTTTTCTCGCGGAGCGCTAAACGTGGAATTGATTATCTAAGGTTCGAGTTAATTGAAAAATGTATTCCAGCTGCTTGCGATGTTGTTTAGAAAGAGAAAGAGAGAAATGAGATTTTCAGATATATAACTTTTGTATTTATTATGTAAAACACATTTTATACATGCATTTTACATGCGTATCGCATTATTTCAACAAACAATTTGAATTAAATAAAATCAAGCTTCTGCGAAATTTCTTGTTTAATTGTCAAAATTATAACGCCGATTTCTCTCTCTCTTTCGCTCTTTTTCTATCGTTCTCGCCTCAAGTTTTGTGTTTTAACCACAAAAATGTAAAGGATAGCGATTTCCTCCGAGTCATGAAAATGAAAAAGCTAAGAAGAGCTTTCGCAATCTCGAAAATAAATAAAGCTCGTGGCCTCTTGGCACGAGTCAGTGGTGGAAGATTGATTTTGTCCATTAAAACAACGACTATTGTAACGTAAACCTCGAAGCCGCTCTTCCATAAAAAATGCATTAATCTATGGGGATGCTTTTTACGTGGTCTGCTCCAAAGCTCTTTGCTCCCTCCCATGCTCCATAACGGATTGTTTTTCTGACCAAACTGACAGGTCAACGTGGACGAATCCTGTTCGACGTTGCGTTGTAAGATCAAAGGTCTAAAAGCACAAAGCTGCAGCAAAGCGTAGCCTTTGTGTCTATTGTGACGTAACTTTGTAATCGACATGCGCGTGCATCTAAATTAAAATTATCATAATTTAAAAGGGTAACAATACAAACTATTTCCATTAATATATTTTTATAAAAATAAACCATGACAATTTATTTTTTTCCTTTTTTACTTAAACATGATTTACCTATATGTATTTATATATATATATATCTGAGTAAAAAGGTCCATTATCGTTTTGCGATTTTTTCAATAATAAAAGAGAAATTAATTAATCAAGTTTGGCCAATCCACGCGAGTGGTAGCTCGCGGCGAGAAAAAACAGCCCATTCGAAAGTCCAGCTTTATGCATGTTATTATATTTTGTCGATTATTATCTTTTGTGTTTGTGTAAAGCACGCGAATTGGCCGATTTTCTAAATTGATTTTTCATTAAGTATAATTAATTATTGAGAATTTTGCAAAATGGTAGAGAACTTTTCTACTCAGTTTGACCTGTTCTACTGACGAGTGGGTAAAGCGAATTACCGGACATTCTGTATATATGTATATTTTCTTGCATTAATTATGCAGAAAATTAATAAAAACCTATATTGTTAAATATTAAATTAAATAATACATAAATTTTATTAAATAAAATAATATTATTTATTTGATTTTTACGGCTCTCATTTTCATCTTTTTTTTCGTCTATCTTTTTTAACCTTATTTATTATTACTTTCATCATCATTCAGTATCATTCTCTTCGTATTTAAGTCGAAAGAATTAAACTAAAAAATAAAACAAACATCTGAAGACGATTCAGAATAACATCTCGTATATCGCATTGTTCCACGACTCAATCAAATCAACCTCGGGGAAATTATGCGCACAATCGGATGTATTACGAAACAATCGCTCCATCTTCGGCGAATTATCTTTCTAGGGGTTGTCCTTGTGCCGGCAGGAAATCGAAGATTGCCCTCTTGGACCCGATGAACGAAAGTACCTATTTTGCGACATTCGAATCGTCGATTGCCCTTCGACCAAGAATCGAATCGAATTATAAGATCGCGAGAGAGAAATATGTCCTTCTTTCCACCCTCTCTCGCTCGATACGCGTCCATTCTCGGTCTGCGTTGTGTTTCTGCCGCGCGTTATCTAGCGCACGTCGGATGCCGGAAATAGTGGAAGTCGAGAGGTGAGAGCGATTCAGCGTGGATGCCTGGGAACGGACAGAGGGATGAAATCGGGGGTGGAAAGAGAGGGAGTTCGAGAGATGGAGAGGTGGCTTAATTGGCCGGTAATTGCCACTGTCTGCGCGAACGGCGACAATAGGACGCGAAGATTGGAACTTTACCAAATGACGTGGACGCGTCCGGAATACGTTAACAATAATTTCGTAATAAAGCGAACGCCCAGGGATGAGAGAATCGCCGTGAAATGGAGATATCGGTCGGTGACGCCTTGTCGGAAACTCGGGCAACAAATAGCGCTAAAAACTTTCTCCACAAAGTCGTCGTTCAAATACCACTCTTTTTTCCGTCATTCATCTTTTCCGCTCGAGTCTTTCATAGTTGCACGAAACTTCGTACACAAATTAATTGGATTGTTCTCGTCGATTGGCGAGGGAATGAAATATTTTGTTTTATCTCATTTAGCAATTTGAAAAATCTTTTTTCGATGTTATACGTCATTATACAGAAGAGAGCGCGCGAAATCAATTTAACGTGACATATAATCGAAAATATTTTTGTGCGTTATGTGAACGTAAAGAAGAATAATATATTAAAAAGCAAAACCTGTAGATATTTGCTGTGGAAAATAGCATTTTACTTTATCAGAAGGTTCATTCAAGGTATACCGAGCTTGCGGCACAGTAGCGGAATTTTTAGTTCTCCGAGCGTTTTCTTTACCGCTTGAATCGGAGCAAAGGAAGATCGTATCACGTATTCCGTATCCGTCGCGAAAATACGCGAAGGAATACACGCGGGATGAGCTTTCGACCTCTCGCACAGGGGAATAGGGATGTGGATCTTCGTTTCCCTTATTGGGAGGCACGTAATACCCCTTTTTTTCGCTTCATTGATGAATTCGTTTACCGAAAGCAGCAGACAGATGGGGAGAGAGAGAGAGAGAAGGAGAGCCGAATCACGAATTCCCTTTCAGCTTATATCGAATTACAGGTTCGCGCGATCCTCCCTCCGTTAAACCCGTTTTACGCCGCGAACTTTTGATAAGGTTTTCACGGCGCAATTCCGTCCGACCGTATAAATTTCACGAGCCTTCGAAACACACCATATACGCGCCATCGTATAATATCCTCTCGCTACCAATTACCAATCTACTTAACGTGTTAAGCCGCCGTCGCCGTTCGTATTTGTAATCCTTCTTCAATTTCGTCGTAAAACCGCGACTTTCCCTTTATTAAACAATTTACATTATTGCGGACGTAAGCCGAGTTTAATAAGATGCAAATGTTGGGCGAATTATCCCGTTAATGCATCCTTTCTTTTCGCACACGTGCTTTCTTTTTCTCCTCGAGTATTTTTTACTGATTTTACGTTTATTAAAAAGCTAATAGAAAAATTATTTTTCTTCAACATATCACTCTATTAATTATTATTCTACTCTCCAATTTTCTTCGTCATACATAATTACGATCAATTGTTGTTTAAGAATTTTACTCGAGTGTAATAAGAGAAAAAAAAACATATACCGAGAAAATTGATTTTCATGCTCATTTGAGGTCGCTTCATCGACAAATGTTGGTAAAAAAAATACTGCGTATGAACATGAGAGTTTTTTTTTCTATGACCTATACGTTTCAATAGTTGCGCAATCACAGTGCCTCGCGCAATGCAGTATACACACATATATATATATATACTATATATATATATCTGCATCAAACACTTCACCGCGACATCCGTCCCGATAGAAAAGCCATCATGCAACATTCACCTTGTACACATCAATATGCTCTTTGAATGCCATTTGCAATCTCCCCATCGTGTTATCGCGCGACGTAATCTCGTGGCATAATACACATTAGCTTTGAGCGCGTTATTATTCGCGGCGCATCAAGTTAAGCAACGATGCGGGACGCAAAATACACGTTTGCGCGAATACGTCAAATTGGCGACATTGAAAAAAAAAAAAAAAAAGCAGAAAAGGGGCCAGAAGGTGCGGCGATGAAAAAAAATCCGCGACAGCTATATGCAGCTGCCGCGTCGGGAAGAGAGGCGTTTTTCGCACGAAAGAACGATCCGAAAGGATGGCGGGTGGGTGGTAAAAAAAAAGGTTGCATACAACGACGCGCCAATGGTATTCAGATGGTAACGAGCGCACGTCCGACGTCGACAGTTTTGGAGAATTTAACGATCCGGAGCGTTCATGAAGCGATTTACGAGGCTTTTCGGCGCGCGAAACGGAGGCGCGCGTATCCGTAGAAAGGTTATTGCCGCGCGCGCGTTCTCGCCGTTCTACGCCATCCCAAAGAGAATTAATCGCTGATAAAACCGAATGAATAAACTTGCCGGGGTGAATTACAGCCGTCCACCCCTCGGTCCGTTGAATTAACCGTTTGATATAATAGACTATCTTTACAACAGCACTTTCTGCACTGTGTCATTTATTTTCTTTTTCTGTTAGACAAGTGCATTTTAAATGAGAAAAATTAATAAAAATTTGAATACAACTTGTATCTATCTTTAAAAATAAAAATTGATTTACCAATTTGGTATATATTTCTCTGTTGAATTAACCGTTTGATATAATAGACTATCTTTACAACAGCACTTTCTGCACTGTGTCATTTATTTTCTTTTTCTGTTAGACAAGTGCATTTTAAATGAGAAAAATTAATAAAAATTTGAATACAACTTGTATCTATCTTTTAAAAATAAAAATTGATTTACCAATTTGGTATATATTTCTCTGTTGAATTAACCGTTTGATATAATAGACTATCTTACAACAGCACTTTCTGCACTGTGTCATTTATTTTCTTTTTCTGTTAGACAAGTGCATTTTAAATATAAAAAATTAATAAAAATTTGAATACAACTTGTATCTATCTTTTAAAAATAAAAATTCAGCACTTTCTGCACTGTGTCATTTATTTTCTTTTTCTGTTAGACAAGTGCATTTTAAATATAAAAAATTAATAAAAATTTGAATACAACTTGTATCTATCTTTTAAAAATAAAAATTGATTTACCAATTTGGTATATATTTCTCTGTTGAATTAACCGTTTGATATAATAGACTATCTTTACAACAGCACTTTCTGCACTGTGTCATTTATTTTCTTTTTCTGTTAGACAAGTGCATTTTAAATAAGAAAAATTAATAAAAATTTGAATACAACTTGTATCTATCTTTTAAAAATAAAAATTGATTTAGCCATTTGGTATATATTTCTCTGTAATCTTTTGATAACAAAGATTATATTTATTAAATTAATATATAAAAGTATTCTTTATTTTATATACATTATATAAACTAATCTACCAATATGTCCGCTTATCATTGAACATCATTTTTAGTATTTTTTGACTAATTAGTCTCATGGTATGAGTAGATACTGTGGATGTATATAAAACACAAAGAATATAGTCATTATGTTTTACAGCATGACATTTGTGATATTCAGAACATAAGTATGTTTCCTTTGCTCCACTAGTAAACTGCCAGGCATTTGTAATTACCTTCTCATCATTAGTCTCTTTGTATTCAACTAATAATCCAAACATTTCAACTGCTTGATGATAAAACGTTCGTAGAATATCTAATCTATGTGATCCTGTCACACGATTTTTTTCACATTGCAAGTACGAATTTTTCTATTTTGTAATTTGCCAGCAAAAACTTAAATTATTAAAATATAATAATAATAATAATAAATAATTATCCATTATGCAAATAAATGCAATTACCCAAGTGTCTCATTATTTAAAGAGACTGATGCAGGTAAATTTCGTGGATAACACTGTTCAACAGTGCATAATGCATCCATATTTCTCTTCCAACAGCAAATCTCTCAATTTCTGTCAATTCTGGATTTGGTCCACATAATGCCAAAACTTGTACATGATTAATAAGAGTTATAGATACTAATCTGAAAGCTACCTATATAAAGTTTCTTCTCGTAGCGGCACCTCGTAGAACGGAGAAATCTCGTTTTACAGCAGACGACAGGCGAGGCTGATGTATTTGCGTTTCGCGCAAAAATCGGCTTGTTTGTTTGTTGTCGCAAAGTGCCGTCTCCGATTGCGCGTCAATTCGCTTCGGATCGGAAGAGCTACAGTTGGCGGGAAGCCAGGCGCTTTGTACCCCGAGCTCTCGAAAACAAAACAAAACGTGAGGGAGAGGCGCGAATGAACGGGCCGCCTGAATGAAGGAGGACTAGGAGAGAGAGAGAGAGAGAGCTTTCCGCCGATTTTGCTAGTGACTGGCGATAAATCAGGGGTGGATGCCGACAATAAGCAAAGGAGTAATAGGGCGTTCGATTTGCGAGGGCGAACGATACTACTGAACCGGGAACCGGACGACGACGGCGAGCGAAAATAATCGATTCGCGCGCAACGGTTGCGCGCGATTCCCGCGCAACAATGCGCTTTAATGTCGCGTGAAACGCGCGCGGTCCGTTTCTCTCGCGCTTCGGCGGATCTATAGAAAAATTTTGCATGCGGCGCGCAACGGCCGTGGAAAATGTCGCGGTGACAGTTTGTCGATATCCCGTTGGGGCCGGCGAATAATGGCACCGGAGGGTGAAAACATCACGAGGGACGACGGGCAGAGCTTTAGGCGCTGCCACAGACGTCTCTCGCGGTAATTCGGGGAGACTTGCTTCACGGGGCTTGCGAGGGATTGCGAAACCGCACACGCGGAAACTTATCGCCGATACGTCGTTTGTCAGTCTTCTAAGTAGCTTTAAAGACACATTTATTTTTCGCTTTCTTTTGGCGAGGAATCAGAACATCATGGGCGTCCGCAGAATCATTAAAAAATTAAGCATTTGCTCTCCTTTTGAGTAAAAGGATAATTAGCAGAAAAATTAAATTTACAAAATTAAGATTTCAAAAAGTTTTTGATTTGCAGGTTTTTTGTAACATTGATTGCTTTGACAAAATAAAAAAATCGTATACTTTTTTTCGTGAAATATTCTTATGGAAATAAATATATTTATTTGACATCTAATGTAATTTGATTATTTTGTAATCCTATTTTATTTAATATCACACGTGCGTACTAGCATAGTATTTCTCGTCTGATCCTTGAAAGATCACGATCCGCCAAATAAATGATTCTTTCTTCTACCTCTTCTATTTTTCTCTCTCATCCGCCATGATCACGAATGGCGTACTCGATTGATTTCAGCATGTAGGTTGCACGTGATCTCGACTCGCTCCTATTCGCCGCTATTGTAGCACCGAGTTTCCTCGTTCGCGAAATTGCCCGATGCCAAAAGCAAGGTAGAATTAAAGAATTAAGGTTCGACTGGCGCGGATAGGGAGGACGAAGGGCCGCTAATGAAATAAGCCGCACCCAATCGAGCCGTGCCTTGAAGTAATTAATTGTTGTCGCGATGAAATCGTAGTGCAGATGGTCCGCGACACGAGAGAAGAAAGCTTTTGCCGAACTGCCGATATAAACCCTATAATTCTCTCTCTTTCGTAAGTCTTATTCCCTTGATGTCTTCCCTTGATGTCTTCTTCGTACGTTCTCATTTCTACCATCACTGTCACTACTTCCCTTTATTACAGTTTCGCCGCTTCCCTCTCTCGTTTCCTTATCTTTTATAATTATGTTTCATATATATTTCAAGATTATTATGTTACACACGCAGTTCTAATGACGTCACATAAATTCTAATAAACCCCTTGTGGAAACATGTCCCTTACTTTGTGGATAACAGTTCCAACTATATACGTCATAAAGTATTCATATGTAAATTATATGTATGAAATTAATAAACAAATAGGTCGTTGCGCACTTATGATTCACGGCAAAACCTTTAAAAATTCAAAAGTATTATCGGCGTGCAACAACTGGCGAGAAATAACTGGCGCACGATTAAAGCGAGTCGTAAAGTGGTACTTGATCGTCGTATTAATCGCAACCTGATATCGCGCGTAGAATAAAGAGAAATTGGGAGTAAGAAATTCGAGGGAAAATCTCGTATCTCGAGCCAGTGGCAATTAGTTGTTGTCGTCCAGCAAAGCGTGTAGAAATACGAGACGAAACAGGAGATTAATAAGCGACAAGAAGACTCGGAGAATTTATTATCATCGTTAATCAGTAGTTTCTACCGCACGCCACTAACTTCTCTCGTTCCCGCGGCCCAGAAACTTCGCGATACTTTCTTATTTTTCTTCTTCTATCGCGTTGTCCGCGCGCCCTTACTCGATGTTGAAAATCAAGTAGGGTTGAAGAAAGAAGAAACGAAGAAAACGGGACAAGACCGAGGATGGCGACTAAAAGAGGGAGCAAATAATCTATGTTTCGCGTCATTAAAGTTGTATCACACTCGAGAGCGATTAGAGCGATATTCTATAAAGACGAATATAACTGAATAATTCGCATGAAAATTTAATTATTAAAATAACCCATTTTTGTAAAAATGTAAAAAAATGTTTGACGTATTTATTTTATTATTATAAAAAAGAAGACTGAACATATTGAAACGAGTGAAAAATAAGATAAGTATTATAATGATAATTGGATCAAATTGCGATTAATATGTTTAACAAAGTACTCAAACGCAAGTAGAAATTGAATAAAAAAGAAATGAAGAGAAAGGTATAATATGAAGGAAAATCAAAGATAGAAAAAAACTTTGACAATTTTTTCTTGGCAATTTCTAGTTTTTTAAAATGCAATCCTTTCTTTTCCCGCTTCGGCGCATTTAGCATAATCGAGAGTTCAGAAAGCAATTGACATTAAACAATTTCACAAAGGAGAGAATACGATATAATACATTTTTTTCCATAGCGACAAAGTTCTCATTATACGTCAAAGCAATTAGTTCCGGCCACAGGAAGAGCGTACAGGAAGAGACAAAAGTGCCTTTGAGGCAAAAATATATCAGTTGAAGTAAAGTTTAAAGCTTTATCATTAAAGTCTGTTATATACGCGAGCTGAGGTTTCTGATTGTTCATTTCTTTTTTTTTTCTTGATTGACAATTCTGCATCGATAGTCTCGCAGAGACAAATTAACTGCTACTTGAAGAAACCAAAAGAAAAAAAGAACCGAGGGAATGACAAATGAACGATAATATTTGTTGCGATCAATAGAAGAATCGCATTATGTATTGATTTCTACTTCGCATAATAATAATATCATTATTATTTATCGTTATTATTTCTCTTATTACGATTCCATTATTACTGCATTATTATTGTTATTATCATTGAGGCTATTGCTGTTGTTGATGCACAATACTTCTGTTAATAACATCCTGTCAATACTTGTTGAATTATAATGTTACAATAAATCTGGCATGATATTATTATCAAAATGAGGACATGTCATTGTTATATAAGACATACTTCTGTTTGTCGGATATACAGCGGCTTTGCAAAATGATGAAGCGCAATGATCTCGCAGAATTTATTGCCGTCAGATATATTATATTTCCTCCGTCCGATTTTAGAGAATAATTGAAATTAGACAGCGGAGCAATAAATGAAGACGTAGAGAGACGCGGACGAACGCGATGCGCCTTAATGAAATAAGGCTCTCCTAATCACGGCAGCTATATCACGCTTTAACCCAATTAGCGACACTCGCGAGAAAAGACTTCGAAATACGCAAAGCGAAAATTACGAAGATAGAGATGCGCCATCGTCACACTTCTGTCTGTTCAAACACGTAATTACAGCAAAAATTGATTACATCCATTCATTTTTATATCAGATTTATCATTGCGCAATTTTTATTTTCTTTTTATTCTTGGATTAATTATATCTTCGGCTATTTTAATCATTGCTCGATATATTTGTGTACCGAGACACACGAGCTTTCTTAATCGTTTTACCGGGTGTGCTTGATAACAAAGATTGATTAGACTCGCGCACGAAATTGCATTTTTTTCAGACTGCACGCAAACTACAGATCGGCACAAATAATTAGATCAAGGCATCTTTAAATTAAATTCATCGTTCTAATGAGCACACTTATGAAACCAGCTCAATCACTCATAACTACCTCCGTGACGGCGATGATAAGAGCCAGCTCGACTTTTTTCTAATTAATAACGCGGCAAAAAAAACTTGATAGCAAGAATGTGAGCGCTGTGAAATAATAGAATGACTTACTGATTGAATTTTGCCGAACTTTTTCTCGAAAAGAAAGAAAGGCTATTTACATTGATAATAAAACTCGTTTTTTCCCAATAATGTACATCTAATAGATGCTTTTTCTGCAAATATCTTTCCCTATTGTCAATTATTCGAGAATAACGAGATTATACAGTATAAATCCGATTTTAAATTAAAAAGTTGCTCTCTATTTCAAATTCCAGATACTTTACGAACTCTCCTGTTAGTTTTCAGGAAACAGTCACTCTCATCCTCGATCGCGATGCTCTCTGGACGCGAGTTTCTAACTGTAATCTGATTCACCTTTCAATTCCAACAGTAATGTCCTCACTGTGAAGCTTTCAGGGTATATATAAGTTTAAACAAATTCATTACTAGCGTTATATTACCAACATCATTAATTATTAAAAATCTCTCCTCAAAGTTAAAAGTCGACCAAACTCATTAATTATAATTCATACAATTTTATCTAATTAACAATAAAATTGCATCGTTTATTATTTTCTATATAATATAACAAACAGAAAAAAATTGGAACACTAAAAATAACCACTAGTAACCTATATAAATACGTATATAATATTCCGCGATATGTATAAATCACTCTAAAAAAACTTGAAAAATCAAAACGCCTGGATGATATATAGGATGGAGATAGGTACATCAAGTGGTCTGGAATCTATGACTTCTTCGTTAATAATAATCGAAGATCGAATAAGAAGAGGATTAGTCAAGCATAATTTTCGAGCTGGAGAACTATTTCTCGACAGAGTATATATCGATCGCGAATTTCCAAACTGGTTAGGTATACGCGGGTGAACTCGAGAGTGAATCTTCTGTTTGCGGCATCGCCGTTCGAGAAGAGAGAGAAAAAAGAGAGACTGCACGCGGAACAAGTGCAGAAACTCCCGACACACTTTTCTCTCGGCATCGATATTAAGCTCTCAGGGCGCCGCGCGAGGCCGTCGACCTGAACCGTCGGAAAATTTACGGGCTAGAATCTCGCGTGTTGCGAAAATTCCGAGGGTGTGCATCTCGCCGTCCGATAAGAGAGAGAGAGAGAGAGAGAGAGAGAGAGAGCGCCTCGAAGTTATTATTTTAACCTCGACGTGTTTCTAACAGTCGAACCGAAAGCTGACCGTAGACCGGCGAGAAGATAAAAAAATTGAAGCTGTTACATTGTTGTGAAAATTATCGTTTATAATTCTCTTATGAGAGATTAAAACTTTAAATGCGATGAAATATGTTCGGGGATTCACAATTTTCAGTTTACAATTAAAAATGTATTTTTTAATATTTTGAAATATATACATATGTATGGATTTATATATATCAGTCGAATTAAAAAATACAAGACTTATTGCATTTTTTAATTTTATCATACTTTATCAATTTTATACATTATTTTACATCATCTGAGTTTAATTATTTATTTTATCCCTACATTTGAAATTAAATCCCATTTCATTATCACATGGAATAATTTAACAAGAAATTCGTTCCAACACATTTCTGTCTCTGTATAGTACTTTTACAAGACGCGCTTTTTGCCAAATGCGCGTTTTAAACTGACGAAATTTACCGTCACGGAAACATAATGTGGCGTAATTATTGGAGAGGGAAAAGACTGGTTCTATTGGCGTTTTAATGGGTTACGCCTCGTTATGCACCGTGTTGTAAGTGTGTTACAAGCTTTCCCGGTAATGAAGTTAGTCGCCGTTATCGGGAAGAGGGCCCAGGCATTAATCTCCGTGTAAGTTAATACCGCGATCATGCTTACTGCGCGCGGCTTGCACTCGAGAGAATTGTTCCTAAATCGGAAACAAATTGTTGCCGTACAAAAACTCTAATAATGTCGGCCGTTACAAACGGTTACAGCAGAACTGCCGTGCATTACGGACGAAACTACATACATGCTCTCGTATATACGTGGTTATAGCGACCGTTTTAAGCATTCATCGTTATAAAGCGTTTGTCTAATTCAACATCCTTCGTATCGCGAGGAATTTATCGTCTCAATAAAATGGAGATATTACGACGACAACGATTAAAAGTTGTCAGAGAGATTACTCGTAATCAAGATCTATTCAGAGAAATGTACATATAAAATTTGAGAGCATATTACATAGATATGGGCATATTAATTAATTAAAAAGTAGAATTATTGGGTGCCTCTTTTGGCACCCAA
The DNA here is from genome assembly GCF_048542155.1 of Nylanderia fulva. NCBI lineage: Eukaryota > Metazoa > Arthropoda > Insecta > Hymenoptera > Formicidae > Nylanderia > Nylanderia fulva. The sequence goes on from NW_028189622.1 coordinate 1,251,555, forward strand.
CTTAATTAAATGAAAGCTTGAAATTTTTTTAATCGTATTTTTCCATCAAAAAATATTCGAATAGACAAGACGATTATAACAGACATCATATCGAATAATTTCGAGGAAACAATGTAACCAATATGACGAACTCCGAATGTCAGTCTGTTATCTTGAAAAATGTTCAACTCTACATCATTCCGTTTGATCCGCTTCTACAGTTCAATTAGTCCGTGATATGAAAATTCCGGAGGATTAAAAATGAAAAATTTCCGAGCGATAAAACGGTAATGTACGACCGCGAAAAAAGACCGTTTCCGCGAAGCTCTCTGCCGCCTCTCTCTTTTCCCGACTTCTATTTCCTTCCATAAAAAAAAAATATATATATATATATATATGTCGGCGATAAATAAAAAGCGTCTACGTCAGATTTAGCCGCGATGCACTTACGATCGCCGGAACGACTGCACACGACGAGCGTCGATTTAATGGACGCTGCCGATAACTGAAAGCCTCCCTATCTTTGCATTTTGCGCGCCACTCGAAATGGACAAACGGTTGACGGGGTAAAAATATGCGCCGAGAAGATTTCGCGTGTGTTTTACGCGAGTGATCTATATACGTATGTATGGGAGAGGGATCTTTCTCTCGTGTGCACCGATCGGAGATTTATATAGCGAGAAAAATTAAAACGGCACAACTTCCACGCGCGCACATTTTTCTCATACGCGAGGAAAAAAACAAATCGTTGATACTTATATCCCTTGAAATACGATATACAATTCCGGGAAATATTCGATAAGTATTTGAGGGAATAATTGTATTAATAAGAATATCTGTTAGACGATCGCGTGAATTTTTTTTCCACTTACATGTTCGATCGTATCAATCTCATTTTTCTCATTGAGTTGATTCTCGACCGATGCTTGTCCATCGAACTTGAAAAATCGTGACATCGTCGCTTTATCTCTATAAGGAAATATAAAAGGGAAAAGAGAAGAGGGAAAAAGCAGAGAACGAGACTAAGTGCACACTTTTCCAGATGCACTTGAATCTCTAGCTGTTAAGCAGCAGCCTCAATTATTTCCCCGTTCTTTATTTCCTCTTTCTTTATTCTTATTTTGCTTTCCCGATCTCATTTCAACGCCATCTCTCTTTTTTGTTCCGTTCACATCGCGATGAAAACGTAATTGATAATTCCGCAAACCATAATCATTTCGTCAAGTTACATTATCCTTAAGATAAAATAATATTGCATCCATAAGCTTTCTTTTCCTCAAAAGAAAGAGAGAGAGAGAGAGAGAGATAATGACAATCACATTTTATGTTATTTAAATGAATTTATACTAATTTTAATTTAAATATATGTATGAGTCTTTTTTAAATAACGACGATATTACATATAGCAGAAAGTTCATATTTGTAAAAGATCTGCAAAACGATCACAAATGGAAAAGGAAAATAGAGAAATCAAGATTAGGTAATAAAAATTTTTAACGAGGAAATGAAAAATATATATTTCTTATTTTTTTTATATTTTTCCTTTATTTCTTTTACTTAAAAGTTATCGCTAATTTTTTACTTTTATGCTTACAAAGGTATTTAAAAATGATTTTCTTTATCCATTATTTATTTTTGTTAAATCCTCCGCGAATAAGCATTATTTAAAAAGGTTCACGAATACGAAAAATGATACTAAATCGTGAAAATCTGCTAAAACACGTGAATAAAAAAATGCCGGAATATATATGAAGCTTCTACTGTCCATTATTTCAGCCCATTTCATCTCTTACATCTATTCTCCTTATTCATATAAAGCTGCCCTACCATAGCATTTTCTCTCAATATGCCATACTTCGGTGTAAGAGAGACTAAGCCTGCTCGCTTCCCTAATTTCTTATAAATGGTTTTCGCTCGAACGACTCCGGCGCCAATTAAGACATCTTTTGTCTTAAGAGGAGCAACTCTCGAAGTCGAATAAAGAGGGATTCGTGAAAGCTGTGAGGAAAGTACATGTATATATCACTCATAATATCTCTTCATGTCTAGTCGGTGTTGGGAAACTAATGCAATAATCGCAAGAAATATTGACAAACGGTAGTTAAATCTCCATGAAAATACAGTGACATTTATTAAATCTTAATATATAAATTGCAATCAGCTGTGCTATTCAATTCTACTGCAGAGATGACAATAAACTTGATGGATAATTGAAAAATCTGAAATTATTATTATATAGGTATATTTAGGTGTGAAAATAAAATAGATTGGCAAATAATTGATTGTTTCTATTATAAATATATTTGATTAATATTTTATGCTTAGATATTTTGCTCCGTTTCATCCTAACGCTACGAAAAGTTTAAAAGTTTTAAACTTTCCTTAAGTTTCTACGTACGTTGAATGTTCGCCAAATCTTTCTTTTCTGCGGCGCAAAGTTATGTAATCTCATTTTATGTATCGAGATAATAAATTTGAGATAAAATCACTTTCAACGGTTTGTCTAGAAAATATTGCACGCGCTTATGACGAGTATAAACTCAAGTCAAATTTATAGCAAAATGCACATTCTGGACGTTGGTCGAAAATTATCCAACCATATTCGTTCTTTCGAGCCGAATTGAGAGAAGCGAGTCTCTCATTTCTATGACGACGAGAGAGAAAGAGAGAGAGAGAGCCGTCGACAGCGGCAGAGAGCTTTAATTCCGTGGAATAATACTCGAGGGGACAAATTGGATTTTTCCTCTCTTCACTCTTTTTAATAAGCGTTATTTCGCCTCCGGCGCGTGCAAGGAATGCTCTCTAAGTGTCCGAGATTTTCCGACGAGAGGCCTCCCCGTTGTCTCCCTTTGGATTTTCGTGCGACTTCACCGTAAAGATTGTGAATTGTTTTTCATTCTCACCGACATTTAATTTTTCCTCGTTTCCAGTTCGCGTTTGATATTTCTACCTTCAACCGAGAACACTCGGCCATTATGCGGCCATTTCACTTTGAGCTAATTTGTTCGCGAACGTATATCATGTTTTAAGTAACTCAAAGGAAAAAGGAAAAATGTTTGATGCTTGGTGCACAGTAATAAAAAGCATCATTAATACATTATATAATAAAAAATCAATTGATACAAAGATTCGCTCGTATATTAAAATACAAAAGTGATAAATGAAAGGCCAACTTATCGAGCAATTATTAGAGTTGTTCAGTCCAATAACATTTATTTCATGTATAAATTATTAAGCTACAATCATTCAATATATAACAACTTACGCAAAAATACAGTCATTCTAAAATAATAAAATAATATATTTTTATATATTTATATATTAAATATATTTTATTATTTTAGAATGACTGTATTTTTGCGTAAGTTGTCATATTGAATGATTGTAGCTTAATAATTTATACACGAAATAAATGTTATTGGATTGAACAACTCTAATAATTGCTCGATAAGTTGGCCTTTCATTTATCACTTTTGTATAATAAAAAATATTCATTTTTCTACATAAAAATATAAGTGCTATGCAAAACCTACAAAATAATTTCAGGGCATAATAATTCTCGAATCTTCATCTTTAAACAATTCAAAATTGACATAAGACCTCGGTTCTCCATCCACATCAGCCGAGCAACGTATATGAATGACAAAACGGTTGTTGTGCAGAATCGTATTAAAGGAAATCCCGACGCACAAAATTATTCCGCCGACATAACGGCCTCGCTCTTTGCTGCGAAAGCGTCCCCGTAGGCTCGGCAGAGTCACGTCAACGAGCAAGCCGACGTGAAGTATGAATCGGGATACGCGCAGCGGAAAGGGTCTCCCTTGAATTTTAATGGCCGTCGCGTCGGTTCGCAACTCGCTCGTTCCACGGCAAACAAGGCGCCCGATGTATTCATGAGGAATAAAGTTTTCGTCGTAGTCCGCGAGAAAAGAACTTTCCGAATCGTCTCACCGAGGAACGAATCTACCCCCATCGACCCTTCTCTTCCTTCCCTTATGTATGCATATGATTCTGCGAATACATCATTGTGTGCGCAGCTATTCCGCGACTAAGACGGGCTGCAGGAAGCCGACTGGCGACATTCTACCTCATCCTTTCCATCCTCCTCTCTTCGGGCCTTATATTCCTGTTTCCTCTTGCTAACTCTTACCAATTTTTCGTACGTTTACGACTAGCGAGGCACATCGAGCGAACAAGGGAGGAAGAAGCCCGAGACGGTCGAAAGTTTGTAGGTATTTCCTGGAATACTCGGGGGTTGTGAAGACCTACCTACTGTGAATACGAGTGCGCGTGTGAGTGTGGGTGTTCGCGATCTGGAAGTTCAAAAGAACTTGGAATGCGCGACTACGTGTCGCGCCGGCTTGAAAGTCTATCTCTCGGCTCCTGTCTATTTTATACATATATATATACCGCCGTCTCTTAGATCGTATTTACTCGAGTTCGTTAGTGCGTTCTTCTCTATCCTCATTACATCGATTTTTGTTTAACTTTCTCTTCGAGAGAGGACTCTTGCTTGCTATTTGAAGAACTTTTCCCTTAAAGCCCGATGTATATAGAATAATTATACTTTTATCCCCATCGCGTTCCGAATCTGTGAGAAGATTCAGCCGTCACTGATGTGTGACGGTAGAATCATTAAAAAGAATCGCTGTTTAAATATATCTCATAGTCACAGGTATATTCGATTTCCGAGATAAAAATATGAAGTGTCCTGGATTTTTTTAATTCTCTCTTTCAGTAATATCCATCGTAAAATATCATATAACAATTTTTTTAAACAAATTAGTTGAAAAAAAAAAAAAAATATATATATATATATATATATATATATATTGTATTTTCAATTAATCATTGTGAGAAATGAACGGCTTGTGTTGCCCGATATATCGATCGACAATTAATGTCTAATCGAGAACGCGGATGCTATTCAAGGAACAAAGTTACAGCTTGCAACGAGGGACCACGTCTCTAATATCGGAGAAGTTGGAGTCGATGGCCGATCACCCGTGGGACCTCGACTCCAACTCCAACGACGATAGCTAAGAGTCGTGCGGAGAAGGGGCTCTGTGTTTTGTTAACCTGATAAACAGCCAATCGGCAAACGGTCCGCTGTAGAATACATAAGTAGAAGTACGTACATATATATATGCGGAGGAGAGGAAAAGCCACGCTGGTGAATTCCGTTTGTAATCCAGCGAACTGGTTCGATTGAAAGAGAAACTCGAAAGAGAGAGAAAGACCGGAGGCGTATTGGTTCGCTGGAAACGAACCTAGAAATTACGACCAAGGTTTTCCCGGGCACGCATCATCGGGAGGGAAATTTATAAAAGCGCCCAATCGCGCGCGGTACTTCCGCCGATTTTTCTTCGCCAAAGTAAATTCTTCGCCGAGCTCGCGAGTTGCGCCAAATTGCGTTGGGATTCCATACGCGACCTGTAGGTATATCAACCCTCTATACGACATTCCGTTTGTGCGAGCAGCTCGAGCAAATTCGATCGCCACAATGTGTAACGGCCTGTACACTTTCATACTACGTCGGACTCTTCAGATATCGATAAGATTCAATAATATTCCTCAACATTTTCCAGACTTCCCGCGGAAACCCGAGCAATTGTATACATTTTTGTATATTACGGGTATTCTGTTATCGTAATTTTCTCCATATTTTCAAGAAGAAGAAAGCACAAGCGTTCCAAGAAATCTTTTGTATGTATATTCTCGTCGGAATTCGCGAAATCGATATACCTAACTTTGGTAGAATTTACGATACATTTTGATGTCTATTATAATAATAAAAAAAATATATAGTCTGACATAAAGTGTCACATCGAAAATGTACAAGTAGATCTCGTTATTTGGAGACAATTTTTCCTCGGCAAAAGGGAGGCCATCATTTTTTGCATGTTCCCAATTTTTGCCATCATGTATCTTTTTATAACAAAACCTTAAATTAAAATTTTATTAAAGCAAACTCTACTTGAAATTAATTGGAAAATGTAGTTTTATTAATATTTTATTTCCACAAGGCTTAATTTGCGAAAAACCCTTCATTTTCAAATAACTTGAAAATTATTGGATGCCTCAATATTTTTGGAAAAATTCTCTCTAAATCTAATTGTATATTTTCGATGTGACATCTTATGTCAGACACCCTATATATATTTATATATTCGAAAAAAGCGATCATTTATAAAAATTATTATTATCATCTGCTTACGAGATCCGAGATTTAAAAGAACACCTTCGCATTACGATCTACTCAATGCTAATATTACAGATCCCTCGCAAGAATACAATGGCCATTATATCTTTCAGAATTCGCTAACGAAATACATTAGTCGCTTTGTTGATCCTCACAATGGTCCGTTACTCGACGCACGCTATGCAGTTTTCCAAGTAAGCGACATCCGATTAATCAGCGTGGCGAGGCGATCAATCAACGCGCGCGCGCGGCGCGCACAATAAGAGGGCCAAAAGTGGGCCCCTTGCAATAATCATGCTCGACGGAGTAACCGCGTTTGTGCAGTATGCCCGTCCATAGCTAATAACGAACGCAAAACCGAGTTGGGGGATAGGAAACGCAATGAGAAACAATGACGGACGTACTCGCTGCGAGCGCGAATTTCACAATGGCCCGTCAGGAATATGATCGAGATATGAGTGAGAGACGGCTATATATAGACACGTGCATGTACGCGTGTGCGTGCGTGCGCAAGCGGCAACAATATTCGCGATGTCTCTGTCAATAACGCGCGAGTGCGCTCGCGCGCGCGCTGTCATAAGCGAGTGGAACCGAAAATTGTATGTCACTGCGAGGGAAACGCGATGGTAACATAACGACGATTATTAGCTAACCGGAGCGTAATTTCGACGATTGATCGTTCATCGATCAAACAACGGGATACACGCGTGCGCATACGTATGTTGGCGACCCGCGGCTATCGTCTGACCCGATTGAGCTTGCTACTATTGAAACCTACAGGACACAGACGCCGAATACCTTCGTCCGAAGGATATCTTGTTGCGGTGTTTGTAAGAGAAGGGATTAACGCGGCTGCAATCTCGAGCTCAAATTTACACGGCGTAAGCATGCGAAAATGATCTCCGAACGTCCGATTATCCGTGACAGAATTGAAACAGACTTTTACATATATACGTATATTACTCGAGTATTCTCTCTTTGGGAATATTTAAATAGATATATGTGCAATGTATTCTATGAAATTAAAAATATATAAATTTGATTACAAGTTGCCTTTTTATATGAAAAATTTCTCGCAATTTCAAAAAAAATGTAAAATTAGATCTCGATCGAATATACATATATATATAAGATATTAATGATTGATTGAAAGCACCTTTCCGATTATCTCTCCAAGTTTCCATCGTCGCAAATTATTCGAGATTTCCTGGAATAATATAGAGTAGTAGCACTCGCAGAGATAAGCAGTAAGCATCTATGATTATTTTCTGAATAGACGACTGTACCTGCGGTTGTTACGGATTTAATGTTAGGAAAAGAAGTGCACGCGAGCAAGGAATTAGATTATAAATTTAGCCGGGGCGGGCTGGAAAATATCTTGGCCACACCTGAGACCTCATGCATACATTCCACGGGGACGAAGACGTGGTGCGACTCGGATGTTACATCGTAAGGAACAGCGAGGCCGCATTTCCCCTGTATTCTTTACGAGGATGAGAAGGTTGCGCCCTTTAAAATGTTGTTGCGCGATTTAAAGTGACGACTGAAATCCGTGCACCGTACGGGGTGAATATATGCGAATATACGGCCCGAAACTTTTATTAGCATAAATCTACAGGATACATTCACCGCGGCTACGATCCCGGATATGGCCCTGTAACACTATCGCCGTCGAGCGTAACATCCATTACACCATCACACATACGCCGCATATTGCGAAAATTTCTCTACTTGAAATATACGCGGACATGTAAGTGCAATAAAATATTTTTGTTTCAAAACAAATCTCCCTGCGAAAATTCAGAATTCGCGGATGCTTTCAAGGTATAAATCAAATAAATAAATATAGACATATACATATATTCTTGCTGAATGGTGATTTGCATATAACATGACAAAGGAAAACCTTTGCTGGGGAATAAGATTTGTTTTAAAAAATCCAATAGTTCTATCGTTAAAAAATCGATTTTTGTCATTGTCTCCGAATTACATTTCGATTTGAGAAATAATATCCGCGCAGCGTCGTGTTTTCCGTTTTTCGTCCAAAACAAACACCTTTACGTATCACTAGGAATCGCGTAGCCAACATTTATTTCGCTGGCGTGCGAGAGAGAGAAAGAGAGAGATAAAATCATACACATCGCACGAGTATATATATATATATATAAAGCCTCGAATATATATATATATATATATAAAGCCTCGAAATTAAACGGCGGCGCGTATTAGCTCGCAACCATAAACGTCAACGCAATTTAATAGAACTCACGTGCGGATCCACGGAAACGTGGCGATTACTTTGTTTGCACAGCCACTACAATTTTGCGGACGCCGCCGGGCAAAAAATCGTCGAGTTTCCGATATAATTCCACGTGTGTGAAACAAGGGATACAACCATTTTCCACAGCTGTAATCTTCCTCCAGCATCCGACACTTGCTTGGAGCGAGCATTCGTTCCTGCCTGGTAGCAGCCCGCTTCCGGTTATGGCCCGGCTAACGGGAATAAGAAACGAAAAAGTAGCAGAAGTAGCGAGTGTGTACCTTCTTGTTCCGATGCTCCTGGCAAACATGTTATTTTATCGGAAAATGCTCCGACTGTGCTATACGCTGCTTTTTACGATCGCAATCTTATGCTCCCGCTAAAATTTAATACCTCCGAATCGTTTGCGGAATTAAAATTGCAACATGCGGATGCACTTTCGCTTTTTCCTCTCGCGATTCATGCAGTTATCGATTAATATTGATAACGATCCTCGTTATCATCGCGATGTATAACAATAATAAAGTATAGCTACTTTTCTCTTTCCTTCATATTTTTCATAGGACAGTTTGAAAAAAACCTCTAGATGAACTGTTTTTCTTATCTATTTTCATAGAATTGCACTCTCCTCTCCAATTAAATGCGAAAAAATATTCGAAAAATGAGTTTTAGACTCCTACATCTATTATCCCTCGTATTTTTGCACACGCGGTCGATTCCCTTATCGCCATCTCTCGCTGCACAAAAAGTTCATCAACTGACTTCTCTCCTGTGCGTATAATAAAAAATTCTACTCTACTCTTGAAGGTAAAATTGCATTAGCGCGGCCGCCGTGTACAAGTCGACGACAGCGCTTTGAACTCCCGCAATTTTCAGCAGAGACAGAGAAAGTCGAGTTTAACGTCTCGACAAGGGGATACTTGTTAAATATTTGTCCGTCATTACGAGCGACCCGCTCTGATCGTTCCTATTGGAGAATCGTGGTTACTGCGCGCTTGTGGTCACCTATTTTCGGATAATGTTGCGGTCACGTTGGGCAAATAAATTCCCCATTTTTACGGAATCCCCCTGAATACCGTACGGGTACACGATTCGCACATCCCGCCCGCTAAAATGGCTGGAAATTATAAAGCGGGTTTCCCTCTCTCTGTGCAACCGTGCGTGCAGTATGCAATTTGACTCAAGAGCAAAACAAATGAAATCATTAAATATCCCGCGTATCTAGTTTATCACATGTATATTTAACGCGAATATTAAAGAGTTGCTAATGAATTATTTATACCACATTGACAAATAACATTTTTTTTTTTTTTTTTAGGAAATAAAGCCTTGTATGATATACCTTTTATTTTGTAATTCTGTCATTTCACAAAGTGTCTAATTTAACTTTAAATTCCACGTTACGGTATATTTTTTTGTACTAGAAATATTGGTCACGATGTTATTCGTATTAACAATTCATATGACGTTTTTACGAAACGGAAAAAGGAAATTCACAAAAATCTATACGCAAAATTTCGTATTTGATGAAACAATAGCTTTTGCATAAACAAACATTTCCAGCGTCAAACTGTAGTTTACGGGGTCTCTCATTTATTAACCCCGACGCATCAGTGTGCATGTGTACCGGTTGCCGGTAGAATTATTCGACAGATTTCCAGGGTTATTATTTCAGCTAACACCGGCAATATTTGCTCGCAATTAGGGGCGAGTCGCAGAACGCCGATTTGTGTCTCGTGACCGACGGTATCAGTTAATCGAGTTCATCATTAATGCACACGCGCTCGGTGTCCCATTAATGCACGCGGGTGACATATTATTCTGTTATTATTTCATCTCGGAACATTCGAAAACGTGGTCAACAATCGAACGTATAAAAAAAATGGCGTGACAATAATAGAGTCGATGAATTTCTCAGTTGGCCATTAGGATTAGTCGCTAATAACGCATGCATATTAATAGATTTCGCACGAAATATTTATTTGAACGACGGAAACAGAAATGTCATCTATAAAAAAAAATAAAATAAAACGCTAGAATTTACTATTGCACATTATCGCTCTCTGTAGCAACATCAAATATTAAACTGTATTTAATTGACAGCATTTAATTAATAACGAATGTGATATCGTTCGATTTATAATGTACAGTTTTACATTTCTGCCATACGATGCGCGTCGATCGTTAATTATTACTTTATTATATTATTATATCATTATATCATTATAATAAAATTGTAATTTGTTATATGATATTCCAGAGAGATATGTTGCATTATTGTGTCAAAACTTTATACTTTTCGAAATCGAGGATAAAATTTCTATCGTGATATACTTGCGAAAATGGGGATATATTCGACAGAAAAGCGAAATTTGACCAAACGAGATTTCCTTGAAACTGATATTAACGGCAGATGACATTTATTGCCGAACAATGGTTCACTTCAAGGCATGATATCTACAATAATTCGGACAACATTGAACTGTAGCGCCGAGGCGCTTCGTTACTGCGAATTGACGCTAACCGATGACGTACGACTACTACTACTACTACTACTACTACTATTATATAGTACTAGATGCGCAGACTGAGCTAAACTCAATCCCAGGGTGTTTACACACTAGCGTGCACGTTGAATTATCTTACTATTAGTTTCCCGTTACGAATGAGGATTTCAAACCCTGGGAATCAATCTCGTCGCTATGAATATGTTCATCAGGAAACATCGCGAACCACAGATTTCGCAATAACGAAATCGGCAAAGTGATCCCCACAAATCGTTTCTATTATTATTATTATTATTATTATCGGAATCGCTAAGGTGCTAATCGTCAATCATCAACGCGAAAAAATATACAAAAGTTGCCAAAGTTCTTTCAGGATGTGATGAAATTTAATTCGCGAAATAGATGAGAAACCGACGACGAAATAATTCGCGCCGCAACATTCTCTCGCCTCGTTTCGTAAATCGTGTAAAGCACAACGGCCGTAAAGCTGTTTTCGATATTTCGATGCTTTACAAATGACTCAGGCAGAACGATTCTACAAGTGCGTAAATCAAGTTTATGTTTCCCGAAAGCAACGACTAGTCGTAATCTCCGCGTCGATTTCTATCGAGAATCATCGTTGCATCGAAACTTTGCTGTGCTCGCCTTCGTTCCGTCGTAGAACGACTCGACGAAGTATCGCGACGAGGCAAACTTCTCGTCGATTGAGTTTCTCGCGAGCTTTCACGGTGAACCAGGAAGAAACCAGATTCGAGTCGGTGCGCATCGAAGCGCGCGCTAGGACGGGAATTACTCGCCGCGACATTAATTCCGGAATACGAAAAATTTTTCCGAGAATTCCGTCATCGGCGGACCGTTCTTAACGACTCGCGGCTTCAAGGAGACTTAATCGAATCGAGTTTGCCGAGGACTCTCGGATCCTGGGAATACGGACACCGATGCTTTGAAAGTACAAAACGGTCACATGAAATCGATGAATTCGCCAATATTATTTTATGAGAGTTTTGATTAAAACGGAATTACGTTCCTTTGTCATATCACGTGAATCAACGATTTTATTAAAGTTAAGTTACGTTCTTAAATAAATTTAAAATTTATTAAAAGCAGACCTGTCAAATTGTTAAACAAACATAGATGTAAAATTTAAAACAACTAAATTATGATAAAAACAAAATCTTAAAATTAATAAACAATAGAACATCTAAGAAACATCGAGAATTTTATAAAAAAATGCAACTTTATGTCTAAGAAATAAAAATTACTATCGCATTTCTTAAAATATCTGATGTTAAAAAAAATTGCATAAATTGCAAAAAAGGATGTAAAATGTTTCACTATTGCACAGATAAAAAGAACAATGAATTTTATAAATAACACATAAATTAATAAAATTAATTACCTCATCGCCTTGTCTTGTCGAATCTTCCTTTCTCTTTGGTTCTTTACTGCTTTGTTCCTTTGCTGTTTCTCACTTATTTGCGCTCGCGATATTATAGCTAATTATGATCGCGCACATCTTAATCAAAGAAGCAGAATGACAATCGCACAGCACTTACAGCATTTCTGATATTTATCACACGTATCTTATTAAATCACGAGAGAACTGCACGCGCGAAAATTGCCTAAAATCATGTTCTGTATGATGCTTAAAGATTGCAAAATTAACCAGCCCTTCAAATTAGCAAATTGGTGGTACTGCACATATTTTGCTAATTAATATCATCTGAATTTATAAATTAATATCTTATAATAAAAATATAGAGACATACGTATTAAAATTAAAGTTCTGCAGAATTTCTTTAAAAAAGTATACTATTATTTTATTAATCATTTATGCGATAGATTACGATCATAATAATATACAGATTTTCATTGATACAATAAATCAGAGATGTCGAATTGTAAAGAGCCTGAAATATCACTATTATTCTGTCACTGTCCATACGTTAGAAAGGTATATCGTACATTATTATTTATTAATAAAGTTCTTCTATATTTTATCAGTCTTTAACAGTGATTCCATCAAGTTCTCTCATAAAAGCAAAATTTTCCTCTTATGTAACTGTATTTTAATATTGCACGATACTAAAGACACAAATAAACACCGGTTAAGAAACAGAATACGTACTTTCCGAAAACAATAATGATACAGTATACAACTTATATATATATATATATATATATATATATATATATATATATATATATATAAGTGCACGACATACATGAGCTTACGCTTACGAGTCGTTAATCATCGTACATAGTTAAATAATCGCGTGAGTTAACAATATCTAATTATCCGTAAGATCGCGTTTAACAGTCTTATCTCAATTATATATCGCAATCGTATTTAAGGGATAATACGACGATATACGGAGCGTCTCGCACGACTACCTTCTCGCTCGAGACTTGCGACGTGAATGATAAAGCATGTAAACATCACCGTCAAGACCGCATACTATGTGTCAATTCACATTGTCGCCCCACAAAATATTTAAATATTTAATATACTACGAAATAAATGTTTGTGGAACACTTTGCTGCTTGAACTTCGACTCAATTATTCAATCTTTAATCTTTTGTACCCATATGATAAATTAATAATCAATTATTCATCAATTAATAAACATTTAATTTAACACATTTTGTAAAATTTTTCAATTATATATTATTTCGCGTATTATTTGAGACGATAATAACGGATAAATTATATACTAAAAAATTAATGAAAAATTTAATTTACAATATAATTCAATTTCTAAGGAAAACTATCGAAGATAGAATTTCATTGAAGACAACGCGCATAGAACTTTGCGAAAGCGCGTTGATCGAATAATAATATTTCCGTCTCTCTCTAAACACGTCGACCCTCCTCCATTCTCTTCCCCCACACGATGTCTTTTCGACGAGAGACGTGCGCATTTTACGAGACCTTGTTTACGTCCTTGGCAGAAATGCTAGTGAGTGAGTCGTAGTAGGGTGCGGCCCATTGAAAAGATATCGCTTTTTGCTTTAAAACAGTTATATTGTTACATATATGTTATTTGTCTCAATGAAATTCTATCTTCGATAAAAATCGATGTGATAGGAATTATACATATATTCTCATTTTATTGCAATTTTTATATGGATGATAATTTATTCTTTAATAATTTTTTCTTTTCGGTATTTTCATTTTGCATTGCGCTTTAAATTCTTTACATTTTTTAAATTTAAGTACAATTTTTTTGCCTCGAATAATAGGCGAAAATGTGCGAAATAATAAATACTTGAAGAAAGATTCAACGAAGAATTGTGATGCATTACATGTTTACATTAATATAATAGTTGATTATCAATTTATCATATACCTACATTGAAGACTGAACAATTGAGTTGAAATTCAAACAATAAGGTATTCCACAAGCATTTATTCCGTAATATATTAAATATTTTGTAGCACACGCGCATTGACACATGGCATGTGGCATGTGGTCTTGCTGGCGATTGTTTACATACTTTATCATTCACGTCGCGAGTCTCGAGCGAGAAGGTAGCCGTGCGAATACTCCGTATATCATCGTATTATCTCTCTAATACGATTGTGATACATAATACTGTTAAACGCGATCTTACGAACAATTAGATATTGTTAACAGACGCGATTATTTAATTATGCATGATGATTAACGACTTGTAAGCGTTTGTTCATAGCTCGTGTATTTCGCACAACTTTACACTGAATTGTATTATTACGTTTTTGGAAGTTACATATCCCGTCTCTTAATCAAATCTTTGCTTTAGCATCATTGGATATTAAGTAAAGTTGTTGTAAGGAAAACTAGTTTTATGAGAGAACTTGGTGAAATCGCTATCAAAATAAAAGAACTTCATTAGTATAGATAACAACATATAATACACCTTTCACATTTTCGATATCTGTGATTCATATAAAAACGTGTATATTAAATGATCGATAATCAATATTGCATGAATAGTTAATAAAATGATAATTGATAACTTTTTTTTTTCTAAAGAACTCTGCAAAACTGTTTTCATATTTATTTTAATACATACATTGATATCCGTACTTTTGTTGTAATACAAGATATTAATTGGTTCAAAATAAGATCATATTAATTCGTATAAATGAAATACAGTAATGACGGATTAATTTAATCTCGCAATTTTCATGCGCTATACGAATCGTATTAATAGTTGAATGCTATATGTTATTATACTCTCTTTTCGTTGTTCTCTTCTCGCTATATAATAAGATATTTGTTATAAACGTCGGAAATATTATGCAAAGTGCCGCGCCAATGTCATTCTGCTTTATTTAGCGCGATGATAATTAAGTTTTCGCGAGTGTGAGTATATACTACGTGAGAAGCAGCAAAAATGAAAAATTAGAAAGAACAAATTAAAGAGCAGAAAAAATTCGAGGAAGCATCGATGACGAGCAATCACGAAGCAATATTGTTAATATTAATTTTATTAATTATATATTTATTATTATTTTTAATAATTATTTATATTCATTCCTTAAGCTTCACGATAATTTCTCTTTTTATATCATTATGTATGTAGATAATGCATGTAGAATATCCTATTTCGAAATCTACAAAATATTATAATAAAATAAAATACACTAAGATTATATAATAAAATATTTATATGAATTAATGTATTAGAAATTATATTTTTTTTCTCTAAAATTAGATTATTCGTATATAAGAATTTAAATTGTCTTATTTATCAAAAATATTCAAAAACATGTAGCTAAGAAAAATGTTTCCTAAATATTTATATTTTATGACCCTGAAGTATTTTAACTACATTTAAAACATTGGAAAACATTGCACTAATTCAAAGTTGAATCGCAAACGATGTAACGTATTAATTCATATACACCGATTTTAATTTGATTCTCGATCAATATGTGTCTCGCGCTGCAAAATAAACCGCAGCACATGTTTGACATATATAAACATACATCATCACAAATAATATCTTTAGAAGTATTTATAGTCACTGCTCGATAATTATGCGCGTTTCATCTTTTACCGATTAAAAAATATTATTTAAAATATTTTCAATAATATCATTAATATATTAAACTAAATATCGTTAGGGTTATCCTTGAGAATAATTTTGATTTACGCATCTCCAATATTTGTTTCCGTTCATATTCGCGATTCGTGCAAATTTCGCAACTTGGAGAATTGACATCACACATCCGCGCGAATAAACACGTTAGCTGTGGCAATGTGACAATTTCCCTTCATATAATAACGGCTTTTAAACGGGTCAATGTAGGGCAGATCGAAACTGGATGTAATGCGCCGATTATCGTTCATATATTACTATATGCAACGGTTCTTCATATGAACGCGAATAACCGCATCCGCGCTTAAACCTCAATGATCCTCGAACCAGTGCTCGAAATTTTACGGTCGCCAATTATTCAAATAGTTCGCACTTTGATCTTCAATCTTAAATTGATCCGGATATGGAACGGGTCTCCGAAATTATAATACTATATATGTGAAATCAATCAAACCTGAATTCGAGAAAAGAGAAAAATAAAGTTACTAAGATAAAGTTACTAAGAGAAATAAAGTTACTTGTAAGAATGGAATAAACGAAGCTGTTTGCAATATTCCTATTTGCAATAAACATTACTTTTATTTATTCTTAACATTATAGCAAATCTCGCAAAAATTTTGCGCCAATGTGAAATCGATACATATATGTATATATGTATATACTATTATATTTGCGATCTATTTTACTTTCTCATTTTGGAGATTGTGGCAACACACTTGCAAGAATATGAACATCAATATTTGTAGATATTACTTGATAAATTTTCCGATAACATATACAATATAGAATGTTTATATTATAATTTTAAAACATATATTTGAAAAATATAATATAAAACAAAAAATAATAAAAATAATACATATACTGTTGTATGAATTATAAAATATTTATATATGACACAGTTATATCTGATTCAGGATTATATTACCGCAAATTTACTGTAAACTTTCTATAATTATATAAATTGAATTCATAAATTAGAGAATTTTGAACAAATTTCCACCAAAAAAGCTCTAAAATTACCGATTTGGATTGCTAAAGAATTGAATAAAGAACATTTGGAAAAATTCAAGATCTCAATTTATTATTAGGTGTATTATTTTTGTTCGCGGGCGCGATATTATTACATTGTTTTCGATGATTGATACTTTTCGCGAAAAAGTGCTATCTGGCGAGACAAGAGGAACTTGCGCAGAATTGATACATTGATTGAGGTGTCAGATATTGAATACCTCGCGCGAAAATGTTAGTGCCGTCGCTAGCCGTAGGGTTTTGCGCGCAGCATCCATTAATCCAGCGAATCCAGGCTTATCCGATGGGAATCGACGGCGAGTCTCGCGTTTAACCGAACCAGCGGCGCGTTATGACCGATTTCGCATGATGTTCGATCCGCATTGTTCGGCGCGAAAATTATTCGCGTACCTATATCGATTATAATAATAATAATTAGCAAACATTAACGGCGGACCGGGTGAAAATAATAGCGAAAATTGGAGCGAAAAGATCCACTCTTGCAAATTTGGATTTATATGCGTTACCTTTGTTCGTTCGACTGAGAAGAGCAAATGAATATTAATCATAATCGCGACGGTTTATATATATATGTGTGAGTCGTATAAACGAAAATAGAGGCATGAACTGGCGAAAATAAAATTTTAACGTGTACAAATTTTCGTGCGTGCATATTAGTTATTTCGGTATGACGTGAATGACGGTTTTACATTTTTTTCGCGATAGAGCTATAAATCTTTAATGCAAACCAACTAGATTTTATGTTAAATATTTTTATACACGCAAAAATTTTTCAGAGATTCATATTGCATCACAAATGATTGCGATTGTAATTATTAATGTATTGTTACTTCAGATTCATGCGTTATCCAGCAATTCAAGCTGTTAAAAGCATTGTGATAAATCCGATAAGTACAATATAAAAATCCAGAGAAGCCATATCCATAAAAGCTATTATTGTGTGTCTTTTCGCAAAATGGTATTAGAAAACATTTTGAAAAATCATTCCCTTTCAAACAAGTTATATATAGAAAATCGAAAACAGCTGAATAATTTACAAATTATATTATATATTTAAATGATACCGATGTAGTCTCGAAATAAAATAGATACTTTTAGAAGATTGAGATATTTTCGATTTATCTCATTTAAAGACGTCGTCGTCTTCTCTTTACACTCTGGATTAAGGGAAACTCAATGAACAAACGTGTTAATTCGCTAATAATTGTCCCAGCCATTCGTCTTCGTTGTCGGAACGTTATCAATGCTAAAAAGATAACGCGCGGGAGAATGTTCTCCGTCTTATTATATACACGAGAGGAATCTTCGGATTAAAAATGATCAGAGGAAAGGGCGACGACCGATGAATAGCGCTTGAGGAGAAGTTCGCGGCGAAGTTGGTAGTCGCGCGGAAACTTTTCTGCAAAATTGGAACGTACATAAGAAAAAGCCGAGTTTTCCGTCGACGAACGCGAACGTCATGAATGATTCAAACTGGCGCGCGATCGAATAAACGTAAAATACGTACCTACCCGCGTATACTTTGTCGTTTTCTTTGTTCCGACTCGCGAGCCGCGCAATTTGCGATTTTACGTGACACAGAAGAAAACTTGGGTCGGACATTTAAGGAATGTCGCATGATGATGGCTTTAAACGAATCGGAAGTCAGTCATTCGATGTCTTCGCGATATTACGAAACCAAAGCTCGAGCGATCATCGAGATTCCACGCGGAATGTTATAATTGCGAATTCATCCGAATGTTTAACTGATGAATATTAAAACCGCAGGATCTTAACAGATGACTCGTTGCATATTTAAATATTAGACAGCGCAAATTGCTCTCGTCGTCTTTTAAGAAATGGATTTTAAAAAGAATTAAAAATATCTCTCAGGATGTGAGAAAAAAATAGGAATATGAAGTTTCATCACATTATATACATAACAGTCCGGAATAAGTACGGAATAAATCCTAAGGAACTTTGGTCTACGAGACATTTTTATGCCCTACACAGGCGCATAGTTTTAAGGATCTTGCTGTCAGTCGCGATTTTTGTAGCACACGTGTAAGCCTCGTAACGACAAATTTCAGCAGCTTTACCGGTAGAAATACGCATGGGTGAAGAAAAAGCCGACGGGGGGAGAGAGCAAAAATGTTGGAACGGAAGTGGCATGCACCGGGTGTTTATGCCGCGGCTGTCGTCGGCTGATTTATCGACTCAACCTCCGCTCGGCGAAGGCGAAGTAAAATCGCGAATGAATTCCAAAAGGGGCAAATAAAGTTGCGCGCGGTTTGAAAAATCTACCAGCCTGTCTGATTGCTCGAGCAAATAAATTTGTTCGAACTTCCACGCAGACGATTATTTCTAATTAGATAGTTGTCACTTGTCGAATAATTCCACACAATAGTGGCAACAAAAATATATGATATTATACGTATATAAGTTATTATATATAATAATACAATATTAAGAATATTTTTATCAGTTCTCGAAATAAATATATATATTATGTATTTATTTCGAGAACTGATAAAAATATTCTTAATATTGTATCATTATAATAACTTATTTTAATAGCGAATTCGGTTGGATGCACTAGTGCGCACTGAGTGCACATAAAGGTTATCGCACACAATTTTACAATGACATAAAAATAATTCAAAAAGTAAAATAATATTAATAGTAAGAGCTATTATATTATCATTATTCATATTGAACTATAATAATGGCTCCAACTGTTAATTATTTTCCTTTTTTAATTACTTTCGTCATTGTAAACTTGTGAGTAATATAAACCTTTATATATGCACTCAGTGCGCACTAGTGTATCCAATCGAATTCGCTATAACTTATTTTAACTTCTTCCCCTTTGAAAGAGCAGTTGCCTGGCAAGCGAAAGGTCTCGGGTTTGATTCCCGATTCAGCCGACTTACGGATCAATATTTTTCTTGCCTATTTCTTTACTTGGTGATTAAAAGGGGAATACGGGAATTAGAGATCTCAACCATAAGATACCAATTCCTAAGTTCCTAATTAGCGAAAAAATAATTTTTCGCAACAACATCGCGTTTGGCTCTATTGGCCGATATATATATATATATGTTATGTTATAATGATATTAATTCTTTGGATGCACTTTTGAGGTAGAATAGAATTCTGCGTTTGCTTCTTGCGCAACGTCATTAAACTAATATGCGTTAGTTAATTTCGGAATCCCAAGCATCGCGGCATTTTGTCGTGCCGCGGGATGCCAAGAATGGGAGAAACCCGAATTATGTGCGCGAATTTGCATAAAGGTAAATTGTAAGCAGCAAAAGCGTATCAAGGCGGCTGAGTGCTTTGCGGTAACTAAATTTATTGCTAGAATCCCCTCCGAAAATTATATTTGTGACGCATAAATAAAGAAGGAGTCCGTTAATCATATACAAATATACATACATATATATATATATATATGTTATGAAAATATTTCTCTTTCAGCTCTCCGTGGAAAATATTTTAAATTTTTCGTGTTTTTCAATAACGTGATTTTCTCGCGAAATTGTTTTATTATAATATTTAAATTATATTAGATATGTTTAATTTGAGAGAGAAAAAAATGATGAAACCTGAATTGTATACATCGATTACATGTGAAAAGCATATTACGAAAATATAAAACATTTGCTTTAATAAAATATGGTAATAACAGATCCAAAAACTGATAATGTGTATCGTGAAAGAAGGTGAATTTGCAATGTTTTACATGTACTATACATTAAAGAAAAAATGAATCTAATAGTTAACAAAGCGACACAATATATCCATGCTCGATCGAACGTCTGCGAGTTCCGATTCAATTCTTCTTCTTAATTTAAATCGAAGTTAGGAAAGGACGCTTATAGGCACTTAATCGACGGAAACGGAAGGCAGGTATATAAGGGTCGGACAGTCGATGAAAAGTCTCCAGTGTGCCCCATCCCTTTTCCTTCCAAAGCTTCTCTTTTCCGGTTTTCTCGAGCACTCGCCCGGTCGGCCTTTTTCGCTTTTGCAGTCGTTGGCGAACCGGGAATCGATTCTTTTTAATTACAAAGTAATTTGAATTAACGGCGAGAGAGAGAGAGAGAGATGAGGAGCACCGCGGCATGGAATAGTCTGGATCTCTCGATATAAGAAGACGGACGAGATCCTTCGACGAGCTTTCAAGCGCTCGTTTTAAACGAAGAGGAAGGAACGACGATTCATCGAGACCATCTCAATTTTCGGATATTCGGTAATTTTCTGTTTCATTCGTTAAAACGCATTACCGCGCGTTTCTCGTTTCGCTTAAGCAATCAGTCCGATCGACAACGTTATTGAAAATCATCAAATCAAGCACATTGCATGTGCTTTTGCTCGATATTAATCGAAGAATTAATGACGAAGAGAGCGAAATTTTAAATAATTCATCAATCATCCAGATAAGAAAGAGAAAAGGCGTGATTCTTATATTTCATTATTCTATACATGTGTAAAAACATGCATGTTTTAACGAACTCTTTTAACAAATTTTTTATTCGACAAAATTTACGAGTTATACGTATGAAAATATATCGTATAATGGTATATATGGCTGCTGATGAAGTAAAAGAGAAGGAAACCTGAAACCGCGGTAGCGCACGTTATCGACAAAATGTATTGAAGCGTAAAGAACTTCGTGGTATTCGATATTTAATATAGCGTATGCGGAATTGTTTGATTTCTATAGATTTCCTCTTGCTTGTTGAAGAAACTTTGGATTATTCTATATCAATTAAAATATATTGATAAAATGTGCCTACACTCCGTTGAAACACTATAAAATTTAAATGACATAATGTAACATGATTAAACATCATTAAATCGACGACCCTAATATTTCATTAAGAAGCATGAATTTATGACTTTCAATTAAAACAAGTAGATTAAATAAATTCGTACAAGAACGTTAACGCTAAAATATATTTGAAGGGCGGAATAATTTTAAAAACATATCGATCGGATATAGTTAAATTTATTTTCCACATCTTCTGCGAAGCATGTCTTAATTAACTCGTATCTTTATTTAGCATCGACATTTATCACCGAATGCCGATTATATATATATATATATAACTAAACGCATTTTTAACAACTTTGATTTACTTTTATTGTTATCTCATCTCTTTCAACATTTTTCTTTTTCATATTTAATCGAGAGAAAAAACATACAGGAAATGCATATAAAGCATGTTCATTATATACAATTCTATTTCCATTTTCCATGTTTGAGCTTGATTCTCAAATCTCTGTTTTTTTCTTCACACCTTCCATTTATATTTTTGTATTTATTTAACAAAGAGATATACATTGTTATAAAATATCATTTTCTACAAGTCAGTACTGACATAATTTGAAGAAAATAAACCCTGATTGTTAATCATCGGGCGCGTTAATACTATCAGGTCGAATCGGAAGCTCGTTAAAACGATTCAGGGACTCGACAAAAGAGAGATAACAGGTTCTTTTCACTAAAAAGTTGTATCTCTACAAAAAAAAAATACTATAAAGCTTTCGTGTCAAAAGCGCATTAAAGTTTCATAACATTTTTCGTCCGGTTCTATCGAAAAACTAATAGTCAAATTCGCGAATATAGAGTCGAGGCCGCGTGAAACGTGGATCGACATAACATTTCAAATCGGTAACTTGCAGCGGTGTTGTTGGAAAAATTCCGAATCGAGGCGAGTTAATGCGCCGCTCGATAACGTAACGCGTTGTTCCGGGCAATCGCCATAACTCTTCCGCGATGGAAAATATGCAACTGAAACTTGCAGAAGCTTTGAAAGCCCCCTCTGTTGAGGCATATATATTCGCCGTGTATTTTCCATTACGAAGTTTCTCCGCGTGTATGTGCGCGGGGAAATTGCTTAATTTATGGCCCGATGCTTTGTTAACGTATTAGAGTGTTTGTTAGAAAGTGCGTTCGATACATGAGCGAGTAAAGCGGACTGGATTAACTAACAATGAAATTCCGTGCATTGTTGTAGAACGCGTACCGTATTTTCGCGAGATAAACAGAGCCGCGAATTTACTTTCACTCGCATAATCAGAGAGAGAGAGAGAGAGAGAGAGAGAGAGGTTTTGATTCGGGAGGGCCTCTTTATATATATATATATATATATATGGGACAGAGAAATTTCGCCCGCGCGCGCTTAATTTTCAGAATTCCATTGCTATCCCGATTAAAATTAACAGATACAGCCTTTCATCTCGTTCAATAATTTGATAACGGAAGAGACAATTAAAATGATAATCTCGCCGTATAACCGAATTCTGCGTACGAATATCAACAATTGGCCGTAGAGAGTGTCAATATTTAATTATGCTAGTATACCATGCCAATATTGATTTACTTCGCCATTGTTGACGCAGAAATGTTCAATCATATTTCAAATCAATTTTTTTACTTTTCACAAATAAGCATTTTAATTATCGCTTCAAAAGTATTTCAGTATTGAAAATTCTGCATTATGATACATATTTCATCCCCTCCCCAAAAAACTCGGGATAATATACAAATGTTTTTTTTTTTTTTCAATTTAATGTCCAATAATTAAATCTCCAATTACTTTATATGTATATCTAAACGTTGGAGCGTATCTTCTACGAATAAAATCGTGTTTCGCGGGCTAAAGATTTTCGAATCGAAAATATAGACTTTCCGCGAACGTAATCATCGTTGCTTCTCGCGAATCGTCACGCGATCGCGGCTATAAAGTACGTCAATCCGAATAGAAGCGAGAATCACATCTCCCGCGACAACGAATCAACGACAGCTGGAAGTCGTTGCGAGTCGATGGCTCCTCATGGCGTGCTTTTCCCAGGATTTAATACTTTGTCCGTAAAAAGGGAGGAAAAAGAAAGGAGAAAGTGCGATGACGCCCACGTGGTTCTCGTTCGGGCATCGATCCATTCGCGCGCACCCTTTAATACCGCCGAGTCTTCTTCCTCGTGGAAGAATAGCTCGACTTAAGTGGTAAATCTTGTCCGCGCCAGTACGACGACGATAACGACGAGAAATACGAGAGGGCGCGAGAGAGAGAGAGAAGGAACGACGGTGGTGAGACGACCCCCGGTTGACTAAAGTTGATAGCGGTCGCGCAAGCTGAAGCGGAGTTTCCGAAGTTTCGTCGTGATGCGGTACATCTCGATCGAATTCTGCGCTCCGCTCTTCAACTCATATATATACATATACCCGCGGAATACAATGATAATGTTCGCGCGCAGTTCGCTCACACGTTCGCAGCAAGTCGGTGTATTAAGGCGCAATCGCGAAACGATATACGACGACGTATATATCTATACATGCAAACGGTAGCTTCGTCTTCGCTTCGTAGACGCGTGTATACGTGTGCAGCCAGAGCAGGCAGAGGCTGGTAGAAAGAGGATGCGCCTGTAACGGGCGTGCAGCATGTGGCACATAAGGCTGGGACCACGGATACATAATGCAAACAGTTTGGGCCAAGCCCCGGTCACAAGTTTAACTTAGTTTGCTACATAGGGTGCAGGGTAATTGCATTTACTCTGACGTCTGTAGGTTCTCTCGTCGCGCGCGATTCCGACCGACCTACCTATATATCTACCTATATGTTTGCCACCCCTCGCCAAACCCCAGGACGACGTCCTACCGCGAGCGAGGGTGGAAGTGGGAGACACAGAGGGATGGAGAAGACTCTGCCGAGCTGCCGCCACGAGCCGTAAATGAAGATTCCCAAAACTGCATCCGTCGACCCGACGGGTCGGCCAACTGCCGCGGACAGTTTTGCGAGCTGGCTCGTTCGCTTCGCCGATTGCATCGCAGTTTCTGGAGTTTGTTATTGATTCTAAGGCTTGTGTCGAAGCCACGCTCTCTTTGCGTAGAGTAAAGATGAATTACTGGGATCGGCGGGTTTGAATTGCAGCGGATCATATGTGAATCGGATAAATCATCTGTGTATTTGAATAACATTTTTCGTAATTATAGTCGCATTCAATGCACAATGAATTCTCGAGTAAACTTCAAAATGTTTCATGCAATGTTCCTTTTAGTTTAATTTTTTTTTTTTTATTTTATGTTATTTCAAGATACAAAAAAATAAAGGAATTTATTAAATATTGTATTTTTTATATCTCTCCAATATAGCAGCATAAATTAATTAAATATTGAAACAGAAATTTATACTTTTGATATTATTAGCATCTGGCGAAATTTTCATCAAAAGTTAAATTATACAATTATACTGCGTCGAAATATAACGAGGGGTATACCGGATGAAAATGATTGGAAAATGAATCTTAGGTATTCATTTTATAATATCACATTAATTTAAATTGTTTTGGGGAAATAATAAAAATTCAACCAGATATACGTAATCGTCGGGAAACGTGAACTTGAGTGTCATTGTTATCCAATAACTCGTACAGAAAATGTAACGTGACTGCAGCAACAATGGGG
The DNA here is from genome assembly GCF_048542155.1 of Nylanderia fulva. NCBI lineage: Eukaryota > Metazoa > Arthropoda > Insecta > Hymenoptera > Formicidae > Nylanderia > Nylanderia fulva. The sequence goes on from NW_028189622.1 coordinate 1,277,072, forward strand.
GGATGTATCAGACATAGATAGCCCGAAAATTCCAGACTAAACCGCCAGTGTGGTTTTGGCCGACTGTCACGGATAGTTCGGCAAGACTATAAACTGCGGCAGATACATATTCTGCGGCGACAGAAGTTGGTTATTAGTTCTAACGTTTGTATCGAATTCTCCCACATATTCTTGGCCAGTATAGTGTACTATATATATATATATATATATACATATATATCGATTCAAGCGCAATTAAGCCGTCGTCGTAAATGTCTGCCGACGGTCGAAATTAAACAAACTTTTCCGTGGCGACGATATCACCGGCGAATAAATCGGGATGGCATATGTAATGTGCAAAGTTGGATCGCACTAATTTAATAAGCAAGATTCTCTTAAAAAGACACGTAACGAAGTCAAGCTGTTATCGAAACGACCGAATGTAATACATGCTTGCAGTTTTGCAATGTTCTGCATCTGCTGCTTCGAATGCACTTTCAAATTGATATCGATTATATATACGTTACAGTACGCGGTCAATTTGCACACGTTATGAAAACGTAAATTTTTTCACTAAACTTTTGATTAAATCTCAATTATTTATTATTTTTGCAACATGTCCGATAGCGTGATAAATATAAATCAATATAAATTTTACAGATTCCTAACAAATAATTGTAATGCCCCAAGCTTTTTTCATATTTCAAACAAATTGCAAGGTAACACTTAGCAGGATTCAACAAACCACATTCGCGAGCGTGTTATTTAGATTTTAGCATTCAACTAATGCCAATGTAAATTTAACACGCAATCGACCCTAATCCGATCTCTTTGCGAGATCAAAGCCACGTCATTCCACTTCAAACAACGAATCCTCCACATTCTCCGGGCTTGCAACGTTACTAAATCAATGCAGTTGTGCGTTTGGTAACGAGAAACGAGCCAATCGTATTTTGGCAAAACAAAAACGTAACAAAAGACGAATATTTCAAAACTGTCAAATTATAATCGCAAAATTAATCGAAGACTATCTGTCATACATCAAATATTATAGATGCCGAGCGCATACATATATACAGGGTGTCCGGTAACTAACGGACCAATGATTAAGGGCGGATTCTCTGGCCAATTTGAAGACGATTTTTCCTTAGCAAAAATATTGAGAAGTCAATAATTTTCGAGTTATAAACGTTTTGGAGTTAAAAGTCTAACATAATTACATTCTTCAGTTAATTTCAGGTAGAGTTTACTGTAATAAAATTTTAATTTGAGGCTTAGTTATAAAAATACATAATGACAAATGTTGAAAAGTTGTAAAAAATGATGACCTTTTTCGACATTTTCGCTGAGGAAAAATCGTTCCCAAATTGACCAAAGAATCCATTTATAATCGTTGGTCCGTTAGTTACCGGACACCCTGTATATATACAATATATATGCGATACAAAAATCTATTTTTGGAAGATGCGTAATTTTGTTTTGGGGACCATTGGTATCACGCACACATCGTAATCCGTTATATTACATGGAATATATACGCGTGTACACGCCCGTCCATTCGGCGGTGCCGTGTAAACTGTCCGACGATGACACACTGCCCCTGTCAAATTCAGAGATTCCGAGAGAAAGAGAGCGAGAGAGAGAGAGAGGAGGGCAGGAAATAAAAAAAACAAAAATAAAAAAAAACGGGGTCGGCAGCCAGCGGCTGATTCGCTAGAGGCAGCAATTAAAAACGACGAAAGAGAAAGAGGGGAAAAAGGGGAGAAGGAGAGAGAGAGAGAGAGATCGACAACGTCCGTTGTTCCGGTGCTGACGCAAAAGTGTGTTACTGATTTTTATTAAAAGCTACAGCGTACGGCGCGCGTGACGCGCTTGTTAATTCGCAACAAATTACCCGCGTTTGCCCTTTTGCCCTCTCCCTCTACTCGCTTAAAACGAGAAAGCTGAATGTTTCACGAAGTTACTATTTCATGTCTCGTTTATATATCTCAATTTGCATAAAAAAATATTAAAATGTGTAATGTGTAACAGTGTAACGCGTAAAACTTTCATGTGTTCCGAAACTACGTTTTAAATACGGAAACTATATGGTGTTAAAAAGGTAACAAAAAAAAAGAAAAAGAAAATATACTTCTTTTAATATGTGCCGTACGTGAAATTTATTACGCTTTAACTTTAAATACGAATCGCGGAATATAATTTGTTTCGCCTCTCGCGAGGAAGGGTCTGGAAAAGCAACGCGAGCTCTCTTCCAGAGGCAATTGTATAATTTAGCTAAACGAAAGAAACATATCGCTATTTAACCCCTTGAAGCGTACACAGTTGACACAGAAACTCGGGGAGGTAGAATGCACATTATCTCACGGAAAGAGCACGTATATGTAGGTTCGTGCCTCGTGTGGCACTTGAAGCTTTAGCACATACAACGTCGACTTCCGACCGGTCGAAAGGTTAAAGCTCTTAGTCCCGCTACTGGATTAAAGTACCTTAACTGTAATAATCTTCTACTCGTGTGCGATATCGTTAACGATATTGCGAACAATTCGGGGAGAATAAGAAATAAAAATACTCTCGATTGCACCGGTCCGTTGAATCGAGGAGAAAAGATCGACGAGAAGTTTTTATTTCCGCGACTATATATATATATATAAATGTATATATATTTACGATGGTGACGCGCGCGAATACATATAGGTACACGGAGAACCGGTATTTCACAGAGAGCACACGTGATTTTCGTCGAAAGGAACGCAATGGCGCGAAAAGCCACCCTATATACCACCCTCGCCTTTGTACGCCCACGCAAGCAAACGCCTGTTGGAACAAACAGACAAGCACTCGATACACTCGATGCGAACCGATCGGTACGTAAAATACGTGATGGAGTACGCGCACGTGAAATTTTCATCAAATTATCTTTCGCGTTTTGACCGAAAATTCGACCATTCGGCTTTTCGATGAAGAAACACCACCCGAGCAAGATAAATGTTTGCGTGTGGAAAAAAAATTCGAACGTATTTATGTAATTTCAAATTTATTTTTTTTTTTTTGCACCCACATTCGACAGAAAAAATTTGTTTTTTTATTCATTTAGTTACGTATGTACGAACGGAAATTATTAAAACTCTCGGCGCGCGTGTAATTAATCGTTACATCACGGAGGAATTGTTTATTAAAATAAAATTCGTCGAGAGAAATTGAGGTAAAAAGTCGATAACTCAATTTTCCATTCTCAATGGCTCACGCCGCCTTCTCTGCGAGGCTTTTCATACAGAAGGTTGCCTGACGCGAGGCGACAAAAGCTGAAACCCTTCTTTGTTCGGAAGAGTTTGCAGTTTGCAACGCCAGATTCCATTTGATATTTCGATAATTTCCGATTCATAGGTTTCCCAACGCCTTCCGTTCAAAGTTTCGCAGGGGTTTTGCAGCTGGCACGAGATGACAACATTTAAATGCCCGGGGAAGATTATATAAGTGAATTTATTCATTAATATACCAACCAAATAATCTGGCAATGCCGATGCTCGAGTTTGAGAGAAAGCAATGTCTAAAATTCTATCCGTCCAATTATATGTCGGAAAGTAACTGATAAGAATTAAGATGATTTTTATTCTCACTTTTTGAAACGCCTCTTTAATTTTCATTTAGTATTTTAATTCGATAAAAATCATAAAACATATATATATATATATATATAAAGTATTCTGTACATTTGGAAAAAGAGTGAGAGTGCGATGTACAAAGTTGAGGAGTTGATGCTGTTTTCTAAGGACTGTCAAATTCGTGAAGTACTCTTGAGAAGTTAAGAAAGCGCGAACTTGAAGCGTCAGTTTGCGAGTCACTATCGACTACGTCAAAAAGTATACCGAGTACATATATCGTGTGCGATTTCATAAACCCCGTATCCTCGTCAAAGGCTACTTCATTGAATAACGATGGTTCACGGATTCACGTAACTTCTCCAAGTTCCTGCCGTCCCTCGCAAACAGATACATGCATACATGCATACACATACATGCATTTATGTATATATTTCGATTGTAAACTTCCCCTACGAAAATTTCATCCGGACTTTTTCTGATCTCGATGCAGAAAAAAAGTATGTCGTTGTCGAGAGAAGTTTGCGATATAAAATGTACAGCAACTTTTCGTATTATATGTAACATGTTACAAACAGAATAACAATTTTACACTATTTGAGTTTGCACTGAATTAGATATGTGTTTGCTAAATATTATATTATTCTTGCAAGACTAACTTTATTAGCATTATATTACGTAATTTTACAGAATTATTTCGCGTTACTCATGTGAAAAATAATTCTCATTTAAAAATAATAATTCTATATACAAGTGCTTATTCATTTTTGCTTCAACAACTATTGTAGTTGATAATGTTAATCGCATCAATGAACGAGAATATTGGAGCAATATCAATTTTTTTACATACGCATGAATAAGTATATCAATTAAAAAATACATCAACTTTTTTACGCATTTATGCATTTTTATATATATTGTATTAATCGGTAAATGTAATCCAATGTGCGTTACAACTGTAGCAAAACCCGAACAATATCCGACTTATGTTTCAATAGAGCTATCAAAACCCATCTGCTGGATAACGATTATTGATACGCTACTCGATATGACAGCGAAAATTCAGATATAAAACGTTTGCGCTTGACAACTCATATGTTCTCGGTATGAGATGATGTGACGTCGTAATAACGTAATGCAACATACAATCGGCTTTTATTTGTAAGTCATTCAGCTTCATCGGCCTTTATTAGCGCCGCGTTATATATCCGCGGTATTTTATTAATTATTCCTTCGAATATAATCATCGCCAGCGTAATATCAACGAAACCTATTGTGCGATTTACCAAACACTCGCCCGAAGAGAAAATAAACTAAAACTTTAATAAGCATTAACGCGAACGTGTAGTTTGCAGTGAATAATTTAATACATTCAACGCAAGTATTGTGGTATGCAATGTGATAATTTCGAAATAATCAAGCATATGAAATGAAACCTTTGACACGATTACGCAAGCGATTATGATTATACATATATATCGTGTAATATCAATATAATTATAGTAGGATCTGCAAAATGGATATGATACTTTTGCATTCCAATTTTAATACTACTTGACGTAAGCTCGCAAAGACATAGCAGCGATTTTATCGACGTCCATTAATTTTAATCGTAGGTGAATTAACTTTTTGACTCTCTCTAGAGAGAAATAAAGAATCTCTCAGATAAATTCAGTTTTCAGGGCAATCGACATTGGCGAGAATATTTTAATCAAGCGATCGCGTCGACGTTTTATTTTTTATTCTTATACTACGTTCGTGCAAAATAAAATATTTTCTCCGCTGCGCGACGAATCGCCGGATTCGAATAAGTCGGAAATTCGATTAAAACGTGGATTCGATTCGGCGCGATAACAATAATCATTCACACGCCACATCCACTAAAACGCAATAATTCCATTCTTCGAGAATGAAATTTTGATTTGTACCGCATACGTCAATATTTTACACGCACCATGTAAAAGCTCATCTCCGCGCGCTGTAAAACTCGCGCGATATGGTTGTTTCGATACGACAACGCCGCAATTATTACGAGTCGTGATTTTATAACTTCGTAATTGCTCAATTCAATTAAACCAATCGTCATTGTAGATTAAATCCCCCTCGTATCGGGAGCGGACGGTACGTTGAACTACTCGTAATTATTAAATGAAACTCTGGCCTTTCCACGATCATCCCTTCGACGATAAAAGCCATTCAACCCTCTCTCTCTCTCTCTCTCTCTCTCTCTCTCTCTTTCTCTCCCCGGACGGGAGAAATATGCTGGAATCTCGATTGAACACTCATTCCATTTATAACGTTTCGTATTCTTACGCTTCGCTACCGCTATTTGCAAAGTTTCGTTTCGAGAGCAAGAGTTTCAATTTTTTTATTCGTTCGTCGACTAAGTCCGTTATGTGTATGTTCATTAACGTTTATGTCGAGGGATTAATTATCCCCTCTCCTCTTCTATTGTTATATATTTTATATGCAGTTTTACGATTAATTACTTTCCTCTATTTTTTCTCTTTATGTTAAATGGCTTTATGTTATGTGGCTCAAGTAACGGAATTTTCCTAAAATTACATCTATTTCTACTATAAATTACATCTATTTCTAAAATCATACACACACGTTTTGAATTATTTAATTTAAAAATTTTAGTTGTTTTCCAGACTGAAAAAAAATTTGTTAACTTGATTAAATCTTTCAACTAAATTACTATTTTGTTAAGTGAACATATATTAATTTTGAAGTAAAATATCGTTTTGTTTCGTTAAATTCAATATATTATATGTTTAATTATTATAACAAAAATAATATTTAGTTGAAAGAATTAGTAAAGTTAACAAATTTTTTTCAGGGCACCGATATAGATAGATATTACAATATTATCACAAGACTTTAAGTTAAACAAATATTTTAATATAATATTTGATTATTTTAACAAATATTATCACGTTATTGATTTATTCTCTCGAACTCGTACGCACTTACGGCGGAAATTGCGTACCTATATCGGAACTTGCAATTGTAGGAACCTCATATAATAGTTGCATCTTATCGATACCGTTCTCCCACAATTATCGAGATTCTAACAGAATTCATCTGCCACACAATGCACTTCGTATGGGGTCACGGTAGCAAACTATTCTATCCGAGGCAGAATGTGTGCGGATCGGTCGAAATTGGATCGCAGTCGGCGGAAATATATTCAAATCACACAATCAATATTTTGTCGCGCGAGAAACGATAGCTGTGTGTTTCGAGCCATTATAATTTACGCGCGTATAAGTCGTACGGTAGCGGTGTTGCGACGCGATACATCAAAAATATACTCTCCCCATCGATCCCGGTCCCGGGATTACGCGTCGAAATTAGGTCAGTATCGGTAAACGGTGAACAACGGGGTGCCACGGTAAATTCGCGTATTCGACCAACCACCCAATCATACACGTGATGTGTGTGCCGGCGTAATTTGACCTCCTTAGGTCTGTCCATGTACCTCTGATCGCATATCTGTATGTTTTGAATACATATCGAATACTTAATGTTTCTCGCAATTATTCGTATTTTAGAATCGCGCATTATCAACATATATATATATATATATTTTATAAGTTGCAAAATTACGTATCAACAACAGCGTTTGCGAGATGAAAGAGTGTATTTGCTGACCTATATATAACGTTCTCAATAAAATTCGTAAAATATTACGGTAAAATTTCATTAAATATTGTAGGTACATACTGCATATACATGTATGTATACACAAATCTATATAAATTTATTGTGTTATGTATATACCTTGTATACATGTATATATGCAACCAACTCTATTGAGTTCCATTACGGACGGCTCAGGACGCGATCAGCAAAATGAACACGATCGTGCAATTCCCGATATAAACCATTCAGAATACTCTCGGCCAATAGCGTGGTCAGTAGTTTCGAAATGTACATATGGCTAGACCTGCGACTCAAATTTCTGCCACGTTCCGACTGCGGAGAATAACCTCCTACTTAACGTACCGGCTCCATTGTCCACCATGAATATTTCGCATAGCCCGATCGCGATTCCCGAAGCGTCGATAAACGGAATATTAATTAATGCGAATAACCGGAATCCCCAACGGTGCTATTATCAAGTTAGCTGTATCACATGTGCTCCTTTTTACGTATATTCGTTCCTTTTTTTATTTTAAATATTGAAATATTGATAAAGATAAAATCTACATGCGACATAAAGGAAAAACCGTTTTGATTTCGCTGCATTTAAAATATTATGTATTGATATCTCGAAATTAATATATCAAATTTGTTAAAACAGAAAGAATTTTTAGTCAAATATACAATTTTTACTTTACATTTCAACGCACGCTTATTTTGTTGTTGTCTAATGTTGTAGCGAACGTTTGTACACAATATGTACTTTTAAACGCTATTGTTTTTAAAAACACTTTTTAATCATTTTATTTTATTTTATAGACAACATAAAACATCCTGGTAGAGCAATAAAAAGTTGAATAAAAATAATTTTTATTTTTGATATGAAAAGTTTAAAGTATGTATATAAGCATATTATATGTATATATTTGCTGTTATGCTTGTGATATTTTTGAACATTAAATCTTTGTTTTATTTTAAAATACAAAACGATCAAATTTTTGTAATAATATTTTAAATATTAATAATATTTTAATATTGTAATAATTTTTGTAATAATATTTTAATTATAAAATAAAATTAAAATATATAGAAAATCTGATATATTACATATTTGAATCTTTTTAAAAATTGTTTTTAAAATATATACATATATGCAAATCAATTGCAATTTTCTTACATCTATTATCTACTCAGAATTTTGTTTTCAATAATTATATTAAGCAAATAATTTTTTTTATTATACTACTTACTAAAATTGCCTATGTGAACACTTTCATTTTTCCCATAACTTCTGCAAACATAAATCAAAGATCGATATTCTAAGAAATGGCATAATTACGCTAAATTGCTCCAATTAGGTAATCAAATAGGCCATCGATATCTCCGCGCGATACGCTTAATCCATTCGTTTCCGATCATCAGCTTCGTGATTAATTTACCGACAATCGCAGAAGGGTGTTTGCGCGTCACGCAAGCCTCTCCCGAAGATGATAAATGCGAATGCAATGTATTACGGTTGAGTTGGAACAACCGACTGACTGATGTGTTCCATTTGTTCGTTAAATGAGCAACAAATAACGGTACGTTGTTTTTTGCCGAATATGCGAGGACGTGGACGTAAACGAGAGTTTGAGCTTAACAAACGCGCGGGCTGAGCAGCCGGGGATGGTTGCGAATTAACAGAGGATGAGAATGATAAGGGGTGATACGGAGGTTGAGGGGGATCGGGAAACTTTTCAAGCCTGTGGAAACAATACCAAAGAGACGGGCGACAGCCGGTTTAATTAAACGCATCGTCAGCCCTATATATGGTAACACTCTGCCAACGCAGCGTTACACGCGTGCATCTGCGTGCATTGTGCAGGTATACATCTGAACCGCGACGGATTTCACGTGAAGAGACTCCACGTCGCGGTCGCACTAACCAGAGAGGGTGAAACAGAAACGGGAGGGAGAATTGAAAGGATATATATATAGCGCATCGCGTGTATAGAGATGGGTAAAATCAACGCGAAACCATCCGGGTTGTTTCCGAACAAAACCCGAGGCGCAAAGCATTTGGATAAATAAAGATACGGCCAACGCGGGATAAGTGTATCTGACAAATGCTAAATTTGCGAATCTTTTTAAATTACGAAAGAATTAGATTTTACTTTAATGAACAATTAGAGTTGATTACAGAACACTCGCAAAGTGTTAGTGTGTTAATAAGTATAGTATTAATCGAATATTATCTATTAATTTTTAATGCAAAACAATCGCAAAATATGCGCATGTCCTTTTCTCTACTTCAAGAATAATTTGCTTCAAAAATAAAAGAAAAAGTGAAAAATATACTTATGCTTACATTTAATTATTATAAATATTTTGCTATAAATAATTGCACTTGAAGTAATCTTTCTCTTCTCATTATGATTTTATGATCTGTGAAAATTATATTCAAATGTGTTATTCTTTTGTCAAAATTATTGTTGTAATTATTAATCATTTATGCTGTAAAAAAACTGTGAAAAGATAAAATTTTTTTAATCTTTTAATTCTTTAACACATATTAGAAATTAAAAAAATATGACAAATAAATATGTGAGAATTGCATAAAACACGTACAAATATCTGACATTCAGTCAATATTGATAATAATTTTATAAAGATTATCACAATTTTGTGTTTACACAGAACTTTGAAACCATCCAAGAACGCTTTTGAAGTTATCCGAAGCGCGTGCACGTGAATTTTATGTATGAGCACGTATATAAGCGAGCGAACGACTCGAGAAGGTACTAGGAAATTAAGTGGATCGTCCAATGTGTTGAATATTGCAACAATGGTTCACGAGAGAGAGAGAGAATTAATTAAATATAAAATTATAATTATATGCTTCAAATATAATATCTGACAATAAGCCATAAACATATTCAATTTTATATAGGAATAAATTATATATTTTTGCATATACAAAATTTTTATTTTGCGCGTTAAGAGATTTAAAAAATTCATTAAATTTATTAAATGTTAATTAATTTTGCAAATATTTTTATAATTAAACCACCCCCTCTATAACGGACTCTACAATTTCAGCCTATATGTAATTCTTTATTCCTTTATAAATTTACATAATATTAATATTCTCTTTAAAGAGAAAGATAATGCATTTAATTTATACGTAACATATCGTAAAGGTTTAACGTTGATTCAAAGGATTTAATTATAAAACATTGATATAGTTAATTAACTGAGATTACAAGGCTTGTCTTTTAACTCGACATTTATTGCGTGCCCTCAAGCACACACGTGCGCGGGACTTGTAATAGAGAATTGCACAGACAGACCGCAAAACCATTCGCCGTAGCAAAATTCACTATATCTAAAGCACCTTGTTGCTTTACAAGCATCTTAGTTGCATAAGCGTCTTAATAGAAGTGTCGATAACGGGAACAGAACAATCTAATCCGTATTAATGTACTTTAATCATCAAAGCGAATATATACATATACAATCGCCACCGATTTAATCCCATTACAAAGAAACGCAATAATGAGATTAAATAGCACATTTATTTCTTTCAAGAATTTATGATTCCTGTAATTGATTATTCCTCAAAATTTTAAAAAGGCAGAAAATAAAAAATCTTGTAATTTAATAAAAGTCAAAATAAAAAAGAGTGAAAAATACAATATTCTCAAAAAAAATTTTTTTTTTTTTTTTTTTTTAAGAAAATACCCCTAAAATTAGATCTTTGCCTCAAATAAAAGGCCAAAACTTTCTGGATTCTGGGACACTATATCGAATTCAACGATGCACTATTCCAAAATCTCATCACGCACTTCTTTCTCTTTCATTCATTCGTTCGGTTCCCCGATAAAGACAAACACGATAACGTTATCCCGCAATCCCGGGATGGTTTGCAGTTCTCTGCCCCTTAATCCCACGCGTGTTCGCATCGCCCGTTGCACGTCCGCGAACATCGTAACTTTTGTGCAGCCGTTACGTGCGCCCGCTGACCGAAGGTAAACTGCAGGCGGAGTCGGTACGCCGGCGGCGAGGGAAGGTAAACAAAAAAAGGAAAAAAAAAGAATGAAAAGGTCGCGAAATATATAGAAGCGTCGGCAGTACCGGTGAAGAATGGAGCTAGAAAGCTTCGAAAAAGAACATAACAAAGAAACAACGGCCACAGAGAGCGGAAAAGTCAGAAAAAAAGCGAGAAGCATATGTGGAGAACGCAAGATCTCTCTCATCTGCACGCAATTCCGTGTGTACGCGTGTAAACATATACGATGAAATTGCATTTTTAACTATCGCACGATTGCTAATTAAGCAATATTAAATTTTCCGATAATCGCGTTCTTCAGCCAATGGTTTTCATCAAAAAATTATATATAAAATTAACGAAAAAAAATGAAAATAAAATCAGGTTACAATTAAATATTAAATTATTTAAATTATTTTTATTTTTATCTATTTATTTATTTATTTGACTTTGTTATGAGGTTTTAGATTGCGAAAGACACATTAGTTTTGTCTCGATTTTCTTAACGCGTAGCGACTAGGATTCTTGCTAACTGATTGTTCATTAAAACAATGGTGAATATTGTCGGTGGTATGCAGTGAATTTGATTTACTGTATTAATTTATTATGCATTTACGTTTGGTATGTAACATATTTTTGTATATGAATTTATAATTATTTGTTGCTTATTTTTATGTAACTTTTTATAGATTTACTTGAAAAGAGCTGCAGTGACAGCCGAAACGTTGTATTTTAACTAATTATTTATAATAAATAATTGCCAGTTTGGTCGACTTTTACCATTGAGGAAAGATTTTTATAAATTATTACTGGCGAACCTTAAGGATTATTATCTATTAAATATTAAACATTTTCCTCGATCAAATAATCAAATAAAATCAATCTAGGAGAAAAAAACGGATAGCCTCATTTTCAGAGATCTCCTCCTTCATATACAATGAAGCTTTCTCTTTCAAACAATCTCCAAACTTTCGAACGATCTTAAAAAAGTAATTCCAAACACCCGGTATACACAGAGCCACGTACATTCCGGCACATACGCTCGCATGCGCACTTTTTTCACGCGAAAGAGTCCCACCTTGGCCAGGGAGCACACGTTGGCGAAATTTATTCGTCTGCACGGCCTCTTAAATCACGGCCCTCTAGCCCGATCTCGCACCCCTTTCGCGCAGCACTCACATGCACCCACGTGCTCGCCCACATAATCACCCTCACGACTACTACCAACGAAAGTTCGCAGTCGTCGACGATTTCCTTTCGCCCTCTTCAGCGCCCCTTATCGCCCTTTCCCTTCCTTCCTTTCCGCCCGCGACCAGCATCTGCTGCCGGGAACGGCAGTGCATATTTTATTTTCAAAGCTGGCCGCATTGACAATTTGCAGCGGCGTTATGTAAATGCGCCGTCACGTATGCGCGCAACCACCGCGCGTTCTTCCGGTGAGGGAGAGAGAAATTTCAGAATGGTGGAGAGACGGTAGAGACGCAGTCGAGGATAAAAGGGGATGGTTGGGAAGAGAGGCCGAAGGTTTTGTCGGCGCCCGATCGCTCGGAAAAGTGCACCGCGGAACGCACTCTCTTACTCTCTTTCGCTGCGTGTTCTCGCGTGATGCAGCGGGTCGCGAAGAATAAAGCCGCGGGCAAGAAGAGCTGCTTTTTCACGGCGTTGCATCTGCTGCATCTAGATGCGCATCTGGATAAGTTTGCTTTGGAGGAACGAGCAAAAATAATGGTACATATAAATAAGTATGACATGAGTAGAAATAAGTAAATATACGATAATAGAAAAAATAAAATATTGCAAAGATCTATCTTCGAGTTAATAATAAAGAAAATATTTATACTAGCGTAGAGAAATTAATTGAATTATTTGTCGCATTTTTCTTTAAATTATATATTGAAAAATGTAATTATATAAAGTGAGAGAGACATGAGAGAGAGAGAGAGAGAGACAGAAGGGCGATAATGCATTTCCCGACGTTTTCTTCTTGCTGTGTCTCCACCGGAAAAGCCGGAAGCTTCTTACGTTGCGATTTTTCCCGCGACACTCTACGCCATACACGACAAATATTTCACCTCGCGGGCAATTTTACGAGCGACAGAATAAATTCGTATGCCCTTTTCCTTCCTGACATTATAATCACGAATCTAAATCGTAAATAATGCTAGAAAGACATTCGCGCACGATTAATCTGCTGCGTTAACGACGTCGTTAATTCATTGTTACTGCGATGAAATGTGTATACGCGGTCATTCGAATCTTGGAGCAACGCGTAACGATGTAATCTATTTCTCTTAGTTATGAATGCCACGATTTTTCTCTGTATAATGACAGAAACAGTGAGAACAAAGAGACGAACAACTGTAAATTTTACTCCGCTTATCTTCGTTTTTTTGCAACTTTATTTATGATTTTCTTTCTGTCAAAACTGATGATCGCGTTTAATTTCTCAATCGAAACAGTTAAAAATTATTCCACTAATAATCCTACAATTATCTCATAATGCACTTTCATATACATATGTATGTACCTAATTAATTGTAATTGTGCCTATTCAGTGATATACGAATAATTTTTCTTTATTTAATCATTTTCTGGATACAGACGGGCAAGAAAAGTGAAGAAGAATTGTATCATCAAATCATCCGTATCACCAAACTGCTGTACTTTACACGGTGCGTTTGGCGAATGCATTTTTCTGCTCGCACACGACATATGCAAATGGCCAAGCATCCGCGTGCAAACACACAACGTTCGTCTACGAGAAGATAGAAATAAATAAAAATATATATATATATATATATGTATATACATATATATATATATATATATATATACAGGACAACATCGTTTTTCAGCGTCGAAAGAAATATATTATTTCGGGCACCAGGATACCGTCGATCACGGCTTTAATGGAATTTTAGTATCGGGATCCATTGCCGCGTATCTTCATTCCGGACATTACTTTTCTCTCTCGCTCGCTCGCCTACCCTCTATCCCTTCCACTCGCTCTAAATACATTCCCTTTCGCATTCTCGTGCTCACTCTACACCTCCCCGTTTTAACGATGATTTACTCAACGGCACAGAATCGACAGTCGCTTTCGGAAAACCCGCTTTCGATCGATCGATGGATTCTCCAACACGTGACACACAGTGAGACCAATGTCGTCCATCGCTTCAGGAAAGTAAATACGAAAAGCCGGAGTGTGTCCGGCGTAAGGAAAAATCGAGAGTATAAGAATTTCGACGAATGTTACTTCGGAACATGCGAATAAAATTTTATTTTCCCGACTCTTATACTCCCTTCGTACAATTTTTAATAGAAGTAAGAAAAAACAGTGATTAACGCCCTCACATCTTTAATTGGATACACCGAGTCAGATATCTCTTTTTTTCGTTTTCTTTTATATTCGCGAAGTATACTTTTTCGTATACGGCAACTTTCCACTTCCCTGAAATATACTTCTACCTCCAAACACATCCATCAGTTCGACACGACGAAGAAACAGCCGGGTCGCGAGAAAGTCTCTGCCGCCTATTGGCACTTTCACGCAGCAGGAAAAATATCAGCTCTTTGTTTTTACATAGTCGACGGCAACCATCCCGTTCCATCTTCTTTGCCCAACCTCGCATTCTCCGCGTACTCTCAACCCTCGTACACACCGCATCCTCCTTTATACCTCCTACACCGACCCCGGATATACGGCGCTAGGCACGATGCCGATGTACAGACTCCTCGCCCACGCCTGTCGCGTCGTAAGTACGGAAGTTCGAAACAATGTTTCACTCGCGGGTGTTTGGAATCAGGAGTGGATCAGAGGGAGCGAAAGACCCTGGAGGCGGACATTGCGGTCTGCGGATAATGCCGCGCGCGAGTTGACAACTTCGGGAGTTATTTGCGCGACGATCGACTCTCAACAATGGTTCAAATTATCGATACTCGAGAAAATACACATACCTCTCGATTGGATGATTTTTCAACGGAGATGGAATGGGAAAATCTCATGAATGTAATTTTAGAAAATAAAAATGAATAATTATGTAGCGTGAGTTTAAATTAAATTTCCTACGTTCCCCTCGCACGTAAATGTTATATTGTATAATATTATGCATATCATATTATTGTATCTAAACAAGAAGGCAACAAGAACT
Organism: Nylanderia fulva; assembly: GCF_048542155.1. Taxonomy (NCBI): domain Eukaryota; kingdom Metazoa; phylum Arthropoda; class Insecta; order Hymenoptera; family Formicidae; genus Nylanderia; species Nylanderia fulva. The sequence goes on from NW_028189622.1 coordinate 1,292,476, forward strand.
TAATTATATGAAATTAATTATTATCAATATTAGCAAAAACGAAATTAATGTATTAATTATTTAATATACTTGGCTACTGATATATTGCAAGACATTAAAAATGCGTGCAAAATTCCTAGTAAAAATCGTAATTAAATTAATAAAATGCAATTACTTTGCATGATTAATTTTATTAATTTAAATATTTATAATTTCATTATGAGTTTTGTATGAGGATTTAATTTTTTTTTTTTTCAATTACTCTTGTATGGTTATATTATCAATATTTTATATCGAATTATGTACCCGAACAAAATATGTTATTCAGATAAAAGTAGAGCGTGATCACATTTTATATTGATTACAATACATCAGTTTCTAAGAGAGATGAAAGGTGGATTAACGTTTGAGAAGATTTACATCGATAAAAATAGAAAAGTTGATTACGTTTGATGCATCACGTAACAAGGACGTAATTCGAACGCGACCGCAAGAGTACTTTAAGTCGGGGAGCTTTAATTAAATTTTGCATTCTTCGATCAACATCTCTTTTCACGCAGTTTGAAATTACATTAAAGCCGTTTTTTTCTCGCTTCATGTTCGCGCCATACTTTTTTCCGCCGGATAACAGCAAAAAAATTGAGGTCAAATGATACATTAGTTTTAAAGAAACGTAAGATTTTCTTTTTCGAAATCTGTCACGTAAGTAAATATTACTCTTGTAAAAGATTTAAAAAATTAGATAGTGTTGTGAGTTTTAAGAAACATATGTATAAGTAATATTTCTTTATATTAAATTCTTTACTATATTATTGAAGAGAATAATCGACTATATTCTAAATCAAATTGTTGAGTTTTCTATTATTCATTGTTTTCATCCATATTTTTCTCTTTTGACTCTGAAAGAGAATAATGTAATCAGTTTTCAACAATTCCTTTTTCATGTATTTCAATTATTTTCTACGCTTTTTTGTTACTATTTTTCTACCTCTCGGTAACATTAATACTTGTTATCGAAGCGATCTAAAGAAAAGTAGTAATAAGTAGATAATTTACGAATGAAGTACGCGACATTGAATTTTAGCACGTAACACAATTGAGTTCTTGAATTCTTCAAGAATCTGATCAGGCCCCGGTATTTCTCGGCAGAAAAAGTGACACATTCGAAAGAAATGTTTCGTGTCTCTCGTTGCTAACGAAATTCGCGATGAAGTTAATTGCGAACTTCTTCAGCGAACGACAAACGTGAGCGAGCGAGCAATAAATTAGCGCGGCCTTAGTTGCACCGTTGCAACGCAATTAAAAAGTTCCGACAATAGCGCAAGTTTCGATTTTGCGATATCTCGCCTTTGTAGGAACGAAACGAGCGTTCGATAGAATCCGTATGGTCCGTTTGATCCAGGAAGTTGAAACAGTTCCTTGAGAGTCACCCACATTGTTTTCGTGCAGACTCTGCCTGCCGATCGAAGCGCGATTACTTCGCGAACATGTAATAGAATGAACGGAATTAGATCAGGCTAAACGTATTTTTCAATTTATACCTACTTTCTACACAAGTTCCGGTGTGTATTCGTCGATTTCCAATTTATACTTAAACAATTGCTCGCTTTCAATCTATTTATAAAATAGTACGATAGCGCGTGATAGTTTCCAGTTGTGAGAAAATACCTCAATATCGACCGATATATATCTCCGTTTTTTTTCCTCCCCGGAAATAAAACATATTATCGTGAAACATAGTAAAAACATTTTTCGAGATAAAATATTTCGACGTAAAATAATATCAACTATGTAAATTTGACTAAATAAACTGTCTTTTTTTTAAAAGCAATTTTCGCGTAATCAATTTATGCAAAATTGCGAAAAAGCGTTATATTATCGTATAACTCCTATTTGATGTAACATTATTCGTTCGATATAAAAAATATTTGTGCAAAATTTCGCGCATTTCTTAATATTGCAAATGTCACGCGTGCGCTCGAAGATACGCGATGTGACAGTGAGCGAAGACAGTCCGCTTCGAAATAAAGCGTACACAAGCACAGATACGCGCACATAAATATGCACGTCGTATGTAATTCTCGGTGCTCGGAGCTAAACGATGAACCCGGATGCGTCGCATCTCGCTACGGCGTGATTTACGAGGGCGCGTCTGACTTCCTGTTGATGCATTCAGTATTGTCGATATCGTCCCCCTATGTCATTCTGCAAACTGCAGCAGTCAATCCGCCAGTAACAAGGTACGATCGAAAGACTCAAACTCGTGACTTGTGCAATTAAAAGTCTGTCTCGGTATTGGAAACTTTTATTCCGTCGAATAACAATGTCTTCTCTTAAAAGTACATAGTTATTGATAGCGAAAAATGTTATAAATAATGTTATAAAGGATGAGAAGATTTCTTTGTGAAAAAAATAGAAAAAAAATTACGACAGAGTTTTCATCTTTCAATATGATTTTAACCAGCGAGATATATTTATTGTTTGACAATTTATACTCGCAATCAATTGCAAATCGTGTTCGTGCAATAACTATAATAAATTCAACGTATTTGTAAAATCTTAGTTGCTTCTTGAAAAAAAGCGTATCAAATATGCTTTGTCCTACTTTTCGACTTCACGAAAGATACGTTTAAAACTTGGATTTCCAACTCTCGCTAATTGTTTTGCCTACCACGATATATTTATTTTACATGAGAAGAGCAAAACTTTCTTCAAACTTGTGGAATTATACTTCTCATTCGTTTCTCAAAATCAAGTGTATGAATTTGTCGTTGTGTTCATTATTATTTTAATTTATTTAGAGAATGTCTTATATTTTTTTCACATGTACATTACGTTAAAAATAAAAAATTCATTTATAAATCATATAGATTTTATGTTCTGTAGAGGTAATAATAATTCGCCGAAATCTGTATAATTAATTATTAAAGTAAATAAATATTTATTTAATAAATAATTAAATAAATATTTATTTATTAAATAAATTTAATAAAATTTAATAAATATTATTTATTAAATTTACGAAAATTTCTATTCTTATGGCGATCATCTGCTTTTGCTTTTATGCTGTATATAATATCTAACTTAAATCATGCAAACTACACCGTTCACACATTAGCAGCTTAATCCGATGTTAGAAGTTATAGACACATTGAAACAGTATGGCACCTGGGGTATCTAATAGTATTACGACACGCTGTTTTGTATGTGTATGTATCTATGTGTGTGTTGTGTACAGAATGTTTCAAAATGTACGTACACCAACAATAACAGCTAATATCTTTTGAAAGAAATTTAAGTAAAACTTTTTCTTCAATAAATTGCTTTTATTACAAAGGTGTCACGTTTCTGATTTGCGAGCTTTTAATATTGCATATAAATACTGAATATGTATATATGTATTTGTTACGTAAATAAATGAATAAATAAAAGTCTATTACAAGAAAACAATTAAACGGCAAAAATTTAAATTAATTATCGATGAAAAAAAAATTCTAGCCCAGACTTTTATCTGTCACAACTTTGGTTGTACACGATAATTTTTAAAGACAAAACTGCAATAAAGATGCTAAATAGTTTAAAGTTTGAGAATTGTTTTTCCGAGATACGTTTTTCTCTTTATAGAAAATTATTAATCGAAAAATGCATACATCGATCTTTTGCAGGATTTAAAATTTTTATATATTCGCGCTGCTTATATATATTCTAAAGTTGAATTTAACACTGATACAAAGTTTTTACGAAACATCCTGTAGCTAGTCGGATTTCGAGCGGTGCCGTTATACGACGTCATAAATTTGTTACGCCAGCCATTAATGGCAGCTCGTGAATCACAAACGCGGCACCTTCACCGGACCCTATCGGTGTTTTCGCGAATTTCCATGCCGAGATTGCGCCCTCGGTGATTTCGCGAGCATTCAAGCTCTTCCAGAGGTGAGCTTATGGTCATTAATGGAGTTCTCTAAAGCGCGAACATACGAGATCCATCTCGGCGGTCGAAAGAATCGAATAATCCGATATCCACGTTACGTCATGAATTTATTCGGACACTTGATCCATTATCATCGATTACATTTAGATCTACATTTCACGACGGGCAAGTATCATATGTTCTTCAAGTTAACCGAATCTCGTGCAGCTGCGGAATCTTCAGCACAAGCAAGCATATAGAGAGAGAGAGAGAGAGATGAAGGGAGAGAGGAAGAGAGAGAGAGACATATACACATACAGTTTAGATTACAGGCATGCTCAAACTGAATTCCAATATGAGAAGACATCGGGATTCCCGGAATTACAAACGATTGTTTTCGATAACAGGGTCTCCGATCTCATGATTCTGCATGTGACATTTTAATTCGCGAATATAAACTCAGAAATATCGTGGTGTAATAAAAACATCAACTCTCTCGGAACATGTCTGCTAAATAAAGGAACATATATATAGTGAACAAAGAAATTAAAAGATTCGAAATATCTGTGCGTATCTCTAAAATTGAAAAATATGTTAGATACAGAGAACTCTATAAAAGTAAAAAATGTTATTTTCTTTCATTTCTAAGATTACTTATACAAATCTTCAATTCTTATATATATATATATATATATGTTATTTCAATCAAATAATAACGTTTCGAAAGTCATAATCGACAAAAAGTTTCCAGAAAAACGTGATAAAATTCGCGAACGTTCTTCATTAAGGTTGGAAACTTGAAAGTTGGAAATGAAGCAGTCAGACAACAACGAGGATAAAAACGAGCGAGGATAAAAACGTTGATCGGTTAGCGGCTTGGAGAAACTTTGTAACGAATGAACGACCGAATCGACGTTGTTTCTCGTCGATGTTTTTGCCAAATTGTTCCCGTCACAAAATTAATATCGAAGACGCTGATATCGATTCATGCGATTGGTCGACTAAAATCTATCAATATACCGCGTAATATTCGAAACGATGCGGAATCGTGGCTTACATAGGATAACACTGATTCTAAAGGATAAAGGTTAATAGAAGGATAAGCCAGATCGTTTGTCGACAGAAAGAGAGACGAGAGCAATAGGCTCGAATAACTTACTTAGAAACAAAGTTTTGATTGTTCTCACAGAAAGAGAGACAGATTCCCGATACTTGACTATCTAACTTGACTTAGAATCACCATTGCTCCACTGACACAGAAATTCACGTTATTTTATGTGCATTGGAGAGGAGTTTAAGTTATAGCTCGATTATCGCACACTTTGCGGTTTGACCCTGTCTAAGATTCTGCAACATCGTCAAACTTCGTAAAAGCGAGCTATGACGTAATAATCGGAATTACAATCTCTCTCTAGAAGCTTAAACGGATTATCGACTAATAATTAATCTATATGTATAGAATCTCCTTATCCGTTCCAATATTTGTTCTTCTTAATATATATATTTAATATCTAAAAAAATCTCTCAAATTATCAAATTATTTTCGAATCTTAAGAAAAATATATGAAGATCTGAATCAAGTTTAATAAGTAAATTTATGTATAGAAATAATACAACTTTAGGATTATCATTAATTTTATAATTTTAATAATACAATTACGCGCTTTTGCGGTTCAACCCTCTCTGAGATTCTGCAATATCGTCGAACTTCATAAAAGCGAGCCATGACGTAATAATTGGAATTACAATCTCAAGAAGCTTAAACGTAACAAACATTTTCCTTTGATCTCTCGCTTCTATATAAACTAGTTGGAACATATTTTGTAGTAAACATCTTCGCTTTTTGTTGCCGCACCAACAATTTGCACAGCAATCCGAAAAGAATCAACGTAAAGATGAGATATATCGTGACGTTTCGAAAGCGAGAAGCAAAAAAGGAACGTTATACATATAATATATGCGGCATGCCAATTTCTCAAAAATTCTACAAAGTTCTACCATTCAGTTAGGAATATTCGCGTTAATGCCCCGGCAGTAGAAGCGAATTCTTTCGTTTCGGAAGAAAATCCGCCGTCGACACGAAGAGGCCCGATCAATTTAATTTCAAATCCCGGCGCTTCTCCGATCGCGTCTTCTGCACGATAATCCTTTAATTCAATTACAGACGGTCGGTCGAAATTCTGTCTTTAAATTGAAATCGATCCGTGGGTCGACTTCGTTTTGCATTCCCGCGGGAAAAGTGCCGAGAGAGATAAAGAGCGCAAAGGGACCTCGTTCTTGAACGGGAGCAGCCAATATATATAAACCCTTTCCAAATTACTTCGCTGTTAACTCGAGGAAGATCCTGTGGCAGTACTTTTCACGTCAGCCGAAAAGCAAAAACTACCGGCGACATTTTCATTGATTTTCTAAACGCGATTACTTTTGTCTCTTCATTATTGACTAATAATTAATTTATACATAGAATTTTTCTATATTCGTGTTAATATTTTTCTTTTTTTTCATATTTATGTAAAAATACATATAATTATTAGTGTTCAAAAAATCTTTTAAATTATCAAATTACAAATTATTTTCAAATTTTTAAGAGAGAGATTATAAGGACTATAAAGATAAAATATCGGAAAAATTGAATAAGTGAATTTTTATATTCCAATAGAAATTTAATTTGAGAGATTTAAGCGATATTAAATTATATTGAAAATTTTGATTTATGACAATCGATTAATTCTTCATTTTAAAAAAGAATTCCAAATTTGTCAAAACGAGAAAAAAGGGAGAAGTATAGTTGAAAGAAACGCTTGTGAATATCTCAAGAGCAAATGTTATTCATTTTTGTATATAGTAAAATCTGATTATAAAACGAGACCAAACGTGTAGGCCATAATTTTTAGCTAATCAGAAATCAATATGCGCCTGTTTCATGCATACATATGTATGCAAACTTAACAATCTGCATTCGCGACGCATAAAAATGCTGATAATATACGCGGAAACATGTTTCCTTGAAAAAAATAGGTAACGTTCATGCAAAGATTGCGTACGTCGAACTTTGTTTGCTTGGAATTCGTTAGAAGAATCGTATATGTTATTACCGACAAAGGAGGATTATTGATCGATGCAAAACAAAATGTAATGTCCGATTGTATCGAGAAAATTTACATAATGCTTGGTGCTGCAAAGAAAAAGTTGATGGCACTAAAATACATTAGATCCTTTCGCGACAACTGTGTTATTGTATTTATACAAATACTTTTTCTTAATTGAAATCTAACTGTAAATTTTTTTTCTTAAAATTACAAAAATTACACCTCTCTCTCTCTCTCTCTTTCTCAAAACATTCAAGGAATGATAAACGTGTCTGTCTCGTGTAATTTATTACTTTCTTCCGCGCTATGCTATCACTTTTTGTGCGCTCTGCATTTATTCGAATATATCTGCGACGGAATTAATGCGAGTCGCCAACGTTAAACGAAAGTAATGTAAAAAATTTGTGACGTATGTAAAATATTTTCTCTACATATAAGAGTAATGGGACGAGATCAATGCGCGGAATTAATATATGAACTTTATACTCCTTGCTACCCTTTGGACCAAATCAGCTTTTGGAAGATCGCCAAAAGTGGTCTTTAACAAGTTATTGTTCTTGGCTCCGTAACAAGGTAGAATATCCGTCCAAAAAGTTTTATTACAAGAATACGGACTCACACCTTATTTTCACATATGTTGAAGCTGTTACATTTTCTATACGCGTCAAAATATATAACTTTCAAAAATAGACTTTTTTTGAAAAGAAATTTGATAATTAAATTTAGATTAATATTATATTGAAAAGGGATTTTATACTTTAAATTCATTTTCTTCTATTATCTAATGTTGTATGAAATATTGATATACAAAAACCTGACGTAACATAAATTCAGGATACACATCAATTCAGAGATCTCCGATGAATGTGTCACATGTTGACATGTGCGAAGCACGGTGAAAAAAAATTGCAAAATAAAATTGGAGAGTCGGGCTCGCGTTTATGAAGCGCTTCTTGATGCAAATGGCTCTACCAAGTGCATTTCGTGCGTAGGCGGTAATCATTAGCCAGTTTATCGAGAGTGTAGCGCGGAATCAATGGCACACAATGAACCCGCCCCAACCCTTCGGGGACCATAGCCCCGGACTGTCCACACGTTGTAGGTGTAAGCGCGAACACGTGTTCTGAATGCGTCGTTTGGCTCGGATAATCGTTCGATCGGAAAACAGACGTTCCGATAATCGACATTCCGGCGTGGCGTGCGCGTTTCGCGCGAATCTACAGGCGCACCCGTCGGAACGATACTGTCGCCGTTGTCTCGGATATCTACGACCGACGAAACGACGTGAGCGACGCGCGAAATAAATTATAATGATGTAAGTGGAGCGCGTAATTAAAATCCTGAGGGGTGACGATTTTTCTAAAAGCGATTTACGTAACGTTAAAAATTCCAAGATAAATACCGGCTTCTACCGGCGAGAGTTTTTTTTACGGCCGTGTAATTTTCTCATGTACGTCGTAAAAATTATACAAAGATGCATCAAGTACATAATTGCTGCATTTCGTAATTATATATCTTTGCACACGCGGTGCAAAGATGAAACAAATATTATTAACATTATATAGTTTAATCGATTCAATTGATTTAGTGAGTTTAATTTGTGGTATATATATATCTAATGTATATAGAGAATATAAAATACTTTTTCAACACATAATATTTATATTCGTACAATTTGATTAAATTACCAATATCTTTCTTTATTTTTAAAATACATTAAATATATGCAGCGGCGAGAAAGGGATATCGGTGAAATTTCTTTCTCATTATAGATAGCACATGTATACCGTTATACGTATATGCTTCATACAATGTACCTAAAATTATATTTCCTTTCTTCATCAAAAAAATGTGCCCTCCAGAAACGTCATGTATTGTATAAAACGTGCGCGAAAAATGTAAAAATGTAGAATAAACGTAGATACTTTTCGACTTTGGCCAGCAATTTCGCATACGTGCGTTGCGAATTATACGTTACCGAGGATGTAAAAATCAGACGAGCCAAACGTCATAGAAGAAATACAGTTCGCGTAGCAACATGCCGAATAGCGGAGTTAGAACGAGTTTGAAAAAAAGGAAAATATGTAAAATATCGGTACACGCTTGCATACGCGACGGTAGTTCGTCAATCGCGATATGTGTCACTGCAGCGACGAAAGCTCGTATGCCAAGCCCGTATATACGTGCGATGCCGACAAAATGGTGAAGAATAACACAAACGAAAATTTTGAAATGTATATACGCGACGCAACAGTCGTCAACCGAGAGAAAAGAGCGCCCGTAAAAATGTCGTTCGCTACCGGTCGATCTGCAACAGCTGACGGAGATCCGAGATTCCTCCCTCGCGTTCTTTGAAGAAAAAAGAAATTATATTCCACCCTTATTTATCTGCACGATTCGTGATCACCAGTGTTGGGTTCATTTAATGTATCTAGATACATTTTGTATATTTGAATCTGTATCTGAGATACATTCGAATTGAAATATCTATATCTGTATCTAGATAAAAAACATGGTATCTGAATTGCTTTTTTCAGATACATTTACATATATTTTTTTTAATAGCCCAATTCTTTAAATTTTTAAAGGATCAAGACTGCAAGTTATCAACATATCGTCATCAACACCGGTTGAGCGATTATTAAGCATTGATCAAATTTTAGTACCATGGCGAAATAGTTTGAGTGACGATATCTTTGAGACATTTTTCACGTGTTAAGACTAACAAATAAAGTCGTAATATAAACAAAAATATTAATAAGTTAAAAGAATTATTCAGTACATTTTGTGCATGTTATACCATTATTATGATAAAATATAATTTAAAAGTATATGATACATCTATCTGAGATACTTTTAAAGTATCTGAGTATCTGTATCTATATACATTTTAATTTGTGTATCTGTATTCGTATCAAGACACATTTAAAATGTATCTTACGCGTCACTGTACACTTCGGAGTCGAGGGTTAACTTTATTACACGTACGATTGATTTCCATAAAGGGGATGAAGAAATCGCGGTGGTATAGGACGGAGAAGAAAGAAAAATATCGTGAAAAGCCCTGGCTAAGTTTCCTCTCGAATGGTTTTTTTGATAATTCTCCGCATTCGCCCTGAGAGCCCGTTTCGATGTGTATTTTGATAACTCTTATTATTCGAACCGCGATGGTGTGCGCTCGTGCTTGTGTTTGCGATGCTTGTACGTCAAAATAAAACACGAGCACCGACCACGCGAGGTACCTTCTTCTTCTCTCTCGTATATCTCTTTTGAAATCAAGCTTCGCTCAGACACTTTTATCGGTATCTGAATTATTCGTTGCTGTATCATAAAAGCGTCTTTAATTGCAAAACGGAAACTGCTCTAGAGATAGAGAGAGACCATATCGAAATTACCATCTTGAATAATATAAGAAAGAAAATTTCTTGCTACAATAAAAAAACATACATGTATCTATTGTCGCAGAAAATACAAATACATGGATGAAAGACGGAAATATATAGTTTGGTAAAATAATAAAAGTAATACGCGAACTAGAAAATTTGTAGATATAGACAATATCTAAATATTATTTTCTTCAAAGAAAATATTGCTTGTTATTAGTGTTTTCTAAGAAAAATACGTTTATTAGAAAAAATATGGATAACTCAATTTATGTGAAAACAATGCAAAATAATCATTAATTTCATCATTTTCACTCACGTATTATTCCTATATAATGCTCACAATATTGAATAAAAATTAATAAATTAATTTTCCTCATATTATATGCCTCAATAAACGAGGCAAAAGCCGCATCTCTCCGAAACCGTTCATGTGCATCGTACCGTCTTATTAAATAACTATATTATGCTAATTAGCTCGCGAAGCGTGCTTTTAATCCGTTTAAAAGCCTCTGGCGAGAATTAAAAACTCGCGGGGAAACGCGAAAAGGGTGCGAGTAAATTCCGGCTAGGCCCGAGTACGAGAGAAGCGAAAAGGGGCGAGAGAGTAGCGTCCGAGAAGGTAAACACAGCGAGGGATGAAAGAGAAGAGAGCGGAAAAACGCGCAAATAAAAGATAGAGAGAGAGAGAGACGTAGAATGACCTCCATCTGGTTCGACCGCCCGGTCCGAACTGGTATGCAAACTGTCCGAATACCGAACGACAGAACTCGCAGGTCTCCCCGCGTGACGGATGCACGCTGCATCACCGGCCCGTGTCACATAGCAATCACGGGCAGTCGGATTATGTGGCATTTATCGTCGCATACGCACGCGCAAACGCACGCGAGCATAAATCCGTTGATTCAACGGCATATACAGAAGCCGGGAATGAGAGGAATCGGTCGCGCAAATTCGTTGCGACGAAACGAGGGTGAAACGCGGAATGAGGGTGGAGAAGGGATTCGAACGTGCATGCCGGATCGGCGAGAAAGAATGGAAAATGCGATCGCACAATTTTCATCCCTTTTGTACGAACGTTACGATTCACGGACGTCGAACGATAAAGAGGCGCGCTTTTATGCGACAACATCGACGACGGCGACTCCGATCGCAGACGCCAGCCAATTAGCGACGAATTAATCACGCCATTGTTACGGAGGGATATCTAGCCGCGACCAGCCCCGGCGGTTTCTTCGATTATCGACTCGGACGTTTCGGAGGCTTATGCGGACTGTAATCGGATCAATTGTACGTTCCGTGACATTTTTTCCTTCTCTTGTTCGGGCGATTCGGGTTAAATCTTTCTTCGGCTTTCTTTCAGGCAAAAATTTCGTCTTTTATGCGACGATTTTAGGGTTCTTCCTTGCCATTCATTACCTATTATACTTTGTTTGAATTGAAATAATTCGACAAAAGAAAGATGATATTTTATGCAGCTGCGCATAAATTACACTAATAGAAAGATGTCAAAGTTATATAAAATATATATATATATATATAAACACTATCATTTTGCTTATAATTTTAATTAAGAAAACTAGTAAAGACATATTTTATTCCGAGAGAATTCGCGAGCTATAAATCGTGCAAATGGAAATATGATGGAGTCATCTTTGACACGCGGTAGAGATTCTGATTTCGTCTTATCACGCGAATCAAATAAACGTGGAGGAAAAATATTTTATTCCGAAAGAGATCGCGTTGAATCTTTTCTACTAATGGAAATCAAGAATTTTCGTTATACTATACAATCTTTCTTCTATTCAACTTGAAATCTGCTATTAAATTAAACGAACGAATGAAGTATTGAAGTATAATATGATTCATTAATAATATTAAGTCCACTAGATGGAAAAGTAAGGCTGCGTCGAGAGTCCGGAAGTGCGTTCTCTCTCTCTCTCTCTCTCTCTCTCTCTCTCTCTCTCTCTCTCTCTTCTGTCTCTCGAATCCTTTTAAGTCTTTTAAAAAAGTCACACCAAACGGTCCGTGTCGGAAATTCCGACACGATGTGTTTCACCGATGAAAATCCATATGCAAATGACGATTCGGTCAATATTTTAGCGCATATCGTTGGTATTTTCCCGGGAAATTTTCCAGTCCTTTAATTTCTTCGCGGACTTATTAACTACAGGGGTATACTATATAAATCACAAAGACGCGTCGTCGTAAATCAAACGCGTCACGCGTCAGAAGAAGCGACGCGACGCGTCAATTTTTTTTCTTTTAAACCGACGTGCGCGATTTTTTGCCACGCATAATACCACGTCGGCCTACGTTCCTACGCAGAAGAAGAGAACATGAATGTTTCATTGCATCTCGCGCGGCAAAATTTCGCACAATGCATTGCAAATTTATCTCATTTTCTATGCATTACTTTTTCTAAGCGTCGCCGCGAGTCGAATGGTCGACGGTATTTTCCGAATAATAGACAGGTTCTGGTGTTTATTTTTCGTTTTCGCGTGGTGCAACACGGGTATACACAGGGAAAGCGTGTGCGAATTTAATTATTTTCGATCGCGAAAAGAGACGAGGTATCTCTCTCTCTCCCTTGCGGAAGTCTAACGTACCGGAAAATGCGCACGAGAGCGCGCGTGCGAGAAACCTCGTGTATCTGTGTAAGTAACACGTTGTGCTCGGCCAATGCATCGCGATGAACTTTCTCCATCTCGCTCCGAAATTCGATGACACAACCCGCGACCCAACGAGTTCTTTACGAGAATCGCGTTGAAAGGAAACGGACTGCGCCGAAAGTCTCCCTCCGACAAAGTCGAGTCGAGAAATTCGGTGCACTAATGTTTCTATTCTCTCTCGCTGTTTCTCGCTCTTATACACGCTTTTTCTACCCGCGAGAGAATTATGATCTCCGTGAAATAAAGTTGCGCTGTCCGAACCGGAGTTCGTTAATGTGATCTATTACAGAAGTTTCGCCGGCTTTTTGCGGTAGATTAAGGACGAGTCGCAAAAGTTTATTTTAAAACACTATATCTGATTCTTCTTCGGTTTTAATATTTCATTACGCATGATTAGCGAATCTCTTCGAAGAGGAAGAAAAAGGATTGTATAATCTGCTAAAAACAATTTTTCTCGTGATAAAAAATATCACAACTGTCCCACCCACAATGTTGTGCTTAGATGATTTTAAAATTATCTAGATAAAGATGAAATTAAAATATGAAAATTTATTTTAGATAATGATTTTATTTTACATATATCTACATAAAAGATAAAATTATATGGCGATTCATCTAGATAATTTCCAGATAATATTATTTTTAAGTCCGCTTATGTAAACACAATTATACAAAAATGTAAATTATAAAAGATATATAAACCAAATTATCTGAACATTATTCTCGACAATTTAATAAAGATAACACTTTTTTTCTAAGATGCAGTTATAGATAAAACATATTTTTATTATCTATATAAAGATCTGTATAAAGACGCGAAAATTTCATCTAGATCATCTATATAATTTTATTTAGATAACAGCAAACACTGGCCACCCGACATGTGAAAATCTTTTCAAAGTGATTTGAAAGAGTCGATTTTTCATTTATTCACTAAATACTACATCAAGTTTGTAACTCGTGTGTAACCAGGCCAGCAAGTGTTAAAGCAAGTATAGCTGGTATCGAGAGCCATATGTTAACATGAAGGAGACGTCGCTCAGAAAAATCCACCTTCCTTCTTTCTTTCCTTCCTTCCTTCCTTCCTTCCTTCGGTTTCTAGGACGCTAGAGACTCGATTTTCAGAAAAGTTTTCGCATTAATAATTCCGCGGCGCATACGGAATTATAAATCGGCCTCACTCTAATGGGACTGTTTGAAATTCCCTCGGTTCGAAAAATCGAGGGGAGAATACAGTTGTACGCGAGCATGTACAAGTCGGGTACAAAATAATACGAAGCTAAGAGGAGCCAGTTCTCTTTTTCGCGACGCGCGACGCCGTTAGACCCGATGAAACAAGAGTCTCATCTTTTTTTATTATTTTTTTTTAACGTCTTGGAAATTCCGTGAACGCGGCGGAAGTAATTTAAAGTTCTGATGAAGAATAACGTCCTTAATCGCGAATTTACATGCTCAAGACATCTTTGCATCGTGCATGCTCGGAGCATCGCGTGCTGAAACGGACAAAGAAATAAGTGATAACTCGTAATCTTCAGCGTAATTGTATTCGCGGTCTACACATTTTCCCCGTAGCTATCCTTTCTGTTATATCTCCGATATATTTATTATTACATATTCGTCGTTATATTTTATTATTATTATTATTACTATTATGCGGAGCGGAATAGAAACATTTTTTTAACAATATTGCAAAAAAAAATTACAATAAAATAAAGACATTTCCTAACGTTTTTTTATTCCACGACAAACAATGTTGCAACAATAAAAACGCACGCGTGTATCTTGGCAGCATTAAATCAATTGACCGTTCGTGTACGGCAAACATCGGTTTACACCGCGCATTGTATGCAGTGTAAATGTCAACATAGTGAGTTCAGCGGCTAAATAGATTTATGCATTCCATATATTCTCTTGCTTGTTCGAAAACCGCAGCGCGACGAATAACAAAAGCCGGAACGAATACAGTCTTTCTAGTACATTGAATAGAGATGAATGGATAGACAATTGTTCGTGTATATACATCGAAAGAATCCTTTATATATGTACGAGATTTTCTTCTTACCCGACTTGTACACGATATATGTCATTTTATAAATAATTTTATAATTCCATCTTAATTTGTTGAATCTTTCAATATCAAAATAAGTAAATATACATATGTGTTTTAAAGTAAATAAAAAAAAAATCGAATCTAGATATTTGGTATTTTAATTGAGCATGTATGTATTCTCAATGTTTCAATGTTTAGAATCAATTTTCCCGAATCAAGCTTTAGAGAAAACTAGTTTAATTTGAAATTCGTGTATTGTGATATGCATGTAATAAAAGCCATAAAACTGCAAAGCCATGGCGACACGATGTCGCAGTATGTACTTAGTTATGGACTCAAGAATAAGAAAAAGCGTATAATAGATTCATGACAAAAGTTAGTGCGCCATCCGATACGTCGCTATTCCAACTTTATTACTTTCGTCCGTATATCCATGGGAATTGAAGAACGAAATCGACATACGATAACCGTTTATTTAACAGGCCGATGTTGGCAGCCAACGGATATATTGTCACAAGAAGAATCGACTCTCTGTCTCACTTTCTATTCTGCTACATTAGTGCCGGGCATTCTTATGCGACCGGCAAATTTCCATCCGCGAGATACATAATTTGAATTTCCGCGTCGGAGGGATTACGGAGCCCTTGTGTAACCAGGAACGATTTGCATCGAAAACAGCAGAGAACTCGACCGAGCTCTAGAGCAGCAAGCCGTCTCGAAAAACACGTCGGAAAACGTGCCGACGTTCGCGTAAACACGCGAATGCGCTTCCCTGAAATTGTCACAATGCTCGGCGACACGCGAAGCATTTGCAACATTTGCGATATTTCAGATATTATTATTGTACGTCGTTTTCTTTTTTTTTTTTTTTTTTACCATTTAAAATATCTGACGTATGTAATATTTTTATAACACTCGTTACTCGAAAGTACCTACATGTAATTTTCATAGCGACTAAGATCCGACATTCCAAAAGAAGTCGTTTCATTCCGAAATGTCTGCTCGCCAACATAATCATAAAAGCGCGGCGACATATGCGGGGCCGTCTATAATTTTCCGTCGTATTTCACGGGAGAACATTGCCATTTGAAATTGCATTATATCTTTACGTGCAAGTACGTTGTCAGAGATCAGATTCATCGTACTTCCCGATGATTCTCACTGAGCTATTGTAACCGATAGCACATAGCACGGAAACAGTTTGAAACTTTGGTTGCAGTTCACCGTGAATTGGACTTGCGAATGCATTTGGAGTTGGATTACAAGGCTACGTTTTACGGGCATGAGAAGATTGTAACGTACTTTGAAATTTTAAATGAAAATGAAAATAATATCGCGCAACTTTAACTGTGTTTCGTGTTTATTCGCTTTAAGTATAGTTCACGCGAAGATAGAAAAGTTTCAGTATAAGTCAAAAGTATTCCGTTATTTAATTCATAATTATTATTGTTATTTTAAAGAAATTTACGTTCAATGATTGCTTCTGTAGCCATTTAACAGATTCATGTATTATTATATCGACGTTGCTACATATGCGAAAACGCATGCATAATATAACATACCAAAAGACATGACATATGAAATATATGGAAGCGAAATTACAAATTACAATTAAAAATGTACATATAAAATATGATCTAAATTAATTTCCAGTTTAATGTTCGTTACGCTTTCTTTGACAAAAACATCGGATTATACATGAAATCTTTGATGTTTTTCTGAAGCAAAGAATTATTATTTCTCGGAGAAAAAAATAAAACGCGCAAAACAATTTTTTATTTAATTTACATATGTCATGCGCAAACGCAATTCAATAAAGTATATTAACAAAGAGATACGTGAATAAATATTGAAAGCAAATAACGAGTCGCTTTTAATCCAGAAATCGTATTCGCGCAGAACTATAGGACGTATCAAGTAGCTTTGTATTGCCGAGAGTCATCAGATATTTCGTTGCAATGGTATGTCACAGGACTGACGTTTACAAGGGTTTTGCGATAAATCCCGCCCTTGAGCTTGACTCGTAACCGGTATATAACCGAGATACAATATTTTCGCTTTCGCGAGTCGCGGAGTATTCACTCCGGAACAAACGGGAATAATTCGATACACTCTCGTACACAAACAGGCACATATACAAACTGCCCGCAAAACGTTTAACTCAGCGATTCAATTAACATGGAGACCCCGAAGCTTCGTCAATATTTTCTACCCCCCGATCATGGGATCAAACGCGTCGCGCAAACCGTTTGCGGAAAGGAATATCAATTCCGCGCGATCTCTAATTCAAATCACACGACATTAAAAGCATCCACTATACTCGTAAATTCATTTACGATTTACGTGCAATTAACGCGCAGAAGGCGACAGCGAAATGCACATCCTTTGATGCAGATTATATGTATATGTATATATATATATATATATATATATATATATATATATATATATATATATTCCATAATTAATGTTGGAAAAGAATATATAATGATAAATTCGGCAACACATTTTATGAAATATATTATACATAAAAATAATTTCTCTCTTTTTTTAAAAAAAGCGTTTTAAAAATTTTTAAGATTTAAATTATGTTCATATAATTCTTTCGGTTTATTATTGTAATTATTTCCTGCGTGTATTTTGCGTGCATTCCACACAAGAAAAATCTTTTCGCGATAAATTCTATTATATTTCTCTCATATTTTTCATGATAAATTTAGGATTTGAAATTTTTCAACATTTGCATTTCTCATTGCTCCGAAACTGTATTTCATTTCGCATGTATCTTGCAGTATATTGTATTTTTCATAAATTTTTCTCTCAAGAATAAGTCGGCAAGACAAGGATGACAAGTGAGCAAGAAATGATACCGAGTTAGAAATGTACTTTAAGTATTTCAGAGTACGCCCAGAGCAATGCTGCCAAACGAGAGTCCGTGTTCTTTTCTCAACTCGATATTCTGAGTAAGAGCAGCCCCGCGGCAATAAATTTTTACGAATGAGAAATCTTAACGAATTCAGGACAAACGAGGGTTGAAAATAAAAGATGCGGTTGTTCAGCAGAAACTCTCTCGCCGGAGAAGAATGTAGCAATTACTTAAGTGCTCCCACTTGTTTGCGAACGGAAAATCTAGTTTATGGGATTTGTATGCCAACAGGTGCCAGTAAAGAGCAGAACCACGCTAGACTTATTCTCTCTACGTAAAAGTCATTCCGCTTTACGTCGGAATTTCAAATCGTTCAGTTTATAAATCGTATACTGTTTTCTGTCCACTCTTCGAGAATCGTGTCTTCAAATTTCGCCTTGGTTATTACTAAATAAATTAACGTGAGGAAAAAAATATAAATCCGCCGCGCGCGATATTTAAATTTTCTATTAATATTCGATTAAAAATATGCAAACCTGCGAGAGAGATTATATTTACATCATTCTCTAAATGCAAAATCTTTCTATAAAGTTTCTTCTTTGAGCAATCGTGTGGACTTTGCACCTTGAATTTCCTACATTGCAATAAAAAACCCGCAAATCTCAATTATATATATTACGACGCTTCTCTCGCTTTTCTGTTTATTGATAAAATTTTCGAAATAATTCACCTTTCCCTAGTACGATCCATTAAGGAATAGACCTGCGTCGGTTATTTTATCAAATACTACTATATTGCTCATGCCTGGGACGCAAGTAGATGAGTACCCTCGTACTTTAAATTTCTCGTTTATTCCGCGGAGCTACTATTCCCGTTTAGTACTGTCAGAAAGTGTCCATTACGTCACTGGCTCAGGTAAAAGGCTCATTCGGCTTTATGCTTGACTTTTAAATCACCGGCGTTGGCATGTTAAGGCGACCTTTCGAGCGACTGAAAACTTCGGATTTTCAGATTTTTCTTTGAACACGCAATAAGAGTTTATCTTCCATTCGCGTTATTAAAAATTTCTTGAGGCGCGCAACAAAATACAGAGCAAAAAAATCATGTTTTCCGACACAGTTTACATGTAAAAACGTGGCATATGTAATATCGTAGCATAATGAAAAAATAAAATGTAGTAAAAGCAGCGTACGTATTGGGTGATACAATAAAATGATATAAATACCTAATATACTTGATATCGACGTTATTTTCTACGTCGGTTGACAAACACACGATTTCTTTTTTATTTTTTGCTCTTGGAATATTTTGCTTTAAGCAGGACGTTTCTCCAGTTGTGGCGGAAGAGTGTCCATTTCATCAGCGGGACTTCATCGCCTCATGTAAAACTCATTTCGCTTTATACTTCACATTTAAATTCCTTGCTCCCCTTGCGCATTCTCGTTTCCTAGATTTTTAGATACACTCACGCGGGTATCCCAGAGATTCTCGGATTTAACCTCGAAAATTCATATCCCCCAACGTTTTCCCTGCTACGTATGCAGGAACATAACCCGTAACGCAAAATTATGCGATAAAACGTGAAAGATACAAAGATAACGATGTGTAAAGTAATTCAATTGCTTCGGAAAAATAACGACGCCGTAATAAACGTGAAATACTACAGAAATAAATGAAAAAGTTGAACAATATTTTAACACATTTTTGAAAAATTAAAATAATTCAATGTATATTTTACGTTATTTAATATTTTCATTGTTTCTAGAATTTTTTAACCGAAAAGTTTGCTTCTACCTTAATTATCTTACACCATACAAGCAACATGAAGATTAAATTATTAATCTGAATTACATTATTTTTAATTTAAGTTAAAATTGGATTATGTAACAGGAGTCTCTCATCCTGTTCATTGTAAATCGCAACAGATAAGGCAAAGTTGATATGAAAAAGTTCATGCAATCCTTCCATCCCGTCTTTTACGTTCTTACGTTCTACCCCCGACGTAATATTTTTATTTTATATAGAGAACATTTTCATTCGGCTCGTTAATCTTAACTTTTCCCATTTGTCGTATTTGATCCTGGAGTTCGCGCATCTGGGATAACATCCAATATCGTGCGAACGTTCTCACGGGAAACTTGAACAGAGAGATAGTTGAGAAACTACGGACTATCCTTTTCTTCCGTGTTTTCCCATTAAACTCGGTTAACATTGCGCGCGAGCTGTTTCGCAACTTATTAGAATTCCATTCCTATATTCCCGAAGTCTCTCGGTCTCATCTTTATGTCGTCGTTTGCCCTTATCTTTGATAGATTCTTCTTTCACTAGAAAAGGGTCGAGGATTTCGATTAAATGTAGACGTTTCATCCAGGAGCACCGAGTGGTATCACGGTCCATTTAATGGCATAATACATGAATATAAGGAGAATTGGAGAAAGAACTTTACCCCTCGTAATAGAAAATCACGGAGCACGCGCCTGACTATTTGCATAATAAAGAAATTTTAGAAGATACGTTTTCACGCAAAACGATATAACAAATATAAAAGAATAAAAACTTTCTTTAATCTTTTTTACGTTATTATTTTATAAAATGTTATCACACATGCGCGTTTTTATACATAATACATACAAATAAATGTATATATTTATTTATTTATTCTCTATATAAAATAAAAATATAAAAGGCTGCATTCAAGTTGCACATAAGAAGTGCTTGAATTTTGAAGTTCAAATAATAGCAATGTTTTAATTTATCAAAGAAAAGAAAGCGAGAGCAATATATATTTTTTTAGAAAACACAAGAGACTGTATACACGTATCCACATGATCTTTTTTCTAAAAAAAAAAAAAAAAAAAAAGAAATTTATATATATATATCGTCCTCGCTCGCTTTTCTATTTAATAAATGAAGCCATTGCTATTATTCGAATTACAAAATTCAAGTCCCATCTCGTTTTGTACGCAGCCTTTTATCTGTCCTCGAGTCTCTGCAATCTGGAACGACCAATGTTTCACAAGCACGCGCCGCGCGCGGTCGAAGTTTAATCAAACTTCTAAAAGACTTCCGGCGCCGGCCGAGGCGCGGTCTCGCATTGCGATTCGTGGATTCAGGACGAACTTCCGGTTCTACATCGCGTTCCATCTTACTCTCTCGCTCTCTTTCTCGCATCTTTATTATTCTTTCTGTCGCCTGTTTGCTCAGCATCCCACTCTCCGCATTCTCTTAGAGTTACATTCTCAGTTTCCCTTCCGTCGAGCCGATAGCGCGAGAGTTGCGAGACTCGACGGGACGAGGAGATCGCCTTTCGGGAAATTGAATCCCGTTTCGAATCCGCCGGGAGTCTTTCCAGCAACACAGCTGACACGTCGCGCGACGAGTCGCACTTCGGTTTCCTCTTTCGCGCCGCCGCATCGGAATGTTTATGTGTGCCTTGACTACGATGCGATGCATACCTCTAACCTGAATCGATGATAGGTCGACTAACGATAGAATCTCGTCACGTCCGGAGATATTTGCAAAAGGAAAACGTCTATACGCGCGGCGCGTAAATATATGATTTTTCGACAATAGTATTCTTCCTCGAGAAAGAAATATAAATTAAAAAGCGAAGAATTTCCCTAAATAAACAAATTCTTTCTAAGTATTCTCAGCTCTTCGAAACTTTTAAATCTTATTTACATGACCTAATATTCGTTATAAAGATAATAAACTTTATTAAGCTGCAATTTGTGATTGACTCAATGAATCTTTTATTCGACATTGTTCGTTATAATTTGATATCTCGTATCTACGTGATTATTAATTACATCCGTTCCCATTTTGCGCGATTTATAAATCGCTTTCGCAAAGATAACAACAGCGATTTAACTTCGAGAGATGATTTTAATCGCTTCTGTTAAAGTTTAAATTAAAAATGGCATTCACAAGTTAAATTTTTTTTTTCAAATTAGAACAAGATTGAAGTCACAATTATAAGTAAAGCTTAGCGTATCTACAAAGAAACTTCTGCAAAATTTAGACATGAAACACCCACCCCACAATTGCTGCTATCGCGACAAATATATTTCCACGTGAGGTTGCACTCGACCGAATTCGAGACAAATATCGAATTCTATCGTCACCCGGAATAAGAAACCTAATAATCCGCGTACGCCATGAGAGAAGTGCCAACAAGTGGCACACAAAAGATAGATAGATGAGAGAGAGAGAGAGAGGGAGACTCTCGGAAGCAAGTTTCGTGTCGGAATTTATTTGGCAGTTTCGTGACTCGGAGCGTAAAATCAAAGTTTCCGGAAATTCGTTTATGCTGACAAACCCATGTGACCGTCGCGTATGCAACTATGCACACACAACTACGTGTGTGCATATGTGTATGCGCGCGCGTGCAGCTCGTAGAAACATTTAATCGCGATAATCGCTGCCCCCGCATGTTTCCTCGCGTCCATCAAAAGTTCTCGAGCACTAACTCGCTTAAAACAGTTGGTGGGACAAGGGAGGTGCGTTAAATCCTGCACCGCAGTTGCGACCCCAAATCTCGGACTCCGCCCTTTCGCATCCACCGTATGGGTCAATTTTGACCTATATCTCGAATCCGAGATCGGGCTAATGTTCGTTAACAAGGGGCAGGTCACGTACAAACGATATACTTTGCTTTGTTACGCGTCTAAATGCGTGTAACGCTAATAATAAATATACGCCGTGCACGTTGAGTTCTATAAATGTCAATCGAACAAAAGACGCTTGAAAAAACTACTAGAAATTAATATAGAGAATGATTTAATTACTTCAACGGAACAATATCACGTATTTGATGCATACGAATTATTAATATAATTTTGAATTTTGAATTATTTAATCCTTTATGCGAGTAAAATCCCCACAGATTTCTCCTTATTCTATAATAGAATAATTATTATTCTATTTTATAACAATTGCTAACTTTCTAATGAAACTCACAAAGTAGTATTATGATAAAATATTTTTTAATACTTTCAGACCAACTAAATTGCACGTTCCAAAAAGTATGCTATAGTTTACATCTTTTTTTAACCGTAATATAACATTTTTTATGTACATATAGCGATACGAAATGCAAAGAGCACTGAGAATTAATATTACCATATAATTTCACTGAGAGACAGACATGTATCACGAACTAATGTAAAAAAAAGCTATAATAACGCACATTCCGTTCTTTAAGATTACGCTCGCTAAGAGATGCCATTTTAATAACTTAGAAGAATTCCTGTTAAAATTGTCAGAGATGCAATTTTCTTCTGCAGGAAATAATATAATTCATTTAATTTCATCTAAGCTCAAACCGTAAAAGTAGTTGATGTACTTTGTGCCCGCGTATACGGAGATACATTATTTCCAAATGACTCGACAACATCGGATAATGTTGGAAGCTGGAATATCGTCGCCAACAAATCGATAATGTAGTATTCCAATTGGCAATGGACCGTCTATTACTGCATTAATATCCGGGAATCAACCTCTCCTCCCTTCTCATCTCATATAGGAAATCTTGTGATTTCGAAAATCTTTCTCGTGAGATATATGAAATTAATATTCTTCAAAACTTTGTAGTTTCTAATGCAATAATTTGTTCCTAAAGGAAACAGTAAATAATATTTTATCGCGCGAAATTACACGAATAAATATAAGCGCTATAATTTAATTAACATTCAATAAATTTTTTCAACAAGAAAAATTAACTCTTATTTTCTAAGCCTCTATTTTCCGTTAGATTTTCCAACATCCGTAGAAAAAAGGATTAATACATTATCAAATATACGTTTATTAATATATAAACGTTCTTTTACTAGATTGTTCAACAATGTCAGAAGCTGAAATATCATGTTAACAAATAGATGACGTAGCATGTCAATTTCTATCGACTGACAAAAATTCTATTGATTTACACAATTTCGATTCTACCTTTTAAAAACATGAATTTGACATGTCGTAACGTTTTAAGCCTCCAAGCGCAAAAATAACTAATTGAAGACACAAGATGATAGAACGTAGCTGCGGATGAATGTTTCCTGAGAACACAGAAACAGCGACGAGCCGCAAAGTGCTCTTTTCTCGACGTGAAAAAGGAAGGGTTGTCAGAGAAAAATACAAAAACACGTCCGCGCGCAAGGGAAAATGTTTGCGGAGTCAACGAAATGTGCTTTCGCGATCGCCCCGCGAACTTTTCTCCGTCCCGGTTGAAAGCTCGGACTCTCGTTGCATCTGGACCAAGTTTCTCGCTCGCTGCTACGTTTAAAACGCGATTTGACGCAAAGCGGCTTCGCGTCGCAAAGGTGTGTTTGTCAAGAACTTCAAAGCGCACAATTACGAGACTTCTGAGAGGGAGAACCGCGCGGATGTTCAAATATTTCTTTGTCAACTATTGGCATTTCTACGGCGACGCTCTAAGTAAGAGAGAATATTATGCATCGCTACGGCACAGTTGAAGGATTATAATGAATAAAATTGAATAAGTTGCGGAACGCGGATTATTATTACTAAATATTGTTATCCCCGACGATTGTGCATTTTGCTGAAGACGGAGATAATTGGCGATTGCAAATGTTGAAATTCAAAGTTTAAGTTATTATTTCAAAAGATCCGCTCTTCATTTTCAAATTCTCTAGCAATCAAAATTGTGTCAAATATATATATATATATGTATATATGCTGTGATTATATACTATATATCTATATGTAAAATATGTGCATGTCACTTTTATATCAAAGTAGAGAAGATGAAAAACTCTGCCGGCTTAATTCTCGGTGCACTTCATTAAAAGTGACTGAGGAAGATAGCAGCTCAGTTGAATACGATATTATTCAAGCTGGCAGCTCGGTTAGGCGTAGTTAGGGCAGGTTTATTAGAATATGGATATGACGTCAGGGAACTACCGGGATAATCGCAAAAGCGACTTGACAGCTAACATCAAACGTTCAGTCAAATTTACGAGATTAACTGTGACGCGATCTTACGCAAGTATCCTTGTGTTTGCATATAACGATCCATACATTTTATATTACCCTCGTAATATACGCATGCAATATTTTTGACAAATCTACGATTATCATTAATTTCTTTCACATATATCTCCATATATATTATATATCTCATAGAAATAAAATGAGAATTTAATCTGTCTAGGCAAATGGATGATTGATGCGCATAAATTCTTAATCTCGCGTTACAATGGAAAACCTTGCAAATTTAAGGTAAAAACCGCTCCGACAATTCTCTTCTAATGGCGATTTATCAGCACGCGTCAGTTTTGCGGCGCGCGTGTGGAGAATTAAAAAGATAATCCCGTCAGCTACGACTAAATCCGGCGGTGTAACTAAAAGCGTTACAAAAGCCGCCCGCGTGATGGAAAAAAGCGCGAGTATGTCGTATATACACCTTTGCAGGCAGTGGTGGGAAAAGCGATGGACAGCGAGAGAGAGAGAGAGAGGGAGAAAGAGAG
Organism: Nylanderia fulva; assembly: GCF_048542155.1. Lineage (NCBI taxonomy): Eukaryota > Metazoa > Arthropoda > Insecta > Hymenoptera > Formicidae > Nylanderia > Nylanderia fulva. Next base: position 1,317,906 of record NW_028189622.1, read on the forward strand.
AAAGACAGAGAGACAGAAGGGTAAAAGGATGAGCGATAGAGAACTCGTGGGGATGATGCCGGGAGTGGCAGAGAGGGTGTAGGAGTTCGCGTTTATCGGTCGACGAACTGGGCCGCGTCCACGGTGTCAGCGTTATTCAAAATGCAATTTGCATCGGTGGCGCTTGCCTGCGGAAATCACAAATGCACTCTGATTAGAGCAAGTTTTCTACCGTTCGTTGCCGGAGGACAGAAACGAGCTGAGCGAGAGAAGGAGAAACGGAGATGGCGAGAGAGAGAGAAAACGGATATGAGAGAGAAAGAATTTTTGAAACGACGTGGAGCACAAAAAGGGAAGAAAAAAAGAAATAACAGACAGATAGAAAAATAGAGAAAAAGAAAAAGATTTGCCTCGGCTAATTGCATGAGATACGTGATTGTTTCATGCATATTCAGCGACTCCTCGAGGTGGGAATAGCTGATCGCCATTCCTTCGGAGAAGATCTTCATCCTCTTTCTCTCTCTTTCGTGGAAATATCAAGTACAAGTCTCTCGAGGAATCCATGCTTTCAACAAAGAAATCCGATCGTTAAATACAATCGTTCTAAGCCGCGAAGTGCACCACTCGATGGCAATTAAACACAAAGATCTTTTGTTCTTCTACCTTTTCTTTCTAGTTACTATTATAAAATATTGGTTTAAATACATATAATGGTTTGATATAATCCATTGTATACAATATATATATTTGCGCGATACACAATAATCTAGAAAATAATAAATAATGAAAAGGGGCAAATTTTGCGAATCATAACTCGGCGGGCAAAATCAGGAATGGCAGTCGCGCCGCGATCGATAATCGCGATATTAACGCGATTGGCCCGTTCGCCGACTTTTTGTCCGCATGCATGCGCATAACCCGGATGCAACCATGTGCACCGTGGCTAATTGATAAACACAGCCGTTCGACGAATAGCCGCGTTATAACCGCGTCGGCGCTTTGTCGAAAATCAACGGCGATTCGACGGCTAATTAATACTGTTTTTGATATGCGCGCAGCGCCTGCTCGTCAATCAGAAAACCATCGATGTCGCGCTACCCTCTCGGAAATCTCGCAATTCGCAAATTCTCCCTCTCTTTCTCTCTACTATCCACCTCCCTCAAACGTGTCACGAGTGTTGATGGATATTTTTTCGACAATGATGAATATTAAACGCATATTATCGGCTCTTTATTAAATCCGCGCAAAAAAATCACTTTATTTTATACATTACACGTTCTTCACGCGTTATTCTCTGCATGAGTAGATTTACATTATAAAAACCATGTTACGTATTATATTATATGTATATATAATTGTTTTTATAAAAAGTTTATTTAATAAAAAATACAAGTAAAAATATCTAATATATGATTGTTTTAATAAAAATGTTATTAAGATTTATTATAAAGATTTCTAAAGATTATAATTCAATTTTACTTTTTTTGTATTATAAATTCAATATTAATCTGAAAAAATAATTCCTCGTAATAACTATAATGTTCAACTCTAATTAGCTAATGACATATATTTCATAATTGCCTATTAATATATCGTCTCATTTAATATCAATAATTCACCTAGATAGATCATCTTTATTAAAAATAATCCTGAAAAAATTATTACTTTATTCTTTGTGAGCAAATTGCGATGCGATTTATCGTAATGCTATAAGTAAAAAAAAAGAGAGATGAAATTCCATCGATGTTTCCGTTATCGATCGTTACATCTTAGTCAGGGATTGTAAAAGATCGACAAATTGCCAACCGCAGACAATATGAACCGCGCCCTATCAGCGGAAGCTACAATTTGATAAGCGACGAAAGATGCGTTCCGGCATACATGATGCAATTTCCTATCGCGTAAAGCATAGAACACAAATCGTGGATGCAAGTATTATTTTAGTAGGAATATTTTATCGAAGCCCTCACACATACACGTGTACATTTTTACGTACACAATCAACTTTACATTCGCGTATTTTTACGAGAAGCAACCGGACGAATTGCCTTTTTACGCGTTCTCGTGTAAATTACTATTTTTTTATTTTTATTCGCGACATACCTCTCACGTCCTACATACAACCTAACGATATTTTGTGAAAGAGAGAGACACGTATATGCGAAGTGATCCGCGATTGTAATGGATCCGCGAGTGTAACTTTTCGAGAGACAGACGGATGAGCGAAAAATGCACTTTCAGTTTTTTCGAAAAAAAGGAAAAAAAAAGAAAAAAATTCATCGTCCCGCGCTTTCGGGAAATATTTCTCCCAAGCCGCGAAATATGCGGCGCACGCGCGATTCGGTATCGGGGAAACTTTCTACCTGCTTTACTTGGTTCCTGTGCCGAATACCGTTGATTGATAACGGGGAGAAATCGGGTCACCCACATATATATTTTTTTTTCGTCAGAGGAACGTTTCACACAACGGCTTCAACCCTTTTATTCCGCTCGCGCACACTGATTGCGACAGCAGAGCCGAGGCCGATCGCGAGCCGCATGTTTCGCGTATGTTTCGTGTGTGATGCTTTTCGAGTTTGTTCTTCCACGGTGTATTTTTGCGCGGATCAACGAACGCGGCATTTCAGAGAGAAAGCCGTATATATACACGACGGCTGTTGAATAATTTCGTACTTTTAAGAAAGAAAACTGCTTGCGAGCGACTTGGAGCACGTTCATGCGAAAAAAGCGATTCGACGTCGGAGGTCGAGAGAATTAAAGGGATCAATCCCGACGCGAATTTTCGCGATTCTTACATCCCGCCGTTACAACGCTCGCACATCTCTATTTCGCGAAATGCGTGTATCTCCCACGGCTTGACGGACCAAACTCGATCTCGCAAACGTCACCCCCGTCGTTTCGCGAAGCGGTTTTACGACTTGCGTCTCTTTCTCTCATGAGTTTTTCTCTTGCTGCGCCTTCAATTTTTCCAACTTCATCCGAACTGTTTTTATTTTCCCTACAATGTTTTTCTACTGTGTTGCGCTTATATATCGATATATCATAACGGATATTTCGCTCCTGTATTCGTTTTTTTTTAATTCGCTCAGATATAGCGGACTTTGTAAAATAACACGAGTTGTCGAATTTATAATAATAGTACGATTTTAATATAAAAATATATCTCTTGAGGGCAAAATATAACAAAATAATAACTTTGTTACAGAGTAAAATCAAAATTGAAATAACAATAGCGTTCTAAAAAAAAAAAAAAAATTAAACGAGGACACACACCATGATGATTTCGCGTGTACTCTCAACAGCATTTAATTCATCATGTGTAATATCAATTTGGCTAATAATATTTGATATTTGATTTTCGTCTGTTTCTCTATTTACACATTCCTTGTTATACAAACAATGCAAAAATATGGTGGCTATTTGTTAACATCAACTACAAAAAGTGCTTTGAAAAAAATGGAAATATAAATTCTTAAAATATAAATAAACGTTGAGAGAGAGAGAGAGAGAGAGAGAGAAAATATAATTATATTTAAAATAATTTTAAGTAATCTTTATTTAAAAATTTTTAATTTCAGTCTTTTAAGATTAATTTATTGCATATTCAACATATACATATATTAAAAGTTAAATAAAAGAAAAAATAATGCAAAAACAAAGTTTTTGCCTAAAAAAGTATCAATTTTATATAAATTAAATATCTAATTTTTGGAAGTATTTAATATCTGAGGTAGAGGGGAAAGATAACTATCTTTTTTCGATTTTCATCAGAAATTCTATCAGCGCTTGGTCTGCCGCGGAACATCGTGTGATGATTGATAGCTAAGAAACTGGGTTAACGGTGGCTTTTTTTTCTCACGTTTTGTTTCAACTGCCTTTGCGCGTGCGATGCATCGCGAGATGGACACCGGGGTGAACATCACATCTTGTTTCATAAGCGAAAAACTGAAATGCTTTGAGGCCTGTGCCGGAAAAGATAAATAAACGTTTCGTTCATCCGCGACCCGGATGAGAAAACATTAGAAACGTATCTTTTTCAAGAATGCGTAAAAGGACGACGAGCTCAATGCTCTCTTTTTCTCTCTCTTTCTCTTTGGATATTTCATAATTCGACATCAAAATGAGACGCGGGCGTGAAATATTCAAAAATTGCACACTCACCTTTTATAAGCTCAAATGCATTCTTCACGATGAATTTCGTGATCAAGCTAAATTATTTCGCATATAGATATTCAGAAAAAACTAATTTAAAAATTATGGAATTTAAAAATATGACAAATATATATTCAAGCTAAGTAAAAAAGAAAACGAGCTAATTGAGAGTCAGACTGTCAGTCAATAGCATTTAATTTTTAATAATGTAATTTATTTTATACGTTTCGATCCGGGATTTGGACCATGTCGACGGTTTACTGAAGATGATCCAAATCCCGGACCGAAACGTATAAAATAAACTATATTATCAAGAATTAAATGTGCATAAGTACTATTTACCGCGCCTAGCTCTCAATTAGTCCATTTTCTCCTTTATTTAGTTTGATTATTAGAATCTTATTATTCTAATTATATACTCAAGATACGATAAGTTAAAAATCGACACTATTCACAGTGGTCAAAAATATTAAACTGATCATAAAAACCATGCAGAAAAGAATAACAAATATTGAAACATCTAATAATATATAATATTATTGTATATACTAATATATCAATGTACTAATTATGTTTTGCTGCTACCTATTTTCACTTATTTTATACATTGCATAGAAAGAGAAAATTTTTATTTAAAAAGAGTCAAATTATATATATATGTACAGTTTTCTAAATTTAAAGCTTCAGCATGAATAATTTTTATTTTCCGTATAAGAAAAATATTTGCGACAGAGATTCTAGATTCAAGAAAGTGTTGCGTATAAACACTCTTTAATATTCCAAGTGCTTTCCCGATCTCGCACGACAACATCGCCGGTCCATCGAATCAGGAACGGGGTATATGTATAGAATCGACGTGTTTCGCTCGAACGACTTTTCGAAAAGGCGGCATTTCACTTCTTAAAAGCACGTGTGCGCGCCGGCAAGCGTCGCGACGTCCACGGCAACCACTCAGTCTGATTGAGAAAACGCTGATACGTTCACGCGGGCAAGAAAATCAATCCACTTTCGTCACGAGCGTTCTGCTTCGAAAAATCTATTTTGTCACGCGCGAATTCGGTGCACGCTTCGGTTACTCTCCGAGGAAAGAGGTAGGTGGTGGCTCAACAAGTCGCGCGGCCTCCGAGACACCATTGCACCAGAATGTAAGCGCAGCCAGCAAAGAATAAATGATCGCACGTATAGAATCACGGACATTTATATATTCTTGAATTATAATACAGCCAGTTATATTTTGTGAAATTTAATTTTTATCAATTAAATTTTTTTTGCAACTTTTCCGCGATGTTCTGACATATTGACATATGTTAAATATAAGCTCTCCTCTTCTCTTTTATCACATAGTATGTAGATTTATTATTAATTTTTAATTTGTGTAAAAAAATTTAAATGTTAAATATTTTATTTGCAAAAATATTATACTCTCAATGTTGAAACTGCATTTAAAGGGACATATGTATGTATATATTATTTAACGGCGATTTATTGTTCAATGCTCACTGTGTAAATCGAATTGTAATAATGAGATTTATCTTATTAATTATACATTTGCTATTGACTTATTTTTTGTTATATTTATTTACACCTGCTTTTTCTAAAATTGTCTCGCAGGAGAAAGTTACAAATCTTTAGTATCTGATAAAGTTTGTTCAACTGCAAACTTCACATATAAAATATTAAAAGCGTAGCGATCGTCTCTCGCAAATATTTGTTCGCCAGGCTCGTTCTCCAGGCAAAAGCAAGATATAAAAAAATCACTCACCGCCCACCAGCATCTGCAACAGTAACAGTAAAAATCGGCGCGTCGTCCTCGTCATAGCTCCACGGTTCTACATCAAACGATCTCGTCCCACGAAGAAGCGAAGATCCGCAGATGTCACCCTCGATCGTATCGCGACGACGGTCCCGCGTCTTTTGCGCGACTGTCACGTGATCTCCCTCTCGCTGCGAATTATTTCGCAGAAACGTTCGCGCGAAGGGAGCGATATTCAATTCCACGGGTCGATTGCAAAACGGAAATTTCACGGGGATGAAAGAAGTCACAGATAGACGACAGACGAGGCAGGGGGCGAGAGAGGAACAGAGGTAGAAGCTGCACGGGCGAAGTCTCGCCGTCGACTGCCGTCGACTGGCGCGCTTTCGCGACCCCTCCGACACCGGTTTGCAACCCTCTGCTCCCTCTTCATCCCTCAGCCGTGTTACGCGCACTCCCGCGGTCATCCTCCGTCGCATGCTAATTCGCATTTTATTGGGAATCGCGACCGCGCACACCAAACGATAACAAATTTCCCGAAAATCCGATTTAATTTTCCGTGCTCCGTGTGCTGACGTTCGTTCTTCGATCAAGCTACACCGAATTTCACCTGAAATCGGAATTAAATGAATTTTTTTACAGACGAGAATTTAATTTATATCAAGTGTATAAATAAGATTATATATGTAATTATCGTTTTCATGCTATTGCAATAATTAGTGTATTACATTACACTGTCACATTGATTAATGTCTATTTAACACATTTCCGTGTTTCTCTCGTTCGTGTTTATTATAGTAAACTGAAATACGAACGTTGTTTCCTCGTTACGACATTTTCGCTTTATTAAATTGCGAGTTATCTCCGTTGCTTTTCAAGTGAAGGCGAATTTTAAACTTTATCTAATGCGAAAACCAAAATAGCCGGCTTCATAAAATTTCGCTCTATATCTCGCTCCCATTCCTGTCTCGCTCTTGTCAAGACAAGCCGCCGGCAAGATTTATGGAACAGTTTCTACAAGATAAACAGATTTGCGTCCTCCCCTCTTTTTCTCAAAGAAGATAGAACGAAAACGATCTTGCGACGAGAAAAAGTACTCAAGTACATAATTACAATGCTAATTTCGGTGGCTCGAAAAAACATTGCCTTAATAAAACTGTTTAATTTGCAGCTCCAAATGAGGAATTTACTTTCAACAGTAATTAATGTATCGCAATTTTATAAAAAGAGATTTTTATAACGATTTCATATGATATATATGCAAAGACATATTTGCGGAATATAATAAACATAAATAATTAAAAATATAATATGTAAATATACTCGTATATAATAGGATATAATAAAATAACAATAAAAGCGAAATAATTATCATAATAAAAATAAAAACAAAATATTATTACAGAAATATTTTTAATGATTAAGGTGTAAATAATATTTCAACAATGCAAAATAAAACCGTGATTAAATAAATTTCTGTATCTCGTCTTCTCTGGATCTTATGCAGTAATTGTAAGGCGAGATTGTAAAAGAGAGAGAGAGAGAGAGAGAGAGAAAACTACTTTTAAAAATTCTTTTAATATCCCACGGTATTAAGTTTTGCCCGCCAGAAAACGATGTTAGTCCGGTAAGCGTCGGAATATTAAACCGCAGAATCCAAAACTTTCTTAACATACCACAGTCGGTTTTATGAAGCTTTATTGTAATATGTACATGCGGGAAACAGCGTTCACTCTTGTTTATTAATTTACGAGAGTTAGAAAATATTAATCGCATTATCCAAACTCGCCACATTTTTATGAGCTAACTTACGTTCATATATACAGGGTGTCTTAGAATTACCGTATCACACGTTAATGGGAGATTCCTGAGGCGATTTGGAGACAATTTTTCCTCAACGAAAATGTCCAGGCACCAATAATTTTCGAGTTATAAATGATTGAAAATAAAAGTTATTTTGTAAGCTAAGCCTTGTAAAAATAAATTATTAACAAAACTGCATTTTTTAGTTAATTTCAGGTAAAGTTTACTTTAATAGAATTTTAATTTAAGGCTTAGTTACAAAAAGATACATGATTTCAAAAATTGGGAACATTAAAAAAATGATGACTTTCTCGACATTTTTGCTGAGGAAAAATCGTCTCCAAATCGCCTCAGGAATGTCCCATTAACATGTGATGCGGTAATTCTGGGACACCCTGTATATATACACGTACGTATATATATATCGTCGTTTCTTCACGATATTAAAATTCTATTAAAGTAAACTTTATATATATATATATATATATACACACACACAAACTATTTTTATGATCAACTCTGATAGAATTTAAGATAATACTGAGAGGTCCTCTCCGATTTTGCTAAAATTTTACAATATTGTGTATTTTTATGCATAAAATGCAAATCTGTAAATTAAAATTATCGCTCTCAAGTAGAAAAAAAGTTACAGTGTTTTATGCACACTAATATACAATATTGTAAATGTACTATATCGAATTTTTATCTTGAATATCCGGTCAATACTAGGCGTATATTTTTCTATCACTTTATCAATAAATAATAAATAAATTAATATTATCAATAAATAAACAATAAATTAATATTCACCATATAGTTGTTCCGCCGATACCTGATGCCACCCCGGGCCTGCTCCTCCTCTCGTAGCAGCTTCGAAACACTTGCACACTCGTGTTACTCTTTTCGTTTGCGACATGCGGTGACGCCCGGGTTTCAGCTATCACATTTTCGACGCATTTCTATTACATTTTCCAATCGCAGGAACATATTCGCGCACAAATAAAACCGATGCTCCGTTTTCGTGTCGCCGCTTTTTTGGCCACGGAGAACCTTATCAAATAACAAAGGCCACTTCCCCCGCGAACAACTCAGGAGTCGCTGATATTCCCGAATTGGACACTAGACACTATATTTTATGTTTCACTGAATACTTAACGACGGAGAAATCCCGGAAATCGCGCAGAAGCTTTGCCGATTATTATTTTGATTGTCGAACGCGTATTTCGGAAACGCCGCGAGAGATTCTATAACAATAAAATATGACAGCGCGACCGTAGTAATCGACCTGCGATTTTTGCGAATATTATGTACTAATACATCGCGTAACGATACTTCGACACAATACTGCGAAAGTACGACCGGAAACGCGCAAACTTCCGCTTGAAGTACAATCGACGACGCCGAAAAACTCGGAGAATTTTCGCGCCGAAAGCGCGCGATAATTCTCGCGATCCGTCCTCATAACCTCGCGCGCGCGAACTTATGGCGCGAACTCGAGTCGGAGCCGTGACGTCACGCGTCACGTGACAACGCGTTTTCAGGAGAACGAATCTTACCGCGAGATTCACGACTGACGAGATTAATTTCGCGCGAGCGATCGCGATCACGATGTCGATACACGCGACGCGATCAGATTTATACGATAATTAACGACACACGCGCACGTAAAGGCATTAATTAATTAAGGATAATTAATTAAGACACTCGTATTTACGCGGACCGACAATGAACGCGACAAACGTTGATCATGAACAACTCGAAAGTGCATCAGATGGCAGCATTCTAGATTGTGTTCGGAAATATATTCACGTAGATGAAGCGCTCGATTGACCAATCAGGACAAAGAGATCCTCGGTCTCTGATTGGTCGATCAAATTCTGCGCTTTGATGAACGTATTTTTGAACACAAACCTAAAGTTTCAATGTAATGTACGGCGTCTTTTTCGAATCGCTTGAGTTATCTATCTGTGAATAAATTACTTCATTTATTAATTGGCGTTGTGTATGTGTGTGTAATTGTATTGTATTTATATATATATATTAAAATAATTGAGTTATTTTATTTGAAACCAAATTATTTCGATTAAATTATTACATCAAACGTCACTCTATATTATTTTATCGTGTCGATGATGCGTACGTAATTATTAATTGTTTTATTCTGATACACGTAGCAAAATCGATTCTGGAAATGTGTGTTATTATAAAAATATTTTAACAAATATACATATAGATATGTATATATAGCATAATATGAAAATATCTGTCAAAAATGCTTTCTATTTTTAAGACGATTTTCTAAAATTTTCTGTCAACAACATCTCTGCGTGAATATATAAATATTCGTCCGAGCAGTAAAAGAGGACTTTTTTATAAATTAAATTTTGGGAGCTCACTTACGTGAAGTGACGTGCATTTTAGCGGGAGATCGTTCGTGAAGAAACGACAACTCGAAAAAGATCGTTTTGCTCCAGACTTGTCCCTTATTGAAAAAAAGCGTTAAGGCTTCGTGTTCCCGTCCAATGTATGCAAATGAGCTACACGTTCAAACCTGCCAATGAGAATCACTCGAAAGGACCGAAGCAGCTGTTAGCGCCGTGCAACCATCTTCGTCGTACCTTCACGAATTCACGAGTTGCGCAACACAACACTCGTGAAGAGCAAAGCGGAGCATCGGTAACTTTTGGCGCCAACGGAGCGAGGAATTGCATATATTTGTGATCCACGAGAAACAACGACAAAAGTAAGTACCTGCACGAATGACGATGTCAAAATTGTTCTTCGAGCCGCGTGTGACAGTCATAATAAGCGTTTTACGAGCACGTTTTCAAACATAACCTTAATAATATCGCAGTGCCGCCAAGGAGAGCCGCGAAACGGACGGCCGTGGATCCCACGAAGGCAGACAAACCTGCGAAGCAAATCAAACAGAAGCAAGGTACGTTGACCAGCAATTTTTCTATCTGATAAAAATTTTCATTTTTCTGGTTCCTTATATCGTAACCTACGTGTCTAATCGGGCACGTTACAAGACTTACAGCATGTTACAAGACTCTTATAAGAGGGATGTAAGAAATATTTCTTGTAATCATTTATTTACGTCATGACAGAGAAAAGATATTGACGTTTTTGCCGGATCGATATCAAGAAGTTGCTCATTCATATTGAAAAATCTTGTTGCACAAGTATAACTTATACAAATTTATTTTATAGAAATAACTGTGAAACCTGACTTACGATTACTCTCAACCAATGGCGTTATGCTCGTATTCGGACAAGGTGATTTTGGACAACTTGGATTAGGAGAGGAAGTCACTGAGAAGATGCGTCCAGCAGCGATATCCGACTATCAAGATGTTATAGCTATAGTAGCTGGCGCAATGCATAATGCATGTTTGAGAAAAACAGGCGAAGTATTGACTTTTGGATGTAACGATGAGGGAGCACTTGGACGAGACACCACTAAAGAGGGATCTGAAACAGTACCAGACACAGTTGAATTGCCTGGTAAAGCTATTCAGGTGACAGCAGGTGACTCGCATACCGCCGCATTGTTAGAAGATGGACGAGTATTTGCTTGGGGCACATTTAGGGTATATTACTTCTATTAATTTATATAATCTTTACTTATTTATAATATAGTGCTAAGAGAAAATTTTATTAATACAATAAATTTGTAACTTAGGATACACATGGTTCTATGGGACTAACAATGAAAGGGAATGAACGATTCCCTGTAGAAATATTACCTAAAATAAAAATTGTCAAAATAGCATCAGGTAGCGATCATTTAGTATTACTTAGTGAAAATGGACGTATATATACTTGCGGACGCGGTGAACAAGGACAATTAGGACGAGTAGCTGCACGAACAGCCAGTAGAAATTCACGACAAGGAATAGGTCTGCTACTAATTCCAGGCATAGTTGAATTCAAAATCACTAAAAAGTTACAGTTTGATGATATATGGGCAGGAAATTTTTGTACATTTGCCAAGGAGCATCAAAAAGGAGATATATATGTATTTGGTCTAAATAATTTCCATCAAATTGGTAAGATAGATGGCTTTAAAGATTATATGTATTGTTCAATATTATATATCTCATATTTATTGGGAAATTTTTCAGGTTTAAAAAACAATGATATCATCTTTCATCCACAATTATCAAAAACCTTTAGTGGTAAAATATGGAAACATATCAGCAGTGGAGAACATCATACTATAGCTTTGGATGATGCAGGACAAGTTTTTGTGATGGGTCGCAAAGAGTATGGCCGCCTTGGACTCGGATCTAATTGCTTAGATGCAGATGAACTTACATTAGTTCCTACTTTAAGCTCTATTAAATGTATTGATGTGGGTGCAGGTAGCAGAGAATCTTTTGCTGTTACAGAATCAGGTAAATAATGTGGATTTATCAATATTCCCTGAAAAATAGTCGATTTTATATATAATGTTCTGTATTTTATTGCAACAGGTGAATTATATTCATGGGGCATGGGAACTAATGGAAATCTGGGAACAGGTGATGTAAAAGATGTCGATGAGCCAGTATTAGTTAAAGGAAAGCAGTTAGAAGGTAAAACAGTAGTACGAGTTAGTGGCGGAGGTCAGCATACTTTGGCTTTGGCAACGACTCGTCCAGTAAAAGACAAAACTGCTGGTTAATATTAGATCATATCACATTTAATCTAAATGTGTATGTGATATAAATTTGGACAACAAAAACATTGAAAAATAAATTTATTTTTATCGCTCATATCATAGTATCGTGTCAATTGCTAAATAGAAAGCTGCTAAATAGAAATTAAATTGCTAAAATTTAAATATTTGTTATTAAGATTTCAATTGTTCCAATGACTTACAATAATTAAATTCGTGCGTTTTTTCTCTTGGTGCCATAAAGTCCATTAAATCATGCTTACAATCAATATATATGTTCTTAGAATTCTTGTTACATTATTATTTTTTTACCACTTTCTACTATTATATACATTTATTGCTAAAATTCTACTTGCAAATCAAAACTTATGTCTGAAAGTACTCATGGATAAATACTTTGAACAGATAAAATATTATATTTTGAATATTTAATAAAAATTATTAAATGTGTATACACAAAAAATATAACAAAATTTTTATACCATTTAAGTTTAATGAAAATCTAGATAATTGTAAAATTAGCTAATGTGTAATATGCATTATTATTATTTTTATTTGAAAATGTGTGTTGTGTATAAATCTATTATTAATTATATAAAATTCTTTCTTTGAGAATAAACCATTTGTACATAAAATTGTATCAATTCATCTGTCACAACTTTTCAAAAAATCTTTATAAACTATATATATATATATATATATATATATATATATATATATATATATAATTTTTTATTCAAAATTAAAACTTCATAATATTTACGTATATTAGTAAAATAATGTTACATTTGTGTATATGAAAAAAATTAAATTAAAATATTTGAAAAATTGGAGAATTAAAAATTTGTAACATTTTATGAAGTTCAATTTTATTCATAAACTAAATACAGAACATCTGTATTTTATTTTATTTGTTCTAATTTACATCAAGTTTTTAAAACTAGAATAATCAAAAGAAAACTGAAGATATTACTTTTAAGAGATTACATAAAAATCTCATCAATGCAATTAATATTGTAAAAATTTAATTTGTCTTTGATTGCTCTGCAACTTTTGCTTCTTGCATTGAAATTTGTGTAAGTTTTTTACCAATACGTTCATGAACATCTAAATATTTGGCAATACAACGATCCAGACATATCGACTCTCCTTTGCCTAATTCAGCCTCGGTGTACTTTGGTGCTATACATTTTCTGTGACATGCAGATGTCATACGATTATACATATCTGACATCATTTCTATTTCTAAATCCTGTACTAATTTAAGTTTAGTTTCGTCCAGTTGTGGTAACGCTGCTGCCATTATTCCAGGAGCTTTGTAGGACTTTTGTAGTCTTCTTCAAATTCTTTATTTCTTAATCATAAATTAATCTATAACATTGGTGTCGCGCACACGTTGTCTAGCTTTCATAATCTCATATCTTCTGGCATTGACACTTTTCTTAGATAGCACAAATGAGTAAATTCCTACAACAGTGACTACAGACCTGCAATTAAAATCAATTCATTATTCTATAATGAAGGTACATATATATATATATATATATATATATATATATATATATATATATATATATATATATATATATACATAATTTTTTACTAACTAGGAAAAATTCACGGAAAAAATCTTTGAACTATGCAAATGTCAAAAATATAGACTCAAAATCATGCCTTTTGAATGCAATAATTATTATATATATCTAAAGTTAAAATAATCGACATGATACGTGAAAATCGTACACGTGAAATGTGAAGGTCTGTAGAAATTTTCCGAAATGACATCCGCACCTACCATCCAATTCCTATCTTCGCCCAAGTTGGCAAAGGCATGCTCTTTTATTTAACTGTGTTATTATATTTCAAGATTACAAATAAAAAGATTTCATGTACCTGAACATATACCACGCGATCACCGGTAATCTCTAACCTCTTATAATTTCTCGTAGATCTCTTTCTCAAGCCACACAACGAGTTTATACACTGGAGCAACGAATCACGATTCACGATCGAGTATTCTAGAAGAAATAAGCAGGATTGCGCTTTCTAGGGAATACAGGCACGTACAGTTGTCTCACATGGTTACTATTTTGTCGAAGAGGAGTGTGAAATAAATTGACACACACGACTGACATAATCGTGGCAAAATAGCAAGGTAAATTTTGCTGCAGACGTTTTATCTTTATAATAAAATTTTGAGTTTCTACGTACAACATATACCAACTGCTACTGTTTTAAAGTAGCGGTTTTTTTACATCTTTTTCGACATTTGACATTACGGAGATACAAGGTGTACAGAGCAACGTGTTGCTCACAAATGTCTCAGACTGTTAAAAAAATAAATACAGACTGACAGCAAATTGTTGAGCAAAATATCCGTACAATTTTCAAGGTGAAAAATCCAAGTGACACATGTCCAGCGAGTATTAGAAAATGTCTCTGCAACAGTGGATGCATATACGACACAATATTGATATATCATGGAAAGCATTCGTCAGGGAATCTTCCAGTGAACAAGATAAACTTCCTGATAAATGTATTTGTCAATTGGCCTTCCAAGGAAACGAAGCAAAGGCTGCTTATGAGGAAGTTATCCAGCAAATTAGTAACAGCAATGCTATGACAACAAGATTCAAGTACTTAAAGTCAAAGACTGTTGGAAACCAAAGTAACTCTGGAACAAATCAAACTTCCTTCAATACTCAATCAAGGAGGGCTACAGTTCCTGAAGATATTCTAGCAAAAGTGACAATCAATACATTGTTAAAAGCAGTGGAGCAAAAGGATATGAAATTCTTACAAAAACATATGACATCAGAAAATGTGAATGTATCAGATGACTTTGGTTGGACTCCGTTAATGTCTGCTGCTTACTGCGGTCACTTGGAAATTGTACAATTTTTGCTAAATCTCGGAGCTAATAGAAGAATTAGGGATAGATCTGGTCTTACTGCGGCCCAATTAGCTTTGAAAAAAAATTATTTAAGTATAGTTGCGTTATTAAAAAAGAAATCTGAATCGATGAATAATAATCCATCGTCTATAAATGTACCAAAAATAAATAATACAAATGCTTTATCAATGAAAACAATGTCTAAGGAATCTTCTGAACATGATATAGGTGTTTACAATATTACAGAAGAGAAGATACAGCACAACTCAATAGTTTACTGTGATGTCTGTAAAGCAACCTTTCAAGAGACAACGCCAGAAAAACATGAAACCTCTACTTTACACATCTTTAACACAAAACCAAAATTAAAGCATACAATGTATGGAATATCAAGACAGAATAAAGGATATAGAATGCTATTGAATACAGGATGGGATGAGGAAGCTGGTCTTGGACCTTCTGGAAAAGGAATAAAATATCCAATTAAAACATGTTTAAAAACAGATCGCAAAGGATTAGGACACTCAGTGGAAAGTGAATATAAAGTTACCCATTTCAAACCAGGTGATACAACTGCCATTAGCAGCATTAAGACACCTAAACAGAAACCTTTGAAAAAAAGGGACAGGGAAAGATTACTTCACCGAGACGCCAGAAAAGAAAGAGCTCTACGTATTGCATTATCTTAAAATATATGTATAAATAAATGTTAATATAATATATATATATTTAAAGATTGAATGTGAATGAAAATAATTATTACTATTCTTACGTACTTATACTTGTAAGTTTAATCTTAATATTTCTATATTACAATATATATTTATATCTTATTTCTTTAATATATATTTCTTTCTATTTTTTAATAAAGATCAGTTAAAATTTCTTCATATGTCATATCACATGTCAATTATTATGTTAATAAAATTATATAAAAATTCACAAATACTTAGTGTTTATTTTACTAAGATTTTACTAAAATATAGAGAGAATGAAAACTTTCTGAAATTATCTTATATACAAATGCAATCCTTTCAATATATAATTAACGTAATAATATATAAATGTATTAATATGTTACAGATAATGAGTGAACATCAAATATTATTGGAACACTTAGAAAGTGTTGAAAATAAAGCTGGTGAAATTCTTACTGATCGCGAAGAAATAATCGCTCTTGATAAGAGAAGAAATGATGATCGCGTTGGAATGAGGGCACTACAAAAACAATCACATGAAAAAACATGGATAACTGTAGGTCCATTGCTATTAAAGATGCCATCTAAAGCTGCTGAAGAGTTGCTCGAGAAAGGTAATTCCAAACAGAAAAGGAATCTATTTAAATTCTATAAAATTTTCGTATTATACAGTAATATAATCAATATTTCAGATCAGAAAGAATGCAGTACTGCGATTAATAAATTAAGAAGCAATTTAAAGATAAAAGTAAATGAATTACGTGATTTAGAATTAACTCCACCAGTACCTGGATTAATGTTGGAACCTATGTCCCATAAAGAGATGGATGCAATGAATCAAGTTCTAGGTCGAAGTGTTTGATATATATATGCAATAAAATTTTTATTTTGTTCAAGTACAGTTGAAGTATAAATATGTGAACTTATATTTATTTAATTATAAACGTTTATATAAAATGTAAAATAATTATTATTATATATTGGCAAAAGCTAGAAAGTTATTAAAATAATTTCACATACATATATGTCATATTCCTTATTTTAATAACATATAAAAAAATTCTTTAAAAAAATTATTATTTTATTAACTTGCGTATATCTATATATGTATCATAATATATAAAATATTGTCAATACATTTTTTCATGACGCGCGTTTTTCTTTTATAAAAAAATAAATATCTTAATTTATATATTTACTGAAAAGTATTGTAATTCTCTGCTTCATCAACAAACCATGGCTTTAAGAAGGAATACATTTCATCATTAGGAGCTATTTCACTATAAGTAATAAACCTGGATCCATCAAAATAAAATTTATACATGCTCTCATTATAATCTTTGATGACAATTTTTTTGACATTGTCTAAAAACATTTTGCAGAACATTTTACACTTGTCTATATTACAACAAGGCTGCAATAGTAAATAATTACAAATTAATGTTATTAATCGCTGTATATATTACATAAATGTTATATTTTTTTAAATGTAATTACTTACGTTTGAAAGCAATGGCAAAGTATGCGTAGGATATTCCTTTATCATGGTCACTTTTCCATCCATGTTTTTTAATCCACATATAAGTCTTTCTGTTCCTGATAAATAATTCGGACTCCACCAGTCTACTAGTTTTCTAGAATTGAATGTTCCATATTTGTTATACTCTGGTGTGCCAATTACATTATAAACTCGAGTTGATATTGATTTCATTTCAATCAATTCAAACGTTTTGCCAATAAGTGTATCAGTTATAGGCTGTTGTGAAACAATACCATCTATTTCTGCTGTATATAATAATGAATGATCACCAAATTTTGCTTGAAATATACAGTGAAATTTTTCACATTCATTAAGTACCGATGGATCTGGTTTATGTGATGGATGATCTAATGAAAAAAATAAGTATATATTTAATCAGTTTAATTTAAATTAAATACTTATTCTGTTGCACTTAAAATAAAAATAACTTGATCAAATTCATATGCACATTAATTTAAAATACCTGCTACCAAATATTGTTCTAATTTGTATCCGCATAATTCAATTTGTTTATCTTCCACAGTTGCATTAACATGTTGCTGTTCTTTTTCAGTTGTGTAGAATTCGCATAAATATATCGTGCCACGATATTTGCTAGCACAAATAATCCATTTATCTAATTTTTTATATGGAGTGCATAATAATGTTTTTAACACACCACGACGGCAAATAAAATCAGTGTCCAACCTAATTAATATTTCTAATTAATATGTAAAAGTAATGGTTATAACATGTCGTATATTATCCAATAATTTATTTTATATATATATATATATATATATATATATATATTACTAATAATTTAATTAATTAGATCTAAATAATTTTCATAATATATATATGCATTATTACATAGTTTGAAATAAAATAATTAATATATTTTGTGTGTGTGTGTGTGTGCAAGAATAATTTACATTATATATTTCAAAAATGTATCTAATATATAAATTTTATACTTAAATGATTATTTAACAACATACCATTGGCCTTCTTGTGTTGATAATGGTTTTTCAAGTAGATTAAAATTATCCGCAATCCATCTTAATAGATTATCCAATTTGACATGCGAAGTAGGTTTATAACGAGTAGACATAAAATTTTTATTAAGATCGAAGGATACGTTGTTAAGATCTTCAGGAGGAATATAATACTTCATTTGTGATAAATCGGCATGATATTGTGAATCACCGTCAATACTATAATGTCCGATTAATTTAGTCGTTAATGTTGGAACCATATTTTCAGAGAAATATTTTTTATAATCAATTTCAAACGACATTGTTTTATTAGCTCTACCGCACTACAAATTTTTATTCTGATTTAGCTACACAAAGCCAAATAAAGAGAAGATAAAGAAACGTTTTAGAACTGCGAGAGAACTCCCGTATAAAAGATAATGAAACTTATATATGCACACTCAAAAGTAAGTAAATATAAAACTATATAAATATAAATACTATATAAATATATATTTATATAGTTTAATACAAATTTTTATTCTGATTTAGCTACACAAAGCCAATATAAAGAGAAGATAAAAAAAACGTTTTAGAACTGAGGGAACTCCCGTATAAAAGATGATGAAACTTATTTTTGTGCGTGTATATATAAGTTTCATTATCTTTTATACGGGAGTTCCCTCAGTTCTAAAACGTTTCTTTATCTTCTCTTTATATTGGCTTTGTGTAGCTAAATCAGAATAAAAATTTGTATTAAACTATATAAATATATATTTATATAGTTTATAATACAAATAATAAACATATATTTTAAAAAATTAATATAACATATTAAACTTATATTTAAAAATGCTATTAGTTTTGAATATTTTATAATTATAATTATTTGTATCATAATCATTTGTATTAAACTATATAAATATATAATATCATTATAATAACGATACTAACATTTTTATTAACACATTAATTGAGTAGAATCATTGCATATAATATTTTATTAATTTAATTTTATAGCAAAATATCGAATATATTGATATAATAAGGGAATTAAAATTTTCGGTTGTAAATAAATCGCAGAAGCCTATTGAATTTATTATATCAGCATTTTAATTCTCATTCGTGTGTACGTAAAATTTAAAAATTTAAAATATCACATGAATCCGCGCGTCATATATGCCGGATAAGTTGATTGGTTATTGAATAGAGAATTTTAAAAAGACCCTACAAATACTCTAAACTCGAGTGTCTTTCATGGAAATGAGGATTGTCGTGTGTGTTGATATTTTATATTACAAGAGATAACCTCAAAATTCTGCATTTGACGGAAAATCAGTAAACAATTAAGAAAGAAGGAATATATATTGTCATATTCTTCTATAAGGAATAAAATAAAATGACAACACGAGAGATATTGACCATTCAATTGGGTCATTATTCTAATTTCATCGGTGCGCATTGGTGGAATTTGCAGGTATTAATTATATTATTTTTTATTACAAATCTCAACATATCTGGAATCCTTAAAAGATTGCAATACACTTTATTATAACTTTTATTACAGGAGTCTAATTTTTCATACGATCCGAAGCATCCATCTGAAGTAAATCATGATGTTTTGTATAGAGAAGGTGAAAATGTGCGAGTAAGTATAATTGAACAAATACAATTATTTTTAAATATGTGTCACAAATGTGCAGATATATTAACAAGAATCTATCACCTAGTTTTAGTTAAAAATGTAACTGCAAAACTGTAACTTTTTAGAAGATTTACATAAATAGTCGTTTTTTCTATCTTATTTTATAGCAAGACATTTTTTCTGTATCGACTTGATTAATTTTGAATAGAGATATGCATTTCTTTAAAAATGTACTTGGTTACATTATTTCTTACTGAGAGATATAAAAAAATAAGAGTTACAAATAAAACAATAAAATTAATATATAAAAACAGAACCACCCAGATATATTTATTTGTGAAATGTGTTTTACATAATATTAAATAAACTATATAGTAAATTAATTGTAATAAATTTTAATTGTAATGAAATTAATAAAGTTGCATGTGTCCCCAGTAAAAGTTTGATTATAAATATTATGATGCAAAATAAGTAATTATATATACAATGAAACAATTGTGTTTCAGAAACAGGTTACATTTACACCAAGATTATTAATAGCAGATTTAAAAGGAGCATTAGGTTATCTGAGCAAAGAAGGTAATTTATATAAAACAGAGAGCTCTTCAGATAATCAGCTGCTATGGGATGATTCAAAATTGGAAGTTACCAATGCTGAACCTAGTTCTGTATCACCTTTTATTCAAAGTTTAAATGAATCTAATAAAACTGTGGATTCTGAAATTTTCAATTTTGAAAATGATGTTAAGTCGTGGGTCGACTATATTGTACCGTTATTTCATCCAAGAACGGTGACAGTTATCAAAGAATATTTACACAATTGTACACAACGACCATTCAATATATTCACATATGGTCGCGATTTGTGGACTACAGAACAATTCTCTGAAGACTTTTCAAACAAAATACGACTATATGTAGAAGAATGTGATTTGATGCAAGGATTTCAGGTATATATTTTATTATGTTGGAATATTTTCTATATTACACTTATTTATATATCAGATATATTGTGAGCCTAATTATTTTCAAAAAATAGGTGCTTGTGGATTCTACTGATGGTTTTGCTGGTCTTGGAGCATCTTGCATTCAGCATCTACGTGATGAGTATGGAAAGAGTATTTTGGCATTTCCGTGTCTAGACTTTAACAATGCCGAACCCAGTGCGTCAGATTTAATTAAAATTGTTAACACAGCATTATGCTGGCAACACATTGGAGAGTATTCATCACTTTACAGTCCACTTTCCTGTGGGCAAGTCGGATGGCCGTTCGCGGCCAATGCACGTAAATTCCAAAACATAACATATAGCCCAGAACTAAAGTATCACAGTAGCGCAATATTAGCGACTGCTTTGGACACGTTGACCTTAAGATATAGAACTAAGAAATATCCAAATGTCAGTTTATCTGATTTATGTGCTGATCTGAACAAGTTAGGTCGCAAAGCAGCGGCGACTAGTTTGAATTTGCCATTCCCTATGAAATTAAAGATGGATTTAATAGACATATTGGATGAATTTGAGGGACCTCTATGGACCAGTCTGACACCGAGCTGCGACATATCGATGGATAATAATATGCAAAGTATAGCGTTGCGTGGAATTCCAGAAGACAGAATAAAGCGACCTCTTCACGAAGCTAACAAACAGATATCAAAACCAGCATATAAATGCTCCAGTGTACACGAAATGATGACATTCTATCTGGCATGCACGTGTCACGCGTCAGCTACATATTTATCTAATATCGAGACACCGTTGAAACTTGCTTTACCATATCCGAAGATATTCAATAATAATGTAACCGAGAATGGTAACATCGCCGAGTGGCCCATAGGAACAGGTATATCTTCATTAATCAATACTTTCTTTAAAAGATAACGATGAACAATGAATATTAATATTATTTATTTTTTTTGTAGATGTAAACTCGATTGCAGTGATGGCTGGAATGCATAGTGGTAATAGTATCGCGGCAATGTACGAATCTCTACTTAAACAGACCAAAAGGATAAGAAGTATCAAGAAATTTCACGCCTTTGTGGATTCCGGACTGGAGGAAGACGAGTTTACGGAATGTGTTCATAATTTGGCTGATTGTAAAGAAGCGTACGAAGAAGATTATTATATTTGAAGGCAAACTAATTATTGTGTATATATAACACATTTAGCAACATAATTTCTATAGTACTGATGTCAGTTGTACAGCGATTAATTGCACAATATTTTATATAATAAAGCTTTTTACTAAATTATATTTACTAAAATACTTGTATATTTATCTTATACAATCAAAAATTAAAATTTGACAGATTTTCCTATGAATTTTATGGATATGTGATTAATATTAGAAAATTCGTGCAATGTTAATATTAAAAAGAAAAACCGACCGTTGCTATACACTTCACAATAAAGTATATAAGTAGGTCATAATCCCTCGTAGAATTAGAAGTAGTATTCAGAATCAGAACGTCCCTAAAGATGGGAGTGGCAAGACACACCCTGGTTATTAGATTGCACGAATTCGTATCGAACATCGAGAATGTGAAAACTCAGTCCTCGTTGTTCTTCCGTAATGTAACAACCTTTTTAATCCGATTTCTTTACAATTCCTATCTATATATTTTTTTTATAATATGTAATTTATTAATTTTTTTCGTATAAAAATAATATGTATATAAAGAAAATTATGCGTGTAATATAATAATGTTCTAAAATTTAATATTCGCGAGAAAATAAAAAAAATAATAAACATTAACAATGGGTAATAAAGTAGCAACATTCACCGAAGAACAACTTGAAGATTATCAGGATTGTACTTTTTTTACGCGCAAAGAAATCTTGAGGTAATATTTTCATAATAAATTATTAATGTAAAGGAATTTCAAATATCGCTACTTTGCTAAAACTTTTTCCATTTTCTTTCAGAATATTTAAGAAATTCCGGGAGATAGGAGATTCTGGAATGGTACCGCGTACCATGACACCGCAACAAGCATCGTCTCTTCGTTTACCATTGTCATATTTAACTCGTATTCCTGAATTGAAGGTTTATACTTTAAATATATAAAAAATTAGTTTTAAACATAATAAAAAATATATTTTGTAGATAATTTTTATTTTATAACAAATTATTTTAGCAAAAAGTGAAAATAATGTTATATTATTTATTACAGAAATCTATATAAATATATATTTTTTAAAATATATTGATTAGAATATTCTGCTCGTTTTATAGCTCTGCATATATACGCGTGTGTAAATATATCTATATACATATGTAAAGTATAATGTTATGTCAGACATTATGTAAGACGAGTTTTTTAGAATTTTTTAACTCACTTTAATTATTCTATATATTTCTATATACTTATATTTACTTATATTCTATATACTTATATTTATTTTTTATCTTAAAGCTAAAAATAAAATAATTTTTTTTTTACTTTTTCGAATTTATTACTGACGTACGAGATATCTGTTTCTTCTTTCATTTTTAGGAAAATCCATTTAGAGAACGGATCTCGGAGGTCTTTACACAACGCCAGGATCCAGGACACTCGACGTCTATCACCGAAGGAATCTGCTTCGAGGAATTCCTCGAGATGATGTCCGTGTTCTCTGAACAGGCACCGCGGGATCTGAAAGTCTTTTACGCCTTTAAAATTTACGGTATGGACCACCAGGTGAACCAGACAGACGGACGGATGAACGGACGAACGAGCGAACCGTGAGAGAGCCTGGAGGTCGACCTCGCTGTACCTATAGTTCCGTGGGATGAGAAGTACATACGGCGTTCAGACACGACATCCACGATGCACGAGAATATTTGCACGGAACAACCGATCGATTTTGCCGACGTACAGCGTCATAATTATACCCTCTTTCGAACGAGACGTTTTTCCTTCACCATAAATTGCGTTTTTCTGTCGTTATATTTTTATTGCTTTTTAATTCTCATAAATATTGAAATAAATTGTATTTTTAGTATATAGAGAGAAGAAGAATAGTCTCGAGAAAATATTTGTTTTAATTATCAGTTTTAAATTCGCGTCTCTCGTTTTGATAATAATATGTTTTTTTATATTTCATCTTCAAGATAATTTTCCGTGAACAGATTTCGACGAGGACGGAGTGCTGGGAATGGGTGATTTGGAACGCACCTGTCGGCAGCTGACTCGAGGTGGGCTAAGTGCCGAAGAGATGACTACTGTGTGTCGAAAAGTTCTGGAAGAGAGCGACATAGACGGCGATGGAGCTCTGTCGTATCTCGAGTTTGAGCACGTTGTAACTAGAGCCTCCGATTTCATGGCGACATTTCACATAAGAATATGAAGAATGGACATAAAGCACCACATCTAAATAATCAGTGTAAAGTAGGTGAATAATTTAAATAAATATATAATTACGATTAAATTGAAAGAAATGATATTAACCCTCTATCGACCAAATTATTTGTTTATTTAACAAATGTTCAATATATTTAGTAAATAAGTCGAAGATTAAAATAATAGTTTATAAAAAGTTTGTACTTTTCTTCGAGAGAAATGGAAATATGTACAGACAAGTTTCTATTTTACAATTATACAATTGAAGAAGAATCTAAAAAGAAAATTAAATAAATAAAAACTAATATGATTTTAAAATTACATTGGACAATAGAGGATTGATAAATACCTAAAAAATTATATTTCTTTCATTTTAATCAAGTTCGCGCTTTATACAATGTAATTAATGTCTTATTCGCTCATTCTTGTTATACTTTAATTAAAACTGCGAACTCAAGTTTCGTAATATATCGAGTTTACACTTTCATAGTTGTAGAGAAGAGACAAAGAATTATGTTCAAAAATTTCCCAACGCAAAAAAATCATTAAAATCCATAATAATTCCTTGATTTGCGAAATTTTGAACTTATCGCGCATTATGCTAATTTTTCGTTGTAGTTCGAAATAAATTGAAACAGCAGAAAAATAATCTGTATAACGCTATTCGCAGAATTCTGCAATATATTCTTACGGACTACATCTATACCTGACAAAGTTACTATTCTCCACCATTAGTCATTAAGTGTGAAAAATATCATTATTCAGGAAAAAATTGTATCTCATAAAGTATTCTTAAGGCGTCATTTTTATTTCGCCGGTATTTAATTAATAAGACTTTTCGGATTGCATTGATAGGTTGTTGTATCTTTAAGACGAGCGAAAAATAAAATTATAATAATATTAATTACTAGTTGCTACAATTTAATTACCAATATCTTAAGTTTTGTCAGCAAAAAAACAAAGTTTTTGATGATATTTCCTACAGATGTATTTCTTGTCGAGTGATCTGTATGAAGTATCGAATTTAGACGAAATTGCCTGGCAATATCGCAAATAAAACTTTTGCAAAACTCATTGAAAAAAAAAAAAATATTTAACTCAATAGACATTTAACCGAAGCGCTATAGTGTATATAGTGTATCAAATGCCATTTTCCATGGCAGCTTTCTTGCCAAGAATGGAGCCGATTTATCTTTAAAAGATTTTCGTTTTCAATCTCTCACAGTTTAAAAACTAATCATGTTTTCGCGATATTAAAAAGATTAATGCTCTTCTTCATTCGGCTGTGAATACTGCTTGAAAGCGCGAAACTTTTTTAAACACCCAGTATATCTCATTGTACGCGTTGCGCAGATATACCTTCTTGTGCTCTCATAAGTTGCCCCTGTTGAGCAATAATGAGCGCGATGGTGGATAAGTAACCAGGCTATTCATTCTTGCTCCGGACAGGAGTCCCTCCCGGCGATGCGCGAGGAGTCTGACGAATGCGATTTCGCAATTTATACGACGACGTAGGCATCGATTCTCCACGAAATCAGTGACAAACGGAAGCCGACGAGAGCGGAAGAACGTGCGGGAAACACGTTGCATTTCACGTTCCTCATTATTTCTTCAGCGTTTCACACTTTGCGCAACTCTAGCGTTTACGCAGTCATACTTGTGATATTTATATATGCAATATATAAATTTTTATAATATATAAATCTCTCTCTCTCTATATATATATATATATGTGTGTGTGTGTGTGTGTATACAGGGCGTACCTAAATAAATGCAAAAAATTTTAGGAAATAATTCTTCATCGAAAATTAAGGGGGATTTCTTATATGTATAAAACATATATTCTTATATTTCTCCCTGAAAAGTTACACTTTTATAAAGAGGGAGGTAAAAATTAAGTTATTTTTTTTTCGCAATTTGTCTGAAATTTAAAAAATGTAACTCCTCAGAGAGGATATAAGAATATATTTTTATATAAGAAACCCTCCTTAATTTTTGACAAAGAATTATTTCCTAAAATTGATCGCACTTATTTAGATACACCCTGTATATATGTATATATAATTACTCGAATGTGTCACGTATCGAATATGTAATTCTTAAGAGCACATTATACAAATTTAACTCGTCATACGAGTTTGTCATACGATCGTACAAAATAACTACCACATAGAATTAAAGGATTCTGATTTTTTTTATAATAGCAATTAATCTTTACGTTCCGACAAAGCTCGTCGAGATAAATAAAATATTAATTTTATGCATATTGTATTAATATAACATTTGCAATATCGCTTGAGCAATAAAATATATTTGTCAATTTTTTCTAATAAATTACAATTAAACCATTAAATCCATTTTTGCGATATACTTTACGAACGCGAGTTGTAACTTGTATGAAAGATTTAATTTTATAATATACATAAGCAAATCGTAAATTTTATTAACTTAATTATTTTCATAAAATCTATCCTCATCCGCGACGAGAGTCACCGAAAGAAAGAAAGAGAGAGAAAGTAAGAACTTAATTAAAGTCCCTGTAAAAAAAAAAAAAAAAGGTATCGCAGAGTGCTAAGCCGAGTATATACGACGTTTCTGTGTTACGCACAATCGTGCGAGGAAAAACTTTGGGCAAAAATCCGATGATTCTACCCGCAGCTTCATTCTTCCCTCTCGAACGGCGCGCACGCGTAAGCATCCTGCGTATCCGTCAGCACGTCTTGTCGCCCCTTTGGTACTGCTCCCCCGTCCCCCTCTCCCCGCCAGCCGGACCCTAGCTGGCGTGGTCCGGTCGTCTTAAAAAGCGGTCGAAATCGGAGATACCGCCCTGTGGCACGGCCGGTTATAGTCGGCCGCGCGGTAACTAACCAAGTCTCGGGACCAAGGCCATCCGGTCACTTCCCGGCCCCTACCTGGGGCCCCCTCTGCCGTTCCGCCGTCTCTCCCCGTCCACCCGGCGGGTCGCGGAGTGGCCCTCGAGGCCCCGCGAAGGCTCTTCCCGCCTTCCCCCCGTTGACGCAGGTCCTCCGCCGCTCTCCGTCGAGGAAACCCGGCTCTCTCGAGAGGTTTCCCCTTCGTGGGGCCCGTAGCCAACCGCCTTCCACGCCGCGGTGTCCGTGCATTCTTGGGGCCTTCTCGACGTGGCTTGTCGCGACGGGTCTGTGTGGTGGGACCCCGCGTAGCCTCACTTCTCCTCTCCCTTATTCCCCCCCGAGCGGAGGCGAGACGAGAAGTCAGAGAGAAGAGGAATGAGAAGGCAAAAGATCGCGGATGGATGGCGAGATGAAGAGAAGGAGGAAAAGGGGGGGGGGGCAAGAGAAGAGATGAAGACGAAGATGATGATGATGATGAAGAAGAAGAAGTAGAAGAAGCGAGCGGCACACACAGGTCGCTTAAAGGGGTAAAGGGACAGAGAGGGAGAGAATGCACCGGTGGTGAAACCAGTGGTGGCGCGATAATGGAGGTGGTTGAGAAGGGGGCAGGTTTCAACTCAACTTTTATGGCGCCCTGGCGTGGGCGAATTCTCTTTTTCCCTCTCTCTCTTTCTCTTTCCTTTACACGAGAATCTCTGGAACTTTCCTCGGAGAGCCTCGACCTGAAAGTCTAGCAGTGACACCATTCGGTGGAGATTTTACGGTGGCGGTCGCAAAGTGTAGGGAGATTTTACGGTGGCGGTCGCAAAAGTGTAGGCGGTTCGGAAGGTAGGTAGGTGTGTACCGAATCCATTCGCGGACCTTGAAGTTAGAGATCTACCTATAGGGTAGACGAAGGGTGTAGCTTGAGAGATAACGTTTTGTTCTCGTAGAGAGAACGTTAAGCTTCATCATCTGCGAATGATACATGAGCCCAAAAGATTTTATCCAACTGTCGCCACGTCATAAATATTATTTATAAACTGGCAATGTATAATTCTTGATGAATTAGAGAGGAGGTGAGAGGGAGGTAATGATTTGTTGGGACCAAACAATTTTCCTTCACAAGAGATCTCTGGAACTTTCCTCGGAGAATCTCGACCCGAAGATTTAGCAGTGACAACATTAGATAGAGATTTTTCGGTGGCGGTCGCAAAAGTGTAGGCGGTTCGGAAGGTAGGTAGGTGTGTACCGAATCCATTCGCGGACCTTGAAGTTAGAGATCTACCTATAGGGTAGACGAAGGGTGTAGCTTGAGAGATAACGTTTTGTTCTCGTAGAGAAAACTTTAAGCTTCATCATCTGCGAATGATACATAAGCCCAAAAGATTTTATCCAACTGTCGCTACGTCATAAATATTATTTATAAACTAGCAATGTATAATTTTTGATGAATTAGAGAGGAGGTGAGATGGAGGTAATGATTTGTTGGGACCAAACAATTTTCCTTCACAAGAGATCTCTGGAACTTTCCTCGGAGAATCTCGACCCGAAGATTTAGCAGTGACAACATTAGATAGAGATTTTACGGTGGCGGTCGCAAAAGTGTAGGCGGTTCGGAAGGTAGGTAGGTGTGTACCGAATCCATTCGCGGACCTTGAAGTTAGAGATCTACCTATAGGGTAGACGAAGGGTGTAGCTTGAGAGATAACGTTTTGTTCTCGTAGAGAGAACGTTAAGCTTCATCATCTGCGAATGATACATGAGCCCAAAAGATTTTATCCAACTGTCGCTACGTCATAAATATTATTTATAAACTAGCAATGTATAATTTTTGATGAATTAGAGAGGAGGTGAGATGGAGGTAATGATTTGTTGGGACTAAACAATTTTCCTTCACCAGAGATCTCTGGAACTTTCCTCGGAGAATCTCGACCCGAAGATTTAGCAGTGACAACATTAGATAGAGATTTTACGGTGGCGTTCGCAAAAGTGTAGGCGGTTCGGAAGGTAGGTAGGTGTGTACCGAATCCATTCGCGGACCTTGAAGTTAGAGATCTACCTATAGGGTAGACGAAGGGTGTAGCTTGAGAGATAACGTTTTGTTCTCGTAGAGAGAACGTTAAGCTTCATCATCTGCGAATGATACATGAGCCCAAAAGATTTTATTCAACTGTCGCCACGTCATAAATATTATTTATAAACTGACAATGTATAATTCTTGATGAATTAGAGAAGAGGTGAGATGGAGGTAATGATTTGTTGGGACCAAACAATTTTCCTTCACAAGAGATCTCTGGAACTTTCCTCGGAGAATCTCGACCCGAAGATTTAGCAGTGACAACATTAAATAGAGATTTTACGGTGGCGGTCGCAAAAGTGTAGGCGGTTCGGAAGGTAGGTAGGTGTGTACCGAATCCATTTGCGGACCTTGAAGTTAGAGATCTACCTATAGGGTAGACGAAGGGTGTAGCTTGAGAGATAACGTTTTGTTCTCGTAGAGAGAACGTTAAGCTTCATCATCTGCGAATGATACATGAGCCCAAAAGATTTTATCCAACTGTCGCCACGTCATAAATATTATTTATAAACTGACAATGTATAATTCTTGATGAATTAGAGAGGAAGTGAGAGAGAGGTATATAATGATTTGTTGAGGCCAAAAGATTTTATCCGATCGGAAGGCAGTAGTCACGTACAATTATTTTGAAGCCGACAGCACATAGGATTTAGGATTACGTGAGCGATGCGATATCTTTGAATAATTTTATCCGCGGATCTATACATGTGTAAGAAGAGGAAGATAAAGAGAGAGAAATTTTTGCTTCAAATATATATACATTTATTCATTTAACTAAAGTTATGAAGTCTACGACCTTGAAATATGTCTTGCATGTGTATAGTCATCGCGGATTACCGTTTCGCAGTAATATTATTCAGAGATAAAGTTATGATACATACTCGGAAATATAATGGTGTGCTCTCTCGCACGAACCAGGCGTGAGACGCGGTCATGTCTCTCGATAGTATCTTCTAATTACGTTAACTGTATTGCGCACGTTAACCGCAGCTGACTGCATTATCATTCACATGCCGTTAAGGAAAACTCGGACAAGCGTGAATTCTTAGCTGCATTAATCGACACATTGTAATGGAACTTATCGCGATCTGTTGCTCGATCATAATTACACGAGTACTCGCGCGGATATATCACGCGATGATCATGTTTTGTCTCTAATTAAGCTCGATTTTTCATTAAATTTTTCCTCGAATATTACGACCGAAAATTGAACCGTAAACCGATGAAATGTTTCGTCGATGGAAATTGTTCTCGTGACGATCTATAAATTTTTAAAGGTGCGCGCGAGGATCTTGAACCTTCCGAAACCGGACCTAGATATCTTCTATTACTCTTTCTCGTTCTACTTCTCTTTTTCTCTTTCTTTCTCCGCTTCGACTTCATACCGGTCGGCTATTTGTGGAGCCGGTTTTCACATTCGGAATAAGTCAGACGTACCGTGGAAAAGTTGAATATATATCCGTTGCCTTAATCTCTCAGCTGTTGCAAAAGAGATTCTGGTGTATGGGAAAAATGGAGGAGTGAAAGCGAAGATGAAAAATCGTGCGAAAATGAAAGGAAAATGTACGACGCGATAACAATTTCCATAATTGCATAATATTCTCGCTCCTATACGACAACTATGAAATCAGCATTTTATGCATGCATCGATATTTCATTCTATCCGATAAAAATACCCTAGTGAAGAGAAGTCCGGGAAAACCTGAAGAATAATCTCGTATATCGTACAAGAAGACAAAGAGCCGCGAAGCATCGATTATTATTGCCATGTGATTGGGTAGACAATCGACGAGTTCAGACGAATATAGCATATTTATCCGAGACTCCGAACTCGTCCGGGTGGAAAGGTGCGACGAGAAGCAGACATTCGGCGACGTCCGTACTTTGACAAGGTTACATGGAACCGCGCGTATAGTCGAAATAATATTGGCGCTCTTTCGTGGGCACATATCGTGGTGGTTCATAAGGAGGCGAGAGCCTGCTGTATATAGGGAACCGTCTACCAAAGAGGGGGAGGAAGGGTCCCAAGGAGTCGGTTGGCGTACGGAATGTGGCTTGACCGGCCGACCATCCCCCGCCTTCTCTTCCATCGTGGATCAAGAGAGAAAGAAAGGGGGAGAGGAATGAGAGAGGAAAGAAGGCGCGGGAGAGAAGAGAGAACTGGCCCAACCGCCTTTGGATCCTAATGGGCTCCATTGGGGTGCTCGAATATTCTTTCTATCTCAGATACCTTTTACGAGCGAAGTGTAATCCACTGTACAGGGAATGTCCTTTTTCCCTTTTTCCCTAATGTTTATCCAAGATACCTGCTGTAATTCCCCAATTGTTCAAGAGATTTAGGTGAAGAGAAGCCGATCGGGAAAAATGTTAAGATTTGTAGACCTTAAGATGTGAACCAAACCCAATCGTACAATATTATTATATAAGTATCAAATTTGACACGTCTTATAGTAAAATTTAACAGAGGACGGGTTTTATCTTTAATTAAAATTTAAAATGTCTGAAAATTCGTATTTCATTATAGAAAAATTTATGAAAAAAATATATTAATTCATTTTTCGTACATCGAATGTTCCGATACACGATGTTCTCTTTCTTCAAATCCTACGCTGCCGGATGCAAATTCAATGAGATAGCGATCGCGCGGAGCGATGTACCTGCGAAGGCTTTAGTATTGATAAAGGGTATGTTCGGGGCACATCTCTTTCGCAGATTTCACGACGATAATTTTATATCGCGCTTATCTGCCCGTAGTATCGAGAGAACGGCGAATGATTTAGTGGAGGCAAAGAATTTCTCCAATCGAGCGTTAATAAGGATTTTTGCCGTATATTTTCAGCGTGCACGCACAAACGGAGAGGATTTTAATTGAATACATTATTGAACACACACATATTGCAGCTTGGAAATATATTATCGTGGGAAGACTCTCCTCGCACGCTTTGCACATTGCATTTCTTGTAGACGATTATTTCTCGATACGAACGAGACGAGAACGAAAATGGCAGTGACCTATGAGGCTGTCCATCGATAATGCGAAAACTTAGTCAAAGGAGATGCATGACTGACGCGTACACAATAGACACGCGTATATATCTGCATCAGTCGTTCGGAACGTTTTTCTCACGTGCACATCTCGTTGTAAGATCGCTCAGAGAAAATCGCGAAATCGCCATAATTCTAGGAAAATACCGATTCATAGTAAAGATACGCTCGCGTCAGAATTATGTCAATGGAATTACGACCGATACTCGTAGCATTAATCTTCATTGAAAGTCGTAGTGTTGCTCGCGAGCTACGCCGAGAACGATATGCAAAGTTATACAATCGTTTGAGAAAATCTGTAGACTTGCGTAATCAACAATTTGCATAGGTTGGCGATAGAGATATTAATCGATTAATGATACATTTAATGAAAAATGATAATTAGCGATCGATAATTATCGTCATATATCAAAAACGATGTTCAAAATGTTACTCTCAATGAAAAAAATTACGTCAATATATCGCCTCGTAAATCAGATCGTAATTTACTTGATTTACTTTTTCATTTTGCAACCAACGCGAAACGGTTCACGTATATTACTCTGACATAAGTACTTTGAATACAGTTCTGTCGCACGTCGGTATTCAAAGTAGTTTCGCAACGTTGGTCGTGGCTGGCGGATCAGCTTTCTGCTCGAGCACCGCCTAAATTTATTCCACAAGCGTTCCGTGCATTCGAAAGGCACCACGTCGTCCACGGAATATTACGTGATTTCCACGTTTTCGGCAAGCAATCTCGCAGTTTTCGAGCGCGACGCTAGAAACGTTCTTAAATTTTTATTTTATTTTAATGCATAAAGAACTATTGACGTCACAATTTATTATATTGGAAATATATATGTATCGTGCTATTTTATATAATGTGATGCTATTAAAAAATCAAGGATAATCGTGTAATCGTTATAATAAAAAATATATTAAATGCCTATTCGTAAAAATTAAAAAACTTTTTTTAGAACTGAGTGTTTCTTATTAGCATTTCAGAATATTGATATATTCAATTTGTACGATTAAATATGATAAAATTCTTTAATATTTTGTTATCTTCCTCACATAAATCTCTTCATCAAAGGAAAATAAATATTTCTTGCATTAAAGCGTTATATCGATGTAGAGATATTTAAAAATAATATTTTGGAACTTTTATTATTTATCCTCCTTCTTTAAAATATAATATTAATATTATAATACGATATAATATTAATAGGACACATTTTTTTCAGGTAAGTTAAGTGCATATATTTGTAAAAAAAATATCTACAATGATATGCAGCCTAACATATTTCAATGAAGAGAGATGCTCGAAACTCAAAATTTGGAAAACAATATTTTTTTCATTTGCCATCTTCAGTTTTGCGAACGCGAACTGTCGTCTCCTAACAACTATCGTAACTCGACAAGTAAGCGAACCTCGTCAGCAAGCGTGACAAACGCGGACAGCCGTGCCAATTATTTACACAACAACTCACGTTCTCGCAGTCAACAAATAAACCATGTGCGCCATGCGCAAGCATTATCGCCTCTCTCTCGCATGCCGATGAAAAATTTCAAAGTACGTACACCTCTTTACACGAGACTCACATCAAAGGTCAGTATCGATTGGAAATAAATTTTCTAAAAATGTATTTATCAAAATTTATTATGTAAAAACTGTCGAATGAATATTATCACTTTTACATTTACGATATACTTGTCTCAATTTATTACAATTATTAGACATGCATTGCCAATTGTAGAATATCGATCTTGTATAGAAACGAACAGGTTTCTAGATTCTCTTAACGTAAAAAATTATACACACGACAAACTTAACTTGCATTGTACGTGATCCTAAAAAAAAAATCATCGCGAAATCGCGGATCGGAGGAAGTCGATGATCTGGAAAGTTGCCGGTAAGTTCGTGGATAGCACCGAACGAACGACGACCGATAATGATAACGTAAATCAAAGTCTCCGGGCGGTTCGGACGGAAAATGGAACGGTGGTCGAGACATTGTCGACCATCGCGTTCGTACTCCGGCGTATTTCTTTCCGCGGCAGTAAAATGGATGGCAATGAATTACCGGCGTGGCTACTTAGGCGAGGGATCTACTCAACCAGAATACCGCAATACTATTCCCGTGGCCGAGAGACGTCGCGGCTCTTACGGCCGCAATATTGTTGCGAAAAAGTTAATGCGGTCGCGCCGGGACACTGATTAATGCGAGAACGCGCCCGAATACGGTGTGGCGCTATTATTATCGGATTGCAAAAACCAATTACGAACGATATAATACTAATTGTCCTCCTCTTGCGAGCGAGCAGCCGAACTATCGACTTGTCGCGATGTCAATCTTGAGCGAGCTGATTTACATTTCGATCCTCGAACGCGCCGGATTAAAAATCGATACAATTTCAAGCAGCTCAGATTGTGCGTGGAATATATTTCCATGCTTTATATAACACTTAATCAAAATAAGTTCAGCCAAATTATACTAGTTTTAATCTCTAATAAACTGCTAAACAAGCTTTTGCGCTTGTTATTTACGAAATATACCGCGCTATTTAAATCAATCACTATAAAATTTTAAAAATCTTCAAAAAGAGAGAGAAAGAATTTATTTAAATAAGCGTTAAACGAATAAATTGCTGGCAATTTGATTGAACAGTAAAAATAATCAATTTCATCAGCATGAGTCTTGTTCTAACTCGAATGCGGACGAACCTTCAAGTCTTAGCTAACAAGTTTCTTTTTAATATTTTGCATAAATTGTTGGAAAAGATGTTGCTTTAGCAATCATTACAATTTTCTCGTATATCTGCCGGAAATAAATTTGTAATCTCAACTTTTGCCTCTGCCTCCTTTCTTTGTATTTCTTTTCGCATTTATTAATTACAAATTTTTAAATGAGATTCAAATAAAAATATTAAAAATCAAATATCTTGCTCCAAAACTCTTTTTGTAGCGTTTTCTTAATTATATACCATTTCAAATTTTCATTTTGTCTTCGACGCTTAAATTTTGATGCATAGAAAACGAACCATTAGGATAAGATTTATCGACGAGAATTATTAATTGTAGCAATTTAGGGTTCACGTGGCGCATGGGATTGGAAAGCGTTGGGATCTTACAAGAGGAATGGGACAATCGTGCCGATTTAACGAGGCGTCGTTCAGATTTGCCGAGTGACGATGGCGGCGATTTATTTTGCAAACGTTTCTGCTCCGAGACTGTGAGTTACGTTTCTCGAGCTCGTGACCGCCAAAGGTATATACTCTTCCTTCGCGGGGTGAACGCTACCGTTATAACGCCGGGTTGCATTCCCGATCGATGTTATCGATGAGAACGACGACGACTACGACGACGCGCCTACCGATCGGCGTGATTAAACTCGAATCGACGGGACACGGTTCCGTTCGGCGAGAGTAAATCTACCGATTATGCTCGGTTGCCGTGTCGCGCTTATGCGCCCGTTGTTCGCCACCTCACGTTTATCTCGCTTTGATCGGCAATGCCCTCCATCCGGCTCTCGTATACTTTATTAGGCGGTTCGCCTTCGATGAGACTCTCGGGAGCACGAAATTTGTTTCCCAGAAGGACCCGTTCGACGCATCATGTCTAAAAAATGCAATTTTACATGCATTATATCCGTCGAAATGATGTTTGTAACGTTGACGATTTTTTTCACTAACAAATTACTCGCTTTTCTATTTTTATACGTTCCTTCGTCAAACGTGAAATTTCAATTATGAACTTTGTCGAATTTTCTTTTGTCGCAGACGTTGAAGAAAAAAATGGTACGCTATACGTTATACCACGTATTCCCTTAGGATGGACAGGTCTTTACAACGAAAGGAGTCTTCGATCGCGATGAAAAAAAGAGATCAACTGATATGTGATTTCCGGTTAAAACAGAAGCCTCGATGTTGTGTAATGAGATCGATCGATGAGACGTCGACTCATCGTCATCCCCTGAAACCGGTGGCGGTAGATAGAGCGACGTTAAAAAGTCCACGAAAAAGCATCTTCTCCGCAAATAACTCGCGGAGGAGACCGCGTGATCTTGGCCAGTTGCGCGATGAAGCAGTTCCTAACCGTTCTAACGGCCACGGGAGAAACTTCATACGGCGACGAGGCGGTGAAAAAAACGAACAGGAAGAGGATGAGTGAAAAGAGGGACAAGATTCACATACGAACATCCGGATAGCCTCACATAAAACTAAAGCAGCGCCGATTGCCGGTTGCGGAGACAGGAGTAGCCGCACGGCGGCGACCGCGAAAAAGAAGAAGAAGAAGCGGAAGAAGAGAAGAGGAGCAAGAGGAGACGGAGGATTATAGGTGGAAGAAGAAAAATAATAAGAAGAACGAGAGAGGAAAGAACGTGGAGAGGAACAAGGTGGGAGGTGAGGAAGCAACAGGCGAGAAGAAGGTATGGAGAAGAAAAGAAGAAGACGGCGTTCTCTTCTCTCGCGGCGGGATTGTCGAGGAGGTCCAGACCAAGCTCCATCTGCATAACCGGTATATACCGACAGCATGGACCGGCATGGAGGCAGACTCGAGCGTGTCCTCGGTACGTTATATCGCTCGATTCGTCCTCGCGCGACGGTCTGAGGATCTCTCGAGGGATCGAGGAGATGGAAAGAGATAGAAGTTTCAACCGGAGGAGACTGCGATGCTCTCGGCTAGATTGCGAGCTCCATGAGTGGAGAAGGAGCGCGCACGCGATACTCGAAGAAACCGGCGAGAAGAGAGAAAAGCGTAGGCGCGAGTATCCGACGACCGATGACATCATCGGAGTGCTCCTTTCGAATCATTCTCGCAGCAGAAATATATATATATATATATATATATATCGTTCTCTCTTTATTTATCTCATTGCCAATCTGATTTTTTCCTGCAGCTCCTGCGTCTGCTAGTTCGCACATTCGTGCATCAGGAAAACCAAAGATGCTCGGCATATTGATATCTAAGAGATATATTCTGCTCTAAGCCGACGGTTAACTTGAGAAATCAATCTTTCTTTTGTGTTTATAACTTGTACGATGTTTTATATTAACGTCCAACAGTATAATTTTAGTACAAGAAATTTGGTATTAAAAATCAAGTGTTTCTAAAATATTTTAGAGTAACAAATAATCTCTTCTAAAATTTTTTAATATCTTATTCGTTACTACTAGAAAATCAAAATTCAGTTTAACTAAAATAGTAGGTATAATTAATTTTGATTATTATAATCTTTCCAAGATATATTACTGGCTGATCACAAGTACTTTGAAGAATATATTTTGGAAATTAAAATCACGTATTTTTGAACATCTCTTTTATAAATGAGAAATGGTTTAAAAGCTACAAATATATTTTTCATTATTTTATGTCTCAATAAAATACTTGCAGAGTTAAACAAGAATAATTTTTTTTATCAATGATTTGTTGATTGAATTATTGTATCTCAAAAATGCAAAAATTATAGCAAAGAATCAATTTCTCCTAAAAGTGCTAGAGAGAGATTAGCATAAATATATCGATGAAATTGCGACTATGAGCAGCGTCGTCCTCGCTGCTGACCATCTTTATGCACTTATCTAGTCTCGCGCGGAGACTTCAATGCCTGCGCGATCGCAGTTGCAATATTGCATTCTCGGTGAATTCATACAGCATCATTGATACATCGTCAATAAATCTTACTAGCTTGATTATATAGCACGAAAAGTAAAATCTACATTGACATTATGGAAAGGAAAAACCAATATAAAAGTTAAAAAATGCGTAAATGAGAAATAATAAAAAAAAAACAATTATTGTGCGACACGTACAACAGATCACTCTACTCATAGAAAACAAAGAAATAAAAATTTGAAATGGTATAATTAAGAAAATGCTACAAAAAGTTTTTTCTTAATAGCGTTAACGTAATTGTGCATACTAGTAAAGATTCTTCGAAGAAATTTTATGCGCGCATTTTCGTTCAAATCATTTTGGAACAAGATATTTGCCTTTTAATATTTTTTTATTTGTATTTTAATCGCATTCTAAAATTTGTAATTAATAGGTAAAAAAAGAAATATAAAGAAAAGCAGAGGCAGAAGTTGTAAAAAAATTTTTAAATTTTTTTTAGAGATTCCACGTAAGAATGTTTCTAATGTCATTACAAATTCATTTCTGACAAATATACGAGAAAATTGTAATGATTACTAAAGCAACATCTTTCCAGCAATTCATACGAAATATTTAAAAAAAACTTGAGAAAAAATTATAAAGAAGGAAATAAGTTTCTGGAAGGATCTGAACAAAGGCTTAAGAAAATTCGAAAAAAATTCAATAAAAGATTATCTTTAAAACTTGATTATTTTTACGTGAATCTATTTTTAGAAACACTCGGTTACAAATCTATTTTTCGAAGCTATTGATAGATCTAAAGAAGCATGCTTTTATGAAACTGAAGCAAACTAACAAAGAAAATCCATTTTCTAATGGTAGATCTAAAGATATATGAGCTGAAATATATGACACTAAAGAATGTGTCTGTTCAGTTTTGACATGCGTATCTTTTAAATTCTTCTTTTAAAAAGATTTTCTATAAAAAAAAAAGGTATTTTGCAAGATCTAAGTGGATCTCTTTCGAAAAGAGTTTTGGTAACAGACATTGCGACGTGAATTCGGGAATGTCGAGTGCGAATAAACTTTGCAATGCGAAATGAGAAAGTTGTGTGAATTAACTTGGATAATCAGCACTGAAGCACACCGCATCAGCTGATTTGTACTTATTTAATCGTACCGGTTAAAAAAAAAGTTAGAATCTATTAATAGAAACGAGCGTATATATACGTTAACGATCGCTGCGCGTCTTTTTTCTCACCGCTAACATTTTTTTGTTTCGTCACTGTAATGAGTATACAATTAAAAAAATTGTTTGATACACGACTCTAAATTTATATTTCAGTTTTTTTACATGTTGCAGTTCTCTATATCTCTCTATAGATTTTTGCAGAAAATAATTGTAGTTTTTTGACATAAAATATTAAGAGTAAAACACGTAAGAATAGATATTTTTTAAAATATAAAAACATACGAATTTTAATAATTAATATCTATTCATGCATTTCTTAATATCTATACATATAACAATGGAAGATTTTAGATTTGTTTCTTTATTTTAGATGCATAATAAATATCGTGTCAATAGAATCGGCATATTTGTAACGAGGCGTAACGAATTAAGAAAAAAAACTTTTTGTTTAGATATAGAACGTCTAAAAATCAAAACCAGCGGCGAAGTTTCGTTGAGAATAAAAGACCAAAAATACAAACTGCAGGGCTCAGGGCTCACAGGGGTTCTGGGCTGAGTTTTCTTTTTTCTTTTTACCTGGCTGAGCAGGTGCGAGCCGATTTCTATAGTCCTCTCTTGGTAACGGTCGTACTCAACCGTTGACGACACGATACAGCTCTGATCGTATCCAGACAAATCGTTTTTATAAATCAATATACAACACAAACTGAAAAATTCATATTGCAGTACGTGACCGTAAATGCAATTAATTAATAGACTAAATAGATAGACAAATTATGGAGAGAAGCAAATAACTCTATCGAATTAATCGATTAATTGATGACTTTTTTATCGTGGTGCAATTATATATATAGTAAGCCTTTTTTATTTTATCATACAATGCATTTTTTTCTTCACTCTGGTCATAAAATTATGTTGCAAGTGTGTGGTGAGAGAATAACACAAGAGAAGAATTTCTGTTTATAAAGAAATAGCATAAAAGTAGTATATACGTCGAATTTTCGACAAATCAAAATGGATAAATCGATTGAAAGCAAGAGAGTAAATATTATTTACAAATGTGTTGTAATAGTTATGTTAGATTAATATTGTTCTTTTTTTTATTAATAAGCAAGTTTTACGGAAGCACAGACACAAATGGCCCAAAGGGCTCCTGAACTCAAGAACAGAACGAGGTCAACTGGTGTCTCGCGCGTCTTCATTCGTTCATACATTTATCATATATAGCACAGACACAAAGTAGAAGCGAGACAGATTGCTGATCAGAGAGAAGGCTGCTTGAAATAATAAAAAGTCAGATGCGTGCAAGGAAAGTGGGAGAGAAACGCCGATGCAAGGACGATGCACATCCGCCGGAAGTCGAAGGGCATCAGCTCGTGACGCTTAGCAATCTCTTCATGGCCGAATTAGCCTCGCACAAGAGCAGGTGAGACAAACCGTCCATTGACAAACCGGAGAAGATTGATTTTCGATCAAACAATCTTTTTTGAATGTATACAATACATTTGCCGAACAATAAATTCAACGTCAAAGGACGGAAAC
Organism: Nylanderia fulva; assembly: GCF_048542155.1. Taxonomy (NCBI): domain Eukaryota; kingdom Metazoa; phylum Arthropoda; class Insecta; order Hymenoptera; family Formicidae; genus Nylanderia; species Nylanderia fulva. The sequence continues at coordinate 1,358,603 of NW_028189622.1, forward strand.
GGCCGAGAAAAAGATTCTATATTTTTCCCAGGCATTTTCTTCTGAATAAATTTCACAAAATCGAATAGTCTCTGGAGCAAGAATTCTATTTCAAATTATGCCGCGGAACGCGTTACGTAGATACGCATAATTGGCGATATTTGAAATGGAATTAGCGAAATAACATGGTACACGGGTTCGTAAACGTGAAATTAATAACACGGAGCAATGTTTCGTTATCGACACGCAAAACAATTTTAAAACATTCGTCGATCCTCGCGAAAATCGCTCTCAGGAATTAAATCGCTAATTATGAGAATTGTGAGAAGAGATTTTAACGCCGCCGATGTACGTTCAAAGTCGGAGACCAATTAATTTAATTACAGCAGTTAGCTCGATTACGCCGCTTCGCGCCTTTTACATAGGAATTAAACTGGCTACGTTATTCGGCAAGTTAAACCTGCACGGAGCGAACTCTTTGTCCGCGAGCGAAGTTCGCGTTTTAGCTCGTGAAAGACTCTTCGCGCGCACGATCGTCGTCACATATATGAAAGCAAACGAAGAAAAAGACAGAACACGAGAAAGAAAGAGAGAGACAGGAAAGAAGGTAGAACGACGCGCGCATTTTCACAAGCAAATTTTTCGCGTGACTCATAAAAGCAGCGACGTCGGCTACGACCTTCGGGGTCCTGCCTCTCCCGGCTCGGAGGGCCGATACGCATGCTAAATTTCATTCAAGTAAGTGTCACGTACGACTGAACGTTAGCAATAACATTCCGGGAACAGGTCGCGATCGGGACTTCGTTTCGTAAAGCTTGAACAGCGGACACGACTTCATTCGCAGTTTCTGTTCTACCTTGTTAAAGGCTTCAAACAAATATTGAGATATACAATATTGAAATGTTGGAATAAGGAACAAGAACAAGTTATCTCACGTTTTTCCAAGAATTTTTCCACGGTTCTCAACTAAATTGTGTCGAGGAAAAATACTAAAATAATTCTTAAATTACAATTTATGTAATAAATCGAATTAGGAGTTAAAATAATTGAATTTTTGTATCTCATTTAAAATGTGTGTACGCGAGGGAATTTTATTTTCCCGTGATTTTATTCAACACTTATTTATCAGTTGATCCTAATCTAACTGATCGTTTCTCCTATTAGTTATATATTACTCAAATTGCGCACCACTTTTTATTTTGCATTCGCTGTGTCTTATTTTCACGTCTGATTGTGTCTCACTCCTAATCGGGCAAGCACTCTCAGCGAAATCCGTCTTCTATTCACATGAGCAAGACGAAGGCGGATTACACGCCACGTAAGGCGAATCGTCGATACTTAATCATCGTTTACGGCCATTGAATCGGACAACGGAAGAGCAAAATTACGCGGTGTGTCGAAGACGTAATCTTGCGCAAACAGCGCCAAACTTGGATCTCTCGCTGATTCTCTCTCGAAGAGCAATCGAATCAAATTAAAGACCGCGCCTGCGAATAGAGCGAAGTCGCGACCGCGCTGTATTATTTTATTTCTCACGTTCCTATTTCTCGAATTACGCGTGCAATTCGTAACTCTGCGATTTTATCTAAGATGCATTGTGCACGTTTGTCGTAGAAATTAGTCATGTGAATATCTTCTGGCGATAATCTTTCTTCTGTATATGTATACTATATTATATTTGCCTCTTTCATTTTTTTGAAATTAGATTTCAGCTCTTTTTAAATAATTATATTTTAATGAGAAAAATAAATAATATATAATTGTTTTGAGGGAAAAAAGTATAATGTAATTTTCAGGAAAGAAAGAAAACATTGAAATAATATCACTGCAGGATTGTGAAACGTATCCTACGGTCTTGACGACGTATAAGATTACCGGGCGGATATAATCTTAAATCGTTAAAATTAATTATCGTGTGCAAAGAGAGAGAGAGAAAGAAATCGGACACCATGGAGAAGAGCAGGTAATACTTTGAAACACACAACGGTTGTATTTTCACACCCCGCGTCTCGCTGAAAAAATCGCTTTCGTATTTTTACCGTCAAACAATATCTGCGATAAATGATTCCAATCTTTTGTAATTTATTAAAAATTTATCTTTTGAAAAATTGTAAAAAAATATAATTAACAGATTTAAAGGCACTTGATATAACAAAGAGATGAATAGCAATGCAGGAAGGATTTTATATTGACAATAATTCGCTTTTGTGTTGAATTGATTAAGCTGTCGCTGACCAAAGGGATGCGTTTTGTTTCAAGAATTCGTGAAAGATACGTCATTGAAGATATTTCGCAAGATCGAGAAACTATTTTAACAACTCGGAATCATCCGCCGATTATCGCGCAGAGATTGCACTTTCATCGTGAACTCTACTCACGTTGGAATATTATGCTTATGCATCGTGCAACTTGGCTCGACCGCTCTGCCTTTCCCACAAACTGGAAACGGATGACACGTCTAAAGCAGCGAGAGAAAAGGAGAGGAGATCTCGATATTTCTCAGGTATTCCCTTTTGAATAGCAAAATCGATTTCGCCAAAGGAAAACGGTCGCACGAACATTACCATGGGGTTCCTTTTGTCCCGATAAAGAATTTGTCTCAAAGCAACGCCGTAAATTTCAGCATTGCCATGGCGTGTTCTTGCAGGAGTGTCCAGAGACCACGAAAGTCCATACAGCGCGATAGAAGTCATTCTGCTGGAATTTACGGCGAGTGCTCATTTTTTTTTTTTTTTTTTTTTGCACGAATGCTAATAGAGTGGCTACCGCGATATCCGCGGAACGCGTAATCGTCGGGGAACGCCGGTATAAGTGGAAGACACGATCCTATTTTCTTTACGAATAATAAAATACTCTCGTAAAAAATACCTCGAACGTGTAATCGTAGGAGGAGCCGCGTCTGAAAAATTCATGTCCTAGTCCAGTATAGTCTCGACAAACCGTTACGTTCTGAATTTAGCAAACGCGGATATCGCTTTCCGCGTCACGCACAGTCCGCCGATTAATGAGCGAGGAGCGTGTGCGGAGATTCGAGTCGCGTGTCGCAATTTTTCTCTGCGGTCTCGGAGCGCGATGCATCCGGGTCAGAGTATCGCGCCCGAGCCGCAATTACATTCCGCAACATATTGCGCCGCCCGATCATTATCCGACAATATAAGAGAGCTCGCGCGAGCGAATTGATTTTCGCCCGCGTTCGGGGAATTGGAGGGAATCAATGTTTGGATACGATCGCGCGAAATTTATCGCGCCGACACGACGTAAAGAAAAAAAATATATCGGCGGTTTGAATCCACGCCGGAGAGAAAGAGAGAGAGATTCCCACGTATATATGGTACATACATATACGTGTAATGTCGAGAAAACGGGGGCCCAACCGGCGAGTCCCGAAGGGTCGAGGAAGATAAAAGGGGAAAGGCGACCCTTCGCTGCAACACGATGTCCTACCTTTTCGAAGAAACGAGAGAGAGAGAGAGAGTAAAAAATTTACATGTCTTAACGCGCGCGCGCTTCTTACAAGCCTTCCGAGGCTCTTCTCGATAGCGAGAACCGCGTCGAAAAATTCATTCACCCCGTGGCGGGATTCCCCATCTCGAGGTATCGACGCGGCTCGAAAGCGCTTGAGAGAACGCCGACGGGATCGTGACGTCGGTTGATCTTCGTCGAAAGATCCTCACGAGAGTCGTGTCTATCTAAGTACATACGAGGTCGAGCCTTCACCTCGATCACCCAGTATATACATATGAGACTCTGAGCGACTGAGAGCGAGAGACGGGGTGCGAGATGGGAAGAGGACGAGCGAGCGGAGAGAAGGTAAGGAAGCGGGAGGACACGTGGAGCCGGCTTGTAAGAGCGAGCGAGCGAGAAACCCGAGGGGAGATTCCGGTGAAGAGAGAAGGAAAAACGAGGGAGAGAGAGAGAGAAAGCGAAGGCGCGAGAGATCGGTAAGAGGGATCATTGGTTGTTCGTTGCTCGCTCAACGTATGGGAATCGTTATGGACCAGCTATAACCGTTGGAATGCGTCCTTTTTTCCTTTTTGTGTCTCCCCCATATACCTGGCGAACCTGGCGGACCTGGCTCTCGCTCCATTGCGGCGGCGGCGGTGGTGGTGAACCTCTTGCGAGCAATCCGGTCGACCGACAGGGACGAGAAAGGAGGATCGAATTCGACTCGAAGAAAGAGGGAGAGAGAGAGATAGGACGAATTGTGTAAGCAAACGAAGAGAAGAGAACCCACGGAGGGAGGAAGGTACTGGAAGGAGAGAAAGATCTACCGCCGCGTGGAGAAAAGAAAGGAGCACCAGGAGGAGAGATTGGGTTAACGGGGAGATGAGGGTGTAAGCGGCGGAGAACCACCAGGACGAAGAGGGACAGCCGGCGAAAGAAGAAATAATGGGACTGCGAGGTCCCCCGAAAAAAAAAGTGATCAGGAGGAAAGTCGACGACGAACGTATATCGAGGAAGGAAGAATCGGCGGACGGTGTAAAAAGATTGTGAAAGTTTTCGAAGCGGGAGAGAAAAAAAAGAGGTGCCTGACGAGAAGATGTGCTATCGAGGATTCGAGAATCGGAATGGAAGAAGACTGGAGAACGTGTATTAAGAATGGATATAATTGTTCGAGAAGAAGAGCTCTTTGTACAAGCGAAACAATACTTTTCCCCGTAGCCAACCTGTCTTCTACCGACTGCGTTACAATGAAACAGCATCCACATCGTCGAAACAACGATCACCGTCATCAAGATACACTGAGCGGATGAGCGCTAAGGTAAAGATAAACATTTGCGGGAGTAGACCGCAGAAGTACCGTGTTCAAAACGTCAAGGGACCATGTACGGCGAAGGCGAACGGTGTTCGAAGGCACCGCAAAGAACAAGCTTGGGAACAAGAAGAGGGCTAGAGCAAGAGCGGGCAACCGATTGTCAGCATCTTCGTCTACCGACATTCGCTACGGATAAACCTGCCTGTGATTGCGACCAATTAAAAAAAAAAAGAAAAGAAAAAAAAGGAAAGAAAGATCAACCGATTACCGCCGAGAAGAGCGACGCAAGAATAAAGCGAAGGACGCCGAAGAGCGGGACCAGGAAACCACGCGTGAGCGAAAGACCCGGCTTAAACGGGAAAGAGAGGGAAAAATAAAGATCCCCGACGCTTCGCCACGGTAGAACGGATCTACCGGGTGGTGGAAGGAGACGCGCGATGAGAGGACCAAGGCAGATTCGAGTGGAACCAAGACTCGAACGGACAACCGGTAGAAGACGAAGGACAGGTACGAGACGTAGCCCGCGAAAAGCGACGAGGAAAGGGACAGAGCCGGTCCTCTCTCTTTCTCTCTCTCTCATTGTTCTCGGGACGACGGTTTGGCTCGCTGACGTCACGACGACGACGATTTGAACGAGCCAATCGGTGCTCGCAGGCACCTCATCCGTCGGTTACTCGCTGGTGGGATCGCAAAGCAACCAGGTAGAGAAAACAGGATGATGATGGAAGAGAGGGTAGAGGAAAAGGTAGTGGGGCCGCGGGACCGGTGCGTACGGCCCAGACCTATTCTCAGTTGATCAGTGAGTGCGGTGGTTGTCTCATCTCGTACCGCGCCAGGTGTAACTTTCCTCTCTTTCTCTCTCGGTCTCTGTGTGTCCTTGATACGACGGAGACAGTGATGGAGTTAAATCTCACGGAACGTGCCCCGAACCGGAGCCAAAGCCGCAAGTATGGTTCTCTCTCTCTCTCTCTCTCGCTCTCTCTCTCTGCTCAGGTATGTAGTTCTTCTCCTAGACTACGCGGTATAGTTAAACGTGATAATGCGCAGTTGGAGAACGTCATTCAACTCTCGAGAGAAGTACTCTGAGCATCATCGTTCTAGCTCTGAGTAAAGTTCGCGCGATACAATTAGAAATATGGTAAACTATGAGAAATCTTCGACAAATTTTTTTCTATAGTTGAAAGAAAATGTCTAATGTTCACGGAATTACGAAATAATTTTTCAAAATTACAATAGATCCCCAATTTGGAGAACGTTATTCAATTCTGGAGAAAAGTACTCCAAAAATCATCGTTCTAGATCTGGCAATGAGTAAAGTTCGCGTGAATCTATTAGGAAATATGGTGAAATACAAGAAATCTTCGAAAATTATTTTTCTTTAGTTAAAAGAAAATTTCGAATATCCGAAGAATTACAAAATTTGAATAGATCCCTAGTTTGGAGAACGTCATCCAATTCGCAAGAGAAATATTCTAGAAATTATCGTTCTAGCTCTGAGTAAAGTTCGCGCGAATCTATTAGGAAATATGGTGAAATACAAGAAATCTTCGAAAATTCTTTTTCTGTAGTTGGAAGAAAATTTTGAGTGCCCAGAGAATTACGAAATAATTTTTCAAAATTTGAATAGATTCTCCCTCCCTTCCCCTGATCATAAATATAGAACTATTCATAATCAATTCGGAATACGTAATAAACTAACGTAATTCGCGAATGGTTTCGTTTCTGAAATTGTAAGAATATAGAAAAATGTCGGTCGTAAACTGGACCAAAAAACGAATTAAGGATTTTTTATTTTCTGAGTTCTTAGAATTAAGTTCCCTGAGAGAGGAAACGAAGAGCCGCATATATTAATGCTCTTCCGCTCACTTACATATGTTCAATAAGACTGTGCTATTGTGAGCAGAATAATAATAGGAACGTTTATATAATATATTACCTTTAACAATTATATTATAATACATTTAATATGTTGACCAATTTTCCGTGATATTTCCGTCGTCAGAATAATCATCGCAAATCTTGCATCTAATAAGTAATAATCGTTCGAAATAATAATATGATTTGCTTAAAAAAAAATAATGAATAGAGAGAAAAAAAAATAGAAAAATTAGAAACTTTCAATTTAAGATATCGGTTTCTTCGAATGCAATTTTTATATTAAGCGCATATTTTACATAATTTTAGTTTACACAACTCTAAAGAACTATTAACAATGCACATTCGTTCGCGGATAAATACATTTATTCCAAATTCCGATATCGCAGAAGTAATTAGAATTAAAATAAATGCCTGGAAGATTCTTTTCAGGATTAATAAAAAGAATAAAAAAAATTATTCGTGTAACTCATATTGATTTTATGGTTTTTTAACGATTTATATTGAGAGTATAGTATGCAAAACCAGCATTTTTATAGTCTTCCTTAAATTGATATAAATACATGCGGTTTTCTACCCGCATCGTTTTATGGAAATCCGTGTTTCAACGTTAGACTTACATCACTTTCGATATAACCGGCTTACTATGTACCGGTCGGCACGAGATACATTAGTTGAAATAAGCAGTTTTGAGAGTATCGAAGCGCGGAGTACCTTGAGTTTGTGCTTAATAGCTTCCCTCTTACCAAGACTATTGCGTGTATTATATTCAAGATTTAACATACCGAAACAATCAACGTCAAATTAAACAAAGGTCTGATCATACAGTAGTAAGAGTCAACTTCTTAGGAATTGTAACTGCAAAATTGCTCAATTTCTCCAAATTTATGAAATTTACTTTAAATATGCGCCTCAATTTGAAACATATTTTTTGAACAAAAACGTTCATACATTTTTTGTCAGTCTCTTTTACAACATTATTCAATATTAATTAAAAATTATAAAATTTGTTAGATTTGAAATTCCTGTTAATAATGTTTTTTAATTTTATTTTTTCCGTAAAATAATTAAAATTCTGCTAATCCACACATTTTTAAATTAATGTTCAAATTTACGATTCGTTAAATAATAATACAGCAAACGTGTGCGTACAATCAAACGGAAATGTGATTAGAAATAGGGGAGCGTATAAAATGTACAAAGATATAAAGTTCGCGTCTTCCCTCAAGATATCGGAGAATTTCTTCAAGGCCGAATGTCAATGTCAGTATCGTCAGACACTTCGGTCGATTAATTATCTCGGTGAATTCGAATAGACTATCCGTGCGTGAAGGATTTTCTATCAATACAAGCGACAAGGTTAAGGCAATCGTTTTGTATCATGAACAATATAAGCAGAACCCACTACATATTTCTCATTTTTTTCTTTTCAATTTTTAAAAATATTCTATTTTAATCTTCATAAAGAGTATGTCGTAATATATATACATTTTTAATATAAATTACGATATAATATTTTCAGGTTCCAAAATAAAAATTACAAAAAATGCGCAAATGCAAAATTTATATTTTCTGTTTCGTGTAAATATTAATTCATATACATTATTAATATTTAATCCCGGATTAATATATTACTTTCACTTTTTTTGAAAATGTTTTTATGATTCCTCAATTGTAAATTTTTTAAATTATTTTCTTTGCTTCTTTTTTTTCTTTCTAAATACCGATTACTTGTTTCGCATTCGCACTATCGGTGCGCACATCTTTATCCTCAACGATTCGCACCGTTTCGCGTGCGAATTTCCGTGGGCCTCTTAGCAACAGGTCATGCACACATCTACCGTGGAAAAGCGGAGCCGCTGCATGCTATACAACTCGAGCGTCTTTCTCCTTGTCGCTCGATAATCAAGCATTACTTTCATCCGCGATCAAACAATTATTTCGCACAAAATCTTGTTAAACAGATTCTTTTTGGTTTTATATAAATGTGTAGAAAAATTGTACGCGGAGAGGCAATTTCAGAACAATTTTTATTCGTCCGCGTTGTCTATTAAAGTCCAAAATTTGATATAAAGAAAATTATTCTCGAAAATAAAATTTAAGTTAATGTCTATCGTTAATGATGACCTAAATTTCCTCTCTCACATATCGCCGCTAACTTAATATTATTTTTGTTTTTTGTTTTTACGAATCAATATTACTTAAACACAGAGTGTCTAACAAAATATCTCAAAGTCATACTTTAGACACGCGTGTTGCCCGAGTTAGTAATTTCAATAATCTGTATGATACACCTCCTTCTTGAACACTTTTTCTTTTCCATATATTTTCTTATATTTATATAATTAAATTTATATAACTCGTTTCTGAGAGAGGGACAAAATGGATAGAAGATATTTTCCATAGAACATAGTATGTATATAATTAGTAATTATCCAATTTTTCAAAGAAATGTCTTTTTCACGAATTCTTGACAAACGATTTTAAATATCTTTTATGGAACCTTACATAATATCTAAAAATAAATATAGCACATTTGCGCGCACACACATCGATAAGACACAATCGTCGAAGTAATGATAATTCACGACGTTGTATCTCACGTTGGCGTGTTAAAAGAAATTTCAGCACGATCGATTATTCGTTTACATCGTGTTAACGTGAGCTGCTGGTCCGTGTTGGAGCATATGTGCGTATTTTTGCACAAACTTGCACGCAACATCAACCATGGACCATTTTCTCGCGGTATCGGCAAAAACTAATGTCAGATTGTACCTTCTTCTGTAGACCTTATTAATATTTTAGAAAATACTTTCCCTTCTTCATAATTATACAAGATGATTTCTAATTACATATCTATACTTCAAAGGGCGAATCCGCAGCCCTCAAAAAAATTTTCTATGCATATAAATTGTTCTAGGTATTATTACCACTTTATGTCAGGTAGAAACAACGAATATACAATGATCAAAAAAAATATTAGAAAGTTGTTTTAGTGGTTTTTTGTTATTCATAGCCGAAGGAGAGATCATATATATGCTTGCGTTACGAATGACAAGTATTCTTCATGTATTTTCTTTAATTTGTACAAAAAATAAAATCTGAAACTTATGTTCGTAATATCTTTTTCTTCGATTGATTTTTATTTTTTATATCTTTTTCTTCAATTTTAAGGGTTTATCTTTTAAAGTATTATTATATAATTAAAAATCACTTTCTGTATAATTTAATCATCCCACATTTATTATATATATAATTGTCTTGAATTTTTTATTTGTGGAATGGATTCTCTTGGTTGACGATACCTAGCTCGATACCGGCAAAGAGTCGTTTCTGTGTGCACGTTCACCGAACAACCGCAACCGGTATTATTGCCGCGCGGAAGCCTATATCGCATGCGATCTTCGTTACATCGGTGAACTCGCCGGAGATCGGCATCGTAGAACGTTCGAGGAATAAAATGCAAACACGTCGCAATCTGCATACGTACATACGAGTTACGCGAATTTTTATTTAAAAAAAGCTAATGTGAAATTCTCTCCGGAATATGCGAATAAATTCCACGTGACTTTAATATAATTTTATTCCAAAAGAGAATTTTATATAGAATTAAACGTGTCAAATATTAACTAAAATATTTTCTCTTTTTCTGATATATATATATTTGGATAAAATATTTTTTAAATAGAACTTTTATTTATATTATTTACGATTTCTTCGATTCCTCGCAATAATTATTTCTATGTTTAAGTTATATTCTCTCTCTTCATTTTTTTTGTATCACTCAATATATTCTTACAGATGGAAATAATATCACAATATATATCCAGCAATAAGCCAAGTAATACGATTTGTTATTCTATTATCGCGCTACAGAGATATTACAAAGAGGATTAACGAACGACCTTTCGTAAATTATCCTTGTTTTGACTCGATCAATGACATATAAATATTTATACATTAAAAGATTACTTTTCATCAGTTTCAAAACTGTTCGCGAACGAATCATCGACGACTGTTTCTCTCTAATATATCGAAATTTCAGTTAAATTTTGTACTTTTGGCAATTATATTTAAAGATATTTCACCAGTTCATGAATACAATTTGGGGTAAGAATTATATTTTTTACACACACAAAAGTTTTTTTAAATATACACATTAAACAACAATATTTATTTAATTAATTAAGACATTTAATTTTATTAAATTTAATTTTGTTAAAGTAAAAAAAAATTTGGATATAAAAAATTGCATACTTTTCAGAAAAATTTTTATACTATTTTCAGCTAATTTTATTTTATGTAATAATGGTTTTATTTAAATCAATGTTCTTTCAAAATACTATTTCCACTGAAGAAGTCACACGTATATAACTTTCACAGATAATTTTATTGCATAAGCCATGTTTCTTGATTTTCTTTCTTGTATTTCCATATCAAGTACACGTTTAAGAGGCAGGGAAATTAAATCGATAACTGTAATCGCAATGATAATGTCTGCGAGTGAAACAGCTATCTCAAGCACTGGCGCAGCTGTATTTGCATAAACGGTTGGAAATCGTGTCGAAAAATCTCGCGTTAGAAATTGAGTTTATCCAGTCGTCGCGAAATATTGATCAAAAGTACCGGGAACTTTTCGGGAACTTGCGTCGACAAACGGTCCGATTATTACAAAATGCTTACGCGAATTCGATGAGGTAATAGGTACAGTCAACAGATCATATACCGGAGACTTTGTAACGACTGAACCGTACGTGAAGTTGTTAATTAGATCGGTAAAGCGACGTCACTGCCAGGAGTCGAGTCATTTTTCGAGTTAAAAATAGTTGTAAGATCTCGCACATGTGGGAATCCATTCGTGAATAAAATTACAAAAACATTATATATGTGCTAGAATATTAATCAATATTAATTTATGGGTTTATTTTTAATTCAAAGCACCTTGTAATTTTCCATAATTAAAATCAGGAATAATCTACAAAATTATATATTTTTTAATTTATAATAATATTAAAATATTTATATCATGTAATATCTAGCATTTTTATTACATTTGATATTATTAATATATGCGGTATAATTATATTATAAAAAATATATATATTTTATAATTAAAGTTTTTCATTAAATGTTTAAATTAAAAATTTTTTTCAGCTTTAATAATCTTAGAGAAGCAACTCTTCGACGTAATTCTTTAAATGTTCGAGCATTTCGTAAATTTTTTATCTAATTCGGGCACGATATCAGGAGCGTTTAAAGTCTCAATTTAAAAAAAATACATGTTATAATTTCGCGAAAATCATTCATATGTTATATAATCATGAAAAAAATTATATATTATTGATATCGAAAATTTTGTTCTTGCATCATTCGAATCAATATCAATACGCGGTTCGATCAATATAACAAATTAACGACGGCCGTTCATTGATCTCGCAAACAACTTTGCTGTCTTATCACAGAACGTGTGTGCCTTTTTCTCGAGTATACCGGACATCAGTAAAATATTCTCAAAAGGTGCGATGACAAATATTATATCTATATAGTTGCAACAACGATGACAGATAAGCTTGAGAAATCGAAGGTCGATCTAATCAGACTTATCAGAGACAGATACGCTTTACTTACATGTATTTATATAGCTATACGTGATGTTCGATTTCACGGTTCGGATAAGAGAGGCTCGTGATAGAATCGGGAATCGCTTGGACAGAGGTCAGAATTTTTATTCGCGTGTTTGAAATCCGGCAGCGAGCAAGTGTCATTTTGACGGGAACGGAATCGTCAGACGGATCGTCCTTGACATTTTGTGCGTCGTGAGACTGCGTGATAATGAAATTAAGCCGTTCTCGAGCGAACTCTAAAGTGCCACTCGAATGAAGAATAGAGAGAATTCGTCACGAATTATTTATAATTTTATTATTTGCGTGCATCGGCTGCTTCATTCGTGTCACTGAACCTGACCTGATCTGATACCCGTGATTCTAAAACTGTAACAAGTTGCGCATTTATGTGTGCGTTAAGTGTGTGTATTACTGTATCTGATTTTTCCTAGATTACTTTCAATTTTTCCTCATTCTTCACAATGTTTCGTCATGTTGCATCCGCTATATCGTAATAGAGTGATAGTACAGCTGTTTAATGTAAATCTATCCCGCACGATCGCGCTTTCACATTTTCACCAATTTCTGTTGTCAAGCACATTCTAATCACAATGATAAGCGCGTTCGTTAAATACGGAACGATAACGGGCTGCCTCTTTTTATGGCGCGATGTAGAACTTATAAAGAAAAATAATAATAATAATAAAGTGCTACGGGCAAGTTTGTGATAAAGCGAAACCTTTCTTTTTGAAAGCAGAGATTTATTTTAAGAGCTGAAAGTGCTGCTCTTGTGGTCGAAGGAGACATAAGGATTGTGTGTGTGTGTGTGTGTGTATGTGTGTGAAAGAGAAATAAAGAGAAAGATTAAGAGAGAGGATTGAAAATAAAATTAAATCCAGATACAAACGATATACGAAACGATATAGCAAGATCATAACTTTCTCCGAACGGATGTTCTTACGAAACTTTATACCGGTCTGTATATACATATTTGTCGACTCGACTTCGATGAAAAGTACTTTAATAAGCAATTCCGTAACGGAGAGTATACGGATAATATCTCCTTGTGCTAGAGAATTAAGAATCGATAAGTATATCGCGATAATTCTCGAACGAGAACGTATAAATATGGCTCGTATAATTGTTCCTGGCAACACGTGATTGACAAACTGCTCAATTAAGTGATAATGTTAGATAAAAATAAAAAAATTGGAGTATATACGGATACATTTAATGGAAAATCGGTGATATCCATAAAATAAGGAAAAATACGAGTCTTACTCATATCATTCCGTGAACTGCATCGATTAATCGTTGATTAGAATTCTCGTTAAATTGAAGTCTACGACACTTCAATGACGTGTCAATGCTATGTAATTACATATGACGCGACGAAGCACGTAATGTGACTTACAATTAGCACATGGTGCAAGACTTAATATAGATATATATCTTTCTCAGATAAATATATTAAAGTTGTTCGAGTAGTTTCAGGATTACTTAAAATCAGAACCGAAGATAATTATAATAATTGCATCAATTATTTTGTTAATGCATATTATATCTCTCTATAAGGCAAATATCGAATCAAGCTTCAACGAGCCATATTTTCATTGCATTTTTTTCATATATGTAATTTAAGAAAATAAATAAATATTAAGAAAAATAAATATTAAGCAATTTTAAAAGAAGGGTCGGTCCTATCGACGCAAAAGCCTTTTATAAGAGTAGCCTTTCAAACGTATGTTTAGTCATCGTCACATTATGTATCTGCGGGTCCAGATTACACGACTTTCACTCCGAAATGTCAACGGCTGTTTCACTTTTCAGTTCCCCACCGCGCACGCATATCGATCAATTCGCTTACGCACAACAAAGGGACGATTGTTGCAAAGCGATTTACGATTTCTCTCTGTATCTGTTTCAGATAATAGACGCGATGGCGGCGTGTGTATTATATATCGATGCGATTGGAGCTTGCAAACTAAAAAGTGAAGGACTGGGACCTTCCAACTGGGAATAGAGAGATTCACGGATTTACAATTTATATTCCATGCTAAAAAAATAATACGAAGGAAGTAATTAAATAATATTTGCTCCAACAAAGTAAGAATTATACCATAACATTTATATAGCACGATAAAATATGAATTATATTTATATTTTTAGCTTACAGTGTTATCTGAAAATAGTCAAAAATTTCTTTGCAATATAAAAGCTTGTCTTGCAGACTTATTTCATTTTTTTTCTTATTAGCAATTCATGAAAAAAATGACAATTGGAGAAAATGTTTTATTACATGTTGAAAAGGATCTCTTGGCGCGGACATTTTCTTTGGTTATCTAGCTGTATGAGTTTTATTCTACATCATAAAGCTAGGTTACCGGAGTTAAGCTCCTCGCCATATCAACTCCAGCAATCTTCCCCTTATGCATTTCTACGCTTCAGCGAAAATAAAGCACCGAGACGCCGAAACTATTACACCTGAGGTGTCCTGGACATTATTGCAGCATCGACTTATCGAGTAACAAAGGCAGTGCCAGAAAAAAAGAACTCAAGTTTAGGATTATCTTACAGATATCAATGGCTGAACTTCTTGACATCTCTCTCTAGAATGACTCAATGTATGCGATGTATTATGACACATGCATATAATGATTTACATATTTTATTCATATTTTACTAGACGTACGATAGTGATTTGAATGTCAATCATAGTTATCGATGTGTCACGCTGATTCTAATTTTGTCTCTGATTTTATCGAATAAAAATAGCAAAAGATCCCGCAAGATCCTCTCCTACGGTACTTATTGTGTCGAATAATTTTCAGCTGTTGGGTCCTCACAATGGGCCGAGTGTTCAGTATGAAGAGCCGTGCAAACACAGATCCACACACATATAAAGAAGTATATATAAGCGACGTGTTCGCCGATTCTGCAACCGCAACATGTATGAAACAGGCAAATGCGAGATTGTAAGTTGTGGCTGTGTGTACATGGCTCTCTCTCTCTCTCTCTCTCTCTGTATTCCCCTCGTGCGTGAAACTACGAGTTGGGCATTTGTAATTGTCGTTAGTGTCGATGACTCGTGACCGGCCTGTCGAGAGGAGAGGACTTTTCAAAGTCGCGCATTATTATCGTACGGTTTTTCTCTCGCATTTTTATTTCGCACCTACATCACGGCTGAAAAATAATAATGTGTCCGCTACTTCGATAATCATACACTTTGGAGAAAGTTACGTCGTTATATCGCACCGGAACCATCAGCGTAAATGCGGGACGCGTCCCAATTCGACGAAGCTTGCACAATGAACGGCCGGCTATTCTTTTTTTTTCTTTATTTTTACTCCGCAGATTTAATTAATTTCTTGAAAATGCTATGTAAGAGCTCGAGTTTTATTTTTAAAATAAATTTCGTTAATTTATAAAAATGACATTTACATCATTTTTAATATAATTCTTATTGTTGCAGATATTATACACGTGCGATCATCTCTACGGGCAGATTATTTCTCATGACGAGCCTATTGATAATATAATTTATTCTGACCCCGCCTTTCGGCAGAAGCGCAAAAATTTGTGCAGATCGTGAGTTCGAAGCGTTAACGTATCGAAGGCACGCCTCGCGAGAACGAAACGAGTTGTTTCATTAAACACACGCTGTGCCTATGAAACGTTACATTTTAAGTGTGTGCCGACACGGTGCGTGACGACGATGGTTCCCACAATAAAGAAGCCGGGATATGTTTACCAATTATACATATGTATATGCGACCACAGGAACGAACACGTCCGGCGTGATATTGCAGGAAAAATTCTTGGCTTTGTTTAAATTGCATGTATAGAAGTTAGAACAATGCCAAATTTCATTATCTATATGAAGTTTACAATCAGCAGAATAGAACAAGGCAATCACATTTATTCATTTTGTTGATTTCTTGTAAAATTTCCGCTTGCGAGCTTTCTTGTAAATTCCAAACAATTTTGAACATTAAATGATGAATTCACATTTAAATATAAATTTCTTTCTTAATTCACGTAAATTTAAACACCAAATTTAAAATGAGGCAAAATGACGTTCTTTTTCCACGATAGTAACAATATTAATCGTAGCTTGATTGCATTCAAGCGGTGCAAGTATTTTAAGATCAATTCTATGAATAGTAGAAGAGTCCTTCCTTTTATTAATTATTCATAAATTTATTATGTATATATATATATATATATATATATATGTATAGCGTAAACTTTTTATCATTTTATTGTACTATATTCTTGAAATTATAAGATTAGGAATACCACGGAAATATCAAATTATTTCACCACTTAATGATCAATGTAGTTTGTATATAATAATGTAAAAAAATGATTAAAATTACCTGAGTCGTAATTGTCATTTGCACTTCATATCACTCACTCTTTTTTTCTTCATTATCCACGAAGCTGATAAGAGATTGATTTATCCGCGACAGGAAGCAAATTTAGCGTTTTCGGTCCGTGTTGTTCTGGATCAGATCACTATAAATAAAAAAAAACATCATTAAAGGATTGCATCACCACAGATCAAATCATTGCATAATTTCTAAATACATGAGATGTGTTTATTTAAATATACCCGGTTTTCAATAAATTGCAAAAATATTTGTTCGCAGATCGCATTACTCGGAATTGCAAGATAAAAAAACGGAACAAAGTTTTAAATAGATTCTGGAACATTCTGAAATTGTATATATATATATATATATATATATATGTATATATAAAAGGAGCATTCCTATCTTGCTTAATCTCACGCTACGGAATTTGTGCTAGCGGAATCTCAAGGTAAATTTACATCGAATCGAGCACAAAGTATAGTCAATAGCTGTAAAGGTAAGAAAGGTCTTCTTTTAAATGCGCAATTCACTTGCATTGTAAATTCTTTGTCTATTTGCAAGATTGTAAGATATATTTAATAAGTTATTTATTATAATGTGTCATTATAATTGGGCGTGAATATGATAATCTTGTGAGCCATTTTACATTGCAGAACAGAATGTTGCGATTGTACAAACGAGAAAATCAAAAGTTGAGAATGTAAAGACTTATGAAGAGGATGATCTGAATAAGGGAAAAAAAGGAACAGACTACTAAAAAGAAATACATAGAAAATGAAGAGCTCGATAAAGCCAATCGGAACCAAGATCCTGATGACATTAGAATCCCAGCAAACACAAAGTAACAATTATATAACATCAATGTTATAATTTCCCACTCAATAATATAACTGCAATATAACATGGCTTGTACGTAAGAGTTATATTATTGTGTAAGAAATTATAACATTGATGTTATGTAATTGTTACTTTGTGTTTGCTGGATGAATATGATAAATGTTATAAGTCGTTGATTAATGATTAGAATAAATTTAGCTGTACAAGAATTCTCTACGAAAGATTAATTGGAATTCACAATTCTTTCCCACTTGACGTATTGGATAACAAGAAAACGAATGTCAAATTGTACGTTAGACGTGTATTTATTATGGACAATTGCAAAAAAATTAATACCAGAGTACTTGAACTTTAATAAGGCGAAGACTTGTGCGCGACAATATTCTCTTAAAATGTTGTAATATAACAAAATTTTGAAGATCATTTGTAAGAATCTCATAAAGAAATGCTTGAAACTCTATGATAAATTTATGAGAGAACATTTATAGGATCTATGACCAATTTAGTAATAATAATATTATTAAATCAGCGTGATACAGGATAAAATAAAATATATATTTACTAAAAATATATTTACTTTGATGAGAATAAGGAGCATAGTTTATTCATCAAATATGTAAAGTGATTAAAACTGATGCTATTGACGAATGCATAATGCAACAAATAAAGCAATTTGATGAAAAGCAGTTGTCCATTATACCATTCATAATGAAAAAGCACTTCAAAATCGAATAATTAAGAATTTAAGCTTTGAAAAGCAATAATAAATAAATATGTCCATGATCTTGTGATCTTTTTTATTATTCAAAATTATGCTTCTCTCTAATTTTATCTTGAAGAAATTCAAGCTATATACTATTTGCATCTATAGAATAATAATATTTGAGATTTGATAAAACCAGCCTCTTGTCAGAGAAACAAGATATGATATACATATATAACATATGTCAATAAATGTCTGTGAGGAAATGTAAATAGTATATAAATGATAAAAAGATGGAAGACATTAATAATACACAAATTTATCACATATAATACTTTTTCATTATCCTGCAAATATCCTTTCTGACAATTATATCATCTTATGATTATTATATTATTGTCATTGAACAAAATAATATCAAACTTAGTATTTTGATTACTATTATTGAATTTAGAGTCGAGTATCATACTAAATGTGCGTATGTTAAATTATTAAAAATTTTGCATTAATTTTACAGACTAAAATTAAAGTACACATAGTTAACGATAATTATTTTCATAATCCAAATGTTAAGTACAGATACATTAATTTAATATTAGCCTTTTCTTTTTTTAAATCCGTATCTTATTCCATAACTCAAAAGTATATATGTGAGACATATATATTAATTGATTTAATATCCATTGTATTATATACAATTATATATTTAATGTAGAAATTAATCAATGTTACATATGTATGCATAGAATATAAGATTAACGCAAGCAAAAAACTAATTAGCTTTTTTTTTTCTAAATTTAATTATATACAATTATATGTATGTTTAATATAAATTAATCAATGCTACTATATGCATATATATATATTCAATATCTAATAGATTAAATAATCATCAAAATATAATGAGAATTTTCTGTCATATAATCGTTATAAAACATCAAACATACAAGATTCTATTAAATATAGATTGAGAGGATTTCTTTTACCTTAACATTTTTACTTCAATTGTGTTCGCAAGATATTTTTTAACTCATTCTTTCCTATTGCACTATCGACTAACGTAAAGAACGCGCGCGAACTTAGTCAAAGAAGCCTGCCAAAACGCCATCTATAATCTGTGTACGCTGCTGCACGATTAGAGGAGCACTTCACCTCTGTTGCAGACGAAATAAGTCGTATGGGATCGCAGCCTTCCTCCTTAGACAAAAAAATTATGATGGCAAGCAAAACTTGGAAGGTCAGTACTGTCACCGACTGTCAACCGGATCAGCTGATCGCGAAGCGTCTTGCGGTCATTTCGCGTAAAGGATGATCGATCGTATATTTTCATGCGGTATGTGACTCCTAAAGTCGCCTGAGATTACTGACGCGATTTTTCCGCAGGTGATCCAGCCGCACGTGCCGATGATCAAGTTTCGCAAGGGTGGCGTTAATCGTGCAGGTAACTTACAAGCGAAACCGGCACGCAATCGATGCCGCACCATATCATGCGCGATATCGTTGAAAAAAAATATGAAAAAAAAACAAATACCAGCTGACACCGAGATCTGTTGCAGCAGTTGCAGGCACGACCACAGCTCCATCTAGATCAGGACCGTCCCAAAGCGCGGGAGGTTCAACGGGCCCCCGAGTAATAGTCCTGCCAACGATTGAAGACATTCACCTGCCTCTGCGATATCAGAGACGACCGATAGATCAGAAGGAAATCGAATATATTAATGTAAGTTGCGAGATGAATCTTGTTTTTGATGGGGATCTTTGAGATGTCATGAATTCTGCGCACTTGAAAATTATTTTTCACTCATTTGCTTAATTTAATATAATGTAGATATAATTAACGTATTATTATATATACAATGTATTCTAAAAAAAGATTTAATTCTATAATTAATAACACTTGTGCGTTATCTTACAGCGTGGTGGACCAGAATAAGCTTGCAGTACAAGTATTTAGGATTTTGTAAATTAATGCGATGTCATAACTTATATAATAATTAAATTAACTTTATTATTGATTGATCTAATGTGTTATATTCAAATAAATAAATATGAGAAAAGATATTTTACATTTATATGCATATCAACCATACATATATCAGGCAAGGTCTTTTGTGACACTGCCAGGGCCTGCTATTTTTAGCACAACTCTTAGCTCATTCCTGTAACAGCCAATATGAGTTAATCCCAGACGTAATGAGATTTTTCTAAAATATTTTATTCAAATATTAAATTTCTATTCATGCTTCTTTCATATATAATTGAATCAAGAAGAGAGATTATTTTGATACTTATTCTGTAATTTAAAAATTCATCTTAAACATGTGTCTGGAGTTTAAAAAAATATAAATAAATAAAATCTAATTTCCATTGATAATATAATTATTTTATGAATATGATATAATTATTTTATGAATGCACATAATTTAAAATAAAAAGTGCCCGAAACATTTTCAAGCATTTTTCAGTATAATTTAATTTTCATAATTATGTGCTCTGACTTTTTCATTGTAATCATTTAACGATAGTTTTTTTTAATTCTTAGCAATAATTCTCTCTCCGATGACAACGTCTTGATACGGTCCTGCTGCGGTATGACAAAAATAGCAGACGACAGTGCGCTGCGGCGGCTTTCATCTCGCCTCGACGTGTGCCTGGACGTGAGAAGAATTTCGCGATCCGTTTATAGTTTTATCGAAGTTTTCTCGAAGCACGAAACGCATTTACGAACGACGAACCTACGAAAATGGCCGAGATAACGGATTTCGGACCGAGAAAGACGATTTTTATACTCGCGATCGTGGCCAGCTGCTTTGCAGTGCTATGGCCGAAAATTTTCTACCCTATGCTCACAGCATCTGTCACTACGCATCACCCTACGACGGACAGTTCTGGTAAGATTCCAATGTTCACGTACGTAAGATTGTTAATGACAATAAGAATATTGCAAAATTCTCGCTAAAAATATTTTGTTATTTCTGGTGGACATACTTTTTTTTACCTTTTTTGTCTATAAATAACTTAAATTTTGATGTTTAACATGTCTGCAGAGAGTCAAACAGACAAGAATTATATCTAAATATAAAATACCTTGCAACATATGTTCTTTTTATACTGCATACAGTTATTATGTGTAGCGTGCTGCGAAGTAATATTTGAAAGCGATGTCACTGCGGTGGATATAATGCAAGAAATGTGTCAAAATATATTGAGGCATCATCCAGTTGATCCACGTGTCAGAGATGCGTTAAAGCTTAGCAAGCTGAGTCCACAAACCGCGAGTTTGTGTAGAGAGGAGGTTCTAGCCAGATGTGGCATAGATTTATCATCTTTTCTCGCTGAAAGAGAACGATTGGGAAAAACTTACAAACAAGTGTTGGAGGAAATTAGATCGTTCAATAGTTCCCTTTGCCTTAAAATGAACTTTGGTGTACCATTGTCTCAATTAGGAACACCTCATCTTATCAGATATCATATCTTGATGCCACACAGTAAGAATTGCAAAGAT
The DNA here is from genome assembly GCF_048542155.1 of Nylanderia fulva. Classification (NCBI taxonomy): domain Eukaryota; kingdom Metazoa; phylum Arthropoda; class Insecta; order Hymenoptera; family Formicidae; genus Nylanderia; species Nylanderia fulva. Next base: position 1,380,237 of record NW_028189622.1, read on the forward strand.
ATGCAAAGTAGAATTAATATTGTCATTTAATACTAATAAATCTTTGTGCCATTCTACTTTAATATATAAATAATTTTAACTAACTACAATTGTTTTCATAATGATTTCTTTAAATATATATAAGTTTGTAAATCTTATACTAATTATAATAATATTTGTATTAATTGAATTTTTAAATTAATATGCTTTTTAATCAAATACGATGACTAAATTGTTTATGTGTAAATCACTTATATAATAAGATAAACTTTTAGCTATATGTCTGTAATCACATCATCATATATATATATGGAAAATGGCTTTGAGTTATCTATTTTGCTTTGGCTGATTGCCAAAAAAATAAGCTTGTTGGCAGACAATGTTTGGCAGACAAGACATGGCCCAAAGCATTTCAAATACATCCATACCCATGACTTATTTATTCCTCTCATTAAGATTTTTTTACAAAAATTTAAAATTTTATTTCATTAAGTTAATTGAAGTATATTTATAACAATTTTACAAAAAATTAATAAAAGACTAATTATATTATATTGCATTAATTGACACAAGTTTGTACTAATTTGTGGGTGGACGTTTTAACACAAAATTAATTGATTTTTATATACAATAAAAAAATATTATTTACAGATAAAAATTCATAGATTTTTTTTATGTCTACAGATACTATACGACAGGAGCGTCGTACTCCTCCTCATGCAGGTGGAATGCATCCTGCGATGAGAGAGCGAGGGAGGGCCATACCATCCTCTCACATTGTACCGAAGATAGTGGACAGAACTGATCACGCTATGCCAAAAATGAGGCCGCCTCTTGGTGGCGCTGGTCATGTTGTTCCAGCTCCTAAAGGAAATGGTACAATGGGAATTGTTATGCCGCTATACACAATAGGGATAGTTTTGTTTTTCCTGTACACCATTGTCAAGGTAACATATAAATCTCCAAAATTATTGTGACAAAAACTTAAAATGTATATTAAACTTATTGTTTTAACAGGTCTTGAAGAAGAATTCCGACAGCGAAATTATTTCGGAATATCCGGGGGCAGCTGCTGAAAAGGAATTTCGAAAAATGGTGTTCAGTCCAGAAGCTCTTACTACTGCAATGACTGGAGGTACGCTACATTATCCAAGGGAAAAGTCGCCATTTAGGACTGCGCCAACTATAGAAGAATTGAAGGATCGTAAGTGCTTATGTGCAAATGTTTCTATTATTACAAGCCATGTTTCATTTACATTATCATCAATGCAATGTTTTTCTGAGAAGCTATTTCTTTTGGAGAAATATATTTTAGAGAATTAAGATATATATATATATATACCTTCTTGAGTATCTAAACAGATTTTTCAATGGTATTGCATGATGCAAGGTTTGCACAATTAGAACACACACGTATCTATACGCGCGGATATACATTGCAAGATTCTGAATATAAAAATGAGCATATATTGTAAGTATTTATACTTATACTCTGTACTACGTTTGATAATGTTGTACATGCTGGAACACTAGAAGCGGCAGGAGACATAGAGATAGATCAACTGAGACAACGATTGGTCGAGACGGAAGCAGCCATGGAAAGAATCGTTGTCCAGATGAGCAACATATCACGTTCAGTAATGCATAACTCGGGCTCACAGCCAGAAAACAAGGTTTATCAGATTAGTTTTGACGCAATTCAGTTTCAGTTTATTAGTCGTTAGTAAATATGCACGTCGCTGTGTTCTGATTGCGTTACAAGCTTTACCTACCCAATGTACATTAAACATACTGTACATTTAATATTAAGATTTTATCTTCAATATTTGGCTTCTTCAAATATCAAAGCTAAGTGTTGCAAAAAATTACAAATTGTTGGTTTAAACTGTTTATACTGTACATAAGATCCATATTGATGTATATGCATATATTAATGCACATGTGCATATTATATGCATATATTAATCAAGTGCGATATTCAGTATACGAATATATCAAATTGGAATATATGTATTCAGTAATAGAATTTACGTTGTATATTTTTATATTTTGAGTAGTAGATGAGGCTCCAAAGTCCAATGGTCTGGCAGGGGTCGATCGCGGTTCTAAGGTACATCTCTTGCCTCCGAAAATATCTCTAACAAGAGTAACCAAGAGTTTGTGGGACACTTTTCATTTATAGTGCACTAGTTTTACGAATAATGAGTTTATCATGTATAAATGTCTTCGTTTTTTACATATGATATTCTCATTCTGAGTATGATTCTGCGATAACAACATTTAAGTATTTTAAAATGCAGAATTATCTTTTTTATAAGCAAGGATATTTTTCTCAATGCTAAATATTGTTGAGAAACATAAGTTAATAAGTTAATGAAATAGTAGTTGTTCTTGAGTTTCTTAAAGTGCTAATTGTGTGCCTTGCATGTGTATGATACTCGCTTATATTTTATATCTTATTCATAAGGCATATTATAAAATTAATAGACCATAATGTATGGATGATTGTACATTTGCATTACATATAATATTATTGTATAATTATACTGTTTTTTATTTTTATAGAATCTCTAACGTAGTTCACTTTTTGAATATGGTTTTTATATTAAAAAGCATTGCTTATATATAAATAGCTTTTATTAAATTAATGAGAGAAATGGCTTTGAAGTTTTTATTACTTATGTTATTACTATGTATATTTTTTATTTCAAAAATATGTACAAGTAGTGAATAATGGAAGAGCATCATAATAAAAGTTTAATTTACAGGAAGACACTACAACTCCGGAATCACATAGTAGAGAAGGCGAAGAGTTAGATGCAGTGGAACAATCACCAACAGTTAAAGTTATGGGTATGGAAATGACAGCTAGTTGTGAAAGTGGACAGAAATGTAGCAGACCTACCACCCCCATTATTCTTACACCAAGGTATTATGCTTATCATTTTTTTCTTTCAAAATGTTTCTATTTTACTCATTATTTTCTAAATGATTTTTCGACAGAATATATATTGTCATTATATGTTTTATTTTAGTAATGTTGAAAGAGAAAAAACACCACCAAAACCTATATATTTAGAGGGTGCATTACCACCACAGTGTGAATTACTTGTAACCGATTCAGAAACACAAGCAGAAAAGTCAGAGGACGACGACGACGCTCCTGTTGTTCTCTCAGGCAAAATGACCCTCTCCCTCATCAGTCTCGACCAGATTCCAGCTGTAAGGAAATATTAGAATTACCAACAGAATCAAATGAATCTGCGGAGCCTTGTTTTATTTGGTGATTCTTTCATTTATTTAATTGTTTGCCTAACTTCTGTATAGGTTACTTAATATAGAGATCACAAATCACAGGAACTAAATGCAGTGCAAAGAATGGTTTCTTGGCAATTATAAATATGGGTATGAGTAATGTGCTGATTTCATTATTCATTATTTTTATTCCTATTATTCTCTGTGATTTGTTCTAGATATTAATGACATTAGTGCCTTCTGCCTTTTATTTATGTTATTTATGTTTTACTAATATTTTCTTTTTATTATGATATACACTGGCTTGTTAATAAAAATTTAAGTTTTATCAAAAATAAAAAATTTCTGAACTAAATCGCCAAACTTTTGGAGCTAATTTTATAATTTGGCAATTTATTCCAGAAACAATATATTATTTTTTGGAAAAGTGTGTTTTGTTTATGAGAATATGCAATTTAATTTTATTCAATATGTTTTGTTACGTCCATGTCAGCAAATTATATATTATCTGACTAAATGGAATGAATTTGTTTTTAATTTTATTTTTATTTTAAAAAATGCAATTCTTTTTATACATGATGCTAGTAAAATTATGTTATGCAAATTGCCTTTTGCAAGAAACAACACTGCAGCATTAATTAAAACTACACTTATATTAACATATTAACTATTACACACATATCAATATTAGTGTCATATATTATATTTAAGATATAAAATATTATGATATTTTTAATGTTTATTTAAAACGGTTATTACACAAAAATAAAGTACATAATTTGAGTCATGTCTTTTTTACAATGAATGATTAAACGATAAAAGATTAATGAAAATACGATTAAACAAAAAATTGACTAGTTTAATAATCTTTAATAGTCTAACTTTCTATGATATTTTTGCACTTAATAATTCATGTTCGAAACATTCTAAATTTTCCAAAGCAGTTTGTATATTTATTAATAAGAAAGGTGTTCTATTTTGTTGTTATACGTAATAAAACTATTGTCTTTAAACACATTTGAGAATCTATGAATACTTTATACCTTATAAAATCAATTTATAATATTAATTTATCAGTTAATTTAATGTTAAAATTTTATGATAACTAACAACAGTTAAATGTTATAGTTACAAATTTGATATAAATTTGTTAGAAAGAATAGAAAAGTATTATAATATTGTATTTTATAAGCAATAAGAAAATAATCTGTTTAAGGTTTTGTTATTTTAATGATTAAAAATAAAAATTTTTTCTTTGCAGTTAATTGCAAGTAAAATTGTTATTTAATATTGATTAATATAAAAAATAATTTATACATTTTGTACATTCTGTATTGTTTATTGGAAATTTTAAAAAATACTTTTGCATGTTGCAGTTAAAGAATAAAATCAATTTTTTGTTTTTTAATTGTAAAAAAGATTTGACTCCATTAAAAATATTGCATGAGACTCGTCTTATATTGTACAAATAATCTTATATTTATTTCATAATCTATTATTTGCTTTTATTTGTTTTATAATTTAAGATTCAATTGCATAAAAAAACGATTATATTTAATATGTAGGATTCGGAGAATGAAGCTCGAAGTGAAAAGGAAAAAGAAACTTTGAAAACAAATGCAGATGTTGAAGATGTACTAAATGAAAAACCAAAGTTATGGCAAAGAAAAGAAAAAGAGGAAGAAAAGGAAGCAGAAGAAGAAAGCGAAGAAGAAGAAGAAGAGGAGGAGGAGGAGGAGGAGGAGGAGGAGGAGGAGGAGGAGGAGGAGGAGGAGGAAGAGGAAGAAAAAAAAGAGGAAAAAGAAGAAGAGGAAGACGAAGAAGTAGAAGTTGAAATAGAAGAAGAGGAGGAGGAGGAGGAAGAAGAAGAAGAAGAAGAGGAAGAGGAAGAGGAGGAAGAAGAAGAGGAGGAGGAGGAGGAGGAAGAAGAAGAAGAAGAAGAAGAAGAAGAAGAAGAAGAAAAGGAAAAAGAGAAAGAGATATGGAAGTGAGACATGGAAAAGGAAGAGGAGAATAAAAATAAGGAAAAAGTTAAAGAGAAGAAGGCAAGAAAAGAATATACATACTGGAAACATAAAATGAAAAATTTAAAGAAAAATGCAGAAACTAATCAAGATTAAAAAGGTTAAACAATTTTGTTTCCTTAAGCGGATCAGTGTTTATCAATCTTTAAAGATTGATCTCTTTATTATAATGAAAAAAAACTTATATAATTACTGCAATAATTATAAGAAAAAGCTAATATGTATAAATATACTCCAATATAAAAATACATAAACTTATTGATTAAGCACTGCCAGAAACTTAAAATGTAAATCTTATATGTATCGCATTTTTGTTTTTTAATTGTTATATTCAACGTTTTATAGAATCATAAAATTGACCACAGGGGCCAAAAGAAAGAGGCAGTGCTATCATCTATGCCATGTTACAATAGCATAGATACTTCGATCTGATAACATATGTTATATGCCATGTTATTACTCTATGTACTTAAAAAGTCATTTATAAAATCTTTTAGGTCTTGCAAATGCCAAGAAAATAAAAAAATAACAGGAAAAGTTATGAATCTTTCCAGATGTATCATACGGGGTAAATATCAAACTTGGTGATTGGCAAGCACTGATACAACTTGTAAAAGCCAAAAATCTAATCTTCCTTTTTTCATAAGTAGAAGGTTCTCGTTCGTAAATCTTTTGCTTCATTTACTAATCGTTCTTTAAATATTTATATTAAATTGTAGCATTTTGTGTTTTTATATTTTTAGTGTTCTTTTAGTAGGTATAACATTTTATAATGCTTTTCAATTTCTATTTATTTATCGTATATTTTATTGTATTATTGTTAGAATATTTTATCATTTCAATATTTCTGACTTTGATTTGTAACTGTAGATTAAAAATATATTTGTTTAAAAATACATTCAAAGTTTTTATAAATCTATAATAATGTTTAATAAATGATAATATTTTATCATATATAAAACTTAACAAATCCAATATTTTTTAATCCAGTAAAATATAAAGCAGATATTTCTGTTCTCTATTCATTTTATAATTTATAGAATCAAATAAATTTGATTTTATTAATGTTATTTACTTTTACACAAAAGTCAATAATAATAGCAAATAATTCAAAAAACGAGGTATAAAAAGAGAGAGATATGATATTGAAGAAAATGCAAATGTTAATTTATAAATCGTGTAAAAGTATAGTTGATATAGATTAAAATATTATTCATCAAGTATATGTTATCAACAACATTCTTTATATATATAATTATATTTTATATTATGTAAAAATGTTACTGTTTTCATGATATATTTAAAGCATATGAACAATGTTAAAAAAGTGATTTCATTAAATAAAGCAGCACATCTTTTATAATAATCTTCAATCTTAGATTGTATTTTTGTGAAATTTTAAATTATTTTCTAAAAATACTTATTCATATACTTGTTTAGATTCCTTCGACTCTTATAGCCAAAATTATTTTATTGTAATAAAAAAATATTTATGTAAGATATGGTTATGAGAGAAATTAGTAATTTGTATTTATATATTATTAGAAAACGCAATGTAGATAAATTTTAGTAACAATGAAGTAATTCATAAAGGAATAATAAACTACTTTGATTTATATATAGAGAACTATAACTATATTACATATAAATATATATAGTATTAGTTGAAATTAATTTTTATTAAAAATACTTAATCATATATAATATATATTACAGATATTTATAAATACAAAGTGCTATTAGTTACATATATGTAGTAACTATAAATATTGTTATTACAAAAAACAAATATATAATACACTAATACATATATACATATATGTGTATTTGAAAATCACTTATTTTTAAATAAATATTAGATTTAATTTAAGACTATTTGAGAAAATCATGTATTCAAAACTATGTTCTTTTTTATTCTTTTTATACTTTATACATTATTTGTTTTTTAATTTCTTTGCAAATTAATTCAGAAAACTGCAACCATGAAAGATGATTATATATAAATATGTAAATAGTAAATTATGAGGATATACGAAATTATGTGCATAAATAAAGAATATGTGAATGTTTCTAATATATATAAATATATATATATATATATATATATATTTTTTTTTTTTGTTTTTTTTTTGTTATTCAAATACATACACGAAAGAAAAGACACAATAAGTACATATATTTTCTTATAAAAACAAAATTTTTCTTAAATCTTTTAGGTTGACATAATTTTCTTTATTTAATTTAGACTTTTAATTTGATTCTTTGGATTTTATCTCGAGAGATATATATGCAATCTCACAGACTCCAGACATAAAATATGTGCCCAGATAGCCACAGTAATTATGGGTGTGTAAGTGTATGTACAAGTACTATGACATATACATACACCTATATTCAAATCTTGCACGTAACCTCTGTTTCATATTTTTCTTTCGAATTTCGATTTTTCAACAATAGAAAAAACAAAAATAATTGTTCTCATATAAGGAATATTTCAGTTTAAATATCCACACGTCCTCTACTTTTTTCTTTAATATACAGTAAATTATGACAAAATTTTCAAAGGTGAACCTTACATAACCTGTGTACAAAATTTCTTCAAGTTTTCGTTGTTATTCAAAGAATTTTATAAATATATATACATATTTTGAGAAAATATTCTTGACATTAAAAGCAGAGGAATCGTTATTCCATGTGTGACATACGTGATGATCGATTATTCGAGCTGTTGGATCGAGTGCGTTAAGACAGAGGAGTACTTTGCACGGTTCTTTGATGAAAAATTTTTCATAAATGAGAATCCCACGTTTCGTTCGTAATGTTTTGATAGGCATCCCGATTGGGTTTGCTTTTTGCGACACGGTTGGATATGTTGCAAGAGTAGACGGAATTTCTATGCAACCTGCCTTGAATCCAGATCTACGGTATCCTGATTATGTGTTTTTAAATCGTTGGTCAATCCGTAATCAAAAGAAGATACAACGTGGCGATATAGTCTGCATCACATCTCCCAAAGTGCCAAACCAAACACTCATCAAGAGAGTTGTAGGACTTGGCGGAGACATTGTGGACACACATGGATATAAGACCCGTGACCTTCAAGTATGGATATGATACGTAACTATTGGATGCATATAATAGTATTGGAGCTTTAATAGATTGATAACAGCTATGTTTCGATAGTCTTAATGAAATATAATGTTTTTAACACAGGTACCAGAAGGGCATTGTTGGTTGGAAGGAGATCACACTGGGCATTCTATGGACTCTAATATCTTTGGACCAGTTTCTCTGAGTCTAATAGTAGCGAAAGCTACTCATATAGTTTGGCCACCAAATAGATGGCAACAGTTATATTCTACAAAGTTTAATCATGAGAGCTGTTAGTTTTGTGAAGAAACTGCAATGGGAATTACCTGGCACTGTATGCAGGTAAGTTTAATTATCACAGACTGTTAGCATTGTGAATAATTTGAGAGTGAGATTTATTTGAATATTATGTGTAGGCATGGCTTGACAATAGGAGATGTTGACAATGATGGTGATAATGAATTGGTCGTTGGTACTTATGAAGGAGAACTGTATATCTTCAAGGTAAAATATGATGCTAACACTATTAAAAATTTTGTTTTAAAGTTATATATACATATATTTAATATTTATTTCTATATGACAGGGAACAGAATTATGGCAGAAGATTACAGGTCTTGGTCTTATAACCAGTGTAGCAATTGGAGATATTTTTAATTATGGACGCAATGCACTTGTTGTCATCTGTGCTGATGGATGGACACATATATTTTACAGTCCTAGATCTGTCAATCCTAATAATGCAAATGTACCTGTAGGTCAACATATTGGCAAAGATGCAAATGAGCAAGAAAATTTCAAAACGAATATCGGTGAGTTTGAGTTTTAGGATGTAAACCGATATGCTTTATGGAATAGCATATAAAACCTAGTTTATGCTATAAACAACTCACACAGAACATATATGTGCAGATATAAATTCCCAAAACTCGGAACATATTGACAATACTATTGAAATAAATGAACTCTCTGGAAAAATGGAATGTGTACATGTACAAAGAATCCCAACCAATACAAAGATAGTATTAATAGCTGATGTTGATAAAGATGGTGCCAATGAGATGATTCTTGGTCTGACGGATCGTGTTGTTAGATCCTACAGATGGTCAAGTAATGCTGACTTGGGAACGGGAAAATTGATTGGCCTAAATAAATGGGAATGCACTGATCAAATAGGAACAGTTACACTGCAGGTATGCCAAATTATATAATGGTGATTATAATTCAATTATTATTGATTATAATATAAAAAGATATATTAGATACTGAAATGCTGATATACATTTTTATTTAGCATACTGGCGATGGTACACCAACTCTACTGGTTGCACAACCTGGTGGTACATTTATGCGGATTAAATGCAACCCTACTGATTGTCACTCAAAGGATACTTCTTGCGAGGCTGTTGATTATCAGACATTAGGGATATCTAGAATGCGTAATCAAAGTATTTCAACTGAGATTATCGGAGATTTAGAACCAGGAATGACGCCATTTATTTCGACACTTGAATCTAAAATGTCTAATTATATGCCTAAAGATAAATCGTCAAAGCAAAATTTTGCAGATGACAGCCAACTAGATATGAAAACCTTTAAGTCCGCATCGCTTGAATTCAAAAGAAATTATTCGCAACCCGTGATTCGGAAAAAGAGTCTGGATATGGCAATCGAATATAATAGAGATTTTACAACAGAGACTCAACAACTAGTTAGGTTTTATAGTCCTGCTGATTTTTCAAGTGCTGACGAAATGGATGGCAACATGATCAGTGACAACGTTAGCCTCGCAGAATTTGAGAGAGAATTCAGTGGAAAAGTCAAGAAAACAACAGAAGACAAAGTGTTACCATCGTTTAAGGATTTTTCCATCAATGATAAGAATATAAAAAGTAATGATAGTGATACCAATAATGTGAATCAACATGAGAAAAAAGACGAGGATTCGAATAATATGATCAGTAATGAAAGTACTCTGAAGGGAAAACCTTATGCTTTAGCAACACTTGATGGAACCATTATGTTAGTGCAAGATGAAATTATTTTGTGGTAAGTACATATAACAATTTATTTAAATTTAATTTGTATAATTTGCGAAATATATCTCATGTTGTCTTTTATTTACAGGGCTATGCAAGTAGATCATCAGATATTCGCTCTGAGTCGATTGGATGTCACAGGTAATAATTCAGACGAGATAATCGCCTGTGCTTGGGATGGTCAGACATATATTTTGGATCAACAACGGCACAGCGTACGCTTTCAGTTTGAGGAACCGGTCAAAGCTTTCTGTACGGGAAATTACAACGTGACTCCGGGCACATCTAGTCCCAGCCTAGTATACAACACTTTTAATAACAAGGTTTGATGAATTAATAAATTAATTGATCGTTAATGATTTGTATGATGATTGTGTATGATCATTATATTTTTTATCTCTTCTAGATTTTCCTTTACTACGATGTTGTTCTCCCGAGCATGACGATAAATTCTCTCAATCCCATGAAAGACTTTGAATCTGACGAAATGCAAACCTTACAGGAATTATTGGGCGAGTGCAGTACTAACGCGAAACAGAAAAAGATGCAACAGTTAACCGAATGGCTGTTATACGGTGTACATTAGTATATGGAACAAATAATATATAATATATGGAAGGAAATGTGTAATAAAATATGCATATATTCTAAAATATGCATTATTTTTGTTCCTCACATTTCCAACATTATTATTTATATAATGTTAGAAATAAAAATCGACCGAAGATGCTTGTTCCTGGACACATGTAATCAATTTCCAATTAAAAAATATTCAGTTTTTTAAATTGTAATAATAATTGTGAATATATTCTTCGGTATCTTTTATATTCCGTATTCATCGGGATATTTATGCATATACATTTATCGTTACTTGCTTATTTGCCAAAAATACATCAACTTTTCGTCAGTCATATATTCTTCACAATAACGCAATATATCCTATAAGATATATGCCAGACGAAAAGTTAATGCAATTTTTTGCAAAGTAAGTGACTGACAATATCAGTGAAAATAATTTTATAGAGTACAGCGTAAAGCCGTCTAAGAATTCTTCCCTATTTGCGGAACTTTGCCAGTCACAGTATTTTATCTACAGTGTCATAAATCGAACTGACATTTCATTAAATATCAGCCTAACATATAGTATCGCATTGCATGTTATCATTGTCAGTGGGTATGTAGATTTCGTCAGGTACTTTTCCAAATTCTTGCGAGACTGTTTTATTAGATATATTATACATGATCAAATCGTGGATATGAATAGTGCATTTAAATATTAATTTAGACCATCGTATTGAACAAGTAGGAAGGAAATAATCGAAATATAATAAATGTAAGTATATAATATGTAGCATATATTTGTAATTAAAATTTTGATGCAAAATTTAGAATAAAATTAAATTTATTTCCATTCGAATATAAAATAATAACGCAAAGGAAACACATAAAATATAAAATAATAATTTTATGTTTAAAATGTCAATAAAACAAAAAACCAATTAAGAAATTACCAATAATTATTAAGCAATAATTAAAGAGGATAATATTGAATATTATTAAATATTACGCACTTTACATAATAAATTAGGAGAGGCAATTAGAAATACTCGCAGTTAATAACCCCGTTTAGTTATCGTTTATATATATCGAAAGACCGGTAATGTATAATCTTACTTTTTAGTTTGCAACAAGAGAAAGAGAGTTCTTGGTGTTCTAATAGTTCAAACGCGAGATAGTCTAACAATTACATTTTAGGCGCATGTAACCAAGTTAAAACGCGGATATTTGAATATCTCTGAGTTGGGTTAATGAACGGGAATTAACGAATCTATAGGATGATCAATGTCACGGAGTCGTTTTTTGTGGGTCACGAATTGAAGGAACTCACCTTTGGATGGACCGATTACATATTGTTCGGCGGTCTGCTGGGCATCAGCGTCCTCATCGGTATTTACTTTGGCTTCTTCAGCACGAAACAGGACAATACTACCGAATATTTGCTCGGAGGCAAAACCATGTCCTTTATTCCGATTAGCATGAGCCTCATAGCCAGGTGACTAATATGTGTTTTACGTCTCTTCCTAATAATGTTGTCTTCATCTATGAGAGTAGGACAATCTGCAAGAGAAAAAAATATTTTTAATTATATATATTTAATTAAGCAAGCTATTTTTCCGCGTACATTTTTTATACAAAATCTTTACCATACATATAGAAAGATAATAGTATATTAAATTTCATCTAATCATGTCAACAAAAGTTAAATTAAAAAATTGATTTTACACAAAGAATCTTGAAATTGTTGGATATCTATCTTTCTAAATACAGAATCCTTTATTTAATTTAAAGAGAAAATATATCGAGAAATGTTGCAATTATAATAAAAGTTTTGGCAAAATGGAACAAAATCAAAGAACATTTAAAATAAAAGCTAGGACTTTTGTTTTGTAACATTATTATTATAAAAAAAAGGGATACGGGAGATGACCAAGAACTAATTAATTAATCAGACTTATGTTCTTTTCTAAGCCTTATATTAAAATTATGATAAATAAAATTTATCTAATTTAAAGAATAAAATTTTATTAACTCATTTAATTTTTAATTCGCGTGATAAATTCTTCAATTTTTAATCGTTAATTAATCTAAAGCTATTAGTATCTTTTTACGGAAAAAAACTTTGTTGAGTTAATTTAAAAATAAGATGAAAAGCAACGATTCTGTATTTAGAAAATATTTAACAGAAGATCTCAGAACACCCTATATAATTTAATTAAAATAATCATAAATAATTATTTGCGATTATTTTTTAAATAAATTATTAATTAATTATAATTAATTAAAAAATTTAATGAAAAAATAAAATGAAAGTGGAAGATTTATTTTTAATGAAGATAAAATTGATTTCAGTCACATATCGGGGGTGTCTTTGCTCGGCGTGCCCTCCGAAGTATATCAATACGGAACTCAATATGCAGCGTGCATTTTTTCATCCTTCATCAGTTGTCTCTTAATCGTAGTCGTATACCTGCCGGTGTTTCACAAGCTACAACTAACGAGCACTTTCGAGTATTTGGAAATTAGATTCGCCAGGCCCGTGCGTATATTAGCATCCTTTCTCTACACCCTTTCGCTGGTGGTTTATGTGCCGTTGATAATCTACGTGCCGGCATTAGCTTTCTCGCAAGCAACAGGGATGAATCTGCATTACGTTGCGCCGGTGATATGCATGGTGTGCATTTTCTACACAACCATTGTAAGTGAAACAAATTTATGTATATAATATATATTTTAGCAATATTATAGCAATATAATATATATTAAAGCAATTTTAATTATTGTTTTAAATTTTTAATTTTTATATATAATATATGTTTACTATCGAAGATTGTTAAATTTTTTTTAGAAAAAAAAGAAGGTTTAATATTTATTTGTAAGAAGATTTGAGAAGATCCTCTTGAGAATATTTCTGATGTATTTATAAGATTTAATAGACATTATGTTAGGAATACCAGATGCTGTTATCGTTTATTAACATTCGCACGTGCTGCATATTGAAATAGAGATTACCGAGATTATAGAAGATGTAGAATGATCATATCTAGATTAGCTAGAAGATCGCGAGGAGCTCCAAAATAAAACATCTATGACGTCTTTATATGTCATCTTGAAACTGTAGCATTATCAGATATCGTAGGCTATTTAGACGAAAGGTAAAAGTGACAGTTATAAATAAATGACTATTTAAAATGGAATTATCTAGAGATTTGTTGAGAACGCAATTGTAGTCTTATCATTTTCAAAAGTTGCTGAATTATTTATGACGCAACATCGCGCGATGCGTCGAGAGAATAACGATTGTATCGCCACGTCATTTGAATAAAATACACAAAAGCAAGAGGCGCCGTCTATTTGCCTTTGTCTTTCGTTTGTTTAGACAATAGTACGCTGAATATTCACATGATATGCAGAAGATAGGTACATTATTTACGCAAGTACGCACTAGAGACAAGTCTTGATATATAAAAGATTAACATGCGTTAATGAAGAATAAACGCTTTTTGAAAACATTTGATATAATTGTTTTTCTAAAATGCATTCTAGATAATTACGTTACAAAGTGCGCATACATTATAAAAATTAAAATTATTATTATTAAAATACGCATCAAGTATTAACTTTTTCAATATATATCTACGATAAAATATTTATATATGTATACCGATAATGATTTATAAAATACATAAATCACGGCGCTCCATTGTAACGTCATTATGCAATTGTGCGTTACGATATCTTTTCTCCCCCGGGTTTACGTTTCACCGACTCCCCAATCGTACCGTTTGATTCTCCGCACGTCGCGTAGTGACTGACACTGATACCTTTATTGTATCGCGAGTAATCTCTCTTTGAAAAAACTTATAGGGTGGTCTGAAGGCTGTCGTATGGGCGGATACGGTTCAGATGACAGTGACTCTCGGAAGTCTAGTTGCCGTTCTGATTTTGGGGACCATCGCCGTAGGCGGCGTCCGCGAAACCTGGAGAATAGCCGAAGAAGGTGGTAGAATTGTGTTTTGGAAGTAAGAACGGTATTTGTGTATACTTCTTATATATACTATAATTTATTAAAAAGAGAGGACCGTTATTAAAAATGAAACAATGGATATATATATATATATATATATATATATATATATATATATATATATATATAAGTGTACATTTCGCGCGTTTTGCTTTATTAAGAACTGCACGTCAATGTCAATTAATTAAATTACGTCGATTGCGTTAGCGTAAACCAATATCATAATGTTACTCTGCGCGGCTTTTCCAAATATTAAATAGTATTGTGTATGTTATATTATTTCAACTCTTCAAATATTAAACATTGCGTTCACGTATGCGAACTTTGCACCTATATATGCATTATTTTTTCTTAGTTACATTGCCGCATTTTCTCCATAAGATTTTTAGTATAGCAATATATAAATTTGACAAAATAATGCAATATATAGCAACGTGTGCTTATTTAATTTTCAGTCTATAAAATTACGATTAATTAGAGAATAAAATAAACTTCAAACTGTTACATACATCATAAAAACCTGAGAATTGTAGGCGTATATAAAACTGAACCAGAACTTCAGCTGTTTAAATTTGTCAATTTTTTTTATAGTATGGATCCCAGCCCTTTTGTTAGAAATTCATTTTGGGGTATGTCAATAGGAATGACAATGACATGGCTAGCAGGATTAGGAATTAACCAAGTTTCTATGCAAAGATTCCTAGCAGTCCCTACCGTTAAGGAAGCAAGAAAGTAAGTTTGCAAGTATCAGAATTATTTGAAACAAATGACAATTATTTAATGGAAATATTTTTGCAGATCAATTTGGCTCCTAGCTGTAGGTTTAGTAGTGGTAAAATACATTTCCGTTTTCACCGGCCTCACAATGTACGCAAGATATCATAAATGCGATCCCATAACTGCGCACGTAAGTTTTGACAGTTATTAGCTTTTAACTTACCACACATATTCAATTTTCTGTTCTAAGTAGCTATGAAGAACGTTTGATAAATATTACTCGGAATTTCCTTTTAAAAATCATTCTTTTTGAGATTTCAATATGTCATACATTTTAAAAAATTTTTTGAATAGAAGAAATAGTTTAAACTCGTATAATATAATGTTTTTGTAATATTCATTTCATAAAATAATTTTTTTTATTAAATTTACCGTTAGTTATAAACTCTTTGATTCGGCTTATCTCTTTTAACCATACTCTTATATCGCATCTCGTGTAGAGATAAATCGTGCAATTAAAGTAAGATTAAAAAGTCGGGCAGTTATAAAGGATTAAATAAAAATGCCTCTCGTAAAGATTCCAGTAAGGGAATTAACTTTGTTTTCAGGTGGTAGCAAGGAGCGACAAGATATTGCCATATTACGTGCTAGATGTAGCCGCTGATATTCCAGGACTTCCTGGCCTCTTTCTCGCCGGTCTGGTGAGCGCCGGTCTCTCGACGATGAGCGCCGGACTGAACACAGTCGCCGGCACGATTTACGAGGATTTCATCGATCGCTGGATGCCAGAGAGCAACAATAAAGAGACTAAAGCCGCCAACATTATGAAGGTACAAAGACGGAACATATTACGGAACATATATATCTGAAATCGCGGTAAAAACAAGAGATCTTCAGTCTCTTTTCCTCTTCCGTGATACGACATCATTAAAGCGCGATTCGTAAAATAAAAATAATCTGGATAAATGCATGTGCGTATCATTGTCTTAGCAAAAGCATTCAGTTCTCTATGTTATAACTTTAACGCAGCACACATATCCCGAAGACGTTCAGAGAACATCCTGAGAATGTCCTCTGGATATCCTCTGAATATCTTTCGGATATGTTGTCCTATTAGAGAAATAGACGAGAGATCAAGCGATGCATTCCATAATGGCTTATGTCATACTCAGGTCACGGTGGTTATCTTAGGCATCCTGTGCGTGGGCATGGTGTTCCTTGTGGACCGTCTCGGCGACATCTTCCAGCTGTCCTTGACCGTGACCGGTATCACCGCCGGTACGATGCTGGGTTTGTTCTCGCTCGGGATGCTGATACCCTGGGCGACGACCAAGGGAGCGGTGGTCGGCGGACTGTTCTCGATGGTGACGATGGTCTGGATCATTGTCGGCGCGCAATGGCATATGGCAAATCGTAGTTTCTATTACGAACCGCTGCCCTCTACGACCGAGGGTTGTCTGAACGCGTCTAGTTTGTTCAATAAAACGAACGCAACGACGCAGAATCCGATTCAAGTCGAATCCGTGGACGACGAGCCTTTCGTCCTTTACAGGATATCCTTCATGTACTACACGTTACTGGGCGCCCTGATCGTGATAGCGATCGGCACGATTGTCAGCTTCATCTGCGGCGCTTCTGACTTGAGCGAAGTCGATCGAGATCACTTCTCACCGTTCATCACCAGGTATGTATTCGTATGCCTCATCGTTATGATTTCGAAATATAGAATGTATGAAATATGAAAAGCACAAAAAATCGGAATATCTATATCATTATAAAAATTAATCTATATTTTTTCATTCTTATTTCATATATCTATACGTATATTATATATATGTTCGAAAATAGCAAAAAGATAACGTCAAGAAAAAAATTGATCATTTTTATCAATTTTGGTATCCTACATAAAAATTTAATTCTGGAATCTAATCAGTTTGAAATATTTTTATCATTTATATATGTATATATAAATATTCTTTGTTAATTTTTGATATTGTATACTATATTATATCATTTGCAGATTTATGCCACCAAAAAAATATATGGAAGTATCGTTGCACACAGTACCGACAACACTGATAACTAATTCGGAAAAAGAGGAGCTGAAATCTTAAAACTGTGTTTTTTATCCTCGCGAATCTTTTCTTCGATATTACATAAGACATTATTACAGCAAAATCATTCGATTGCAAAATTCTATGATCTCTAATATAATTACGTACTCCATAATCGAACATACATAAGTACATGTTAAATATTTTATAATCTAATTTCCTCCGAATTTCAGTTGAAGACTACCTTGAGAGAAGACTAATCCAAACTTTTAATATTAATGCAAAAGTATTTAGAAAATATATATTTAAACCGTCCAAGAATAAAGAATAAAATCAATAAATCCTTAATACCATAAATTATTGGAAGACAGAGCGATCGACAGACAAACAGACGCATTTGCCATGCAGGGGATAACTGTATCTAACTGGCTCGTTCAGAGTTGAAAGCACCCATTAGAACGTCGATGAGGGTGTCAAATTGACTAAATTATATATCTGCCCCACGCATCTCAATACAAACAAGTCTCTCCCATCTGATACATCTGGAGGAACGATGCCTATCGGATTAGGATACTGAATGTAAATGCAGCGGGAGTTTTTTGTCGAGTCATTCGTCGAGTCTCTCTTTAAAATCCGCGATGGATCGATTCTGCGTGAACAAATTTTTTAAATCTGTGACTCATTTCTCGAGAAACGCGTAAAGTCGTCGTCTCGATCACAAACCAGTTTATTGTCAAAAATGTCCCCAGACGATACGGAGAATTTCTTATCAATATATCCGAGACGCGATCTCTATCGTCAACTTTTAAGCGAAGAAAACTTGGAAACTATTTCGCGGGAACATTCCACAACCATAGCAGAGAAACGACGTGTCCTATCTCAAAGCGGCGACCACATTCCACCGCGGAGCGGTTTTATTTTATTGGACTGAAAGGTGTCAAATATAGGTGGCAGGGAGAACCCATCTACTTACACATACAGACACGCGAGTTTGGGGGAACCATCCGCCTCCATTCCCTCCTTCTTCTTTCTATTCGATTTGATCTCAACGTGTGAGTAAAATCCCGAAGTGAGGACCCGGTTCGCATTGTGACCGGGTGACAGATTTTTGACAGATTCTGTCTGATTTGGTGTCGAGTGACAGACCTGAGAGGCCCGATCGCGCGCAGCTTCCTCATCATTGGTACCGGCCCTCTTTACACCGAGTATCTCTCAAAAGTGACGTTTGACCATGCTCCGCTCAGATAATCCTTTTCATAATTTTTATATATTTATAACATTACGATAACGATACAAATTTGAGAATTGAAAGAAGAAATTACATTTATACCGAAAGCAAATGCATCTTAAAAACCTGAATTATAAATTTTAAAAAAGCATGTAGATTGCGGAAATCAAAAATGAATCAAAGATGTTATTTCTCTCTTTCTCTTTTTATATTTATATAGCTTGCTATTGTGTTCTTTATGTTATAGCTATTTCTTATGTTACGTTCCCAATATTACAATCAGCCAAACTATACCTATATACAAAGACAAATTTTCGGGATTCGGTCGCAGCTACTTACCTGGTTTCTTTAGAGTTCCGCTATACATATATGCGAAATCGTCATAAAAGGCCAGAGGGATACGACTTATTTTGTGGACAATGCGCGCGGTCAGGCGCTTGTATAAAGACGCATAATACATTTCGCTAACGTGAAAATTATTCTGTCAAACATTCGGCTGTCGGATTTATGCCGGCTAGGACACTCTTTTTCGGAGAAGACACGTCAATCGCGGCTGCTTTCAGCAGATGCCGAAAGGGTGTCTCGGTCAATCAGATGCATACCGATTCGCGACGATTGTTAGTATAGGCAACAAAAAATAATTGCAAATAGTCACCCGGTGTTTAATTTTCAAACAGTCAATTCAACATTTATTAGCTTTGTTACATCTCCTGTTGAATTGACAATATGATTCTATTAGAACGTCCGAACTAATGGCAATTATTAAGTACATTATGCACAAATAAAATGCAAAATTTGAGAAGAGAATATAATTATAAACGTATATAAGATGATTCAATAAGTATCATAACAAGCACATTCATATTTTTTTGTAAAAGATATTTTATTTCGAATCACAAGTGCACAAACTAAGATTGAGAAATTCAATCGTTTTAAAAGAATTTCTGACTTGCCCGTCTTCGATTGCCATTACTGCGTTTTTGTTGTAAAAACTGCCGCGTGACGAAACACGCGCACAATAGCCTCGAGACGAGGTGGAAGACTACAAAACAGCTCCCGCTTGCAAACACGCGGAATATTGTGACGTTTCTTCTCCGAGTGACATTCAATTTTCAGGCTGGTAACGTCTCGCGTGCCGTATAGAATTTAGAGAATACGATATATCCCTGCACATCCCCAAACCTCCCCCTTTTCGTATCGTCGATCCAGCTACTCTAGGCTCGCAGCCGGGGTTTTCTCTTGTAGTAAATACAAACAAATACAACAATCGGCCTCCGTTTCTGCCCACGAGATCGACGGGACCGGCGAACAGAAGGTGTATCACATGTAGTACAGGGATGATCAACTGACAGTTCTAACGTGAGCCGTCGAGTTCAAATTTTGCGTTGAAAAGTCGATCTTTTGTCACCTCTTATCGCTCTATCTTTCTTAAATAAAATATATTTTAAATAAGAAAATTATTCCAGAAAATTTTCATGATCCCAAAATGTATTTTCAAGTTTTCAATTCATAATCAAAAAAATTGTTTGAAGAAAATTTAGATCAATCGATTTTCAGAATTTTTTCTCATCAAAAAAAGTTGTATTTTTGCATTATTTTTTTCTCATGCTATCACTTTTTCTCATTTTTTCTCATACGTTATTCAAAGAATAACATATTTGGATTCTAAAAAAAAAAGAGTTGACTGTCCCTCGAGCACAACTCAACTAGTCTGTGAATATGAAAATACACGCAACACGCTCGGAGAAAGAGCTGAAATGTACACATATGTGATGGATCAAATCACACAAAGAAAACAGCCTAAATAGCTGCATAAAAGGTTTGTCATGGAATAAAATATTCATTTTAAAAATATTAACGTACTAATCCTCGAACTTTCCGATATATCTTATGATTTTTATTTCTCTACATTTTTATTTATTTTTTAATAAAAATATGGTACTAAATTTTTCAAGCTTATATAAAGCTGCTATCTTTTAATATATTTCCTCTGTTATTATTTTCTATTTAATAGACAATATATGCCAGAAAATTAAATGTACATTATACTAAACAAGAAATTAAGATTTAAAATTTTTTGTCATATTTAATAATCTTTTTTACATTTATTGAATAAAATTTTGTCTTTATCTATCTTATATCATTTATCTTTCATTACGCAATTTTAATAATAATTAGCTGAAAAGTATATTATATAATAGCAGGCGAGATGAAAAGCGAGTTCGTTTCTGGTTAAATGTATCGTATACAAATATATATGATATTCTGTTGACACATAACTATACACTCGGCAAAAGAGGAGAAATATACATGTATCCTTGTAGCAGCAAAGTATAGATTGTACAAAGAAAGTTAGAATATGCTGCCTGGCTCCGGACCTATCCCTGCCTCCTGCCTCTTCTGTCGAGTAGAAAAGGTCACGTTTATTCTCCGGTAATACATCTGTACAGGTTGCCTTAAAAGCAAGATACACATTTTTCTGAATATAGCTATTAAAGAACAAAATAAGAAAAGTGAGACTTGTAAAGTTTTCGGCTTTCGAGGCAACAGAAAATTAAATTTTCATAGAATATAAGTAGAGGATGATAACAGGATGCTGTTAATTCATTTAATTTCGAATTTTATTTTAATTTTTATTTTCAAGAGAAACTTATCCAATTATTTAACGCTTTAGAAATATTATGAACAAAATGTTATCGTATAAATTGCATTCTAAACTCACCAAAAAAATTATGTAAGAATTGAAACATCCTGTATATATCGTGTTGTTATGAAAGGCGCAGACGTTGTCACAACTATACGACATATTGATCTTTTGAAGATTTTTTTCACAATGGATATCAACTTGGCAAAAATACAGCAACTAAATTTAGTACCTAGAGAGAGACTATAAATATATATTTTTTCTTCCCTGTTTTTTCTACAATCTACATAATAAAGAGAGGACAAATACTCAGTTAGTGATTTCATTTTACAAAGAAAAGTAACGAGAAAGAGGAAATTAGACAATTATATAAAATAGTAATAATTTCGTCAACCATATCTGGCTATAAATACTATTTATTAAACTTTACGACGTTTCGGCCATAATACAATAGTTAGTTCGTAACACATTATCATGACAGTACATCACGTCATGACCTAAGATCAAACAAGTAGTGTTATTACAATAATGCGGTATTAAGTAGCACTTGATAAGGGCCGAAACCCATGGCCGAAACGTCGTAAAGTTTAATAAATAGTATTTATAGCCAGATATGGTTGACGAAATTATTACCATTTTTAATTATTGACTGGTGACTTCTTAGTTCTTTATATATATAATTATATAAAATATACATATGTATATAAATTTCGTCTAATTTCATAAATTAAAATAGATAAAATACTAAATAAGTAATTAATTTCTTAAATACTAATCTTCACTCTCCAAGGTTCGTTACTTTCCGAACATCTCCGATAACAAATTGATACCCTCGCGCATCATTATACTTGTAACCGCGTCAACTGCCGATGTCAATAGCGGACGCGCAGAATCACGCGTCCGCGAGATATCTGGAATTTCCGGGACTTCCGGCAAACACACAGCGGCGCTCGCAACATATATCGAGAAGCACACACAGAAGAGAGAGAGAGAGGAACAAAAACACGCAAAGTCCCTGGACGCCGCGCGCGGGCTTTTGGCCTGACCTCGCTTTGTCACCAATTAGCATCTCCCTTAATGACGATCGCCGAGCGTACACGCGCGCGCGCTCGCGTGACGTTCACACGTGTATACACACACACACAACACACACACACACACACGTATAATGCGAGACGAAAGGGAGACACAGAGAGATCCATAAAAAAAAATCCTTCGTTCCCCACCGTTCGTGGTTGCCCCACCATCACGGGTCTCCCTCTACCTGAACCCGTAATGAATGCGTACCCCTGCGATTCCCTCTCCCACGTGTCACCTTCCCCCACTCCATTCATCTCGCGAAAGATCTTTATTTTGATCGTCGACCGATTAACGGCCACCGAGAACGCACTCTCCACGCCTTCGCCACGTCCGTTTGGCCAATCGGATCTCGCGCCGCCAGCCATTTTGGTCCAGCGGATGCTGCGCGCACGTGCAGCATCCCTCACCTCCTCTTCGCCCTTGCGGCGAGCCGCGAAGGGTGTGCCTCGAGCAGATGTGTGTGCGTCTAGTATAGGCGCGCGCGAGCGCGCGCGTTTGTTCATCGAGGCAGAGTATTTCCATTAGAGAACAGGAGCCGGGCGAGGAAGCTGCGCTCGCTGCATCCGCGGCTAACAAACGCGTTGTCAACATTTCGCGCGGAAACCGAGAATGGGGCGGTAAAGTACGTAAAATTGTTCGCGACATGGCGAATTCCTGTATATATACAATTGCGAATCGAGGGGTTGAAAAATGATCAGAGTCGTCGTTCGATAAGTAATAACAACAACGAAATGTATATCTTGTATATAGGGATTCTCGAGAAGCGTAGATGGTTAGCGACATTAAATCTTCAACAACGCGAATTTAGGGGGTGGAAAGGGCGGAAAGGGAGAAAAAAGGGCGAGAGTTCGTTCGTTTCCTCTTTCTTCCCGTATATACACGTCGAACATGTTTCTTCGTTTAAAAGAGACACGTACGTGTTCCGTTTCCGCGATATAGAAACTAACCCTCGGGGGGTTGGAAGGCTGAGGAGGGCGAAGTGAACCGGGAGATTGCGCAGTTCTCCTCTACTCTCCTCTCGCGTATACGTGTCATCGAGGTAGAGCTTATTTATAACGATAGCGGGATGGAGGAGTAGACGAGGGGTGATAAGAGAGGGAAGAGGGTAGCGAGGGCAAACCTTGCGAACCTCTCGCTTCATCTTCGTCTTCCCGATTCGCTCGCGGCGTATCCTCCGGTGGTGGGATATTTTCCCGGGGAGATGGTAACACAGAGGGAGTGCATCAAAAGGCAGAACGATCCGGGACCTCCGCGTATGTATGCATGTACGTACATCGAGCTGGTCCCCCACGTGGACGGATAGTGGGGGACCAGTTTTTTCGCATCTCGGTTTGTGGGGGTGAAACCTCCCCTCGCGTCTCGTACACAGCTACAAACCCGAACCACTAGGTAGACTAGGTATAGGCCGACGACATAGGAGAAGGAGTGGGGCATCGAGGGCAGGACGATCCAGAACTATCACACACGAGGACTATTGTCCGAGTTCCCGTGCGTGCTCCAGAAGCGAGACGAATCACGTTTGTGTGAGTAATCCTTTCTCCCTCCCAATTCCCCCTTTCTCCGATACGTACGTTCCAGCTTGTCCTTCCCTCCCCTCCTGTTCGCGCGTCCCTTCCCCACTCTCTCACTCACTCTCTCTCTCTTTCTCTCTCCCCGGTTTGATGCCGCGTATCTCTCGACATCGCGGACACAAGCAGACGCGCGACGGCAGCGTCCCCGGAGCGTGCGGGTTTCACGGGGTAGATACACGTAGGTCGGTAGGCTTTCTCGTGAATACCGTAGTGGGGAAAACCGTGAAACCGCGGGATCTCACCGAGAGGAAGGGGATTCAACCCGATTCAGGATACACGTCCTGAGCACCACCAAACGGCGGTACCACGAAACGCACGGCGTCGTCGCCCTGCCACCGTTGAGGATCGACGCCGTCGACGGCGTTCAAGAGAGTAGCACCCGGGTGGCAACGCGCGCGGAGCAGACGATATATGCGAGAGAGAGAGAGAGAGAGAGATAGATAGATAGAGAGAGAGAGAGAGTCCACGTTGATCGTCAACGACCGCGCGCTGAGCGGTCCTTCGTCAAGTGAGTAGTCGGATCATTCGGTAGTCCCTCTTTTCCTGGAAGGGATCGACGAGAAGAGATCGTCCGCGAGACAAATCCGTGCCCTCGATCGCGAAGTACACGTCCCGGAATTAATTCGCCTGACACTTTCGGAGTGACGTTCATCGAGACATGATGATGATGATGATGATGATTCGCGAGTGACGACGTACGAGAGAGAAACGAGACATCAACGAAGCATCATCGAAGAGGAAGAAGACTGTAAAGTGGACGGTCACACGTGGCAGTGGCAGGACGACATCAGGACGTGGACAAGGAGAGACCGTCCAAGGATATCGTCCCTAGCCGGTACGGGGCAACGCGTCGAGAGCACGTCGGAAAAGGTAAGCGACGACTTGTTAGAGAGAATGAGGAGACTTTTGCATGCTCCGAGTTTCGTGGTAAAAAAAAAAGGGAGAGTTTTTCATATTTTTTCAGAACCGCGCTACATTTGCATATCGGAGCATACGTGTATTTCTCATGTATTCGTGTGCGTTTAAATCCATGTATTAAGGTTTCTATATCTTAAGGTGTGTCCCTGATGAAAAGGACATTCGGGACACGTTCGTCGATTTATGGAGCAGCTGCATATTATTGCAAAACAGGTGCGCGATTGGATTCTTTATGCAATTTTTGCATTTTGCTCCGAAAAAAAAATTTGTTTATATACGTTTTCTACATTCTTTATGCGCGATTTGAAAACTGCATCGTGTTGCTCTGACAATTTGCTCGCGTCAATCAAGCACGAATACATTATTTATATCGTATAACGATATCGTGTCAAAGCAACATTTTTATTTTAGTTTTTTTGCGCGGTTATTATTAAAACTTACGTTACGCTTCATTGCTGATAAAGATTAATATAGAATAGTCACTGTAATTATTATTGTATGTTTGAATATAAAGTATCATGTGCGAATGCTATGCAGATATTTAGGCAGTAAAACAGCATCATAAATACATATTAATAGAAACTGCGTTATGTCTTATATAAGAACTGTGCCTATCTTATGTAAAAAAAATCTTATATAATATCATTGGAAAATTTTTCAAGATCTGCCTGGGTTTCAAGAATGACACGGTGAATTTTTTAATCATTCATGAATGACAAGCGCTAATTTAAATCGATAAAGATTACTTTTTTTTCAAAACATTCTGATCTCACTGACTATATCTTCTTAATCGTGACACGATCGAATGATAGACTATTTTATATTTATTCAAGTCGATCATCGAATTGTTTTTCGTATATATTACATGAAGAAGAATTTGTACATGATATTCTAATTTCATAACTTGATATTGGAGTGTTATTGATAACGCGAACATCTCATAAATAGCGTAAATAACAAGATGTAAAAAAACATGACTCTTGTTTAATAACATGTGATTCTCGTCGCTTGATCATCTTGAAATTCGAATCTAGAATGTAATATATTTATATTAGAGCATGTCAAACGCAAGCTTTATTCTTGCATTTCTCTCATCGAACCGTCGGTAGCCTAAGTAAGCTAAGAAAGGTAAAATATGTTTGCACAGGCATATTTGGAAAGACAGCTGAAAATGATCTCTTCTTCACCCGATTTGCATTTAATTTAATTTAATTATAATCTTTGAGCTTTCTATATAAAATTTCTCGGATAGTTTCTATTTTTAGATATAGCTTCGCGATTAATACATTTTGCCATAGATTGTACGGCGATAAAATGATATTGAGCACCCTACATTGCACCTGGCATATAGAATTATAACGACGCTTTAAATTAAAACGTATAGGAGGAAGATTATCGCTGTGCGGCGTTAAGAAATAGCTGAAAAAAGCCACTGTGAAAATTCGTGGGCTATTCCCGAATTAGATTTTGGTCGAAACGCTGACGATTATCCCGACACGCCCTCGGATCGTTTGATTCACGAAGAAGCCACGGACCCTCCTTCGCTATAGTGAGACGAGTGAAATTTTGGTATTTGACGCTTGTCTGGGGGTTGTAAATTTCTCCGCATAATGTGAGGTCAACGTCCTTGTTCTTGACATTTATTGACTTCTTGTGTTACGCGTCTAAGTAATATAAAATAAAGCAATAAATATTGTATTTTTTGAACAATTCTTTCGTCATTTGCGACATGCAAACGCGCACATTGTATAGGTAATTAAATCGATTTTTAAAAGACGATGAAATTAAATTAATTTAATTAAGATGTTTACCGAGAATTAATGAGCTTATAGAAAGAGAGAAATATTCAAACGATGGCATTGCGTATAATAATATTGACAATAATCTTAGATGATTACGGACAAGTAGATCGGCTTAAAATTTCAAGCGCGGCTTCGTCAAGCCGCATGTGAAAGAGCGCAAATCGCGGTCATTATTCGCACGACTGAAATCGACGTAACCATGAGTCGATGACGGACGCGTAGAGTCCTTTTCCGCGTCGCTTGATGAATCCTCGACGCGATCGAACGCGCGATTCTGATAAATGAAGTCGCGGAAATCAGCCGCAGAGGCAGAAAGAAAGAAAGCAAGCGAGAACGGCTTGCGTTGCGTAAGAAAAGGAAACCTGCGGCGCCTTTTCGCGCGTATCACGCTCGCGGAGTGGCTCCCGGTAGCCAGTCGCATGCTCGTCCTGTTAATTGTCGCCAATTAACGAGGTACACCTTCTCGCCGGCGTCTCATCTTGCTTCACCGCACCACCTCCTTATCGGCTCTATTCACAGGATCGGCCGCCGTCTTTTCTCTCCGGCCAGCTCGTACACCCTGACGAGCAGCGGTAAACCATCGTTCGCGCTTTTGTCGGCATAACGCCACGTCATCCCCGCTAATCGTCATCACGAAAAGTACGCCGCGTTTATACGACGTCCTCACGACGACGATAAAGACCGCTACCGGCCCCGCGAAGAGAGTGAAACGCGCCGCGCGAGCATCAATCTTTGTACCGATTTCTTTGGCCGGGAAGGCCGGTGATTCTCTAGCCGCGGCGGGATCGGTAATACGAGTTTAGTTACCTATCGCATCATCGGGATATTCCGGCACCGAAATCGCCGCTCGTTAGCGAACGTACATTCGCGCGCTCGGGAGGTAGAGAGAGAGAGCGAAGAGTACCTTCGTACCTTCGAGGAGAGCCACTCGAATTTTTGCTTTTTTTCTTCAGAGCGTTCAGTCGGTTCTTATTTTCAGTTTTGTTCGCGCGAAATTAACTTCTTCCGGCGAGAACGATGGTTATTAACATCGTTCCTCGACCGGTCACGATGTTCTGAATGGATATACTTGAGAGATTTTAAATCGTCATTTGTCAAAAGTTTTAGCAAATGACTTTTAACAGGTGACCTCTTTTATAAGCGAGTTAACTTGGGGGTTTTTTTTATTTTTGTTCGACGCGCCGTATGCAATTTTAATTGCTCTCTCATAGCAAGAAATTCGAATTTGAGAAATCATAGATGATATTTAGAATAGAAGATTTTTTGTTTATGTTGAATATTCTACTATTGTGCTTTGTAAATGACAGTTGCTGACGAAATCCTACATCTATCGAAGAATTAAACAGGACAATGTATATCAATTAGCAGCTAATAAATAGGCATTAATTCTATTTGATGGATTTGATGGATTATAATCGTTCTTCAAACTAGCATTCCAATCACGTTTATATCCATCTACAAAAGGCTCAATGGTCAATCAGTCATCACATCACGCATGCTAGAAATGCGTAATATATATATATATATATGTTTCAGAATTATCGTTTATAGAATGTTTTCTCTCGGAGAATAAATGTATAATTAACATATTAATGTACTCCGTATTAACATATAAATAATATAAGTCAAAGTCACGACAAAGTCTGGATTATATTTGGACACCAACGTAACGAAGGAAGCGATGAAAGAATTCGAAGGAATCGGTTTCGATCGTCGTGGAACCGAGCCGTCGGGCATCGTCGTCTTCGCTTTTACTCGCGTCGCGTTCCTGGTTCACGCGACGCCCGAGAAAGATGGTACCAGCGTCATCCTCGGTCCCGCGTTCTCTCGTAGTGCCCTTTTTCTCACAAGTCATCTCCGTAGGTGCACGGTTTTCACGGCCGAGAAGAAGTGGCCGACGACGGGGGGTTCGCGATATACGTCTAGCGGTCCGGAGCTGACGGACAAACGCACAATGAGAATATGGAATGCCCCGCAGAGCCAGACATGAAGACGTCACTCAGAAATGGTAACGGCCAGGACACGGGGTCAGGCTCCATCCGACCGTTCCGAACTGGTTGCTCCGTGGTTGCTCCAGCTGCGTTCTCTCGTCAAGTGAGTCAGCTCCGAGTTCGGACGGCGTCCGTCGCGTCGGAGCACCACCTTCGGAATTTCATTCCTTCCGCGAGTGCCTTCGAGTTCACGCTTGGAAATTGTCCAAATTCGTACAGCTCATGGTAAACACAGTAAATCAAAGTAGCAGGGCCCTCTCAAACGTCTGTCAACGTACATGATAAACATTTACTGTATACTGACAGTGCAATGAAGCAAACAAGAGAAATAAAGCTTAGTCACAGAGAGGGAAGTTGAGACGAGAATTAGAGAAATTGATGGAAAATTGTATTATATAATTTATTGACGAGATATATCTCTTTGATGTATCTTGTCGTCGAAGATGGAAATTCTTGTAATTAGCAAGAAGTTAAAGAGAAATCGTAAATTATATTAAATTTTATTTAATATAACGTAAATGTATACGAAAATCTTTCTCCGCTACCCTGAAACATTTGTCACAACATTTTCGAGGTATACACGCCAAATGGTTTGTAATCGGATGTAACAAATATTCATTGAACAATGTGCATATTCGCGCTTAACAATCAGATAACGATTCCGGGAATATTCGTCCGCTCCGGAATATAAAGCGGAATCTGTCAAATTTTTTCGAAAATTCGACGGCGAGCCCGGCAGGACGCGAACGATTAACGCCAGGGAGGCGAGGTATAAATCTTACGCAATTTAAGCTCGAGCTTCGCGCGGCTGACAATGAATGGCGAAGCGCCATTTCAGCGCTTCGTTGGCTCGTAATGCGGCCGTAAATTAAGTCCCGCGCCGATTGGTCCATGTCCACGTCCCGTGATTTACAAGCGACGACGCGATATACCCCCATGTCCTCCAGGAACTTCGAAATCGCTCGCGTTCGTCGTCTGTCACTTTTCTGTGACGTAAATTTTGTGTGCGAGCAAAATTTCGCAACGCGCCTTCGCTGCGCTTCGAGAAAAAATAAAGGCGCTTCCCGCGCAAGACCTGCATTTTTGCGCCGAGATTTCCGAGCGGAACTTTGTTCACAATCGCCTGTTAAATGCTCTTGCTTCATCCCATTGCGATCATTTATTTCGCGATAAAAGCATACCGTTCATAAAATATACCGTTGTGCAATATCGTCGATATGGCTCGCGCTTAATCTGTCTTCCGTTACGTGTTGCATCGAAGTAAGAATTCTCAGCATCTTTCAGGTTATTTATGGGAAAGAGTTTTAACGCGTTTAAAAATTTTACTTAATTTGGCATTTTAAATATAGGTACTATCAGATACAGAATAACTCAGCAAGTCGCTACTACTCGGTTACAACATAACTTAACGATAAGTTGACATTAGCTTCAACAAAGTATTGGTTACTAGATTAGCAAGTGTTTGTCTTGTATAATTAAACTTTATAATGCTTAACAAACTTCGAAACGTGCGACTACATAAATAAACGTATATTCTCACATACCTCTACATATTTATTCGGTAATTTAGGCCAGTAAAAAAAAGGGATTCCAAATCCTGTTAGAAAGAAAATCTGTTTTGACTGTTGATGACACTCGTCATCGGAACTTTTGAGACCTAAAAGCTTGCGAAATCGATTTTTCGCCGCCGCTTCAGGGAAAATGAAATGATGTTTTGTCCTTAAGCAATATCCTCAGGCAACAAACTTTATTTGCAGGTTCGAACCGCAGTTCATACAAGCTTTCTGTTAAACCGCAACAGAGACCCCCTGGAAACTCATTGTTGCCGAAAAGAGCCATCAATCAGAAGAATGCTTCGAATCTTTAAGTTTCACATTTTGCGCACGGTCCCTTTCTCATTTTCTTCCTTCGACGTGACCAATTAGGAGGTTCGTGAAAACCAGTCGGGCGTTTTGTCGAAAACTTTTCTGCGCGAAAAATGTAGACCCATAGATCAACGTTTCGTTACCAGGTAATGGTTTCATTTTCTGCATCTCTTTCTGTTAAATATGATATTCATCTCTGCCAATTTTTGTTCGTGGAACTTTGACAGTGAAATGCAAGGAATTTCAGTAATCAGAAACTCCATAAGAACCATTTAAGCAAAACGTATTTATAGAAAAAGTACAGTATTACAATTAGATAAACTCTCTTTCTTTTTCTTTAAAAATATTTGCAATTTTTCAAATTAAAATATCAATTCTGTTAAGTAATATATTATTATATAAAATAATATATTATATAATAATAATATATTATATTATATGCTTAATAATTATATAATTCAGACTCAAGAAATTAATAAGCTTATGTTAAATGAAAAAGATGATCAATAAATGAAATGCAATTCGCGAATCTATAAAATAGGGAGGATGTTGGACAGATGATGAAATTCGCGTCTTCATTCGAAGGTCGCTTATACTTAATCTTAGCAGAGATGACGTTTAATATCAGGCGTTTCCACGGCTGCCTGTGAATAGAAAGATCGGTAAGCATTGAAAAAAAATTGATCATCCTATTCCTGGTTAAATCGAAGGTAGGACTACCGACGTTTCTACGGATTGGGGGATACGAGCACAAATCATTATTAACGACCGTTGTAGCGCGACAGCAGCCGTTGTGCATTTCGTGAAATATCGCAAAGTTTTATTTAGCAGCTTTGATCTAACCTGCGGTCTGCGATTCATCTGTGATTCGCGCGAGAGAATCACGCTATTATTTGCCACAGTTTGTCGAGTAGCAGTTATATTTTATTGTTAGTAGAGAACCATACTTCAAACTGTGTTGCGAATCGACATTTTGCTGCGTACACTAATAAATCTGTCAAGTGGATGAAATGTCATTGGTAACGTGTCATAATTGCGTCATATAAAATGCAAATGCGTTTAAATTGCAAATAACAAGTAATTTTAAATGATCGCGCAATATCATACTTTAATAAACAGATGCCGTTACGTCTAATCAATGCATCCGTGCTCC
Organism: Nylanderia fulva; assembly: GCF_048542155.1. Lineage (NCBI taxonomy): Eukaryota > Metazoa > Arthropoda > Insecta > Hymenoptera > Formicidae > Nylanderia > Nylanderia fulva. The sequence continues at coordinate 1,412,232 of NW_028189622.1, forward strand.
TGCAAACACGTGCGCATAAAACTTTCAGATTTCTTAGTGTCGCGTATAAAGCTGGAAAGATCATCGCGACCTCTCAAGAGCTAATTTATTCGCGTGCTTGGAAGGGATCAATAGTTGCACAAGTAATACATGTATTAAGACGATGAAAGGACACTGGCCAATTGATATTTGCAAAGCACGAGCATATTTATAACGAGGAAAATTTCAATCTGAGAAAAATAATATATATAGCGTCAAGTAATTCTCATATCCGTGTGATTTGGTTGAAATTCACATTTACGCGGAATTAAAGCTGTGACAGTTAATTGCTAGATTCTTTCCTTATTTATCTTATATAATATCACACAACATAGAGGAGTATCTTGACACAGGCAGACGGAGGAAAGAAAGAGGTAGAGTAGAGACAAGTTATTTTTTTTTTTTGCAAGGGAAAGAGAGCCCGGAATTTCACGGAATCGCCGCGAACGCCTCGCAGTCTCGCGGGCCAGCGGGAATAATTTTAGGTAGAAGGCCGCATCGATTTCGTGGATAGGCGAGATGCTCTCTCTCTCTCTCTCCGAAACCGTCGGCTCGGTTTATAATAAGGCGCTATAATACGCCGAGGACTCGCGCGCGCGCGCAGGTGTAAGGAGGTGTCCGGCACCTTAAGGCTCCCAGTAGGGTCGAACGGAGCGGCATATTTCATCCATTGTCGCCCCTCAACTCCGGCGGCGGCACTTTTCAACTTTTTATAGAGATTTTTATACCGCTATATCTATACCGCCTCTCTTCTACGCGAGTGAGAGCCTCGCACGAGGAGTAGCCCGTAGAGAGGAAGAGGACCTCGGAGGCTCGTGGAAGACCGAGAGAGAAAGATAAGGAGGACACGAGGGGGAGGGTTCGCCCCATCGTGCCTGAATATGAATATAATAATGAGAACGGGTTTCGTCGTCGTTCTGCTTCTCCGCTTCGTCGTCCTTCGGCTTCGCTCACCGGGATTTCTTCTCATACGACGGCTAGTTGCCTCCTTTTTCTCTCTTTCTTTTTTCACCTCGCTTTTTCTCGCCTTTTTTCCCCTTTTTTCACCTGCGATCCTGCGCGGATACGTGTACCCTAAGCATAGTGACAACGACAAAACTGGACGTGTGTCATTGCGGCCTGCTAAATCGCGTTCCGCGATTGCAGGTTTTCTCTCTTTCTCTCTCTCTCTCTGACGCGGATCGATTCACCGTCGGTTATTATTGGACGTCCATGTGGACATGCACCTGCTAATGTATCCTCGCGCCGGTTGCAAACCGTATCATAAGGGAAACGAGCGATATAATATAGTCGGATGAAAGAGCAGGAAAATATGTGGACGGACGCATCGCGTCGGACGATATATTCCTCCTATAGCTTTGTTTTTCCGTGTTACCTTATTCGCGGACAAAATATTATCGTAAAGTGACTAGCCTTCTCTTTTCGAATTCTCTTTAATCTCTTTACCACGCGGAAGATAAAAATTTATCCATGCCTAAGATGAAAAGTTTTATTCGGCCTTTAAAAGATTCTTCTCTATTTATTTCAGTATAATCAATTTTTATCAGTTTGTAAGATATTTGTGTTTTTCAAGAAAATATTTTTCAAGACTACTTGTTGCACATTTATATAAACACATACATATGTGCTGTAAACATGTCATGAAATCAGTGTACTCGAAAGAATTAATGGATTAATATACAATTAACAAATACAAAATTAAAGGAACACATGTTTCAAAGTGGATGTGCGAGAATGCGTGCGAGATGCCAAGCTGTAAAGATTAGAAGTTGTTAGAGGACACCTGACGTAGGATACAAAATGCATCTGGATTGTATTTCAGGGAGAATCCTTGAAAGTATACTGCGTTTAATGTTAAAATGACCATTTCCTTTAGAAGGCACATCTATATTTGCATGTGATTATAAATCGCAAACACGTCTACACACAATATAATTGTAAGTCTAACATTTCTCTTATCGTATCATGAGTTTCGGACACGACGATCAAATTATCGGAATTTCTGGAGTTCTTTCGAAGAAGGAAAGAAATGAATCTATTCAATGAGAGTTCGAGGTACATTCTCGCATATTACCAATGAAACATTAGCCTAAGAGCTTAGCCTAACATAAGTATGATTTTTCTGCGCGCTCTCGTGTTGCATCTCGTGTTGCATCATGTGCATACGTTAATTGTAATTCGAAGACAATACTTTGTTTTTTAAATCTGTCAATTTTTTATTATTTTTTTGCTTTACATATATATGCAACAATGGACGTCTTGCACGCGGTTACGTTTAATATTACAATATTATTTATATAAATGAATGTGAAATGAATTTGGAGAATAAAATGATCGCTTATTCCTCGTTTAAATTACTCGTCAGATTATTTGTTATGCTCAAACATATTTTTTTGTTTAATTGAACAAAAGTTTTGATTCTAAAGTGATTGATGCTCCATCCTACATTTTCACAATATAACATTATTAGATTTGATAATATCGTATCATCATTTTCGAATATTCTTTGGACATCATCGCAGCTGGGAAACGCTGTATTTTTTTGTAGATGAATAAAATGTGATCTTTGTAAAAAGAAATTAATGTTGAAATCACCACTTTGCAGAGATCTGCATCGTGTCTGTTGAAAAACTACGGATTTGTCACAAACGCAAAATAATGAATCGTCTCGTTAATTTTCGCACGCGCGACACTCTCAATGGAACGGAGAACCAGTTCGAAGAGAGTTTTCGTTTTTACTGCGCCTTTCTCAGGAGAAGCAGCGGCTTCTCAGGAGCTCTCCATCAATTAATTACCTGATTAATCAATGTCGAAGGCGACCGTCGCATGCGCACACGGAGGCATTCGCAGCTTCCCACAATCGCGGCGAGCAGAAGCACAGAGATTGCCAAGACAGAGAGAGAGAGACAGAGAAGGGAAAGGAAGGTCGCTCTCACTCTCCCTTCTCAGGTGTAGATCACAACTGTGCGAGCACTAACGGCAGATGAAAAAAGAAAAAAAAAAGATACGTCTACCGCGCTGAATCTTCTCTACAAAGATAACGAACGAGAGTCCGATAGTTGGCGCAATCAGGAGGAAAGAGAAAGGTGATGAGAAATTGGAAAGACGTGGCTAGACGGGGCGAGAGTGAGAAGAAAGAAGAAGCAAGGAATGCCGTACACAAAGGTGTTGAGGCTGGATAGCGGCGAGAGAGCGAGAAGAACCGAAGAAAAAGCCGCTGGAAAAAAGGTACGACCGGAGAGAACAAGCACGATTCTCCTGAACAGGGCGAAGAGAAGAGCGAGAGAGTGAGAAGAAACTCGCCGCTTCGGTGGAGAGATGCGTGTACACGGTTATCGATATATTACGGGGTGGGAGAGGGAGACGCGTCGGTGTGCGTGCAAAAGGGTGAAAAGGAGGGACATATTTTATATTTATGGGTATTTGCCGCTACTGTGCTCTCGCGCCGACGGCTTGCGGCAGAGAGCTAACCGATCTCCCTCTTTTCCCTCCTTCCGTTTCCTCCTTCACCTTCTCACTCTTTCACCTCCACTCTTCGACACGTTCTGTCGCACTTCTGGATAGCCTCTACCTCTTTCTCTCTTCGTCGTGGAGTCCTCGGTGCAGAACGCGCAACCGGCGGCCGGACCATGTGTCATCTCCGGTGCCATCCCATATTCCATTCCTACCATGATATGCTCAAGGCTCGTTCCACGCTCACGCTGGATACCCTTTATAGGTGTGCGCGTTTGTCCCACATCTATATATAGACCCAGGGTGCCGCGTACGGGGTACAGCCAACACCATAAGGTCTCTCCTGGAGGAGACCGTATCCATTGCCAGACAGTTCGCACTTATGTCCAAATTTTTCGCATAGCGTATGAAAATCCTCTCGGGTAGGTATATACGAATATCCTTTTTGCTCAATATAGAATCGTGGGCGTTGAATCGTGTGATTGGAAAAAGCCAGATGGTGACGTAAATTTCTTGGTTTTGCTTTTTGCGATCGCGAGAGATTTTATGGGATTTTCAGATTTCTCGCTTGGCAACTTGAGCCTCTCTTTATGACGAGCCTTTGTTGAGATAAATGTACGCGAAGACGGTTTTTCCTCGAAATATTTCGAGTTTTGATTAATTTTATAAATTACAGGATCTAAAGATTAGATCTAAAGATTAGATGTGTACTAAGGAGTTAGAATTCATATAGAGTTGTACGAGACGCAATAACCGCGCAGTTCATAATTTATAAATCTGATGCAATAAATATACAAGATTAATTAGGTGCAAATTGCTGTCACTTGGGAATGTGTTGAGGGCACACTAGTTTAGAACGCACATTTGTTTGGACCCGCCAAAGCCAATCAGTGTAGAAATGATTATGTAATCGCATTGCTATGCAAGTCAAGTCGAGAAGCACAGAACCATAGAACCGTAGAACTAGTCGGCCATGCTAATTAGTATACTGGGTGAGGTTAATTCCAACGGTTATCTGTATTTACGTTCCTCTCTCTTCTCTTCCTCTGTTGAAAAATTTTACACTTAATAATTTATAAACCGGGTTCTCAAGTAAAAAAATACACAGCGACAGTCTCAATGTGACATACACTTTCATGAATTAGAGGCGAATTAAAAGCTTATTCATTTATACTTTGTTTAGCGTTAAATCCTAGCCTTATCCCGCCGTCTGTCCGAGTTTCATTAATACAATATATCTCTCAGGTGTTTGTCAAGAGCCGTTAAATGCACGTGGAAATGTCAAGTACAATTTTAATCGCAGGATAAAAATGCTTGCCGAAAAAAATTCCATCAACAAGTATAATTATTTCTTCTCGAGCAAAGATGCTCATATATGGACACGGATTTCTTACGAGGACTGTACGTTTGTCGGAGTCATCCCGGCATATCCTCGCCCTCCCTCACCCTCTTCCTCTGTCATCCTTTCTATTTCGATTGCCCTCCCCGCGCCCTCCTGGACTTTTACCTTTTGCATACGTTTGCCGAAGAATTTACGAGCGTAGTTTGCGACTCGGGCCACCGGGTGCCTCATCCCTTAATTAAGGATTGTGCCACCGATGTGCCGTCGCCTATATGGATATGTCTCTTCTTCGCACCGCGGCTAATGACCTTGACCTCTCTCTCTCTCTCTCTCTCTGCTCTGCATGCGAAAACATAGCCCCAACAACAAATCTGATTTTATTAATTTTTATTTAGGAAGAATAAAAAGTTGGAAACTGCTTGCTGGCAATCATATATCAAATTGAGTGTTTAAATTTCGTGATTATTAAAAAAATATGTCAAAGATGCATAAGAGCTTTCGCGAGTGTGTCTAAATGAAACTTAATCACAGATTACATTCTCACGTTGCGATTATACCATTGAACGCGCAGAGAGACGCCTGTATACGATTTTATAATATAAGACAGTATTAATCACAATTGCGCAAGAATATGAATATAAATATAAATAAGAAGATAAATTGGCTGGATTAGAGCGCATCTTTTTTTTTTTTCTCGACACGCTCCGAAAGGCATCGCGGCGCGTTTCTCCGTCAACGGGTACCTATACTCGCGCGATTCGAGTCATCGAATTATATATCAGCATGCGAATCGCTTACCGCCGCCCACATACCAGCACACACTCCAAGGTGGAGGATCGAACGAGAAGGGAGATATCGTGTCGAGCACACCGAGCGTGGATCCTTAATGCGGAGCGACTACGGGCGACGAACCGTGAGCGCCCCGTCTAATGCCTTCTAAAAGCATCCTCCGCCGCGAGGGCGCGCCGGAGGGATGAAGTAAGGGCGGCTCGGACGAGAGAAAATACGAGGAGCATTAGCGCGCGCGGCTCCGCGGTGGAAAGCTGCGGAGAGTGAGAGAGAGAGGAAAGCGCAGAGAACTTGAAGAAACGAGATGGAAGTCCAGAGGGAGACGCGGAAGTACAGCGTGCGGAGGCATTGTAAAGTAATTTGCCGAGGCGTGTCCAAAATGAGAATCGAAAAGTCTTTCGCTTCTCGTCCACGCGACGATCTCGGCGACATAGGAGAGGAAACAACATCCCGGGACCATTATCGCGCGACGCTGCCTCTCATAGTCTGTCGAATGGATGGATGGATGGATGGATGGATGGATGGATGGATGAATGGACGGGCGGATATGCCGCGTGGTGATGGTTTACCGAAGGGGTGGCTTTATTACGCTCGTCGGTTTTCGGCTCGCCCGGGCGTGAAACGCCCGAAGGATCGCACCCGCGGTGACGATTTTGCGGAGGGTGTACCGCGAATGAAACACGATGATGAAAAATTGCGGTGCGTAATCGAATGGATTTCGTATCTCACGAATCGTTTTATGCGTCAATTTGTATTTAGAAGTTTGTATCTATATTCATTTTTTTTGTGTATCGTTTGTTTTATACAGGATGTATTTGAATACGTGCGAAAGATTTTAGGAGATGATTCTTTGTCGAAAATTATAAGGGAGGTTTGTTATATAAACGTATACTCTCTTATATCCCTCCCTGAGGAGTTACATTATATTTGTTTTCTCAAATTTTGGATAAATTAAAAAATATGAAAATTTGTGGATATTTTTCACTAATAAAAAGAATATTTAATATTTTTATTAAATAAACATTTAATTTTTATCTCCCTCTATAGCCTAACATTTTTCGCACTTATTTAAATATATCCCATGTATATCTTTTTATAATTTGTGTTATATAGAACGCTTTTCACTGTCTTCTGTTTTAAATATCATACATTATTTTATACTAATTAAATCTGCATAAAATTATTGCGAGAGGGAATCTATAATTCGTATTGTCGTATATGATATATACCGCTTAGGGCGCTGTGTATAATTTATTTTCGTATTTTGGCGGTTGTGACAAATGGAATGCTTGAACATAGAAATCCCAAAGGTATCGAAGATTTTTCTATACAAGATGTCCGAAACTCATCCCCGGTTTACCCTCTCTTGTGGCTATAGAGACCTAATAACCTCATGCCTGCAACACGCCCTGTCTCTGCGGTCTGTCCTTTTTTGCTACGGCTGCACGTTTTCGCCGAAAATACTAGCCTTCTGAAAGCGTGCGTCGAAGCGTTAAGTGATGCAAAGTACAAAAAGGTACATTCATTCAAGAAACGGGGACCGGAGGAGTGCGCGCTTCAAAAGGGCGGGAGGAGCCAGACAGGATACGTTAAGTAGCTGTCTCGCACCGCAGGCGTCAGTCGTCAAGGGTCGTGACAAGGTTCTCTAGATGAAATCTCCCTCGGAGTTTACATCGTTTTTCCACTAAAGAAACCGCAAAAATGTCACTAATCTCGACGGAATTATTTCTTTCCTCGACTGTTCCATCCGCAAAAGAATATTTCTTTTTCATTGCCCGAATGTCCGCCCTATTGTCCAAATAACAAATATTGTGAGTATCGAGAAAATCTATCATGATTATGTTGTCGTTTCTTGAAATTTATCATCTCATCACATATTGAGTAATTAATATTAATTATCCATCGAATATTAAATGTCTATCACATCGCGGAAATTAAATTGGCGTAACGTAAATTTATAAAATGAGACTACAGCTATTTGAAAAATTTATCAAAATTTCTTAGAGAAGGATTAGTTTCTAACGTTCATGGAATCTGATACATATTTGCACAGTGTATATGTATGTATATGTGTGTATTGTTAACAATATTTAGCACACTATGAAATTAGTGTTCATTTTTTATACATGAATCTTGTATTCAATGAACGTTAACTAATAAAGAGAGAAATCATAAATATTCAAGACATTTACTATTAACATCCACAGAGATGTTACAGAGACGCAAATTTTCATTTTATATCGCTACAGACGTCACTTCTTTTTTAAAACATTCTTCATTAGGTCCGATTATTTTCCGACACGACAAGGAAATATTTTAAGACTCATGTAAATCGGCGACCACTTAATGGAAATTGCGGACCGATTCGTCGCCGTTGCCGACGATGATGATGACGACCAGTCGCGGTTATTCGGATTGAAACCGGTTTGATTTCGAGTTTGCCGTCGTATGATCTGCGTAAGACGTCTGTTCAATTATTCCACCGTAAATCTGAACGATAACGAACTCTGATCCAGCAAAGCAATCCTGGATTCAGGAGCTGCTACGAAGAATTCCGGCCCATTTTACATGACCATCGATAATTGAATATCTAGATAAAGACTAGATGCACACGCATACTTTTAGCAGAGATATCCGGAGTTTTTGTCTCAATCATGTTGCGTGACAGATGTATCGAATTACAAGTGAGTACCTCCATTTCAAGTTACTGCTTTTATACATTATGTCATTTTCAAACGTGAGACTCGAATTCTCGAAGCGATTTAAAGGCTTGAATCGAGTTTCATAATTCATAACGCAAATGAATAATTTACGATAAATTGTTTTAAAATGATGCTACTGTTTTCAAGTAAAATCAAAAGTGGTTAATAATCACAACTATTACTCTCTTCATGATAATTTTAGAGCTTGTACATTTTATTTTTAATGTCGTGATAAAGATGATAAAATTATTAATTAAAATATATAATTATTTTATGTCTACACATATTTTCTTCTGGGTTAAATCATCAATAGGGGCATCAATTCGTCTTTCCAAGATCGATACAGAGATCTCATTAAGTGTCATTCATTGTCAGAGCTAGTCACGAGTCACGCTGGTCTATGAATGAAATTCAGAGCCATATATGGAGCGGATCACTATCCGAATGATCCTAGATAAGTGACTTAGATTCTCCCGCATCTCGATAACGTCTTTTAAGAAACTCCCTCAACGCGACTTAGCTGAATCACCTGATGCGCGAGGGGTACTCCGATACCTCGAGCAGGAAATATAAATTAATTCGGGCCATTTTAAGGGGCGAAAGTCGTGACGTAGTGGAGGGTGGGCATCCATTCAGACTCCATTCACTCGTCCTGGCAGGACTATAAATCTCTACGTTCTCGGATTCATTGTCCAGTTCGACGATCCCTTCGTGAGAACCGGACGTATGGACGCTTTTCTCGCGCATCTATTTAATCCTTCGCGTACTTGTTTCGACTCCCGAGCAATAAAATATTCGATCGTAACGACAATATTTGTGACAACAGCATGATCAATGCATTCGTAGTTCAAGAAATATAACACAGAATAATGTTTTATCTCATTTTTTTATCTAAACTTATAAAATATTTGTATTGACGGTAGTTTTGTTAAACGATTAAATGATAATAACTATATAATATTTAGTTATCTCATATACACAAAATTAAAAATGTTCAATAATCTTCAATTTTCTCAGATTGCTAATTATTGGTCGCCCTAATTTTAATTTTATCGAAGTTCAAAAATAGACGAAAAATGAATCGCATCCATATTGTCGCGTCAAGGGAATTTCTCTCCTCTTTCGATTATAGCAGATAAAATCTCAGTATTCTATTAGCGGTCCGATCAGAGACGGAGTCTTAGTTATCTTCAGCAATAAACGAGTCGTTTGTCAGTAATTAAGTATGCGGGGAGATAATAGAAGTCCCTGGAGGAGCAGTCATGGGGAACCCCCCATGAAGGCTTCGCCACAGCCTGTCAGAACGTAGGGCCGCTTTCAGTCGATACTCGCTCTCCTTCTGGCGCACACGTGGCGCAATACGCGTCACAGAGAAAAGGACCGTTTAATCCCATTGGGAGTGCTAATCTTTGCGCGCAGGAAACTCCTCTACCACCCTGCCGAAACCTCATAAACCGACGACGTACTCTGCAACAATACTCGGATCGTCACCAACCGTGAAAATAGGCAGTTCGATATGTCCGGTTGCAAGCTCGTCCTATCGTCATTTTCGCAGCCGCCATGGAAAGAATTTCAATGAGTAGCTTTCATAGTACAATTGGGAATTATCTCTCATATAATCTCTTTCTTTTTTCATTATTTTTATCGATGTAAATTATCCGATAGAAGGAACTGTGTTGTCACAGAAAATTTATTTGATTAGTCACCAGAGAAATTGTTCACGCGAACGATACAAAATTGATATTGCTATTGACTGCAAATGCATTTAAAGCCGCAAATAGGTGAGATTATATGTATTGGAGCGTTCGGTACTTTAATTATTTGGGGATCATATGTGTCGGAGCAATCGGTACTTTAATTATTTGGGGAAAATAGGTTGTCACTTGTCACAGATGCATATATCTGTGAGAGAATTTTGAGTATACCTATATATATCTGTGAACAGATATAAAAATATACACACGACAAACGCGCGCGAACGAAGCGAGAGGAGTCTCTGAACGCGTGATTGGCTCTCTGGCATTTCTCTTGGATGCAGATGGAGAAACCGTCTTCTTGATTCCACCTCGATTCGTGTTCACGCGGCCTTGTCTCTGGTCTCCTTTTCAGAGGACGCCGGAGACAGGTTGACGCGTGAGATGGAATCTAATCTAAGAATGTTTGTAGGAAGTCATTTCCACATTTGGGCCTCTGGAATTTTTGTTAATTTTTGACGATTTCGCCGCTCATCTTAATAAAGAATAAAACGTGTGTAAAAAAAAAAAAGAATTACATCCCGCAGATGAAAATATTATTTATGTGAAATTATCTACCAAGACAAGTATACTTATACATTAAATTTTTTTTATTTTTCTCACTTAATACGGTTCGAGAAAGAGAAACAATAAGATTTGGTTTAAGAGCTTCGATAAGTTAAAATCCAAAAAATTACAATTGAAATATATAAAAGTGTCAAACGCGTGAAATATCACGCTTATCAATACGATGTGACAGGCTTGAAAAGTGCAACCTGTTGTGGAAAGACTCGGTCAGTGCTCGAAACCGGATCAAATGCGATCGATTTCAGAGGAGTACGACATATCCGTTACGCGCTGTTATATCTTTATTCCAATTTTGACCGAATAAAAGAAGAAGAAAAAAACATTTTCCGTCGGCAGATCGAGCAGCCAGCAAAAGGAATCATCCGTTCGCCTCGAATACTCGAACATGTCCGCATGCTCGTCGCGGTCAGCTTTCGAGAAACGAGGCGACCGGACAGGTTGACGCGCGAGATGGAATCTGCACCTTAGGGACGCCCTCAGAATGTATTCTACGTGTCGCCGATGTCAAATGGTTAAAAGGCTCCGAGACAAGCCTGGGCATGTATCAGGACGTCCGTAGCGTCTTACGTTCTACCCGAATTTTTCTCAAGGTTTTGTACAAAGAAAATTGTCCCTCTCAACGTATTTGTATGATCAACAGTTGTCACATTCCCTAAATTTTTCTTTCTTATTTTACGATAATTTGCGAAGAAAGATATTTTTGATACTTATAGTTTTGAAAAATATAATATCACAGACTTTGTGAAATAAATTATATCTGTCGACACCGATATAATGACAATGACAGATAGGAAAATTCCATTGAAACATCGGTGAATTTGTGAAAGTCTAACTGTGTTTCTTCTACCTGATTCTTTCCCTTGGCCCGGATCGGTTCCGACAGGTAGATTGTGGACATTGTGTCGAGTTGAAATTATATATATCTGTCGCACCTCAATCCAGAAGTTTCACGTCACCACGTCACCACGTGTGTCTCCCTTTTATTTATCGCGCTTTTGTCACTTTTGATGCAGGCAATTCTTGGCTGCGTAAACATGCAATTCGATACGAGATTGCAGAGAAAGTCGTCTTTGCAAAAAAAAATTTCGTATAGTTTCGAGTTTCAGTATTTTTCGAGTTTTCAAAAAGACAATGTATTGTTGATAATACTTTGAAGATGTTTTGAAAGAGATAATTAAGAGAATTAAAGAATTATATTTTATATTAATAATAACTAATTGTAAGATTTTAAATTCTTAAAGTTTCTGTATAATAGATAGAGAGAATTGTTCTTTTCTCCAAAAAAATGGTAAAAAGGAAATAACAATATTACAATAGAATTGCTATAGGAAATTTTACGAAATTTTCATTTAGCGTGTGTTAAAAAACTCTAAAGTAACATATATAAAAAGTCAATTACTGTATCCTGTTGACATCCTCAAAGCGGATCTTTGGGAAAAGAAGGATTAGCTGTTTGTTACATAACGTTGATCCTATTTAAAAGTTATATGGAAATTACAGTCAAAAGATTAAGAGTTCTCTTCTATTTAAATCGAACATGTCAATCATTTTTGAAAGATTTGTGAAACATCATTAATCTAATATTTTTGAACCACAGAGAGAACAATTTTAAATTCTGCATATTCTAATAAATAATTTAAAAGATAAAGAAAATTTTGCTACAGACTTCAAAATTTCGAAGATTTAAATATTTATCATATAATGAAATCGAAATGTCAAAAATATAAATTTTCTATTTTATTTTTATTTTTATTGTAATATTTAACTGTGATATGTATTAAAATCTGTATCACACATCACAGCTAACTCTCGCGCAATATTTCTCTTTCGACGTGCGTGCATCTTTAAAAAAAGTCCATAATGCAGAAGAAAACGAAAAGAAAAAAAAAAGAAGAAGAGGAAGAAAAGAGAGGAAGGTGACCTGTGTATCAGGGCCCGTCGGCTCCTAAACAAACTACGTTTACTCGTCGATCATTGGGAGTCTGAGTAAACAGCGTTTACAGGGCCCGTACAAACGAAACGCCAAATTGTAACAAACTGATCTATAACTAAATTACACGCTGTACCCATCCCGTTTCGTCGCCCTCCGCGTGCTGCAGCTATATAAACACGTCAGCGCGCCGCATTGTGTCCGAATACGAAGAGATCGAAGCCGCCCCATTGTTGAGACCTCGTCGAAAACGCGATCGCGTCCCATTCTCTGATGTGTGTGTGTGTGTGTGTGCGTGCGCGCGCGTATATACGTGAGTGTACAACCTTGACAGAAGCACAGCAAATTCGGTTGCAGGGCGTGCACCATGGAATCGCTTTTTTCGTCTTTCTCCTTCTTCCATTTTTATCTATTCTTTCTTCTGTTTGCAAGCATCTAGATATTACGAGAGAGCTTGTAAATTGCTTTTTTTCCCGCGACATAAGTATGGAAATTATTTTGAACGGTTATTTCATCGGAATAGCAAATTCCTTCTCCGAATTTCATCTTTCATTGCGGACATTTGCGGACAGGTTTTAGATAACGTTTTATTGTAGAATCTATTCTCTCTTCAATCCTTTCCTCTCTAGTTTTAAAATATGTAGCTGGACAGAAATGAAAACTCTTTCTTTAAATTCCCACGAGTCAAAATTGCTTTTAGAAATCTGTCAGTCTTTTGTAAAAGTTCAGAAAGGTTTTTACCTGTTATGCCCATTGTACGCAGACCTATGTCCTTAAATGCTTTCGAAATGAGTCATATTGAAAATAACATTTTCGTATACGTTGGTAAAAAGGATTTGGAGACATTATTGATCGTTAAGATGCACATCAATTTAGCGTGATCGAGATAATGATATTACGTCATGTGTGTATGTGCGCGCGTTAACGAGTGCGGAATGAGGAAGGAAAAATTCCTCTGATAGACGATTCTTTTGTTCCCGAAATCGGATGCGGATGGACTGCAGTGCGGTGGGATTAAACGGAAGCTGGCTAATCGATACGTAATCTCAGTTTTAGCTCCTAGCGCACGACGACCCATGAAGCACGTGCCCGACGCTTCGCGAATATCAATTGATCTCTTTATAAGAAACCAGCTACCAATGCGGAAAATCTTGTTACCCCGAGACACTATCTTATTGTTTCTGTAATCTTCGGGCGATTAGAAGTTGCGAAAAAAGTTCTCGCTTATATAGTATATTATCTATAATACCCAAATTCAAAGAGAATTTTCTCTTAGAATTTACCCTGAAAATCGTGGTAATCGTGGGACAATATGGTAGTTTCTCTGATTAATGTTTACCACAATAAGATATAAAATATGTTCGATTGATATTAATATTTTTATTGTGGTAAATATTAATCAGAGAAATTTGTTTAAAATTCACGATGATTTTCAGGGTAAATTCTCTGCGTTACATTTGAAAAAAGTGAATCAAGACAAAGGTGTAAGCTGACAGCAAATATTTCTTTTGCATCTTCGCCCATATTTTGAAGTAATATTTTTTTACCTGTTGATATATATATATATATGAAAGTATATGAATGAAAGTATTATAAAATGAGTGGGCGAAAATATGCGGAAAGAGGCTATGTATAGGCTATCTTTCATTCATCGCAGCGGCGCGTTCGACAAGTAATAATGAGATTACTATCTCGTGTCTCTGTAGAGGTTCGTTTTGTTCGATCGTAATACATTCGGTCAAAAACCGAGGATTTGGCTAACGAGCTTTACATAGAAACGAACGTATATATGATGCGGTAGACGATCAAAGGACCGCCCTATTCACACAATATCCACGATACTTAAAGAATCGTCAACGAGCGCCTTTAACCCTTACCGAGGCGATACACGTTTCTCATCCCCGATGTATAGCGGTCGAACAATATTTTTTGGTCGCGCATTCGGAAGCAAATAGGTGTGTATATAGCTACCGGTGATAATCCGAGCGAGATCTCGGGAATCTTTCGGCTCCGCCAATTAGGCTCTCCTTCGACAGAGGGAATGAGAAAGGGGGTCCAAAAGGGACGAGGCACGAGATCGGAGGGACTAAAGTAATACCTAAAAGAGAGAGAGAAAAAGAGCGGCTCGCGCGCGCGTTTCTTCTTCTCTTGCTGATTCTGACAGCAAGCGCGGGAGAGAGAGCCGAGTTTAACGCGACCTTTAACCAATTCATAGGCTCGGGCTTAAGCCAGGATTTGTGGCTTAGCACTGATGGTGTTTACTACCACTACGGTAGATTTAGCAGTTTCTGCGGCAGACCGTCCTTGAACTGTGCCTTGCTCCTCCGACCGGGCCAGGTAGAGATACATACTTTGCGGAAGCACGACAGATACGACGCTTTTCCGCGACTCAACCCATCTAATCTTCATCGAAATGGAAGAACTCCATTCTTGTGTATAATGAACACAACACATGCGACTTGCAATACTTTTGAGAGAATTGCGGAGGAATGTGGAAGGAAATTTAAACACCAAATCAAATGTATTGAAAAAAAATATTCTTTGATAAATTCTTCTCGAGGAAATTTCAAAGTGATATATATGTAGGTTTAGTAAAATGTGAAATAATTCACATATTTGAGTAAAGATTGAGGAGAAAAGTCAGCACAATAATAACCCTTTTCTTCCCGCGAACCGCAGGCTATGGCTCCAACACGACGGTGACTACTCAATAGGACTTGTGCATAGTTTCCAAATTTCTACGGAATCTGCAACCTTGACCACCACAAAGCCCAGGAAACCAGTTGTCAAAGGTTTGTAGGCGTGGCGTGTTGCTATTATTAACTTGAAGTGTCCCTCGAGTTCTCCCACAAATAATAGCACAAATAATAACGTAATTTTAAGCAATGATTAATAGGGGCTATCAAATAGATCGTGTTGCCCTTCGAATTACGATTGAACGGATTCGCATATAAAGGCGAATGATGAGCGATAACGGAATTTATCGATGGATCGCTATTCGATGAAAGCGTCGACGAGATTAATTGAAGAAGCCGAAAAGAATTATAATAATGACGATGATGCATAGACGGGACAGACCGATGATTCGTTATGCGTTACCAACATTTCGTAATTGCGTCGGACCGTATCTAATAGTTGGGATCTCTATGGGTTCCATGATCTTTCATTTTTTCTTTCTTTTAAAATTCTTCTCTCTCTCTCTCTCATCTCGACGAGGAAGGGTATGTTACTTGGTCATAAAAATATACCGCTATTCCGCACTGAAAGACCCTACTGATCGCAGATTGTTAGACTTTTATCGCTCATTGTTAGTTGTACCGTTACACGCAAACTATACTTAAGTCTACTGGGGTTGAAAGATCCCAGAATTTTTTCACAATATTGATTACAACATTTGGATTAAGCACTCATAGATAGGTAAAAAGCGTGTGCAGTAAATATGTCGGATAACACTAGGCCACTAGCAGTCAATGAGAGGAATAATGTTAAATCTCATAATTATCTAATTTATCAATTCAACTGAACTAACTAATAAATCAACATAATCTCTCGCAGTTAAATAATTATACAGACTATTACCGCTGAGGCAAATTAAAACATATACCTTTATAATATGTATTTGGAGGTAATAAATTACAATAACACATATAAAGTCCTAAATTATGTATAATTTTTATGAGTCGATAATAATCGATAATGCTTCGTGCTTTCCACAATTTTCAGTGAAACGTAATATTTTATGATCTTTATATACGGTATTTTAGCGAAGCCGCGTACTTAGCCGATATGTTGTAGCAGGGCAAAATTTCCAACAAAAATTCTTCGCAAATATAATATCGCCGACGATAGAACTACGCACATACAATCTTTCGTCGACATCATTACCCGTCCATTAGGACCCTTACAAAGCAGCCGTGCCCAGAGCCTTTGTGCATTCTATATATCTGCCCATCCACCCACATGCAGTAAGTTTTCTCGAAATTCATGGAACTGAAAGCTCTTCCTCTCTCTCTCTCTCTCTCTCTTTCCCTTGCTTTCTCCTCTCCAGGGAGAGCTTGCTGCAATGCGCGTTTTGTTATGCGTGCACTGTTAATAATTATATGTGCGCTTCGTATGTGAACATTTATTTTCCCCGCAACGACACGTTAGCATGCAACGAAAAAGAAAAAAGATATGATCCCCTCGTGGCTCCAGCTCGTTGCTTATCGCGACTCTCGCGTATAATTTACGATGAGAATCTTAAAAGCGAAAACATTATCTCGCGCAATACGAATTTTGCTTATGCTCTAATTAAATAGTAGAGAAAATATGCTTTTTTTCGTGTAAACTTCCCTGAGATTTCTCTCAACGCGGAATTGATGTGTATCATTAATAAAAATATAAATTTGGTCCTCATTATTTAGAAATATATAATACTCGTAATAATTTTCGCAATTACGACGGGGTGGACAATTTCTCGAAATCTCCCTTCGCTCGCGTTCATCCGCAGGCGGCGCGGCGGCGATGGTGGCGGCAATGGCGAACTCCAGCGTTGGAGAACGCATCGAAGAAAAATATTCCCTCGCCATGGAAGAGGCCCGAGTACACGCACGAGGGAACCGCGCCTCCAATACACGTGCTCCACGGCATACCTGTCGGTCGTCCTGGCGTGGTAAATATGTGGCCGGACCCCGCGCGGCACATATGTATCCGCGCATAGCAGCCCAGTTGGGCCTCTAATGATGATCTACGGTTAGCTACCGCGCACAGCTTCTATAAACCTCCTAATTTCTCCTCTATAAATTCGTCGACCGCAGGGGGAACACCCTCGTCCTCTTCGCCCCGCAAGTCGGCCTTTTCTTCCTGAGCTCGTTCGCTCGCGCTCACTTGATCTTCTTCTTCTTCTTCTTCTTCTTCTTCTTCTTCTGCCCCATCGGGAAGGCCCTTTCCCATCGGAGCCGTCGTAAAAGCGCGACTGTATTTAATATTTCGCGAGCCTGTGTGACGCGTATATCGTTTATTATCGACCGTGAGCTCTGAAGACAGTGGGAGCGGTGGGACGAGAGAAGAGAATGATCCTATGCGAGAGAGAAACGAAGGTGAAGCGAAGATAAAAAGGCAGAAAAAAAGAATATCTCTTCTTGGACGAATCCGTGGTCCTCTCTGAGAATCGAGGAACCAGGAGAGACACGACGAAAACCAAGACCGTATAAGACTCGCGCGCTTTTTATACTCCACCAGCTGAAAAAACACTGCTTGTCTATATCGATGTTTTCATTTTTGCCTCTTCGGATTTATCTTTCTCTTTCTCTCTTGGTCGATCGATCGAGCGGTCCGCGAAAACATCGTCGGAGATTCGTTGCGCGAAGACATTCGCTGCCAGCTGATCGTAAAATGACATGCTCGCAACGACGCCAGACGGTTCGAGAATTTTAACACGAAGAGGAGCGTGTGCATTAGGTAGAGATGCATCGCGAAAGGGTATACGCAGCGTTAGAATTTAACGAGCAGTTATAGCGAATCTTGAGTTACAGCGGAATGTCCCGTATGTAGGTACACGATGAGGCATAAAAATACCAACGTCGCGATTCACCGTATATCCCATTTGCGATTGTTGTGTATTATATTCCCGTGTCAGAGTGAAATCGCCGCCTGTCAATGACCATCCATTTGGTATCGGCTCAGGCAAGTAATTTCGATAAATAACGCGCGTTTTTGCATTTCTGTTCATATGTATTTGCGGAAAATACGAAGTTTTGCAGTGACGATGATGTGCAACTTTTATTCGACCCGGATATCACCCGAGAGATATAATTCGCGAGATAATGCGTTGTTATAGGAGGATATTTTTGTTATTTATTACGCTCCGACACGGAACATCGGAGCGCGGAATTTCTACTCGTGAATCTAACTTGCAAAATATAATTCGCGCTCGATATCTCCGGGAATTAGGAATCGGAGTGTGCGAGGTGGAATGGACGAAGGAGAAAAAATACTTGCAAACCGGTTGCACGAATATGACATTGGAATTCGAGTGAAAGTAATGAAACCGATGAAGTAAATGACGCGAGGACCATTTTACGAAACGGTTCGTAAAAATGCACAGAGAAAAGATTCGTTAATAAATATAAATTTAAAGTGTAAGGCAGGCAATAAGAGCCAAATCGCGGATGACAGTGCGTTATCCCAACGAAACTAAAATTTTTTCGTTAGAATTAAATACCTGTGCGCAAGGCACCAAATTTTACTTGGTCACGGCCAAGATTTAAAAATGGAATAATCTCTACAATAGATTAAATTCCCCTCTTCCTCTAAGAAGAAAATAAATTCGTTAATAAATTTCTCAATTTTCCTGCAGGATATATCTCGCAATTTTATCGAGCGTTTTATAGGTCTCGCATTTGTATCTCGCGATTTATTAAAAATTCTGTGTTTAGCGAACCGCGAAATAATCGTCGCACTGTTACTCTCGTCTATCCACCGAATCTCATACATTACAAATAATATAGATATTAATATAGGAGTCTGCGAGATATAAATAACTAATATTTTAAGTGATTCATATATTAGAATTCTGTAAGTTGTTCCTAAGTTATAAGTCGAGTTACGAGAACTGGATTTAATTCACGTTACTTTTAAACTACATTGCAAGAATGCATTTTAAAATATTTACAGATAAAGGAACTGCATAAAAATTTATGTGCGCATAACAATGAATATATCTAATTTGCCCGACAAATCAATATCTAAGGATTTTAGGTTGAGAAAGGCGGAATATTTCTACAATAATATTTTTTTACCACTCGTTTAAAAGCTCCTTTCAGAAAATTAAGCAATTCAAAGTTTTAAGGGTTTTGAAAGGTTTTCGGCACTTTTGTCAGCACACACAGTGCCGACAAAAGGTAAAGCAAAATTTTTTTTGGTAATAAACACGGCAATTCACCTAAATGAAAAAAAAAGAATGACAATATAATTTATTGTTGAAAAGGAGAAAAATGTCCAACGATTAGCATAATTTTCTATTTTTACGAGTATAGATTTATCGATTTGTTATCGGCATAATATTCGTCGATGTCGATGATAATCGCGGTGTTGAAAATACGAGGATTACGTCAGAGAATTAAAAATTTATTCGTTTGAAGCTAATAGAGCAAAGTTACATATTAACTCGTGTAATTTCCTGATTCTTCGATATGCATCGTGCTTTTAAAAGCCGTATCTATTGTTTAGACGGCTGGATTGCGAGATGCCGACAAAGTACGATACCAGCGGTTCAGGAGGAATCGAAGGGCGGATAGGGAAGCTGGAGAAGGGAAAACATCAGGGCGGAGCTTGAATACGGGAGGAGGAATAAAACGCGCAAACTCACGACGAGCAGCACCTCTCTTTCTCCCTTGTTCTGTCCTTCTTCCCCTTTTCTTCCGCCCCTCCTTCCCCTTCCTCTTCCTTCTCCCTTCGAAACGAGTTACCCCATCCGGTTTTCCTCTTTTCACCTTTATATGGATTTTTTTAGCCCCCCATGGCCCCTTCTTCCTCTCATTCGTCGAGAGCCTTGCGCAAACTTGCTGCACGAGTCCTCCTCATTTCTTTCCACTCTCAATCTTCGTCTTTTTCCATCCTAGTTTTTCTTTCCCTCTCATAGGTGCTACAATTCAGTGGTTTTAATGTCTCGTCTATTTCTACTTCGTCGAAAGTGGTCATCAAGTTTTTTTTACGTTGCTCCACTTTTCTTCAAAATTGTCTCTCTCGTTATTGTATCGCGTTTTTCTTCGAAATATATTTTCTGAATATATTTCTCTCTCTTCTCTTTTTAATAATTTCTCATCTGTGTTTTAGAGATATTTTTTTATAATATACAACACGTGTCATGTTATTCGCATGATTATATTAGATAAAAATATTAAATTTTTCGCTATAGAAAGACCTAAATTTCAGAATATTATTTCTAATATAGCCAATAATTTTATATAAAAAAAAAAAAAAGAAAAAACAGTCCAATCCTAAAATCAAAGAATATAATTTTGATATTAACACTTGCACATATTGCAGATAAATTTTATTCGAAATTTTTCATTTACTTCTCCTTTTTCCTCATGTCACAGCATGTATATAAAATATTTATTCACCATATCATTAGACGTATACACGCGGAGATTACACATTCAACGATGAATCCGAGGACAGCGGAAGCGACGTACGGGAACGCTTTAATAATGATTCGATTTACGGCGTGCAAATCGAAGATCTCGCGACTTTTCGCGATCGTTTCGCTGCCGACTCTCTCCGGCCTGACTTCCCTTCGAACCGGTTCGCAAGGAGTTTCTGTGTTAACTTCTTTTTCCTCTCAATTTATCGGACCCCTTCCAGCGTGGTAACGAGTTACGCTCGTGCCATGCAACAGCGGCAGCTAATCGGGTATAAAACGGAGATCACTTGCCGAGTCAAATGTGATTTTTATCACTCGAGCAAACCCCTTTAATCCTAGAATTAATTAACTTTCGATATGCTTTCGAAGCGTCAAAATGTACACATGTACAGACGTAATGTTCTGTGCGCCAGCATTTATCAGATTTCGATATTTAAAAAGCGTATCTTTTCTCTAAATAATTAATAGTATGAATGCTTGTAAAAAGAGAAGAGAATTGGCATCGATAAATATTTTTAAACAAAATTATTTTATAGCGCTCTTTTACGAAATGCAATATACATTAAATTTTTTATCATCAATTCGTCATGTGGCCATTATTTATATAATTATAATTCACAAAGCGTATCTTTTCTCTAAATAATTAATAGTATGAATGCTTGTAAAAAGAGAAGAGAATTGGCATCGATAAATATTTTTAAACAAAATTATTTTATAGCGCTCTTTTACGAAATGCAATATACATTAAATTTTTTATCATCAATTCGTCATGTGGCCATTATTTATATAATTATAATTGAAAAAGCGTATCTTTTCTCTAAATAATTAATAGTATGAATGCTTGTAAAAAGAGAAGAGAATTGGCATCGATAAATATTTTTAAACAAAACTATTTTATAGCGCTCTTTTACGAAATGCAATACACATTAAATTTTTTATCATCAATTCGTCATGTGGCCAAGTTTTATATATTTCACATATAGTGTCGAAATATAACGTAGATATATGTATATTTATTTATATAATTATAATTGAATAATGTATGAATGTATTAATTCTAGAATATTGATTGAAGTCATAGTTGAGTTCATTAATCTTCTTTAAAGTCTTACTCAGAAATTAATTGCTGATCGATTTTTAACGATACACAACATATACAAAGAGAAAGGAAAAGAGAGAGAGAGAGAGAGAGAAAGAGAAAGGGAGAATATTGTTTCAACTATTTCGAGAGAGAGGAAGATTGTGCTGAAATCAGCTGTTAGCATCTTTCAATCCAATTAACGTGAGAGGATTACTTTGGAAATATCTGGGGCTATGTGGTGACATAGATTACTACGATCGTCTTTTGCAGCACGAGAGGATTGACCTATAAACGAACGCAACGCGACACGGGCGTTTTCAAGGAATGCGGTATCATCCTCGATGTCGTTTAATCGTTGAACAATCGCGCTCGGACCTTCACCCCTTCCGTAGAGGGGATGTTAAAGTTTTTCCACCGGTATTCGCATTTCAACGAAATCGTCCCGACGGCGACGACGCTAATCGGCTTTCGCGAGCTTTGAGGTGTTTAACGTCGCTAGTACGATTTTCGCGGAAGTAACACCGCGATAAATCAGCGAAATACAACATCGACCGCCGTTCAATCATATAAGATCACGATCGATTTTTCGACGATCGATGGACGTGGCGTTGATGTTATTTAAATGATGGAATTTTAAAAATGTCTAACACAGGCTGGATTCAGCGAGGAAGATAGAGGGTAAAAAGGACAGACAGGAAGGTGCATTTCTAATTTCTTTCTTGCGAATAATTATAGGCAGAAAAGAAGGCAAAATATTTGCCCTTATACTTTTTCTAACCGGGAAAGTGCCCCCTTGGGACATGAGGGACACGAAAGTTATTGATGATCTTCTACAGTACTCCTTTAACATCGAACAAGGAATAATAGAGGGAAAAAATGACGAGGCAAAAAGGAGGAAAAGGGTTGTAGATTTCGTTTCGTTAATCATGTAAATATGACAGTGACAATGAAATATATTATTCCAAGTCGCATGACACGGCGTGTATTTATGGAATTTTCCCCTGAAATATTAATTATCAGAGCAGTAACGGGACGATAATTATCTTGGTGAAATTCATTGTATAAATGATTGAATAGATCGCTGATCGATTTTAATTCAGAATCGATAATCACTTTTGCAGGTACATACATATATGTCGAAGCATTTCCCACGTCGCCATTAACCATCTAGCTTACAAGCCATAGAAGACAAGAACGCGAGGGTAGAAATAATTTCCGGCCAAACAACGGATGTACCTCGCATATATACGAGCAGAAGCGAGCAGAAGGGAGATATGACTCCGAATGGGATTCCTTATCGCGCGTCGCAACACTCTCTTGCTTAACGCGGAATATCCGCGGAATTATCGCGCGGTTGTCGCTTAGATTATAAACGACACGTACGACATGCGACAGAGCATCGGGTGCAGCAGCACGCGCGTTATTCGTGCTCGTTGCACGCAAGAGAGAGTTCACTATCTCTCACTCAATTTAAGCCTCATCCGCCGTAAGCGGATCGACCAAGCTGGCCTTTTAACGTCGGATAGTCTCGCCTCTCCCGGCTGCGCACGGCATAGACGCCTATAACAAACATTATCCGCCATAATGCCCCCGTGTAAACATACCTTCCTACGTGGTGCATCAGCCTCGTCTCGTCTCGTCTCTCCTCGCGCCGCGGAGAGAGCTAGCCCCCTTTTCCATCCGAATAAAAACCCGTCTCAAAGTTTATTTAACCGTTTAGCGCCGAGTTAAGTTTCACGCGGCTAAGCCGACTTTTCGGCACACTTCCCATCGCGTGCGGCTACTTCCGCTCAACACGTGACGCCGCGCCGTCGATACCTTGACTCCGACGAAATGCGCACAACTGTTCTCGTCCATTCCGTGCATTCCCAAGTGAAACGAAATTGAATGAACCGAGCAAAGCCGAGGAAATATATAGGTATATATTTATGCCGCGTGCATGTGGGCTTGTATTTTTACTTTCCTTTATTTTATCCGAATTTATGCGAAACGATAATTATAGCATGAACAATTTATATACTTTTATTGCAACAGTTTCTCTGCGTTTCGAGCGAATATAATTTTTATAATCAAATAATTCACGCTGAATTTTGAATATCTGTGCGGATTTGGCGAATTCTGTTCGGGCTCTCTTTTGCTCCAAAAGGGCCTGAAATGAACAGTCATTCGTTCTCGAACTTCCCCCATTGCATCCATCCCCACTCTCGTTTTTCGATGACCTGTAGAAAACTATGTAATGTCAGGTAGAAAGACGAAAGACATAGTCACGACACAAAAGAATCGGCTGACAGTAGACTACGTGTTTTCAAGACAGCAATCTCGACTACGGATAAAGTGATTACATATTCGCATATAGTCATGAATTCTAAGCGATTCTCGATAAGTGTATGTTATAGTGCGATATTTTTATGAAGAGATTGGTGCCAAGTTTTTATAATGATCAATATCAGATTGCGTAAACCAGTGAACAGTAATTATAATCTTACTAAAGAGAAATAAATGATTAACGAACAAGATACGACTATGTCTCTTAATTAAAAGGTATTATAAAAGTGTAAATTGGATTTCCATGACGTAATAATGCTAGAGTTAGATGATAAATCATGTTATAAATATTTTGTGTATGCCGTTCGTTAATTATATTCACAGGCCGACTATTTTTGTATCGGGTCCAATTTTGTCGTCTTTTATTTATAGAAGATATATCTAGATGTTCAAAAAATTTATAAAATATCGAATTCAATATTATTCTTTTAAACTTACAATACCCTTCTAAAAACAATGCATAGTTTTCGTAACGATTTTTCTATTGTTAGCAGTTGAATATTACGTGAACCGATAATTGCTGAGTTGTTTTCTCAAACTCTTTTTCCCCTAATAATTTTTCACTATATATTGAAACAACGACGAAATCTGACGGTTTAAAAACGAGTGACACATCGCTCGTTCAAAACATTGACGTTTTGTTGTTAATATATAATTGATCGAATTCGATATCATATAAATAATTGATAAATTGCTGATAAATAACATAGTATAAACATTGAATAAATTGATGTATACATAAAACTATTGTTTATGTCGTTACTAGGTCACACTGTTCAGATAATTTCAAATATATTCAAAGAGAACATATCACACATATCTCTCATATGTATAACATGATAACAGAATTTAATTTTTTCACAATCTAAGAAAAAATGATTAGAATGTCTAACGAAGCTTCCTAAAGACTTCTAAAATTATAGATTAATTTTCAGAGTTTCTCGTTTTTTTAAATTGCGATTTTGTGTAATCCTAAAATCTTGAATAATACCTAGTACAATTTTCTATAATATATTCTAAAATTTTTTAATTTTCCAAAAATATTTCTACTAAAATACTTCATAAAAATCTCAAAAAAATATTTAAAAGTAAAAGCAAAGAATTTTGTCAGAATATTTTATTTTTCAAAGTTATTGAATTATGAAAAAAAGTGAATCTAATTATTAATTGATTAACAATAAAATCAGGAGCGTGAAACTGGACTAAACTTGGATTCGCACCTTACAGGTGGAGGAGTGTCGGTGCGACAGCGAGTCGGTACCGGAAGAACCGGCACCGATAGTGGAAGACGGCGTGAGGCGGCCATCATTACACGCGAACGGCGTCGCCGCTCATCGGGGGGAGAACAGCTGGTGGCAACCCGAGCAGGGCGGAGGAGGTCACGCGATAAGGGAACGTGATAATAGTGCCGCGGTGGCGGGTGAACTGGCTTGCCTCGCGGGATACATGGCGGGTTACCTGAAGGCGTCAGGCACAACCTGCGCCTCGACCGGAAACCCTCATCAATACCACCCACACGGACATCCCGCGATGGGGGTCGGCACACATCCACATCCGCATTCTCATCCGCACCCGGGTACGCCACATCCCGGTTTGCCGTCGCCCTTCGCGCTCGCGACGCACGGTCATCCGCATCCGCATCCGCTCGATCACGCACTGCCGTTTCCGCAAGGTAAATGTTTTTCTCACCTTTTGTTTCTCTTAATGAATTCATATTGAGATGTTGCAGCAATTAGTTCGATTAATCGAGCGATAATATTCTAGAGTTTCGCAGGGAAAATAAGCAATATCGATATAAATAAAATATATATAATATTACTTTTCTACAGCATCAAACATTGAATTCATTAAGATTATACCAGTATAGGTCATCATTGCACTATAAAAATTTACAGCATGAGATTTGATAATATATTGTATATAGGAATTGAAAGGGTTGGTGCTGCATGCTATATTATTCTGTATATATATTTATTGGAACCAGCGCACATTATGAATATTGGAACAATATATGTATAATCAAAGATTTTATCGAACCGATGTTAACGAACAAAGGGCATTAATCTTTTTGGGCAAGCCAATTATAGTAAAATAAATTTATAAGTACGATGTATTAAAAGCATGTCATATTTGACGTTTTAAAGATGGAATATTGCATTGGGAGTTTGGTATTGGAATAAACGCAAATCATAGACATTCGAACAATAACTAACCAATTATTGCCGAACGTGAGATTAAAAATAAGTGAATCAATTGGAATAATTCATTTAAATAAACGAACGTCTTTCTCTTAAAGCATGTCATATATAATTTGACATGGTAAAAGTGAGAAAATATATGTAGTTGCTTATACATTCCTATTTGGAGATAACAATTCAATTATTGACAACTGACTTAGGGAGATTATTTTAATAATCTATATCTGGAGGATGATTTTTTTCAATAAGTTTGCACAATTTTCGATATATTGACGTACACTCATAAAAGAGTGTAATCGTGAGGGGGCGACAGTGGTATCGTTCTTGGTTTATACCTGTAACCCGAATTATAAAATATCGCGAAACACAGAAAAAAGACGAATGAGATTTTCGATGGTGCGATCAATAGAGTCGATTAAATTAATAAAATAAAGGACAAGCTTTTAAATTCGGAGATTATAACTTTACTAAGAACTTTAATCTTCTCATTTTCTAATTTAAACTTGCACTTGTGTATGTGTGTAATAGATTTTGATTAATATAATTTTATTTTACTCGGTAATATCGAATATGTGTATTTTTTAGCTTTATTGCTGTAAATAAATAGTGAATTTTGATTTTTAAAATAAATTTCTAGCTTTTCTTTTTGTGAGATGTTTTAGAATTTGATATTCTATTCTTTATTTATTTTTAGTATAGACTCACTTTTATATATACTATAAAATATGAAGCAACTATTCTATAACCAATAAAAGTTTGGCATAGAGATTGCAAGCAATTTGATACCATGTATTTGATATAAAAGAAAAATCTGTTGCAAGGAGGACAGTTCAAAATTAAAATCAGTAAACAAGCTTCCCTCGCTAATAATAGTAAAGAATAGGAAATCCGGTACGCCTATAAAGCCATCTCTGAAAATATCTTTTCTAGTCATTTTCTTGTTATTCTTCGTTTTTTTTCTCTTTCATTATTATATCTAGAAATACCCTTTTTTCTTTTGTGCTCTCATTGCGATCATCCCACGCTTTTAGAGTCTGCCATTCTTTTTCAAATATTTACAGAATATTAGCATAGGATCGTATATTTAATTTGTCAACGTCAAAATTTTAATGCAGTTTTTCAACAATGCTATCTACCGTTGTAAGAATATTTAACGTTCCTCGCATACCGTCGTTATTGATTCCCATGCAAATCGATGCATCGATTGAAGCCATACGAATGTCGAGCATACAATCTGTCGGGGCTTCCTAACTATAATTACATATTGTCGCGAGTTGAGAAACAAGCGCTTCCACCGCACGCTATCATTCCCTAGATAAACATATAAAAAAATATAATTGTTGGAAAACAATCCAATAACACGACCGACAAAAATATGTCACTCTTGTGTCACAATGTGATTGAGGAAATACTTTGTTCGCTTCGGAATATTTGCGACTCGGTGCAAAGCAGTTTATAAAGTGGGCGAAAAGAAAGAAATTCCTGGAAAAGTTGTAGCTACGGTTCGTATTAGATATGCGTCTTGTGGTTAACATAAACGAAGTCTGGAATGTCCTATACCCGCAAAGAAAAGCCGACGTTTCCCGGCGAACACCTGGCGAACGGAAAAACAGAGAATCGACTATGGGGCGCAAAACAGAGAGAAAGACAATTCGGGCAACCTCGGGGGAAGAATTTCCTCTGTGTCCGCGATTCTACTCCCGAGATCGCGCGGGTCGGTAATTGACTGCATAAATTTTCCAGTGTGCCACGGTAGGAAGAGAACGACGAAGAGAGTGTGCTTTCGCGTTAGTTTCCTTTAGCAGCACGATTCGGCGAAAAGCAGCATCGTTTCTTCCTTCTCTCTCTCTCTCTCTCTCCACTCTCTTTCACCCGCAGTTCGAAAGAGGGTCCGGCGACGAGGGACACAGGGTGCCGGGGGCAGAGTGTCGAGGAGATGGAGTGGTTGGAGGGGATCGGGGGATGCTTCGGCGAAGAAGAGTGGAGAGAACCATGAGAGTAAGCCGCTTATCAGGGTGGCAGCAGGCAGTATAGGTCCAACCGACGCAGATAGGTGGGTTTCCATGGAAACACGGATCTGTCCGTTGGGTCCCTACGTACCCTACGTCCAGCGGCTGCCTCTATCCGTTGTAGGCGTATCCGCGCTACACGAAAAGCCGCCGAACGAGAGAGGAACGACGCGCGATGATGCCGCACGAGGTTGGAGAACGGCACGATAGGGATGGAGATAGAAACAGAGAGGAGAGAAAGAACGTTGCGGGAGAGTGACAGAGCGCGACGGCTCTCGTGCCGCGTCGCGTCGCGTCGGAGAGACTTTGCTTTTATCATCCGTTTGTGAAGCAAACTCGCCTCGATTCATAGCCACGAAGCCGCCATTTGCCCCTCTGATCTCGCGTATCCTCGCTATTTTTGCGATTCATGGGACATATATATACTATATGTATGTATATCGTATGACGGTGTTTGGGAGGAGCTTTTATTCTTCTTCTCACAGATATACAATTTCCCCGCGGACATCCAAGTGTTTTAATCTCTGTCGCATTTCAACCCTCGCGCGCGCTGGAATCGATAATTAGGTTGCGAGGCTACTGAAAAGGTATAGGGCCCCTTTCGACGAATTAATTCACGCGGCGATGTTCGTGAATGACGACGCGTGGACGAAAAGGGCGATTTCGTGTCGTTTGATACGCGTCCATGTTTATTTTGTTATGCAATGCCGTGCAAAGGGCGGCGGGGGTTCTCTTCCCCTTTTCTAGCGGTCGGCGAGAAAGAGCGATAGCTTCGGGGCAGGGAACCTCGCCGAGGAAGGGGCGCGAAAATGTAGGATCTCTCCCCAGGACTCGTGCGGCATGCAGCGGAATACGTGGGAATCGCGTCACATGGCCTCCGCCCTTTTCCCATCCGAGCTACTCTATTTGTTGTTGCAGAGAAATTGCCCGTCCACTTAACTTCCTCCTGCTCGTTCGCGGTGGCGTGGCGCATGAATAAAGACACCGTTGTCCATGATTTCCTTCTGCCGATTGTCAATCGATGGGTGCCGGCGAAACAAGTGGTTTTGATCCCGGGCTCGCGAAACATGCGCTTCTCGGAGCCGTCAGGCATAATGTAGAAGAATTACGAACAAAAAATACATTGTCCTGATAGAAAGAAGCTTTCGTGAAATGTTGGAAAATCGAACGATAATTATGCAAGAAATTCAAGCGGAGAGATCTATGACTCTACAAATGCCTTGACGATTTCAACATCATTTCGGGAATATCAAAATTGTGATAAATTCAATGTTTTTGAATTTTAAGTGAAATATATTGCCGGTATATAGAAGCCAGGATTTCCGCCGATGGGCGCTTGTCAATTCGCTACGATTCCAATCACTCAATTAGGCGTCAGGTTAAGGGTGACACGTGGCGCGGACACGTGCTGTATATTCGTCGTTACCAAGTGGCCGCGAAACGACGAAACGACGAGAGTGCCGTTTCGATGGCGGCGCGTGTCACGGCTAAATTGAGTAGGCGGGCGTGAAGAGGCCAAACACAAATCTAGACCTAATTGCAAGACAAACACTCGAGGCTGAGTGAAATGTCGCGTTACGGCGAGATATCGACACTCGCTCTCGAAAATCTCGCTTCTTCTTCTCGCCGTTTCTTTCGTTTGTTCGCGTCTTTTTTCGCCGCAAAGTCCTACCGGAATTATGTCTCCTGTATTATTAATAGAGATCCATTTCGCGTTTATATTCAGAGATTTATCTCTTATTTTTGATAGCAACATTTTTGCGCGCTTTGACAGTTGATTTGTCATCGCGCGTAAAAAATTGATATATAGAAGCGCACCAAATTTTTATCTTTCGATCGTAGTTTTTCGAAAAAAAAAAAAAAAAAAAAAAATAGATTTGTACGCAACTCTCCATCGTTGCTTGAAAAGTACTGAATAACTTTTCGAAGAGTAGACATCGCGAGGAAGACGCGGGAGTTGGGAACGCGAAACTTATCCGATTATCAGCTCCTCTCGGACGCGAGCGTCAGTATTTTGTTACGTACTTACGTTTATATCCGTTAGATTATCGCACGAGAACGGCTATTCGATACGACCACACGCACTTTCCTTCCTTTTCTGCCGGAACTCCAGGACGAATGACAGCTTCTTTCGATTCCCTGCACATAATTACCATTGCGCTTTACAGTCTTCATACAGCTGATCATATTTTTAATTGGAACATTTTAACTTAATAAATAAATTATAGAACTTGTACATAGAATTTTAACCGATCTATAATTCGCGAAACAGAGAATTCAGAACCAAATTCTATATATAATCTTATATGTCAGGTAATAGAACACTTGTGAAAAATCAGAAATATTCTACATATATAACATATAATACATACAATACAATACACGTATTAGAATTGATGACATATAAAATTATAAATAGTGCCTGTCGGAAGAGGTTATAAGTAATGAATTTTCTCTCGTGAATTATAGATTGTTTAAAATGGGCTTTGAAATATATCTATGCATCGTTCGGAAATATTGGGATCATTGAAAAATATCTTAGTTTGTTATTATTTGGAAATGCTGGGAAATTTTCAAGAAGCTTCCCCTTATCTATATTACTGATTCCGTTCACAGCAAATCAGGAAATTCCTTTCACACCAAGCCAACAAATGAATCACGCCCAATTTGGCTACAGGACCAGACACAGGGTACCGAGATCGTACGAGTCGTACAACTACATTCGCGATGGAGGTATGGTAAAGAGCACATGATACCCATGGTGATGGTGGTGATATCTACAAGGAGCAAATATTGCGATAAACAAAACTTTGTTGTCGAAATCACTTTTTTCGAGACACTCGACTAATTAACATATTGAATAATTTTTAATGAATTGTTAATTAAATTAATCCATTAAAAAATTTGATTTCTAATCTCGAAAAGAATGACTTTGACAAAAAAGTTTTGTCGACTATAATTATTTGCAGATCATTTTTGTATACTTTCCCCCGTATCTTTAGAAACAATGAAGATGACAAGATTCATTTCGCATATATTATATAGGATACACAATAAATATATAAACGTAGAGATAAAATTCTGTTGCTGTTAGAAGTAGACTTTATATTTTTAAAAAAGTATCTAAAGATTTGAGTTGGAAATAAGATTGAATAAAAAAATAAATGTATTACTTATTGAAAAAAATTTCTCCTCAAAGTTAAAAGTCGACCAAACTGGCAATCATTTATTATAAATAATTAGTTGAAATGCAACGTTTCGGCTGTCATTGCAGCCCTTTTCAAACAATAACAAAATCAAATAGATAAATAAATAAATAGGTAAAAATAAAAATAAAAATAATTTAAATAGCGTCAAGAATACGATCATAAATCTCACTAAACGTTTTTACTAAACGCGTTATGACGTTTTAGATTGCGAAAGACACATTAGTTTTGTCTCTATTTTCTTAACGCGTAGTGACTAAGATTCTTGCTAACAGTTAACATCTATTTATTTGTTGCTTACTTCTGTCAGTTCTGCATTGTTCATCAAAACAATTGTGAATATTGTCGGTGGTTTGCAGTGAATTTGATTTACTGTATTAATTTGGTATGTAGCATATTTTTGGTTTTTGAATGTATAATTATTTGTAGCGATAAAGTGTATCAAAATTATAATTAATTTTATGTAGATTTACTTGAAAAGGGCTGCAATGACAGCCGAAACGTTGTATTAATTATTTATAATAAATGATTGCCAGTTTGGTCGACTTTTAACTTTGAGGAGAGATTTTTATTAATTATTACTGGCGAACATTAAGGATTATTATCTGTCTTACTTATTGAAGTTAAATTGATTAAAGATTAGTTTTCTTCAAAATTGTTATTCGGAAAAATTGGTCGCGCGAGCTGGATGCGCGAATGCTGAAAGATTGACGCAAGTAACACGTGATTTTTGTCGTTTCTCTTGAGCCTTTTTTGGTGTTGCGCGATCACACGACGGTCACGTTGTAAACGCAAAGTCGGCCAAATGTTTTCGTAGCTGATGGCCTTTTAGAATTCCCTCTTCTGTCACCGCCGCCACGTGCTGTCATCCCACGGTTCCCCTTCCCAATAATCCAGTCCTCCGCCCATCATGTAGCAGCCTATTCGCGTTTTAGCTTTTAATTAATTTTCGATTCCGTGCCCGACCGTATCCCGCCTTCCATTGTCTTCTCCATCCGCCACGTTTCGTCTCTATGAATATCAAAGTAGTCGTCCGATCCTGCGACAAGCTTACCATTTTATGGCGCTCTCTCCTTTTTTTACTTTTTGTGTACGATATATCAAGCCCAAATGATTTTAAGAATCTCCCACCGCGTTTCGCCATCAACGATCCTATATACTATTTCTATATATTTATAAATTTTTTTTATATGTATAGATAAATATTCATTATTTAATAATTTTTCTGGAATGACTGTTATAAGAAAGTTAAATTCATGACGTGTGTGCAATATATTTTTTCCTCGGCCATGGAAATATAAGCCCCAGCTCTGCGGTTTAACGGTCGACCTGCGCAAAACCACGAGAGAAAATAACGTCGAGTTACACGGTGTGTCTACCTCAAACAATTGTTAATATTTTTTTCCCAAACGAAGATGATTTGACAAAACCGTGGTAAAACCGCGATTAAGGGATGGTGCGAAAACTTTGCATGTCGACACCGGTGCGTTGTTTGTTATTCAGTCGCCCATACATGTAATTGCGATTAATTACCGTCAGTTCCTCTGGCATATCAGTGATATGTTGTACCCGAGATAAATTCCCGGCGCCGTATTTCAGCAGCAACGGGCTTCCCGACGTTATCTGAATCGGACATGTACATTTATTTGTATAATTTACCGTATAAGCTCTTTCCCGCGCGAGAGTCTAGATATACGCTGAGGGGTAATAAGTCAACGTAATAACGTGCGTCAACAAACGTCATTAATTATTTTCGCATCATTGCGTAGTTTGTCGCGCACTGTTAATTACGCATTTCAATTACATCTAATAACATAATAAATTATCTTTTTGATAGATTTAATAGACTCTCTTTTTTTCTCAGATATATTTATACTATATATACAAAAAAAAAGAGAAAAAAATTATTCAATTAGCTAAAACTAGTTGTTAATATTCTTTTCGTAGCTATTCTCGACAATTTCTAATTCCTCCTTTAATGCTTGAATAATGAAATACATGAAACTGTGAACGCAAAATATTATAAGTTAAATAAATAATTTACAAACAAAATTGATAAATAAAATATATACACGGATATTCCAATTCTCGATTACGAGAGAAAATCATTTGCCATGCGTCGCCGACGCATATACGAGAGCACTGACGGATTACGGCATCGGATTGTGCATGAGAGAGATCACTGTGAAATTCTGTTAGTGGTCCATTGACTTACGCGGATCTCGACGAAACGGTGAAACGCGGCGGGCGCGGAAGAATCCAATAAACGCAAAACGAATTTGCTATTAGGGTCGCGTCTGATCTCATTGCAGGCCAATGAGGCGGAGCAACCCTTATATCAACCCTCCCGGTATCGCGTCTCGCTGACGATAATAAATCGAATCATACTCCGGGAGTCAGCGGGTGTTTGCCGAGCCATTAGGGTCGCTTAGCTAACTGTCTCTCCTCGAAACGACCGGATACGGTTGTCAAGATTTTTCGTTCACGTATATTTCAATCGAAATGTTTTTACGCAATCTCAATTATTTTTATTTATTATCGCAAAAATTTATTTTGTTGCAAACTAATGCACGATATATGAGACAAAAATATTGGAGACCCAAATATTTCAAACTTTATTATATACTCTTAAATATAATACGAGAGCGATAGAGAGCATTCGTTCGATCGCAAGAATATGACATTGTTTAATTGCATAGTTTAGGTTTGAATCTCACGCTTAAAGTCCTCAAACGTCGAATGAAACGTACAAAGTGCGATGAACTTATTCTCTCTATATCAAGGAAGCTAAGAGTTATAATCGGGCAGCCATTGTTTTGGTTGGCGAGAAGTGCCTGGCTTTCACCGAGCCGATGCTAAAGGCCATCGTTAACAGCAGTAGCACTGACGCCCACTCGACAATCAGAACGTTCTCTCGGAGAGCCAGTCTCCTACCATCAGTAGCGAAAGCCAGTGACTATATACACTGAAAAGACTTTCAATCAAATGAGATTTGTTCGATGGATAATTCAATTGCGTGTAAAGGCACCGCACATATATAGCATATGGATTTGGATATATATATATATATATATATGTATATATATGTAATAAATATTAGCTTAATATAATTGTGACATTAAAGTGAATGCGATATGTTCTAGAATGATATATGATATCGATATATTTATCACTAGCATTAATTTGTCTTGACTTTATCTATTGACTGTCATCCATATAGCAAATAGTAGTGCAAGAGAGAAAAGCTTAATTGAAATATCGCGTTTTCGATTCAAATTTAAAAACATAGAAACTATAGAGAGAAACCATTAGAAAAAAGAAGGAAAATTCATGATAAAATAATATAATAGTTTGCGTCCTAAATATTGCACATATCAATAATTTTAATAAAAGAACAGGGAAATATTATAAAAAAAAGTTTCTGTTTATCTCTTACTCATCTATATACAAAGCATTATTGGTATTATAAATATTATGACGTCGCGCGTAAACACAGACCAATTGTGTTCTCTTCTTCGGATATCATCAATCGATGGATGAAGCTATGTTATCCCAAGAACGATTGTTTTACTCGAGAATTTCGGTGTACGTGTTTACAATAATCAATGGCGAGGGTGGCGAGATACGTATCATAGATCGAACGATCGCGGGTGTGTCGTGTCCGTCACACGAAGCGATGGCGGTAATTCCGACCACCGTGGAGTTTGTACATTGTGAGCTCAACGCAATCTATTCTGAGGATCTACTACGGTGCCATACTGGTAGCCCACTCGACCAGTTCGTTAGCCAATCACACAGGCATCGTCGTCGTCCCGGGCTCTCGTCTCGAACCCGAGAAGGGCAGCCGCAGAGATGCGACTGATACGAGACACTACGTTTCCTCCTTCTGGACTGCTCCTTCCTTCAAAGCTTCGGTCGCATTGCAATCGTCGCTCCCATTGGTTCGCGTCGAAACGCATTCGATCGAGTTACACGAATACATTAATTTGACCGTTGACGTATATATGTTTGCCATTTTATGTTTTAAGTTTTTCTCTCTTGAGAATTATTTATGTCAACATTCTGCATGAACAAAAGTCAGATACGAAGACGATAATCAATAGCAAATTTTTATTCATGTATATGCTAGATATGAAATATATGTAAGAGTTAATGTTGTGATTGTGATGTGTACAACTATTATTGTATGTGTTTTCAATTCACGACTTTAAAAATACTGCATTGCCTTTTCTTGTTCTTCTTCGTCATCTCTTTTTCACTGAAGCAAACTTTCTCCTTTTTATGTTCGATGGTCTTTTTTTTGTCGTGTGTGTCCCGAGTTGAGTAGAACGTTGAAGCATGGCGGATAAAAGGAATGGAAAAGGAAAAAGAGAAAGCGTCGAACGTCTCGTAAACAGCTGCCTCGTGTGTCTCTCCCGAGACTTAATCGATAACGAATGACAATTACAGACGTATACCTCGCGAAAGGCAGGGCTTCACCGATCTCTCGTGAACGACCCTACATTCTCTCCATTATTATCTAGTCGGAGGCCTATAAAGATTAGAACACACTTTCGAAAAGGAGCTTCTATTTTTTGCTCCCTCTCTCTTGTTAACGTGTCGCGAATTCCCCGAATAAAATAACGTCAATTCGAAAATTCGGTATATAAAATATTGTATACTTCGTGATCGGCGGCCTCCCTCGTCGATTCCCCCCTACGTGAAATTCCACCATTTCGCCTGCGACTTTACGATCCGGCTTCCAACCCGGAGACACTGGCGAGGCGCAATTTTCCAGGCGCTCCCTTTTTATTGGTTCGCGACACGAGGATACGCCGTGTATACTCGTCGAGAGAGAGAGAGAGAGCCTGGTATCGTCATTTTCAGCGGCAGCTGGGAGCGAACCGCGACTTCGGTCCTCCTGGATGCTCGTGTATTCCGGGGTGTACTTCCCTCCCTCCGCGTACCCCTCTCGCCGGCACCCCCGTGACCCCCTCATAAGCGGATTACGTGGGTCCCGAAACGAGCCAAGCGAGGCTCGATGGCACGAGGAAGGTATAGTCGTGGGGTGAGTCGTCGAGGGGAAAGGGGGGGGGAGGAGCTGTTCAAAATTACGCTATCGCGGCCTCGCAACGCTCGCACCCCTCCACGTCTGATCTCCCTTTGCAACAACCCCCGTCTTCGTGGAAGACACCGACGTCGAAGGCGTTCCATATTTCGAGACACCGTCATCGATGGCCCGATTGGCGAACCTATATTGAGGTTTCGATATCTATGCATTCGTTCTTTATTTCTCCTCTCGCATATCTATATTTTGTATGTATTATATATATATATTTATGTAGATAGATCTATGAGAAACTCGCGTTTCTCCTTTTAATGATCTCTCGTTTAGTATCGTATATTATATGTGGATAGCGGATATTGCTGCGGAGTTTCTTTAAGCAAGAGTACGCTTTTACACGCGTTCAGGCGTTTTAAGATCGTTTAAATAATCGCGTTTTATGCAAAAAATATATAAAACAGCTTCCTCGCGCTATGAAACTATCGCAAGCGGTTTAACGAACTGGAATCGATCTAATGATCGAGTCTATAAGCGAATCTTTTAATTATCTCTTGCGAATGAAATTTCTTATCAGATTTATACGAGAATTAACAACGAACGCATTCTTTTCTCGTGTTGCAGGAATGAATCAACGTAAACAGCGTCGCGAAAGGACGACCTTCACCAGAGCTCAGCTGGACGTGTTGGAGGGGCTATTTCAGAAAACGAGATATCCAGACATCTTTATGCGAGAAGAGGTTGCTCTTAAAATCAACCTGCCAGAGTCGCGAGTCCAGGTAATTATTTTGGTTTTTTTTTCAGCTCTTCTCTTCTCTCTTTCTCTCTGTTTTTGCAGATTTTATTCCTTCTAGAATATCGCTGTGAAAGATGTCGAAATAATAACAAAGATAGGTCCTACGAACCTTCGCTTTTCGCAAATAATCCGAGATTGCATTCATTCCAGATTGGTGCAATTTCGCGTGCCGCATATATTAACGCAATATGCTTTGAA
This sequence comes from Nylanderia fulva, assembly GCF_048542155.1. Classification (NCBI taxonomy): domain Eukaryota; kingdom Metazoa; phylum Arthropoda; class Insecta; order Hymenoptera; family Formicidae; genus Nylanderia; species Nylanderia fulva. Next base: position 1,449,766 of record NW_028189622.1, read on the forward strand.
TATCGGATTTAAAGCCATTACATTCTTTGCGCGTTAACTGTACGATGTAAATCGTGGTGAACGAAAGGAGAAAAGGAGAGCAAGGATGAGGAAGAGGAGAAGAGAAAGAGAACGCGCGTGCTTCGTGCTTCAGCAATCGCGCGCGAGATTTAAGGTATTTACACAGGGCGGGTTTGCGCCCTACGTCGTTCCATTTCGCCATTGTCCCAACCCCGACGCCTTCGTACATTGATAGATGTGCCGACGAGCTCGTTGACGCTTTTATTGCGGTTCTCGTGACATCTTTATTTCGCGGCGGGGCGTTACTAAGTATCGCGATTCCAAGCTCGTGTCTCGAATTTCAATCGCTCTTATCCCATACGCTCTATACACATATACGGTGCATTCAAGTGTCAAGGAGAGAAAAATCATTGGATTTTGGCGAATGAAATATCAGATCGAATTTGATAACAGATTTTATTAGATAGTTTCATAACTTGCTACGACTGCCTTTTTTCTATTTTTATCCCCGTTTGCGGCATCTTTCGCGATATCTCGCAATTAGCGAGTCCCGTTGGAATCGTGAAATATATGGGACAAAAGCGCACAGAGATTCAGTTCCGGGAGTTTCCGCGCGAAGTTAAGCCGTCACGAATGCGGCAGCGCAACTGCAAAAGGGTGCATCGCGTATATGCGTTTGCGCACGTATACATGGAAATGCGATGCGGTATATTCAATACATACGTGTGCGAGAGAAACGGCGTATATCTACACGAGCGAATGACGTCTGGAGAAGAGGGAGCTATCTGAAAGTTTTAAAGGCCACGCAGGGGGATTCGCGGCAAAAGACAGCAAAGTGGGGTGACAGACCATAGCCGTGCGTACGGATAGAGGTACACGCATGGTAGCGAGGTACAGCATATCGTTGATTTGTTCGTGGATTATAGCCCCTGCGCTACTCCATCTCGCTCGCGAGAGCGTTCTCGTCGAGAGAACCACGCAGCTGCGTACGATGCGGATGCAACGCGGCTCCGAATATACGTTGGGTTCTCGCTCCTTTTCGTCGCGTCTACTAATTGAGAACGAATCGAAAGATGTTGGCGTCCCTCGAAGGGGAACCACAGCAAGACGAAGAGAAAAATCAGCCGAGATGATTTTGTGTCAATCGGATCGTGACGTTACTTGCTTCTCTTCGCAGAAAAAAACAGTATCCTTGAGAGAATGCAAATATGCCTTGATTCAAGTATATTTTATCCTTATAATAACGCCGAATATAAATAATTTTGGATAAAGGATAATTTAAGCGGCACTTTCAAATATTATATAATAATTCTTAGTTCAAATGTGACTAAGTTTGTTTTTACCATATAAATAATTTTGGATAAAGGATAATTTATCCTTAAAACAAAGTGCAAAATATTCTTGGTTGAAGCTGAAATTTACTTATAAATATCGCAAGGACAAGTGTGCATCGGATATAAGCGGTACTTTCAAATATATATAATAATTCTTAGTTCAAATGTGACTAAGTTTGTTTTTACCATATGCGATTTTTAAAACAAGAATATATCTTAAGGATAAAATATACTTTACACAAACTTATTTATTATTAAGGCAAATGAAAATTTGGGATTACAAAAAGCATTCTATGCTTAAATCAATCAAATAGCGTTCGAGAATAAAAATATACTTGAATCAAGGATTCCTTTTTTTCTGTGTTGCATTTCGGAAAAATATGCACGGTGTTCTTGTATATTTTTTTCATACACATGATTATTAGAAATTTAATTAACATTTTAATTTTTTATAATGGTAAAATAAAGAATTTAACGTCAAGAGATTTATATATGGACAATTCCAACTACTATCGCATTACTATTAAAATATATATATATATATATAAATATATATATAATTTAAAAAATAGAGAAATAAATATAAATGTAAAATCAATAATCTACACTTATTTTTACAATTTAAATATTGAAAAGAGCATCGATACTTTTATGACGCACAGAACTCATCATTACGTTCACATTAGCAAACAATGCCTGCGGCTCTCTCGCGCGCTGTTTTCTCCATCGATCGTCTGGCTGTCGGACGATGACACGTTCTCTGGTTTGTCGAAGAGCGGGGTGTCGTATTAATAGTACAAATAAGAAAATATATTTGTCATAACAGAGTGTCAACGCAGCTGCGCCGCCTCCCGCCCTGACCAGCGGGGCGGTTTTCCGTTCGCTGGATGTAAACCAGATGGTGGCGCAATTTGCACCTCGGTTCTCGCCGATGGTCTCTCGATGTGTACGAGCGTGAAACCGTCAGTGGTTGCCCCCGGGGGTCCCATCGCGGCCTGTTTGGTTGGTTTTTGGGGTTCTCTCTTTCTCTCGCTCTCGTCGCTTTTCAAGGGGGTGTCGTTGTGCAAACACACCGTTATATATAATGGGATCGTTCTCTGTCCGTCGCGCTAACCCTGACGTAGATCCGTCTTCCTCGTTCCGCCCGCGTTGACACGCAATATCCGCGCAGATTTTCGCGCCCCATCGCGCTGGATGACTCTTGCGAAACGAGGTTCCGCCTCGCGCGATACCGCAGAGAAGCGGAAACCGAATAAACAGAGGACGAATAATTAGAGTCACACTTTCTGACTTTGGCGGGTCTTGGAAAATTCAATCGCGTTTAATTACCGCGGATTAATCACGATGTATTAAGAGAAAATAATGTCTAAAACTACATAATAATATTGAATATAAATTACAAATTAATAGAATATTTTCAACATATTAACTAATTATAATAATATTTCTCCTCGTTATATTTTTAGTATAAAAATACTATAGTAAAGGAACTTGTAAGAAGCCTGAATATATTAATAATTTCTGCGGATTTAATTATCGCGGATTAATCACGATGTATTAAGAGAAAGTAATGTCTAAAACTACATAACAATATTGAATATAAATTACAAATTAATAGAATATTTTCATACAACATCTTAACTAATTATAATAATATCTCTCCTCGTTATATTTTTAGTATAAAAATACTATAGTAAAGGAACTTGTAAGAAGCCTGAATATATTAATAATTTCTGCGGATTTAATTACCGCGGATTAATCACGATGTATTAAGAGAAAATAATGTCTAAAACTACATAACAATATTGAATATAAATTACAAATTAATAGAATATTTTCATACACAACATATTAACCAATTAATATAATTTATAAAAACTCTTTAGAAAATTTTAATCTACAAATAAAAAAGGCAATAAGAACTACATAAGTTCTATACTAGAAATATATTTGTGAAACGATTTATAACATAAATTATTAAAAATTATACAGAAGTAAGTTCAATTCGTCGTACGTTTCGGTTGTCTTTTCCAACCTTCTTCAGCGCAATAATAATTAAAATATTAGTATAAATTAACAATAAATTATTCTTCAATGTCGTTATAATAAAAATAAAAATGTCCGGAGTCAAGTAATATGCTATTAACCAATTATAATAATATCTCTCCTCGTTATATTTTTAGTATAAAAATACTATAGTAAAGGAACTCTTGTAAGAAGCCTGAATATATTAATAATTTCTGATTCCGCCGAGATATATTTAAAAAATGAACGCTACAATATTTGAAACGCGCGCGCGAGGTAATACTTGACGAAGGATCAAAGTTTGCGTCTATTTTTCAAACATTGTCGAGACAAAAGGCGAAAGGATTGGCTTCTACCTCGCGAACGACGTATGTATAACATATATGTACGCGCGGAACAAGCGTGGAGCATGAAAATCCCTCGCTATGCTTCGGCGATTCGCGCTCTCCGTAACAACTGTTACAATGCCGCCGATAATAACAACAACGATGACGGGTCCTGCTTTTAAAGGCGCGGGCATAGATTCATAGGATCGCACCCCTGGCCACATTGTGCCCCGACGGGATTATAGGGGGATGCGTGAGGGGGAGTATTACGCGGGACGAAGGAGGAGAATTGGGGAAGGGCAATCACAACGCACTCGCAAGCTTGTGGCCTACGAGGGTCCGCTGCTTTTTGTATCCCTCTTCCTCGCCTGGCTGTCCCTTTTCCATGCAGAGAGAAAAACCTATACACGTGTGCGTGTGCGCGCATCTTTTGGATAACCGTGTATACGCGCGCGCATGTATCGCACACTTGGTGTTTATGTCCATAATGTACGAGTTACGAGAAGGCTTGTGTATGTGTACGTGTGTATGGTTACTCTGTGCGTATTCACGCACGGGAGAGATACTCGCACAGGCGGAACCAACTATTCGATCTCGGGGTGTCTCGGGGTGAAAACAACCCTACGAGACGAGCTCTGATTCGCGCATGCGTGCCGACGAACCGCACCATCCGTAGCCAGCGAGGATCCCAGGGGATGCTCCAATACATGCGTGTCGCGCCCGTACGCGTGTTCCCTCCCTCCGAGTTCTTGTTATTGTTGCGATTTAATGAAATGTTACGCCCGCTCGCCCGCGATTACTTTCCCATTGCACCGATTAACTCCCCATTCGACCGGTCTCGTCTCTCGCGGTGGGACACCTTTCCTCCCTGACGATCCCTGGGGCTACAACTTCCATCGGAGACTTTTGTCTACCGTGAAGCTGAATGATTGAAAGCTACCGATCGTGCGATGTCTGTTCGGGGAGTTTCATTGATTTCTACACCGGGTTATAATATCTCGTATACTACTAACCGTGAAATAATAATACGCGAAAGTAAAAGAAATCTTAATGATATTGTCGTGCGGTTACACAGGAAAATATGAATATTCTTTATTTTTTCTTACAGATCTATCGTAAAGCGTTCCGCAACCTCACGGCGTCTGCGCCGCATCTCTCTGTTCCAGGTTTGGTTCAAGAATCGGCGAGCCAAGTGCAGACAACAAATGCAACAATCGCAACAGCACCAGCAACAGCAGCAACAACAAACCCCACCATCCAAAAGTTCTCCGAGATCGAGCCAAAATCACAGCAACAGCAGCACCGGCAGTAGGATATCCACGAGCTCGTCGACGACGCCGAGCAGACGATCCTCGCCGGATTCGCCGGCGCAGGGAGGCAGGGAGGCACCGGTGGCAGGAAACTCACCCCTGTCGACGCCTCTTCTGTCGACGCAGTCGACGTATCCGCGAGTCGGTGCGACGCCGACCGGCGGTAGTGGAGCCCACAGCAACCTGACAACCCCGTCGCCACCGTTGACGCCCAGCTCTAATCAACTGCAACCATCGAGCTATCCGGCGGCGATGAATCAGATCCATCCGTCAGAGGCGTACGGTTTCGCCTGGAGCTCGGCTGGGTCCGCGGTGAACCACAGCCAATACGCCGGTCAGGGCTACAACGCCTACAGCCAGACCCCGTACAGCGGTGACTACTATCAGGCCCAGATCCCTCACATGCACCACAGTCCGCAGACCAACTACCATCATCCGCAGTATCATCCTAATATGACCCTCACCTCGTCCATGCATCTGACTAGCCATCATCTGAACCCGGTGACCAGTCAGACTCAGGCGAGCAGCAACGATATCGCGGCCGCGGCTGTTGTCGCTGCCGCGTCGAACGACGAGACGTCCGGTTACGTTCTGCCCGAGCAGAAGTATCCATCGTTGGTATAGCGGTCCGGCAGGTCCTCCGGGATCTTTCAAACCAGGAATCAGGAAACTGCGAGCGTGTCCGGTTCCTCGATGCCCTACCACTGGCGGCTGAACACGGCGATCTGTCACGAGATCAACGGCAATCTCGACTCCGACGACAATTGATCGAAAGAAGGAGAGAAGAAAGAGGAAGGTTCATCGATGCGTTGATAAACGCACTCCAGATTCGATGAGTATAATTAAGAATCGAATGTTTCAATCATTTATATACGAATGTTCTGCATAAACGCGATGACAGATATATATATATATATATATATATATATATATATATATATATATATATTTATATAAAACAACGTGTCAATCCTTCGTCGCATGCGTATTTTGCTAATGCAAAGTTTTCGCAATAACGCTGTATTACACATGTGAACACTTTTTCAAGCAAACGCAGAAATAATTACTATCGTCCATTTTTTTATTGTCAGTTGATAGTTGATTCGCGCAAACCGTTTGTCGTTATCTCAAACATGGTATCATAAACGTTTTTTTGATACAAGTTCTGCTTAGTTCCTTGCAATACAGCAACTCAGATTATTATTAGTATCGGCGGCTTCAAATCGCGGAAATAAATTGCTATTTGCTTATATACTTGCATGACGTTTCTTTCGACGTCTCTGGCGTACAGGAGTGTCTTCCGAGGCGAACGATCACCGAACGATAAAACCGCGAATAAAATCACGCATTAGATAATTATTAAATTACTATTAATAATTCGATAATTATCAATAATGTTTAAGTATCATAAACTAACTGTCTCATATGTTTATGACGCACTGTTTCGTGGTTTTATCTCTTGGTAATGTCGTTTGTCATTTTATAGATTTTATTTCCCTTTAACATATCCCCTTTCTAAATTATTTCATTCTTTTTTATTCTCATGGTATAAATTAATTAATTAATTTGTGTTTAATAGCTGATTTGATTTTTACTTACGAATGTTTAAAGTGCTTTGAAAGTCTTGCATCCTTTTTTTCTTTTATACTATTAGTACAGTTTTAAGATCGTATAATTACATAAATTATAATAAAAACAAGATTATTGCATAATTTATAATAATTTCTTTCGTCTTTTCTTTGCTAATGCTTTGAAAAAAAGTGAAAAGAAAATGATAAGATGCAACGTTATCTTGCTAAATTGTTATTATATAAAATATCAAAAAATCTGTTGAAAGTAAAGTAGAATTCATTATATCATTGTCATCTGATCTTGGATCATTTCATCAATATTTTGGATTGACATTGATTTTCTAACAAAAAACCCGCAAAGTTTAGAAAAACAATAACATCAATTTCAATAATATAATGGATTCATGCATCAATGTTATATAATTTCATTTTAGCATTGTTTCATATAGTTATTTCAAAGCATTCTTTAAAACAACATAAGTAAAATTAAAAACAAAACACTACCATATATCTTTTATGGTTGACAATGATCCACCTACAAAACGCAATTATTATTTTTTTTTTAATAAGTACGCATCATCGTTCTAGTATAAATTGTTTTTTCTAATAAATATATATGTATAAAATTATCAAAATATAATTATTGAAAAATTATTAATTTGGAAAATATTTTTATATCTTTATTCTGCCATAAAATATAAAATATTTCACATTAAATATTTATATTTTTCAATAATCTTATTTTACCTATTTTTATACATAAAATAAAATTAATTAGAATTTATGTACAAAGATGTAATAGCATAAAAAATATAATTGCATATTTTGCAGGTGTATTCGCAAAATGGAACTCTTATATAATAATTAATTTTTGTAGTTGCATTTCATTGCATGTGAGAAAAGTAATTTTATATTAATGATGTTTATGTTAAACATCATTGTCATATCTCATATCTCATTATTTTATTACTGTTATTTTCTATCATCGACTGATAATAGAAATAATAGAATAAAATAATATATTGTCAAAAAAGATATCGTTCATTTGAATAATCTTATTTACTTTGTAATAATAAGAAAATATGTAGAATGTTTCGTAAACGAAGAATAATATATTTTGTTTTATTAATTTCATGAATTATTATTCTTTAGATGATTTTTTTTTAGAAAAACAAAAAAATTACTAATTTTCCTCTTTAATCACAATTTTAAGTTTATTACAGATAACGTAATGATATTTGATGTATCGAATATTATTTTATTTTGATTTGCTTTGATTTAATGATTAATAATAAAGTATATAAACAGTTTCATCATTGATAAGCAATTATTTTATTACTGATTAAGAAAATAGTAAACTTGGACTTTTTCTCTTTTTTCACTTTCTCATTATAATATTGCTAAATTTATTTTTGCTACATGTTTTTGAAACATTCTCTTGGGAAAAAAAATTAGAGCCAAACGCGCAACACTATGTATACATATTTTAAAAATATTAAAGTCGTTCTCTATATATACTAAATATTTGTATTAATATTTACATACAATTATTTTTCGTAATATTTTAGCGACACTCCTCAACAAAAGATAACGTCAATAGTTTATTATATTTTATTAATATTAGCAATAATAAAAAAAAACATCCGCGATTTATTTCAATTTTAGAAATTGAATGCAGACAATTGGCAAAACTAATTCATAATTATCGAAAAATAAAATTTTCAGCAAATCGAATATTTCCAAGTTGCGTGAATTATCATTTCTTTTCATATTTTATATTTTCGCCATAAATCCGTCAAAAATAAAATACGTATTTGTACTTCATATTTAACATTGATTTAAATTGTCTGAATTCAAATTTTATACCATATAGTGAACACTTTGAACAAATATTTTCTATATTTGAACGGCGATAAATGGATTTTTAGCAATAGATGTGAATTTTGAATATAAAATTTAATATTCGACTGATCTCAGTCTATCAAAAGGTCATATTTTGTTTTCGAAGAAGAAAGAGAGAGAGAGAGAGAGAGAGAGAGGTTTTGCCACATGTAAATAAGGTAATCATGGAAATTTTTCATGTTCTCTCCATAAGAAGTCTGTGTGCATCAGAATTTATTTTACAATCTAATCTATATAATATCCTTTGCATTTTCAAAGTTAAAAGACGAGTACTCATCACTGCCGTCTTTATCATTGATATTATCCTTATTATTATGATTATCATTGTATAGATAATTATCTCCATATCAAACACGGCCAGTAGCCGGAAAATTCTTTGTAAATAGAAAAGATAAATATGATCTCGTAAATATATATAAGAGAGAGAAAAGAAATAAAAACAGATTCGGAGTTGTATCACAAAATGACGAATAACCTCGGAGTATAAAGTGAGAATTGCCTCGTCAAAGAGAATCATCGTGTTACATAGTCGTTCCTTTTTATGGTACTCTTTGTCTGTTCGAGGGACGTAAACTTCGTAAAAGTTTTCGCCACGCTTTTTCAGGCAGAAACTTAATTATCATAATGTTTTTCTGAGAAGAGAGAGAGAGAAAGATAAAGAGAGAAGTATATACGAGGAAATGCTACTTAATCATGAGTGTATATTTCGTGTATACTACCTAATGTATATTACTCCCTGAAGCTTAGAATATATATATATATAAATATATATATATATATATAATTAAAGAATAAATATATCATTAAGATTAAAAATACGATAGGAAGATAATAAAACACCGTAATGAATATTATGACGCACGTAGACCTAAGCTACTTTGTAATAATACGATGAAAATGTACATAAAACGTATATCTCTTGTAAGATACATGATTGTTCTATCATGTGCGAAGATGATCTTCCTACATCAGAAAAAAAAATATCGCATATTATTAATAAGCAGTCTCGATTAATTTTTCCCGTTCTTTTCCGGTGTCCTCCGTACCTCCCTGAATCTTCCCGAAAGATATCCATCGAATGGAGCAAAACTGCGCGATCGTTTTAAATCGAAATTTTATCGCTTCTCTCGCATACGTGCTCCGGATGGGCGCGGATTACGTTTCGAGCTGTATCTGCGACAGAGAATTTCCAGCACACGCAATACGCAATCCCTCTCTCCATTTCGTCCTGTGTGGCAGCTTTATAGATCGCGAGCGCGGTTCTTATTAATCACATTCATGTTCGCAAGACCCTACCGCCGCGGGCAGCAATTCTGCTAATGCACTTGAAATTAATTAACGTCAAAGCGACCGCGTTTCGTTATTTGAGCGACCGCGTACATATATATATCGATCTCGAACCATTAAGCGTATATTAATTACAAACTCGCGGTCGCGCTCGCTATAATCACGATGCAATGTCATCGTTACCGACTCTATTGCGCGCTCCCCAGCGTCTAATTTTTCTCTCGCGTGAAAACCCCCGCGAGGGATGCATCGCGAAATTGATAAGGGCAATTATCTCTTCCCGTCCGTTTAACTCTTAAAATTAAGAGGCATTTAAAACGCGGCCATGGCATCTCTAAATATAAATATATATATAGCTACATGATTAATTTCATTATTTAATTACACGCAATAAAAAATGTAAATATCCTACTTTATTTTCACGATTATAAGGATGAGAGATTGACTGATACACAGAAATAAAAAAAATATATATTCATTAGCGTATATAAAGGTACAGAAGGAGGAGGCATAAAGCTTCGAATCGTAATCTTTGATCGCTAAACTTTGATCGCCGTAGTCGATAACGGTCCATTAGAAGATCACAGGTGCGTACGGATTCTGCGGTATAGATACACGTACACGTGTACCAAAAACGATGATGCGGGTGATCGGAGGGTGTGCGTGTTTTTGTCTGTGTGCGCGTCAGGAGTGTGTTTCTAAATGGCCTAAACATCACAACAAAGGACCCCATGCAGGCACGAAGGAAAGCGAGAGCCGCCCTATGCCCGGCTAATTGGACAGATCGCGTACCTGTCCACCTTTTGACGACGTAATCCGGCGTCCTTTCTAGCTCATCAAATTAACGAGCTATAACGAATTGTCCGTTGCCCGCGCGCGCGCTTTGATGATCCTTTCGCATAATCGGGGGCACAAATCCTCCGCGCGACTTTCTCTTTAAAGAGGATACGGACCTCATGAAAGACACGCGCACACTCAAAAAGTACTAGTCGATTTCCAAGCTACCCGTACTGGATTTGCGCCATTTGACGCTCGTTTAAGCAATCTTGATGACAGCCGGATTGTATCTTACATCATATACAACAAATTATGTCATCGCGAAAAAATCATTCGAAAGTTTTGTGATTTATTGATTTGCGAAGACGAGAGGAATATAACCAAATGACATAAAATATGTCTATTCAATTGCTTGCTCTTTAGAAATAAATTGTATACCTATATTTTTTTTTTTTTTTTTTTTAAATGAATAATGAAGTGAAGAGAAAGAAATACAAAGTTCGTAAATCATATAGCACGGAAATTGGCGAAAAACGTCAAAAAGGATTCATAAACAGAACGCGTTCAAACATGTCAAAAATTATGACATTTTACCTGACAGTCCCGTTATTTTCAAAAGGGTTGAGTGATTTACGATACAAGCGATGCCGATTCCTTGTCGCATTGCAAGGAACTTGGGCGCGTCAACGATCGCTTCCATTCTTGCGGCGAAGACAATGGCCTTGAACTTGGCCGAGTGTCGCGGCGAAGAGTTAAAATCGGCTTGCGTTTAGCCGGATCCCATTATAACAACTACGGCGGAGCCGACGGTAAGCTTCATGCCTCGGTTGCGCTCACTGTGTCACCAGGCTAAGCCCCGACTTACCTACCTACATCCTCGCAAACGGTTCTGTTACCCCTTTTCCTCAGCAGCGGCCTCCCTGCTATCTCTCTCTATCTCTCTATCTCTCTTTCCCACTCCATCTCCCTCTCGACTGAATATTTCCTTTTTTCTTCGCCGCATATCCAAAACTTGGTTTCAAAGTGAATGACATATGACCTATCTATGGACGAGAAGAATCAGAAGGCGAGCTGTTTCTTGTTGCGACGGATAATTTGGACAATTCCATGAATTGGTCGGCGGGTTGTCAGAGTGACTCTGAATCTCTTTAAGAGAACGCTGCTTTCTCGACATGGCAACGCTAATAATTGTGGGGAAATTGTGAAATCTACAAATTTTTATTACGAAACACATGAGGGGGACTTCATAAATACAATTAAAGAATACTATTTTCGTTAGCAGAAATATACAATGTTATCGCTGAAAAAAGAGTTTGGTTGTTTTTGTGCTAACCAAGAGTCTTGTTGCATTAAAAGGAATTCTGATCGATGCAGTAATTCTCTGCTTCGTCGAAAAACAACCAAACTCTTTGTTCAATGTTGAAAATACATGTTTAAATTGTTCGCGCACCCCCATCCTCCCACAGTTTATTGCATCTAGAAAAAAATAAAAAAAATCCTGAATAGAGTTTGCTATTTATTTATTATTCGTATATATCTTTATAAAACATACATCGAACGTTAACGTTTTCGCGTATTTAAAGCACGTCGTAAGAGGATTGATTATAAAACGCGATTTACGAGCGATATATCTCCATTCGTTTAACCTATATTTTATGTTTTTCCTCCCACCGGTGGGTCACAGGTGAAAATGAGTTTCGCAGGAGGGGTTTGCGTGTTTACATGCATTACATTTTTCACCTGCGTCCTGCGTACGGCAACGATTGGCGGCTTGACGCGCGCGAAATAAGTCATAATTTATAGAAGCACCTCTCGAAAAGTCTCGACGCTAAATCGCCGCACGCGCTCTGCGAACTCTATATCTACAGATTCCTCATATTTCGCTGAATCGCGTGAACATTTTCCACGAGCAAACAGTATAAATAATGAAACGTCGCGGCGCGCACTGACTTCATAATTCGTCGGTTAAATAATTAAATTGCACCCGCGGGTGCGCGAGCGCGATTATCATTCGACTTATTATATATTTCCGCGCGGAAAATTAACGGCGGCCGCCATATGGAAGATTAATTTATGCCAGGAGATGGAGGGAAAAAAGGAGGAGGTGTGTGACGGAAAAACGGGAGAGAGAGAGAGAGAGAGAAGGAAAATTATCTACCAGCAAGCAGGAAGACGAAGAGAAGATAAAGAGCGGATAAAATTTTCACGCAATCTCGGAGGTTCGTAAAGTCCAGAGGGGAATTCTTTCTCGATTGGCAATATCTCTAACGAGAGGAAGGGACCGTTGCAGGAGACGAGAAGGAGTTGGAGGGTAAGGAACGAATATGGACTCTCTCTCGAGTGGTAGAAGGAGGGGACAAATCGGCAGGATCAAAGAGGCCAGCTCGTGCAGCCGTAACTAGATTTTCCGTTCCCACTTTGAGGATCGCTTAATGCTCTATAAGCGGCAGTTTTAAACTCGAGAAAATCAAATCAGTAAGGAGAATCGGGATCGCGCCGCAAATTCAATTGAAAAAGTCGCTAGTCAGTGCGCATCGCGAGAACGCATTCTTGCCCACGTACTCTTTGATCTCTTGAGTCTCTTTCGCCCTCCTTCGTACGTGTTCTCTCGTACTTCCGCGCGATCGACTCCGACAGCAATTTTTGCGACAAACTCGATCCGTGTCATCGTCCGCTAATAAAAGAAGCGAACGCTGACGACGTCTATTTCGATGTAGAACAACTAAACGAACAGGAAACCGAAAATTGCACGAAATAATAGCAATAACAAGACGCAATCGATTGAATTAATCAAATTTAAATTGGCAAAATTGAACGACGAATATTTCAATCGAGAGAAAAGATTGAATTGACATTTCAGGATAAAATGTTCCAGGTACTTAATACTAATAATTTTTTCTATCTAATCATGAATTTCTAAAGTCGAGGTACATATAAAAAATCGAGAATATAGAATATAAGTCGAAATATAAAATAATTATCCATGCGGTGTGCGCGCGAAGGGGAGAAGTAGCTATTCGAGTTATTAAAAATTCAGCACCGCCGCGCTTGAAAGGACCTTCGCTCATCCGTATATTGAATCGCTCGATAATCGACATGGGGCTTCGTCGAGAAAGAGCGCGACTCGGTGCGTTCGCTTCAAAAAAAAAAAAAAAAAAATACGTTCGATTCTTGCGCGCCGTCTCATTTGATCATCACAATATTATCGACAGGTCTCGATCCTGGATTAGCGTCCTCGCGAGGCTTCCGGGGCCTCGGAGGATCTCGCCTCGTCGAAGATGCCTTCGCGCTCGCTCACAATTCCGTCCGACGGCAATAACTATTAACCTGGACAATCGATCGCGCACTCGATCGAGAAATCGGGAGAAATTTTTTGCCGGCCTCCCACGCTTCGACCTATTTTCGACCTTAACCAGGAAGATCAGACGCTCCGCCAGGAAGTCAAGGGGGCGCGAATGCATTGTTGAGCTCCCTCTGTCCAAACATTCGACTCGCCCCGTAAACGTGGATCAACGGCATCTATCCTCTGAACTCTCTCTCTCTCTCTTCCGTTCGTTTTCACAGTCCCCCCTCGATCCTTCCGTTGGATCCAGGAAAAGCGTCCGCAGGTAATCCTAAAAAATGGACCGTCATACACGTATACGCGGAGGAATTCCTTTACACGTGTGCACGCATCATTGGCCGAAGTTGGGAGAACGCAGGAAGCATAATTCGCTTCCTGAATATAGAGAGATGAAAAGCGAAAATACAATATTTTCGTTGACAAGATAATGACGAAAATGGCGAGCGAAAAGCGCGAGCAGTAATTTTAGCAGCATAATCGATTAATCGCACGTGACACGCGCACAATATGACGGGCTATCAAAATTACGAGCTGTCGATTAACGCTGGACAATTGCATTGTATATATCGTGATTGCTATCGCGATAAAACTGTTAAATGTGATGTAATTGTCGTTATTAAGACTCTTATACAATTTTTGCTACTCTCTGCCACATTTCGCGTTATATGAAGTAGAATGAGTCTAACTTTGTCATATGAATGCTTTATAGCCTGCAAATTGATTGTAAAGTTATTTGCAATATTAAATCTGAAGAATATTTAACAGTGATCATAAATTGGTTATAATTCCAATTTAAAGCGGGATGATACGTTAAATATAGTATGCATTATTATCTCTCAATTATATCTTTCAACTTTATCAATACTAATATACTTTTTCATCTTCGTGATATTAAAATTTTACATCAAGTTTCACATAACATGATTTCTTCTTATTCATTATCACGTTACATTTCTGCGATATAATATAAGTATAATTTAATATAAATAAATCTACATAATACAAATGAATATCGTAACCCATTTATTATATCGCTTCATAAAAAAAACCTGAAAAAAAAAAAGTGAAACGCAATTCCTCTAATGTGTTAATGTTAATGTTATCCATATCAAATTCGAAATTGCAATTCTTATCGTTCTTCGAGCCGCGTTTCAAGTTAAGCCCTTGCACTTTGTCCTCTATATCTTAACTCGGCCGAGTTCTCTGCTCTTCACTTTTGCGACTCTAAAACCTTCCCCATTTTAAGGAACACGGGGCACTCACTGTCAGAGTAAAAGAGTACCGTGCAGTTATAAGTTCCGCACACAGAATGAAAGTATATAGCGCGCGGATCGGTCGGACAAGAAGACCGCGGATGTAAGAGTAAAAAGAGAAACGGAAAGAGGACATTGGACGAGGTTGCCGGAGCAGACAACTGAGCGAGAGAGAGAGAACGACGAGAAGGAGAGAAAGGAAAGGAAGGAGGGTGGGTGGAGAGAGCAGAAAGGGAGGCAGAAGCGAGCTCGTCTCCACGAAGAATCTCCCGTACAAGAAGAGAGAGCCGAGAGAGGGTCCTATAAATAATTAGCGAGGAGTCGCTCTCCGCTCGGCGGGCGTAAGCGGCTTACAACCCCCGCTTCTCCACCCCCTCCCCTTTCCACTTCCCGCTCGTTCCTCCACGAGTCACCCGCCATTCTCCCTCCCCCGGATTCTCTACCGTCCGCGATTGCTGCCCCTCGCGACCAGCAACTACCCTCGCTCTACTACACCCTCTCGTCCGGCTTCTCTGCTGCGCCTTCTCTTCGCGCTCTGGCGGAACCAGCCAGCTCTCTGCGAGCGATCCCTACGCAAGCCACCGAGGGCTCCTGGCACCAGAGATATAGGAAAGAGCCACCGTAAAGACGTGGGTGTATCTGCGAAAGCATCGACGTAGGAATAGGGGAATGAAAAGAGCGTCGGGGGAATAGTTTGCGTGCTGGAGATGCATAGTTATCGGTCAGAGAAGATCGGCTCGTTAATTGTCAATAATGAGGGGATCACGCGCCTTTCATATATATGAGATTTGATGCGATGCTCCGATCGTGATGATGAATGATGCCCGGATCCCATCCGGCGAGAACTCTTTTGTTTTTAATCCCTTCAATTACCACTTTTACGTATACAGAAAGATTTATATATACTTATGTTCGATATATTTTCTCTCTTTGATGGTTCGTCGATCTTTATATATTGTATAAATATCTTTATATATTTTATATATTTGGGAATATATAATAATCTCTCTTTATATATTCCTCTCTCCCATATTTGTGATTTCCACAACTGACATTTTACAGAGCATGATTTTTGGAAATACATATATAGAGTTTTCGTTGTAATCTGAATATATTAGTGCTGTTTAGTTTTGTTAAACAATGTATAGATTTTATAATATCAACTATTTAAAACATACTAAAACTTAAAACATTAATTATTGAAAATATACCTCCATATTCCACATTATTTCATATCATTCAATTTATTATTGACGTACCTAATAACACATTTAACTAATTCTGGAATTAAATATACAATAGAATTTTGTGAAAAGAAAATCTCAACGTACGGTCGTAACCAGTTTGCAAACTAGTATCTGATGAGCGAAACTTTGAGTTTCGGCGGTTTAACGGAGTGCCGCTTAATTATCCGAAGCGCTTGACGCCAACGACGATTGTCAAAAGCCTTTTAGAAATGAGTCGAAAGTTGAGAATGCTACTCGGACGCTCAAACTAGATTACCGCTGCCGAATGTTAAGCCACGGACAACTGTTGGAGTTTGTTGTGACCAAAGTCCCTAATCGTTCGAGATAAGCGTCCCGATTACCGAGATTTGCGATCAATATCGCGGCGTCAAGAGTCCGATTGAATTATCGTATGTACGTACGAGATTAATGTGTAAAAAATTTGAAGCTAGTAGATGAATGATATATTATTCGTCATGGTTGGGAAAACAATTAGCTCGCAGATTAGAAATCGATCAAACGACCATGATTTGGTCGTTCAGGGACGTAGCTTATCATTTTTCGGAGGAATATGAATATAGATTGCTTTATAAAGAAGTATTATACATAGGATACATACATACGTAGCATGTTTCAATAATTTTGTAAAGTTGTATATATTGGCATTTTCAATTATAAAAAAATATTTATTATATAAAACAATCTTTATCTGCAAGTATTGTATTTCGAGATAAAAAATAATTATCAAATAAAATTAATTACATTCTGTATGTAAATGAAAAAATACAAATTGAAAGAATGTAAGAATTTCAATTTTGTCGTAATAAAGCAGGATAATATTTTGCAGTTTGCATAACACTCGATTATTTTTAAGTCATCGATCATCGTGAGGCAATCATTCGACATTCTGGCAGACAAATGGGATGATTCGACATGCGTACAATCAACAGGAAAAGGGAAGAGGAATGGGGTTAGTCAGTGGTACAACAGGCTTAACATCCGAGACGCCGATGTTGACCAACTGGACTAACAACGCAGTAGTGTTTACCATCCTGTTGGTACGTGGCACGTGCTCTGCCTATTCGATTAGTCGACCTTATGTTTATTATGATCGCATTGCTCGCTTCAACGGTCGCCTATCTGTCAGTCTTTTCAGATTTGCAAGTCGAGTACTTTGCTTTATCGCGCATAAAATTTCCTATGTAGCTCTTTCTGTTATTATTCTCTGCATAACCGGTTATTTATTACGAGATTTTTTTCAACGAACAGCATTATTGATTGTGCACTTTTCAAGCATGAAAATACATATACGCATAAAGACTCGGGTATGATATGAAATTCTATTTATGTTTACGTAACTTCATATATAATAATAAATAATTTGTATATATAAATATATAATATATGTACGCGTATCTTTGCATAATATCGAGTAAGAATCAAGATGATAAATCCGTGATGCTTTTTTCAGGAAAACGGATAATCTGACGTCTTCTTTATCGCAACAACGAACGTAAGAGATAGCGACACCGGGGGACAATCGGCGCAGCGAAATCGAAGCACGGAAACGGAGGGTTCGAACACCGATCCGCTACGGATTCGATCCAGTGCGTCAATGACGTAACGCGCACATCACGGAACGACCGCGTGCTCGTCACGCGGGTCCTTATGCACAAAGTGAATCTCGGATTACTGGTCTCTGGGGCTCCCGGAAACCCTACACCGTCGCGAACGAGAAAGCCGAAGGAGAGAGCAAGAGGGAAAGAAGGGGAGACGCTAGTCAGGCTTGATGGATGTCTGGTACCCGCGATTCTCGTGTCGGCCGACGCACGTCTCGTGGCCGCGCTCTATTAATGGGCTCGTAATAGCCTATTTGTGATCGCTAATAGCTGAAGTCCCCCGGTCTTCGTCCCTCGAGCGCGTCTCCTTTTCTCTCCCATCCCATCATCGCGAGAGAGAGAGAGAGAGAGAGAGATTCCCTCGGGAAATCTGGACCTGCAAAATGGATCCGATCTACCGCGTTCGACCCTCTGGGCGATCCTGCCCGTTTTTTTTTCTCCTTCCTCTTTCGCGGCGACCTCGAAATTACCACGGAGAAGCTGCGAGAACTACCGTCGCCAATAATCCCTATGAATGTGGATCTCATGATGTATCGGTATATATATATAGTATGTATCTGGCATTTAGTCGATAGTAAGATTATTATTTTCTAGGATGCATCTTGATTGAAATATTTTCAGAGAGTTCTATAGAGTGCGCGCGCTAATAGATTTCTTGTTTGCTTTTATTTTGGCAGTATCGCGCGGTTAACACCGCACAGCAAAGCACGAAAAATTGACAGTTCTCTCAAAAATGTGGTCAAAGCTCGAGTGCACAGAGTGGAAGTGTCTTCTAAAAGATGTAACTGGCTTATCCGTTAAGCCCCAGTAAATTTCACTATAGTACCTCGACTTTATAAAATATACATGAAAGCATTTTTAAACTCTTTTTCGCTTTACTTTCTCATTAAATAATTTTTTAGCATCGAATAATAAGAATGTGACAACCACATTCATCACCCGTGCATTGCTTTCTTTACATATAATAGTCATATGTATTTATTTTATTATTTCTCCATTTTATTATTAGTAAGCTATTTAACCAAGAATAATTTAACGTAAATTGAAGTAAACGTTTTTAATTATATTAAATACGATATTTCTCTCTATACATCACAGCTTATAGAAATAATTTCGAATAGAAAAGCCACGAAAATCTTATTATATAGAGAGGATACAAGTTATTTATCACAAACATTCATTCCGCTTCGCATACAAGGAATCGTTTCCGGAAACTGGGCTTTATATACATCGCGACGCGACATTTAACGGGGATCACAGTAAAAGTTAGCCACGCGTGTACCTCACGCCACGGATGCGTCATCTTAAAATTGATTCACGCAGGAAGGAGTAGGATAAGAAAGAGAGCGAGGGTACCCCACGATTTCCTTCCTTCGCACAAGGAAATCTTTCACGTCCGGCGCAACGCCAGATTTCTTATACAATGCTGCGCGATGAAAGAAGCAGAAGGAGTCGATGTAGCAGGTAGCCTCGAATGGACGAAGAGATGCCCGCTCGAATGGACCCCGTACCGACGCGAATGATCAAAACCTCGTTAGTCCCGGCCCGACTTCCCGGATAATAAATGTGGGAACACGAACTGCCACTATCCAGAACACCCACTTCTGCCGGCCGAGATTCTGGCATCCGTCCATTGCACCCTGCCACTCGTGTTACGCGACTTATAATTCTCGCGATTGTACTGGAAGAGGAATCGTCGCTATTACGACGAACGACGCTTTTCGTTTTCTAGATGTTTTATGTTCCAAATGTCTCCTTCGATCTTCTATATTTATCACGAGAAAAGGGCATTTTTATTTTGCAGATTACAACGATCGGTTAAGATGTGATATATTTTTTTCTAAAATTATATGATCTATGAAACATCTTCCACGATTGTTGGGCTGTTACGATACCGATTGTATTTTGATATACCTATATTTTGACACTGATTGTAAGTAAAGTTCGTGGTATGAGGCGATGACGCCGAGATTGGTGACTGCGTGGAATCAATTTCTTATTGGTCGTACGCGATCAGTATCTCGCGTCCCGCGAGTATTACGCTGCAGAATTACGTGAATGGACCGTGGGATTGGGCCTCCCCGCGGGGCATCGCTTAGAAACTCGCCATTGGATGGCACAATCAAATTATCTGCGAGTGTATCGAGAGTCAGAGTCTGACGCGATCTCAGCTTGGGTCAAAAAAACTCGCACAATCATATAATTTGCTTATTATTCACTTGTTCGTGCCTGTTTAAACTTTAATTTCGTGAAAAAAATATAGCTATATTATCGTATGTTCAATTATGATAAATATATTTAGAATATGTAGCTAATAATGTTGCGCAATAATTATATTTTTTATTTTACTTATTTATCGATCGCGAAGATTAATGATGTTGATTTTTTTTTTTTAATTTAATCTGTGCCATATTAGCAATCTGCTATTCTTTATATGCAAAACTCTTTTATATCAAACATATTTTACAGATGAAAGTTTCGAGAGATGTATTACGTATAATAAAAAATGTAACTTTCCCGTGAAAGATATTTTCACACGAAATCGTAGGTTTCATGGAACACCTGTAGTAAACTAGAATCATGACATTGTAAATATTCGGACGACCGAGATGACATGCAAAACTGTCTCAGAAAAGAATAGACCAAGTGCATCCGCAACGAAAATCCACTCGAGACCCGTGGAGCATCTCTGAGCATCCATTTTCCTCCCGTGATTCTATCTGCACTCGCGTGATCAATCATTATCAATGGCGTTCGTTGCCACTCCGGATAGTGTTCGGCGAACGAGACGGGTGGGTGGACATCCTGGACACAATGCTTATAATGGAGCCCACCGTGTCGATGGAGTCGATCGAATTTACATTACGGTGCTGGATCGAACGGTAGTCGTACGACGAAAGTAAACCACGCGAGATCTGCGATTAGAAGATTATCGAATGGAAGTTGACGTTTCGAGTCAATTGATATTAAATTGGATCGGAAGAAAAGAAATGTATTTTATTTATTTGTTATATATTATATATTACACATAAAAAAAAAAAGAAAAAAAAATAGCCGACGAAACATTTGAAAATTCTATATATAATCTACGTTATATACGCGCTCTACTCCGGAATTTGTTTAACGATGACATAACTTAAGTGATCGTATAATCAATGTCAGGTACTCGGCACAGAGCGAGGTATATGTATCTTATTAAAACCGGAAGACACTTATCATTCTCACTAACCCCAAGGCGCGCGTGACCCCGTCGGGTATGGCGAGGTGTGTAATTCATTGACTTGGTAACTCGGTGACTTTCACCGGTGATTTACGCGAAAGCTTCATAAGCGGCTTGCCTCAGTTTCAAATTCCGTTCTCTCCTCGTCAATGAGCCTCGCATCGCGCGAGCGCGACAAGGAGAGTCCTCGTCGCGGCGAAAGAGGAGAGGAAAGGGAAGGTTTTCCCGGGACGGAAAAGAGACAGACAAATCCTGGGCGAAGGACATAACGCTGGGACGAAAGAGAATAGAGAGAGAGAGAGAGAGAGAGACAGAAGGTACGGATAAAGGGGAAACGTAGCAAAGGTTATTTGCACCGAGTTGTCTTTTTTCAGTGCTTTTTGTTCGAACAGTTTGTCGAACGGCTCAGCCGGCTGATCTTCGGGATGATGAGCATGAACTACATTCTATATAAAATCCGGCAGCGCTTCTCTCAAGCGCCAAAGCACGAATGCGCTTTCGCGCGCATCGATCGTTTAACGAGAGTCGTCCTTAAGCGTCTGTGCGAGAAGAGATTTCGGGAACGACTTTGGCGCCCGCAGAAAAGGGATGACCTCCCGAATATCCGGGGCTGATCTCCCTCGTCGAGATCCTTGGAAGATTGCACGCGGAGGTTATAATTCGCGACTTAATTCCCGTGTCGAGAGGTCTGTCTCGTCGCTTTGTTTAAGTCTCGGTATACCTTCGATTTATGAGTCTCTCGCGTTAAACACATATACATTTCCGTTTATTCCCGATGTGCTGGCTAATCGAATTGTCGGATTCATGAATGTATGATGTGTTTGTATTGTTTCTAGTACAATATATAAAACGAGTGATTTTGATTCGTTAATTAATTAAGTACGATGTACGCGTTGTATTTTGGAATCTCTGCCGCTGAAAACATTTGTCTGCTCATCTGCCGACAGAATTTCAGTCACGAATGGAACTCGCTGAGGAATAATCCGCAGCTGCGAGCGTTTGTCTCGTTTAGTAACGAGGATAATAATCTTTAAGTGCCGTCTTATATTAATTGAAACCGGCGTAGCGAGTGCACAAGATAACAGAGGTGCAAACGCCTGTCTGTTTTGGCGTTACAAGCAGGATAAGCTATAATGAATATAAGTAGATAGCAGCCAATTTTCTTTGTCTCGATGGAGTGCTCGCTAAAATTACACAACGTGCGATAACCGAAAAAAATTTTCCCACGAATATAGATCGCGTTATAAAAGTCAATCTTAATATTACCGCAAATATTGTCGCAAAATTTCGCGAATAAAAAAAATCGGCAGTGAAATTGCTACCGATTAATTAATTAATCGTGTCAAACTAGGATCGGTGGTTCTTACTTTAATGCTATGTAATACCTGTAATACCACTATCGATTTGATGCAGATCTCTTAATGCTACCGGGAGTAGATTACGGTTTAAAAACTGTGCGAGAGCGTTTCATGCGCCTTATCGCGTAATTTGAGTTAAAACCGGCAATAAATCTGTTAATCTTTCCATCCATATTGTCCTGTTGTTTGCAGAAATAATTTTAGCGTTGTATCAATTATAAACATAGGATAAATAATTTTGGAAAATAATTCTCAATTATAAACAAAAAATAAATAATTTTGGAAAACGATTCTCTCTTTCTTTTTCCTTTTTCTTATATACCATATCTTCAGTGTCAAAAATGTATATAGATAATCCGCTTACAAAGTATCTTATTTATATTATCAACATAATTAGAGACCGAGTCATATTTGTATTACGTGAGCTTCAACAATCTCTCTCTCTCTCTCTCTCTCTCTCTCTCTCTCTCTCTCTCTCTCCTAATTATTCTTTTCAAACAAATAAGTTTTTAGACAATCTTCTTGCTATAAAATAAGACGAAACAACTAACAAGTGTAATTTCTTTTGTCAATTTTCAGCTTTAGTAGTAGAAAGTACATATATGAATATTTGCTCCGTATGTACAAATGATTTTTTCTCCCCATTTCGCATCTTTGCGCAAATGCAAGAGAGGACATCAAACATTCTGCGGCGAACCACTTTTCACATACACACGCACATACATACACGACACTATTTACGTTAGCGCCACGTGTGTCCGGAATCGCTAATTCCCACGAACTGCAAAACGAGAGATAGAAAGAGAACGAAACCCCTGCCACGTCGATACGTCATCGCGTATGTCAAAAAGGGACGACGCGCGTCTCGTCCGTCTCGTCGTCGACGTCGAAATCGATAGCACAGACGCAGGTGCAAGAACTCGACGGAAATAGCGGCGCCTCGTCAGGATACACGTACGACGCGCGTATAGTCCCGATCTGTCAATGAGGAAAATTGGCGTAAGAGCGCATGAATGGACCCCGGTAGTGAATAAAGTGGCCGCGGCGTTAGTATAGGTTTATGGAAGCAAGCCGGTTTTAGCTACGCTAATAGCATAGTAATGCTGGCTGATCTTTTCGAAATCCCGTAAGAGCATTAACCGCTCGCACGTGAGCAAGTTAAATTGCTATGTTGCGGGTATACCGCGGGTATGTAGCTATCACCTGGCTACAGAGCGCGTCAAAAGGAAGGGTGGAGGAACGTCGACGGATCCGGGGGGGATCCGGAGACCCCGTGGTCCGAGGGAGAAAAAATTATTCGCGCTGCGGCGTCTTCGAGCGGTAACGAGATTAAGGCGTCGAGATCCAACGCGAGAGGACGAACGTCGAAGAGCGCCGAAGAATCTCCAGTCTCTCCGAGATTATTACCGCGCGTGCCATCGGCTTTTGAGACAGGCTGTAGTAATGTGATTTTCGATAACCTGCTAATAAGGCACGATCTGTATTCCGTGCGTGTGCGTTCAATGTTAGGGTGGACGGAAATTATAGCGCGTGCAGATTTGATTGCCGCTATATAGAAATGTTAGAAAATAAACAATTTCTCACTCACCGATAGGTGCAATAACGGAGTTGCAGCGCATTGATCTGAAAACAAATATTTCAATTATATATAGGGAAATGCCTACTAATGTGCAATAACTATTTCATAGTTTTTTTTCGCATTCTTTAAAGAGATATTTGAACAAATATAACAAAATATATGTTTCTTCAAAGAAATGTTATTACATATTTATTTTGTATACCTTAGAGTGCCCCGCTGTTGCTCGCGGCACTCGCGAAAACACGAATAATTACGATCGCCCGACACTTTATACGGCACTCCCGACGCGACGCGACGAGTGCCGTTCGGCACTCGAAAATCTCGTAGTTAAAAACTCGCGCGTAGCTTACCTGTAATAATAAAATTCATACGTATTATCATAGAGATACTTGAACAAATATGACAAAATTTATATGTTTCTTAAAAGAAATGTTATATATCTTTTTGTATACCTCATAGTTGTCTCGTTGTTGCCCGATGCCTCCCCGGGTCTCCTCCTTCTCTCTTGGTCTTTCGTAGCACTCATGACACTCGCGAAAACACGAATAATTACGATCGAATAATTACGACACTTATATTTATGCGGCACTCCCGACAAGCGAAACTTTACGCAGCACTCTCGACACGACGCGTGAATCGCAATGTTACCTGTAACAAAAAATACATATTTATATATTAAAATAATTTTATCATTTTGCATTATAACATACACGATATAAATAATGTAAGCTAGAATTAATACGAACAGATTAGGTTAAATTGAGTTATATTGGCATAGATTTTGCATCAAAGTTTTTGCGAAATGTGCGTTTCGAATAATTATGACTGCATGTGAACGTCGAAATTATGATATGCGATTGATAAATATTACGCAAAGATTAGAAATGATTATGCTTACTAAAAAATAAAACGGAACGATGCTCGCACTATATAGAACTCGCGGCGTTTCGATAATGACTGAAGTTATTCGCTATTCTAATTTTACAAACATCGGCAACTTCATTTTAATAGCGCGCGCGATTTAATACTAATAACTAATTAAAACTCGAAGGAAATTCGTTCTAGCTTTAGAATAAATATAATTCTCGAAAATCGATTCTTTTTAAAACTTATATGTAACATATTTTTTATAATCCTGATAATTAATGATAATGAAAATGTTGTAAGACAAAATGAGACACTGTGTAAAACTGCGTCTTTTTGTCTCTAGGCATTTTTGTTGCTTTATAACTGTAACTATTTGTTTAAAGTTTAAACTATCAAGAAATATAAAACTATTGGAAAATAAAGCCAGAGCTCTTAATTGTTTATGAGCTTCCACGAAATCAGACGCCAGCTTTACACACATCGTAATTACTACGTTCTCTCGTGCTTTACAAATATAATGTAACACGAACATTTTATACAATATATGTCGTATTTTTTTTCTTTATGATAAATTATTATCTATATATTATTATAAGAATTTAATACGACTTTGTCATATGTATCAAATGTGTTAAATATATTATAATTTGTATTTATGTATAAGCAAAGTAAATGCGATTGAATGGATTAAATTGAATGAAAGTTTATTGTCAAAGAGTTTGATAATTTTCTCTCAAAAAATACAAAGAATAATAGAAAAATGATAAAATATTCTAACATTATCTAACATTTAATAATGCTCTATCACTAGTATTTCTCTCTTTTTTTTTAAATAGCGAGAAATTTAATTTCAAACCTATTACTTTTGCAGATATAAATAAAATGTACGAAATTTTTTGTTTATAATATATGGGTAACTGATCTCTCTCTCTCATTCAATCTTTTCTACATATTCCGCGGAAAAATTTTAATCTCGACAAATCATCGCGAGCGGAAGTCAATTGCTCTCTCGCCAAGAAGTGCCAAAACATGCTCGCTCTTAACGTAGCAAAGTAATGGCCAGTGAGAGAAAGAGAGAGAAGGGGGATGGGGATGAAAGAGAGAGAGAGACTCTTACCTATTTTCTCGTAATCTATTCGCACACTCTTTCAAGCTCGAAAGATATATCGCGGACGCAAGCGTAGGAAGTCCGCGTTGAAAAAGGGATAGGGAAGAAGAGAAGAGAGAGAAGACTCTCCGGGTTTGAGTATATTTTTAGAGACGGACTGTACGTAACGCCGTTGTCACACGCGCGTTGCCATCGCGGTCGTCGAGGTCGGCGTACCCCGGGGTTACCATTGGATCCCCGCCATGCTGTTGCAGGGATGTTGGTACTGCCTCTCTGCCACGCCAATTCCGGAACGAGTCGACGCGGTTCGACACGAGCGCGGAATTCACCTACCCTCTCTCTCTCGCACCGGAATTCACCATCCCTCCCGCTACCGTCCTTTTCCATCCCCTCTCGTTGGTTGAGCGCGCGCAAGAGGTGGTCTCCCTCTCTTCATTCACTGTCTGCCTCTCTGCCTGTCAGCCGCATTTTCCTTCTCTCGCTTCCGCATTCGCCTCTCTCGTAGCGTCGCGGCCGGTATCTCTCTGTCGGTTTTGCAACCCCCATCCCTTCTCCATGCTCTCCCTCGACGTCGAGACTCGTCCCTCCCCCGCTGACGGCCGGCGCACACGAGCGTCCCCCTCGCGCATAACCCCTCGACCAAGAGAGCGATCCGTAACAACTAAAGTTCTCGTGAAAAGTTGAGCCGGGCGCTCTCCTACGCCCTCCTGCTATAATAGCCGCTCGCGCGCTGGTCTCTGTACGGACCATCGTCGTCGTCTCTCGTCTCGGTTGTCTCCGTCCATCTGTCCCACATTCCGTGAGACGGAGAGAGAGAGAGAGAGAGGGACGTACGCGGATAAAGGGAGGGAACGGGAGAGAAAGCGAGAGGAAGGAAGAAAGGGCAAGCGCGAGACAGAGAGGGAGAAAGAGAGAAGCCGCGCCGTGGACGACTCCGACGGATTAGGGAATAGAATAGTCATTATCGTGTATACATCCGTATTCTACGAGCTATCGGTCGCGCTCTCGTTCTCGGAGAGTTGTTGGTCGTCGTCCCGTTGGTGGTGTGGCGAGAGACGACGCCGGTTTTCGCAGTGGTGTGCGCGAGATCGAACCCGACCTAGCCCGTCTCTTTTCTGACATTGGAGCGCGCGCCGGCAGAGTATTGCGCGTCGGGCCACGGTGTGTGTTGGTTGGAGTGCGAGTTCGGGGGCTTCGTCTGGATTAATCGGGCTCAAGACGAGGAATATCGACGCGGGAGCACCGGCGCCGGCCAATTACGATCGGGTGAGTACGACATCTCATCCTCTACCGCGAGATTTCGGGGAGAGACCGGAACTCTCGGAGCACTCCGTTCTCGTTGTACGAGAAGTCTCCGCTGATCCAGCAGGTTCCGCGACTCCGGGTTAAGGAAAGACGAACCTGGATTTAAAAAACTCACGCTCCGATCACATTTTCGATGTCATTTTCGCCTTTCCCGGCCATCGAGATGATCTTCCTATACCTTCTGTTGCGAATCGTCTGACCTACATTCTCCACGTGTATATCGTATAGATATTGTGTTCATCCGTCATTCGCACAACACGATGCTCCGATTGCTCGGCATTAATCAATAAGATCGCATCTTCTAATGGGATAATCGAGAGATTGACCTAATTTCGTCGCCACGAATTTTGATAAACGTGCCTTTAGTGTGATGCGAAACATCGATTATATTTTTAGCTTGTCGTCAGTCTTATCTCGCTACGGTAATCTACAGATATGAAAAGGTGAATTTGAATCTTCGAGTCTATAATTTCCGCATTTATATTTGGTCCCACTTTCTATTTTCACGGTATCATCATCGTAATCTCTTGTTAAGCAGTCGCTGTGCATTTGAGACTTTAAGTGAAAGCGAGCGGCATTGCAATGATGACAACCAAATGTACGCATCTCTCTATTAAATATAATCACCAGATTAATAATCACTAAATCGTAAGTTTCATCGTAGATAATAATCGAGTGTGTTGTTTATCACCGCATCGCCAATCACCAATGACATTTTGTATCGATCAAATAACTCGTTTCGTAACAGCTACGCAAGGCTTCCTCTACGTTCGTACAATAATTTAGATTTTTAACAATTTAATATTTTTATCTTGTCAAATTGCAAGAGCATTATAAAACGATCGAGTTTTGCCTGTACAGATATTCGAAGCGATATATAATAAAATATTGTATTGGAGAAAGGTAAAGGTATGTAGCCGAAAATCTCGTGCCATTTATATACAAAATATATATATATATATTATTTAGAGACAAATAAATTCGCACGAGCACAATTTAATATTTCACATTTTGATAACACTCGACGATTTAGGTTTCTCATTTAAAATGCCATCTTTCTTACCAAAAACTCATGATTAATAATCACTCTCGACTATGTCGGGCTCTCTCCCGCGCAATCGAATTCGACCGCGTATACGCCACGGTTTTTATGATTTCTGCGGATTGCGGATATCCTCTGCGATTACTTCCCGCGGTAAACGAAAAAAAAAGAGAGAGACAGAGAGAATCCCGGCCGAGCGAATCAACCGAATTCGGGCGCTGCGGTGCGCGAATACCTCGAAAACGCCGACATTTAATCGGCGAGGCGTACATGGAAGCTTTCATCCGGCCAAAGAGAGAATGTATAAATTCGCGGACGAACTTGTTTCGAAATAACCGTGCGAAATTCCGCACAGCGAGGGGAATTTCGCGAGCGTGACGGGGAAAAAGTGTGTATGGACCCGTGAAATACGCGACGTTAACATTTACGCGCGAAAAGAAATATACCGTATTCGCCGGGAGGGACTATTAATTGAATCCGCACCCGCGGGGATTATTAGCTGACGTAAAATACACACAAAAAAAAAAGTCGGCCGTTAGAAAAAAGTTCCGCTATTTTTCGCATTTTGCACGATTAATAATTCCGCACTAATCGCGGCGCTGTATTTTTGATGAAAAAATAAAAAAAAAAAAAAGAAAAATATCTGTTGTTATTTCGAGAATAGTCAAGCCGATAAAAATTCCGAGCTTTTTCAGAGTGCAACAAGACACATCATCGGCGCCGAGGTTGAAACCCATCATTCTCTCATCTCTCTGTGAAAATTCGTTACGCTCTTCTACATATACATAAACAATTGAATTAGTAAACCCGATTTCATCGGCAGCTTATGATCATCACCAGAATGATCACACGCACCTGTGACATTGATTATTGTACGAAAATAAACAAACAAACCCTACTCTAAGCTTACATCTGCTTTACTTTTGACATTGCTATATCAATGTTATTATATATATATATATAATCGACAACTTTACTCATATATGAATGACTTGTCAATTTAATTTAGATTATAATAATCGAACACGAGAATATCGACGGATCTTCGTATTAATAACGTAGGCATTTCGCATATAAGAGAAGCAGCTGTCGCGCTGCTTTTCCGATGCTATATAGTCAACGGCTCTCGTCAGGATCTATTTTACGTAGCACGATGCGCTTGATACCTCAATAATCTTATCTACGATGTCCGACGGCTGCTGTCAGAGCAGATCTTGTAGCTCGCTACGGCGAGCTTCGACTATTTCCGTTCGCGCCTGCAATTCCGCGGGAAGTTTCGGTTCCGAAACGCGCTGCAGCATGGTAGCGTGCCGAGAGAGTTGGCCAGCGGGATTTCCACGGAAATAATCTGCTTACGGTAATCTTCTTGGCTTGCCGCTGCTCTCTGCCTCCCTCCCGTTTAAGGTCCGCCTTCCACGAGGAGGTCCTTCGTCTTCTTGTCATCGTCATCGTCGTCGTCGTCGTCGTCTACACACGCTAGCGCGTTCTCCGCAGGACGATCCTAGTCGCTTCCTGATCCTCGAATCTAATGCGGGAAGTCTGTCGCGAGCGCGTCCGATCGACTCCGAAACGAAAGCGTGTTTTTCGGTGGAGAACAAAGAGTGCTGACTATATGTCGTCGACTTTTGCGACTATCGCGGAACAATTTCGTGCAAACTGTTTTAAAGAGAAACGTGCGACGACGGTTACCGATTTTTCAGAAATTCGATCGTTTTGAAGGAAATGTCAAAGAAACTCTGAATTAGGGTGAAGAAATATTTAGATGAGAATTTTTCGATGGAGAAACGTTCGAAAATATTGCAAGAATGGTTGGGTCATATCGTTAAGGAAGAATCTTATCCAATTTTGTTCCGTCTTTAAATTTTAGTTTGTAAAGGGAGTTTATAAAAAAATTATCACCTCGTTTTACGAATGCAATATTGCTCACGCTTTGAATACGCGGCTACCTGAGACTGTTCGAAAGGGGCAAAACGAAGCTCGATCGTCGTGAATGTAAAGATATTACCGTACATTATATGTATCGAATCGAGACGAAGCAAATGTGTGAAGATTTCGCGATAAATATAAAGTGAACATGACATTCCTGAGCGTCAAGAAGGACATGGCGAATTGAACGAGTGCATCGTAAATGATAAATTATTTCGAGGAAAGATAATTCTATATAAGATCGCGCGCGGCGAAAAAATATTTGAATAATTGGCAAAGTTGATAATTTATACTCGCAGCTTTCTGAGAAATATTCTTGCAAATAAAGTGTAAAAAGGTTGAATTTATATATTGTATTATTATCTTGTCGGTGCTTTACGATTAAAAATAAGGTTGAAAAGTAATAATTTAAATCACGACACGCGGATGCTTTTAATTATACACGGTCGCTTCGATGCTGAAAAATATATCGAAGCCGAACAACAATGCTGACAAGTGTTTCGAGGGCTTCCACGACGAGAACTGCGCATGCAAGGACAAAGTTGATCTTTCACGTTAACAAAAATAATTTTTTTATTTTCGCGCAATAAGATCTAACATCCTAGACATACCATGGAGCAATTAAGCGATGGATTTAATTATAAGAAGAGTATACTTAAATTTTGACTTGAAAAAAAAATGAGACTTGTAACTTAAACTCACATAAACTGACTATTATATCGATTATATAAAAGACCCCGCCCTTTTAAGCGAAGATTTTAAAGACGCCATAGTCCTTCTTGATTTGCTGCCACGGATTCAATCTCGGCTCCGGCATCTTCGAAGTATCAAGTCTCTCGGAATCCCTGGTCGATGTTATCACGTGCGAATGGGTCCCAATGTCGCGCTGTACCTTCGACGGGAGGATTGACGTGGCCACCATAGAACCGTGAACGGCTCGAGGGAACAAAACCTCCTCGAAATTGGCTCTGAGGAATCAGTAAGTTCCACCGTCCGTCAGGGCGGAACATAAAGGAGCACGAAGCGGAATGGAGGCAGGTGGAGGCGATAGGGGGAGGAGAGGGAGACGACGAAACGAAGGAGGCTCATCCCCGTCGGGCGCAACCCCCATTGGCATCTCCTTTTTTGCCGGCCTGGTATAAAGACTAACTAGCGGAGAACAAGCCCGGGGCCGGAGGTATACCCCGTGTATATACCTCGTGGAATTTCTACGGGAATTAAGTTTTACGCTCAATGAACGCGCAACAAACGCCCCAATACCCGGGGCTAAGATTGCATTCAACGCGACTCTGCTTCGTAGAAACGCTTCCTCGTGCACGACTCCGTGCGCATGGCTACGCTGGTGCACGCCGCTCCTTGACAGAGGTATATCCTACTATACAATCCGGGCTACATCAAGTGTGCGTGTGTGTATATATATGTATGTGTATATATGTATGCGCGATTCCGCGACATAAAGCCGCCTTTCCGTGAAAAAGTTCAAGCTTCATGCCGAGGTAATTATTTCCGCGAGATGCTGCACTCGACGTGGACCAAACAAAGCCGCGTGCGCCCGGTGTCGTTAGCGTTAGGTAATTGTATTAATTATGACTTTATTATCCAATAATGAGAGAAAGTTTCTACCGTCCTTTGTGCATTCAGCAAACCAAGCATTATAAATATTTCCGCTAAGGCAAATCGTCATCATTCCGCTGTTTTACTACTTTGCATCAAAAATATAATTATTACGGAAAGAATTTTCTCTTAGATGTTACCCTGAAATCATGGTAATCAGGGACAATATGGTACTGGAAGAATTTTATAAGAATTTCTCTGATTAATATTGATCACGATAAAAATTATTAATAAATTTTACTATGTACATAGTAAAATTCATCGAACATGTTTTATATTTTATTGTGGTAGATATTACTATTTTTATCGTGGTAAATATTAATGAGAGAGAAATTCTTCTAAAATTCTTCCAATAGTCCATGATTATCACGATTTTCAGGGTAACAAAATATTAAATTGAGAATATTATGAGAAGGTGAAGACTCTCTCTTGATACTCGACGCGTAAAGATCATTGCAAAATTATCGCGATGGAAGCGCGTCATTTGGACGAATAAGTATTCGAGTACTCGCGCAATATCTCGAAAAATCGTTCATAAAATCAGTTAATACCTCGCTCGTTTCACAAGTACCTTCTGGCTTTCCTCGCGGACGGCTGCACTTCACGCAACATATCGTACGTATATACATGAAACGTTCATTGTGGGGTTATACGGAACGGGCTCTTCAGGAACAATGCGGTTGTGTGCAAATACTCCTGGAAACAATGCGGCCGCGACTTAACTTTCTGGGATAGCTCCGACAGTGCGTCGTTCTTCGTGTACCGTCGGATGTACCGAAGCCGCAAACCGCGCTACCTAATGCAGAAACGACGTTGCATCCCTCGCGAATGAATCCCGGGGACGCTGCTACTTTGTTTTTCACGTAGATCTCGTCGCGAGTTTCCCTCTCTGTCTCATCATCATTTTCCCGCGAATTATTATACCGCGCTAACAATAAGAGATTTCAGTCTTCAACTTTTAACGAAACCGAGCAACGAAACGTCATTTACTTGATTATTTCAATCACGCGGAGAAATAATGCACCGTATGCGGGTATCGACATGAAGCTCGGAAACAATTCTGGGATTATAAAAAAAAAAATGTCAGTCATGCGGAATTAACACGTCGCGGCGCGTTGACAGAGAGTCTGAAACAATTCTCGGATTTGTCACCGCAGGAATTCGCCGCGGATTCAAGATGCAACAGCGAAACGCGTATCCGCTATGCACGTGCGCCCCGTTGGCTTAACCGATCCTCACAGATACGATCTGCTGGACGTTCGTAAATCGAATTCTTCGGTGACGAGAGGGTAAACCTCCACCTCTATCTCTCTCTCTTATGCAGCACACACGCGGAACGTAATAATGGGGATTTAACAGTCATTAGGGACGGCATGCCGGTATATATCTGTCGATTGGTAACGCAAAGTGTTTGCATTAGGGCCGAACTGTCGAAGGGAAGCGAGGGTGGGGATGACTCGTTGCAGCGGGAGATCGATTCGTCGGGAAAGGGCGTCGGGGGAATGCGCGGGGGTGTAAAAGGCACCCTAGCTATCTTTCTCTAGTCCTATACCGTTTCTCCCGGCCTCTCCACAGAGTCGTAGACTGCTCGAGTATCCTCGAGGGCCAATCGAGTGGCGGCCCTGGGCATTTTGTCCACACTTGGCGGTCTGTAACAAGTGCATTGTCCCGTGTACCAAAGTGCACAAAGATAAAGAGACTTCTGGCTACCGCAACACGAGGACCATCGAGTATCCGTTCTCGCCCTTTTCCTCGCATTCTGCTTCTTTTCCCCATCCCTGATTCTCGCAACGCGGTTTTAATATGGCAAAAGTGTAAATAAACGTGCCGTTTTGTGTCGACGGTACACACAGTCGTGTCCCTTTTATTCTCGACAAGTTAATTGGAATTTTTCGAATTAGTATACGATTGAGTTTACTTAATAATAGAGATGTAAATATATATATATATATATATATATATATATTTAAATTTTTGGTGATTCTCTGTGCAGTGGTAAAAATCATCAAAAATTCGATGATGTTACCCGAAGGGTATCCGTATTGTTGGAATGATGAAAAACGGTACGGTCGTGCGTGCGGTCATTGTTAAAAAAAAGTGTTCGAAAGTGACAGTTGTTTTCGGCGCTTTTTGCCCATGCTGGGTGGCAACCCAGTGTAACAAGTGCTTTGTGGCCGGCGCGAGGCGCGTAAGTGCACAAAAGTGGAAATTCGCGCCTGACTGATCTCAGGAGGACCCGGGAGAATAGCCCGAGCCTTTCTTCGTTCTCTTCGCCCTCCCTTTCATAGCGGGCGAAATTTTAATATAGTCGGGAGACGAAAGGCGGCGTCACGGGGTAGTGTATACTTTATGGATTCTTTTTCACAACGCGGCGTGACAACTTCATTCCGATCCTGAAGATCGGAGGAAATTTGCGCACGAGCGTAATGAGACGTAATATTAGAACGCAATACACACACACACAGAGTATAAGCTCGTCTTTTACATTTGCGATATTAAGTACGCGTAATTTCATCGAGGCGATATCTCGTCTATAAAGAACTCTATATATTTCGCAACAGCGTTATTTTATCTCTCCATATACACAACTTTATTCATTTTAAAGTGTTAAACGCGAAGTGACTGATTTTTTTACATTCTAATTGTGAAATTAAAATATTTTTTATTTCGCAAACTCGTGACATTTATTTACGAGTAACCGTAAATATATTTATATCGTCAGAATATGTCGATTCGATATAAGCCACTTACTGTACATATTACGCGCTCGGTATTTAAATTGCAGCGCATAATAAATTTCAATATATATAGTAGAGAGTCGGATAGTATAAATTTCAATTGCGAACGCAACAGGATGCAATGCATATACGAAGGTGGATGTGAGTGCTTCCTCTATATTTGTGCGAAAAGACTCACGCTGCGGCAGCTCTATTACTTGACTCGAAAGGGGTCTTTGGAATATATGATACGCTCTATCCATTCGAAATAGTAATATAGTCCGCAGTTAAGAGAGAACACGGCACAATACATTATTAAAGACTGGTGTAAGATTTTATTTCAAAAACACAGCTTGAATCAGCCGTTCATTTTTCTTTGACGGACAAGTATCCTATAAACATTTTTTCGCATCAATATAAGACTTAATTAAAATATTAAAAGAGTTTTAACTCTAATTTATTTTTGGCTTGAATTGCACTATACGTTATATGTATAAAAGTCAAATGCCACGAAGATTGCATTTAATTTATATCAACATTAATTTTTATTCCCTCATTGAACACGAATAATGATAATCAACGATATAAATGTAGTCATTAGTAACGTGATTAAAAAAAAAGATGAAGAATTTTGATCCGGCTGTATGTCCTACATCTTTGCGTTCAATAGAAATGATTAACTCGAGGACACAGCACTCACATCTTGACGTTCTTGACGACTCATTCGATTGTTCTTTATGACGTGGATGTTAATTACTTACCGATTAGCATCCCCTAATCCGAGACATGTGGACGGTGACATCCGGCAGGCAGGAAACAATAAGCGTTTCATCGTTGTTCATCTGTATCGCAGATGTGCACGGCGTAGAAACGCAGTTGTAATAAACGTCACGGCAAACAAATTAACAAGTCACTACCACCGGAGAAGCTGGATTGTCCGTGATGGTGTAAGAAGGGGGAGAACGATAGCCGTTGCTGACTTTGTAACCGGAGAGGATAAAATACGCGACTTAAGCGGCTAAGAGCGCGACGGAAAGGCTACGAGCGTGTTGCGCGTCTTCAGGGTCGGGTATCCGTTCTCGGTTTTCGGGGCCCGACGTTTTCGGAGTTGGATTGGCCTCCTTAAGAAGAAGAGTCGGGGATATACCTTCCCCGAAGTCCTGTTGCACCTTCCGCGGATTATCCCCCGCCCGATCGTGTCGTTTTTATTTTCATGACCGCGATCGATTATTATTTGTTCAAACAATCTATTCAAAAACGGCAGAGACAAACGCAGGATTTTGTAGTCAATTTCGACTTCAAAGGTGCACGATGTTCAAAGTCAAACTTTCGCCTGCCTTTCTGTAACAAAAAGTAATTAAATTACTGAAGACTTTTTCGCAAATATATTGTTAATAATTTTTTTCTTAATAAAAAATACGATTATATATGTGCACAAATCCTACAAACTAACATTTCACAATCATTTATATACATATATATGAAAATATATTTATTAAAACTTGCGGTTTGAATTTTATTAATTGTCATTTTTATGATGACAGGATAGACCAATCACAGGTGTGTGAAATATATGTATAAATACAATTTTTTTCAATCAAATAAATCATCATTATACATGATCAATGATTCTTTTTCAGGCAGAGCACATAACGTGGGCGTCGAGGACGTCTCTTTAGGGAGACCGCGGCGGAGGGGTGGTCGTGCTGGGGGCCGAGGGGGTGGTGATGTGGCCGAACAGCCTCGGAGGTACTTCCGGCTGCAGCGGGGGCGCCGGCGCCACCGATCTCGGGGGCCTCGCCGCCTCCACCACCTCGGCCTCCGAGCTTTTCGGGCCCGCGGCGTTCGGCGCATCCGCCGCGGGGCCCTACGGCGCCCTCAAGACGGCACCCTACATGAGCGCGCTTAGCATGCCGTCGATAGACGCGTTACACTCCACCATCGGCTATCCCGGTTGTACACCCGCCGGTGAGTCCTACTACTGTGAGTGCCCATCAGATTGTTTTATTATAGTTTTAGTACTGACGATTCATATCGGAAATCACTTTTTTGATCGTGAATTTCTTATGTGTATCGCGAAAATGAAAAAAAAAAAAAAAAAAAAAAAAGGGTTATCGACCTTTACATAGAGTGAGAAAATGGGAAGATTGTTATGATATTAATGTTGCAATACTGTAATTGGAAAACAATTGGCAAAATATAGAAGTGCTTTAAATATAATGACATAATACTAAATTATGCATTATTGTCGTGCTAATATAAAAGCTTTTGAATTATATATCGAAGTTACTTCCGATTTGTGAAAATATTATTGCTGTTATTATAATAAGTTATTAATATTAATTATTTAGTTATTGATAATAAATTCATGTATTTTATTTATTGTATTAATTATTATCAACTAGTTAAATGTAGTTGACCTATAACATTATAAATTTCATTCATTTATTATAAAAATTATCGGTATCATGCCGGACAAGTTTGAATTGGAAATTAGAGATTTAACAGAGAAATCCTTCCTGAATATCAGTCATCATTGACTGAAATTATTTGTTTTTGAATAAAAAGTGCTTTATATTTCTTTTAATTTTTTTTTTTTTTTTAATAAATTATATAACATTGATGTATCAATGATTTTATGCATATCTGAGAAACAGATAAAATAAATAAAATAAATGAAAATAAATAAAATTAGAAAAAATTAGAAAAAAAAATTCTATGATTATTCTGTTGTATTAAAAATTTTGCATTAAAGGCAATCCAAGGAAGCAACGGCGGGAAAGGACGACGTTCACACGAGCGCAATTGGATGTATTAGAGGGGCTTTTTTCAAAGACGAAATATCCTGATATTTTCATGCGCGAGGAAGTGGCAATGAAAATCAATTTACCGGAATCGCGAGTACAGGTAAGAAATTATTAACGTTGATAACAGCAATTTTTGGTTATGCTTTATCAAAGCATTAATATGCAGTTATCATATATGTATCGAAAGAAATCGTATAGTTATTCGATATCGGTCTCGTTTTATTTGTAATATTAAATTAATACCTTAAATTAAATAACTGTCACAATACAATTGGAAATAACTTTAAATGTATGTAAAAAGTATTTCTGCACTGATGTAAAAAAATGCGGCATGTCTACGAAGGGTGCGAGAGTGTCTGATTACCGAGGGTATTCACTGTCGGCACGTTGACAGCATCGATTCTTTTCTACGTGGTTGTCCTTTGCTTTAGAGTTAATTAAATTATACGTCGTAGAGCAAATACCTACAAGAATTCTTCGAATCTGCTATTGGCTTCCCCCACGATAAAATTTAAAATAATGATTTCATTCAAAAAATGATATAACTGTAATCTTTTTATTTACAGATAAACTACTAGTCTGTATAGGATTTTCTATAATTAAAAATTTAGAAATTCATATCCCGTTTATTGTTAGTTGCAAATGTAATATTTCATTTTAACAAGGTATTTGTACAAGGTATCATTATACGCATTATTCGATATAGCTATATATAAAATTATAACAACAGGAGAAGAAAGCGAATAAAAGTCAAAGCACAGTATTATAAAGCGTGCAATTATTTATAATTAGCGTAAGTAAAAAGCACAAGGTTTAAAGGCATAAAAAAGCTACGCAGAACATCAAACGTTTATTATGTCCCTCTCTGCAATGGTATATAGAAAGAAGAAAAAAATTCGTTCGGTCTCTAGTCACATGAAATCGCAAGCAATGTTCCATTGGTATTTGTCCTCAATAGTGCGCAGTCAAGAGAATGTGCAACAATACCGCGAAAACCTACACGAACGATGACAATTTCGGAATCGATATGTCGATGTGTCTCGACTGACACCGTGCGGTCTCGCCGTATCGACGTCCACGAAGGTCCGAGAACGTGTTCGCGCATATCCCACCCTCATCACGGGTGGAAAGGACGCTTCACATCCGCAATTGCCGTTCAACACACCTGGCTATGGCCGGGATGAATGGGCCCAACGTGGCCCATAGTCTTCCGCACGTTCGACCGACGACTGCAAAACCAGAGACTGCTCACGATTGCCGTTTTCGGACCCCTAGATGACTTTTCAACCGCGGGCATCTCCGTATTCATTGTAGC
Source organism: Nylanderia fulva (assembly GCF_048542155.1). NCBI lineage: Eukaryota > Metazoa > Arthropoda > Insecta > Hymenoptera > Formicidae > Nylanderia > Nylanderia fulva. The sequence goes on from NW_028189622.1 coordinate 1,488,597, forward strand.
TTCACCAAAGCTGGTTTTCTCACGGGAGTCAATGTGCTATCATTTCACGTAATATAATCGCGTATTTTAGCATCCATTTTTTTAGGAAGAGAAGCTGTATAATTGATATGAATAGAGCACGTTACCTTTAACGTTGTTAAATTGTAAAATTTAATATTTCAAGGTTCATTACATAATTAATAAATCCATGATCAATTGGTGAACTGATGAAGAGATGATAAAATATATCACAAAAGAAAAGATGAGGATCAGAATTTAAGTGTCGGAAGATAACGAACGTAAAAAATCTTTTATTTACAATTTATGTCGAGAATAAAGAAAAATTGGCATTTCGTAAATATAAGTTATTATTAGATATTTTATGATATATATAAATATTAAATCGAACGTTGATGTCTTGCCAATATTTCTCAATATCGATATAGAATATAATCCAGTGGTAAAAATACTTTTGCAACGTTTCTTGAGAGCGAAGAATTCACGTTTTACGACTATATATATATATATATATATATATATATATATATATATATACCGGACTCTTTCGATGGAAGAACGCGAGCTGCTGGTGTCGTCCCCCAGAAAATCCGTAGAAACTCAAGCTCACCTCTCCGCTTCTAACATCGATCGCGAGGCTTCTTCAAGTTTGACTCTCTCTCTCTCCTTCTATCTCTTTCCATTCGCTTCGTCCCTTCCTACATCCCCCATATCGTTTCTATGTACCAGAGAAGTTTCAGAGGACAAACACGAGCTATGAGAGACAACGAATCATTTTTGACGTATACCAATGCAGTAATTAAATCCGCAAAATATATCTCCGAATCGTTATTTATGAACATTCTTTTCGTTAAAAATGAAAATTTATACTTTAATATCTACTAAAATAAATTATGAACAATATTACTGTAATGTTTACGCGATGAAGTCTGTCAAGGAAAATTACAGAAATTGATAGAATAGTAATTTACGTCATTTGAGCGCCAGAGCGGCGGAAAAGCTTTTTAATCTATATAAGCATAATTAGCAACTTCATTACAAGATGTTCGTGCAAAACCAGTGGACACTTTGAACACAAACTGGAGCGAGCCCGTTCGTACGCGAAATCGGCTTATTCTATTCAGAAAAGTTGCTCGGTGTGTGTGGGACGACCAATCGGTTTCATAATTCTGCTGCATTAACGACAGCCTGATAGCGAGCGGCATCCGATATACGCGTGTGCGTTTTCGTTCGCGTTGCTGCAGTCAGCTTGATTGGTAATTGATAGTCGTGCCAGTCCGGTATTCCCTTATAATTGGTTATTATGCCAGCTTTGCGAGAGTTCTCATTCGTTTCAAATCACATTTACGCTTCGCTGAAACGTGTAAATGACGCCCGATTCATTTCGCGACAGATGCGCGATTTATTATTATTTTTGTTTTAATGATTTAATATATGCAATAGAAGCGGCTCTGATTACATAATCGCGAATAATAATTTCTACATGTCTGCAGGTGTGGTTCAAAAATCGGAGAGCTAAATGCCGACAGCAGCAAAAGCAGCAGCAGCAGCAGCAAGATAAGGCGCCGAGATCGAAGAAACCCTCGGGGAGTCCGGCTAGTAATCCACCCCCTGGAAAAAGTCCTTCAATTGCTACCACGCCCACGCCTGCCGCCGCGGTATCTGCTACTACGCCCTTGTAAATATACTACTTGATCTTCAAATATAATAATAAAATATCGCGTATACCTTTGCAACGCACAACCGTGTAATCGCGCTAACGACTCTTATTTTGCAAGATAATCGACGGCACAATTAACCTGCTTTAATTAATAAAAGAAAAACTAATATTTTAATTGCAACTGCACGTTACAGAGATTATTGAGATATGTGTATCACGCGAGATATTATATTTTCTCACGTACAAACATTGCGAGTGTAAAGTTCGAGATCCTAATTGGGGCACGATCGACCGTTGCGTATAAATGTATTATACATAGAATAGATGTGTGTATACATTATTACATTTCTGTACTCAGGAGCGGAGGCACTGGCGGCTCAGCGGCAAGTTCTCCGGCGCTTTTAAGGGATTCACCGCAGTATAAACCCGCGGGAAACGCTACTAGTTTGCTGTTAGCAACTAGCACGACTCCACCGAGCGTAAGTCGATGGGCTGTAGCGATACTTATTTCGACGTTTTTGTGTTATTTCGTTTGCGCTTTTTTGCACTTTAATTAAAAAATTAATTGTATACAGTTCCAGTTTAATAGATTTTCTCTAGCAAAGTTTGAATAATTACAACATGAATGTATATAAGACGTGATAAAAATGATGTATATCACTAATATTAAAAAATTTAAAAGAAGAATAAGCGATAATAAATAATACATACATTTGCAAATACTAATTCTACAAAAAATATTGCATATATTATTGATTGTCAGAAATAACAAGTGGCGAGTTACTTTTGGAATTAATTTCTCGTACAAAAATAATTTGACTATGCTTTTTGAATGTTTTCAAAATATTTGTTCTCTTATACGCCTATTGTTTTATTTTTCAACAGTTAGGCGGCACCGTGTACAACAGCGGCGGTGGTAGCAGTAGTATCTGGAGTCCAGCCGTGACGGAGAGCGGTGGCTTTCCAGGTGACCACCAACGGTTAGCGTGGACGACAACCGCTTCCCAGCAACAATGCTATCAAAATTATACGTCCTACTATACCAATATGGATTACCTCTCGCCCGCCTCGCACCAGTTAAACGTTGTAGTAAGTATATATCTCTGCAATTTTTTTCTGCGCAAATATATCTACCTATATATGATGGCGACAATTAAAATGGAACAAGAATTAATAGCGTAATATAAAAGAATCAATATTGCATCATTAGGACAGCGGAGGTAGCGGCCTTGACAATTCATGGAGCAAAACGAGAGACGAAGGCACTTCATCTTGGTTTTACAATAGTGCCGGATGGGGTGATCGGAAGTGAACCTACAAGAATCGAGGGGAACAAAATCCGGGTACATATCATCGACAATAGTGAAGGTTATACGGCTCGAATCGAAGCTTATATCGTAATGCGATGCCAAATAAAACGAGGAAGCTGTATTTCTGATGAATGTCGATACAGACTAAACATATCTTTAATTCGGCCGGCATTCGAAAAGCTGTGGAATGCACAGGCCAATCGAGAGTGCCATACGTATCCTCCTGTATTTACTGGTTCAGCATAGCTTAAATATACAGGATATCCTATCATTGGAATATTTTCTCTGCAACGAGAATTTGCAGAAAATATTTCATAAAAAAATTGTTTTGTTTCGAGAAGCGTTTCATATAAAAATATTATTTACATGTAAGAGTATTAAAGGAATATATAAAACATTCCACATTTTCCTTTTGTATTGTGCAATTTTTATTAGACCAATTTTATTCTAATGTGCATTGATTTAGAAATGGATGAGGTGATAAAACTAAATAGAACCTTCTATATTAACGATGTAATCGTTTCTTTGTATATCGATATATTGTGCCCGCGATCGCGTAATATATTTTTTGAAATATTTCGTACGACACGAAGTTTCTCAAATATGTTGCGAAATAATTCTAATTAAGATGATCTATACATTTAAGTTCCGACTTATTTTCACTTCGGAAATTATATCAAATAATACTAAATAATATTTTTATTTACTATTAAAAATTTACAAAGTTTGAAAATCAATAAAAATTGCAATTTCTTAGAGGAATGTGTTTTGTATTTTGCTAGTTGCTTCAAAATTTGTTGATAGTGCAAATTCATTATTAGTTGATGCAACAAATTTGTCGTATTTCTCAAATAAAATTAAAAATATATTGATATAAAAATTATATTGAGTTTTTCGCGGAATACTTTATACTTTCAAATAATTTGTGGAAACCAAAATAAAAACACGCCAATAATTTTAATATAAATTTTCCATTCAGAAAAAAATTTTCTTGAAATACGAGTAAAATAGGATTATACATTTTAGAAATATTGTGCCATCTTTATTTATCTATCAGAATAATCAATAATGTATGTAATTTAAAACAAGATTTATATATAAGAAAAAACCGATAAATCTTTTGCATCAATTTAATATCCACTAGTCACATTAATACAATAAAATATAGCAAAATTAAAAGAAAGTAAAAAAAAGGATTCATTATAAAAAATGATTATAATGTGATTATGCATACATTTTGCATACATAACTACTTTACATTTTTTTTGCCAGATCTTAGACATAATAATTTTAATAATTCAGATAATTCTTTTATAGCAAAAATGATGGCTTTTTAACGATGTGCTATAATGATTCAATGTGATCTCCAGGACAGATAATATACATTACATTGTACATAATATAAATACATTTACGATATTCAAGAAGAATCATTTAGGTGATTAATGTGTGGTATACATTTCATTGATTTAATTTTTTCGATTAAAATAATATACGCAAAATTTTTAAAAGAAGGTATGTGCGTATACACGCGATACATGTACCATGTATATAAATTATATACAAAAGCATATAGTGCAGATCTATCTATGTACATATGTATCATCTGTCGTGTATAGAAATACACTATCTGAATATCGAGATGAATTTATGTTACAACACACACGTCGAAGTTGTTGAACATTTTCTTTTTTCGAAAAGTTATTTTGCATGTGTAAAATGAAAAATTTATATTTTATCTCTTTATATATAAATTAAATAAATTTTACACACACCGTCCCATTGTCAAAAAATACGCGTTAAATATTACCTGTCATACGATATTATCTTCGTATACAGAGAACGAAAGAATAATATATACAAGTAAAATAACATACATTATTGATAACGTTATTCATTTTTCAATTTTCAAAATAAATTTTTTCTGGAAGGCAAAGCCTTATGTAGAAAAATTTCATTTTACATAATCAAATTCTTTTTGTACGAAAAATTCATCCCAAAAGTATTACGTATCTCGGCTATATCATATATTTGTTATTTCTGACAATCAATATCAGAATAATTTTTTTTCAGTATAAATTATTTACGAATGTATATATTAATTGTTACTTTTATTCTTTTTTTATATTTTTAAATATATTAGCGATATGCAGGAATTATATATGATTTTTAACATGTCTTATACATTTGTGTCGTAATTATCCAAATTTTTACTAGAAAGAATATATTTATGAACTGTATATACAATTCAATTTTTATTCAAGTGCAAACATATATGTAATTTACTGTATATCGCTTTTGGTAAAATTTGCATTTTTTTTTTGGTATAAGTATTTAAACATTTTGAAAAAAAATCTTTGATGATGGAGCTTTAGAAAACTAAATTAAACACCGATTGTTCTTTACAGACGTGAGCGTCGATGATTGATTATAGAATAGAAAAGAATGCATATGTAAAGTAAAAAAAATTATTTAAGATCTATAGGAACATAAGAGTATGTGACTGTTTAGATTGTTATTATTAAATATTATCAATAATTAAAATATGATCGACAAAAAAACAACGACGTACATGTCTCAAGATGTATAAAGATAATAATATATCGAATTTGAATTGTATATAAATGTGTTTATGACTTTTTTACCTACATTTTCAACTTTCCGCTTAAAAATCTCTATTTTCTTTTTCAGTAAAAGACACTTTTATTTTAAAAAATATTATATATATATAAATCTACAATATTTTGAGCCGAATTTTGCAATTATATTACTTTTCGATATTCCTAATATAAACAAAATTTTTAAAATAATACAAAATTTAATAGTATAAATATAATGTATATTTAATAGTAATAATATATATAAAAAATATGTGCAATTTGTACGACTTTCATATTTCTATTTCAAATTTCAAAGGTATCTGCATTTCTCCTGTTACCATATGTACGCTTTGATTAAATAGTTCTCGTTCTAGCTGCGTACTCGCTGCGAGGGCGTTAGTGCACAACTTGAACTTTTTCGTCCCATACACACACATATATACAATTCTCACATATGCACATTTATACTTGTACACATACATATATATTCTTGTATCAGAATAGCAATTTTCAATGTTTATTGTCGATGATTCTATCTATTATTCTACTATTAATCAGAAAGCTTTAGAAGATAAAAACAATTGTTGAACTAATTAGATATGCATAATTATGGCTTTCAGCAGCATTTTATAAGCATGTGTAAAATACCGCGAAGATGGTCCTCTCCACTTTACATTGGCTAGTATTCAAGTATTACACGATCGATATACATAGCTAATTGAACATAATGACATATATATATATATATATACATACTTGGCGATGCTCGAGCACCTCCTTCTGCCGTTTCTTCGGAGAGAAAGTACACGTAAAACACGAAAAATGCCGGCATGTCTACTGATCTCTACGCACAGCACGCACACACATACCGAGATCGCGAATAACACTGGTACGCAACGTTTCAACACACTGTGTACAACGAAAACATTTAACACCCGCGCAATACCGGTGGTTATTCCACTCGCGTACGTAAAATTCACTTTTAGACGGCAATAATGACGGAATGATACGGAGCACGTCGGTCCCGTGACGCGGTTCGCGATTACCGCTGTTATTTTGAAACGATTGCGATTCTCGAAGGATCGCCCTATCGATATATCGCGACGTCACACACTCGCTCGTCTCGCGCGGCGCCTCGCCGGCGAGTGGCGCCCTCTGAGCGAGCGCTGGCGGCAACAGGGGTCGCTGCGCGCCGGCGTGGGTTCGCCGTCTCAGTCAGTGTCGCGCGTCTCTCCGCGCCGGTTGGTTCTCGTTCGTTCTCGTTCGGTCGTGCGCGTGTCTTGTTTCGCCGCGAGTCCCAAGTTTACCCCAAACCGTCGAACGATGTTCGCGACGTGAATCTCGCCGCGAGAGACAGGAAGTGTTTTTTTTCTCTCATATTAATAAAATTGTAACTGTTTAATTGCCTCGCGCGCGCGCGCGCGATCATCTATAAGGATGCGGCGCGTCACGATACTGCCGTTGTCCCTGCTGCTCTGTATATGTAAGTATACCGAATCAAGTATAACCGGCCCTCGAATCTCGCCCCGTATAAGGGCTCTCTTTCCCCTCTTCGTCCCCGTCCCCGGTATCGGTCTGTCCGTCTCGGGGTGAATCACACGGAGGGAAGACAGCCGATCGAAGTTCCGGCAAAAGTTGGCGGCGCGTCTTTCTCTCTCGTTCTTTCTCGCTTCCTCCCGTGATCCCACGCCGATCTCCGCTCCGACCGGTTTACGCCGCGCGGTCTCTCTTCATCCTTTCTTCCCTTTCTGCCGGCCGACGGTGTAATTACAGCTAATTGACTCCGAATCGCGCGCCTCGGCCGAGCTGCTCTCCCGAGGTGATTCGACTCGGGAAAAAAATCGCGCATGAGCGACGATACTCTTCTCTCTCTCTCTCTCTCTCTTTCCGAGTGATTCCTTCCGATGACGGTGCTTGTTTGAAATTATTGAGTTGGCAAAAATAAAATTTTATGTTTAAATTCTATATATGCATACATATATATATATATATATATATATATATATATATATATACGTATAATCGCAAAAGTGGAAAGGGTGCAGTTATCATTTCGTGCGCGAGGAGATATCTGGCAAACGCATCGCCGCGATACGACAAGTACGATATGTTTCCTCGAGCATTGTTTTATTCGCTCGTTGTCTCGCGATAAAATCCCGCAATTTGCTGAGAGTAAATTATTTCGTCGATTTGCTCCAAGCGTGCAATTAGCCATTTCGAGCGCGTGACGCATAGAAAGATTTTGGATACGTTCGGCAAGATCTCCGTTTATCTGTTCTTTTCTGTCTGTTTTGAAAAAAGAACCCTTTCTTTTCTTTATTTATTTGTCACAGTGAATTATATTAGACTGTACCATATAGAAGATTTGTTCGTATATCATTTGTACTTGTCACACATTTTCCATTTATATTGTCGTATGTCGCCTGTAGATGTATCAATTTATCGGAACTAAATAGTTTTCGAGATGTAATCAATAACACGATACTTGTGTAATGCTACATTGCAGTCAAATTATAGTGCGAGATCGCGCGGAATTTATATTCCGTAAAACAGAGACTGTCTGACCAGCTTTTCACAATTCAAACTTTATCATATTTAAACGTTTACTTTGTCATCGAATTAGCAAGTAGAATTACGAATTATTGCAAACCCAGTCGTACATTTTCCACCGCGAATTAATTAACCGAATTTTTATTAAATCTTTCATCCGGCTATCAATTACTATAATCAACTATGTCAGAGATATCACATTTGTTCACCCTTCGGTGAAAAGAGGAGAGAAAAAAAAAAGAAAAGAAAAAGACTTTCTTCTCTCATCACGTTCCTATCTCTCTGTAAATCAGCAACCTAAACTAAAGAGTCACGAGAGGGCAAAAAAAAGTAAGATATCCCTTCGCCTAAAATCGGAGCTGGCCAATTTGCGTCCTCGCGGATTCTCTCCCTCGGCTCTTACGAGGCCGAGAACCCGAAAGGATGCTGCCACTCTCCACCATGACGGCTCTCCTCTCAAAGAGGAGGAACCGGTTCGATAGCCGCGCACACCTACATGTAAAAGCGGCGAGTGTACGCAGACTCGGTGCACGCGGGAGAAGAGAGAGAGAGAGAGAGGGTGGAAAGGAGAGACGGTTGCCGTGTGGTATTACGTAGGTATATACCTAATATCGGCCACCACCGGGGTTAAGAGGGGAAGGGAAAAGACCCGAGGGGGTTGCGCAAAATGTACGTAACTCTCGAGAGTGCGCCATGGTACCCCATGGCTGCTTTCGCCCCCTTCCTCTCTCTCTCTCTCTCTCCAGCTCTTTCATTCGTTCCTGTTCCGGCTGTGCCACTCATCAGGACCACTTGGCCATTCATATTGGTCCAGTGCTCCTAATTACACGTCTCGAGTTACGGACAAGAATCGGGACGACCGGAGACGTTCCGCGTGTCTCTGAAAAGGAGATAGGGAGATATATGTATAGGGGTACAGGAGAAAAGTGTATACACAAGTCCCCTTCTGCGTCGCGAGATTCTCCTCTCCGACTCTCTTTCCTCGTCTCTCTCCTTCTCGACGACCTTTTTTTTACACTACCAACATATAAGAGTTCCTTTGTGCGAAGCCGCGCACGCGGCGGTTATTTTATACACCGAATGTTATTCAGCGTGTAACGCGTTTTCGCGTTTCTTCCGCTCGCACGTTATTAGCCGCGATGTTCTCTCTCTTGTTCGCTCGCTCGTTCGTTTTCTTTTCGTTCAGACGTTGCATGACGTCGTCGCAGTGTGTACACGTGTCTCGCTGCAGGGTGCGACGAAAAGAGAGAGAGAGAGAGAGAGGGAGAAATCGTATTAGCCCTTTGATCCCACGAGCTGCTGAAATGACTCCGAAAAGAAACAGAGAAAGAGGAGAGACTAATAAAGACACGGGTGGCGCGTAAAAGGAGCGAAACCGACATTCTTTTCCTGGAGACGCCGTCCGCGACACGCGCACACATTCGTTCCTGTAAACTGCAATTGCAACGTGGATCCGCATCGCGAATCGTCGTGAAATTTCAATCCAGTTACATATTTAGATGTGTATCGAAATCCCTTGCAAATGTCTTATCTCGCTCTTATGTAAAATTCTGTTGAATCAGCTGGTTTTTCATACATGTTGTAACTTACGATCCGCTGAAGAAAAAATGTAATAGCTGTAAAGATAAATAATGGACAATTACTGAACTCTTTGTATTTAAACTAGTAACTGTTGGTTATTTAGGTTTGAGCTTATTTACATTTTTAATTCAGTAAATCATAAGCTACAGCATACGAGAAATTCAGCTGATTTTACCGAGATTTAATTTTATCTAGAATTTTATATGTAAATTACTCGCAGTTAAAAAATTCTGTAGAAAATTGAATTTTAGTAAAATCTGCTGGTTTTTTCATATATTGTAGTTTTCAGTCTACTGAACAAAACATGTAATAAAATGTAAGCTTACAGCTAAATAATAGATAATGATGATAATTACTGATAATCATGTAATGATAATTATTGATTTGCAATCAGTCAAACACGAAAAACTCGGTCTTTGCGACTTGTTTGACTGGCTGTAACTCAATAATTGTCCATATACCTTTGAAGCTATCACATCTTTTGTTCAGCAGATCATAAGCTGCACATATAAAAAAATCAGCTGATTAAGTCAAAATCTATTTTTACATAAAATTATTTTTTTGAATAATAAAAAATGTTTTAAATAATATTTTATAAAGAAAAACCCTGAAAAAATGAATAATAAACATATATGAAATGAATAATAAAAATATTATAACTTATCGAAATGAATTATCTGATATGGAAACTTAAGTTATTTCGAGCAGACTTGATTTATCTGAGGGATGCACTCGTCAGATGTATGCGTTCCTCGGAAATAAAACTCCTTCATCCGGCGGTTATCGCCTGTCGACACGTGGAATTGGAAGATAAACTCTCTATCGTTTCGGAGATACCTCGAAATGCCGGCCCATCTTTCGGCAGGAAACACTCCTTACCCTGCCCGGCGTCTTTTCCCTTCTCGTCTCGTTTCCCGACCGTGTCGATTACCAGGCCAACGGCGGTTCAAAGCGTGTAAAACGCTTCGCCACGAGTGAAGCCTGCGTTTGATGACCTCCGGGATGGAAACACGAGAAGCGTGAATAATATATTTCGAGGAGCGAACCACGCGCAGAGAGAAAAAGAGGGAGAGAGTGAGAGAGATTCCCGGATAGACGACACCGGGCTCTTTGATGAAATCCGCTCGTTCATGTTGTCATTACGTATACTCCGAAAAAGGCATACTCCACACTCTCATCAGATCTCGCTTTCTCCCTTTTTCTGTTAAACGAATTCTCCTTTTGACTGATTTCCGTGAACAGAAACCGCACCCGGGCGAACAGATGTAGTTCTATTTTTTCCCCATGTTTTGTTTTCATTGAACGCATCATTACGTTATTTACATAATTGTAATTCTTTGTAACGCGATATTTTTATTCCTGATTATTTTATTTCTTTGTCCAACAAAAAACCTAATAAATGAATCAAAAAGTTGTATCTTCTAAAGTAAATTAAAAAAGAAATTAAAATATTTAATAGGAAGAAAATAATTGATTAGTTTCTATAAAAAAAGTAATGAAAAAACTCTCGTAGCGCCTTCGAGATATATAATTTCTTATTTATCATCAAAGCAATTATCTGTTTTTCTCTCGTTTCTACAGATTAAAAATAAATTCTACATTTTATCCAAGATGCTGGAATAACGCACCTGAGCTTCGAACTTAGACGACTTTTAAAAATAGAAAACAACAGTGCACTGCGCAATTGTCTTCATCGTTTTGGGGCACATCTCGTTGTATTTTATTTCTCTTTCGCTCTTTTTCTCCTTCTGCTCTTTCTTTTCCGGAATAAGAGCGAGCGGTTGCACTTTACCCTTACTAAAAGGGCGTCAGTGTTCCCTGAGCTCTCACCTATAGTCTTCTTTTTTATCCGCACAGTCCTTTCTTTCTTCCTTCCTTTTTTTTTCGTAATAAGTGTGCCTTACGTAGTACGCTGTCTCGGCAGCAGCCCCTCAGGAGCAACAACTCTCGGGATGAGTTCAGAGTCGCGGAAGCGTTCTGAGTGCGTGAACTTTACGGTGCTCAAGATCGTCTGGAAGGTGGTACAGCGAACACAATTATTTGCATCCAGCAGCCTATCTCGCAGGGACGTTCAGCACGCGCGACGTACTCGGCACCCTTTCCCCTGAAACGCGCGGCGATTTTCATGCACGTGGGTGATGCGAGGAGGCGTTGAGGAATCGGTTAGGGCGTACAGGGCGAATTTTTCCTTTCGCACGCGCGCGCGCCCGCGAGTCTCGTCATAACTGACAGCCCGCGCATAATTCATGTCCGCGTGGTTCGCTGACTGCGAACCGCGTGATAAAGTGCGCATTCTACGTGCACGCGATGAATTATGCATTCGGCGTGCGTTACATATATATATATATATATGCGCCGCGCTGCTGGGAGCCGTTCTAATTGATACGGGAAGGTACAAGTTCCTGCGGCAAAGGGGAGAACTGCTGCGAAAGCCTTTTGGGAAATTAGGAAGTATTATTGTTGTTTGTGTGTTTATATTATTACTTATTGCTGGTATATATTTTCTTTCTAGCCCATCTTTGTTAGAAGAAGTTTATTTAAAACTTTGCGCACACGAGTTCATATTGTATCATTGGCTTGTATCTCAAAGTTGGAGTCAATTCCAAGTATATTTTATAAACGTTATAGAAGTAGAACAATAGAATGTTCGAATAAGAGAAAAGAATGTTCGATTTTATTGATAAACGCATAAAAATATAAATGTAATATTATATATATCATATATATATTTTTGATAAAATGTTATGATATAATTTTTCAGATGTTTTTTTAAGTTTCATCGGAAGAATTGTGTCATTCATTATTTCTATTCGCGTAACCAAATGCATTCTTATTTCATCTGATTTAAACTAACTATACGAATGATTTTATGGAAACGCGAAAAGTTTTTAACGGCTTCAAAGCGATCTTTCGATTTGAAGACTGTCGTTATCTTAGTCACGTGTACACATCGAGAAAAAGATTCCGTAACATAATGAGCCAAGTTCTGCTTCTACCGGCACAAACTTTCTCCCTTCTAGTTCCATGATGCCTGGAAGAGGGATCGTGCGCCGTGTACCACGAATAATAATCAAGGAGTGCTCCGACGAAAGGGAATCGCGAAACTACCCCCAGACTATGAGAAAACAACCCCTTGTGTTCGCATCCAGACGAGTTACTTTCTTGTCGTTTTCGATTCACCGGAAAGAGACATCTAAGAGAAAGACACATTTTGTGATTGTCTTATGATTCTGTTTAGAGTCATTTAAGTCAAAAATCTTTCGCTGGCCTTTCGTAAAATACAAAATAATTAAGCTGCACCGTTTTAATTCTTTTTGTGATATTTTAATAAATTTCCTTATTTTCTCCTGGAAGGAATATATATTTATACATTTTTTTAAATGTATAGAAAAGATAATTTTTCACAAAATATGCCATGGATTAAAATAGTGTTTGTATTTTGTTTTTACTTAATTATCAGTTAATTAACAACTGAAATTGTGAATCGACTAACCGATTTTTTGCAACAGAGTTAGTAGACTTTTTGTTGGCGAGTACTTTTTTCTCCTTTGAAATTTATCGCGATACATCAGTTAGCCTCCTGGTAACCGACGATTCTACGATATATGTGACATCGTATAGACATCGAACGTGCGCAAGCACTTGGCATCGGACGACGCAGTCGAAAAATCGGGCCGCTTGTGTAAACGTCATAAAGCAACGTGGCTGCAGCTGTCGAGGACAAGAGTAAGAGAGAGAAGGAATGTTTAGCTCGGGAAGGAAGCCAATCTTATGAGTAGGTCGTAAAAGCGGTCGTGTTTACCCCTCGAGGAGGTTTCACGACCAACAGGACTGGCGCAAACGCACGCATTCTTTTTTTGGGCGTTCTTCTTCTTTTTTTTTCTTTCCTTTGACTGATAAACGTCGGTAAAGATTGACATCGGGCACATTTGGAGATACAGTCTAACGAACGCGTTGAAAAGACACGATTCGGCCATAAACCTTCTGTCGTATTAGTTTATTTTCTCTCGATTTCTCGTTGTAATCCACAGGAATGTGATAAGCAGGCGATATTTTTAAAAGCTATTTTTCCCATCGCTCGTGTAATGATCGAATGCGGCAACTCGCTTTTCGACGAGACGCAGGTCCGGAATCAATGGTTCCTTTGATGTTGCGCGCGCAACGAGCCGCGTGAATCCGGCGTGAAAATGCGTATTTCCGCACTCAGATTCGCGCATATAATTACAACAGCAGATTAATTGTAGTATCAATTAATATTGGTAATAAATCGCATAATCGCAGTAAAATACAATTTTACAATTCGGTAAAAACGGTTCCTCTGCTGCAATTTCACGTTCAGACGCAGGGAAACGTTTTCGTAAATTATAAGAAGAATAGGAAGAAATAGCTGCTTCTAACAAAAAAAAAATCGATGACACATTTTGTTTTCCGACGATTGTAAAATTTATAATGTCAGGGCGCTGCAGCGGTATTAGATCACAGGAAATACCTGAATCCACAATTACAGATAGGGAAACTGACGGAGTCCGCTCGAAGATAAATAAAAGAAGGGACCCCTCTGATAGATTTATGACCGTGCATTGTGGTCTTCAGCACACATGGACGGTGGTTAAATTATATGGCATTCGGGGTCACATGGAGATATTTATTACTGATCGAAATAAATTACACATTACTATCGCTAACGTTAAAATATATGTATATATTTATTATTATGTATACTATTATATTTTAAATCGAATGCATATACAGACGGATACATTTAAAAAAATAATAAATAATGCTCGAACAATGAGGAGCATCCCGCGTTCTTTCACGAAATCATTCATGGGTATCTCTGTTGTTTATTTCGAACGGTGGAAATTATTGCGATCGGGTAGGAGAAATCGAGGGAGAAAGGGTGGATTTTGCAACCGCGTAATCTGAAATTTGAACGCGAAGTGGATTATATAGTGAACGAGATATTATGTATAATATTTCGTCCATTGCGACCGCGACGGATTAATTATTCCCAAACACTTCTACAGAGAAGCGCGCGATAGCGGTGTGTTGTGTGAATGAGAGAGAGAGAAAGATCGATGGTATGAGAGATTGCGAGAGCAGTAGTTACACATGGATGTGTGGTGCACACGTGTTCCTAGCCGGCGGAGAAACACCGATCGATTTTCGCCCCGGTACAGAGGATTTAATCTACACTGGTGTAGCCATTGTATGCAAAATGCGTACGCAACGATCGCCATACATAAGCTCGCGAAATTCACGAATTTATTCATGTGTGTGTCGTATATTGCACATATATATATTTACATATTTTTATGTAGCCTTTAAAAGAGCGATTTTCTCCTTACGGGTATTTTTTTCTCGCTTTATATACGCGACGACATTCAGTGTTGATTCGATCATCTCTTTGTATCTCGTTTGGTCAAGATAAGATATACTCCTTCTCTTATTGATCTCATGAACTCAATATTTATAATATATGTCTAACTCAAAACAATTACAATTTTTGTTTAATCAAATTTATTCTTTGAAAAGAATCAGAATCATATGACGGAAGCTGTTATGTTGTTTAAATAAGAAAAATAATTAATTGTTCTTCCATTGCTATAAAAATAAAGTTAAACACAGGATGAATTTGGTCGATTTTTAATACGTGTAACCGACTTAATGTGTTATTTTATTATTAATAAGAAAAATTTTTTTTCTTTTACAGCACTCGTTTATGGGCAGGATGGCGATCTTTACTTTTCGGTGAGTCCTGCGGAACATTCGGTTGTCGAAGGATCTCCGGTTCGTTTGAGATGCGAGGCTCAACCCAGCTCCCATGTTAAATACTCGTGGAAAATGGACGGACAATCGCTTGCTCCGAGTCCGCGGAGGCATCAGGTCGAAGGTGATCTTTACATCACCAGGGTCAGTCGGATTTTGGACAGTGGAAGTTTTGTTTGTGTGGCTACACACGAGCAAACCGGTTACTCGATTGAGAGTTCACCCGCCAAGATCGACGTTCAATGTAAGTCTTATCAAATCTTTGCGCTTATCTTCGCACGTTTGCGGTACAATCGTTTGCTTTTAATTTTATATTTATCTACCTGATCTGCCTCCCTCTCCCAGAAATTTCGTTTCGATACTAACAATAAATGGAATTATACACATAGCAAATTTTAAATTTAGTCTATATTATATATTTGTATTATCAATTTTTATCTTTCAATTTTCTAAACTAATAAATTATGTAATTTTATATTTGTCATCCATTTTCAGAGATGCCATCAATTTTTAGAGATGGCAATTTTTTTTAAATTTATATTTATATTTACACAGTATATTAGATAGATATTTGTTTGTGTAAAAATGCAATATATTCCTGTTGCCTGTGTGAAATGTCGTTTAGTATGAGTTTTGACTATATTAGTTTCAATTAAGTATCGCAACGGAACCATTTGAATTAATTAAACCTTTTCCTAGTAGCGTGGAAAATAATATGCAAGTTAATGTTTCATGAAACATATACACGTACAAGCATTACGTATACATTACATCATTAACGATTAAACGTGCGTAATATGCAACTCCACTCTTTGCTATGCGAAGTGTACCGCATTTCGCATTTTATATATATGTATACATACATATATGTTATCTGCTCGATAAATGCTCGAATTAGCTTTAGTGTGCATTTATTTAACGTGCAACTGAGCAGCATCAAATATATCAAAAGATACATATTACGTACACATCTGGATTAAATATTAACTGTTATTTACTATGCTATTTTGACATGTCAGATTTATTTAACGCAGTGAAAGAGGCTTAGTCCAGTTAATTTTGATAGGCTGAAATAACATTTGAGAGAGAATAGACTTTTTCGTTCAAAATATTTTTATATTGAATGCTACATGTTTATTCAGATCAGATTTATATAGAACACGATAAATAGCAAAAGTTATGTGTGCAAAAATTATGCATTTGCATGTGTGTAGAGTTATTTGCAAGAATGTTTATAAAAACAAATTGACATTTGGATATTTCGCAATCTTTACGAAGATTGCAGTTAAGCTAATGCAAATTGAAACCAATTGTGCTTATATCTAACATTATTTGAGTATCAATGTCGAATTAGCTGAGAATTTAATAATCGGATGTTTCGATTAACGAGCGGAAATGTGGCTTTATTATTGATTTATGCGCGCGCGTTGTATTATCATCCGCGCGGAAACACGCAAATTAAACGCTTCTCACGAGAATTTCCGGGACAAGAGGCGAAACAATTTTCCTGGTACTTCTACCACGAGAAATCAAATTTAAACGTCAGACATAGTTAAGTAGTATTAATTTATATCTCGAATTTCTCGCTAATTGGTAGAAAAGTAATAAATTCAAAATTATATAACAACAAATTAACGATAAATTAATACTTTTTGATCTGAATTTAATTTTTCGCGTCGGGGATATCGGGTTAACGGGGATGAAAATCTGCATCCGTATGACGGGCAGAAGCTCTCTCATAAAGTATACACTCGCTATATTCAACGATGCGACTGCACCGGCCCGATAAACCGATATAATCCGCCGTTCGGAGTCGGTAGCGTTGCTTAGTCAACAAAGGGAGACGAAACGGTGCGGTGGTGGGCCTCGTCATCATTGCTCGGGGGATTCGAAATAGAGAGAGAGAGAACGAAAGAGGGGCCCGTCAACGCCGAAGCCGCATCATCGTCGTCACGGTGCTTTTTAATCGTCGCGTCTCCGCAAAAGAGCAGATCAAACGCCTCGTGCGCAGAAAATTACACGGGCCGAATACGAGTGAAACAGGAGAGTTACATAGGAAGGAGAACGAGATCGAGAGAGGGAAAGAGAGGAAAAACGATAGGGAGAGATCCGCAGAGGGAGGCAGAAATCGATTCGTGATGGGTCGTGAGCTACGGCCTTCCCCCATTCGTACCCTCTCCAATTATTCGCCCGCGCGACATTAATTAAGCAAGATAATTTGCTCTCGTACCGCGCGCTGCCCAATATGGCATCCACGGCTACGTCGGCCTTCTCGCGTTCATATTTTAATGATTCGAGTACGCCCGAGGGTTCGTTCTAGTTGGAAATGTAATTTCGATATAAAGAGGAAAAGAAAGAGAGATATAGTGGAAAAAGCGTTTATATATTATTACGTTCGCGTCCATCTGCGTGAGTATTTTTACGCGTGTTGGCAACGCGCAAAATGACGGATGGAAAAATTTAAAAAAAAATTAATTAATTAATAAAGCGAGAATCTGGCGTCTAAACGAGAAATGAATAAATTTACAGGAAAAAATGTATATGTTCACGAGTGTTGAAGGAAACCAAAGAGAGCGACGCGAGACGATGGGAAAGAAATAAACGAGAAAGAGAAACGGTACGAGTGCATCGTTAGCGTGTCGGCGGCGACTCGTTATCATGTATCGCTTCGTAATTACAATTATACGCAGTTGCCAAGCCGGGAAACGATGCAGAATGTACCGGGGGCGAGTGCATTGAGCGCTGCTTAATATCGACGCAACACCGATTTCATTTAGTAATTGCAATAAACATAGCAAACAAATGCAGCGTTGTTTGTTTCGATGTTCTTTGTTTCACGTTACTTTGATTTTCATCTAATCGGCGAAATTTTTAATGAACGATATTCATGAATTTAATGAGTATATTATATGTACTGTACGTTTTTTAATATGGGATTTAAAATGGGAGAAAATATGTTTTCTATATCTTCCTCTCGAGTTTATATAAATGAGTTTTCGTATACAATTTTAATCTATGTTGCATCATTTTAAATTCAAAGTACAATACAACAATTTCCAATAAAATAGTTTACGCGCGACTCTTTATTGAAGAATAAAAGCGATAAATGAGAAATAACCAATTTTGCGCAAAATCGGGGATATTCGAGTACTAACTATAATATATGTAATATATACATATAATAATAAACGCGACAGGCGATGTGTCATTTAAAATTATCAGGCAATTTCTAATTCTCCACATGTAAGAAGACGAATTTATTAAAGTTTAACGGTGACATTGACAGAGCATGTCCAATCGTTAATTAACTCGGGTCTATTATTAATATGATATTCTTGACAGCAATTACACGGTACTTGCGGGCAATTATCTATGAAATATGAACATCCCGTCTTACAATTAAAAGAAACAAATAAAAGAAAAGGCGATTTTTATAATGAAAATTATTTATTCATTTATTATTAATTGCTGACTCTTAATATTACGCTCGTTTAGATCTTTTTTTTATATTAATAAGTAATAAAAAAATAAGAATAGAAAAATATAGTATGCCATACCAGATAGTGTGGTGTGAGATAATATGCCATGTAGTGCTTAAAGGATTAAGAACAAGAAAAATAGTATGCATATTGTATGCAATAGTATGCACGTGCAAAGTTAGCCGCGCAAGTATATGTATATATATTCACGAAGCGTTCGTTACATAACCATTTTAGTCAATCCTTTAAACCACGTGGTTTAATGCCTAAATCTCTCCGTCACGTAGGGAGAGCATGGCGTGTAAGCACGAGCGGCAGAGTTCTCCCACATCGCGTATTTTCGTTTCATTAAATTTAATGACCGACTATATTTCGGTGTATCCGGCGACGAGTCCTTTTCGGGACAGTAATTTGCGTTTCGGAGGGGTTTATCGAACGGACGATGAAAATACAGTTTCGGGCAGTTTAGCGTCCAAATGGGAGACAAAACTCTCATCGTTACTTTCCGCTTTTCCCTGGTTCGCGACGGAATCAATTAGACAGTCGCCCGGGCGATTGATCGATAAATACGTCGTCGGAGTATTAAATGCGGAACGAGATAAATGCGTCTATAAAATTTAGCATCGAAACGACGGATTGATGCATGCGTGTGTGGCTACAGATAATAATTACTTAAATCAATTAGTGTCGCGGCAAATATCGAGCCATGCGGCAAACGAATATGTCGAATATATTTATCCGCAATTTATTTGCAAATATAATAACCTTTAATTAGGTCCGGAATCGATTAACGTTTCTCATTAACATTCAATTATGCATTAACAACAATGCTTATGAAGTACATCCTGATTCGATTGAAATTCCAATGATTGCAATGGGATACTAAATAATCATTAATTATCATTCACAACGATACACACAACTTGATCTAATATAATCAAAATTAATTGCGCGTATTTGATGATATATTCTATTTTCACGAAATCGAAATCAGTGTTTCTGATGTACAGTATTGACGTAAACAATACATGACACAGAAAAATATACTTTGCCTCCGGCAGTGGAATAACAATATTCAGTTTGTTGAATTTCCATTTTTCTACATTGAATATCAATTCATCGATTGTTTTAAGTGTGCTTAAATAAATTATTTTCTTTTATTAAATTACTCAATCAAAGTATTTTTTTATGCTTTTTTATATTTATATTTCATTATTTATATTTATATTTCAAAAAAATATTTAATAAAGCTTTATTAAACTGTATTCTATTAAAATATTCTTTATAAGATTACATTTAGGATCAAAAAGCATTATTTTAAAAATTGACGCACTAATGTGCACTCAATTTTAAATGTGTTCAGTACACATTTACGCTATACTTAACACTTTCGGATTCCGCGATATTGCGAAACAAAATATGCTTTGAGACGATGAGATAGCTTCGAGCAAGGGTTAAACCCCAAGCAGAAAAACATGAAATCGATGAATAGAATCAACGCAAATCGCATTCGCTCCAACTCTTGTCTCATAGCACATATATGTCTTCAAAATGTAGAAAAAGAGATCGTAACGTTCGATAGACTACAATGAAGACACCATATGGTGTGTGTGTGAGACAAGAGAAGGAACTAAACAAAGATAAAATAATACCCTGCACTTATCAAACAATCGATCGAAAGCATCGGGGATCAAATATATTTGATCTTCTAGCAGAGAAAGAGTTAAAAAAATATTATCGAAATAATTTAATTTTTTTATAAGAATTGTAACAAAAAATGTGTATTAAATCAATTTTTATATCCTTATTATTTTTATTCCTATTTTTTATATTCTTGGAAGATATTTCTTTTTTCTAATGTTGAGATTTTTAAAACTGTAGTTTATTAAATAATACATAATAACGAAATAATACGCACAGAAAAATAATAACCGAGATTATAGATAAAATATGCGACTTTATATACGTAATATGCTGATTAAGAGTGAAATAAATTCTCCCCATATGCAATTTCGACGTAGCATATGGGGAGAACTATCGCGTCTTGCGACATTATTCAAATGATAAAATCAGACCGGCATCGCCGCTTAATTATCATCATGACCCTCCCTTAGGTTTTGTCTCAGGACTGATGTCGACGCAAATTGCATGTGTCCATCTATATTATCCAAAAATGACGCGTGTGTGTGTGTGTGTGTGTGCGCGCTAATATATTTTAAAATAAGAAGAGATTTTAAAATATCCGAATACCAAATTGGAGTATATTGTATTATTTTTGTGTACATCCAATTTTAACTTATTCTACCCTTGAAAAGTTATCTGACCATCCGATGAGTGATCTCTTGAACTTGTACTTTCGACGGGCGCGTGAATATATTTCCATGCAAACCAGCCATGTAAACCACCTTTCTCTCTCCCTCTCTTTTTCTCTTTTTAATTTCCAACCCCTCGGCTCAGGGTAACGAATGTGACGAGTGGGACGGAGATAGAGGTAATGACAAACGACAAGGAGAAGATCCTTTGTCCAAATAGAAAAATAACATCTCGCTATGACGGTTAAAAGGTATCGCAACAACGCAACGGGTAGAAAGCTGTTCGGTCTCCGGCGAAAGGGTGGAAAAGGGAACGGAGCGAAGGGCGTGAAAAGGGGAGACGGGTTGGATTCATCCGGCGTGCATCTGAGAGATCGTATCTGATTTATACGGCGCGAAAACACGAATTCGACTGCGTTTCTATCTCGACACCTTGCACATTAAGGCGTTTCTCCCAAGAGCGCCGCTATATTTACTGAATTATTATCGGGAGGGGGTGTCTGGATTTCTCGTGCCGTTAACCTTGTTATTACTTAGTCGCTTCCGTTTTTATGTGCAATAACGCGGACGAAATAAAATATGCTTTCGCCCCTGTCGACTGACTTTACGACGGACACGCCGACGTATGCGTGCGTGCGTGGATAAACCGAGACTAAAACGAACGCAGAGCATGCACTGTACGTTAATTGTACATTTTTTACGACGATACTTTCCAGCTACTTTATAATTAACATCTTTTTAAAATTGCTGTAATATTTTACGCCCTACTTTGGTAATTAAACAAATATTTCGCGCACTAAAACTCATTTCATGGTATTACGATTAAAAACATTTTTCCCTTCAGATCAAATCAATAAAATTAATTATTGTGAGAAATAAAGTTTCGCAGTTTTGAGGCAAACTATATTGGATCTGAGCAAAATTGTCCACCATTTAACTGTTTCTTTTACCTGCAACACAGATTGCGGTCGTAATTTCTTTTTTACGATACGATTTATATTTCTCGTAATAAATTAGTAATGTAATATTAATGTAGATGTCTCTTTGTCGTCTCGTTACGTACCGTGTATAAAGTGATAAAATGCTCGGTCATCCATCATTCGGCGAGCAGCTAATTGGCCGCCATTGGCCTGCGGCGGTACGATGAAGAAAAGTCTTGAAGAAGCGCGTTACGTGGCTATTAACGTAACGCAAAGTGCCCTGCGTACGCGATGATAAGATCCCGGGTGCGTGCAGTCATGCAGAAAAATCTCGTCCTCCTCCAGCGATGGGAGAAAGAGAGGCGGTAAAGGCTCGTGATTAACGATTGCGTGCCGGAATACGATTGCGAGTAGTAAGAACGACGCTCTATACGCCGGCCTAACCACCGAATATCTATTTTCACTCGCTCGTTTTCCATCGTTTGCCCTAATGCACGACGATTAGGCCTGTCCGATTACGCGGTCGATAAGACATCCGTTCTCCCGTCGTTCCGCTTCGAGAGCTCGATAACAACTACTTACTTTCTCGTCCAACCAATTCGCACGTGGATTCGACGTTTCCATTCTCATATAGAGAAGAAATCCAGAATCTTTCGCGGCTCTTTTCTTCAAACGCATTTTTAAGCAGCAGTTTATACGATCCTATCGCCGGATAGCATATTTATCTCTTTATCATATCGTGTAATTGTATAATCATATGCTGTTTATATTCCGTAATTACTTTTTTATATATCTTGCATATCTTAATATATACTTTGCGAACTTAAGGTAAACGCGCGTCAGCTGTTCGGTAATGAGATATTCCTCCGTCGCGTTTAATGACTCTTCAAGACTTATCATTATTATTATTACATCGTAATATATACGGTAGAAACATTTTTCCACTTTCCTCCCTTACGTTTTTTTTTTTTTTTTTTTTTTTTCATATATACGACTACGTCGAGAGATACCTGCATTGCTGCAGTCTCCTCCTCGCATACTGCACCGGGCCAAACGACAATTAGGCCTCGCGTATTGTGCCTCACAACAATGGCTATTTTTCATTGCCTGTACCTAGTTGAGAGTTGAGCTGCAGCCCTTTTCTCCGCGACTGCGACGGCGCAGGAAGGGCGACGTACTTTGCGAGCACGTTTGCTTGAAAAATCGTCGTGCAGGAAATCTCTCGCAGCACGCGAGGTTATACCGCGCGGAGTATTAAGATTAAGAAAAAAAATCTTGTGTGTGTTTACTTTTGCACAAAAATACCGCGACTTTTATTATTTATCAATTTTAGACCCGACTTTACCGTCACAGACGATTATTATGTTTTCATTCTTCAAAACAAATCTGTTTTTTTCGTTTGCCATGTAAGTTTTGCAAGGATATAGATTACTGCGAAGATAAACGGTTATATTTTCTCTTATAATATTTCGTGCTGAGATATTCTTAAATTGTGACCTCGTAAATATTTTCGTGTTACATTCTTATTTATCCGTAAGAGTTTCTCGGCTTTGACCTGGCGCCTCAGGAACAACAGGATATATGATCTCGATTACGAATAATATTTCCTTAAAAAGAATCCACGCGTTCGTCCTCTTCTCTTCTTTTCACTACGTCTGCCTATTCCCCGAGTCCTTTCGTGGGGCCGGAGAAGTCAATTCAGAGAGGGTTCGCTTGCATTTTCATTGTTTCGCCCTCTGCGTGTGTTTGTGGGCTTCCCGTCGTCGTCATCATTACCGCCGACGCGGTAGCCACTGACATTGACATCCCAAGGTAGGTGCGTGTCGGGAGAGTGTGCGAGATGGAAAAGAAGAGAGGAAGTAATGAGGAAGAAGGACGGTAAACTAATCGTGCCTACGCGGAGGAAGATGCGTTTGCATTTTTGAAAGACGCTACCATATGTACGCCGTGTATCCACCAGCTTGGTCTCTCATTCCTAACCATTTTCTCCATTCCTCCTTCTTCCCTTTCGTTCCTTCCTCCCATTTCAATCTTTTTCGCACTTTCTTCTCCCGGTCTCTCCCGTGTCGCATTGTACAGACTCTGAATTGTATATATGTACGTTCGCCGTTGAAATCGCAGCGTATGCAACACACCGTGTGGCGACCTCAAAAAGAGGCACTAGAAAACGCGTTAACGTCGTAAATCATGCCTCCGTGATGTGTATATATTTTTTTTCTCTCGTCCCTTCTTCTTTCCACCCGATACGCGGCAACGAAAGGCGCAGCGCAACGTAGGTAATCGCTAACAGGTGCGCCGGATCTGATTAGTCGCAGCGTAAATGGAAGCGCGGGAATTGCGTCGGCAAAATGACCGGCTCTCCACCCGCGGCGCAACATATATTTCACGTTCCTTCCTTCTGTAGCTCTCGCTTCTAGGAGCAAATTACGGGGCGATACATAAATCAAAGTCGTTAATGGCTCGGCTTTCGCCGCGGCTGTTTAAGCGTGATCTCTCGTCCCTTTTTCTTTTATATAATTTTCATTTTGCACTTTCGATTCACTTTGCGATTTCTTGATACGAAAGAAGAATATAGAGCGCGATGCGAAAAATATAGGATACGATCGGCGAGAAAAATTGCATAACCTTTCTTACTCCTCGCGAGAGACTAGATTTATCCCGGCGAGATCCGCTGCGCTTCTCCTCTACGCGTTTTTTGTTCGTCGGGGATTAGTTCCACCCAAGAAGCGATGAGGTTGCATGAATCCATCAGGAGAATTGCCGACGCGTTGCACTTGAGCATCTTAACAACTTCAGTTGCGGTCTCCGTATTAAAAAAAAAAAAATATGATTCCACTTCATTATTGCAAATTGAGTTTGCGGGGCATTCTGGAGAGTGCATTTAAGCTGCTTACACTTCTTTAATGCTCGTGTATTTCATGTGCGTTTGCCGAGTCGAGCGAAATCTGTCGGTATAATATATTTTGCAAGATGAAGCTGCATAGTTTGTTTCATTAAACATTGCGGCTTGCCTTACGGAGAGAGCCTCTTAGGAAATCTTGAAGGCGCCAACGATAATTATTGTGACTAGTGGTAAAATATTACTCGGCGATTACATTCTCGATAAATGAATTAAGCTCGACTGTAAAATCTCCGGCTTTAGATAATATATGACTCGGCTAAAATTATTTTATTGTGCGTGCAAGTGAGAAGTCTAAACGAATTTATGTTTAAATACTATCATCTATCCTTCATAGACTTGCTCCTTCAACTACTAATATTAATCACGTCGATGTTAGAAAATTGTAATGTAAGAAATATATTTTTTTTTACGCGTCATAATAAAACTCTTCCATAATAATAATAATTCTCTATTTGTCAATTGCGATTAAGATATAGAATTTTATAAAATCCCTACAGTTATAAAACTATAAAGAGCACACATAATAGCGATAACCGAAGCGTGAACATTTTCTCGTCACTCACTACTCTTCCAATCGGCAAATTATCATGATCGAGATGACTAATCGGCTGCAAATGTGCCTGCATCCTAGCGTATTAAACGCATACGATCACGATTAATAACAGGTCATAAAGGGCGTACGTTGCACATAAAAAGTGATAAAAAACGAAAAAGACCGAAGAGGAAGTATGCGGAAGGAGGAAAACAGAGAAAAAAGAAACAGAGAAAGGCGAAGAAAGACAGAGAAATGAGAGAAAAGACTTCCAGAGACGCGAAGATACGACCGTGTTGAATGCGGAAGACTCGACTCGCCATTAATTTCGTTCTTCATTCGCTAATTGACCCTGCGCACTCCTATTAATTAGTTACGCGGTCGCGCGAAAAAAAGCAAATCTGCAAATATACACGATAAAGCGCGCGGAATTGCGCGAATAACAACGATCTTCTGATTCGCACCGTCGATGAGAGCTCGAAACGACCAGGTTCTCCTGTCTGGCTGCAATAACATGGACAACGTCAATGATTGTCGCGATTCACCGGGGAACGTTTTCGACGTGCATCGCATGCAGCGCGAGAACGAATCGCGCCGCTCTCCAATAAAAAGGAAAAAAGGGCACCGCGCGTTTTAAAATTGTCCTCGTATTTATTTTGTCACCCGCGCGGCGGCGGGTTTTCGATGTAAACGATATGGGAAATTTGCGCGATTTCAGGCCAAACCGAAATTTTCTCTCTCTTTTCCTTTTTTCTTTTTTTTTTTTTTTTCCGTCGACAAACTGAAAAAGCTGTGATAAAAAATACGACGAGAGTCAACACCGTGGAATTGGTTATTTCGCAGCAAGTCCGGAAATGTATTTTTCATATTACGGAGCGCTGCCACGAGAATGTAACGAGTTGCTCCTCGGTGGATTCACGTGTTGTCGCTTCGTCGTGACGATATTTTAATTTCCTCTCACGGGAAATTGCAGGTGCAAGAAAAATGCGAACTCGCGACGGTATGAAAAATGTGTACAGCTCCGAATTGTATTACACTTCTACCGCTGCACTTTTGAAATCTTAATAACGCTCCATTATGTATTATTTTTTATTTACACACACACATACATATATTGAATAGCAAAATCATTATTACAAATTGAAAACATAAATGTTACGAGATAAGGACTCAGATTGTGTTGTAAATCATGTTTATGTGTACACAGAATCAAAGAGGGACGTGTAATAACTGCAATTTTTAATGCATTTGTACGCCTGTCAAATTTTAAATTTTGCAAAATTGCGATGCAGCAAAACGCTTAAACGATGCGTGGAATAATAAGAGTTTCTTTGAGGCAAAAACAGGAAAAATATTAAAATCTTCTGCACGTTCGCCGACTGACGATGTCGAACATCGATAGATGGTCGTAGATCTCATCGTCGCATATGCACGATGATCTGTCACAGACCGGTACTTACATATATATGTATATGCACTTTTGTCTACTTTTTTTTACTTATTCTCGCCGATGCAGTCTTGCGGCTGCAAACAAGAACGATGCACTTACGAGCTAGTCGTTTGACGATACAGACGCTTCTTATCTAGAGCATTTAATGCACTAACCGCGCGGCTGACAGGGAACAAAATGATCGTGCAGAAATAACTATCGAAGAAGTCGTCCATTTGCCTGTCTGACTCGTCTGTGTCTCGTCCGTTCTATAATAAATGGATCATGGATATAAAATAACGATCGCGATATAAAATTTATAGCACATATAAGTATACTATTATTAAATGTAATATATTTGCTCATTATTTTTTCGTATTTCATATAAAGGTATTTTTTTTCCCGTATTACCGCGCTATATTTAGTACTTCCTCTCTTCTAGTTTTCATACATTTTTTTTTCGACTAAAAAGCATACGTAATAAATGAAGCAACGAAAAGGAGGGAAAGAAAAAGAATTTATAATTGTGAAAAACATGATCTGTTCAACTACACGCTCTACGGTGATGGTAAGCATTCATACGCGATAACGACGAAAAAATGACTGCGGATAGTCGTTACATCGGTGTCGATTTGCATTTGATGATCAGACACGTGTCAATTGTCCCGGATTCATTTCGTGCACGAAGAGAATGCATATTGGCTGCATATATAGATTCGATAAAATTGTGCAAATCGGTCATGCGAGCGGAACTGATTGACGCGGAGTCATCGATATTATCGAGACCGCAAGGTCGCTGTCCTTTCTTCTTTCATCCTTGCTTCGATTTCCCGCTTCTGGCGCATTGTACGTAAGCCAATGCAGTCACAGCGAGATGAGATACACACTGGGTAAACCACCGTCTTTCATCTCTGAAATTGCAAGATGCGCAACGGTAGACCGCGAGAAATGCAGACGGCTTTTTCTTACCCTTTTTTCGACTCTAATAGCCATCGGGAACAACCAAATTGTGATTTGACCACGCGAAAGTATGAATGAATCAACACGCTCGGACGACTCATGCAATAACGTAAGGGTGAGATAATTCAACAAGATTTGCATTTTTTTCATGTCAAAGAAAAATAGAACATTTCTTTTTAACCGCAATAATATATTGCTTACATATAATGGAGATAGAATTTCTTTAGCCTGCGGGATAAATAAGGGAATGTACGTATAACAATCGTATGATAATAAAAATAGAATATCGGAAAAAATAATCGTGTGAAGAAAAACTGTGTCCATCGATATAAATTGTCTTTCGAGAAATAGCTTAAGTATTCTGTACATTCGACACTGTTCTGTTCACGCGAAGCCTTCGTGCTTTTATCTCTCGCTTATACAGGCCACAGCAAGTTGACGTGTCAAAGGGAACAATGATTTATCTTCCGAGTCCCGATTGTCTCCGTACATCCACATAGCTGCAGGCTTATTGTATCTGCTGCGTTTGCAGATAGGCGACACTATTTTCAGCAATTTTATCTACTCCCTGGACAGCCTTTCGGAGAGTGAACGACAGAAAGAGGCGATACCCGGCGCGAACGTTGTAGGGAATCAAGCCTTTCCGGTTTTATTCTTTTGTTCCGTTTTTCTCCGTTTTTTCGTTCGCGAATATCCCACGAGAGATCCTCCACGTAATTGCAATACAGCAATCCCTGTGTGCCGGGATTTCGTTTAACGATTGCAAGTAACTACTCTCGGATCTGCGTCGGGCGATGGTATCGAAAGGCTACAGATGGTCTCGAGAATTACTCTCAGATGTGGATGAACAAATATCCACAGTTAAGTCCAAATCGCGAGAGCTGTTGCGCGATTAATCGAAATAAAAAAAAACATTCAAAAATGCCCGTTTTTTTTTAGTTTATTTTTATACGAACACATTTGTATTCTCTCGTTTTCGCGTACTTCTTTCTCACGAATCTCAACGATCGCGTCTGCGATCTCTTCCATCCGGCGTTCGTTCCTTCAGTCTTTTGTAAATTGCCCGTTTCTGAGATACAGTGATTTCCGTATGTACATTCTTTTCTTCTTTTTCTCTGAGTAAATCTTTTCTGCAGATTTCAAATAACGTTAAGCGCTCGCTTTTATGTGCTCTCTCATTAAAAACGTTTAAACGTGGCTTTGCAAATATAGTTTTTTTTGGCATACGTATAAGATCCTATTTCAGGATCTTACACATGTAATAAAAACTTGTACAAAATCCGTGATTTATCTTACAAGATGTTATATTCGTGAATTTATAAAATAATCTGTATTTATTTTAATCTAAAAACTAATTAATAAACGTAAAAGTAAATTCTAATTTTCTAGAATAATACCCTGAGAAGTGTTTTTAATATCATCACCGTAGAGCAAGATTCAGAAATGAAATTCTTATCCTTGTCAAACAACATTTTCTTTGTCCTCTTTATTGTCTCTGCGCCCTCTTATTCGTCAAATTATTTGGTTACTTTATTACCGTTGCAATTTCGTAGTGTTTGCCGCCTCGT
This sequence comes from Nylanderia fulva, assembly GCF_048542155.1. NCBI lineage: Eukaryota > Metazoa > Arthropoda > Insecta > Hymenoptera > Formicidae > Nylanderia > Nylanderia fulva. The sequence continues at coordinate 1,518,166 of NW_028189622.1, forward strand.
CGTCGTCTACCACTTTATTCTAATTAATTAGAAATGAGGGTATTGGGGCTGATTTTCAAGCACGCGGCAAAAGGACAACGAGGGTGCTCGGGATCCTGCGCGACGCGTCCGGATGTTGTGTCTCGGCCGCGCGCACGTATTCTCCCTTAATAAAGTTCGAGTATAATCCGAACGAAGGTAACCCTTGACTTTCGAATACAACTCGATGCACCCTTACACGTCATATGTACAACAAAGGGTAAATTCGCTTCGAAAATAATTAGCATGCTCTCCCGCTCGCGCCGAGTTTGCTTTCGCCTTGGTTTTTGTATTCCGTGCGATGGTGTGTCAGGGTGGCTTTAAGGATTGGCACTCTAGACACGTTCGCAATACACTCGGGTCCCCCCGATCCGGTTGTCACACCGCCTAACGATGAATTAGATAATTCGAAGACGGATCCCTCTTTTACCTTCCCGCGCGTATCGCGAATCAGGAGTTAGATCCTCCTGAAGGAATATCGCGTGTCGCCGGTCGTTATTTCTCTCGTAATCTTTTCGTACGATACTTTATCGCGTTGATTCCCGAAATGTTACGCGGAATACGCGAATACGTTTGTACTGACATTTTCTCCCTCTCTTGCTTTTTTCTTCTCTTTCTCTCTCGGTTAATTTATTCAGCCGGCGCGCGATGTCGAGGATAGATATTTTCAACGTAGGAACGTTGTAAGCATTTGCAAATGCACGTACAGTCTTCTTGTGGTTGTAAAAGAGCAAAGAATCTAGTAGCGAGGACGATTTCACTTTGAGACACGTGATCTACGAGATTGATAGCGCATACATTCGATTGTATTCTTCTCTCCCTTTTTCTTCGTATCTTTTGCACCACATATATCTGTTTCTGAAATTCGAAACGTAATAATTATGATACGCGAAACGAAGGAAAAAATGAAATTCTCTTCCTAGAATTAACCCATTAAGAAACGGCGCGTTGCTGTAATCTCTTTCTTCATTAGCGAGATTAATGCCGCACTTCGTTTCTCTGCCGTAGCCACGAAAACTGGATTTCTTCTTCAGTTAACGAGATTATTCAGAGACTTTCGTGTATTTTCTTTTTTGCGTGAGAAAATCGCCTCGCGTAAATAATTGCTGACGACTATCTAACAGTGATTATCTACCTCTTTCCTAATTGTTATTCCGTTCTCTCGCAGACGGGATCCAAAATATATTCTTCTCCTTATTATTAATCTTTGCACTTGCGCTCTCTTTGATATTCATTAATTATTATTATATCTCTTCTATTTTCCGAACGTATGAATAACGATCTCATTAACTTCGATCTATTTCTGTATAGTCTGGCATGTGTCTACTTTCTTAACTAGCTGTTTCTTCATTAATTTCGAACAAAGACGATCAATCCTAATTACTATATCACGTCACCCGACACCTTTTCTCAATCCCTACTTAAGAAAAGTGAAATATGAATATAAATATTCTATTTTTCGTATTTGCATTTTAATATTAACGCATTGAAGCATTCAATGAATTTTTATGATATTACTATATTGACGTATAAAAAGGATATTGTTAACTTTTTTAAACAGCAATGAGATTGGAGCTTCGTTAATATCTCTGCGTGCATAATGAAAAATTTCTCAATCTATTTTATATAATTAATTTTTCATGCTGTAGACACCGCAATAAACTGACTTTATTATTACACATAATTTACCGTTTATCGAGACTTTCGCGTTTGCATCACGATTACAAACCTCACACCGACCTCCATCTACTTTGCCTCTTAGCGAATGAAAAAATATGATCAGAACCGCTTGCGTAGTTTTCTATGGAGAGAGAACCATCGGCCCTCTACAGAGTCGACAGACGAGGGCGCGCGCCGAATAGGTACAGTTCTGGAGAGCCATAAAACTTTATGGTGCGTTTGCATCGACCGACCCTTTCCTGTCCCACCATACCCCTCGCTGCCTATTCCCATGGCAACGACCGACCCCCGAACGGAGCTGCATCCCTCTCGTTCTCTCACCCTCTGGTCGCGTCTCCTTCTGCCATACATACATCCATACACATATATATATATATATATATATATATATATATACATATATATTGTAATATATATACGTACATACCCTATCTTTCCTTCTCTTCCTCTCTCTCTCTCTCTCTCCATCTCTCTCTTCAATGCGTAGATTTCCTCATCTTCTTCTTCTTCTCACACGCAGCTTCTATCTGCCACAACATCCAACACACAAATATTCTCTGTCTATCGCGGGAATTCTCTCATCTCCTTGCGCTCGAACTTCTCTTCCTAGTCTGCATCGCCCGCTTGAATTTTAATTCCGAGCAACGAGCTAGAATTTTTCGAAATCTTGCTGTGCTTAGGATCAGTAATAGCTAAAATAACTGAACTCTTTTGGTATATATCCAGCATTCGCATTTTCCTGTTGCTTCATTATATCCCACTTATCTTACCCGCCGTATCGTGTTACGTTCACCGTCCGTCGACGAGAAAAGCGACCGTGTTTCTCAGCAAGGAATTAGCTTGTCACGCTTTTCACCCTCTTGTCCCGTCTCGGCTTCATTCGCACCCCTTCCCTCTCCACTTTTTTCGTTCGTGGACCCTTTCGCCGCAAGCGGGGCGAGGTTAACGTCTCTGCCTGTTGAGAAAGAAAAGGAACAAAGAGAGGCATTCTCGACACGACATAATCCAGTAATAATTCAACGAGACTAGACGAGCCTCAGGCGTGCTCGCGCGTTCCTCTCGTCGCTTTTCGTCTCCTTCGACGAGAGACTGTCGAGAGAAAACTGCGGTTTGTTTGTTCGTCCAGAATAAATAGCCCGCTCGTGGAAACGCGTTTCTCCTCATTCGCGCTTCGCTCTTAAGCTATGGGGGAGCTAAAGCCTAAACCACACACAAGAATATTTCTAACTTGTGTTCCCCAACGGGATCGGGGCGGTGTACCGATTCGAATAAGTCACTTGACTATCGGCTGATTTATTCCGAGGAAAGCAGATTTTTCTCTTTCTAAAAATATAGATTGCTTCGCGGTATTCGTTTGCTCCGACATTTGATACTAAATTTGGTTCTATTCACATACGATAGTACTTTTATATATTCAGCCTTTGAAAAGAGGTATGAATTATGTAAATATGGTAACAAGAAATATTATGATAGTTTTGTAAAAATACAAGTTGGAAATATCTGAATCAGGCTTAAAGACGGCCGGTCTTTAAACAGCCAGGTTTCTGTTTAATTTCGGAGAAGGCTCATCTCCGCGTAAAATTCCGTTTACAATGTAATTGACTAGTTTACGACGCGTGTGAAAGAGAAAAACGATCCGTCGGGTTTCCACAGCTTTTTGAAGTCGCCGGAGCTTTAGATAAAGATGAGAAGGAGGCGCATTGATGTTTATACGATAGCGCACTCATTAGAGGTGAGAACAACACGCGTATTTCGTACCTTTGATAGGGGAACATCACGCTTTGATGCTTTCGAACGCCGAATGCCAATGTATGTAATTAAAGACCGATTTGTTTGGTAATTAAATGTGCACTGAAGATACAAAATTAAATAGCGACTTTGTGCAAAACACATTTACAATTGCGAGTGAAATCGTACTTGACTCATCTATTTTGCGAATAATGTATGCGCGTATAGAGAATTGATCGATGGAATTTCTTCTTGAAAAGAAATTGAAAAAAAGAAAAAAATGATAATTATTTCGGAATCCAAGAAAATAAATATATAGTGCTTCTGGGATTAACATCTTACAAGGGGCGTGCACGGTCTTCCCCTTACCAATTTTAACGAAAATTTTTTTATGTGTAGTACTTAATTAGAAACATTCTGTTAAAGCGAGAGAATGCGCTTCTTAAGCGTTCGTCTAAAAAAAATTATTATTGTAAATTATTATTGTAAATAATTAATAATTATTATTAAAAATTATTATTGTAAATTTATTTGTGTTCAATTAATAGTAATATATTTCTCGTATAATATTAAATTTTTCTTTATATTATATTTTTGACAGAAAGCATTCGAATTTTCTTTAAATATATGGAACAACATGTTAAAAATTAAATGCCAATAATTTAAAAAAATTTATATTTATTTATTAATGTTAAAAAATATTCCCAGAAACAAAAAAAAATAAATTACACAAAAAAAATAGTAACGGCTTAAAACATGCTGGCAAATCTTTAACTAACATTTTTTTTAGACGAACGCTTGAGAAGCGCTTTCTCTCGCTTTAACAGAATTTGTTTCTAATTAAGTACTACACATAAAAATATTTTCGTTAAAATCGGTGAGGGAAAGGCCATGCACTTCCCTTGTTAATTATTTCAGTTCGCATTACAATCTTTCAGACTTTCCGATTCTAAGAAAATGGCGTGATTAATGGAGGGCGATAAATTTAGTATGTGATAAATTTAGTATGTGATAAATTTAGTACGTCGGGTTCAATGATTTATTCAATTTCAGACCTGAAATATACTTACAAAATGTTTCTTAAAAGAAATTTTCTTGAAATATTCGAACATCACATGACATTAAAGTAGCCCTTGTTTTTTTAATCATTTGTCAAGTTTCTCCTGTCAGGATTTTCTTTTGCAAAGATTTTCTTGAACTGTCATCAAAAAGAAATTGAAAACTTCGTTTTTAACAAGCGACACATTTACGATGTGGAAAACCGGTGCAGACGGTTGTAGGAAGTTATTTCCTTTCTAGCAATGTCAGATCGTTAAGAGACGTTCGCTCGTTTAAAGAACTACCAGGAGAGGCTACAACATCCGTTGCATCTTTAATGAAGGCGAAATGATCGCCATCAAATATTCATCATATTTTCTTGCGCTCATTATATCTTAATCTATTATAAGAACGTTGCTTGTACGCGCGCAAGAGCTTTAACAGTAACTTGTAGAACGAGAGAATTTTCAGTATCTTAAATTTAACAAAAAACACAAAATGTTAAATTAATGAAAAATTGATTGTTTCCATAATTCTGTGTGTTTCAAATATACAATTTTTTTTTATAAAAAAGGCCATAAGTCAAAATTGATTGACGATATACTTTAATAATAAAAAATATATAATATGTTTCGCGATATCTGAATATAAAATTCGCAGAAAAAAATATTCTTAAATATTTTTTCAGACGTATCAAAATGTAAAAGTAGCCTTGTATTATTTCATATTTTTCTTTACGCTCTCTAAACTTGGCTTTTTATCCGCGAGTTTGTGAATCAACTTCCACTTTGAAAAACGGACAGTCGATCATAGATAGATGATATTATATGACATTGATATGGGTTACTACTTTTAGAAAACTTCGTTTAGGAAAGAATAAAGACTGCTTACCGTTTTTCTTACCACCCGTTGTGCGTTTCGTTCTTTCGGACGGCTTTCTTTCAAGTCTCGTTCTGTTTGGAAGACCCGTTTCTCCTGGGCGTTGCGTTTACAAGGTAAACGTCTTTGAGGGAGAAATGACAGAATGAGGAAAGCAGACCGGGGTATAAATCGCTTTGAATACATCTTTCACCGGGTTACATCTTGCTCGAGGATCCGCGTCTTTTCTTTCAATCTTCTTCCTTGAAACGAGGACGTCAAGAATCCGTGGAACTCGTAATATTAGTTAAATTAATCATAAACGTCGAAATAAAAGGGATGTATCAAATATTGTCATCGAACAATAGTACGGCCACTCGAAACTCATAATTTTGAAAGATATCGATAATGAATATAACGCGGAAATGAGATAAAATATATGCGGAGAGAAAGAAAATTACTTTATGTCTAAAAAATAAAAAAAATATTAGATTGTTATGTATTTGTTAATTTCTCAAATTTGTGGAAACATAGAAAATTGAGAAACTTGTGTAAGAGATATATTATATACTTAATAGGAAATATTATTTTTCAACGTTGATAGAAATCAATTATTTATAAGAAACATTTTACTAAAAGAAATTTGATTTTTAATCATTAGATGCAGTGTCAATAAGTTTTTTCATTCTCAAAATTGTTTAACAATTTCTACTTCACTTTTTCTTAACAAAAATTATATATTTAGGAAGACAGACGAGTCCCAGCACACGTCGAAATGAACACTTCAATATCATTCCGTCTCAATTTAATTTCAAATAAAAAGTTCCTGGCACAACTGCCCTTTTTATTATTTATCGATAATATCGAGAAGACAGGCGGGTACCATCCGTTCCAGGCAGCCATCTACAGAGTTCCTACATCGAGACGTGCACTTTTGCACCGATATTAAAACTTTAATAACGAGACGCGCTCTTACTCGCTCAGTCTCGCCTTCTAGAATGCTTTCGTGAAAGGAACCTAGACTATTTCAATGGTTCTGGAGGACTTGCGCTTAAGTCATATCGATTTCGTGAATCGCGCCAACAAGCTCTTTCTCGGCAGGCTTTCGTTTTGGAGCACATTTCGTGTTCATTATTCCTTTATTTCCGTGTCGCTCGCGCAAAACTCGATATTCGATACTTTCGAACTTTTAAATGATATTTTCTCGCCTAACTAGCTCCGAACGAGTTTCACTCTTGGCACTTCATTAACTTATTAAGTGATAAACTCCAATTCTACGGCAATTCACCAAAGAATAAGTACTATACGACCGCGCGATTTGTCATCTTTCTTGAAATCAAACTAGAATGCCGTGATTTAAAATTTATTTAATATTTTTATATGAAATAATTAATTATCTGCATCTGCAAGGGGGACGAATCATAAAAGATTTAAAAATGCGAATGCGCATTTTAATCGGCTCGTTATGTCTCATGCCTGACGATAGACCGAGTCGAACTACTGATATCTGGGTGGTCCGTGTTACGCTTCTGAATTTCCCGCAGAATGACACACATCTGTTGGCGCGTACTGTTTTGTCGATGATCTTTTCTTTTGGAAAAAAGAACTACATCGCTTGCTGCGTGACTTATTAGACGTGTGCCATACCCGTATAGTGCATGCTTTTAACGATTGGTTCCATTTAGACGGTTACATGGTATATTTGTGCATCTTCAAGAAGGCCAAGATATGATCTTGATCTGGTGCACCAATTAATGCAAGAGCAGTCTCTCGTCTTTGTTCTCTTCAATATTCGTAAAGTCTGAGAATCTGTAATACAATGTATTCCATTCCGCAATCGACGCTCGAGTGCCGCTTCAAAATACTTGTCTGTAGAGGGCAATTAAAATCCCAATCTACATTGCGAGCAATGCAGACAAGCAGAAGGGTCATTATCGATGATATCAGGGTCGGTTTCATCTCGATCCAAGGTTACCCACGATAATGAACAGCGATAAAGGATCTTTATTCACATGCCTGAAAAGAACAAAATGACTCCTCTCGCACAGAAAACAAATTGTTTCCAGTCGAAAATATTACATATATTAATTATTGTCATATGTAATTTGTTAATTTCATTCTATATACGATGCATCTAGATTTGCGAGATGAACATGTCGGGCGCAGGTGACGCTCGGGAAGGATCGTACCGACAAAGATATACCACGGTCGACCTTCGATCCAAGGTTGCCATCGGAGACACGGGTCGGGCACATGCGGGCGTGCGCGGTGCACGCGTCGCAGCACGCGTGTGCGTGCACCCGGTGCGGTGCGGCGACGGCCTGTTTACACGAAAGTTAATCTCGACTGTGCGAGGCTACACTCCAATGCTGCGGACGAGGGAGAGGGACCACGATGATAATAATAAACGTTGCCTATCCCCGCTTCGCCTCGTCTATCTGTCTCGTTCTTTCTCGTTCTACCTTTGCTCTCGTGGTTGTGCACGCACTGCCGGCGGTTCCTTTGATCTGTCGCTTCGTTTGTGCATTTAAACACGACTCGCCGAGATGCGGAGCGCAGGAGCAACGAGAGGCGACAAACGGAAGGAAAGAGAGAGAGAGAGTCGGCAGGGGAGAAAACGGAGCCAGGAAGAAATTGAGAGGGTGAAAGGATATATAGCGTGTGGAAGAGTAGAGCGAAAGGGATGGTTCCACAATGTAAGAGAAATGGCTCAAGTGGGCCGACGAAATCTCGTCTCGACCTTCGAGAGGTAAAGTGAGACTTTCGTCATTCGCAAACGAGCCCTTTTCCTCGTGACTTCAACTTTCCACTTTTCCTCCAAATCCAAGAGGAACGTTTCTCCTCGTCTAGGTACGTCTGGGCCGTCTTCCTCTCGCATCTCTTTTACAACTTTGTCCTGTCGGCACCCTTAAATCCGCTTGCTCGATGATGACTCCTTGAAATTAATGCTCTTTAATAGCCTCGATGCTGGAAGAGCGCGTTTTCGAACCCTCTTTAAACTGTTCGCTCGTTTGAGGACGAGCACGCGTCGCCGAGGATAGGGTAAAATTGGAGAAGAGAGAAAAGGGCAACAACAATCAAACGGTCTCTCCGCCTCTTCCCGGATTCATGTGTCGTCTGTGAGTACACAGAGTCGCAGAAATTTTTGCCACTAATTTCGCGCAACGGATTCGAGCCAGACGGTCCACGATCAATGATCAGACTGCGGGTAGCTGGGAGGGACTGTCACGTGGACACGTGACAACTTCAAAGTTCATTCCCACGAACCGGCGACATTGAAAACGCATCTCGTGGGAATGACGTTCGTTGGTCACACCGCGAAACGCGCAGCGAAACGAACCGAATCGATTTCGGCGGTCCGAGCTTTAAATGAGCTTTCCAGTAACATTTACATTTGACAGCTCAATCGATTTACATAGGGTATTAGCGGGTCTCGCGCGTTTAGATTTACGAGTCTATAAAAGAGCGCATACGTTAACGTTTTATAGACTCGTGGCGCAGCAAAAAGATAATTGTTTTACAGCACACCGCAAACTGATTAACGCGGTGTAAGTTATTACCGCGAAACTCATTTCGATCCCGCTCTCGTCGTCGAAGCGTCTCTCCATGTACTCACCGAGTCTGCACTTTGCAGCGCTTTGCGTCGGGAGCAAAAGGGATAGGGCACGAGAGAAAAAAAACTGCCGACGACAGGAGTTTGCCGCGATAGATGGTGATAAAAAGATCGAATCGGGCTGAGGGCATCAAAAAGTGTTAATGCCATCTCGGAAAATCCCTGAATTGTTGCCGCCTCATGAATGACAGAGCATGTGCTTACTATAGCAAAATAATCGGATTTGCTTCTTCATATTTAATTAATTTAAATATTAGTTAATTTTAGCGAATAAGTTTAAGATTTTTCTGCAGCGTTATTTGTGAAATAATAGATATGTGCATGGACAGATATTATATAAATTCTTTCTTGCTCTTCTTAATTTAAAGATAAAATCGATCAAAGGAAAGGATATTATAGAGACGTATATCATCGGATACATTAACAATTAGTAGTAGAGTCAGATAATTTCTGAGGACGCGATGATTTTAAAATAAATATGCAAGGGATCAAAAAGACTCGCGATCTGATATGTGAATAAGATTTTATTTAATAAAAACGAAGCCCGCAAATTAAGATGTAAATCAAAAGCTGCCGTTATAGAGCTCGACTTTCGCGTCGTGCGGTAATAAATTGTTGGCGCGCTTTGTAGAAGCGCGAATCGTTATACGTTCGCGGTAATGAGTCTATCCGAGTAAATTATCACACGCTTTCAAGCTCCGGGAATCGCGCGGATTTCGATGCATGATGACGCGCGCGCGCGCAATTTGCGACGCAACGGGGTCGTTCGAATGCGATTTTCTTCCCTTCCGCGCCCTAACGACCCGCGTTTTTCTTCCAACTATTGGCATATTTTTTAACGAGGCCCCAGACACGCGTAATTACGTTTCATCTTACCCCGTCGAGGGATAGGCACCCGACCGATCAATTTCACGCCGTCGACTAATGAATCAAATTAATGAACGAAGCCTTATCGTCCTCACGGTCTTCGGCAACTGTTGCCCTGTGAATTACAACGGCACCCTCCGTCCCTAACCGATGTTACATCCCCGCCTCAAAGTTCGATGAATCGAGGAGGGGCCTTGACTTTGCTTTCTCCTCCATTAAGGATTCTCGAATATGTAGATTCGACAACTATTCATCCATCTGCTGCAATCGATGAGTTATCGTGATTCATCGTGTCCCGCTAATATTATTATTATTATTATTATTATCCCCCTCGCTAATTTCCGTAGTTTTTAATTTTCACGATTTTTTATATCAAATTACGATATAAATAAGAAATTAAAAATTGTAGTTTTTCTTATGAATAAATAGAGGACATGGCTAGTATGTGTGATTAAATGTATATAGATTCATCGTGTCCCGCTAATATTATTATTATCCCCTTCGTTAATTACCGTAGTTTTTAATTTTCACGATTATTTATGCAAACTATGAGATAAATAAAAAATAGATAATTTTAGTTTTTTTCTTATGAATAAATAGAGGGAGTATGGCTAGTATGATTAAATGTTCTTCCCGAATCGATACGAATTCACCCCACACTTTCGAAACCTCAGCATTCTCCTGCCGCAATGTAGACATAAGAAAAAAAGAGGAACCCGACGCGAAGGGCAGCCGGCCAAAACTCTTCGGTTTTTCCTTCGAAGGTCCCTTCTGTCCTTCACAAATAATATATAGAGACGCATCTCTGACGAGCTCGCATGCGACATGTTCGCGGCAAACGGCCGCAAGTAGAGAATGGGAGCACATTCTCTCTCTTTTAGTCGGTGTTTTATTTGACTCGATTAAATTCGTCGAAAGAGAGAGAGAGAGAGAGAAAAGTGCACATTTTCAGAAGGACGGCGGGTTTTGATCCGGTTACAAAAACGGAGAGAACGACGACAGAAGGAATCAACCTGACATTCTCAGGACTCGAGCGTCCTTTCCTACTTTTCCTCATCTCCTTTACCTTCCTATCCTTTCTCTTTCTCTCTCTATATCTCCATCTCCCGATCCGACTCCTATCTTTAAGGGAATTGCCTTTCCTTCCCATTGTGTCCTGCGCTTCTTTTCCATTTTAGAATTCCAGAGCGAGTCTGGCGATATCCACGGCGGGTTTATTCGTCGATGCGTCCTTCCTCCTTGAGTGGCCCCACGGCATCGAACATCGTGAAGAAATTGGTGCTCGTTTATTTCGTACGCCTCTCTCCTTCTATAACTGCCGTCGTCCCGTTCTAATTCGATTTTCTTTGCCGAATGGTACAAAGAGGAATGCCAGCGGAAAAAAATTGCTCCGCACGCATCGCGCATAATTACGCACCAAGTCGCAATATATATACATATATATATTATATCGCATATAATTTCCAAGTTATTAGCCTTATAGATTCGCCGCATCTAATATCCGCGATATTAATAGCGCATATAAAAAATAATTTCTTTTTATATCAGCGCACACACGCGAGCTTGTATCACGTGTACATGATAGCGTTGAATTTACACGAAACACGTGCTCTTACAGCGTACTTATATACGAACAGCAAGTTGTGTCATGAATAATAATCGGCAATAATTATTGTTATTAGTATGTGTGATATACAACACTTTTTACCAGTCTCTAATATTAATTTTTTTATGTAATAATTAAGGTACACATTGAAATATATAATAATATAGTTGCTGCTAACCCGAGTCGAATCTTTTTTTCCTTTTTGATTTCAATTTTTAATCTAACATTAAATATTTTGATATTTTGTGCAGTCAGATTTAGTCCTTTTTAAAAGTATTTAATTTAAATTGTTCATTTAGTGTCTATTTTTTCTAAGTATAAAGTATAGAAACTAAATTCTTATATAAATTAAACCTATCGAAATCCTCTCTCGAGTTCATAAACGGCAGAAAATTGAGATTGAAAATGGCAGTTTAAAGTTTCGATTCGAGGAAAACATTCGATTAAAAATTCATTTCGTTTATCCACCTATATCCGTCGTATAACGCAAACGTACCACACAACAAACACAGCGTGTATGCACAATACGCGGTATAAATGTTTGCTTGATTAATTGGTAATTATCGCGTCATCGAGGCACTATCGATTTCTTGTTCCAGGGGTCAGCGAGGCGAGCGTGCAGCTGCAGCAGCCGAAATTGCCATCCGCGATCCGCGTGGGCAGCGAGATCGAGCTTCGATGTCACGTCGACGGTTCCGGCGAGATGAGATACGAGTGGTTCAAGTAAGTTATTCTTGGCCTGCTCCAACTTTGTCTATTTACCCGCGCGAATCCCGCGCGATAACGAGGACCAGGGAAGCGCAATAATGTCGGAAAATCCACCGGGATACGAAGGACAGGTACCAAGTTTCTAACGTTAGAGCTGACATCCGACGCTTTACGGAACCGGACCGGTGAATTATAAAGTGACACTCCCCTTGTGTGCTTGTCGAGAGTTTCCTCCCGTTCGGTGTTTAATTACGTCGGAAGCACTATGAAAACAAAGATTTTGCATTTTTTTCCTTTCCCAAGACATATAAGTCGATTCTCGAAAGTTTTATTGCTTTTTTTTGCGATGTTGTCTCGATTCGTCCTGTGCGTTATATTTTTGACAGTTATCAGCTGATTTCTGTCAAAAAATATTAATTTATTATGCTAATTTTTGTAGACATTTTTAAAGAATAAAATAGTATTGAAATGTACATGCGCGTTATAAAATTATAAATTAAACACCACGATACTAGTCGTGTAATGACAAAATATACATATGTATAATTTACCAGAATTATCGTACGCAAAAAATTAATAAAAATGTTGCTCGTTTCACAGAAATACAGTGAGTGTGGCACGAAGTGATCGCGTCGACATCAAGAAGAAGAAGCTGCATATACATAGAGCGATCGCCGAGGACAGCGGGATGTACACTTGTCTGGCCAAAAACGAGGCGGGCTCCTCGCCGATGACGGAAAGTTACCCGTTAATCGTTTCCGGAAATGAGACTGCAACCATCAAGGTCGTTCCGAGAAATCTGATTGCCAAGCGCGGCGAGCAGGCCACGTTACACTGCGTCTTCGAGGACGCCGACGAGGTGCAGTGGTTCTTCAAGGAAATCGGTCCGCTGGAATCCGATGAGGAGCGGACGATTCTCGAGAACGGCACTCTCATCATACACGCTGCCGATCAAAGGGACCAGGGATTTTACTCCTGCCACGGAACAAGGGACGAGATTACAGTCAGTTACACGGTCGAATTACAAATTGCCTGTACGTGCCGAAATATTTCTAAGTTGTGTTTAGAGAACAATAAATATTTAATATATTTAGAATATATATGCATGTATATAATCTATGTACTCTTAAATTTTATATTAATCGAACTATATACGAGTCATGTTTTTTAAATGGCAATTTACAATTAGAGTAAAACAATTATTAATTTCTTTTTTTATTTTTGAAAGTTTAAGCAGAATTTTCCAGACAAATAAAATTTTCAGATTTACTAAACTTTTCAATGGCCGCCTTCGAACCGAAACGTCCAACTCAATTGGCAATTGTTGGCGAGGAACAAGAATTCCAAATAAGTTGTCTGGAACCACTAGGGGTTCCGCCGCCTAAAGTTTATTGGAAGGATCCCACAGGACATATAATAAGCGACACCGGCTCTGTACGTGTACAAGACAACACGCTCATCATCGCAAAGGCAGAAATGGGCAAGGACGACGGCAATTATACTTGTGTGGCCGAGAATCTCGCTGGCGAAACGGATATATCCGTCCAAATAGTGATATCCAGTAAGCTTATATGATTCTACGAATAGATAAAAAAATATAATACGTCTTCTTTTAAGATTCAATCAATATTATCTAATTAAAATTCTTATCATATAATGATTTAAAAGAATTATATATATTTATTTTCGTTGATTTTAACCCCGTCGAGTATCAGTAAACTTATATGATTCTGCAAACAGATAAATAAATATAATATGTCTTCTTTTAAGATCCAATCAATTTTATCTAATTAAAATTCTTATCATATAAGGATTCAAAAGAATTATACATATTTATTTTCGTTGATTTTTAGCCCCGCCGAATATCGAAAGTTCCCCAGAATCGCTCAGCGTGATGGAAGGTGATTCCGTGACATTAACTTGTTCTTACTCCGGCATGGAACCGCCTGTAACGCATGTGCACTGGTTGAAAGACGGGACGCAGCTAAGGGAATCGGGCGGGCCGACTAGATACCGCGTGACTGATAATCACGGCAATGTTACATTGCACTTCAAGACTGTTGATCTTTCCGATAGGGGACACTATATGTGTCAAGTATTCACCACGGGATTCCCGTCCCTGTTTTCGTCTCCGGCCGTTCTCACAGTCGAGGAGAAGCTCAAGTTCTCGCCCCAGCCTGTCAATAAACGCCTAGAATTCGGTTCTACGGTGAAGGTATCGTGCAAGGCCCAGGGTGCCACGACTCCCACGGTGAAGTGGGTCAAGGAGGGCGAGGACGAGGAATTCCCCAAACACGTGCAGGATATCAATGGCACTCTGCACTTCAACAACGTTCTGATGGAGGACAAGGGTCGATACACTTGCATCGCGAGTAACACTCAGGGATCCATCAATCACACCATTACCATCGATGTAGTTAGTAAGTATCGGTGCTTATATCGCGAGTGTGTGGAACGAACGATAAATTAACATGGACATTGTCTTCCGTAGTCGCACCAAAGTTCACGATGCTACCGCAAAATCCAACAGAAGCAATCGAGGGATATCCAGTAATGATACATTGTGCTGCCGAGGGTGATCCCAAACCGACCATTCAGTGGGATAGAGATTCCCGTATGAATAATATAGATAATCCTCGTTCCCAAGTATTCAGTAACGGAAGTTTGTACATTAAGGAAGTATATCTTAGTGATGAAGGAAAATACGGATGTACTGCCGGGAATAGCGGTGGGCTGAAGCGGGAGGAGGTTCAATTAATTGTGAAAGGTATTTTTTTGTTTAACTATTACATTATTCATTTCAATTTGTAAAATATTATTGAGCTATTTTAAATTAATTAGACGTCAAAGCAAGCTATTTTTTATAACGATAAAATAATTATAATTTCAGCTGGAGATAATTATAGAGCTGATATGGATTTGGAAGTTAGCGATGATGGTTCGATGATGACGAAGACGGTAATAATCACTCTTAGTGCAGCCGCAGCGTATATGGTACTCGTCATTGGTCTCATGTTATATTGCCGTTATCGACGTCGCCGCAGGAAGCAACAATACTTGCAAGAGCAAACCGAAGGTATGGTCAACAATATTCACATATATGCAATAATTTAACAACATGATGCATATATTTAAGTTATAACGTACATATCTTTGAATTCTAGACAAAATGGAGAATGGTGAAATACCGGAGGAACAAACGGAATTGAAAGAAACCGGTAATAAAGCTAATTCGACGAGTAAGAAGAAGGAGAATCGCGATTCTCACAAGAGTGACGGCGCGGATACAGCCCAGAGCCAAAGTAGTAACCAGTCTAAGAAATCCAAGTCAAATTATGACAAAATTGCCGCTTCGCGAAGCAATCTGAAAGAATTGAAACCTCTTGGGCGAGGTGAATTCGGCGAGATTTACGCTACGAAATATCAGATCGATGGCGACAAGGAGTCCTTGGTTATGGTCAAAAGTCTCATAAACACTAAAGATGAAACTTCTCTTCAAGAATTTAAACGGCAACTGGATCTTCTCCATAAGCTTAATCATGAGAATGTCGTGAAATTAATCGGTCTGTGTCGAGAAGAGGAACCCGATTACATGATTCTTGAATACACTGACTGGGGTGACCTGAAGCAGTTCTTGATTGCCTCGCGAAAAGACAGTAATCCAAGTCCGACGCATGAAACGAAACCGCCGCGCGCGCCTCAGTTGTCTGTGGCACAGATACTGTCGCTGTCGAACCAGGCTGCAAAGGGCCTGAAACACCTAGCCGATAACCGACTAGTCCACAAAGACATAGCCGCGCGTAATTGCCTGATCGCCAGCAATCTGACGATCAAAATCTCGTTGCCGTGCATGACCAAAGAGCCGTATCAACAGGAATACACGAAGCATCGAAACCAGGTGATTCCGCTGAGATGGTTGCCTTACGAGGCCGTGTATGAAGACGAATATTCCACCAAGAGCGACGTGTATTCGTTCTCCTGCCTGGTCTGGGAGATGTTCCACCAAGGTGAATTGCCATTCAACAAGATGAACGACGAGTCCGTGCTGAGTCAACTTAAGACGCAATCACTCACATGGAAACCGCACAAAGCGGCACCGCCGGCTCTTCAGGAACTACAAACGCAATGTTGGGCGAACGATCCGCGCGAGAGACTCACCTTCGACGAGGTTGTCTCGAAAATAGGAGAAATTGTAGTCGACAGCTGCCTGTAGTCAGGAAACATGGCTGTTGAATTATGAAGCGAGGCTCTAAATATCCGAAATACTGCAATAGGGGTAATGATTGTGCGGAGCTGTATGTTGAGAGGTAAGGCTGATGAGCGCCGATGATTTACGCGGCGGTGACCTATTCCGAGCGAGGAGAGGAAACCCGAAAATGCCGCGGCTTCGCGCGCACGCGAAAATAATTAACCGGCTTTCATATTAAACGCTTCGTATCAATTATATACACGTATAATGGATCGTAGGGGGAGTCCATCCTTCTTTTGTAAATGGAAAATGCTTGCTCATTAATCATTGAACGCGCGAGAATTAAGTGTTTCAATGACGTCGTCGATACGTCCGATACGCGTGAACCGTGATGTATAGACCTAACGCGGAACTCAATTCGCACATCTCGTACGATTTTACGATACACTTCGTTACATATGTGATCGAGTGAGTAGCATCTCTCTATTATACGAGAAATTTTGATATATTTTATATATATATAATATGGAGCTCTTGCGCATAAAGGGCTTCGCGCAGAGATTCATTTATTATCATTGTATTTTAAGCATTTTTAGATTTTGCTACCTTGTTACACGAACGTTTTGCGAAATCGCAATGATCGAGCAATCTCCGTCTTATATCGTGATTCTTGAACGGGGTATCTCGATCTCTTCTCTCTATCGTTTCCACATTATATATTACGTATCGGATATTATATATTACGTATTAGGTATTATTATATAGTAAAATCATTGGTTCCACAATAATTATTCATATTACAGTATTTTATATCATGTCCACACCACTAGCTCGATAAGGGAATAATATTTATTTCGAATAACGTCTCTCCGCTGCATTGACTGTTGTAACGTCGGACTAAGTAACGAATCTGTATGGGCCCATTACACGTTATTACGCAATTAATGCAATACTTATATAGTATACAGTATCGATATAATTAATAGATATATGATCACCACACATCGAATACTCGTAAGGTATGTTAATCGTTAGCCGTAGTCGGGAGCTGATTACGCGGGAACATTTTGCTCGAGATTACGCGGATGTTCTCGATTAAACGTCAGTGATCGGACTCGGCATTGCAACGACACGCATATTAAGAAAGTATCACGACCATATCAAATGACGAAGGAAATCTTATCTCCGCCTACATACTTTTACACGCGCTACTCCGTTAAGACACACATATAAAACTTAAGGATTATTTATAATATATACATATATATATATATATACATATATATATATAAATATATTTATGTGTGATAAGGACGTAATCGACCATTCATATTTGACAAAACAAGACGGCCTTGTATATACCGATGGTATACGCGTAAGTTCTCTTTAAGCGCGAAAGACTAGCATGAATTATCGTGTTAATTTTTACTTAATAATGCGATCATTCGAATCCCCGAATGATTTTTTTTATTGCCGGAAGAAATTTCGTCGTGTTGGTACATCAGAGAAATGAAAGGATCACGAGGCTGGATGCTGGAGCGCGCGAGGAAATGATAACGATACAAGATATAAAGAATGATATTCGAAAAAACTTATTTTTACATACGAAAAATTTTAGAATCGATCAGACCAGGCGAATTGTCGCTCGCGATATTTTTGTGCATCCAAGAGATTTATTACGGTTTGATAAATGGCGCGAACAATCTACAATGCAACGGTCCAATAAGAGGAATATACCGAGTATATAAATATATATTCAACCCTCCGTATTATCCGATTTGTACAACGAAAAGCAACGTTCGTATTTTAACGATAAGTTGTATAACATATTGTTCTCTATATTTCTGCATTTATTTCTACTGTGCTGTAATAATACTTACACGAGATTATGAGATACGCATAATGATTGCTTCTTCCATTCTATACAAGACTTAGATCGATAGTTCGAAAGCCAGATTTGAAGGGTACAAAGGAAAAAAATTACCGATAAAGATAACATCTTTTAATTGTGCAGGATTGACAGCGACAGAAGTGCTCGTAACGAGAAAGAATTGATGTGCGACTATTAGTATTACGATTCTAATACTTGTCGAAGAATTAAAATAGAGTCATGCAGAAGAAACGTGGTAGCATTAGTTCGGCTTTGTTTATCAATTGGAAATGCGATTGATAAATTATCACGATTATCGTATAGTTTCACGTACGGATGAGATATGTATGAGATCGTTTTTGACAGAAAAAAAACGATTGGCATAGCTTTTCCGATGTCAATGACATGTTTCTCTTTTTAATAGATGTGCAGAGAGTAAATCATTTTCATCAAAAAGTAACAATTAGATTGTGAAAAAAATATTATGAAAAAAGGTAATACATGAAATGTCATTTTTGACAAGCTGTTTAAAAATTCTTTCGAAAAACATGTTTTTCAGAAATTAAACTTTTAACAACTCTAAGCGAATCGTCGGCTTTATGCATATTGATAAATATATGATGTACTCTATAAGCATATATAGATATACGAAACACTGCCAATGAGAAATACGCGATTGTTCTCTAAATCTAAAGCACCTCGTCATACCGAGCATAACAAATCACGAAGACATGTTACTTGCATGAAAGCATCGTCGTGTCTTCATGGATACTCAATTAAGAATATGTAAAAGCACGAATAATCCTTCGAGTATCAACGAATTATCAGAACTCGTGGCGTCTCTACGAGCAAATTTTATGCTTCCTAAATGTTTGCTATATACATCAGAAAATATTCTTGTGATCAGTGATGGTGAGCGTACTTAAAGTAAGTAGTATTGTGCTTTGTAGTTGTGTGCTTTTTTAGATTTGATTTGATCAACAAAATTCGCGATGAACATGTAGGAAGAATTAAAAAATATTTGGATAGAAAGCTGATAGAAATAGTTTATCGAAAAGACAACGTATTTAAAAATTTCTACAATTAAAATAATTCAGCATTTTTACATCGAACAATAATTTTTATCACACGTTCTGAATGAAAAATAATCAAGTATATACAAGAGATATTCTCTGGGTAAATACTCATATTTAAGTACGATCTCTATCAGTGCTTGTAACATATTAGCTATGCTAGGAATATACCTTGCAGCGATCTAGCTCGTACTACGAGTACGTAAAGTTAAGGCCAATTATCCAAGTCCTGTGTGCTCATATCATTCGCTCAGATATTCTCTTCATCGTGAACGACCATCACTGCCATAAAGAAAGACAAGCAAGCTACAGCGATTAGCTGTGCCGATGAGTTTGATAAAAACTACCAATTATGTCCAATGTGTCTAGTCATATACGATGACAGAATGAACAGCGTACGAAAAGCTCATTTGAATGACGTTCTTATCCTTGAGCGTTCCAAATCGATTTCATTTTTACAGTATTTTGTAAATATTTGTACTTTTTTATCTATAGCGACACAATACATCGTACTTATGAATTTTTGGAATAGTATGTGCTACGATATTAAATAAAGATGAAAAAAAAAAAAATACTTATATATAATGTGTATGTATCACCAGATTATCCTGATCTACTTCAGAATATCCTTATCCCACATTAAACATTATATAAATAGGGAATAGTATATAAGATTTCTTCTTCGTTTTAACTTCCAAACTTCTAAATATCTAAAAATTTAACATACCTGTTTTTTATAATTTATTTAAAAAACGTAAACAATTTTTATTTTTGTTATAAAATAATATTATACAAATTGCGCATTAGATTCATTCTACTAAATAAAAATAAGAAATCTAAAATCTGAAAGAGATCGATTTTCATCATTTTTTTCTTGTACTTACGTAAGAAACGTTCAATGAGAAAAAAAATATCGTGGAAAGAGGATTTTTGCGAATAGTAGAGAAAGAAGTGGCATATATTACCTAATCAAATTTATTTTTACTTAATATTTCATGGTACAGTCTATACCTATTATGATATATAAAATAACGTAGTCATCGAATGCAAATAGATTCAACGAAAGCAAAAACGTCGACTGAGTAGCGCCTAGAAAAGTAAAGTGATTGAATGTCGGAAATGAAATCTATGTAAATCGTCGATGCGAACGCAGTAACGTGAGAGGTATGTGTTTTCTTCTTTTTTTTTTTTAGTCATGTTTGTATATTTATATATAAAGTCTAAAAAAAGGATGAGAGAATTACTTAATCCTTTAGTACTTAATTCATTAATATAGCAGCAGCCTCGCTCTCTATATAATAGTACTAAATATAATAATGGTATAATGAGTTAATTATCGTTAATATAGATTATTAACATTATAAATAATATAATCGTCGGAATCGTATAATAAACAATGATACAAGGTATATATATTTTTGTCGTTTTAATTTTTTAAATTGTTATATAGTAATAATCACAATAGCGTATTCTGAAAAATAGATTAGGGTCCCGTGGGCAGAGGGCGGAGTGCCTCGTTTCCGGACAATTTCTCATTTTTTTTGCACTTCCGCATATCTCTCTCTCTCTCTCTCTCTCTCTCTCTCTCTCTCCTTCGGTATCCGGTCACGTTTTAAAGTTCTCCACGGGGGACCCGGAACCTCAAGTTGGACGAGAATCTGAAGAACGATCGTAGGTCTCGACCAGGTCGTACGAGCGGTCCATCTCGTCTATGTCGGTTTTAATTATGCGCACTGTAAGGACTCGAAACAACCACGAAGAATCACGCTAGGAATCCAACAGCGTTCGACTGCATCAACGTGACGACCGTCGTCGTTTCTTAACGATAATCGCTTTCTTTTTCTTTGCACATGGCGAGGATACAAAACGTTGCAGGAATCAATATCGCACCGCTATTTAGGAGCCCTTTAAGGGATATTGACTCGCAAATGAATGAATTGTCGTGTCCTTCATCGAGATATGACGATGAGAAACTCGACAAAAATAGTGCTCGATGTCGCTTACAATAAACAATCCGTCGTTTCATCGTTGTATCGATGCGCGATTTACAATGTTCTTCCGCGACATATCGGGACCTGTACAGGTATCGCACATGCATTTGCATCCAGAGATGCATTTCGATTGTAGAATGTGAGACTAGTTGCGCTGGTATCTTGCACTTATCCCTCCCTTTTCCTTCCCACTTGACTTTTACACACTTCCGTTCTGTCTTTCCTTTTTTTTATTTTATTTTAACCGCGTCTCTGCCACTCTGCCTAGGGAACCCACTATAACAGGGCACTATGAACAGCAGTCTGCTGGCTAAGTGACTTTCCGAATCTACAATCATTCCTCCGCATTCTCTCGCACTTTTCCTCTTTCTCTCTCTCTCTTTCTTTCTCTATCACACGATCAAAATCCCTTTCACGCCCGATTCTTATACACTTCTCCCTGTCCCCCGTCTATTATTCCTTCGCAAGTACTCGCTCCATTCTCACCCTTTTCCTTCCTTAATCTTGCTCTCTCGTTCTCTCCCTCTCTGGCAGTCTCGCGTTTTTTTCCCTCATCGATCTCATCCGCACCGTGCGCTTCTCTGTAAACCTACCGATTCGATATTAATAATTCCAGTCTATAAATTTGTATTTCGCGCAAACTTAAAAAACGATAACTCTTACACGAAGAATGTAGAAGAAAAACCATCGCGTCGCAAAGTATAAAAATATAGTAAAAGGTAACTATACGAGTACGATGAGTTCTAATGAGTCAAACAAAAGGAAATATCGAGAGTGCAGGAAAAGAAAAGAAATATCCAGCTCGCGGACACGAGCGAAAAGTCGTGCGGAAAGAAAGCCTCGCTTTCGTTCATTCCCAATATAATTCCCTTGCAAAACGAACCGTGATTCAACAACACGTGCACGCGCACCCAAAACTCACCATCATCCAAAGTGTCCCGCGAAATCTCGCGCGACGTCTAACCATCCCCAGAACCGTCACAGAAAAAATCGACAAAAGCTCCCCTTCGCCAGCATGCTTTTCCTATATCAGCATTCACACTACGTGTCAGCCAATAGTAAACCTCTACTGTACCTTTTTCGCGTTTATGATATATTTTATACTTTACTTTTTTTAATTATTTTTTTTGTTCGTTAATATTAGACGTGCCGTGTCTCTACCATCAGCCTACTGCCAAACTACTTATCTCCTCTCACATACTTCCGTCTCCTTTCTCCTCCTTCAACCTTCTCGCACGCTTCCTCTTCTCTCGCCGGATATCCTCCGACTATCTTTCTCTGTCTTTCTTCTCTCGCAATTTATAAATAGTATTGTATTATTAATATATCATCATCCCTTCGTGTGTCGTTACAATATAATTATCGGCAATATTATACCTTCATTATTAATGCAATATCGCGTAATTATTTAGTATCGCTCTCCCTTCGCCTTTTTTCTCTTTCTTCCCTTCTTAATCCATCGGGTAAGAAACTTCGTTCGTGCAAAACCGGCCTCGAGAAAAACGTTACCTTGAAGCACGCGAACGTACGAACGAACGAACGAACGAATGAATGAATGAATGAATGAATCGTCACGCTGCTGTGTGCTACACAGAATAAGTGTCTGCGATCGATTAATGGTGGTTGCTCCGATCTTCCGTGTTCGAAAAATGTGATTTATAAGTACGGCGGAGACACACACACACACATACATACCTATCACACACACGCACACACAACCGTGCCCGATTAATTAAGTCGAAGAATCTTCCCAAATTGCGACTCTGGTCCGCGATGTGCGGCTACTCCACGTGACCAAAGAGCTGTCATTCGCCCTCATCTGTCAATGTTGGATTAGCTCGTCGCAGATAGAAAGGGATTTCTTTCTTTCTCGCAGGATGTTTCCTTTCTTTCGCATCTATGACAAATTTGCCGAATAATCATTTTAATTATGTCGACAAATCAACATTGAATTCACTTCCTTGGATCACGTTGATACGCCATACGATCGTGTTACACGATTTTATATATATTTTCGCTGACAATGAGACATAACTGATGCTGATCGGATCAATTGACGTGTACGTCGTGTGCTTGTATCCATATATATGTCGCGTGCAGAAGTGCGTAGAGTGATAACTGCGCTATCTTGATTGAAGAGCATTTTAATATACAGTCTACGTCTTTCGTTTTCTTAATCGTGACTCGCCGATCTTCGTCAAGTCTCGTGTCGCGTCAATTTTGCAAAATTCTCGCAAAATTTCAGCATCATCGGTCTCGCGAACGACACGACGTGTGAGCACGTCTATAACGAGTAATACAAGAGTAATAACATACGATCGGATCGCGATCGTGACGCTCACGAGATCCTAGCCGGACTTTGCTTGGAGACAAGTCGAACGACTTGATCTTGAACAAATGGGAAATCGCGAGTATCTCGATCCAAGTTAGGCGACACACACATGTTACAAACACACTTCGCGGTGTTTCTTTTCGCTCTTGCTGATGCATGATCTAAAGAACCCTTCTCTTCGCCGATATCGTCATCGACGAAAACGATATGGTGTACCAGAGTCGCATTTGGGCGCTTTTCCACGAACGGTTACTTTAAGGATACACATGGCCGATTAAATATACAGACCGGCTTTTTTTTTTTTAAAGTAGCGTATTCGGGACGCACACCTCGCACGCCGAGCTTCTAATTAGTTACAGTAAAAAATAGCGTAAACGGCACTGTATTAGGAAGAAGCAAAATACATGTTACATTCTCGTTATTTTATCGTTGATAAATGCTATAGTGTTTTTTTTTTCTTTAAAAATCTTCTGGTATCGCAATATTGTTATTACATCATTATGATTATTCTTAAGTATTAATTATCATATTGTTATCGTTATTATTATTAATTATTATTATTAGTATCATTATTATTAGTGCTCGCTCATTTTACAATATCGTGTGGGGGTGGGTGGGCCCGGCGCGTCCCGTACATCATTCCCCTTTGGAAAAAACATCGACACTCTTCTATCTCACGCTTGTCAAACTTGTGTGAACGCACGCCGGGAGTGGGAGGGGGGTGGGAACGATGAATACAGTCATCCCCCTCATCGCCCTTTTTTTTTCATCGATTCTTCCTCTCCTTCTCACTTAATTACAAAGCGCGAAACGGGAGTCTTCCATTCCTCCGCGGTCGGTCGTCGCGTTTTTTTAATGATTAACAGTCGCGAGATTTTCTCTGGCCGTTGTGGCGTAATGGAGTTTTCGTTGAAACGCGAATTTCGAAAAATACAATGTCCTCTCTTTTTTTTCTCTCGACTTTTACATATACACATAATCTATATATATTTTATATGTATATATATACTCTTCGGTTCTCTTATGGTATGCTACACTTTAAATGGAACGTCTGATCGGCGAAATCCTCCGACGGCTTTGGAGATTTGGGGATGACGGAGAAAGGAGGAAAGGGAGGGGGGAGAGATGACCGCAAAGAGAAGAAGACTCCCGTTTCGGATATTCAACGCTAGTAGTAAATTTGTTTAACATTAGGTACTAATTCTCTCCTGCGCTCTTTCTCTTTCTCTCTCGTTCTTTCTTTCTCTCATTAAGTGACTTACAATTCGTACAACTCGCCTATCATGTAAAACTATGACGCCTAAGATGTTCGAATTAACGCTAGATCTCGATAATAATCAGATCGGATAAATTAATAGTCGTAACTGTGTATGTATCAACTAGGCTAGACTTCGACGGAAAAATATATTTATAAAAAGTTATAATATCATTAATATTTATATACGTTTCAAGCGTTCTATATATATATTTATTTATATATATATATATATATATATTCATTTATTTATTTATTTATATTTATTTATATATTTATATATTTATACGTATGTGTGTACCATTACTAATCTTCTACTTATCTCTAAGCTTTTCCACATCTCGCGCGAGAATCTCATACATACTTAATCTTTTATCCGACCTCCCTCTTTAATCAAGAAGATATCTTGCGCTTTTCTAAGATTCATTTCTCTCTTTCGCAATTTATCATAAGTAACTGGCTAAACTCGTTTCCGTTAAATATACAGACAAATAACTCGGATTCGAGGGATTGAAATTAAATAATGCATGAAACACACATCATTACGTCTTCCGCGATATTCGTTTAAACGTAAAAATCACGTGAAGCTTATAATCGAACAACGTTCTTTACACGTCCTCGTTATAACAATGCCGAACAAACGAACTCATTTACATCTCGTGAGTCGAGAATCGCCTCTAATCGACTTCATTGGAATCGCGTCATTGTCTTGGATGGAATCCGTTCCTTATTGGCTTAAACAACATGAACGTTTTTTTTTCCTTACGAGCTCCTTGAACACGTTTATACAAATCTTCGTTTTTTTTTTTACTTATTTTTCTTTTATTAAAGCATCAACGCTTGATAGTAATATCGTAAGCTTATTAGACTTCTGACTTTTTATTTTTTGAACACCGAGCTACCGCTACACCTCTCATTATCTTTCTCTCTCTCTCTCTCTCTGTCATCTATTCTTTCACTCACGCATGTACACATACATACATACTCTTCCTCTCGTTCTCTCTTGAAAAATATTTCGTGGTGCACGAACGCTCTGTTTTTCATGCATTACTTGATTCCAACGTTTAGTAGAATTCTACGATCTTAATATCGCGAGTGTCTCCCAACTAGTGTGTCATCAACGTTATTAAAACTCGCTAATAAGGTGAACATCCTTACACGTGTGCCTCTCTTGTGTCAGCTTCGCGTACGAGTGCGCGTGAGTTCTTGTAATAACTGTGTAAGTCGAGTCTACATATGTGCAAGAGGGCCACCTTCCTATCGTTAATGAATACCGTTTTGTGCGCCTTCTCTAACGATTAACCATCACAATGTGTGACCAACGATGTTTTAGTTTACAATTAATATCTTTGGTATCATGCCTGAGTCTTCCGTTTACGAAAAAATCACTAAACAATTGTTAAAACCCCTTATTCGGTACGTGTCGTATCGTATCAAACTTAGAAAAAATTTATATCGTTCGAACGATGCGAAATAAGCCATTAGAAACGCTACTTATAGCTCCCGAGGGATAATTAAACGTATCTGCGAGACGACAATGAGTGTCGGGTCGATTATATGGCAGCATCGAACCACATGGAAAAAAACCACATGGGAGTGTTTTGTTTTGAGTGTTTGAGAGTCATGTTCCTGTTATCGCTACTTGTTTCAAGCACAAAGTATCGGGTTTATCCTACGATTACAATGTACCACGTGGCAGTTTACATAGATATTCCAACAATTATGCATTGTTTCACAGTCATTAGAACAATGAGATAAATATGTTCGCATCATCGTTTTATTTCGCGCTGAAAGAATATTATAGTTTATTAGAGCAGCTGAGAGCTTCAACAATTCGCTTTTCGCGACTTTTGATAAATTTTCGTTAGCTTCTTGACGAAGCGTAATAAAGAATAATTTGTGCTTGGAAACGGGAAACACTTAAAAAAGTTTGATCAAACTGTTTGTATGCAAGAACAAAAATGTTTCTCGTTCATTGTATAAAACTTGTAAGAAGAGGAGAAATATATCGAGAGATTCGCCGTTGGGGGATTTGTTCAGTCTTACGGTTTGAGGGGTAATTTTCGACGAGTTCTCAAGATATATTTTAACATTAAATCAACGAATTAAACGAAAATGATTAGTAAAGACAAAACAGTAGTAGGATGTACAAAAATTTTACAACCTGTATCCGTGTACTTGTGTGTACTGTGTGCGTGTCAGAGTTCAAGTTCGATTATTCACAAAATACCACGATGAGCGATGAAAGACAATCTGCTGGAATGTGGAGATTTTTCGCGACACCGTGGAATTGCGGGAGACCGAGAGATGTCAGGAATCAACGAGAGCTTCGATATACCGTGTTATATTATGCGTAATAAAGTAGATACGAGAAATCGTACAAAAAAAAAGGAAAATATATATTTACAAAGCACAACGACGAATTCTTGTGAACAAAAGACCGTGAGTTTTATCACCACGTGCGCCTGTCTCGTCTCAGATCCGTCGAGAGAGTCCCCTGAGTTAAAAACCCTCTCCACGTCTCTCCCATTTTCCGGATGCATGGAAAGCATCTCGTCATATAGAATATATCACATACACGTTTATTTCTAAACACACCGAAATAAGAAGCACTTTAAGATAGATGTCTACTTACACCATCGGGCCCAGGTTAGATGGACTGATTTTTCGTTTTTTTCGTTTCCATTCTCTTTTTCTTTTAACTCCTAATTGATGTATGCTTTGTATATATGTATTATGTACATATAAGCGCTGTGCCTCTCACTTTTTCTTTCATTCTCTCTCTCTCTCTCTCTCTCTGTCTCTCTCTCTCTCGCGCTCGCTCGCTCGCTCTTTCTTTCTCTCTCGCTCTCTATTACGTATATGTGCAGGCGTTGAGAACGCGCGTCTCCGAAGCGTACATAGAACTAGATGAACCGACATTCACATACGAGAAACTAGAAATTAGTATCGTTTTCCGACGACTATTTTAACGTATCTATAGACAGCAGCAACATAGTCTGTATCTGTTGACTGCTATCGTTGGATACATCAGTTAACGCATCCATAATTCACGCAATATAGCAATCTCCACGATTTTATGATTCAGATTTCTGCATAATGTGATAACAAAATATCACGAAATTAAGGGAAAGAACACTAAAAAGAATAAATTATGTTGAAAAAATGATGAATTTTTATTAACGCTTTTAAAAATCGCATAAAACCATTGTAAAACTGAATCTAATAATTCAAATGTAATTTTATGATGTAAACGGTCTCCTATACGATTTGTCAATATATATTAAATATATCAATATATTATAATATGAATATATTTATAATTAAATATATTACTAATAAAATACAATAAAATAAGACAAATAAAAAAACAAGTATAAAGACAGAGACGTTATTATGTACAATTAATTAAATGCATTGATCCATTTGGCCAATCGTGAAAAACATTTGGCCAACAACGTCGATAATCGTCATGATCGTCTTTAATTTCGAGGCACGCAGAAGTGTTACGTGATCTATAATGGCACTATCAATCACTCGTATTAAATATTACAACATTAGAAAAATTGCGTGTTTCGAGCTTGCGGATAGTCTCCTTTAATTGACTTTATGAAAAAAGCCTCATCGTAGTACTATGTTGTGTAGCTTTACACTTATCGACTTTGATACTGTCAATTACTAAAATAGTGGAGATTACGACATTTTGTTGCGAACCGTCGCATAACGTTCGCACTATTTTGTCAATCGAGCCTAATCACCAAAGTTTGCTCGAGCTTTTACACGTTCGAGCATCGATAATTTCTTTCTTCTTTTTTTTCTTTATTCTACTTACTTTATTCTTCATTCTTTTGCGAATTAGTGCTAAAGATCTACGATAACCGACAACCGCTATGCTAAAATGTTTACGCTCGCCTTATTTTAGTCTTCAACGTGCACGAGATAATCAAGCTACTGATCAAACGTAATGTCTACCGAAACATTTCCGGTTGGAATGTCGTTTCTAGAATTATGAAATGCTGTATTATGACGCTGTGATGGATTTGTAAATGGGCGAAAATAAACTGCCCTATGCACGGTTGCTCGACTCGATGTTTTCCAATGCGATAAGCAATCAATTTGTAAAAGATAATTTCCTTGATCGATTTTTGTTATGCAAACGAACGGTAACATCTAGACTCGATCGACGCGAAATTCCAACGTTCTAACTTATCGTTACCATCAAAGCAACATTAGTATGTCAAAATAAAAACCACAAGCAAAACAAAAACCTTCAAGATACAAAAAAAAAAAAAAAAAAATTTTTTTTAAATTTAAAAAAAAATTAAAAAAAAATACTGCGACATCCATTGAAGTATTGCGATATTTCTGGCCAGGAGATTATTCTTTCGATTATTCAATTTATATATTTCGGAATAACGCGCTAGGACTGTAGAGCGCTTTCTCTCTCTCATCCCCTCGCGTCATCGAGCAGAAAGCAGAGTACGACGACCATCGTGATGACGACGGCGATGACAATGATGATGACGACGACGACGACGATATCGGCGGCGACGACGACGATGACGACGATGACTATGATCGATAGATGAAACTGCATGGTGGTGTTGGTGGCGGCGGTGGCTGTTGGCCGCTCATGGCAATCGGTACGAGGGTGGGCGAGGGTGACGAGGAGGGAGGGGACGGGGAACTCGATGATACGCTCGACGATGGCGAGGGCGATTCCAGTGCCCTCGGCCCGGCGAGCTCACGATTCGACTGTCCCCCGGACGTCACAGCGCGACTACTTCTGCTGCCCGTCGTCGCGTTGTGGCGATTGCGCGCTGGCCGTCCTAGACTCCGGTGACGGCCACCCCCCTCCTCGCTCGTTTCTCAGAGATAAACCTTCTTGACGCTGCGCGTGGTCGCAAAGCCATCGTTGCGACGATACGCGTCACCCTGATGGGAGCGCAGGGTGCCGAAATTGTCGCCACGCGGTCCCCCGCGGAAACCATAACCATCTGGGAACTGGAAGAGAGTCTCCGTGGGTGTGGGCGGTGGTTTCCTCATCGTACCTTTCGGAGATTGAAGCTTCGGCGGTTGCGGAACCAGCACCGGTTCCGCATAGGTCACCTCCTCCTGCGGTAACAGCTTTGGCTCGGGCGCCAGCCTGCTGAAGGTGGATAGACAAACATTACTAAGAGCGGCAAATTGAAAGAGTATTCATCCGTAGAGTCCCGTTCCTTTAACATTGAAATGAATATCCTACCTATTCACGTTTTGCCGTTGCTCAAAGTATTCGTATTCCGTGTCCGGATAAGGTAGATTGTCGTCCTCGTCTTTTCTGCACTTTCTCCCACACAAATAACCGGCTACGAAACCAACGAACAACGCGGCCAGTGCACCGGCTACCACAGCCATTACCAGAGTCTCTACGGAGTATTGTGGAGGAGGTGTATCAGCTGCGGATACTTCCGGACCTGCGAATAATGGAATATGAATTCAAATATATAAGAAAGAGAAATATCAATTCACATACAAGTCCATCGCCCAAAAATACCTGAATTGTCCTGTTCCTCGTCCTGCATGATATTGATAATTTCGCCGCCCGGATTATCTTTGTTCGGTATCGAGTCTTGCGGAAACTTGTTCTGATTAGCGGATATAGCACCGACGCTTCCGGCGTCCTTGTTGAGACTCTTGCTCGGTGGACAAGATGCGTGCGTCCCCGTCGCGACACTCTGCAGGAATCTGCTGGCGTCCGTTGACGCCGGGCCGACCAACGCCCTACATTTGCCCTCCACCTTATCCCAGGCGCAATACGGATCTTGAAGAGCGACGCACTCGCTGCAGGACAATATCCTGTCGCTGTAGCATCGATGGAGTCTCAGCGCCTGCACCTGACTGTCGGCGATGACGACCAATCGACCGTCCTCGAGACCGTCGCCCGCCTGGGAGGCTCGCACCACCTTGATGCCGCGAACCGGCACCGTTTGCGGGAAAGCTTGGATCTCCTCGATCACGACCGGACTGACTTTCTGATGAGAATCCGCGGACTCGGCGTTCACCGCCTTGATCACCTTGCCGTTGTCCGTGCCGATGAAGAGAACGTCGTAGGTCTTGCCGCCCGGAGTCTTCACTTGAGGATCCACGGCGATCTGGGTGAATCTATAACTAAGATCGAAAACATGTTAACGATCATAAATTGACGCAATTTAATAAGCGAAGTAATTTATACATGTAATGATGCATTTTGCTGTACGCGAGAAACATGAAGAATACTTAAAAACGTCTACAATCTACGATTTTTTTCACGTACTGGAAACTGGTGCGTATGACGATCGGCTGGCCGAAAAAGCTCGGCACCGATTCGTCCATCAGCGAATGCGTGTTGATGAAGTTGAGTGTCAGATCCGGCAGCGTGCGCGAGTCATTGGTGCATTGTCCTGGTCGCGGATCCGGTACCTTCGTATCTTGCACCGGTAACCAGTTGGAATTTAATGCACCTTGTTCCTTGAAATTGCCGGCGAAGGTGTCGGCGATATCCTGCAGGGAGAAGGCGCACACCGCCGAACCGCTTATGCTGTTCACCGGCGTCGTAAAGGTGCCGTAGATGAGTTGCGCCGATGTGCCGCCGTATTGGCCCGATATTAGCTCGGTCGTTGACTCTGCAGTCGAGATACGCTTCAAATTACTTGGGGAAGAACGTATTCTCGCGGATAGGCAATCTAGGAAGTTTAATCCATCGCGCGCAAATACACGGAGGAGAGAATTCTTCGTTATATTTTACAGCAGAATTATGCTGCATTGTTCAATTTATATAAAATATGTTTATCACTTTCTTGACATTTATTCTACTTAAAACACTCAAAGAATCATAAGTTTTTAATATATTTTAAAATTATTAAAATTTTGCTATGTACATATATTTTAGTAAAATTGATTGTGCTAAATATTATTCAATGAAACTCTTATAAAATTCTTCCAATATCATATTGTCCCACGATTATCATGAATTTTGGGATAAATTCTAAGAGAAAATTCTCTCTGTGTGCAAATAGGTTTTCAAAGATAGCGCATTTCTATTAAAACAAACATCGATATAAATTTCTCAATTAAGAATTCTGAAATAAAGAATGGAAAATTCTAAAATACAATCAATATAGACAATTGTTAAATTATCGGATATGAAAATTAAAAGGCTTCGTGAAACAAGTTTAAACAAATCAAATACATAATTTACAATTAGTAAAAGAAAGTGTATGAATGAAAAGATATCAATGATTTTGAAATGTCGAGCATATTTATCAATTTATTACGATTCAAAAGTATGCATAAAAAATTAGGATTCAGATAGAGCGAACGATAAAGTAAAAAAGTACATGCTTCGTTGCGCGAACGTACACATGTTTACTTACGTATCTCGTTAAAGTAAAATGGAAAGTCCCCAGTAACGGAGCAATTGAGCCGCGACTTGAGGAAGGAGGTCCACCTGTTACGGAAACGATGCGGTCCACCCCGGTCGTATTTACAGACTCGCGCCACGCGAGAGTAGACGGCCTGCGAATGTGAAAATTGCCGCTCGTATAATAAATTTTACTGTGCAGAGTGTGAAATAAGGAAATTTTATTTCTAAAAAAAATAAAAAAAAAAAAATATATATATACGCGTCACAAGAGAAACGGACAAACGAGGGCAAACTAGTTTTAGCTTTTTACGCGCGCTATTAAAGTGACACGCACGTTCCAAGCGGCACAAAAGATTGCGTGAAAGGTTGCAAAACAAACAAAATATTCTTCACATCCAAAACTTCAAAAACAAAAAAAAATATATATATATATCTATTCGCGAAGTCACGTAAAAGAGCTAAAAACGAACGCGGTTTAAAGGAGAGAATTTATCCCGTGCACCTTTAATTAAAAATAGAATTCGCGAGAGATACATAAACATAAAAAAAAAAAGAATGCGCGAGCGTTTCCACGATTTCGAGATGTTGGAATAAATTATGAATTTATCGCCGAGAGATTATAAATTTATTCTCCGAATCGCATAAGATAGTTCCCCGGGAGAGGAGAATCGCAATCTTTACCTAGTAATGCCGCGTTCCAACTTTTTCTCCGCTTTGAGATCCGTCCGGGATTAATCTTTCGCTCGTCATAAAATTATGCGTCGTTATCAGAGAGGTATGGAAAAGCTCGCGCGCAAGCAGCCTTTGACAATAAGTCGAGCTTGATGACTTAAGCTACGATGAGTCCCGCAACTTTCCGCCGTACGAGAAAGAATATACGTCTGTGTGTAAGTGCGGAAGTGACGCGCCTCTAAAAGCCAATTTTCAATGCGAAACGACGGGCGAAAGAAGCGTAATCGTCTTACTCGGACGTTAAAAATCGACCGAGGAAGAGAATAACAGCGAGCGGTTACGAAACTTTCGCGAAACTTTTGTGCGTATTATCCGACTCCGACGCCAAAGTTAATCTTATCCGCGCGACGCGATTCTTCTACTCCATTGTTATCCGCTGACCGTACGCTAATTCGCCGAGCAAAATATCGCGATGGGGACTTTTATCGTCCAAATTTCGACCATCGTCAAGGATGTGTGCAGATACATACATATAGCTTTCGATAATAAATAATAATAGCTCGTGTTCTATATATAAAAGCTGAAACTGGAATTTGAAAACAAAACGTATAGAAAAGGATTATTAATCGCCGACGATTTCTTACCTTGCCGCAATTGATATATTCTACAGCGGTCTCCCTAAAGAAGAAGTAGACGAAATCTCCTTGGGACATGGAGCTCACAAAGTTCGGTGCTGCAATTAGAATATGTAGCCATTATTACTAACTACTATTGCGGTAGTAGGGAGATAGTAAATGGCCCCATAAATTCCCTTTATAAATAAATGAGCGTAATAACCACCTACTGGAACGCAATCGATGGCGTGTAATAAAGCAGACAACGCTCATACAGTATCCTGAAAATAAGGGGGAGGAAATCTCGACGCGATTTATTTAAAAACTCCCATTTCCACTGGAGATTGCGGCGAACATTAATTCTCTCTAAAGAGAGAGAGTATGGCTCCGAGAGAAGTTAATGACGACGCTAGGACCAGGGTTATTTATGTTAACAAATGCTTACCCTGATTGTACAATTAATTTCGACATAATCGTCGGTATAATTAATTGAACGTAATTATACGACGGTTTATAAACGCATCAAGACATTCCCGTTGACAAACGACGTATTAGTGTCCGTTATGAATGTTTCGAGAGAACAACAACACACTTGTACGCCGATCCATTCCTGCTCCATCTGGGTGATGAAAATAACGAAGAGGAGCGGAATCGAAAGAAAGAGTTTCTTCGTCGTTGCAGGGTATCGTACACCCGCGACACCCAGTACAGGGCAACTTCCATCGCCAATAAGCCGGCTGCGCGCGTACCCTATATAAAGAGCCCTTTTATTTTCTCTCTCGGGTT
The DNA here is from genome assembly GCF_048542155.1 of Nylanderia fulva. Classification (NCBI taxonomy): domain Eukaryota; kingdom Metazoa; phylum Arthropoda; class Insecta; order Hymenoptera; family Formicidae; genus Nylanderia; species Nylanderia fulva. The sequence continues at coordinate 1,552,448 of NW_028189622.1, forward strand.
ATTTCAACGCCGTCGCCCGGTAAAGCGTCGCCACGTCGCGGTTCCGCCGTCTCGGTCGGCCGCCCGATAAAGTGAGAAAACTTTATCGATTTATTAACTTGACAGGGTTTTCATAAGCTTCTTAGGATTCATAAAGTAATATTAATCTCGCCGTGCCACGTAGGTATATCCGAACGACCCGTCGCTCTCCGCCCCATAAATTCTCCTCGTTTTACCCCAACCCGTTGGCGCGCGAGAGAGGAGGCTCTCTCTCTCTCTTTAGCTTCCCTCTGGCTCTTTCTATCTGTCGCGCAGCGCCTTCCTTTCCGCCTTGCGACCCATGTCGCATTTAACTGCGCGCCACCGTCGAGAGACAAAGTGTCGTAGAAAATTCGCGGTAGGGGATCCATCCTTCTCGAAAAAGGAAACACTTTCCGATTTTCTTTTTCATTTTTTTTTCGTCCGATTAGAAAAATGCTCTTCTAGATGTCACGTGCACGTCAGACTCGCCCTTCCCTTCGTCCGAAGCCAATCGTCCGGAGATTTTCGATTCGCGATTTGTCGGAGGAACGACAACGAGGTGGATAGGACGAGCGGCGGGATAGAATTGAATTTTCGACGGACGGAGAGAAAATCAATATTGTCCAACGGGTGGAGAAACTTGATTAGAGCTCTCGTACACCGTTCAATTAAAATACCCTAGCGAACCCCCTACTCCTAGTAGAACCCAACCCCCCGTCGTCTACGCCTCGAGCAAAGTGACGTATCAATTTTAACGCCACGACGACAAGAAGACGGCGCTCTTCTGAAGTTTGAATTTTCGTATAATACACCGTGGTACATAACGCCGAGAAAACTAGTTTTTAATTTATTAAATCCACAAAGAGAAGGGAAGGGGGTTCTCGAATATGGGTCTGCGCGAATATATGAACTCTGAACGTCGAGCGAACAAAGACGCATGGAATAACCGTAAAAATCATATCAGCGCGATCTTGCAGGGGAAGCACGAAAAAAATCTAGAACGTCTACAGCGTTAATTAAAATCGTGTTTCAGTTTAATGAAAGAGAAAATCGCGTACGGAAACCGCACGATATGCCGAAATTAAAAATATATATTCGCGCATAAATTTGAGAAATTGAAGCATCCATCTGTCATATTCTATTATCTATTTAATATTCAGAAGAATATTCTATATAAAGAGGCGACCGATCTCTCATGCACCACACAATATCCGTATTACGATGCAACGGAGGCGTATTACAATATCTCCAGGTAAATTTCGAGCCGGTGGACACGGCAAGGAGCTGCTGCGCCTTCGTTATCTAGAGCTCGCAAGACCCATGAAATAATCTTGGGGCCAAGCACGGTGGGAGAGAGCTTAGGGAACACGCGCGGTTAATCTCGGAATTACACCGTGTGGATTAGAGACATTACCGGAGGTGAGGGAGTAGAAAGGGTCGCCCTCGGTCTCGCGATTCAATCGCATGACATTTCTGAATAATTTCGCGGAGCGCACACGCTGGATTTTCAAAGTTGACCCGGAAGCCGAAACTTGGCGTGTAAATATTGAATCGAACTCCCAGTTGAACTTTAATGGACACGGATATGTATTATGCGGGAGCCGCCGCGTGACTCTCAAACATTCAGACGCGCGTTTACCTTCCGGTCGGGAGGTATCACATTTTGACGGCGGTGCACCGAGGTCGATAACAATTATGTCGTGTCGTTATATTGATACGACGATAATTCCGGAAGTTGGTGAGCGCGATAAAACGACGTGGTTAAAGTCGCGTGTGATGATAATGAGATGTAATGCTCGCCTTAATAGGCATTCGAACAACAAACTGATTGTGAAATGCAGGTTGCGCGTGTTGAAAACATTTTGTGCGGGGTTTCATTTGCTTTTGCAATCGGTTTAATATTTAAATGATCTCGCTCTGGTTTTCATTTCTTTAGATTAGCCACGATCCAATTGTGGTCTGACCTTACGTCTGATCTTTAAGATCGCTGTATATATATATATAAAGTTGTTCTGCCCTAGATACCTTATTTTAGAAGTTGCAACGAAGAAAATATGATAAATAAGTAAAATAAATTTGCGCCTGGAAATAAACACTTTGTGTTCTATAAACACTTCCCGAAATAAATCTTACTTGCGTAAAGTAACGTCAGAAATGATTAAACTCTCTCTCTCTATTTTAAGCACGATTCTATACATTTTCTATGTACTTTGTTGTTTAATGATAGTCTACAGTTTGCCTCGATGAAAATTAATATCCAGAGTTGCGATCATTAACTATCGACTTGACGAACCGCGCACTTGTCGCCATGTCGAATTAATGGCAAAAGCGCGCTGGGAAAATGAAAATTGATATCCAGAGTTGCGATATCAGAGTTAACCGCCGACTTTCAATGTAAATCAGCGGGTACGCGATCATTAAGCGTCATCAATCACGGGCAACGAGAATTGACGATTGAATTAGCTTTCTCACTCACCGTTCAGACTCATCGAATCGTACTGCTCGGTCTGCAGCGGCTCTCTATAGATGATCGGATCCATACCGGCAAAATCGGCGACCGTGCCGGTGTAGAGCTCGCCGTCTACGTAGACGAAGGTGCTGTTGTGCTGAGGATCAGTACGGGCACCTCGCCTGACCACCCTTCTCCTTCATCATCGTGTAGTTACCCGCGTGCACTGTGTAATCGCGGCACATAGGCTTGAAGGCGTTCGTGGCGCACACGAACAAATTGCTCGACCCGGTCTTCACTAAAATCCGAATGTAATTCTGGCAATTTTCTTCGGGTGTGCCCTTCACAACGCACATCTTCACGTCGTTCTCCGTCGAGTACCAGGTCAGCCTCTGTTGCTCCGTCAGATCGGTCAAACTGAGATTATGTACAAGATTCCTGAAACGAAAAATCATCCAATTTCTCGAATCAATCCTAGAAAACTTTTGCCAAATGAGTGAATGTTTTTATCGAAAGACATTCTTATGTATAATTTATGAAAATCTCAAAGAAGAAATAAATTGTAAAATCTTTTCTATATTTAATCGTAAAAAATCTTTTATAATCAAGATCTTTAATGAAAAGAAAGAAAATATAAAAGATTTTTTTTTTTCAAATTATCAAAATATTAAATTTCAAATTAAATCTAATAGCGAATGACGTCATTGGTGCTTTTCGAATTATTAACAAGTATCAAAGAGGCATAGAATTCTCTCGTATACGCTGAATGGAGCAAAGGGTTTTCTTCAAGTTTCAAAGTTAGATGCTTAAAGTAGACATGAACGGAGAGGTTCGAGATTCTCTGCTGGGTTAGCTGAGCTTTAGCCGAGAAAGCGGCGCTTGAAGTTTCGGCAGTCGATCGTTAACTCTTCTTCGTTAAGCAGTCTACCGTATGCTTAGAAGCACTTTAAAGGGGAAGAATCTCTCTCTCTCTCTCTCTCTCTCTCTCTCTCTCTTCCTCTGCGCTCGCTATTGCGCGCGAGAGATCGCGGTTTTTGCCGACCGCGGAATAATCATTCGAGGCATCCCGCGATTATACACCGTAATGTAACCCCATATTATGTATAACGAGCAAGAAACAAATTTTCCTATCGATACGGCGGCGGAGCTGGCAAATCGGCCGAGCAATTAGCGTAATCCGATCAATAACGAACGAGATATATATCAGAGTTCATTCACGCACAATGCGTTTATTAATCCCTGTACGACCTGATTATCGTCGTCGACTGATTTCAACGGCGCGCATTCAGCGTACGCGAGACGTGAATAGATTTATCCTGTATACACGAGAATCCGAGAGAAAGAGAGAGAGAGAGAGGAAAAAGAGGAAGAAAAGCACGTTAATCGATCGGTATTGGGGGTATATATACAATCGAATCGTCTGAATACATCCCCTAATGACGAATCAAAAAGACCGCATTTATGCACATTTATAATTTATACATTTACGATCGTATCTGAAATTATTCGACATTGTATCGGTCAGATTTTGATGCGATTATTTATTGACGTTTGGCCCCTTAAACAGACTCAATTATATTTATTTTTGTGCAAAATTTTATTTAAAAAATTGTACGAAATTGTGTCAGAAAATATATTTTATTCGCATGTTGTTCCGAATAATAAGATTCAAAATTGAATTCAGCTAATTAAACATGACCCAACAGTCGCGATAATATGATGCCTATTATTATATTTGACATGATTAATTATCTCATTACCGAATAGGCCGCCATACAATCATTTGCAAACGTGTATATATATATATATATATATAAATTGATTATTTATTTTATTCTCCAATAAATAGAACATATAAACTACAACGCGCGAATATACATTTTTTTCGAGATACAAGTACATATTTAGATATGTTTTTGATGCACGTTAATTTCTCTATGTTACATATTGTGCAGTAAATTTTTAACGGACTTGAACTAGTATAGACGACGTCGATTAATTAATAATATATTTTAAAGTTTGTGTATAATACGATTAGCAATATTGTCAAGCAGGAAATTCGTAATTATTTAAGGAGAAGCTTTTTATAGGGAGGAGGAAATAACATGTATAATTAATTCCTATACGATAAAACAATCATTATCTCTGTTAGAAGCCAACGCTCCATATGTTCTAAAATACAGGTATCAAATGTTATTTCAATCTTGAGGCAAAGATAGATTTAATTTTCCACGTGTACGAAATATGTCAACTAACTAAATTTCGCACAGACTTTAATCACGAGAACAGGATCGGAAAAAAAAGAGACAACCCGCGAAAAGAGTATTCAATTTACGCGATAAAACGAGTTTACATGGAATATATAGGAGAGATTACACGTTTCGATCTATCTTGAGATCGTCGTCGATCTCACACGCTTGAGAAGACAGCGATGCAATGATACGCCGGGAGATGGATAGGCGTGAGGGCGAAGAGGAAACGAAGAAGAGGCGAGAGTGGACCTAGGATGGAAAGAGGAATAAGAAGAAGTAGAAGAAGCGGCCCTTTAATTAAAGCACTCGCTCCAAATGAATCCTCTATTTACCTTCCGCCGACCAGGAGATAGTTCCCGTCCCTGAGCACCAGCCGAAAGTAATCTGTGTGCGTCTCGTTGCCCGTAAACCTGAACACATCTTCCGCACCTGGAAAAGAAAAGCAGAGAACGGGTTTCGGATTAGTTTTTGTTCTATCGCTTGAAAAGTGGAATTACCTTATTCTATCTAATTAGCCGTCGACGTTGCTCTTTTGTAACAGTCGACGACAACCCTCCCTTCCTCAACCCGCAACTGGACCGGCTTTAATAAGCGTAATAAGTTTTCTTTTGACCGCGAGCCCGATGAACAATGCCGATCGATCATTAGCGAATCAACTGTGAGCAATCTCCCTTAACTTTGTGGCCTGGTCTATAAAAGGAAAAACGTCCCTCTGTTATCTGTTAATTATCTGTTGGCCGTCTGTTCGCGAAGCTCGGCAATGCTGTTTTATATCGAGTTTTCTCCTTCCATTAGTGTGTTAAAAAAATATAAAAAAAACCGATATTGTCGAATTCGAGCGTAATAAAATGTTGACAATTGTGAGTAGAAAATTTTCGTTCTTTTTGTGTTTCAAGATACATCTTGAACTTTCTTCCTCCATAAATCGTTCCCTCCGTCGAACGCTTCGTACAAGGAAACGATTTACGTTTAACATTCGCAGAAGTGAAATTAATGGCTGCCTCGCTAAATCCTGAGTGTAATAAGCAGAAATTTCCGGAGCAATCAGCGCCGATCGCAGCAATCTCGAATCCGCTGCATGCAATTCGGATCATGCACATAAACTGCATTGCCACTGACGATGCAATAGCGAGGGAGCAAACTTATCAAAGAAAACAGATTATATAAGTGGATCGAGTGAAGGGAAACGTGTTATAATATTTTACGAAGCAAGTTGCACTTGTTATACATTGTACTGCTCGTTTACGAAGAATATGAAATAAAAAAAAAAAGTGTCATAAAACTTTTCCAAGTACTCTAGTTTTCTAAGCGTCGACGCGACGTCATCGATTTTCGATTACTTTCCTTTTACGCGAGCGCAACAACAATTACGCACGGATATCAATTAGAAAGTTTTCTTTGACCTCGAGATTTCAATATCAACGAGCTATCGATGCGGGACCAGGCCGTATAATTAAAAGTGTAATTATCAGACGAGCCCGTATCCTGATGCCACTCAATATAAACGATTGGAGTTGTGCATCCGGCGCGGCGGCTGTAATTCAAGAGGCTGGGATACACCCATTCAATCGTAACAAAGACAAATAAAAAATGTGCGTTGCTACGATTAAACGATTCGTGAAAAAATCAATATTTACCCTCGGGAAAAGGGGATAACTTATTCATTCTAATGAAGCAACGCGCTCGTTCTCGCTCGTGGAGATTTTTCACCGAAAATTAGACGGAAAGAGACATTCCCCTGCGTAATCAAGCGATAAAATTTCATGCAAAATATAATATTTGTTTAAATCGTTCATCAGTGCCCCCAGCTCGAATCGAAAATTTCCAACATGATATAATTTAAAGAGCACTACAACAAATAATCTAACTAATTACGTTACGTTTAAATGTGATTAAACGACCACATGTGAATCTCATTTATTGAAATACATATGATAATTATTCCAGGCTCCGCGCATTCATTTGCCACTCAATGTCAACCACTGGACCACCCTTTATACCTCATTTATTTAATTCTAGTCATGGATATATATATATATATATATATATATATATATATATGTCGCAAGCAAGCTAGCCGTCAGATATCACAAATGTTTGTTAAATGATAACATTTAGAATAAACCGGCCAATCATTTAAAATGTTATTTAACAAATATTTGTAGATGTATAGTACTTTATCGTTCATATTCGTATTTGTTATATAACACGCACGCGATTACATATTTTACTTCGCAACATGGAAAACATTTACTCGGATGCGTATTGTAAAATCGCTATCCTACCCTTCGTTCCGGGATCGATTATCATCGAGCGAGAGATATATCAATCGATTTCGACGAATGGAAGCACACGCGAGCGCGCTCTCTCTCATCCGGTGTATGCAATTTAGGTCAGAGATATAGAGCAATAACAGCAACAGCAACACTGCCAATGGACGGATGCAATACTGAAGCAGGCCATTATCGGAAGCATCATACGTCTTGCCGTAGAAACGAATTAACGTCATGTTGCCGAGCGTTTCATTCGTGCCGCTTGACCGGAGCGAGCGAGAGAGAGAGGGAGAAGACCAGATGGATGGGCATCCAGCTGATGCAGAGAGAGAGAGAGACAGGGATGAAGTGACGTGTACAGAGCGGGAGGAAGCTGAAAGGACGCGCGATGGATCGACGGACGGTTAAATAGAGGCACCGTGCTATCCCTATCCTCTTTCTCTGATTGCCTCCAAAATTAAACGGACCGAGTGTGTCCCGTAACTCCCATCAACTCCCGGGCTTACTCGGTTATCGCTTTCCTAAAATTAGCCATTCGATTCCAATCGCACGTCGCGCAAAGTTGAAGATCCCAGGGGCAGATTAGCGACGTTTCGAACGGATAGATTTATTGTACGCCGTCGTGGAAAAATGCATACGACCGGATAATTGTTCGGCGAGAAAGATTCGGATAAGGACTCTGCCGGCGATTAAATTTGACTTTGGATTTTCCCCACAAAGATCCGACATATTTTCTAACTGCGAAAGAAAGCTATCGAAGAGTTATTTTGGGGACGCGATATACAACTTTGCACACTTTTGTAAATGTTAAATATCTCTCGGTACATTTCTCCGGAAATCGCTGAATACATCTACGGAAACCGATTCTTCTTTAGAAAACGTCGTTCGCCGATACTTTGAGATACGATCAGTGAGAAGTTTCGATCGAAAGGATACGCAATACGAGAGAGCCCCATTAGCCCGTAGAAAATTCGTCCTCGTTCTTTTCTACGTCGCGCCGCTCCTTTTGTTCCGTCCCGTCGACGGAACTTCGCATCTGCCAGCCATTTGCGGTTAACGTCAAGTTTCGAGCTACGAGAGAGGCGCACCGATATTCGTGAAAGCCGATACAAAATACAAGCCGCGGACATGTATCGGCTTTCACGCTGCAGCCGCGCCGGTAGAGCACAAAAACTTGTACCACGGGATACGTACACTAACGGTTGAATTCATCCGTGTCGAAATGGTACTTTGCGTCTAACGTAAATAATCATTCACCCGCATTTCGACGTTTGGTTCTTGCCCACCGCCGGTATTAAAAATATAATATTAATTGTATACGCAACTATATATAAGCCATCATTCGTCGTCTCGTAAATATTGTATATACATATTCGGGACGACTATTCGCGGATCTATCTGACCTCATGAATTTAATAACAATCTTTACGGAACCCGATAACCGGGGGCAGCCAATATTTCAGCGAGGCACCGTGCCGAGAGATACAATCGGAGAGAGCTACGATTGTTCGTCGAATGCTAAAAAATTGACCGAAGTCGATTTATCCGGTCCACCGCCCCATCCCCGAGAGCCGTCTCAACAAATCACGTATATAAGTTTCTTCGGAGGAGGCCGCTCGGCGAAGTGCCGCGATTCGAAAATATTGAACGCGTCCAAAGTTACGACCCGCCCGTCAAACTTCGCAGATCGAACTTCTCCGGAAAGCGTTTTCGCCGTGCGAGAAAAGAGCACTAGAAGGGACGAACAGGGACGAGGGCAGAACGAGCGCAGAGGGTTGAACGCGAAGAGAGAAAGGTACCATTGATCACACGTTCTGGAAGAGAAGAATAGAGAGAAAGCGAGAGAGAGAGACAGAGATGGGGATGGATGAATTGGCTATTTTACGGGGGGTAAACGATGGCGTGCGAATGTCCGTGACTGGTGGGCGGACTTGCTTATCAAGAAAGACGGAATGGCTCGTGAAATGGCAATTAAACGCACGATCGTCCCTGTGTTAAGATCGAGCCACTCCTGCGTGTCGACGTCGATCACGGTGGACGGCATCTTCCGTCAGTTAATCCGAGTGACGCGAAACGGTGTACGCGTGCCGCGATTAAATGATATGGGTGACGCGCAAGGCAATTTGATTTGCTCAGGATTGGCAGTTACGTTTGGATGGACGTCATTGTCAGCGCGGTAAAAAATTGCGATTTATTGATCGCGAGCTTATAACAATATACTCTAATATCGCAGAAAATTGTTGTTGCTTAACAAATATATGTATGTTATTTATTGGCACTTTTATAAAATCATCGTGATGCACACGAGTGTGCAGCTGAAAAATAGATTTATTTTTAAAATATGCACAAAGCGTTTGCGGCGCGCAAATAAAAATGACTGCAGATGACACGTGTGAAAATTGTAAAAATTAAAGTCAAACACACGGTCGAAACACTGTAACAAGTCGCATCAAAAACAGAGGAATGCGTCACATTTCAATTTTAAAACTCCGATTAAGAAGCGCACCGCATTATTGACACGCACGCAGTCAGTACGTCCTGTCACGTGCCACTCCAGAAGAGGCAGCAGCACGCGTGCCACACGCGACGATATACGGGAGACCTAATTTCCGACCTCTCAGCGGCGTGCCAATCGCGATTGCGTCGATTGGCGGCCATCGACTCTTCTCGCCCTTCGGAAGTACGGATTATCTCGCGCGCGGTACGCCACACAAGTGGACCCTGTGATGAGGCCCCCCTTCGGCTTCGATCGAGAGTCATTAAAGTTTCGCACGTGCCTAGGAAGAGGGAAGGTTCACCGGGGCGAGCCATTATTTTTTAACGTCCCTTTCTCTCTCTGCAATTTTTCTCCTTCGGTACACACACGTACGAGCAAGTACTCGAAGACGGGGGTTCAATTATGACTAATGAATGAGACCATCAAGACAACGAAAGCTTATATATACCTACGACGTTTTATTGCAGCCAGACATCGGTAAAAAGCGCGGCTTCGAAGACCGCACTTTAGGGTATAAAGTAACATTCGCGATCAGATCTTCATTGGCGGAACACGAATCGACTCGAAGAGCACGTCGTGAAAATCCGAGATTGAGATCTTACCTTGAAAGACATCAGATTTAATAACAGTTTTAAGCATCGCTCGAAGTCTCTCGCTCTAATTCGCGGATCGCCATAACGATCCCATTTACGGGATGATCTCGTTGCCGACAGCTTCCAGCTGAGAAATTTATAGCTAAATTAAGTACTTTAAAGTACTCGTAGCACGACCTATCATCATCGTCATTTCCAATGATAACTAACGATTGAATGGAGGAATAAAATATAAATTGCGCAAACTGCGTCAAACTGAATAAATAGATGATATTTATTTTGGTTTACGAGTATTTTGGAACAAAGCACATTTCTGCGGAGGAAATTCAATTTGACGCATAAATATTAATCCGAGCATTTCTTGCATACGAAATATTTCACGTCTTATTTCGTTTTAATAACGCGGAGGGATGTACATGCATTTTCTTCTTTATTAAATTAAGAGAGAGATTTTTACGTATGCTCGAGAGGTCTCGATTTACATCGGAAAACGCGCGCGATGGGACGCCCCGGGAAAGCTCGAGCTTTGCGAAAAATAACCCAGCCTGTGGAACTCTTACTATTCTCAGACCGGTACGCGAACGTCCCTTTACACGCGGTCTACGTCGTGTTAGCCAAGCCTGCCGGGTGCACTTCAATTTCGTTGGGACAACACGTGGCTTCTTCTTGGGCAAGATAATCCCGCGGGAGCTCGCGGGAGAGAAAAGCTGGGATGGAGAAACGAGAGCGCGCGGGACAAGGCTGAAAAATAAGCGAATGAAAAATTCAAATAGGCTGAAACTGATTTTCCGAGCGAATAATCCAGATAGAGGCGCCAATGTCAGGAAGAGAATATTAGTACATGTATATATATACGTAATAAAGTATTTGCTAGTTTATAACTCGTAATCATGCGTGTATCCGCTTGTGGATATAATTTCATATTCAAGGTAAAGTTTGCAAACTATGGATCGATTATAAACTCTCTGAATATCTTTACGTGCCTAAAGGCGACAATTAAAATGGAATTAAGTAAGTAGGATATATATATATACATTGTCCCAAGTCGCGCTTTATAAAGACTTCATAAAAAATAGATGGATTTATTTTTGAAAAATATTTATTACTCGCGCGAGATCGATAGCTTCGGTTTTAGATTCGCGAAGCCGAGCGTCTGGGAAATAATAATTATTTGCGGCGCGGGAGAAACTAACGAAGGAAAAAGTATCCTCTCGATCCCGAATTCTCCCTGAGAGCTGCGTAACAAACGATTGGGCGAGACAGGCGGGAAATAATATTTCCTTGTCCGAGAGAGAGAAAGAGATCCGCGAATAATGACGGATTCGCGACACGTCTGGGACCGAGAAGCGAAAGTATCTCTCGATTGTGTCTCTCGTTAGCGATGTAAACTCGGAAGAGAACGGAGAAAAGAGTACGACGAGACAGCTATCGTCTAACAAGAATTAGAATGGTACAGGGATTTTAAGGGTCTACGAAATCTTTATCCCATTTCCTCTGACGTAAGAGAAAAATATATTAGCAGATAAATCTTAAATGCTCCTTTGAATCGTAATGTACATGCTGTAAAAATTATTTTTTGACTTTAGTAGCGAAAAGACATGCGGCATTTAAGTAAAAAAGATCCTCTATCTCTCTTGAGAAAAAGTGCGCAAAAAATTCTTACGGCGCCACTAACGAACGGAACAGATGTCCTCGACGACATCGATATCGCGCTCGAGTCGGATTCTTCCGATAACGTCGTGGCTTCTCATACGAAGGGAATTACATGCTCGATAACGCGGCGCATCGAACTCGAGACGATTGCATACAGATGCAGTGGAGAGAGAATGCGGGGACTCAATCCGTTTCAGCGGTGCCTTACAGAGAAAGAGAGAGAGAGAGAGAGAGAGAGAGAAAGGACCAAATCTCTAAAGCAATCCGAGTCACTCCTAAATTAAACACGCAACTAAAGTAATCACGTCGATCTTTTCAATAAGAGATTACTCTCGTCGAAATTGAAATGTATCGTCGAAACGCGTGCATTGATTTGGCGCACTTGACTCTTCTCGAATGTTATCGGATATGGAATAGTGAAGCACATAATCTCGGAACAAGAGGACTATACAATTTCTTTTAAATATTCAAATGTTTCCAATACATCTTCTAAAATTAAAAATATATTCTTTGTTAATAACAAACGTACATGTTTGTTTCTTCTGCAAACTGTTCACGAGTAGATAACGTGTAAAAATGAGGAATATCTGATATTAATCTTGATAGAATTCTCCTAAGACAAAAATTTTTTTGACATCTATTTTAGAAGAGCACATAATCTAAAAATAAATGGGAAATTTTAAAAATGAGAATACAATTTTTTCAGTAACATCCAAGAAACACTAAAAAATTAATGCGTAATCGACGAATCGTGACACACGATCGAAATTCAATTCTTCGAGATTAAGCGCGCAATTTTTTCGAGGCTTCTTCATTTTCCGGAACGCACGAAGGAAATAAAATATTAAAAGGGTCTAGATTTCTTTTACGAACTGTTTGCCTCACGGATCCTATGCTGCATGTGTGTAAGAGATTTACACATCGAACTACATTTTCCGTTACACGATGTTTCGCGAGCCCGGGGGGAAGAAAACTGCGCGAGATATTCGCCGTAGAGAACCAAGGTTTATTGTCGGAAGACGTGCGATATTCGCCGGGGAATATACCTAAAACGGCGTAGTGTATCGTAAGATCGAAAAATCTCGATTCACGGATCAAACCCAGGCATTTATCGCGCCAAGGCGCGCTGTTTCGACGTCACAAGGCGAAGAAAGAGATTAGGAACACGAAGAAAACGCGATATCCGCTGCACGAAGTGCTTACGCTTATACAATCCAGTTGGAAACGGAAGTTCCTCGAGCTCGATTATTTAAATAACAAGTATTAAGCGTCGCGCGAGTCGATTCTAGGTCAGCCACGAAAGCTTCAAGCGCACTCGGACATAATCGAGGACACTCGAAGTAAACGTGGATTCGCGCCGCGGATAAACGAACCTCGCCGAGCGAAACGAGCATTATTGACGATATAATTTGATTTCGATACGTTTATCCGCGAGTATGGACTCATCCCTCGTCGGAGAAAGAGAGAGAAAGCGTAGAAGCGGATAAAGGCTAAATCATTTAGCGCTCGTTGTTCGTGTGTGTGTTCTACGCGCTTATTTTCAATACGTTTCCGCGTGCATTACTCTTTCGGGGGATACGCGCAGAAAGCGCGTTTGCATTAATATATACCGGCGTGTGCATGTGCAGCACCGTGTTAAATTTCGCGAAAATGATGAGAAAAACGAGCTGGATATTTTTCGATCGGAGAAAGAAAAGGATGGAGAAAAAGAGGAAAGAACAAAATTATTTACGATGAGATCCCTTTGCAGAGGGTTGTTTCAGCCAAAGTTATTTCACGGCTGTATTTAGTTCGGTCATCCTTTCTCTCTTTTTTCCTTTTCTTTACGATCGCTTCCACACTCCGAACGAGTCTCCGTCGTGTCTTTAGGAAACTTGGCGGGGAACGTCATTCATAACTGACGAAGTTCCTTGGGTAATAATGTATAAACGTCCCCGTGCACACGAGGACGGAAAGTGGAACGCCGCGGTCAGCAGCAGAAGTGCGGAAATTTAACGGAGTCTCGCGTTGAAAAATGATTCGCAAACAGCGAAGTAAACCGCGCGGACGGGTTTGAGGGAAAGTCAAGATCCCTTTCCTCAAAGCCCCACTCGGCGTAATAACCCTGTTTAACGCTGCGCCGCGCGTCGTGAAATATGCCGGCGTCTCATTTGCGCCGCTGCGTTAAAACGAGAGAAAACTGTTTTTTTTTTTCCTTCCTGCCTCATTCATTTACCCCCGCGCGAGGGATAATATATCGTCCGTTGCATCTGAGAAAAGAACGAGGGATTGCAGAACACTTCTACTTCGAGAGTGAACAGTTTTCACCCGACCCATTTGTTCACGTCAGTGTTACTCTTAACTTCGATCCTCGCCAATTTTTAAGTATATACAATTTCCATTTTTTCTTCATTATTATAAATTGCAAAAAAAAAAAAAAAAAAACATCGATCCCTCATAGCGAACGAGAGGGTGAAATTGCGTTTATATCGAGATGAAGCAATAATCATCGCGAACGAATGACGATTTATCGCGGATTGAAAAGTCGAAAGAGAATATCGAGCGCGCGGTTTGACGTTGCGTTAACGAAATCAATTTTCCGCAGCGAGTCTGAATATATATCGAGAAACTTGGGGTGTATATCGGGTGACGCGGAAGCGAGTCTCGCGTAAGTCGAACGATATACAGCACAAGCGTCATTCGATACGTCGAGAGATACCGAATCGCGTATCGAGTTAGGTAAGTGGATTTCTCGCGTCGATACATTCGCGTTACATAGCATTGCACTCCCCTCGTGTTAGCTCACGGAAAGAGCCGAACTAAATTGAGCCATCTAGTGTATCAGCCGCGCTTGCGTCCTCCCTTCAACCCTTTCGTGGGGTGTCTTGGTGCAAAAAAGTCACGTCAGCGTAACGCGCATGTCCGGTATCGTAAAATTCGATCCCGTTCTCTGTGGTTCTCGTTTCATTAAGTAACGTATTCCTAGGTATAATAGAAGAAAAAATATGTCTCTTCCATCGTAATCGAGTGAATGACACGAGTCGCAAAATTTGCAGCTCGACAGGTTCCCAAACGATAAAGTGATATTACATCGTTACGTTACATCGATTGATATTCATTTTAACGCACATTTAATTACCATTATCGTTTAATGTTGAATACGATTTGCTTAATAAAAAATTTCGAATGTCAATGAGATGATGAGAATCAAATAGTTGTGTAATAATAAATGAATAAAGGGAGTAAAGAGCTCTAAATGAGTGTACAAACTGTTACATATACACAAACACAATTAGGTACGGGCTAATTAAAAGCCGAATACTGTAAACAGCGTACAAATTTTCTTTATTGTTAAAAAAATTTTTCATTTTGTACGTTTCGGTCTAAATAAACTGTTGTACTATACGTAACTCCTACTATAATAACTTTTCTATCAAAATGTTTCTCATTTTTCCCTCCTCGCGGAATAATCCCTATCAAAATTCTAGAGTTTACAAAAATAAAGCAATTTTCGCAATATACATAGTATTGCACTATATAATTTTTCATAGACTCATTCAGGGAGTTTTCAGCCGATAAATCACGATCGTGATTTGCGTTAATTGGTAGGCCGCAGGCCATGAATTGTTTGCCAAATTACGATCAAAATATGGATTTACATAAACGTTAGATTAATCATGTAAATCGAATTCTTCATTGCCAAATATACTAATTGTAAGACAGAATTAAACAGAATGTGGCGGCAGCTGAATAAACAATAGCTTACTTTTCACCTTTTATAAAAAAAATCATTATTATGGACATGAAACTAACAAAAATAATTGGAAAAGCACATATATAGAATAAAAAGTTTACGTTTTGCTTGAGAAACATGAAATTGAGTCAGCGATGATGTAATAATAATAATAATAATAATAATATTGTAATTACGCAAATATAAACTCTGCGTTCACGTAGAAATTAATATATTCTAATCTAAAATGATAATTTTACCTACGCGCATTTACTTTACAGTCAATATAATGTATGGATATATAACGAGAAGCACAATCAGGCTAGTTATATATTATATGCACGCGTCTAGTTCATCAAGGGATCGCGTGATATTACATATGTATTACATATTTGCAAAAGTACCTCGAACTCAAGCCAAATTAATGTGGAATTCTGTGCGAGATTTTAAAGCATCACTTGACAAAGCGAATGTATCAGATTGTCAATGAATAAATCTCAATGTGATTACGAACAACCGACAAGCTAATCCGATCGACATAGTAATAACTTATGGAAATTGTACAGGTAAAATTTACAGGCTTTTTGCATCGCGTGTGCGCATAGATGCATTAGCAATGCGGACGTGCCGGTCATTTTCTAGTATAAAGTTAATTCGTCGGCAAATGAGCAGATCGACCTGATTGTAGCAGCGCGTCCGCGATATATATAATTAGCGAAAACTTTGGCGATAAAATTTTACGGATGCATTATTTCGATCGATGCGAAATAAAATATGCGAAATGTGTATCGATTTCGGGGCGAAATCGCGACATGCGAAAATTTAATATTCCATCCGCGAAACGAAGTTACACTGACGCGTATAACGTTATATACCGATATTGACCGACTGTAGCTTTCAGGTCAGTGAGACACCAATTTCACGTTCACACAAGCAGATACGAGGGATATTTATCGACGAAAAAAACAACAAACTGGTTTACGCGCGCGTCGATGTAGTTCTTATCGACTCTCTATATTGATTTTTTTTAAATGCCACATCGCAGTGTGTGCGTGCGTATGCGTGGATGCATCTCGCTTAGTATTCCCTTTAACAAAGTTGCAATGTCAATCAATTTATTTCCAAGTACTCACAATCAAGATTCATATACCCAGTTGCATATTTATCAGTTAACGATCACTCGACACGAATCTCGCACTATAAACGATGATTCGTTGAAATATAATAAAAATTTGCATGCCAACTTTTTTAAATTATTTAGTACGCGATGAATATCTCATTATTAAATATCTCGTCACGTCGCAAAATTCAAATGGCATCAACGTTAATCTTGAAAAAATAGTACTTTCAAGATAAATTAATTTCAATTCATTAATATGTTTGCACTAGAGGAGGAAGATGTAAAAAAAAGGAAACAATAAAAATAATTGAACAGATTTGTGTGTTTCCTCTTAATACGAGTTCATAATAAATGGGACCAACCGGAGAATAAATTAGTATATAATAAAGTCGATAAATAACAAAATGCAGCTAAGAATATATATATATAAAATTATGAATAATTTTACAAAAAAAAGAAAAAGAAAAAAACGATTGTATCTCTACATCGACTCGTTGATTAATTCGGTTCCAAACTATCGAATAGTCTCTCCGCGTTCAAGTTATCAAACAAACAAGTTTACCTTTATTAATTATCCGCCCTATCTTCATTCCGTGCTTACACGAGTCGCGAAAAGCAGCGAGCAAACAATCGCGCCGTCTCGTGGTATTTCTCACGCAGGGTCTTGGGGCAGGTCGATCGACAATTTTATCGGCATGTACGTGGCCGCGATCACGCGCTTGTTGCAGCTAAAACACACAGGGCTGAGCTTATTTGACCAAAGTGGCCGCATCGCCGTACACGCACATACATACATACATACATACACACGCGTGTAGCGTTAATGAAACTAATTACGCGCGGCGCGACACGATGTAACGTGCGCGCTTATGTGTATGCAGCCATACGCGAAATCACGATCGTCACGGTCAGATTAATTGGATCAGAGTCGGTGTTTGTCGGTCCTTAATACGCATAACGCACATCGTCGGATCTAATAAATCAATCGGTATACGTCGCCGAGAGTTTACCCCGCCGCCGCGTTCTCCCTCGTGCATTTATTATGCGACGCATTATCGTTTTCGGTGTATGTACGAATCGATCGAGCCTTTCTCTCTCTCTCTCTCTCTCTGTGTCTCCTGTTTCTCCTCGACCGACACACGCCCGCACATCGATATCAGAGGAGGATGGATTTCGCGGAAAGACATCACGGACTATCGATCGTCATTCATAATTCACGAACACTCGCTGTGTTCGGTGACACGCTGCAATCGCGCGTACACACATACATGCATACATGTATAGATGCGTCTGGAAGAAGTGATGCATTAACAGAGAGACGGCGCATTAGTTAGTTAGATGTGGGAACCGTTTATGGCTGTCGCATTTGACGCACAAATGTAGACTTGTCAAATGTTTACATACGTGTGCGTTTATGCTCCTCGTTGGAATACTAAATGATTTCTATCCTGATCGATACAGCACAAAATGTAGAGAAAATTTATTAATTGAAAAACCATTAAAATTATCAAATCATTATTTTCTCCAAAAAATCCGAAATAAAAACCTATACCGTAAAAAGAATGAAGCATAATTGGGTTGATAAATGTAATCGCTCGTGACAAGACTGGCTGAATGTGTATTTGCAATTTCACTTGATCGTGCTAAAACGACGGTGGTAAAGTCTTTTATTTGTCTAACGAGAAGACCTGAATGTCAACAGGAGATGAGAAGCAGACGACTGACTGAGCTAAATACGCCGCGAGAATACGGGCCTTTGTCTCTTCCCCTATGTGACGCATGTAGTCACGTATATCTACTTGCACGTTGAGCAACGACCAACCAACCCCCTTCGCGCACTCCGACTCCGTTTACACCCGCGAGAATGCCTCCTACAACCACTTTGAGAGACCAAAAATGTTGACGGCCACTTCTACGAATGCCGCGAGTATTTGCGCTTCTTTGATAACGTCAGACTCTCGGGATCCCTCGTGTCCCTCCTTGCTCGATCCCCTTCTTGTGACACGACACAAGAGCCAGATACACCGCTAAAATACACGGCGTGTAAAGGAGACGCGAAGATATGGAATAAGGGAGAATTGATCGAACGCGATAAACGTTACACGTCTTATTATCGGATCGAAATTCGTTTAACCACTTTAAAAGATACGTCGAGATATGAATTGACAAGATTGACATAATCACATTCAGTTTACCGTAAAAAGAAAAAAATCCAAAAATATGATATCGCTTTTCTCCATCGTCGATAAGTATTTACATCGGCTCGCAATTATATTTGCAGAACTTATCGAGAATCTTGAGTTTGATTTCATAATTTATAACGGTGTATTTTCAATATATACCATATATATCTCGTATCCAGCTAGCTATAAAAAACTGACGGGTTGTGCGGTGTTATTTATCATATTGCTAAAGTAAAATTGACATTTCTCGATCTTCGACACGCTGACACGTGACGTGTCGCGAACGGAGCGCTGTTGAAATTCAGACAGCTGATCGGAGGCAGTGATCGGGGATCGTTTGTACGAAAGATTTCCCGCGCCTCGCACAAGTGTCGCGTTCGAACTCTCGCTGAAACTCACTGAAACCGCTTGTGCTCTCGCGCTTGTTCGCATCAACAAGTGGCATGCGAGGGACGCTCGATTCGCGCGCACAAAGGGCCGATACTTTCATGACGGGCGAATGCACGCGAGTACCGATGGTTATCGTGGCCGCTGGTTTGCGCCGGTAACTATGTAGCGCGATGCTTTCGATGCTCCATAGTCTGTAATCGATACCCAGGTACAATGCGCGTATCTGGTTTGCTTGTCATCGATACCCACTTTCGTTACGCGACGGTTCTTCGATCCGCTGATATCGCAACCGTGTCGAGTAATGCAGAAAATAACGCGTGCAAACGATATTTTATGTACACGCGATATATAATCCTATTCTCTATTAAACCAGTCTCTTCGATATCTGAGTACCGTGTGTTATTAACACGCATTTGTACGATCGTTTATATCACTTCGATCTGTCATAATCACAACGAGGTGAAAGAGACTGGCGTGATTGTGTAACGCGATATACCATAATCGCGTTGCAAAATTATTAAGATTTTTATTCCGTTAAATTTCCCGATATACGTAAACGTTATATATGTGCCTTTATATATTTAGAGAACAACGAACAAAATAGTCTTGATGAAGTGTGGTCCCCGACATGTGAGCGATCTATATACGGCCGGCTAATTCGAATCGATGGAAAGTTAATGGATTATTCGAGTTGCCGTAAATTATCAAGTAGTCGAGTTTGGTCCGAACTTAATCAGGTAAATTTGACCTCGATCCTTAGGCGCGGTCGGATCAAACTCGAAGTCGACAACTGAAACTTCGAATACCAGCGTATATCGGTGGATGGTGCCACAATGAAAGATAATTAGATCAGTTCCACCGTTATCAAAGTTATCCATAATGATCTAATTACCTTTGTAATATATTAAAACTAACTTTCAACATCATTTAATAAAATGTTTAATAGCAGTTTCCTGTTTTCTCTCATGTATCATATATCTCTGCATTTTATCTTTTAACATTCTTTATGTCTTACAACATGTATCCCACTATCAAATTTATTGTCTTTTTTGTTATTTATCGTCTATCTCGCGACATCTAATTTTAGATTTCGCGAATGACAATTAATTATATTTATTTTAATATATATTTATACATTATTTTAATTTTTTGTAAATCTGTCAAATTTCTTGACAATTATATATTTTATGTATCTTACACGATATATATATATATACTGCAAAGGTATATACCGCAGGGCGAAATTAATTAGATCCATTGACCCATTAAACGTTATGTATGTACGTCAATCGATATCGCTGCATTTCATGCATCACCCGAGCTAACAGCGTATCAGCGTGTCATGAAAGTTCACAAGCGCGATCAGCGAGAGCGTTTCAGCGAAATTCGTTTCTCTCATCTTTCGCACGATGAATTGAATTCATGTCCTTCTGACCCGCGAATTAATCGACTCTTTTAATAACCGTTGCCCGAAATTCTCCTCAATTGCCTCGTCGAGTTTGCAAGTCCTCGATATGTATTCTTCTCCCGACAATTCCAATTCGCGAGAATAAATATCGCAATATCGGAGTATTCATTTGCGCGAATATTCCGAGCAGAAAAACATAGTCATTTTTACATCACTTTTAATGTATAATTTGACGTCAACCTGACTACTTTTGCTAATTATTCGCGAAATATATTTTGATCGAGCACGCAATTATTTATTTTAATGCTCGAGCTCGCGATATTTTATCGAGAATGAACGTTAATAATATATTCGGTTGCAATATTAAATTTTAACTTTATTTCAAGACTTTTCTCAGCGATCTTAATTCATTTACGGAAAAATCGCGAAGATCCTCAGTAATCGATAATTAACGCATTAAAACAAATTTTTAAAATCGTGATTATTCTTGCGACTTTACGAGTTTTACGACGCGACGGTGATTTGCATTTTACGTTCTCCATTCGAGCCGGCAATCGTTCTTGCATATGCGAATGTCCTAATATTAAAGTGTCATTTAAATTCCAGATGCCGAGAGCCGGCAATCGTAGCCGACACGCTTCCGGAAACTATTACGGGATCGATTAACTAAAGTAAGTAACGACGACTGGCAGCTGCGCGTTTCACCCGATGGTCTCTTTATGTTTGCATAACGAGCCGTAATGTGTATATCTGCGCGCAGAGTCAACCGGTAATTATCGGTAATTAATTATCGGCGATTGTCATCGTCGTTGGCTTTTTAAACGTCGCTCAATATCGCCGTCGGGAAAAGTGGAACAAACTTTTCTTTCCTCGCCGTTTAATAAAGCGCGCTGAATTCTCATTCTCATCGCAACAACCGTGAATTTTTCTTTGTTTTGTTACATATATAAATATATATATATATATATATTTTTTTAGACGATGAACGTTTGTGCCGCCAGATACGGCCAGGTACCTCCATTATCAACGGCTTTTTGTTTCGGTTTAATGAGAAATATATCGTAATACTGAGAGAATAATATCAGCGATAAAAAAATACGGCAATAATCCTCCTGAAAATCTACTTTTGTCTCGAAAATTTTAAACGTAAAAAGGTGACCTAAAAACTGCATTTTCCAACGTTTAATTCTGACAAAGAGAAAGATGCATAGAAATATTTTTACCTTACAGATTGCGAATATAATTTTATAAAATAATACTAAAGTTTGACAGTTTGCGCACTTATTGTTATGCAACTGACGAAAAAAGTATGATATATCGTGTTACACTACGGTTCGTTTAATCATTTGCAGGCTGGCAATAACAAAAGTGTGCACATAATTCAAAACTTCTTATTCTCTTCGCGTTATTATCTCGCGGGCGGAATAATCGAGATTGTAGTCGGATGAGCATTAAAACAAAAGTATGTACATTCGCGTAGATTCATTATTCTTACGGCGACACGCGCGTTTGCCGTTAAAATGAAACACGCCGACACGACATACGATACGTGCGAGAATTACCGTAAAACAGAGATCCAGTAGCGACTGATGCATTTTATCGCCGATCCTCGATCGAAACGTCAAACGTCTGCTCTGTCGATCAGCTGATCGCGGAGATTGCTTCGTTTTTTATCCGCGCGATTTTCGCGCTTTAACGACGTATCCTTTAATTTTGCAGTGAAAACGGCGATGGCGTCGACGCGATGTTTGCTCGGCTAATATGCCATGTGTTTTAGACGCGCTCTGTCGTTGACACACGGTTATTGATAGAAAAAACGCGATATGCGCCTGTGACGGATGGATACACGTAATCGCGATGAACACGCATCACATTGACCGTGCACGCAAACGTGGTCGACTCGGTGTGTGTATTCGATAATTGATATTTCGCCGCGTACGCTATTACGATTTTCGATATATTTATTCGGTATATTGTAGGTGTACATATATATTTCCGCACATTTATCCAATGTTATAGACGTGCCGTTTCGTACTTTTTTACGCGGCATATATTCGATTAATTTCGCGACGAAAAAAGAAGTATACTTTCGTATGCGCGCGAATTTGCATGCGATATCGTAAATGTAATATTGGAATATACATTTTGAAAATGATGTCAATCAAATCTCTTGAATATTTTGTTCCTATCATTTTTAAATATTAACTTTATGCATATGTATATGTATAAAATTAGAAAAGTTATGCCGCTAAAAAAAATCTTAATAATATCTGAAACATATATCTATAATATATTTTGGAACACGTTGGTTATATAATAAGTTTAAAGTATTTAAATAATATTAGAGTTAACAAAACTTGTATATATATATGTATATATATATTCTTAACATATGAATCTGAAAAATGGAGCATTTCTATTCTCGTTTCATCATTGCGAGATGAAAAGCTCGTTAGATGCTGTTGTCTAGAAAGTTATCGAGCGACCAGCTGGAAATCGAAATGAATTGTTCGCACGTTTATCCTTCCCTGTGCTTTATAGATATTCTCATATAATTAGTTTCAATAACTCTCGAAACCTCTTCTTGCATGCAAACATCGTTCGCGCCGTATCTAAAGCAACCACCTAAAGTGTACCTTTAACCAGGAAACCTCTTTAATATATAAAGGAAGAGGAAAATCCTTGGCAACGAAGGAAAACACTTGGTTGTATATTCGTGGCAACGTGAGCATCTTTTGTATCTTTCGCAAATAAATCAATAATCGCGTAAATTAAGACTGGATAGTATTTTGCAACTATATAGCAACTTAACATCATTTCTCGATCGTGATTAAAATCATCGATCGGTGCACTTTTACACGGAGAGAATTTTCTCTTAGAATTTACCCTAAAAATCATGGTAATTGTAAGAGTTTCTCTAATTAATATTTACCACGATATTAATATGTACATAGTAAAATTATTCACATACATTTTATATCTCATTGTGGTATTAATATTTTTTATTACAATAAATATTAATCAGAGAAACTCTTATAATATTCTTCCAATACCATTTCGCATTGTCCGCGATTACCATGATTTTCAAGATAAATTCTAAGAGAAAATTATCTCCGTGTGCAGATGGATTGCGTACCCGATTGCAGCGGAGTAGTCGACGCGATACTACATTTATTACGTTAAAACGTCGTTGTGTGTGCAAAGTGAATAAATTCTCGACCAGGCTGCGGCATTGAACTTCGTATACTCACATAATCGTGCGGTCGCGCGAATGTCATTCTCTCCAACTACTCTCTAGTCGAACCGCACGCGGTGTCACCGCTGTCAATTATGCCACTGGCATAATTGCGCGCTCGCGTTTGCGCATACCTACTCTACCAAGTTTACCCTTGGTTGCTCGGCTGCTGCTGAAACTCACGCCGGGGTTTTCGCTGATAACGCCACTAAAAACCACGCGCGGCAGGATTTAACCAGTATGAATAGCAGCTGGCGGTTTCACACACACACACACACACACACATGCCACCGCGTTAGTTAAAATTAATCGGTATCCGTGAGCCCGCAAAATTGTCTCAAGCATTTGTTTAACCGACGTTTCATCTCGAACAATTCCGAGTCTTTCCGCAGGCATAGTTCCGTTTATGGGACGAGGAAGTCTAGAAGTCGCAAAAGTCATCGCGTCTTGCTTTGTAGGCCAATCTATATGTATATCGATAATGCAAAACCATATGTCGCGATCAGTTTTTTTCTCATCGTGGTATTCCGATCTTGGACGCGACGAAGTCGTTGGTTCTTGCGTCGCTCTTTTTCGCGACGCGGATAAATAATGAATCGCTCTCTGACTTTGAAAGATATAATTATTAAAAAAAAATACCCGTTACTTTCAAGCTTCTTGAAATTTGCATAAAATTTGCGTATAATTGCATATGTATGAAAATTAGAATTGGAAAGCTTTTTATACGCATTGAGAGAAAATGATTATTCAACTGAAATTCTGAAAATAGAAAGTGCAATAATATATTATATAAAATAAAAAGGAGCGAACGTCGACGATTGTCGACCACCGGCGGTATAATAAAGCGTAAAATATGAAGGTGATATCGCCCAGCCGAAAGAAAATAGCAGAAAAATGTCTCTGACGAACGTGATTTGACATGGGTGCCACGCGAGGAAGTGGTTAGACAACGTGAAAAAGCCTCTGTGCGATGTTCGCTCCCGTCCTTTCTTTCCGATTATTTTTCCATTCTTCGTACCACACTCTCTCTCTCTCTCTTCTTCCATCGTTCTCTTTCTCTCATGTGTCTTACCCTCTTCACATATATATCGCTCCGATGAAGATCGTACGTACACGTTGTCACGGTACCGGACGACCGGAGAATGATTCTGGGTCGCTATTCCGTCCTCGTAAAGTTTGTCGGGGAATTGTTGCGCCGTCGGTGTCAGATAAACCGCGGAAAAGCGTTATTGTCCCGAAGTAATCGCCAACGCGGAGAAATGGAGAAGACACAGAGCGAACTCGGCCGCGACACGTCCTCGTTCGCTTCGCCGATCGTGAAACTGATATCTCGCGCGAGATGTACGAGAGCGGAATACGACGTCGATTTTAAAAGTGCCAAAGAAAAAGGAAGAGAGAGCTTTCGCGAGATACGAGGACCAATCGCCGGCGAAGAGAGCACGGAGTAAAGCACATCTCGTAAAATATAAAACCGAAAAATAAAATTTAATTGTAATTACCGAAAATACAAATTGGGACAGATTGAACGAGTTTGATTATTAACCTTCGTACATGAACGATTTGTATTCGCTTTAATTTTTGATATGCACGCGCGCGTACACGTTATTATATAAAATTGTATATTATTATTATTATTTTTGATGAACAGCCCGTTGTATGAAATGATAAAATAAAATTATCGCTCGCGTGGTTTCAAGAAAAACATTATCATTTATAAATCGCCATGGAGAGTATCATTGAACGTTATCATTTGCATAAAATCAGTGTGCCATCGAATTATCTATACATATATACATATTATTCGAGAATCGCAAACATTCCTATTGCATTTGCAAACAATCGCGCAACAATAAAATATCGAGGATTCGAAAATCTCAATAAAATGCAAGTTGCGTGAAAAATTTCAGCCATCAGTATCATCGTTCAGCATCATGTTGTTTACATTTACGGCGCTTAAATTTCACAATCGTTATTTATCGCGCCGATTAAATCAACGCGAAAACCGAACACAACCGGTCTCTCCTCGCGCCCGAATAATAAATCGGCGATTGTTGCGCATTACAATTGACTTTTATCCGCGTCGCTTAAAGTCGCGCGATATTATACTCCAAAAAATAAAAAAAAAATAAAATAAAAAAAATAAAATACGAAAACAATCCGACGCGTCGTAACAAAAGGTACCATTGCCGATCGATCGGGAACGCGTCATTTCGTACACTAGGAAATTCGTACACCCGCGATTGTTGCGCCTCGCTATTGGCCGTCAGATAAACCGCCGATGGAGCTTCATTGTTCCGAAGTAATCGGCGTGGTGGACTACAAGGACCGCTGCCGACCGAGTGTTGCCGCTCGAGCGAATATTCGTCGAGTTACGATGGTCGGCGACTCATTCAGGGATGGACCGAAGACCGGAAAATAAAAATAAATAAATAAAAAAGCCGAGAGGGGAAAACTTTTTTTTCGTCGATCGCGTCGCGACAGACCGACGAACTCGAAATAATTGACGAGGCAAAGGGTTGAGCGTGCAATGATACGCGAGAGCGAAGATCGAAGCAAATTGATGTCCCGCGCGTTTGATTAAATTAACGTTCGCGTCCGCATTAATTGAAGCTGAAACTCTTTACGCGTATATGTATACATATATATATATATATATATATATATATATATTGATGATTCTCTGCAGCGGAGTCATTTTCAAACGCGACAGCGAATTAAACGTGACGTTTTCGAATGCACATTCATGATCTCATATGGTGCATCTGCACACACACGGTGTCCGCGGAACAATCAACCGATCTCCTGTCTTTATTCTCGCACACGTGACATCCGCGACGATAAAGAGGGAAGACTCTCGTGTTAGGCATCAAGTGCAATATACAGAGCTAGTTAAGCTCGCCCAGGAATAGGATGGCGTGGTTTGACGACTCGAAAAGCGGAAAGCAGTTCGAGGCTGCGCATTCGGCTGGAATTAACTCTCTATCGAGGCTGCGACGCGTCGTACCGTTTCTTTGCGGCGAACGACGGTGATTGATGAGCCGAGCTCGTCCCCGGAACGATGGCATGTGCCGTACGAAAGGGAGATCCTCGTTCTTTTCCATCCCCCGCCTCGTCCCGATCGTATCCGTCGATTATCCACGTCGACAATTTGACGTGTCGTCGCCTACGAGGAAAAAGTTGCTCCCTTGTAATCGAGAGTGCCATCGCCGGATGGTTCTTTCCGGTTTAAAGGATTCGACGAATAAAATAACGTTAGACACTTCTCAGCCGTGAGCCCACTTTACGCTCTTCAAAATTGGACGAGACGCGTATAATCGCTATTTTGTCGTTATTCCCGCGTGGCTGCGCGAGATTCCGAGATTTAATACGAATCTTCAATTTTTTTCTCTATTTTCAAAATCATTGAGCGTAAAAAATAACGTTGTATACGTAATTAAAATTTTAATTTATATTAATATTCACTTTTCTCACATAATACAATTTTTCCTATAAAAATGTACTATGAATTATATTTTGCAACGTCGAGCTTCCGCTCTAAAAAAGTGTTAAAACTTTTATATAATTTTTTTTTTATAATTCCAAAAATTTACTCTTTAATATTTAAAAAATAATAAATATCACAAACTGTTATATTAATTGACAGACTAAAGAAATTACGTCAATTTTCCAATGCAAATATATACCTATATAAACGCTCGGAGTTTCGACATATTGCGATATATATCGCAATTTCCGAACTCTAACTCGTTCGAGCTCCCGATATTTGCCATTCAGTCTCGTTAAGACGCTTGGATGGCATCGAAACAACCCCCCTAATACAGGTTCACCCTGAAGGCTGCTTTACGCGCGGCGTACAACCCCTTCGAACGGATTGCGCCGACACGCGAGGAGCTCGTGCCAACGTATATGCGAGTCGGTCGATAAGGCTTATCAACTCCTTAATTTAACTCCCTTATACCCCTTCCCCCACGTGCACATTAGCGTGCGCCGGGCGTGCATTAGTCCACATTACTGTTTGACGCAATCGATGGTGTCGTGGAAACCGGCGGGGTCGCACTTGGTGCGCGACGCATACCCTCGTGTTTCGCGCACATGCGTGTTTGCGTGCACGGGAGACGTGTGTACTCTCTTCCACTTAATTACGACGTGTATACGACCGAGTCGAAATTATACGCCGGTACATTTGCGCGTTTCTATTCGAGGCATGTAACATCGCGCGTGGGCGGGCGAGTAATTCTCAAAGACTGATTCACGTCGTACGAGTCACAACGTTTCGTCTGATGATTCGAGAGAGAGAGAGAGCAAGGATATACACTTTATCGGAAGAGCGATATGTATGGTATGTGACAATTTGTAATTAGAAATTCAAAACGAGACTCCAACGTCGCAGTCGCGCATCTTAATTCGGGGTGAAATGTCAAATCGGTATTAAATCGACTCTCGGACACGGTTCATGTACGGTAATGTACGGAAGTTTTTAATAATGCGCGGAATTAATCGTGTTTTCTCTCTGGACGGCGCTCTATTGGCGATAACACACATCGAAATGACAGTTCGCAATTACGTCTTGTTACTCGTTTAACGTCGTCGCGCGCCATTGTCGAGTATTATCAGCTTTCCCAACCATTACCATCGCGAAGCGTGACCCACTTTCAGCCGGGACTATATACGTGTAACCCACGTATCTCTTCCGGTATGCTCGCTTCCAGGTACCGCCGTGTTTCCAGTATTCGATAAGCAAGGCTATACTTACTCTCGATAGAGTTATTGAATATTTATAGCCCGGCTTCTCCGGATCTACGATAGTCCCAAGAACTAGTCGATCGCGACGGTCGATTGTTGGCTGGTAATATAAACTCGTTATCGATCGCGCGCTCATTTTTATCGCGCGGTTGCTCGAGGCGATAGCCTTTCTTCGCGGAGTTCAAGGGCCGTTGCACACGTCAACACAGGTGAACCTAAACTAGCGTTAGAGCGTGCGCGGAATAAAGGAAGGGAAAAAAATTATATATGAGAGGCGGTGAATTTGTCAGACTTTGGACCTATAATGTCGTATTGTATACGCGGCAGCATCGGAAAACAGTTTGCGTTCTAGTCTATTAAAAAAGCACTCTTATTACAATGCACCCTTATTTAAAGGCACTCCAGGGGAATATCCCAACCCGGAGATGTGAAATAACAATACATCATATAGGATAGTAGAACAAAGGTGCCGCGTTTAAAGCTTTTATAAAATATTACATTATACATAATTTAGATATCGAATGAAGTTATATCTATATATATATATGTGTGTGTGTGTGTGTGTACGATATTCGATTTATATTCATCGCTCGTGATGAAACACTAGTGGCATTCGTGTATGTATGTGTGTACGTACACACGTTTTCAACATAAATATTTCTATTCGCTTGGCAAAAAAATTGTATTTCAAGATATATCGCTGAATTTATAATACGTTTGTGTAAAAAAAAATATGTTTGCGTAATAAATCACTCTTTATTCCGGCGGAATCTCGATAAATTTTGATGAAGCTGGGGAAAAAAAAAAAACTGCGTAGCCTAATATTTCAAATCAATATAGGCGAGAAGCCTAGTGTATTTCGAACGCGCTGCGCTCTAAAAGCGTAATGGAGTGGCGCGAACTGTTTCATCGAGCGATGAAGCGATGGCGGCGGCGGTGGTGGAACGAATTTATTTACAGCGAAAACGTCGTTCCATCGATGTGACGCGTAACCGGCCGCGGAAGTATATCGACGCCCGATGCTATAAATTAACGACAAGAGTTATTATTGTTCTAAATAGCGCGCGGATGGCCGGTGGCAAAAGCGATATCGCGCGCGGGTCGGCGCAGTCTGAAAGCCGCCGCATAATTTACCAACAGCGTTAAATTAACAGCGGGATGCTCGATGACTGGCTGGGGACCAATACGAACAATGTACGGCCTGTAGGCCGCATAACCGGGACACGTTTCGAACGAATACAGACGCGCGGGCCGATCGTTAATACCGTGCACACCTATATACGTGCATGCACACACACACACACACACACACACGCGCGCGCGCGTTCCTCCCTTTCCGTCGTTTCTTCCATCCCTCGTGAACGAAAATGTCTCCGGCGACGAGAAAAAAGGAGATGGATCTCTGCGAGTTTGTTCCTACCTCTGACGCCGGAAATGCGCGCGCTTGTCTGTCTGTATATACGTTTGTGTGAGTGGTTTCCAGAGAATACACGGACAAAGGGACAATTAGATAGATTATCGACGTCGCTTCGTCGTGTAATAAAGAGATTTACGACCGCCCGCATTATGTAGCAATTACTTTAATTAATATCGAGATACACGGCTGAAAACGCAAGACTGAAAATATACGTTGTAAATATATACATGTAATATATAGGTGTGTTTATGCGCATCCGACATCAAAGTGTCCCGCAGCGATATCCCAGAACTCGTGTCAAACACGAGGGGAGGAAAGGGAAGGTAATTAAGCGGTCTGTGTATATCTATGCGAATCCTCCTTCCTCCCTTCCTCTGCTCTGGACCATTGTGACAGAACCAGTATACGTATGATGCCATTAGATTATGCTCGATCCCATTGTCTCGACTGCGTACACGTGTATAACTATACACGTGCATGTGCAACATTTTATATCTATACTGATTGTGACGCAAACGCGTTGTAGAAATGGCGACAATGCGATTCGAACGATCTCGAATAGTGAGTTCAATTGAATGCACCTTATATATGTATACTCGATAATAATAACAAAATCTATGTAAAATTTAACAATGCGAGTGTAACATAAAAATATCTCGATTATTGGATCACATTTTTGCTGATTTTCATTTTACGGGAATAGGAAAATTTGATTTCTCCGGGTAATATTCAACATTTCTATCCTTAAATAACCGATAATATTTCTGATCTTTTCTCGCGTTCGAGCAATTGATTCCACGTACGTCAGAAATAGCTAACAAAGTTTATTTGTTTTGAATCATTGTAATTTTCCCAGATGGATAAATAGATATCGCAAAGCTATATCGAATCGCGCGATTTCCGTGAAATAAAGACCGTTAACGACCGTTCTTACGTAAACACGTAATGCAAACGATTAGAAATGTGTGTAAGTAACACGTGGATAAATACGCCTGCCACGCGACCTGCGAGGTTTAATATATGAATGACATGCCAGAAACTTCAAAGCGTCACAAGTCGATAAAAAAATTAACGCGAGACGACAAAGATAGATATTCTATATTTTTTTCCGGCCCGATATATATATACAACGGGTGTGTACGGATATATATTAAAATTTTGTTATAAAATAAATAATTTACACAAAGTTTATAATCTCTTTTTGCCTCTCGGTAAATAAATTTGTATTACACGTGCAGGCAAAGTGGCACTTTGTGTGCGTGTTTTCTGTGCGGAAAGCGGCCGATTTCCCACGCCGCAAGATGGCGGCGTGCGATCGGCCACCTCGCGCACAAAGCCACTTTGCCTGCATTTGTAATACAAAATAGTATGTGTATCACGTGCGGATTGACAATTGTTCATTCCGCACTCGTGACCAATTGTCAACTTTCCGCACTTGATACACAATATACTATTATGGTCGCCTTTTTAGAAAAGACGCAAATTTTTTTCCGTAGAAAGAGAAAACGGGCGATTAATATCTCGACGAGGAAAGAGCAGCTCGCGTATACATGCGTATGTATACGGGCGATAGTCTCTAAAGATACAGAGATGAGACAATTAGACGGTATATGGATGTCAATGGGGATCAGCACAATGGTGCGACGTGCCACGACCTTCGCTTCGGAGCTCATTGCCGTATCTATTACCAACAGGGTACAACACACACCTCTCTCATACTCTCTACATATATATATATATATATATCGCACCGCATCGAATTGCTCTGCAGCATCGCGGTGACACACGATGTGGTAGACATGTTAAATCAACGTTGGATACCACGTCGTATCCGCGAGCCCTCCGGACTGGATATATATCTTACGGTGTTGCGGAACGTTATTCCGTCGTCTGTATCCAGGTGGAACACACCGTCGCCGAATTGCATTACGTCGTAACGCGGCGTAAACAATGACGTGTCCCCGGCTTGTTTGGTCTGCTAACTGCACAGGGAGCGACGTTTGATCGTCGCGCGAGAAGAGCCCTCGGGAAAAGATTATCTCCGCGCGCCCGTAACATCGATCCTCGGGAAAACTGGATCTCTCTCTCTCCGTGGAAAAGAATAAGTACCGTTTCGCCAAACTTGGGGAAAACGAGCGAGCGTAACGAGAGAGAGAGAGAGAGAGAGAGAGAGAGAGAGAGAAGAACGCGCACCTCCGTTATACCGCTCGGATTACTTTCATACTTTTCGTCCGATAAACGGACGAAAGCTTCGGGAAAAGTTTCGCGGCAACGAGCGAGCGATTTTCCGAGCGACGACAACTCCTTACGACGATCGGCACGATCGTAAAGATTCGTGGATGCAAATTCACAGTTTGCTGGAAAGTCAGAGGCGTCGAGATAAGAACCGAGGACGAGGACGAGCCGTCCGAGGATTTTTCGAGAATAAACGCATCAGAGAGAGAGAGAGAGAGAGAGAGAGAGAGACCACCAGGTACGAGATTTTTCAGCGTGTCGGGACTTTTCCGCAAAACGGTTTGCCTCTTTAAACGCGCGCGCTCGATTGCATCTGCATAGGGGTGCAGTTTATCCTGTGTTTCCTCTCCTATATATAGAAGGCAACCCCGGGCGAGGAACTACGGTGAATTGCGTTTCTTTCGTGCACATGCACACATACATACATACATATACATCATGTACACGAGGCGTTGCATTTGCATTTCGCCTCGAAGCGGACAGGTGCCGTTAAATTAAGGCGGAATCACCGAGAATTTTTACGCCGCAAGAAGGGCAGATGGCTCTCCCGGGAAGATCCGTTCCTTCTCGCGGCAAAGAAAAGAGAGAGAGAGACGAGCGTAATTGGAGGAACATTTCTCTCGAAGTGCTCGTTCCTGTCAAGACACTCCCGCGAGGAGAAGCAGGGCCCTCATGCTTCATCGCATGCGTTCGATCGCATTCCCCGGAGGTCACGTGCTACCGGGGGAAACAGCCTTTATACGGCGACTTTATGTTATCACTCGCTACCGGAATCCATAAAACATCACGAAATACGAAACATAAAGCGAACTCGTACACGATGTCGGATCCGACAGGGAGAAATCTGATAGAAATGTTATTTTTCTCTAGCATACGCTTTAAAAATTTCTACGTACATATCAAAAAACTATATACGTAGTTCTAAAGTACTATTTATTTTAAACTACTGTTTTACAAATTTAAAATTTGTTTTTCAAGAAATAAATTAATTTTATGTTGTTTCAAAGCATTGTAAACAAGAAAAATACACACAATTGTACTTTGATTATATCACGTTCACTTCTTTTCGCGGAAAAATATGTCAACATTTCAGCGTGCAGCAGCACGCTAATAATAGCATTATGATACTGTTTTAAAATTAAAGAACGAAGGTAGAAAGTTCGTATCGCAATATTATGTATTTCTAACAAGCGAAAAGAATTTTTTGTTTTTTTTTCAATAAATAAATGAATACAACAGGGTGAAGAATTTGTACGCGTTTTGTGTGTCTCCTCTCGTCCGAATCGCTACGGAATCTGAATATTTTGCAATTCGATCTTTTGCAACGCTCTCGTCTGTTATTCGCCGTCTTGACGAGCATTGTATCGAGAGCGGGTACGGTATATTTTTACGGCGGTATATTTTCCCTTACTTCGTCGAGGGCCCAGCCCGACGGATTCCAATAAAACGTTCCGCGCAAGCCGGCGGGCGAATCGCGCGACTCTGAGATTACGTAATTTATTTTTCTCGTGGGAGCTTGCCAGCAGTTGTGCTCGCTCTCTCTCTCTCTCTTTCTCTGCGGGATGCGTAAGAGATGCGCGCTGCGACGGTCGTGTGACCGCGTCGTATTTCGAATTAACACGAAGAGAGTTAATTAACTGTTGATTCACGCGGCCTTGTTCCTGAATTCGTAATTCCTATTACGCGGCCGCTTTTATAATTAAAATCGGCTTCAATCGCCGGCGCTCACCGTTGGTTGGCTGCCCATTGGCTCATGTTTACCTCCCCAAACTCCAAACTGCAATTTATCGACTCGTTATTCGCATCGTTTTTTTAATAAATTAACGCGGATCAAACATTTGTGCTACGGGCTACATAATTTTCAATGGATATTAAATTACTACGGGGGAGCTGTGTTTGGCAAGGGGTATAATCTGCACGCCCGTTTCCTAAAAAAGGCTCTCGTTCCCTTCGAGATACTTTTTGTGATCGTTAATGGCAATCGGGAAAATGTTGCTTCAACCACCTCTCTTCCTTATTCTCTAGCGTTAAAAGAGACCGTTCCACGTGTCAAACAGTATCTTCGCACGATAGATCTCGGCAATGAGTTCTTCGATAAGTTCCAGATCAATTTTATTTTTAATACAATATTAAATATCTTAAAAAATGGTAGTAATTTAATCAACCAACTCTGGCTATTTAATGATCTTTATTTAATATTCACCATTCAGTGAATATTAAATAAAGATCATTAAATAGCCAGAGTTGGTTGATTAAATTACTACTATTTTTTAATTATCATCTGGTGACTTCAGAGATTTTTACATCTTTTATTAAATATCTTATCAAGCATATACAATAAATCCCGAATTAAAATTGTACAAGCTCCAGATGATTTCTTCGAAACTAATAATTAGCGAGAGAGACTTCTCGTTCTTAGAACAGCTTACAATTAAAAGAAAATGATTTTCTGGAAAAATATGTGCGTATAAAGTATACCAAGAAATTCGAATACACCCTTCGCGAAACACCCTGTATAACGTACGTCGAGAGAGAGAGAGAGAGAGAGAAGCAAACGTCAATAGCGCTGCGGCAACGACCCCTTCCCGTATTGCGTGACCTTCATCCCGGTGCTCAATTGTCGCGTATCCCGTCGCCACATCTCTCAGTCTCGGCGGCGGTATTCGGTAACCCTCTGAATACCGTGCCGTCCCACAGCTCGGTCTTCCCCATAGTTAACTGGCAATACCGGCGACGGTGGCCGCGCGACTCACTCCGATAGGGTCCTTGCTCCGAACTGTTGAATTTCAATTTGCTTCCGGGGTATTCGTCCTCCTCCCGTCTTTTCCCCCGGCGCTGCGCTGCGTGTCCGGTACGCGACGTGAAATCGTAATTATCGAGCAATTAGTACTCGCCCCGAACGCAATACAGTATCCAATTCGCTTCCGTGGATTTCTGCTAACATTCACCGCGCGTTCATGCTCGTATCGCTTTACTTTATGTATGGTATCGTGAAATGATATTCCCGCGCAGTGCTCGCGACGGTCGCATGACGCGAGAAAGGAAGAACTTATTATCACGTTTTTTACTGTTCTTATTTTTATTTTTAGCACTCGTATCAATTTTTCAAACCCGAGGTTTCTTGCATTATGTCTGAGCGAGTGCAATTATTTATTTAGCAATCTATATATGTAACAAATAAATAAATAAATGTTTTCTTTCCTTCGCATGCGCACTTTACATTTCTCTCCTTTACACAATAATATTTTTTCAGTTTGCTAATTAAGAATCTTTTGCACTCGGTTGATGATTATCCAACTCGTCGTCCTTTTCATCGTGAAATAAAACGTTCCTCACTTTTCGCGAAAATATTTTTACACAGAAGCGTCTTTCGTCGAAGGAGCTTTTGAAGAAATGATGACGCGGCAACTGACAACTTCTCTTCCCGTCCGGATGAAAAAGTTTCACTCGGAGCGATCGAGAGCTTTCCAAGTCTTTGTTTATAAACGGATGCAACGGATATAACGCAAAGATGTATTTTTCAAGGTTGCAATTATTACATTAAAGAAAATGTAATGTTTATGAAAAAATGTGATAAATTTAAATTATCATAAAAAACACATGTAATAATAAAATTTACCAAAGTTTCTATTGATGATTAAAAGACAAAATATTTTGAAAATTAAACAGAATTTGAAGTTAAAAAAAAGTTAAGAATAAAAACCGTAGTTCCTTTCGTGAAGATAATATTGTTGTGATAAAAGTTGTATATCTTCATCGTTGAATTTTCTTCAGTTTACATGGTGAAGAATTCTTGTTTCTACGAACAGTATATAAAAGCCTTCTTAAATGTTCAATTTAGTAAAGAAAAGAAGTAAAGAAGAGGAAGACCTATGAAAGATCGAGACGTAGTTGTCATTGCGTAAATACGTATTCGCGAAAATACCACTTCCTATTTTATTCAAGCGGAATTTGTTGCGAAAAACTTGTTGAAACTCTT
The DNA here is from genome assembly GCF_048542155.1 of Nylanderia fulva. Lineage (NCBI taxonomy): Eukaryota > Metazoa > Arthropoda > Insecta > Hymenoptera > Formicidae > Nylanderia > Nylanderia fulva. The sequence goes on from NW_028189622.1 coordinate 1,588,587, forward strand.
CTCTGCGTTCAGAGCAATTGCGAGGCTGCATTGAGAGCTTCTAAGTACCGAGACGTGGGTGCGTTTACCGGAAAAATTGGTATTCCGTTGACGATGGCGGCAAACACACGAGAGAGAAAGAGAGAGAGAGAGAACGAGGCGTCGTCGTGACCCTGCTTTTTATCCCGAGGCGAAAAATCCGGCTTCTCTCGCTCCGAGGCGAGTCCTCGTTACGAGTCCTTCTTAAGAGTCTCCCGTGTCTATGCTTCGCGATTCGCAATTTACCATTTTACACAAAGTGTAATACATATATCTATTAAATCCATGTTTCTCCCCTTCGCGTAAAACTCGAAGAGACGTAAAAAAAAAAACTCGTTCCCCATTAAATATATACACCGATTTATTTAAAAATGACAGCGGTGAAAATACGTGATAATAAGAAGAAGGAAAATTCCTTGGATAAAGTATCTAAACTAATTTAAGTCATTCTTATAGTTTCGATAAGAGAATAAGGCATTTCAAAGAAAAGCTTATTTCCCGATAGACCATCGAAGTAAAGTAGAGCTTTGAAGCACAATCGAATACATCACGCCTAATTGAACTTATCTAACGAGATATCGATACTAACAAAACAATCCATCGTTTCGCAACGTTACGACATCGAAGGGAAACGATTTGTCGAAAAAGTCGATATATATACGCCGCGAGATCGAGAAACTCGCGCGCGCGATAAAGTTCCTTAATTTTTATTTACGACCTGGCCGTACATCTCCCTCTCTCTCAACGTGTGCTTGTTTGTATTGCGCGTCGACGGGGCTTGATTATAAGCTTCGGGATCTCCGGAATTATCGGCCGGCCAATAAAAGCTCGGTGCGAAACGTCTGGGTTAACGTCCAATAAAACGTGCGCGCGTGCATCTTCCACGGAGCGTAATCTATGGACCAGCGACAATCGTAAAATTGCGCGCCTGTGTTTATTCGTGTATGTATATGTACAAAAGGAATGTGTGGGCGTGCGTGTGTGCGAGTGTTGGCGAGACTCGTCGAAAGTGGTTAACGACCGATGGCATTTCCGACCGTTAACTCGCGCTAAAATGGCCCGGCTTCCACGCGATGTTTATGTCATTCGGCGCCCTTTGTCGTCTAATTTAGATGACGCGCGCAAGCTGTGTCATTTTAATGCACCGTCATGACGCTTCATCTCAACTCGCTATAATATTGTATATGTATGTACGTTGGAGTACTAGAAAATTTATATAAAGAATAAGATCGACTCACAAGACTAATACAAGAAATAATTTATAAAATATATATCAGAATAATTGTACGATAAAATATGTTTTTTTTTTATTAATGTAAGCAGATTGTATCAAAAAAAGACTAATCGTTTCAGGCAGTGCTAGTATACTTATGAGAAATAAGGTTAGATAAGAAGAATATGAAAATTTTCGCGCAGTTATTTCGCTGCGCTTATTATTCAAATTTCGGTTCGCCGAGCTAGGAATCGCCGACGCAATTTTAATACTTTGCCCGTTTCCGTGCTAGCAAAGTTTTCCGTTCGGCGCTCATTAAAGGTAGCAAAGTAGAAAAAGCGCTAAAAGTGGCGCCGTAAATAAAAGAAGGAGCGCGTAAGAGCAAGATAATAACGCAATAAATATATCTGTAGAACGATCTCCTCGGCCGATTTGTGCCGCGGATAATGATGCCGCGCGAAGAAAGGGAGAGATTCGGGGAACGAAAAATTTCACGAGCAAAAGGAATAAAGGAGAAAAGAGGGCGAGAGAGGGCGGAAAAGGGTAATCGGCCGCATAAAAATGCATCGGCGGCGTAAGTGGGCCGACGGTGGAATACTTAGAGGAGAGAAAGCTCCGCCGTAATTTACGGCCAAGTTCGGCGCATTACGGGTAAAAAAAGAAGCAAGATCGATCCCTCGTAAATCCGAGCACCTTCCGCGCGTGTTGCCGCTGGCGTCAGTAACACGTGTCGGCAAAGTTGGCGGTATAAAACGTCCGCCGATTATATGGAGCCGCGCGTTGCACACGCGGGCTGATGCGCGAGCGAAAAACCAATAGTACATCCTGTTCGAACATAACGTCGCGCATAAGGTTTCGGGACCGTAGGTTTCGTAACCGTACATCATATGCGGCCGCGATCGAAAATCTGATCACGTTGGCAACGCGTAGTTTTCGACGAAACTTTTATTGGAGTCCGCGCGCGAACATATTCGCCGTTTGAAAACTCGTTGCGGTGAGAAAACGTTAGAATAATAAATAATGGCGTAAGGGTCGGAGAGTCATGTAGCCACTCGATCAATGTCGAGTATGTTACAAAATCATGTTATAAAAATGATAAAGAAAATATAATATTTTGTGTAAACGCGCCCGCCCTCCTCTCTCTCTCTCTCTTACGTTACAAAATTGCGTGACCAGAAAAGGTAAAACGTCGAGAGAACTTATCGAGGAATGAATATATAGTACAACGTTTCTTGTTACTATTTATGTGCGGCTGTCATAATGGGTGGATTTCTTATTATTTATGGATCTGGTCTTCAGCAACTCCGATAGCGATTCTTCTCTATCGCGACCCAGGTTCCGGGTTGTTTATGTGCCACCTCGCACATCGTTCGCGTGCAGAATTGCGATTACGCGCGAAAAGCGGTGGATAATTAGGTGGCCGCACGCTTAAACACGACCGCCACAATCGGGGGGTGGCTCGATGACTCACGAATTGCATGCGCGATCGTTCTCTCTCTCTCTCTCCTTTTTTTCTTTGCCATAAATTCCATTCGCCGGCCGACCGTTCTGTCAGTAACACGTGCGCGATTATGCGCCGAGAGCTGTCCGCGCGAAAAAGCATTTCTGCTCTCGATTTCTGGATAAGCAACGGATTTGCAAACCGCAATTATAAATAATAAAAGGCGCATTGACAGCAATAATTAATCTTTTCCGCATAATTTATTCACGGCAGCGGCAGCAAACCGACTGCGAATTAGCTGCGGTAGGCAGGTTTGCAAATTATCGTGTATTAATTAGATATTACTGCGCGAGTAATGAGTCACTCTGTGTGTACGTATGTGTATGTGCATGTGCGTGTGTAAATAGTTAATACTTCCGCTTGTACATTTTCTCTGTTTGTTATTTATATATGTATATTTTGATTTCATGCATTTGCCGTTTATATAATATACGTGTAAGAGCTATTAGCCGTTTTGTCATTTAAGGTTGAATTTTGTTTACCGTTTTTACACAAAATAATAATAGAATTCAATACAATATGTAGAAATCGATACAATATTTGACTCTTTCATTTCATCATGTAAAATAACAAATATGCAAACTGTGTTAGTGTTAAAGCGTGATTACTTATTCCACTAGCTCTCGATGCGGAAATTTTGTTGAGGGATGGGGGATGATAAAATAGAGACTAATTACCCCGGATATCAATAAATAATGTTCGAACGAGGGCCCTCTGGTCAGGTGTCGGATCCGTGAAACGAAAATGCAGCGGCTCTTGTTCCGGCCCGCCAAAAAAGATACGTATCGTAATAAACAAGCGTTCGCGCGCATAGCCGAAGCACGCTACAATTTATCCTTAATTGCAGCATATTACACTACCGGTGTACATTCCCGCCTCCGGTTCGCGTGCAAAATTCAGATTACCGGCAAGAAGCGCCGGGATAATTAAGCCGGGGGCTGCGATCATACCGCGATCATCAGAGTTGCTGGCCCCTTCGTGCCTCTTGGCGCAAGAGGAGAATCCTGTTCCGCCATTTTCCTCTTCCCCACGAGGAAACCTAGAGAAAACTCGGGCACAACGTCCGTAACACGCGTTACAGCTCCAATTATGCGACCGCGCCAACCGACAGCCCGAAAAACCATTTGTCGTCGGTCTTTGACCTCGCGAATTCGTCGCGGTGGAAAGAACCGGAGACGGACCCAGGGGAGAAGAAGGTGGGACACGAAAGGGGTTTCCGAAGGGACGCTCACATTGCGCATGCACCCTTGAAACCGTTCCTGGCGTATATCCACTTCCGCTGCGACGAAGCGGAGAGAAGAAAAAGAGAGAGAGAGAGAGAGAGAGGAAGTGGGGAACGAAGGAGAGACAGCTCGGGCAGATACTAAATAATCTAGATAACGGAAGGACGGCCCTAAATTCCTGCAGATTTGTACAGGCGCACCGACTGATTAGATTGGCTGGAAGATTGCAACGCCGGAGGGAAAAGGGTGAGGTCCCGGTGAATTTTCGGTGTCTCCCTGGAGGTTTTCCGAGAGAGGATTGTCTCTCTTCTCCCTCCCTTTCCATCTCTTTCTTTCTTATCTCCGTTCGATGCGTGGAGCTCGTACGAACGACGTTTTGATTAGGCTGAGCTGTCGCGTATCGATCCGTCGAGCGGTATTCTTGGCGAGAGTCCCGAAAAGCGACTGGAACAGGTGAGGAAAATCTGTCTGCCAGGACGAATGCGTCGACTGTAGGAGAAACTTTCCGACATGGTCTGTCGTCGCGGTAAATCATTCCGCCGTCCGTCGACGGGTGAAAAAGAAAATTGGGAGAGTGAGAGAAATAGGAGTTGTTCGACGAAAGTTTCTCGCGAAAATCGCGTCACTTCGGCAACCTGCCCGTTTTTGGAAATTAGGGACAGGAAATTGGGCGAAAAAGGGCTGCGCGAGAAAGTAGTTTCGCCACGAGCGGCGCATAATTCACTCGGTTCCCTCCATTTTCCGACGAAAATTTCGCGCTCGAAAAGTAATCTCAACAGAGTCTAATCGATCCTACGATCGAACTTGCTCCAAAGAGTATATCGGAGCATCGCTTTGATCAGCGCCGAACGAATGAGCGCGCCGCGCGAGTATGAAAACCGTTCGACTTTAATGCGACAGGCGGCAAACTTTCGAGCTGCGACATCGTCCATAATTTACTCCGCGAGTGCATTTCCAATAGTTCATTAATCGAGCGCCTCGTCGCGCGCTCGCGTGCTCTTTTCCAAGGGGGCTTAATTAACCACGACTCCCGGTAACCGCATCGATCCTTCGAATATATGTATATATGAGTATATCCCGGATGCTCGTCGGCTCTCTCTCTCTCTCTCTCTCTCTCTCTCTCTCTCTTTCCCGACGTTTAATTCGGTCGTTCGAGAGGGATGAGATGGGAGATAACGCGAAACGACACGTCGCGCCGTATCTCGCCTCAATAAGAGAGCGTATCTTAGCAGACGCCCACGGAATTTCGAGGACAAAGGACGTTATCCCGCCAAATGGCCGGATTCGCTCGATACGTCCTACGCCATTCGGCGATACAGCTTTCGAGCTGGGATGCGTTTCGTTCATTGTATTATTCCGCGCCACGGCGAGATCTACAAGCGCGCGACAGCACGACGGCGCGAAATATTTATTATACCGGATCGTTTTGCCGGAGGATATATGGCATTTTCAACCCGACGGTGGCGTTCTATTTTAGGTAAGGAATTACGAGAAGGAATGGCGTATATAGCCTTGCTCCGCGCAAAGTCCGGAATAAAAGAATCATAAAGCGTTTGCGAAATACATCAGGAGGATGAAAGATTTCTGCAGCCGGAAATATAACTGGATGAACAGCGTGCGCATATAGTTATAACGCAGCTCCTGTCATGCGGATCGAATATACATCATTAAACGATGCACATACCCACGGTTGTATATTACATATCGTGTATATGCATGCAACGCGTAACATAGCAGAGTAAAAAATACCATTTTTACTATATATATATATATGTATTTCTTTTTTCTACTTTTGCGTACTTGAAAAAAGCCGAGAAAAGAAAGATTATAACGAATGCAAGATCATCTTAGATTGTGCCCTGTTTATACCGAGACCGAGTAGTACAGCTGTAATAATATTTCAGGATAAAAATGCGCGAACCGTTAATCGTCCCTGATTTTTTCGCGTCGTCGTCCTCGGGCGTATCTTCGTAATCGCCGAGGAATTCCCGTGCTCGTTAAATTAGCATTTTTCGCAGGGCAGTGTATTTGTCAGAGACACGACGCTTACTGTATCTTGGAGAATTGCAACGCGAGAGCGAGCGCAATGTGCGCCCTAAACGCGCGTCCTTATTCGCCGGCTGTAACAAAATCACCGCGCAACTTCGTCGTAGCATCGCGACGAAACGCGGTCGTAAAGTTATATACGCGCATGCATAATTCCCGACTTTCGCGACCGCGTCGTCGACAGCGCTCGTAATTGCAGCAGCTGCTGATTACACCGTTGGCCCGGCGGGAATTAAAAAAGTTGCATGCCAATTCATTAAGTTGTTGTGGACCGAATACTCTGGCACATTCTCTCTCTCTCTCTCTCTCACTCAGAACGCATTGTATTAACCGAGGACACGGTCGCTGCAGCGACAACTCGATAGAAAATGTTGCCGATATCACAAATGGTCCTCTTATACGAATATATACGCGCGATCGATATTGAAGATATATTACACCTGCCTATTATACCCGTAGAATACCTGTACACGAAAATTATTAGTCGACGACCACCATCGATTTCAAATTGTTTACGCACTCGATGTAATATATATGTACAATATATATGGTATATACGCATATATGCACACGCGCGAATAACGCAAGCAAATTAAATTTATAATTCAAATATAAAAATTTATTTATATCTATTGCCACTTTGAAATTGCAGATCTATAAGCATTTTTTCGTTGATTAAACTATTTTGTTGTAAAACATTTCTGTTGAATTTTCAGCGACAGAGAACGCATATCTCGTCAAGTATCGATATAGGGACAAAACAATATCGTTTGCACGATAAAAATTACCTAGTCATTCCACAGGATGCGGATATGCATTCGGACACGCCTGCGCGACCTGCTGCGCATTTTACGTAAAAAATGTGTACGCATGCACGGCTATTTTTTCCGTTCGTTTGTCGAAATCGATACGCGTAGCCCGCGTATATATCGAGTGCAAAACGATCTTCCCTGTTTCTCGCGTGTCCCTTGCCTCCCGGTGGTTGCAATATGCATCCACTTTTTCGTAAACGATAATCCCTAATCGGGAAATACGAAGAACTGAAAGAAAACGGAATATTTCTGCATCGAGTTCGCGATAAATAATATGGGTTATTTATAATCCGCGACAAAAATTACGCAGAGTTTATCTCCCGCTTTGCATAATCTGTAACATCACACTTCAAATGGAAAATGTTTAAAAATTGACTTGAAATTTTCAATCGATACACGATTTTTCATTTATTTACGGAGAGATGTACGCTTAATTCAAGCGGAACCAATACAGAAGATGGAGAGGCAAAAAGAGTAGTGAGTGGAAAATATTGAATATTTTCCATTTCCAATACGCTTATTATGATTTCAAATATTTAATATTAACATTTTATTATAATATTACTTTCCACACATTTGTTCCATTATTTATCCCAGAGTTTTTATAAATTCCGGAAGCCTGAATTATTAAACATATTTTTATTAATTAAGCAAAAATCTTGACAAAATTTTAACGTGCAAAATTTTGTAATCTTTTTTTATCTATTATTTTGTCACGCGTATCTTAATCCTATTAGATGTAAATAATGCATTTTTGCATCTACATGCAAATCTCCTTAGGAAAAACAGCGCTATAGAGGAGAGAACGCGGCAAGAAAAGTGAATGCATCTTCCACGTAATCGCTAATATATCAAATTGTTATCGTCATCGTGACAAGGTGTGATTCATCACGAACAGAGTTATTTAACTCAACGATGAAGAATATTTAAAATAACTATAAAAATAAAATAATAAATAACGTTTAAAATAAGAATGTATAATTTTCCTAAGAATTTGATAATTTTACAAAATAACTAATGTGTTTATTTATTCTATACACACGATCCCTCGAGAAAAATATTTTACAATTGGAGCATAAGTGATTTGTATCAAGGTAAAAGCAATTGAGAAGGAAAATATTGTAATTCATTCGCTAATTACGATTTTCCTATAAACGCTTTGCTAATTTTCAGCAAAGTTCAAGTACTTGTGTCAAAGCTGTAAAATCAGTGTGTAAAGGAAAATTTCGCATCGTGAGTGTAAAAGCGTGTTTCAGCTTCGAAATCAAATTCAAGTGCAATCCGCATAATTGCGATCACGCATTATCGATTATCGTAAATGGAGAAAGTAAAGTCAGAGAATCTCTCCAATGTCGGTATCCTCTGTCCAACAAGCTTGAATTTTTTTTAATGCGAGCACCTGGTCCGTACTTCCAAAGTTGAATGGAATGAGATTCGATACTGTTAATTAAAACTTTTCACCGCTAATAGGCGCGAAACGTTATCTATCTTACGACTTGTAAGGATACCAAAACGTCGACGGTCTCGCGTCTTATTAAACAATATCTTTTTTTTTACGTTTAATTCATCTGCCTTATATTAGGAAAAAAATTCCTAACTACATGCAAATTTCGTTTGTTTCATTAACTTTCTTACAACAATCGTATTTTTTCATTCTTTGAACTGAATTTCGATAACCGAGTTAAAATACACAATATTATTGTGAAAATAATAATTTATATTATTTATATAATTCAATAAACACGAATTAAAACTAATTCACTTAACATACAGAGTTATTTGATTCTCCAAGTGTATCAAATAGTAAATGTGTTGAGAGATTTATACTATACTATATAATCATTAAATGTAATGATTCTGACGAGTAACAAAAACGATCGTTCGCAAACGATCTCGATATTACGTCACTTTATACTTTATAAGGGTTTCGTTTTATCGGTGGTCGTTAATCATTTAAAACTTCCGTCTGCACGGTTTTCTTTCCCTCGTTGTAATGGCGATATTTCGTGACAACATTTCTAGCTTCAATCGGTCATTACCTCAATTTAATGAATTATTGATATTGACAGCTTTCTCGCATATTAGAAGATGATACATGTCATTGAAAAATGTCGAAGAGTCGCGACAATTTCTATACTACGATATCGATTTTTAAACGTTTATTATATAATAACAAAGCACATTTTGCCTATCTCTATCGATTTGAAATACACAATGTTTTATAACAGAAAATCGATGGAACGAATCCATGTTATTTCTGGCTCAAGCGTTTCTAAAGTCAATGAATTTTTTTTTTTTTTGTTAAGGGTGGGGACCGATATTTTATCATTAATTCAACACTGTTAGGAATATATTCATAGGATGAATCACAAAATAACGAGTTTGGTCAAGGGAGTAACTATGGGCGGTTAAAACCATGAATTTATTATTCGTTATATTTATATCGGTTTTATGAAATATATTAAATGTCCCAACGTTCGTTCCAGATTTCAGAATTTGCTTAGCACATATTGCAAAAACATATTTCAATAGAGTAATATATATTTTTTTTCCTATGAGAAATAAATTGGCATTATAATGAAACTAGTGTAGGCGTATCTTTTACACTTAACTGTAGCCGTATCTTTTATACTATATCGAATATCGAACCGATCAATTAATTATTGATTATTAAAATGTAGGAATGCAGGAGAAGGCCGGATGAATTTAGTTGAATCAGGAAAAGAAGTCAGGTTCGGAAGATATATATATATATATGTTTATTGCGAGTCGAAAACGTCTTCGCTGTCCAAGTCCCGTTTCTATTCTATCTTCCTTCCTGTCGCCTCGATATTAAAGATCTTCTGCCGGTTCGTGAGAGAATGCGTGCTTGTGTCTCGATAAAACGCTCCGAAGATGATGTTCTCAACAATGATCTGTCGATTCCCAAAAAGTCGGCATATTTATACCCGGTGTTAAAACTTTCCCTACCCGAAACATCGGACCAATCAGAATTACCTTCGTTCATCGCGCAGAACTGTGTTTTCGGTTTTCTCGACAAACAAAGGATCGCTCAGAACGCTTTCAATAATAAATATTACAAATAAATAAGTACCCGGCACGAGGTCGACAAACAAAACACGTAAATCAGCTAATCTCATCGTCGGTTAACGTCTTTATAAAAAATGCCTACACTAGAATAAAACTCGTAGTAGAAAAATCATGTTTGTAATGATATACCGAAATTTCAGTAATGAAACGGTACTTGTGAATTTTGCATTGGATATCAGAGGAAACGAGAGAGAATTATAACATGATAATTATGCTTATATAATAATATCGTGCAAATAAATTTACTCATCTAAATAGACTACATGTCAACATCAAATAGAAATCTTTACGGTCAATAAAGTTTCATTTCATATGAAAACGATGAAATGCAAGTGTAATAAACATCTGCGTGCTTAATAATTTCCAGTAGAATTAAGTAAAACGCTAATGGAAAAAAATAATAAAAAAACCACCCCCCAAAAAAAAGCAAATTAAAAAATTCGCACGAAAGAACGAGGAAAAGAAATGTCCTACAAAGAGACACAGGATGGATTCGCTCGGACGAGTGTTCTTAAAGTATCGCGAAAAAGTCGGAAGGGCAACGCGCAGGGAAATTTCTTCGAAAGTCCACCGGCTCGTAAAGCAACGTCCCGGTTACGACGACTAGCAACAGCATAGCTCGCTGAAAGCCATTTAGATAATAAAATGCAGTCCCGCGGTGATAAGACACGGGTCGTTTGTTCACGCGGTCGTTCGCGGACCCTCCATGTATAGGTATACATACACGTTTTCGCGTCGCAAACCTACACCCGCACATCTATATATATATATATATATATGTAGATGTACGCGCGATAGTTATGGAAGGCAGCGGAAAAAGTCGCATGTGTTTACAGCACACGGCGAAAATCTCAAAGTGCACGTATATATATATATACAACGGGAGGGTTTCGCGACCGAGATTTCCGTCAAAGCCAATCTCCGTTATGCGCCGCGTTATAATCTTGAATGATTCATCCGTTTTTGAAAGCATCCCCTTCGATCACTCGTGTGCGATGCACTCATCTCTCTCGCGCGAGAGAGGATATAATGTAATATCTTCTGTGTTCTCGAAAAAAATATTTTTAAAGCAGCGCTCGCGATCAAAATTTCAAACCGAGAGAGACGAGAGACCAAAAATAAAAGATTATTTTTTCTTTTTTTATAATCGACGTCGTTGCTCGGATATACATTTATGTTCCCAATGAATCGTTAAACAGATCGGGTAATGGAGACCGCGGCGATATAACAAGACCTTAGGACGTGCGCTCGCAATGAAATAGTCAACATGATTTATTACAGAGTAATGGATGAGATAATATATCGTGCTCTCCCACTTTACGTCGCGGCGGAATCGATCGAAAACTTTAGTTCCCCAACTTCCGCGAGACCGCGGAAAAAAAAAGAAAAAGGGCGACGACTCGGAAATGAGAACCAAGTCGAACGAAAAAAAAAAAAAAAAAAAAATAAGGAAAGCGAAAGGAGCGAAAAAGAGCGCAATTAAATCGGGGAGCTTCTTATTCCTCCCTCCGATGTCGGAACAATCGAACGGGTCCGAATGGGCGGATAATCTCGTGGAAGCATTTCGTCATCTCGGTCCCGTTCCTTTCCCGCGCAATAAAATCCCGTCGAACGGATTTCATTCGCGTCGGGTAAGCGGATGACTTTACAACGCTCGCTTTAACTCTTTCACACGGAAGCGAGCGGACGAGGCCCCCTCCGGAACGTTTTTCCGTCGGCCATTGTCGGAAGAGGAGCGCAAATTCGACGTGCGTAACCGATCAAATCCGTGCGCGTAAATCGATATCGACAGCTCGAAAAAGCGAGACCGACGCGAATCGGAATCGGCTTACACAACGAAAATATCGAATCCCGTATATCGGAATGGAAAAAGATATCGAGGGATGTGTACTTTTTTGTTTTTAATGATGCACGACCAATTAATTTAACCGCGCCACTATCATCCCTCATTATTTTCGTATATAATATATTATAACGAGAAGGAAAAATAAGGGAGATCGAAAGGATGTAATTTCATTCCGCGCCCTGGAAATATATACTTCGATAAAGGATATATATAATAAAATATATATCGCGATTTTTTCACGCCGCGAGACAAACGCAAAAGAGTACTGTAATTATATTATTACTGCATTACGTTAACAAACTGTTGGATAATTCCGTTGCATTAGCCTCGCTGCTGGTGTAAGGTCGTCCCCTGTTTATTGATATAACACGGCGTGCCGGGGACACACGGGTGCATCGCGTTTCCTACGGTTGCAACAAATGCAATTTTCTTGAGCAGCGGCGTGCAAACGCGTTTCGAGAAAATGCGGATTGCATTACGAGCTTTCGACGAGGAAGAGAGAGAGAGAGAGAGAGAGAATGTTTCGCTCGTTCTCGTGCTAACAATAATAATTACGTCGCCAGGAGGCGCATGAGTCCTGATATTCCTCTCTCTTTCTCTTTCTCTGCTCGCCTGTCGTTAGAAAGGGTTCAAAATATATAGCTCAAAATATAAATGCTGCACTTGGGATGTCATCGAGCTAAAAGCAAAGTAGTCCGTATTCATCATTATTTCAGATCTTCGCCTTAATTCTCTCTCGTCATTTCTGTCCTTTCTGTCTTCTCCTCCTCCTCAAGCTCCTCTCGATGCCGACTAATTTATCGCGCGAATCCGGTTAATTCTACTTATAAGATTATTTTGATACCGCCACTTTTCCCTGCTCTCTCTCTCTCTCTTTCCTCTTTCTGTCTCTCGAGAGTGAAACTATCGGGGACTGAATGGCGTTCATTTAATCTCAATGCAAAGTTTATGCGGTTCCGTTGAGATGTTATCTCCAATTTGCCCTTATCTTCTTTCGCGCTATCAGTCGAGAATGAAATAGTTGGGTGAATGGAGCGACGAGAGAGCGAGTAATCGCCGCGAATTATGCGCGATGCTTTACTTTGATATTATCGACATTGAGAATAGAGAGAAAGAGAGAGAGAGTCGCGCAATTCGAGGCAGAAATCATTAGCCTGGAATTAATCGCTCAAAATGGAACAAAGCGCACGAGATATGAAAATAAATGGAGACGAATTAACATTTATATCGTTTAAATAGTACGCCGAAATTTTCGCAGAGAAATAATTCGTGCGATAAGAACGTGAACGATTTCGACGATCTATCGAGGATTATATATTACTTCAAGGGAAAATATAATCTCTGTAAAAATTACTCGAACACACGATATAATCGAGTCCATAAATATTATATAATTGCTTACAGGCGAATCTATTGTCTCATCTGCATACACAATTCCGTTATATGTATAAGCTAATTAAAAATATAGCAAAATTGCGTCTCCGAGTTTCTTCTCGCTTTAATTCCGAGAGCGACGAGATATAATTATTATTAATATTACTATATATTACCGGTCGGTGGATATATACAGCACAGTGTAGTTTCCGGATACTAGCGCGGATGCACCATTAATTAGCGAATAAACGGATGTTGCGCATGAACGGACGGGAAAATTTATTAAAAGAAAAAAATAAAAGAGAAAAGAAATAATGAGAGGGAGAGAGAGAAGCGCGCACGCGCGCAGAGGGTTGCTGCAACCGGAAGAGATTCGAAAAATAAATGAAGGCCCGACGCGTATCGCTCGCAAACGGAGGCAATATTTCCGCGTTAATGTAACAACTTGCCCGGTAAGCACCGTCGATTCCCGTAATTGACGTAAGCGATTGGCGCTTCGTTTTCGCGAGAGTGTATCGAAACCCTTTTTTTTTCACGGCCCATTGCATTCTCTGCAGCCGGCGATTTAATATCGATCCCGTTGATCCACCTGGCTACGACGCTTAATTTAACACGATTGTTATCGAAGATGAGCGCTATAAATTACATCGATGAACGGTATTATCGTTAATCGGACTGAAAAGAAAAAAAAAAACTCGTCCGACTATATCGTATTATCTCGAGCCACGCCGGGAGGAAACAAATTCCAGTTCAGCTACCGTGGAATAAAAAGCCAAATTGTTACTTTTTTTTCCTCCAAATTCCGCGAGAAATTACTTAACATCGTGAGAATACAAGGCTTGTAAAACGCGTAACAACTTTGATCGTAATAATTACGTCGCATAAACCGATATGCTTATCGTTGTTACCGAGAGGGCGAACAACAACTCTGCGAGATAATTATGCAAATAACAACTTCCGTTCCGCATCACATATACTGCCGATTCTCAGTTTCCGGAGGCGTAAATGTTAACTGCGTTTCCATCCGAGAAGCAATAATACCTTTTACGAGATACTCTCGGCGAGATGCATTCGCGCGATAAAACTTTCGTCTCTCCTCGGCCGCGAATTTCTTCCCGTAATTGATCGGCAGCTCGATAATCCATCGCGACAAGACACCGAGATGATCCATCGTCGTCGAGGGAGTCGACTGTCTCTCTCGTCGCGAATCGAAACCGTTGCGATATTCGATACGTTATCCCGTTGCGCATATCGACAGACTTAAAAAGATAGATAGATAGAATGAGCGCATAGCATAGAAAATGGAAAGGAAAATATAGAAAGCAATCTATAAACAGTCAAATATATACAAACGTGTATATATATATATATATATATATATATATATATATATGTCAATTAAAGACGTAATTTTGAAATTGCTCCACAATCGGTTTTCACCCTAAATCAAAATGATGTGTTTATAAATTTAGTTTCTCACTTTATATGTGTGTATATATATACATACAAAGTGAGAAACTAAATTTATAAACACATCGTTTTGATTTATGGTGAAAACCGATTGTGGAGCAATTTCAAAATTACGTCTTCAATTGACAGATCATATTTAATCTTCCGACCACACACTCTTATGTAATGAAAAGTCAAGTGCTATTTCCAACATTACTCCTTTTACTGTAAAATATTCTCCAAAATTTCGTCGGAATCGATTAAATAAATATTGTTATTCAATTCATATTTAAAAAAAAACATTCTAACTGGCACGTTACGATATAAGAGACAGAAAGGGCTGGGCTGGCGCGCAGCTTGTGAAATCGCGGACATATTACTGACGCAATTCACCTCGAATATTTTTCTGTATATTTCGTGTATCGATGAAATACGAAACTCTACGTTTCGCGGAGTTCGTATTACGTTGGGGGAGCCCGGCCATTACCTCTGAAAAGGTTTGTTCTTCCATCTCTCCCCTATATGCTAAAATTCAAAACAGGAAGGCCGCACGCGCGCTCGCTCTGTGTTTCGGTTTTAAATTCGTTAATACCGAAATAACAATAGAATATGCAAAACAACGCCGGTGGTCGGCACGAAAATTCATGCGTATCCGGTTACAGTTCTGTGTAAAGCATGCAAAAATCGACGTGATTATTACATGGAGCAAAAAAAAAACGCTCGCTCACTTGTATTTCGCGTCGCGATCCTCGGAGCAACTGCATGAAAATGAAATATTCTATTATTCGCTGTTACTGCGAACTCGATTCCCTTTTCCAGTCGAGTTGGAACAAACGCGCAAAAAAAAAACAATAATGCGGGACAAATTTGCCCCACGCGTAAAAACAATACGAGACAATGAAAAAAAAAAATATTACCCGTTCAACGCGAGCGTTTAACAATAATTATATCTAATTAGAAATGCATACGCTTATATAAGAGTAACTTAATATATTATGACGAGCTAAAACCGTATTGGGAATGAATATTAAATTCCAATATCTAGATTTTGATGCGAGATCAAATTTAGATGGCATTAATTAAACAATACTAATTAAGCCATGCAATATTTTAATCATGATATACATACATATTATATTAATAAAAGAGCCGAGGAGAAAAATAATAGAAAGTTATATATATGCATTATATTATATAGTGACAATTATTTCAGGATGAGCGAATTTGAAACCACTGTAGAGTTTTTGCGCTTTCGATAAAGTATTCTACGAGGTAAAACGAGACTGGCGGAGAATAGAAACGATATCGTCGCATTTTCTCCCCACGTGCAAGGTTTGCTCTTCGGTATCCTCGAGACGTGTCATTGTAAATTGAGGAAGAGCGATATAAGAATGGCATCGGTTACAATCAGTACACTGAATATACGGAAGGCAAAGCTGGCGATATATATATATATATAAAGCTCGCGCTGTTTCGCGCTTCAAGAGGCGCTTCTCCGGTGCTTATAAAGAGAGAAGAGGAACTAATAAACTCGCGTATCCGGATTACGAGACCGCGGCGCGGCGAAACCGAACAAACGTTAATTACTTGATTAAAGTAATCCGATGAAATTGAGATAAACATGCGCGTGCGCGCGCGTGAATAAAATCCCGCGAAAGGTGCGACGCGATGGCCGAAGCGGAGCGAAACGAAACGAAACGAAACGCGGCGTTAATTCCGCCCTTCTCCACCCCTTTTCACCCCGCAGCCGCGTGCAACTTAACCGAATTAAAGTTTAATTCTATTAAAGCAACTAACCGCGCGCGACTCGCGGCTAGAATTTTTTATCCGACGCACGTCCGACGACGGAGAGAGCACACGTCAAAAGAAAAGACGAAGAGGCGATCCTCGGAAGCTACCAGCTGCTCTACTCGGCGAATCCCATCGCACCAATTTGTAAATTGAATCGTAGAGAATCTCTCGCAGAGCAATTCTCGGATTCTGACGCAGTCGATAGACAGGAACTTTTCTGAAAATCGCGCGCGAGTTCTCGTCGAGAGATCTGGATAGCTCCGAGGATGCTGGAGGATGCCTTGCCATGCTTTCTTTTTTCTCTTTTTTTTTTTTGTTTAGATTCTTTTATATATTTTTTTGAAGACTCGACTTCTCTTTCCAGTTCCAACTGCTTAAAAGTTCTCGTAACTGCATAACGGTTTCAATTGTGGAAACTTAGTTGTTCGAAAGTAAAATTGCGCGCTCGTATGAGAACGATATTATACATTTCTCCTCTTGTACACAGTGTATCCTTATATAGTTTCCTCACGAGGATTATTAAATTTCAAAGGAGAAAAAAATGCTGTTGTCACTTTAACCATTAACTAACAATCTCACCCTTTCTCGATTTCCCAATATCTCTGAGGTTTCGCGTTCGCTTTTCCCGAATTCATGAATTCCGAGGACTCTTAAGTCGCGAGATATATTTGGAAAAAAGCAAAAGAGAGGAAAGCATATCTTGCCGAATTGTATATTCAAGGATTCTTTTGAATTAGAATGCTGTTTCGAAAAATACGATCAAAGCAATCGCATTCGATCTTCTCGGACAGTCCCGAGCGAAATCTCGCGCGTCGTCCCGGATGCTGACGCGCATCAAAGCGGTTCTCGTTCCGAGTCAAGGAAAACGTGTAGATTTAAGAAAAAGGGTCCTCTCGAGCGGCGACAGAACCAACGAGTGGATAGCCAAGAGTACCGTCGTCCCAATTCGTAAATTGGATCTCGGAGAACTTTAGAAAGTGCGACAGAATGTGTCCCAACTTCTACGTCGGAATCACGTACGTCGTAATAAGATAGTCCGTGGTTCTTCGAACCAGGAACGAAATTAACAAAGCGTAGGTGTGTAATAAAATACGTTAGTTAATAGATCGAAGAATAATTGGAAGTTAATCTCGCGTCGCGATCAGGTTTTTCAATAATATATACGTATATCGTTTCGCTTTTCGATTTAACAATTTTTACGAAATAAACAAAATGTGTAAATTAATACTGTGACTCGATAAATTATCGATATTCACCTCTTCAAAAGTTATATATTTATATACAATTCAACTGCTGAACAAACTTCAATGCGCCTTCCTTTCTATCTGTCAATCTTCGTTTTCCTCGATGCGTGTACAATTTTCCTTCCATTCTTATATCATCGATTCAATCAAGATATAGAAGCACATATCTACTCGAAATAAAAAAAGAAAGTTGAAATTAGCATTTGGGAGAGAGATTTCAATTTTCGGGCGCTCAATTTCAAAGATCGTGGTAAGGTAAATTCTTCAGTAAATTATATCCTCGCTCGCGAGCGCAGCGAGAGAAATGGAGGATATGCAGCCACGTGGAATAAGAAAATAGCGAAGGAGAACACATTGTGCAGTGTCCCGCTTCGTAAATAGCATCTTGCAACGGGGGATCAGCAAGCACTCGCGTAATCCTTGACGGTGTCTCCAACCAGATTATAAACGGGATGAAAATAAGAAACGCAATAGTTTTTCTAACCGCGATATCCCCGAGTTTATCCTCCTCCGGGAGAGACTTTGGGAATATAAAACGGTTATTGCGTTGTGTGTTTGCGTCTGAGATACAGTGTCGTTCGGCCAGCTCCGTTTTTCCATCCTCGCATCAGTACAGAATCAATTTTACGACACGACAGGATCGATATTGAATAATTCTCAAACAAACACGCAAGGGGTTAGAGTACGTACATATGAAATATTTGCAGCGCGGCGTACCGGAAAATACTAGGGAAAATCCATGTTAAAAAAGTTGATGTATGCGCTGCAACACGTTCGCGCTTGCGAGTTTACACGCCGCACGCGCGAGAAAGGCTTTAATAACGCGGAACGGGAGAATTTTTATATCAGCGAGAGAGCGAACCAAGAGTATAGTAGTAGTAGAACGCGCATCCCCCACAACCCCATCGACGTCACGAGGGGGTGCGAGGGAAGCCAAAGAGAGGCTTGTTACGGACGTAACCCTTAGGACCGGTCCTGAGCGCCGCGACGGCACACGAAGGAAGGAAGGAAGGAAGGTTCGAAAGCGAGGGTGGGGGTGGAAAATGTGTGGAGGGCACCGCCGATCAATAACCCGCCGCGGAGCGGCGCTGCCGTCGTCGCCCTCTCTCGATTGCTCCTATAGCCAGAGCTACGTACAGCTGCTGCTGCTGCTGCTGCTATTCTCCATGTATGGTATGTATATATGTGTACGTACGTGTACCCCTTCGCGTTTTACGTGCCCTCGATTGGCGGTCATAAGACGATATTACTTCGGGGGGCCACGAATAAACGAGTCGTCGCCCGGAAAACAACCTGCCGAAATTCGATTTAATCGTCCAAACGAGATGCGATCAATAATAAGGAAGACGATACGGGATGAGAAGATCGTATAATTTTTCTTCTATTCTAGTTTCTTAGTGACTAGAATTCGAGATAATATGTAATCGTTAGATAAAATTGATTAAAGGGAAGAAGGAACAATGGTGGCTCGGAAATCATTAGTGACTGATCATTTGCTCGGGGAGCATCGCGTGTTGGAACGTTTGACGTTTTAATCTTTTACGTTTCGCGGACGCGAATACGGTGGAGTATCACGTATAAGAGAATAATAGAACAAACACACACCTGTTCTCTTATTCGATACGACAGCTCGGCCCCGATAGCTTTGACGCTTTATCGATCTTCTCCGATTTTCGCCGAGCGGCGGCTCGACAACACGTTTGTCTCGGAAAAAAAAAAAAAAAAAAAACGATACACCCCTCTATATCGCAATAATACTTGGCGAGAGACTTCCTGTAAAACGACAAACGTCCTGTAAAATTTATATATATATATATTCGATACGCGGTTCCGCAGCGCGTGTTCGAGGGCATCGACGGCCATCGCTGCTGGCGGCGTCCGTCGACGACGCGGAAAATTCGTTAACGCAATAACGCGGGCCATCGGGCCGCGCATTTTCCACATTTAATACCGACCGCGAATGTGTGTATATATATATATATATATATATATATATATATATATGTAGACGAGTGCGGCACGCAAGCGCCGGCAGCGGTAATCAAGTCATTTTCGAGGCCGGCGGTGCGATAATTATCGCGTGAGCGTTAAATATTATTGTAAATGGTCGGCACATTCACGCACACGCACGCGTTGCACACGTGTACGCGGATCTTTATTCGTGCGGTTAGGATCCCCGTGCTGTGTCACGCACGGCGCGCCGCCAACTTCGAAACTCGAGTCGCGGAAAGTTGCAGAATGCAATTTCTGAGGGACTCTAAATCACCTCCTCTCCCTCCTCTTTCTCCTCTTTGCCCTAACGTTTCGCCGACCGGCGAGGCAAAGTCGCGCCGCTGCCGCATCGTGAAAATCGCCGACGATTTTCCGCCCTAAATTGCGAATCGCGGGATGAGTGTCGGATCGCGCGGAAACGACGAGTATATTTCATCGGCCATTGTTTCTCGAGCAATCAAGCTAACGAGTTACGTAAATCACATGTAGCATCATCCAGCCGCTTTTACGTATAGTAGTCTTGAAGGAATTAAAGTGAGATTCAATTCATATGCATCTCTTTTAGGGTGGTTTTACGAGAGACGGGAGAGAATATGGCATACAAAGTATTTGTATTAATAAAAGAGAAGATTTTGTTATGTATAAGCTTGCATGCAAGTGCAGATATTTTCATTAAAAAACTGTTTCTTCTTTATCAGCTCTTCGTGTCGAATATCACAAAGGGGATATTAAATTGTCATTAAGCTGAAAAGAAATCGCACGCGCGCAAAGAACCGAAAGGATCGTGATATTAAATTTCAAAAATGTAAAATTTAGTATAACAATGTATAATAATAATCTAAATCTACCGCTAAACGAATTGATAACATACCGCCTTACTATTCGCGAATGAGTTTCGATGATATATCCTCGTCTTCCGCAGTCGAGTAATATCGAAACTATTTTGTGTGCGCGGTAACTGTTACGGAAATTTTAACCGACGGACGACGGGCGATGTCACGAGCACGCTGAAAGTTGCAAGAGATTTGAAATTGTTCATAAACGATTGCAACGTGTTTCTGGCGCGTGGCTACCATCGCATCGAGAAACGATTCACTTTGGCATACGCCCAAAATCTATCCTTCAGATCGCGAGTCTCGAATCTTTTAATTATTCATCGGAACCGTCAGCCTAGAACCAAGTGGTTCAACCAAATTTCGACCATGTTCCGGGAAACGGTCTGTAGAAAATTTAATCGCGCATGAGAATATTAGAAAGTTTCTCATCGCGGCAATTACGTTTTTATCTCTGGCGAGTATATAAGTACTTTAAATGTAGTTTTCGATCGAATTCTCTCTTTACAATTTTTTTCGAAAAAAATCTTGCTTCCTCTTCTTTTTCAATAATCTTCAATTTAAATTTATCAAAATCATCATTTTTTCATTCAGTTGTTTCATTAGAAAGAAAATATTTTCTTAAAATATTAAAATATATTTTAAATATTTTCGGTCGAAAAGAACGAACCAAAAATAATTAAAAGAAAATTAAGAAAAGGGACTCAAGAAAGTATTAAGTAATTTTCGTAATTTTTTAAAATTTGAAAAATTTTTGTGCACGTTTTTAAATATAACAAATTGTTTGATTAAAGTTTCTGATTATTTACAAATTAACGTATTTTCTCTATTTACATATTTAACAAATAATATATTTACAAATTATATATAATCTAACATTATTAGTTATAAAAATCAATCTTGCTTATTATTTATATAATCAATACTTTCCTTTCTAAAAATATTCCTGAAAATTACTTTATTTTCAACAATTTACTTGAGTTTTCCCTAAGTAAATAAAAGTACCCTTAAAATATATTATACTTATTATGATAAGCCTGTTAACATATATTATTAATATGTTATGTACAATACATGTTTTATAAATATAATAAGTGTTATATTTAAAAAATTGTTTAAATATTTTGTAAAGAGTATTTAAATTAATAAATACATACATACTTGCACAATTATATAATTATATTAATACGATTAATTCACAACTAATGGCACAACATTGTTCACCAATGGCCGAAGTTATCATTCCATAATATTCCCATTGCCAATCACGGTCATCATTATCGCGCCAATACAATAGATGACATGGCAACCATTTTTGGGCCAATATTAGGCCAATCGTAAAATCCTATATGAGATAGGATAAATTTTCTCAATTATATCAAACGTATAAACCCGCCGAGATAAAATTACATCATCGATCACCCCTACATTCTTTTAATTCCAACGCAACCCGTGGGCAGCCTGGAAGTTGTAGATCCGAAATTGTTACAAACGGTTGGCATTACAACAACGGGATCCAGCAAAGTCGCGGGTCGAGGGGAATTATCCCGTCGCGTCGTGGAAACGTGTAAATGAATATACATTACTTTCGTGACGGCTACTGTCATCGCGCGCGCTGTCGTAATATAAATTCGGCGCGGCTGCGAGAAAGGTGGCGAAAGAACGACGGAGAAGAGAGAGAGAGAGAGGGCGCAGTACCCGACGTTATTTCACTTTACAGTCGACCCAGTCGCGAGCTTCCGCAGTCTTGAATTAGACTTAATTAAAATACGAGCAGGCGAGGCGTTAACGCCACCGATAAAATCTCCCAACCACTCCCGCCTCTCGGCGAAAACCGCCATTCTGCCCGCGAGAGATATCCAGCATCGATCGGCCGGGGTCGCGTATATAAAGGCGGAACCTTTCGCGCGGATTTAACCGACTTACCGCAAATAAATAGAACGCCCGTATCGCGCGGCGTTTGCGATAAAAATGGAGAAAGTCGATTACTGAATTATAGCGGCAAGCTGTAGTCAAACATAAAGATAGAAGACAAGCTTATACGGAGCGCGCGCGATTTACATATTGTACGTATTTTTATAGACTTGTTGTATCGAACCCCGTTGCTATGCAATAATTAAAACGTCACATCGTCGAACTTTATTTTGCTAAAAAAAGAAATACGAAAATGTGACTCGGCTCTTATAAATTCTTTTTTAGAAAAAATTAAAAGATTATTATTATTCTTCAATTAAATTCTACTTTAAGAGAGAGAAAAAGGGACATTTAACTAAGCTTTTTAATTTAGTAAAACTTATAATTACTTCACGGTATCTACTTTTTAAAATCTATTGCAAAAAATTATAAAATGTAATTATATATTTCTATTAAAAAAGTCTTTCGGTCACGTCGTATCTATTTCAAATACGACCTTTGCACTTAAAGTGTACGTTTGCTTATCTGTATTTGTATACGAATAAAAAGTGCTCCGAAATGCGATTCGCGAAATAGAAGGACGGCGCGCGCATTCATTAAAGCAGAGGCGAGCAAATCTTTAATAAACGCACCAATTTCTTTCTACGCGCGCAATCCCCTCGTAATGATTATAAGTATTATTAACGTCGAGCTTCAACAGCGAGCGCTCTAGCTGCTTTTCAAAGCTTTGAAATTCCTCAGCGAATCATATAGCAGTTTCAAAGTGGTAAAGAACCCAAGTGACACTCGGGCGTAAAAATCTCGAATCCTCGACGAGTTTCTTGCAAAAAAAAAAAAAAAAAAAAAAAACTTTCCGTACTTTGCGTATTATTATGGTATACACCGGCGATTATTCCTCGTGACATATTTTAATATCGTATGTCTTTCTTTTATCACATTATATTGAAATGTTTTTCAGCAATCAAATTAACGATACACGCCTTTGGATCTGTTTAGATTGTTAGATATTGTGCGAAAATGCAGAGACACACAAGATCCGAGAGTAAATTGTGTTTTGCCTGAAGCGCGGAGTTATCTTCGAATTTCTGCAGATCAAACGGCCGGTTGTTTTGTCACTCCCCCATTCCCGTGTACATCCGGTCTTTGAGAATATGCGCTGCCGCGTGTGAGACGGTACGCTCTATGATTTTGCAACGCGGTTGTTTCCGTAGCCCTCTTCTAAAGCTAATTCTACCTCGTCGCAGCATTATTTTTGCCAGACTCTTTGATAACGACATCGCAAATAATTATTTACTGCACCCGTCTTCTTTACAGATCATCCATAAAATACCGATATCATGTTGACATTTTAATTGTCATATATAATATTATGTTGTATTAATTTAATAATTTTCTTAACAATCTTTGTTTCTTTCTTTCTACATATCAGATTCAATATTAGACTATTATACATATATTTCTCTTACACATAATTAATTTGTATGTAACAAAGGTAATGCAACACTACTGATTGTTATATAATTATTCATTTTCAACGTTACATAAATTATAGTAAAATAATGTATTAATTAATGCACGAATATAATTTTCTCTCTCTCTCTAAAACTGATGAATCAACATCAAATATTTTATCTTATAAAGATAACAAGATATTCTGCAAATACCTCACTTTGCAGACTTTCATCGTGTGATATTATGTTAACGATATCACCTGTTGACTTTAATAAGAGAATTACAAATGTCAGACGATACATACTTCGCTATCACGTCCTTCTAATGTTCAGCAACAGGCGCTCTTAATGAAATTGTGCTTGAATTTCTCGAAATCAAACGGCGTGACGGTATTATTTGGTTAGAGCTTTGTGTAGCTACGCGATCTTAAAGTTCATAGTTATACCTAACTGTGATATCCATAATTTTATCATTCGCTATTTATACGTAGCTATTTATAAAACATATATTTATAGACGCATACCCAATAAATACCCCGTAAGCATAAAAAGTAGACTCGTGGAACTATTTTATTCTCAAGATCGCTGTGTTATTTATGATCGATAATAAAACTGTACGATCTACATAATTTATTGCAAGTTAACAATTCATTGTACTTTCCTAATTGTAAGTCTAAATTCGTAACATTCGCGTGACAACCGACAAATTCGCCGACAATCCCAAAACGTCATTAGCATTAATAAATAATAGAAAAGAATATTTTTGTTACTTCAATTTACTCGATCGATTGCAATCAGTTCCACGAAATTCTATTTTCGTGAAAAAGATTTCAGCAGAAACATTATTAAAATATTCAATCATTTTATGAAGAATATACAAATTGCACAGTTTTTAGAAGAAAAATACGTTGAAAGATATTATCATCAAGTTCTAGGAAATATACGATCGAGTATATTTCTCTTGTATATTTTCTACACGCTATTCGGAACGGCAGGTGCGTAATATTAAATGTAATGAAGTATCTTCGGATCTAACAATAATCTCCGACGTTCGTAATGTTCGTAATAATTTGCAGATTAATTTCGCGCTCTAATCAACTGCAAGATTATTGAACGTGCATCAAAAATACCCTATATCGCTAACTTTCAACAAATCTTGTAATTCGCAAAGATAATTAACGATAAGCAAATAAGATTGTAGAAATTGTAAACGAATTTTTAAATTAAAAAAACAAGAAGCACGCCTTTTCTTTTTCCGATTTCTCTCCACCTTTTTTGAATCCCTAAAGAATAATGAAACATTGAGAAGGGTGGATATTTATTACTTCATATGTTCAATCGCTATACTTTTTTTCCAAAATCTAAATCGAGTTGAATTATACTCGTTCTTCAGTCTCATTTATTCGTCTTTTCCCTGTGCAAACGTATAAAGCTTCAAACTAATAATATGTTCTTTTGTGACGGCTATATCGATTTCCAAGTTACGTAAAGAAACATAGCGTCGTCTACAGAGGCGAGGATGCGATGCGCGGGATCCTCTAGCAATTTCCAGCAATCGAACGATATGATGAGGTTATTTGTTCGCGCGATATGGCTTCTACGATCTTATCCAAGTCTCGGAAATATATACTCATCGTCGCGGAATACATGGAAAGCATAAACGTAAAATACATATCGAACGGAATCGCAGGTAATTAGGAAGTTATCGAGGTCGCACTTGATAGAACGCGTTTCTGCTATTTAATTTCTTCTTTATATATATATATATATATATATATATATATAATATATCTATCTTCTATGACTATTTGCCAGTGATGTCAGTAAATCCGATGTCTACTCGATTTGCACAGCGTATTATAAAGCTATGTCAATGTCTCGCGCATTATAATGCAGTATTAATACTTAACGCGAACATTAATTACATTATTAATACCCAGGGCTCAAACGTTTCATAAATTGTAAAATTATATAATGGTAATACACAGACCATTCATTCGGAAAAACATTAATTGCCTTATCGGATTTGCGTTTCCATTCTGTTTGGTATATAAAATAATATAAGCTTAATATTCTCGTGTGAAAAGCGCGATACATCGAAAAGTTAATTGTCATATTTATCATTATGGATAAAGCAATATTAATGTCGTTTATAGCTTCTTTTCATTTCCTTGATAAATTAAATCCTCGCGTCGACGATGTACAACGAAACTTTAAAGATTAGCAATAAAATTTGTAGCAATCATTTCATCATTAGCAAAAAATGCAATCTCTTCTAAAGTTGTTGGTCCAGTTAAACGCGCCGAAATATATTTATTACCTCTCGTTAAATATATATTTATTATCTCGTTTATTGCCTTTCTTACATAATAAGATTCGCGAAGCCGAAGCACAACGACGTCGCGGAAATATTCTCGCCTTGCGATTTCAATCTTTCAGCGGTATAAAATCACAGCCATCTTTCAAATGTATCTAGGACAAGGGAGAAAACCACGTAACGCAGGCGTATATACACCTTCGTAGCTAGCGTATCCGGTAGTTACAAGACTCAAGAGAGGAAATACTGTCTCGTTGAGATTCTCCGAAGGTGCGCCGCGTCACCGACGCTGTTGGGAATTATCTTCGAATTTCCGAAAGATCAAACGGGCATGACCCGGGTTACTCGGTTATTCGGTATCATCGTATCGTGTTGCTGATCCTTCTGAAAATTTACGTCGTTCCCGTGGGCGCGGACGGGCTTACTAAAATTCCAAATAAGGAAGTTTTCGCGATGCCGACGGGCACATCGATTCCCAACAAGTCCCCGACAGTGGCGGCGAGAAACTTTCGCCAAAGAGATTTTTCCAATTTCCACTGCACTTCTCAAAGAGATTTTCCTCACGCGAACGGAATGCGTAATGTACGATGAAAACGACGATCGGATAAACACACCGGTCGAGTTGAACGGGGAAACCCGCTCTCTTCCCATCTCTTCTCTTCCGCGAGTGAAACTTCTTTATCTCACGAGTTTGTATCGAACTGGATTCCTATACTTATTTGGCGAATCGCCGCGGTGATTTGTGCCCGAGACGAATTCGAGAGAGTCGCGCTTTAAATAAGTCTGCCCGATTATTTGAAACGATAATTTGACGAGCGATTCAATTTCTCAACTCTCAGCGAATCACTGGGAGTGAAGAAATTGGCTTGGGTTGCGACGATTTATTCCGTCGTTATAAGCAAACGCGTACGATAAATTATGCAAATCGCGTGACGCATAAAAAAACACAATTTCGTCTAACGAAAATGGAACAATAACTCTTTAAAGACATATAATGCGCGTTTCCCGGTAAAGGCTCAATTCACAAAACGAATCCCCAAGAAAGCTCGACGTAAATAATACAGAATTCGAGAACCTGACCTTCGATTGAACGCGATATCGCCAAAGAGGGCGATATTCATCGGCATTTCCCGGCACGCGAGCTTACTGTTGGCATTAACCCTTGAAATACCGCAAATACCTGGTGATTTTTCGATCGGAAAATATGAGAGCCGATGAATCTCCGCCTTCTGTTTCTCGATGTGCAGATAAGCGTAAAATGAACGATGCTCCTATTCCGCTTGATGAACATTCCTCTACATCGAGGCGAATAAATTATCTTTAGTCGGACGTTTCATTAAAGCGAACGATTAGTACTTGTGACAGAAAATATAAGTCAATAGGCATGAAACTTGACCTTTCTCAACAATTGGCAACATACCAGAACACTAGAGAGCTAACATACACCGTTAGTGTCGCTCTTGGAAACAAACTTGTCACCGTGATTAATGATATTACTTGCTGTCAATGAGCACCATTCAATAATTCCTGGCAAACTTCCGTCATATTATATAATGATAAACGGTCTTTGTAGAAGAAAAATAGATACTCGCGTAGATACTACTATAATTTTAGAACTCGTAATTTTTTGCAGCATTTCTTCATAAATCTATATAATCTTTCACAAATCGATAACACGTAGATTCTTTTTCATTAATATAATTCACATTGCAAACTACTTACAAATGCGTTAAACAGAATTTTAATCACGCTCATTAAGATGTAAAATTGTCTTACAAATCAATTGCAAATGATCACTATCGTTTTCTAAAAGAAATCTGTTTAACCACAGATAAAATTCATTTATCGGATTAATTATAGAAAATGACATTGAATTCGATTGAATCTTTTATGAATATCGGAGCCTTAACAGTTAGCAGAATCGCACCATGACGGATGCGAATTAAAGATTTAAATTTATACGATCAATATTCAATTCCTCATTTCTCCACGATTTACGTTTACCAGATACGAGTCCCAACGGTACCGAGAACCAAATTGACGTTTTATCAATATCCGATATTTCGAAGAAAACAGTATAATTTCAAATAATTTACCATTTTACAAGTAAAAAAATTTTTTAATTTTTAAAAATTTAAAACAAAAAACGAAAATTACAAAATAGAAACAAAATTAAGATATTAGGCCTAATCCAAAAATCTAATTATACAGCTAGAGCAAGAGTAAAAAGAAAAAAGTATAAAAAGACCGTTTTAAATAATATACGAAATATGGCAAGAAAAATATAGAATGTTAACATTCACATCGTTCATGAAAATATGTGATTTCTATTCTCGAGTTCCTTTAAGAATTCTATACGATATAATTCGACCGAAAAAAAATATTAAGAAACGAAAAATAAAATTTGCAACGCACATGAATTTCTCGAGAAAATAAAAAAATTTAATATAAAAACGACGCGTTATCATCAACTTTTTTAATGCTAAGTATTTCTTTTATAAACTGTTATCGCGACTATGTCAAGGTATAATGACAAGGCTTTATGAAATAAGCAGATAGCTGGTATAATGAGAACGACTTATCTACGCGGTATCATGCGAAAAGCTTCATTCCGTTTCGAAGAGGGTTGACGAAAGACAGGAAATGAAAATTCCACTTGGACGCGCGACTTAGCGCGTCTCGATAGAATTAATCGCCGACTTGACATCATTCGCACAGATCCTGTTTTGCAAAATAGTATAAGTGAATCTGGGGAGAAGCGTAAAAAACGAAACAAACGGCCTTGCGGAATAAGTGACTAAAACATTTCACTGATTTCTGCTAGTGCGAGTTTTCAAAAGAATCGCGAGTTGCATCGTAATTTGTAAAGTTTCAAAAGTACCGAAAGAGAAGGAAACCGGGTAGAAAATAACAAGGCGACGAAAAAGCTAAAAGAGAGCATCATGTATGGAATAACATGTTGTTCGTTAAATAACAGTCGCGATTCGAGAAGTTGCACCACTTTGTGCTACATTCTGGAGGACAAAGAAAAATTACAGTGAAAAGTGAAACGAGAGAAGAGCGAAACATAAGGAAAAGCTCCTTAAGAGACAAAGATCGCGCGAGAGCGAGAAGAAAAAATCTCTCGTACAAAAGATTTGATCTCAGAGAGTATAGTGATCTAAGCACTGCTAACGAAACTTTCGAACAGTTCGGTACCAGCTAGCGTGTGAGGTTACTATCCCTTCAGGGTTTTCGCCAAACTTATTGATAATGGCTTGCTTGATCACGTTCGACAAAGACAAACGAGCGCTCGCGAGTGAAATCGTAATGAGATAAGGATCAATTTTCGCACAATTGGCGCACATACCTGCATGAGAGATAAATCAGGTCATTTAGTATATGCTCGATAAACTTTCAACTTCACCGCGCGCATCGTTTCGCTTACTATAAAATTTTTTCATTCTTTCATTCTCGAATCCTTCAATCTTAATATATTTACTTTTTATTTTGTTACCCATTGAACCTGCTGAATCTGAATCAGTTGTGCGTACACATATATATAGGCAATAAAGTAAATCAAATAAAATAAATAAACACAAGATATTATTGCACTCAAATAAAGGTATTATTTTGTGTTGCTAAGATTATCCTTACTCAAATGATACGCGATTTAAAAGGTGTTGTGGAGGAAAGGAAAGGTCAAAGTTACTCAAAGAGAAAGGAATCTCTAAGAAAAGACGTGCTTTTCACTAATTGGCAGGCAACGCACTAATATGGCGATTCTGGCGTACTTAAATTCCTGTCGGATGCGTTTTCATTCCCGGACCGACGCGACAAAACCGTTCGTAACAAAAGCCACGCGGCAAACTGCAAAGAGCATTACTCATTTATTTCAGTGCAGCAAGCCCCGTTAGCTTTCGGCTCGTTGCCTGCCTTTGTCTTTCCGGATTAACTTGATACAGCCGCGTCGACCCTGTAAAGGACAGTCATCGCGAATTTGTTGGCAAATTTTATGTGAGAATATAAAGAGAAAGAGATGTGCGCAATTGGTACAAAGAAAATCCGAAACGCGAAAACCCGCATACGAAGAGCGAAGAGCTGTTGTGTCCCTGACAGATGATAAATAATCGCGCGGTCGTAATTAAGCATAATAAACGCACCGCCTCGACAAAAGAAAACAAAACTTGCTCCTATACTATTAATCATTCCCTTCATTCCGTTTAAATCAATCAAGTTGGATCGATAATTGATATATCCTTCCGTCCAGGCAAATTTTCAGTCTTCAAATGCGCTGATTTTTCATAAATATCGCATTATTTTCGCCAATTAAGCTCGGAAAATGTGTTTAATACCGAAATTGTATATCTGTTATAATACCGAAAAGCATGAAAGTTATTATTATGAATTTAGCAGCGATAGACTCACGATCAACGGAGCAACGTGTAATGAAATCTGCCGATACGGGTCGAGGTTCCTCTTGCCTGCATGGATACTGTTATCATTAGACGACGGATGCCCTACATCTTCAAGTGCACTCAAGCCCCGACTCGGTCCGGTATAAACTATATTATAATTCCCTCCTCAACAAACGATGCAACCTGTATACGGGGTAATTACGATAGGCGAATGCCGTGCGCGTTCATCAAGACACGAAACTGCGCGATAAAATTCCGATTAAAATGTAATTCTATTCGCATGAACGATTTATCCGATTTCGAGCGCGAGCTCGAAATTATCGCAACTCACAGAGCAGCATTGTCGTGTTTTCCGTGGAGGGTGTATTTTTTTTTCCTTTTTTTCTCCTCCATAGCTAGTATCAGCGCGCAAGCTTCCGATAATCCGTTGGTAAATAACGAGCCGTTAAATTCGAGCCTCGGCGCGATAATGACGATAATCGGGGATTTTCAGCGGCAAAAATGATTTGTGCGCGAATCGATTGTTTATCGCACGCGACTGCGCGGTATAGTGCGGCGGATCATAAAATATGCTCGTGCAAAAGTTAATAAACGTTCGGTGGCGGCGATTATCCGCCGCACGCGGATACCGCCGGCGATAATCAAATTTGGTATTAATTCGATAGATCGCGGGGACGTACGAAATTTCGAACAGCTGCGCTCGCGGTGTTATCGATTATTAAAAAAACGGCGACGCAAAATCTTGGAGTTTAAATAAACGCGACGGAGGATTTTCTTCATTCAACAACCGAGTCTGGTCCGTCCGCTCGTTGATAAACGGCCACTTTGGAGAAATAATCCCGCCGCTTAAAGAATTAATTTGAGATGCTGGCGGTCTCCGCGTCGTCTCAGAGGGACCGAGAAAGCCTCTTCTTTATTCCGTAGGAAAGACTAGCCCCTTCATCGCACGTTGTGCTCAAAGAAAAGGTCGGAAGAAAACCTCATGCATTTCAGGAATGTCGGAATACAACAGACGAGAATCCGCGGATAGGATCTCGCCCCGTTGAGCGAGCGTTTCCTTCGAAGAAAATCTTCGCGAATGACGTGGAACGCTATCCCCTGCCAGCATTGTACAATAAAGATGAATTTGCCCGGCTGACATTTCGAGTTCCCGTTTTTCTTTCATTGCGCGAGTCCGCGCTTTCGTCGTCGTCGTCGTCGTCGTCGTGGATAAAACATCGCCCTCGACGAGAAGCTTCCACTTTAGCGGAATAACGTCATTTATTTGTAGCATGATTCCATTGCTTCATGAACCGATTTTAAAGGCCCGGAGCGAGAGAGAGAGAGAGAAAGACGCGGGCTAGAAAGGGAGGCACTTCTTCGTCCTCGGCGAAGTGGAAAGGAAATCCCGAGAGACCTCCGTTAAAATCCTTGCCCTACGCCGCTTTGTACTTTTGCTTTCGCTTCAAGTTCCCGCCGAGGGTAAAACAGCCCGACGAGCGGGAGGAAATACTTCTGGCCGCTTTGCAAATTAATTTATGAGGACGTAAGATAAGGAGCTGGCGCGTTTTCCTTTCATCAGCCCGAGAAGAAAAAAAAGGGGCGGAAGAACGTCGACCGCGCTAATATTCACTTTTTTTGTCTTCCGCGTTTCATGTATTTCGCTTTCGGCAATAGGAAGCCCACGACGCTCGGAACAACTTTCGCTTTAAGAGAAATAATCCCGTTGCCCTGAGAGCAAGTTTTTAGACAATATGTCTGTCTTCGCAATATGAAAATTCTGAAAAGAAATTTTTCCAAATAATTCGCGTTTGACAAGCGATTGTGAAGAGTCCCCTTGCATATTCTCCAAAGCAATTGCGCCGAAAATCATCCTTGAACACGAAATAGAAAATTGTGGAACAAATAGTGTATTTTCACGCGTGTCAGTTTGCATTTTTCCTATTTTTATTAAAATGGTTATTGGAAAATATTCGCTCGCGGGGTACATCGTTTCGTTGGCTATATAGCAGCAATTGACGTCAAAATAAAAACTAATCTAAAGAACGACACGGGCAGGAAATGAAATAAAAACGATATGTTTTAATAACTACGTTTAATATATTTCGCGAAAAAACAATTAAAAGGGGAAAAAAAACACTACGACTGTAATTAATCTCTTAAAGAGCCGAGTCATTTTTCGTTCCTTAATGAATTAAAAAATTACTCGGCTTAAAAAGATGACAATTCATTACGACAATTCCGAATATAATGCGCTTTGCGTATCAAATAGATGTTCAGCGTATATAAGCATTAATGAAAAAGAAAGCAACATATTATAATACATCATAAAGAGGCAAACGAATATATGTATATTATAAAGCTAAACTGTCAGAGAAAGACTAGAATGTATATATTTCTTATATATTTCCCTATGGAAAAAATATATTCCCCCTTTTTCCCATTAATACATATCCCTTTTTAGCCCGCGGCCTCGCTGAGTCAGGTCACTGACTTAAAAATCATCCGCGCGAACGCATTACTTTTTTTCTGACGTCGGAAACTGGCCGGGCGCGTTTCCGCTCTCGTTCCATGATTTGCTTTCCGGAAGAAAAAGAAGTTTGTCCGACCGTTCGAAGTCGAAAACGACGATGACAAGTATGTCGAGGAAACGAGCAAGTCTAACGCGCGGAAACGTTTACTTTTTAAAACTCCGAAAATATTTCTGAACGTTCGTTAAATTAAGTTTATAGATGTACGGATGAGGATGCTGCAGCTCTCTCTTTCGAAGCGACATAATGACGAAAATGCAAATCCGCCAACGACTTTAATCTCGCTGTCGTACTTTTGCTATTAGCCGAGCAGACGAATGTAACGTGTGTGCGATAGCTTTGCGAATATTATTATAATACGACAATTAAATCTAAATTCATCTCAACGGGAATGCAGATTGTTTCGATCCAATGTAATGTTCATTCTTGTTTAAGCAAGTTAAATTAATGACCTCTTATTGTAATTAATATAAACACTTATTAACTTTAATTATACACGCGGTCTAAAATAATAATGCAAGTTTACCGAGAAAGAATGTTCGCTTGAAAAAATAAAGTTTGTTTTTAATTTATTAGTTATATAGTTTAAGATTAAAACTCCACCTAAAATGAACTGATGAAAAAATAAAGTTTTGTGAGTTATTCGCGTAACTATTTATTTAAAATTTAATTAAATTTCCTTTAAACGTCTAATATATAATTGCCAGTTGTTTCTAATTTAAAATTAATTTGATATACTGATATTAAAATAATTATCATCATTTATAGATATAGGTCGAGAATATATATAAACTAAATAAGTGTGCGGTAAATTTTATTTTCTTCGAATCTCGTAGCTCGTAAAATTGATCGGATGGAAATAAACGTATCATCGTATATGATTAAACGGGCGAATAATCGCATCTGTCCGATCGCAGTCGCGTTTGAGTCAAACTCGCAACCAAAATGTGGAAATTGCGAGAGTAAATGCAATCTCTTAGAAAGATTTCAACCTCGATTTTATTTCGACAACTTATTCATCCGGGAAGTTTCGAGGAGGTTAAAACGCGACTCTACGAGATTTAATCTAAAGGTTATATGTTAAAATTACGTATTCAATAATCGCAAAATGTATCGCAAAAATAATGACTGCCTATAATTCGATATAAATTGCTATGATAAAATCGTCGAAAGTATTGTCACGCAATTACGTTACCACGTTACATTAATGCTCTCTCTCTCTCTCTCTTATAATTCAATGTAACTCGCGCACCGACAAACAATGTTAATGTATTTTTGTTTCCATCAACCAGCGAACGAAAACATTAGATTTATATATTCGCCGTATTTATAGCCGACGCGCGACACAGATTTTCCAGGTTCCTCCGTGTGTTTATCCTGTATTCTAGGCGAATAAATATTTATCGTACCTATGTTTTTCATCGTATACACTCGCGTGTTCGGCGAAAGCTTCGCCCGCGGCAGCGGAGATGCGCCGGTTACGCCCGGATCAGCGCACTTCGATTTTAATCCCGTTGCCGTACGAAGCCAAACCGATGCGCATAACATAGATAATACTACTGCGAGAATTATTGATAGGCAAACACATTCGCGCGCGCGTACACATATAGATACGTTCGCGCGTTACTATTACCCTCTCGCGTTTTCCCCTATTTTCACCCTCTCTCTCTCTCCCCCCATTGCGTAGCGTGGGAAACATAGCACGGTTATTGATTGCCGTACATCGGCTCCGAAATTTATTAGCAGAAGAGACACCGATCGCCACGCTAATAAATAGAATTTCGAATAATGACTCGCGAGCGTAATCGTAATGTTTAATAGCGCGTGCATGTATCGATAATCCGCGCGCGCCGCAACGCATCTAATAGGCGACACATGTCTCTATTCTACGTACACGTATACATACACACAACGGGACTGCAAGAAAAGATCAATACGAAGTGCACTCCGCGCAGTTCGCGTTTCGGCATTGGCGTAGAAAGCGGCGCGAAAGGTACTCGTGGCGTGGAAAGTAAGATTGAAAGCTTCGATATATAAATTAAAAAAAAAAAAAAAAAAAATGATATCTGTCGAGAAATAAATTCAGATTTACATTCTGTAAATTTTCTGTCAAATGTTAAGAACGAATGCCGCAATTATTAAAAACTTTGACAGTTGACATAAAATTTTCGAATTCGTTTAAATTGATTTCTCTCTCGACGATCTTGTTATTCAATAAAGCGACGACTTGAATTACCGCGAAATGCGGTTGAAAGTAGATATATCTGTGATTTCATTAGACCTCGCATTTTAAACCGGCAAAGTCATTTCTCTTTATGCATTATACCTCGACGTGCCTGATCGCGCGAGTCATTTACAGGGAAGAAAGAGGGAAAAAAGAGCTCGGCCGTTTCTTGAACTCGGCGGGACCTTCGATTCGCCGACGCGAAAGAAATGTACGCTCGCAAACACACAGTGTCGGGGCTTCGACCTCAAAAAGTAAGTATCCGACGTTAGCTATCAAAGTAAGTCACGCGATTTCCTCGTTCGCGGCTATCGAAAATGCATTTACACAGTGATTCGCGCCCTCGCTGCCGCGCGTGCTGCTGCTGCATCGCATCAGCGACACGCATCGCGTTCTCGCTTCCGAACGATTTCCCTTCCATTCGTCGTTGTCTCGAAAGACGAGACCGACGCGACGTGACAGCGCGAGACATCGAATTGATTAAAAACTGTAATTATACCGAGAGCGCGGCGGAGATTCGGAAGCGCGCATTATTTCGGTGGTGATGTAAAGGGCACGTCAACGTGATTGATCGAAAGAGCGTAATTGCAGAGAGCGGCCGAAGTGCAACGAATAAGCGAATGCATGCACGACTAACGGGCGTAGCACGGAAAACGCGCATTATTACTTTATCCTGCGAATCGATCTGTCGGTTTTTAATTGCGAGATCGACTAGAGACGCTCGATTAATTAAAGCGCGCTCTATTCCCGGCTTATTTTAATATTCGCATACGCGATCTCGATAGCGCGACTAATTCACTCTCCCGTGTATTCAATTAGCTCGCGTGAAGCGATCGGGCAAAATTGTTTCCCTTTCGTTTCTCTAAACGCTATTTAGTGCGCTGGAAAATAATAAAAAAAAAAAAAAAAAAAAAGAAAGGAACGCGAGATAGAGTAAAATAGAGAAAAAAACTGACAACGCGGATAAGCAAAGCATTTTCAATAAATAACAGTCGAAAAAGTTCGCGTTGGTATTCGCTAAATTGGTTTCTCCGACACAAACATTCGATTCTCTCGATTCAATTAATGCTCCGAGACATGTAACGTCGAAAGGAAAGAAACAAGGACAAGGATCCTATAGGTATCCGTCGTCGAAACGCGCGCGGAAAAAGAAAAGAAGCTCGACGACGCCCGAAAGATACAGGGTAACGATTCGTGTATAAATTACTCGCGGGTGCATGCGCGTCCATTTCCTCGCGTTTACATCTATCGCGTATTTCACGGACCAGCCAAAACCGATCGGAAACGACGATCGTCTAGAAACGAGATCGCAGAGTATTTTTCGCAGAGGCGATGAAAAAGCTTGCACGGCGAAAAACTGCTTACCGCAAAGCTAGTCGCGCGCTATACACGGAATCCACATACCGTCTGCACTCGTTAAATTAGGTTTGCCCGAGAGCGCGTCATCCCTCTACCGAGTTCTATTAATGCGAGGGAATACGGGGAATAAGATAGAGAACGGTCGCTCGCGCGTAAAGTCCACGGTTGGCCTCGAGCAGAGCTCGCCGCAAAAAGGAAGAACTCCTCTTTGCGTCGTTTTTCCGACGACGGCCGATGAGATGCAAGCGCGTCTCCTCTCGCTATCTTTTTCTCTTCCCTCGACTTCAACCCTCTTCCTACCTTGCATTTCCACGCTTTTTCCTTTTACTCGGCCACGACGGAGAAGTTGATAAATGGCGCAAATAAACAAAACAAGACACGCGCAACCGGAGAAGACACACGGCGACGAAGACGTTGGAGGAAAAATCGCGAGATTGTAGCGCGAAATGGGAAAAAATGTCGCTCGTTTCTATAACATCAACCTCGAAATGACACAAAGCGGATAATCTATCTTACATAATTACCGCGTAATTACGACGGCTGGGTATTACGCGCGCGTAGCCTCGTCGTCGACTCGGATTAAACGTCCCGTTGCTAATTTGACTCTCTCGGGCGAGAGGGTTAATTCCGGAGATGCGAGCTACGCGTATGTAATTTGCGGTACGCGACAAAATTGCAAATTAGACGAATCAAATTTTCGGACTTTTCGCGAGTCGAGAAAGGAGGAAGAGCCCACGTATATTCCATCGTAATCAGGACGCGCGATAATGCTTCATCATCTCTCG
Source organism: Nylanderia fulva (assembly GCF_048542155.1). NCBI lineage: Eukaryota > Metazoa > Arthropoda > Insecta > Hymenoptera > Formicidae > Nylanderia > Nylanderia fulva. The sequence goes on from NW_028189622.1 coordinate 1,625,976, forward strand.
CGCGTGCTCTCGTCGTCTTCTCTCTCGTTCCGGGTAATCGCGTTAAGTATATAACCTGGATAAGTTTAAAGTTTTGCTTCATTGTCCTTGGCACGAAAGACGGAAATATCTCCGGAGCAAAGATTCTTTCGTCCGGAATAAGAATGACTTTCCACCGAGATATCTCTTTCCAGAGTCTCTTCTTTCATGAGTTATCGCTCCGTGTGAGATTGTGCGTCTCTTCTATAACTTGGCGAACGGTGTCAACGCAAATTTAATCGTATCCAATAAGGGATCCCGGATTATTACCCAGAGTACCGGAGTTAAAAGAGAGAGAGAGAATCGGGCGAGAATGAACTAACGCGATCACTAATGAAATAGCGAAGAACCAGCGGCAAATATTAACCGTGAGTTAAACGCATCTCTCCTGCTTCTTAACGGAGACTCGAGGAAGATATCGCGGCAAAATTATAATTTTAATTCGACATAGAACAGAGAGAAGCGACCGCTGTACTTGGCACGTCCGACTCATCACGTGACACGTATCGAGTTACTCGGAACCTTAACTCTCGCAGTAACAAGTTAAGGTCGTAATTCAATCACGTTTCCGCACGAGAGGCGCGGCGACGACGATCGTGTCGGGCAAGCAGATTCGAGATAAAGCGATATATATTATGTCGATCGCGTAGACTGGTCGAGAGAGACTGGTCAGTCGGCGACCCGGCCGTTTGTCACATAGGGGGTGCGCGCGATCAATCATCATCATCGTTCTGTTCACGCTCGCACGCGGGAAGAAAAATTCACCGGCGCCGGGATTAGCTCGCCATAATCATAACCTGCAACCTCATTATCCGGCGAGAGCGATCGAAAAGAAGGAGGAGACGCGGATCCAATCGAGACAAATCGAGTCGAGTCGAGAGAAATGTCACGCAAACTCACGGATGTAAACACTGACGGATAAACTGCTCGCTGGACTACGCGATAAGTTTTGCGGAGGTTCTTATAATACTCGCGCTTCTCCTCCAGCATCGCCCAGCGGATAAAATTGGATAAAATTTATTGGCTTGACGCTCCGAAGAAATTCCCCGTTGTGCCAGATAAAAAACTTGGAACATATATTTATTCCTGCCTCGCCCTGGAGATCCGCATTTCCTCCGCTCAAATGGGTGCGCTCTTATAAATGAAATATTCTTACAAATACAATTAATGCATTTCGAACAAGTTCCCGTCGTATCTGATGAAAAGAAAGTTCGGAAGCGTATTTTTCGCGCTTATGTATTCGTTAGTTATTTCGTCCTTGTAGATGATATAATTATAACAAAAGAAATTTTTTCTATCTTTTACGCGCGATATTTTGATATTAAAAAAAAATAGTTTAAATATAAAATGATCTGAATTATATGTTCTTTCTTTAGAATTTCAAAGTTAACATTTTTTTAATATATAATGGAATATTTTGAATTAAACACTTTTCTAAATATTACAATCGCGTCTATAGAAATTATTTTTCGTAAACGTTAATTCTTATGCGCAATAAATGCAATTCCGCGAATAAGAAATATATACAAGTTATGATTTCCAATGTACGTGCAAAGTGAATAAGTCACGGCTGTGAAATTTTCTAAAGAAAACGTTTTGCTGATTTCTCGTCGGAAATCTAGAAAAATGTCAATGCCACTTCACGAGAAAGGCATTTCATACCTTTACAAACCCGCGTCAAATTGTAAAGCTCGCAAGTTCGTAGCGCAGAAAATAGGTGCTCGCGAATTCTTTTTCTCGCAATAACGCATAGCGCGTTCGACTTCATTATTTAAATCGGATTAGCCAAATTTTATTTTAACCGCGTCGTATACGAGACGTAACGTAACGTTTCGTTCAAGACGACGACGATGAGAGAGAGAGAGGAAGAAATTTGAGAGACATTCCCGTACTATCGCGAACCGATCGACCGAACGCAAAGTCAATCGAGAGGTCGCAATGTAGAGGGAAAGAGGTGTCAAACAGCCTTCTCTCCGCGTAAGTTGCGACGTGAGCTTCCGCAGTGCTAAATCGACACTCGTCTCCTCGCTTTAACGGAATATAAGCTCTTGAAAGTGAACACTGCGCTCGTCGAGGTAACCAAACCCACCGCAGCGCACCAAATTCGCGCTCAACACTAAATATTTTCCTACTCCCTAACCGCCGATTACGCAACTATTTTAACCACCGCGCGTTTAATTGCTCCGATCCCACTATTCGTGTCAAGAGGGAGAGAGAGAGAGAGAGAGAATGCGGTGTATTCTCCAACAACACGAAATAAACTGTAAGTGTAAAGCGAGACAAATGATAGTAGGTCAAACAAAGTACCGACGAAATAAAACACAAATTGTATAGCATTATGTCATGTGTTGGAACATTTTCCACAATTTGTTGCGAAAAGTCATTCGTTTCTCTTTCCTTCGCGATTAAACGTAGAACTAAGGAAGAGATTTTACCTGACGACGTTAAAAAAAAAAAAAAAATAGCACAATGCTGTAGAAATGTGTCTCCGCCTAAGCGTTATTCGCAACGACCGTAATGAAAATCGCGAAAAGTTTTTCGTTTTTTTTTTCATGGTTTTCAAACGAGGAGGACGCGCCCCGAGCGACATGAAAGGATGGAAATAAATACGAGTGGACATAAACGCTAAGCGTGAAGGAGGAAAGATAAGCTTTTCCCCACGCGACAAAAGGAAGGAGAGCGAAATGGGATTTTTCATACTCGCTTACCGCGCTGACCCACATCGAAGCGCCAAGTTTTCGCGCCGCGAGATGGAAGTCGCGATAAATCGAAAGTTTATAAAAATCGCGATTCTCCCCCATTCCCTCCCCTGTCCGATAAATATCGACGGTTTATTCGCGAATTCTCTGAGATTTTACAGGCGCTACCTGCAAATCCGATCGCGGCTTCGGGTCACAGATACGGAATCACCGGCAGAAAGCTGATATTTCTTCCGGAAAGCTTTCGCACACTTGCCACGGGCAGAATGATGTTTCCCGCGGCATGAAAATCATAACTTTCGGGCGGTGGATACTCGCTCGCTGGACGAGCGGGTTTCGATCGAACGCGTTACAAAGTCGAATGGACTTTTATTGCTTGTCGAACGCAGCATGACAGAATGTTACTCGTCAAACGAACGGATATCACAAGCGAAACTTGATCCAATATTGGAAGGCCAGGTTAACCTGGTCTGAAAATTAACAAATTAAATACAATTTTTATACTGTTATATCGCGTGATTAAAAAAAATATTTACATTCTTTTATGTAGCGATCGAACAACGTGTGATCGAACAAAATGTAAATTACACATTAATTTGCGTCCACTTTTATATTTCTAATTTTCTCGGACGAATGTAAATCTATATTTCAAGCTGGATATGTATTTTTCCATGAAGTTTCAAGAAAAAAAAAAAAATAAAGCAAATAAGAGAATTTTTGTAAAAGATCTCTCGCAAAAGAGTTCATTTTTCTGCCGCAATGTTTAATTAAATGTTTATCAAAATATCGCTCGCCTCATTTTCATTCCCGCAGCACCTCATATATTTTCCATTTTAATTTAAAATAACGCGTGTTTCGTGACATGTGCACTCGCGGGTTAAGAATCGATAATTCATATCTGAGTAGGTTTTAAAAGTGGAGCACGCATTTAAAATATGACAAATAATATGCTTTCCTAAGAGACTGTTAAAGAGAATGTGAGAGGTTCACTTGGTTTCTTATTTAATATGTTACAATAAAAATAAAATCTCGACGGCAATCGGAGCCTATGCGGATGACATGCACAAAATTAATAAATTAAAATGAGATCTCAAGTCAAACTCATTTATTAAATTCTAAACGTTTCGACCCACTTCGGGTCTTCTTCAGTAGCTGCAAAATACAAAGAAACAAAAATAGAAGATAATCGGTACAATCAGAAAATTATAAAACTCGTATACATACAATCCGCAAATAAATTAAATATCATTCTCCTCCCTATTCAAACCGTCCGGCCGTCGGAGTGTCTCCCTAACGGTGACCATCGTCAGGAAGGAAGCGGAGCAGTGACTCCCTTACCAACACTAATCAACATGGTATAAATTAAACGTAGAACAATTCACAAGAATTAAAAATTAAGAACCGGGAAGAAAACTCACCCCGACAGCAAAAACAGAGAGAAGACGATGCTACACGTGACACATCACTCTAACGACTGTGCGGTATTCTACCTCGACACAGTCGATACATATATACGCAAAAAACAAATATAAAAATAAAATATGAAAATAAAAATAAAAATAAAAACAACTAAACTAATCGGCACTCATGTCAAAAGTCTAACAAAAAAAACCCGGCTATGTAAAATCACAAAGCTAGATTTTGGTAAATTTTTCTATTAACAGATCAAGATTCTCGTTTAATTTATCAGTGTCACTATGTAAATTTAAACTATTCCTCTGACGTTTTATGTGGATCATTTCGGATATCAAACGTTTACCTAAAAAAGGCTCCTCGTCTAAGACTTTTACATCCTCCCAATTAAATTCATGGTTCAATAGTCTATGTTCCGATATGACTGATAATTGTGACGCGTTTCTTTTTATGTTGTTGCGATGTTCTTTCATCCTAGTTTTCAACAATCTACCCGTCTGCCCTACGTACGACGCATCACAATCCATACAATCAATTTTATAAACTACATTATTATGGAGTTCTCTTGGTAACTTATCCTTGTGTACTTTAATGAATTTACGGAGACTGTTAATTGCTGTATATGATGGAATGACATCCAAATCACGTGTAATGTCCTCGATTCTTTTCGATACATTGTTAATATACGGAATATTAAAGTACGAAACTTTTTTCTGCGTTAGAATCTTGTCATTGCATACATTTGCTCTATTGTTATGCAACTTATTATTATAGCGGAAGAACAACTTTTTTAACCGCGCTTGTAATGTATGAAATATCAAATTGAGAGGATAATTATTAGACAAAAGAACTCCAATCATAGACTCAAAGTTAACTTTATGGAATTTCGGATGAGATAGCCAAAAAACTCTATCTATGAGGCTGATAATGGTGCCTTTTTTATGACAGAGAGGATGCTGCGATTCAAAATTTAAATATCTACCTGAATACGTCGGCTTATGAAACAAATCAAACTCAATGCTCCCATTATTTATAATAATGGTGACATCTAAAAAATTCAATCGGTTGTCAACCCCCTCCTCCATGGTGAACTGCAATCTAGGATGGAAAGAATTGAAAGTGTTTAAAACTATTTTAAGCATGGAGGGTGGGGCCGCCAACGCGATATCGTCAACATATCTAAAATAAAATGGAAATGACAATGGAATCGCAGCAATCGCTCTACTCTCCAAATCTTGCAACGTGATATCCGCAATAATCGGTGAGAGGGGGGAACCCATAGGCGTGCCAAAAGTCTGTTGATAACACACATTATTAAACATAAAATAAGTCGAATTCATAATAAAACGAATTGCCAATAAAAATTCATCTCGTGGAATAATACACTCTTTTTCAATATACCCCCATCTGTTAATTAAACTATCAATAGCCATATCCAATGGTACGTTGGTGAACAATGATGTAACATCTAGTGAAACTAGCTTCACATCACTATCCACACATAAACCATTTAATTTGTTCACTAATTGGAAACTATCAGAAATAGCCGAATCAGGTTTCGGAATTGCCTTATATATTATCTTATGTAAAAATTTTGCCAAGTAATAAAGAGGTGTATTCCTAGATGAAACGATGACACGTAAAGGGCAATTCGGTTTATGCACCTTCGGCAGACCATACGCTCTCGGTAAAACCCCGTCCGTGCAGTTCAGGGATTTATATGTTGTTGAAGAAATGTAATTCTTCGTTTTCCATCTCATTAAAATTCCGTGTAATTGATTAATTAGGTTCCTAGTCGGATCTTTTTTAACAACAGTATAAGTATCCCGGTCAGCCAGCAAATCACACATCTTATTTAATAGCTTATTCAACATATCTGAAATGTTTGTTTTTCGAAAAATCGGAAATAAGAATCGTCTGACAATAAGAAGAAAATTGTTGTGCTGTCCAATCTATTACGTCTATTACGTATATATACTTACGATTAATAAGGAAGGATGTGTGAATAACGGAGGAAATAAAACGCGACTGTTGAAATGCCGACGTCAAAAGAGCGTTTGATAAAGAAGGTCAAGAACGAAAGGAAAAAACGGAAAACGACAGGTAGAGGAGCGGACAGGCCATCGATATACGCGTGTTAGATGGGAAAAGCGTATACCATAAAGACGTTTACACCGTCGTGATTCACTTTAAAGAGGCCGTGCTGCTCTCGATATATATACGTCGCGCGACGTAACAGCTACTATTGGTCGCTTCGAAGTAAAGATCGCCGTTGGATCTCAAAGTGCGCGAGCGGCGGCATAAAATAAAACAGTACCTCCCCCTTCTCTGTTTGATCGGTGCGCGATCGATATCCTGTTTGCCTCCAGAATTTACCGGCGAGCAACACAAATTCGGAGGAACTCTATCGCGAAGAAATACGATCACGGCATATTGACGACGCACGCTATGTATTACAAGACGGAAAACCCCGAGTATTTCATATAGAGGGGCGAGATAGGGAGGATATTTTACAGGCATAGGCACTATTTATGGAACGATAAATAACGTTCTCCTCTTGAATTTTTTTGTTGTACTTGTACGCGAAATTCTTCCTTCGTACGGTATGTAAGAACGAAATACATTCGAGTCGCGCGATGAATATTATTGCAAAAGGACCAAGCTGAGGTAGTTGAAGCAGATACATTCCAAGCATATTATATTGGAGACTCAACTTTCGAAGATTCGAGGTAAAGGGAAAAAAGAGCGAACCTACTTACGCATAGAAAAATATTATTTCTGTCTCTCGATACAATTTTTTTTCCTCTACTTTTATACGCGAGATTGTTGGTGAATATAACAGCGCAGAGTTTCCGCCAACGGAGCTATCATTTACAAACAATTATATGATACAAATTTAAAAAAAAAAATAGACAAATTTTTCGAATATTAAATTAATTTTTTTTAATTTCTTCGCGTTGAAATAAATTTTTAATATACACACGGATATTATTTTTACAAAAAATGCTGAACGCGACCGTCATGAGTTTCAAAATGAAAGTACAATATTAAACTAGAGAGGAAAAGATGTATATCGCGCGCGGATGAAGGAAAATATCATTTCAATGCTGCGAGAGATGTGACGGTATTTCGAATAAGATTAAAAAGCTGTCGAGTTGGTATCGATAAAAATATTGCGCTCGCAAAAAAAAAAAAAAGAGAAAAAGGCAGAGAGAGAGAGAAAAACGTTGCATATAAGAAGCCTATACAGCCAAGTTGTACCGGCACTTCACTTGACTGCAGGCAGAGGCAGGTGCAGAGCGAAGAAAGTCTCCCCTATACGAAAGGGATGTGGCCTATTTTCGTGCCACGACATTTTCTTAAGAGGCAGTTCTTAAGAGTTATTCTTGAACTCGCGCCGAGCTCATAATAATTAAGACCCCGAATACGCGCGCGCTGCGAACGAGGGCGTAAAAAACAATGTCGTCATTCACTCTACTTCTGGAATTCTAATGTTAAATTCTGAAAATTTCAATAAAAACTTTCTTCGTCATCGTGACACGATTCGTCGAGGATTATGCATTCATTCTCGTATTAAAGACGACTATAGTATATATAGCTATGAGAAATAACGTCTCTTGACAGCCCACGATATTCATTACATTCGTGATATTTACATTATGTATATAAGAAAGTTTTCAATATTCTTATTAAACAAAGGTTTTTCAATTAATCCTTAATAAGTTATAATATATTGAATATTGAGGAATTTCGCGACAAAAATTATAATGTCAAGATTCAAATAAACGCGAAAAGTCCACTTTTCCATCTCGATCTCCGTATATGTCAATTATAAATTTTGATATAACGAGATCTCTAATATTAGAAACTCAAAAAAATCAACTTTGCTTTACGCGACTTTGCGACTAATATATTTCAGGACCCGGTGGATATTTTTTTCCAAGAACACCTCGTAATTGTTGAGAAAACTAATCCAAGTCGGACGTATTGTGAGAATTTTTACGTGCGTGCAACTAGAGTAGGTGAATGAAGTTTCGAAGCTCGCTTCGTCTGTTTACACGTGACTCACGTAAATCGGATAGTGCCGCGCCAAGTCTCGGGCAAGTTTTCGCGAATGGGCGGAGGACTAGTTGAAGTTTGTAAAACTATCACACTCTCATCGACCCGCGTACGTGTTGCGTTCTACGTGCGCGCGATGTATCCGCTTTAGTGCACGCGATATAGCTCTCTATACAGCCACGTCACCCATACTTCTCTGTGTGTATACGTGTCTATATATATATATATGTATATATTATATCTATGTGTACCTCCTCGCGATACATTTATACAAATAAATGTATTATTCACGTAAATATGTATCTTCTACGTATACACCTCTACACGTGTACGTCGTCGTCCTGACGATTCATACGGGCATGTGAGTACCTACTTGTTAAGCGTAGGTACGCCAGCGCAAAGCTTCCGTGTATACTCCGAATACGCATTTGACTACTTCGTGTTTGTCAATCGTCGCCGCCGTATCTTGGTGCGGGCACACATATACACATACGTTTCAATATATGCACGTCGCGCATGAGAAAGCATCCTTCTACTGTGTTCAAATTCTGCCACCAAACCCGTGATCTTTTCGTAAATGTTACCGTATATAATACCGTAACTTTGTACAAAATATCATTTCCGCGAATATATCGGCGCCCTCCGTCGTTTTCAAAAAATAAAAGAGACATGCACGGAAAGAACTCGTATTTTATGACGCTGCGGAAATAATTTTTTTGTCTGCAGAACATAAATATGTCACTCGTAAATAATAGATGGACCGGTACCGTTTGAGTGACGTATGACAGCAATCGTTTACCGCAGTATATAATGTTTTTGAATATAACTCGTTATTTAATATTTTAAGCTGTGCATTTCGTTCGTGCTTCTATATTATTAACACTTGACACGGCAGACTACTGGACTGCCCTCCTTTATATCCGGGAAACGCTTATCTATGTTCGTACAAGCCCTTCGGCGTGGATATGTCGTCTGTCTGTGCGTATGCGTGCATGTATGTGTAATACGCAACGACGTGTGCGGGAAGGCAAAGTTCCGCCAGGGATAATATCGGGCCCGATAAAGGAGCATCCCGCGTGTTCTCCCGAGGGACACTGAGCCACCGTGCAGAGGAAACGCCTCCGGAATACAGAGCACAACGTCGATGCTTACACGCCCGTGACGGCGGGGAATCCGTATAAGGTCGTCAATGAATTCCCCAAATGAGCCTCGTCGATTCGGGTGAGCGAGAGAGAGAGAGAGCAAAAAAATCGCAGAAACGTTTCGTGCCCGACCAACATTGAGTTTGAGAATCCTGTGTCTCTCGTATCGATTATTCGCGTCACGCGTTTGTTTGGGGAGGAGAAAAAAAGGAAAATTCAGTCGTTAAAATTACGCGTATCTCTCATCAGTCCTTTTCACTATTTTTCGCTTAAATCAAGCTTTGTAATATTTACGTGAGAAACAATTACAGGGTTACTTTGTAGCTCCGAACAAAAATACCGTAATTAATAAATGTGGAATAATAAGCAAAAATTTTTTAAATATCGCTGCATCTCTCGCGCGTTCATCAACGAAAGATTTATTATTAAGTATATATGAAATTCGCAGATAATATAGATGCAGAAAATTTAAGAGCACTAAAACAGTAAAAAGTACTAATTACAGAAAAATGACTTGCTCCGCATCACAGAAATAATAAATCAAACAACTTATCTTCTTGCAAGAAAGAAACGGTTGAAAATTATTATTTCCACGATGAGCGATCTCGGTCATACGTATGATATCCCCGGAGGGAACGAATGGTTGACAATAAAAATCGTCGGGCTTTTAGAGAAATGCGGTATAAAGAGAGATAGGGAGAAAATGAAAGTAAGATAATGAAATGAATGGAAAATGCAAAAATGTTACATTATAGAGGAAGATAGCGGTACGAAATATTTTAATAAAATGTCCAGGGAGAGAAACGTTATACGTGGGATATATGTGGAAAATAGTGTTTTAATAAAAATAAAAAAAAAAGATAAACATTTTTTGAATTACAAATCGAAACACGTATTTTATTATATTTGTTCTGTGGATTCTAAATTTTGTTGATCAACGGATTTACGAATAAAATTTACCCGAAATATTTGCCAACATCATGTAACTTTATGTAACTGTAATTTGTTACTATTTAATAACTTTCTGTACAGCCAAAACGCAATCAGTTGGATACATTTAGTTTATGTTTAAATTCATGACAATTTTATCTCTTTTATACCTGTTATGTTTTCATTTATGCTATATAAACATAATATCAATTATATTGGAATCGATGTAATTGAATCAGTAATTGGAAAATTGCACAAATTTAAAAGCATTATTAAAAATGCTTGTGATTAAAAAAATATATTTATTTAAACAATAAAAGCGTCACATTAGCGTTAAAATTGTGAAAACGAAATTGGTCGCAAATGCCACACATTTTCTTTACCTTTTACACAGAGTTTTATACGTTCTCTGTCCGCTCTATTTCAAATCACTTTATATAAATGGCTTCATAAATGCCGGCAAATTTTCCAACAACAGAAGGAGATACCGTAATTGTCGCGAATCGCAACAAAAGGCGCGCGCGCGCTACAACGTAAACGCAAAAACAACATTGCAAAATAATTCGCCGCGGTTTTTTCTTTCATTTTAGCATAAATTTGCCGGAACACAGCGTAACTGCGCGAGTATTATCATTAGTTACTCCTATCCAGCTTTGTTAAGCTCGTTATACACGCGTGCAGCACTCAGAAAGAAGAGACGCGTTCACTTACGCGCAACAGCTCAATTAGAAATATTTAATGGGCGCACATGTAAAAACGTTACCTCGCCGTTTCGCCGTTCATCAAGACCGGCTCTATTATCTATCGATCTCGCAATCTCGCATCGAGAGATCGCTCCGCGGAATCGACGGATAACAAACTCCAACCCGGGAGAGATTGCAAAATTTCATTCCAAACGGTATAAACGCTTTCGTTCCTGCGCTCTATACCGTACCGATACGCATCTATACACAATCGTGTAAATACAACTTATGTTCGCAACCTCGCTATATCGCGCGCATTATTGACGACATTACAATTAATTACGGTCTTGCGCCCGGTGTAGTCGGTAATATCATTTTGCAATTTAGCCGCTATTAATTATAACTTCATTAATGCCATCGCACACGCGCACAGAGAGGTGATTGATACAATTATAATCGTTCAATTAGTCGATGCGCGTACACATCGCGAGTAACCAAGTACCTCTCTTCACTCTTATCGTATCCGCGATACCGTACTTATAACAATGGATACCGTTCGGTTGCGCGTGATAACAGAGTTTTACTCATTCCGACTTGTAATGAGAATGTAACGTTGCAATTAAAACTTTTTACGTTCTTACGTAAGGTCTAACCCTGCCATGGTAGGGTGCACCCGGCTGGCGAATCGGCTGCTCTTCGTTTTTGATTTTGCGCCGCGATTTTCGCGAGCTTTCATCCGCGCGCGGTGTTGCTTCATTATTATTTTTTTTTTTTCCCTCAACCTCGCCCCGACCACTCTTTTGCCCACCCCATAGATATATTAACCGCCTGTGTTCTTCCCGCTGTATTATGCAAAGTGGAATTACTCAAGTTCTGTAACTCTTCAAGATGTAAATAACCACCTCTGAAAATTCAATCTTCAACCGAGCTCACGTTCTGCGGAGGGAGACTTCGTTCCCGCAGTGCAAAACGCGCTCGCCTCCACCGAGGCACAAACTTGCAGAAATTAGAGAACGTTTAACCTGTTAGATGAGAGCGAGGCGAGCTGAGTCAGCGAATCGGCGCTACGTTATACACGTTGCAGCTTTTCCTCCCGATATAATGCGCGAGCACGGTTTCCCTCGTTTTTTTTCATTTTATTTTATTTATGCGAAATCTAATTCTCACACAATTCAACGTCAATATTGTACGAAACGATTCCTAATTTGTAAGCTATATCATTTAAATTTGCCTGAATACATTTCAGACGATAAAATCAAATAAACCACGCGGCAAATATTTCGGCGCGATATTTCGAGATGATCATTTAAAAAGAAGCAAAAAAAAAGCGATATACTACATGTTTTATTACTTGGATATTTTTATAAGGAATTGAAAGATTTTGTACTCTATTTTTTGACACTGAGAAAACAATAAAACATTCATGTCGAAGGTAATATGAGTCTACACAGCAGTTGCAGATTAAATTATGGCAAATCGGAGCAGGTTCATGAAAAATTACTAAGCCCGGGTACGATTCCTTCGATCCTAATATGCTCGGAGTCGTCGTAAGGGAATTGGGATGCCAATAATAAGCTGCCCGTAACATTCGTTACAAGAATAGCGAAGCTGGATGTATATATCGTGAGCTTTGCTCGCAACACGATGGGTCGGTCATGCGATTCTTGCGATAATTTTGCGAGGACATGCAAGCCCATCCCGTGGTTGTTTACGTGACGGCAATGAACTGCAATTGTCAAACAGATACGATCGTTCTTACCCCGCCCACCCTCTTCCGTGTCTGAATGAGGCGCACTTCATTTCGAGTGCCAGACGTTTCCTCATTTGCGTTAAACGATCCTGCCTCCCTGTCCACTCATTTTTCGAGAATTCCGCGCGAGATCGAATATTCATCACGACCGATATTCGATCGCAATATTGATATTTTGTAAAGATTTTGTTATTATTTAATATCAAATATTTAAATATTTATCTTTGATATCGCGAAAATGAGAACAGGAAGTGAAAGAATTAAACATGTAAAAGATATAATAAAATCTGATTTTGAATAAATAAAAAATGGAAATTACTCGTTAAAGATGTTGCGGTAATCTTTCCGTCGTTAAATTTTATAGAATATTAACTTTGCTAAATCGATCGCAATATTGATATTTTGTAAAGATTTTGTTATTATTTAATATCAAATATTTAAATATTTATCCCTGATATCGCGAAAATGAAAACAGGAAGTGAAAGAATTAAACATGTAAAAGATATAATAAAATCTGATTTTGAATAAATAAAAAATGGAAATTACTCGTTAAAGATGTTGCGGTAATCTTTCCGTCATTAAATTTTACAGGATATTAACTTTGCGAATGAAACTTTGTAGAATGAAAGTGAGGCTTAATTTTCATTTCTTTCATTTTATCTCGAGATCTTATATTATTAAAAAATTAAATAAATATTAAACAATTTTGTGAAGCCGAGAGTATAAACACACAGATCGAATTTTCGGTCATCTCAACATTTGGACCCGACGAATGTGTAAAATATCGAACATGTATACATGTAGCACTGCAATGCCGATATACAGACGCATACACAGGCGATGCACGTCCACCTCCGAAATCTCGGTTGGCTCGTCGATTACAAATAATCAATAATGGACATTTCATAAACCGTTCCACTTCGCGTAGAGGGATTCGCGCGCAAAAGAGAAAGAGAGAAAAAAGCGCGATTCGTCGATACGAACGATGATTTTTTTACACTGCGCGAAGTCATGGGCCGAATGCAACGAAAGGCGAAAAGGTGAGGTGAGGTGAGGAGAGATGAGAGGGGCAGCCTATCGAATTGTTTCTCGTTTCATTGCCTCGGTGGCGTGGAACAACAAGTCAACAGAAATGTTCGACCTGCCGGCTTTGAGCGTCCATGATGGGCGCACGGAAAGAGAGAAGAGAGAGACGGTTGCGATGGATGCGAGAGCAGGATACGACGATATCGAATGAGGTGGCGGTGATACTTCAACCCTTTAACTCTGCGCAATTTTCCGCCGTTGTGTATCTTCCTGTGGCCTGTATTTTTAGCGCGATCCCGAAAACAAATTCCGTAGGTGCATGACCTTTGATATCAGATGCAAATGAAAGCCGAAAGCCAGGCGACCCAATTCGCCAGATATTGCGGCGGAATCGCTGGATTAGTAATCGTCGAAAAGATGAAGATTGATCGTCGCGATTTTTGCGAGAAGTCATCGAGAAAAAGTAGCCGTACATTGAATGCGCGTCTTTTTTTTATAGAGAGAGAGAGAGATTCGCGATTCCCGATTGAAAAATATATTTCCACGACGTTGATTCGTCAAAGATGAAGAAGATAAATTAAGCCTCCTCGCAAAAATTTACGTCGAGAAAGAATCGATCCAGAATTTTTCCGGCACATTAAAACGGAGCTTATATATTTTAATCCGAGTCAGGTGCCGGGCATTCAAGCCGGAAGAAATTCGCACGAACGTTCCTCCGCTACTTAGACAATTGCTTCGACCCACTTTACTTCTCCGTGGAATGATGCGATTAGATTAATAGCGCAGATATATGAACAGGATATTGCGAGATTAGAATCGGGATTACGAATTTTCGCGAAACCGCGTGCAAGATAATCGTCTAGGAGTGAAACAGCGCGATAAGCGCTTATATACGTGCATTTAAAGATGATTACTTATTACTTTTCTCTGTTATTACTTTCCAAGTGTAATGCACTCCTATATATCATGCTCCGAAAGGACATTCTTGAAATACGTAATTGTCGAATAAATTGTTCTTAATGGCTTCCGCCATTTCGCTCGCGCGCATTCAAATCCTTCGTCGAATGAACTAACTTCTGATTCAACGATCGCATTAATAACGGCTCTGTGTACAGCGCGATTTCGACGAATCAGAGTACGCTGATAATGAGAGGCTATATAACGACATCGTTGGACACGTCCCAACAATTCTGATCGTTCAATAAAGATCTAATAAATATCCCAACGCGGCTCCCTGATAAACGACGGGATGCAACTCGCGACGCGGTTCGCCGCGCATTTATCAGACAGGTTGGCTAATGCATCTTCGAATGCGCGTATAATGCGCGGATGCATGCAATCGTAATAGAGATCATCCTTGGGCGAAAATCTCTCCGAACCTATTTGCGGGCGCGCGAGCGAGATCGGCCAAGTTTGTAATCGAGTTCGTGAACAGTCGGATTAATAATCGGACGATGATTCCGCGCGCCAAGAACCGGGTCGTTGCGCGTCCGAAAACTGACAATGAAAACTTTGGGACGGGGCCGCTAAAAGCGCCGTCTCCGTCTCGCGATAATAGTCGCGCGCCCGAATAATAGCCCGATAAATATGCTAATTTCAGGAAGCAATTTTTCCGCCTGGGCTTTTACCCCGCCGAAAACAAATTCCTGGGTTCGCGGCGCGCGTGACTGTTTTCCGGGGGAAAATTATTTCGCCGGAACACAAATGTGTAAGTAGGTATATATATTCCTGCTTTTACGGTCGATTTAAAATCGCAATTTACGCTTCGAACGATTCGATGAGGGGGTAATGATAATGAAAAGCTTTCACGAATGTTTTCGAAGACGCGCGGCATATTGTCGTCCGCGGAACGGAGAATGCCTGATTTTCGATGGCGATTATGGCGCGAAACTACTTGCCGGCGTATAATTACCGTCGTATTGTATCGGGGTGAGGGAGCGCCATTGAGGAGCGCTCGATGCTATTCACCTCGCTTCCTCCGCAACGTCGAGAGGAGCGTGCCTCGATTGCAATTTCACGCAGATTGCATACCAATTCAAATTTGCATCACACTACTTTCGCTCCGTTTAATTATATAGAAATGCAATGCAAGACATATCCTTTTGTACGATATATATTAGATCCGTATTGTTATTTATTCCATTTCTATTTTCATATGTAGAATTATATTATTATATAGTTATATTATATTAATCTATAATCTCTTACAATATATCGACTATTTTTCACTCAAATATTCCTCTTATTAATTTTTAATTTCGACTGATTTTAATTATATAGAAATGCAATGCAAGACATATCCTTTTGTACGATATATATTAGATCCGTATTGTTATTTATTCCATTTCTATTTTCACATATGTAGAATTATATTATTATTTAGTTATATTATATTAATCTATAATCTCTTACAATTTTTTATATCGATTATTTTTTACTCAAATATTCCTCTTATTAATTTTTTATTTCAACTGACTTTAATCTTTCATATTTAAATGTCTCTGTTCTATCAAGATTATAAAGTTTGCTTAAAAATAATTCTCTTTTTTTTAGTTTGCCTTCTGATATTAGGTAAATCTGTCGTTGAGAAAAATAGCGACATGTTTAAAATATTTCAAATGTGTCTATATATATATATATATATACCGATATATTTAAATCTTTTTCAGTGTGAATATGTAATCATCTTAGGAACGAAACACTAATAAAAGAAAATTTAGATTATTCGATGAAATATTAAAATATACATCCAATATGAGAGCATAAAAAGAATTTTTTTTTCCATATATTTTTGAATCTATCGAGAGATATTATAGCATCGAAAATGAAGAATTTATTTTTAAAAATATTCGCCAAAAATACGTCATCTCTCTACATTGCAAGTGATGTTCCTGTCCTTATTTCAAGCCATAATGCTCTTCTAATAAATTGAAAGTGTCTCAACAAGCTAATATTTAACTTAAAATCCGTCCAATTTCATTTCGCTCGTCGTTATCGAAGTGTTTCATCTTGAAAGATATTCAGACACACCAGATATATTCAAAATATCGTATTTACATGCGTGTCTTCTGCATTTGCGTCACCTTGGCCGTTGAACGTATGAAGAAAATATGTAGCGACGTGTATGAAACATGTCACCACTAGGGCGATGAACGTTATAGATATATCGATCGGTCTTATCCTTTGCGCCGGTATGTAATAATATTTCTTATCGCGACTGCGGTTGCGGCAACGGCGCTATCGCGTTTCGGTGAAGTACTTGGCGACTATCAGGTACTATGTACGCAGAGCATAAAGGCTCGGGAATATCGCGCTGCTTTGAAATGTACTTTTTCCACGTGTTATCTCGTCTGCGGAGATCAGCTGTTAAAGGCGACACCCGCCGGCGATGCCTTCCGTTCTCTTCGCTTCTTACAGTAAGCGCAACCGAACGCGACGGCAGAGAAACCTTCGTAAAAATTCTCGAGTTTCCGCACAAAGAGACTTGTATATTTAACCCCGTGCAATTACTCTTTTTGGGAAATTAAAAGGAAACAAATTTCTCTAAAGCGAAAATAAGTAGAAAGAATGTATTTCATATTGTAGTAGACTGAGAAATCTCTTCATATAACAGTAATATAAATAGATACAGTAATATTAAATATAATCATAACGGAGAAAGAGAAAAAAATCAGAAATAACAACGGTGCAAATAAATTTTGATTGATATTATATTGATAATACAAACGAGGTTATTATATAATTATAATATATATAAATATATACTAGTTTAAAAATAATTTTTCATGATAATATAACAGGAATGTAATATAGTAAATTAAATAAATTAATTAGGATTCTTTGTAGCAATTTTTAAATCGGCAAAAGAAGCACTATGTATACAAACTCTGCTTAAATATGCTCTGTTGTAACTAGTAAAAAAAATTCAATTTATCTGCATCAAATATTCACGGTGTAAGCCACAAAAAACAAATATTTGAATACCGAGTTTTTAATAACGCGCGAGAAACGAAGAACGTGCTGAGAAAACGCATATTACGAACGATGGAATATGCTTGAGAAAATTTTGTTGGATAAGATAACCGATAAGAACAAAGAAGAATAAAATGATTGTAGGAAGATAAAAAAATGTTCGATTCGCACGACAGACAAAATTATACGATAGGAATTCGCGTCAATGTATATGTATATATATATATGTATGTATGTATATACCGCACTTTACCGTCGCGCATCTCGTTTCCACCATAATGTTGTTAACACTCGAGCAAATTAGCCCTTTGTAGCGGTTTCCGTGATTGCCCTCTGTCTCTGAGCGCGCGAGGGAAAATGGTTGAGATAGGGGAGATCGGTATAGAGCCTCGAGAGACCGATTTTCCGCGAGTTGACATTAAGTTTGTCCTAAACGAGAAGATAAAGCTAGAGAATAAAAGAGAATCGGCGGATTAACGATGCAGGAAAATGAACTTGTAGACATGCAGCCGTGAAATTTATACCGCGCTTGTAAATAACTCGCGAACTACCGTTTAATGGTCGAAGCTTTACATACAACCCGCACATGAGTTAATTAATCCGGGTCTTAAACGACGACTGACACATCGCCGAGAGGGTGATTGCGATTTATCGCGCAGCATCCATTATGCGATGGTTATCTTGAAAGACTCTCGCCGGAGAGTCAGCTGTTTAGAAAATATATATATATCCCCGAGAGAGTAACAATAAATATTGTCAATATAATTTATTGCTACTAGCGGTATAATTAAGGTTTGTTATCGCTAATCACCGGCTACTATTGTGTGTGTCACACTTATGGTCGGCACGAAGGTGTCACGCGGATCGATAAACTGCCGCTTGCACAACAGGGAAAACGGTGAATAATCGCGATTATAAGCGCCGGCAGTCAACTGTTTACAACAAGCCCGCGATTAACCCCTTAGCTAGCTAGTTTAAGCCAGCGGGAGGGTGTTACCCCTTCTTAATTAACTGCTATTAATTGTTCAGACCGCGCTGTGCGCGCGCCGATGCAATTGGGTTAAGTGTCACGATTGTCTTACACGCCGCGGTTTAATAACAGCGCTTAATTCGCGCGCTCCATTTGCTCACCGCTAAATCGTGCGCCCGCACATATCCGCGCCCGCGTTTTTACATCCGCGCGATAAATCATTCTTTCGAAAAGTTACGCGAGTCGGCTTTAATTTAGATATCTTCATTTCCGTCGAAATATGCGATTAAATGAGCTAGGTTTTACGCAGAATGTCCTATATTTTTATTATATCTCTCTTTCGTATTAAAATACCTGATACATTTAATAATTAAAAAACAATGGAGCAGTTGCTCGCGAATCCTATTTCTGAGTGAAGTTATATATATTTATTAAGTGTGCGCGGATTTACATATATCCGAATTATATGTGAAATGTTATATAGCAGAATTATAACTTCCACTTTATTATTCCGCAGATATTAATGTTAAAACTTGAAAAAAAAAGCGGAGACGTTATTAAATATTTGCAAAGATAAAAAATAATTTTGGATTTAGTTTAAAATATGTACAAGTAAATGAAAAAAGAACAGAAACCATAAAATTAAAACGATGCTCAAATAATCGCGTGCGGATAAACATGGTATATAATAAATCATTTAAGAATTTACGGCAATATTGTAGATATTACATAACTTTTATAATTGCGCGAAAAGTATGACGCGAAAACGACGAACACCGGCAAACAACGAGGCATTCCTTGCCGTCGTAATAGAAAGCTTATCGACATTTACGGCGCACTTTAAGTCGCTCGTAAATCTCCTTTATACCGGAAAAATTATTAGCCGTGCAGCGACGTTATTATCGGCGACGACGTTTCGTTTCCGCGTGCAAAAAACATAGCAAGTGCCCGTTTCTTATTTGATCCTCGTCCCTTAATATCAATTTATTAATATCGAGTTTCCAAATATTATACCTTAATTAATGGCTCAACCAATATTTAAACACACACTGTCAGTTTGCACAAAGTTTAAACAAGTGTGATTAAAAAAAGTCGCGCGCGTATCTATATAACTTGATTAGCTTTCCATGTAAAACATCCATTAAGCAAGCACGAAATTATATTTCTGGCTCACGTAAAATGTATAACATCTCAATAATCTTTGACAGAATTTTCAGTCGTATACAATATGCAAACAAAAAATCTGTCAACTTTCCGTCATTACTTTCTGTGACATAACGTTTACATATAATAATATTACTCTTAAAAATTGAAATTTCCGATGCGCAATCTTACAAATTCTCTCTTTCTATATCTTTGCCTGTACAAGATGCGCCCTTTTCTCCACGAGCATTTGGAAATATTAAATAGACATCGCCGAACAAACGGACAGTGAACACAGAAAAGGGAAAAAGAAAAGAAGAGAAAACGAGAGATCGGAGAGTGAACGGAATGAAGAGCCAAATCCTTTCAGTCCATCTAAAGAAAAATTAATAATCCACCTAGAGTCGAGAGCGGACCAAGTCCGAGTTGAATCTGGGCCAACTATTCCGCGGTAGCATCTCGCAGCAGAGATTCATTAGTTAGAATGCATGGACGATAAAGGCCGATCTTTCCCCCCCGGTGAATTTGCAGAAAATACCATTTCAATTATCAGTCTTTGATCAAAATGGTGGGGAGAACGCCGGGAAGGAAGGCATATTTGCCCCGATAAATTCGCTTTTAGACACGGGAACGAAGCTCGAAAGCGAAAATGATGTCAAAGAGCAACGCAATTAGCGGCGCGCTGCACTTTGATTACATGAATATTAATTTTTCGCGAGCGCGCGCGTATCGACTTTGTGCGTGTTTTTTTTCCTCCTCATCCCGGAGAGCGCGAGCAAATATATTTTTCTACGGCGCACGGCGGTATATCGATAACAATAATTGTTGTGAAAGATACCGGTGCACATCAGAACGTTCATTCTGGGCGCGTTTATCGGGGAACACCGGCGCGCGCGCATTTTTATTAAAAATTATCATCAACACCGTAAATTAATTTTTACGTAAATAGATTAATCTCCCGAGCTGCCGGAGACTATATCGCAGATCTCGTCGCGCAATCTGATCCGACCTTATCTCACAGTGATACACGATGTTTCGGCCAGGCGCCTTTTCCGCGATGTCATTCATTTAACAACTAAATAAAAATACCTAAAAAAATCCTGAGATATATTTTTTCAGCGGAATTTTCGCATAGAGAGCTATCCGTATACTGTGTTTGTTGCGTTTACTTGCGAAATAAAAACAGACGCGCAATAATATTAAAAAAAACAAAATAGGAAAAAGGAAAAAACCGCGCGTACCTCTCGCGAATATATGTATAATAACCGAAAATTGAATATGGCCTTTTTAGTTCGACGCGACATAACGTTGCGTTTTCGCTACGTACAATGAAAATAACTCGAGCGCCCAATGATGCATCCGTCGCGATTGATCTCGGTCACGAGATTAGCGTCGCAACGCGGTATTCGGTCAACGTTGCGCGCGTCGATAACGATCGCCCGGTTACAAACCAACGAAATCCGCAGCGTCAACGGTTAATGCAACCGAAATGCAAAAGGCATTCTACCGAAAATGCGGAGAGAGTGTCGCGCGAAAAGTACTCCGCATGACTTTATCGTATACGTGAAAGAAATTAAATTTAAACGTGCAGTTGAATTGCGGTTACATAAGTTTATACACGGAGAGAATTTTCTCTTTAGACTTTAACTTGAAAATATTAGAAGAATTTTATAAGAGTTTCTCCGATTAATATTTACCACAATAAAAAATATTAATCGAATATATTTCATATTAGAATTTAATATTATATTAGAAATTTATATATAATATAATAGAATTTATAATATAATATAATATTAGAAGAATTTTATAAGAGTTTCTCCGATTAATATTTACCACAATAAAAAATATTAATGGAATATATTTTATGTCTTATTGTGATAATGATCGGAGAAATTCTTATAAAATTGCACGATTACCATGATTTTTGGAGTAAATTCTAAGAGAAAAATTCTCTCCGTGTACAATTAACGAGCAAACGGTCGCAGTATAGAAACACTCTCGAGTAAGAGAAAAGTTGATATAAAAATATAAAATAACACATGTATTACTCGCGCGGTTATTAAAATAATACAGTAGCAAAGAGAGTATAAATAACCGTGATAAATACGAACAAATGCGGGAAACAAAAACATGTTAATCCGCCGGCGCCATATCGCGCGGATGAAAGTCGTCGACACTCTTTAGAGTGAAATACACTCCGGCGCGGTGGTTGGCGCGCTAACGAATACATGGGTCGCGTCATCGCGGTATGAATTGTTATCGTTGTGCGCGAGCGGCGCGAAGATAAATCGTTAATACGTCGGGTACGTGGTTGGCGTACGGAAAGTGGAGCGTGGAACGCGAATCATTGGCCCAGATACCCTTGTTTTCGCGTGGGATGAGGGAGAACGAGAAAGGGTTCGATCGGAGAGATCGAAACCAGCAGCATCCGTTATCGAGTTTCGGTTGCGCGAACCGAGAGTTCTCTCCCCGTATAATCATTTTTTCGATTTTTTTTTTCCTCGCATCCCCTCGCTCTCAGCTTCTTTTTTCGACCGCCGCGAGGCGCCATAAATTTCTGCGTCCGTTCCGGCACGCGGACCGAGAAATCTACTTGATTAAACGTGAAAAATAAAGAAAAACAAGAAGCGCGAGCACATCTTCGCGACGCTTTATATGTGCAGTCAGATACCGACGCTTCTTTGCGTTTTGCTAAACTCTTTTTTTTTTCTTTTCATTTGATATATCAGCGACTCGCGCGTACGGTTTCGCATTTATTCGTGACTTTGGTTCACTAAAACGAGTATAATGTTTTTCGTAAATTTGAATATGAAAGAAATATATATATATAGAGAAAATATTATTATGTGATAACGATAAGAATTATACGCAGACAGAAACACATTTATACGTATACATTATGCATGAGCTACCTCGCAACCTCGAATATCCCTCTAGATGATCACAAAATCCGACATATGACGTCAATTTTAATCACAATTGACTCGATTGGTGAGAGTGCTAAAATCAAAACGTTGATCTAAAAATAATAATCGTGTCATTCAAATTCGCGTCGTATAATTATATTTCTAACAAGAGATGTCGAATATTATTATCTGTCATTTTCTGCTCTTTACTTATTCCTTCCGTTCTACGACAACGAATTGCCGTACAATTGAAAAATTAAAGCAGGTATAAGGTGAAAAGAGAAATTTGCGTAATTTTAGAGCACAGCAGCTACACGACGCGAATAACGTATCCCCGCGCACTTAACGCGATTTAAAGGAACGAACGGTGTCAATTGCGGTTTGGCACGAACGTATATCACGTACGAGAAGCCGGCGCATTCTTAAATTACACGACGTCCCGCGCGAAACTTGCGGCCCGTAATTTCATCGGGCGGCTTAAAAGTTTTACGGCGTATCTAAAACGTCGCAGAAGAGAGGTCAAGCTTGAAGTTTCGCCCCGTGTGCTGCTGCGGCGACATTTTCATGTCGGGTAATTCCCCACCCTTTCACATATACATACACGACGTACACGAGAGAGAATTTGACCCGAATGGTAAAACATCCCTTCTTATCTCACGCGTATTTCAAGGTACATACATATATTGTACATGTACGACCGGAAACTCGAAAGAGGAAGCCCTGAGAGCGGGTATGCGCTTTGCAATTCGATCGCACGTGTGTTTCATCACGACCGCCGTCGTTTCCCATTCACGGATCGATCGACGACGGATCGTCTTCCGCGCCGCGAAGCGGAAACTGAAACGCGCCGCCGGAGGCGGAGGAAAGATGGTGGACATGCGATGGAGCAACCCGCCGCGTTAGGGAGAGCCTCTCTCTGGTCTCTCTGTCGTCTCTATATACATATATATATATATATATATACCGTATATATACCGGCTAGGCGAGTCCGATGCGGTGTAATTGTATTGATCCGCGACGGACGGACATCCATCCGCGCGACATCCGTGCTTGCGAACACGCGTTTACAGGACATATAACAGATGTAGGATGCAACCGGTCCGTGAAATGTTCACGCACGATATAATCTTGCCGTTTCCACCGCTTTGATTCGCTCGCACGAGCGATTAATTTTTAACAGCCGGATATCAAATATATATGCGTGTATATTATATACGTATGTATAAATTCATAAATGAATAATAAACTCGAGTCGCGAGAAGGGAATTATATCACCCGCATCAAAGAAGACGTTTCAATTAAGCGGACCCTGAGAAGCGCCACGTTTGAATAATTCGTCAACGTCGTCGCGGGATAAAAATGTAGCGTGGTTCCGCTTCGCGCGAATCGCCTTCCGCGCCGCGAAGTGGAAACAGAAAGAAAAGACCGGCGGGCAAAGAAAGGAGAGAGAAGCCGAGCGGGAGATGAACTCGAGAGAGAGAGTCATATATAGAGTCGGGTCATAAACGACGACATAACGCGCGGCAGTTTCGGTCGACAGGGGTGATTCGGCTGAATGCCACTGGTGCGTTTATCCGCGCCGCGGACGAACATTATAAAGCCGCGCGCCAATGCTGAGCGATGGATCCGAGGGATGAACGGGTGGCTCGGTCGTTAACTCGCGTTTTACTGCGGCTCGCATCGGCCAGTGACGAGATTGTGTCACCCTCGAACGCGATGCGGCCGGATATTGAGCGAGCCACTTGAAGCCGGCAAACACACACCGGGCCTTGAATTACGCTCTGCTTTTTGACGGCGTTTCGATCAGCGACTATAATCAAGCGAAGACACACGAAAAGTGTTTAGTTTGGTTTAAGTTTGCGCGAAATTAAATGCGGAAAATTATTCGCTCGACGTTAAAGGCAGGACCAATTTTCATCAAAAGTTAACTTCAATCTCTGGTTAAACTGTATATCTTTGTTTCATTTCAGATATACATACTTGAAAAAAGAGAACTTTCTCCTAAAATTTACTCCGAAAATTTAAGGTATATAATCGTAAGGCAATATGGTATTGAAAGAATTTGACAAGTTTCTCTGATTAAATATTTACACGATAAAAATATTAATATCTACGAGATAGATGTATAAAATGTTCGATTAATTTGCTACGTACATATTAATATTTTTTTATTGTGGTAAATATTAATCAGAGAAAAACTCAGAAAATTCTTGCAATACCATATTGTCCCACAATTACCATGATTTTCAGGGTAAATTCTCTGAGAGAAAAATTCTCTCTGTGTAATTATTTAAAAAATAAAGAACCCTGCTTACATGCATAACGCGTTTTTTCTTAATACACGGTGCTTTCGCGGACGCGAACCGTCCAATACTGAAAAATGTGAAAGGATCGACACGGCTTGAATTCTCTTTCATTTCGCAGAATCCAATTTGCGAGACGTAAGCGTATTAAAGTCTCGCACGTTATTTCGCGCAGCATCCCGTCGCGCCGCGTTGTTGTTTGGCGGCCAGAGCATGAGCCCCGAAACGCCAGAGCGTGTTTCGCGCAAAAATATGGGTGACATATAGTACTTCCGTGCTCGAGCGTAATTTATTAAAGACCGACGAAAAAGAAAAAAAAAATATATAGTATATATACATGTATATATAACGCGGACCACCACCTCGCGCTGTCGGTTTCGTGCTCTTCGGTGAATCCTGGCGACAGTCGGGTCCTGCCTGCCTCTGTCGTCCCCGTCAAACCCGAATGCGATTTACCGCTGATCCTCTTTAACGAGCTTCCGATAAACGAAGGAAATTCGCGTCAGCGATGAAAACGTTTCGTAATCCGGGATCTCCGCCCGTCTATCCGTCGCTGCCTTCTCTCTCTCTCTCTCTCATTTTTTTGTTAACCGAACACGCCTCCTCTGATTTCGCCTCTCTACGATATTTCGCCAAATCATGATTTCCCACGAAATGAAATGATTACAGCGGCAGACGAGATAGATTAAAAACGACGCTTCTTCTCTCTTTCCTATCTTAGATCTATCCTATCCATCTTTATCTTAAACGTCGACCCTGGCACCCTATACAGTCAGATCAAGATGCATTTAGAATTTCGCGATTGCGAAATACACTACTGCGAAATCCGGCGGCTACTCTCGGGTTACGCTCGAAATGGATTAAACGTAAATATTAAGGCAGCTGAGCGGTACATAAAGTTCTAATTAAAAGCTCTCCGCTCTCTCGAAACATCGCGAAATAGGAAAGGCAGTTTTCATCGCGTTCGTTTGTACGGCGGATCGTTACGATGCGGATTAATGCAAAATCGAGGTTGGAAAAGAGTACGCATTTCGAATTTCTTTTGCGATTAAACCGAATTAGTTGAACCATGAAAGAAAACTGAAGATTTTTCATATTGAGCAACGGGTATTCAGTTGCGAGACTGCACAAAAGTCAATAGCGGAAAAATATACGTGCATACAATATCACTAATAAACTGGAAATTAAATTACGCAGCGCATTTATAAAAGTTGTAAAAAAAAAATACAAACCGGCATATGCTACCAGCACACGATAAAATTAAACGTCAGTAATATTCAAACGTCAAATAGCGAGGGAAATTATTAAAGAGAATTTAGCATCAAATCAAGGTATAAACCGCTGACCAATTTTATACCAGTCTTTTAATACCTAATTTATTAAATAATATTCCCACCCGAATTATTATTAAATTTTATATAATATCCGAGGAGAATGAAAGAGAATTTATGCATTTTTACATTTTTACGTTTTGCGCAAGTTACTTCCGAAAAAAGCAAATATAGTCATGCCTTTTTTTAATAAAAAAAAAATCTGTACATCTCTCACAAATCATAATTCTTAGCGGATATAAATATATATCGTAAAATGGATAATGTTTAGTGTATTCTTATTGAATCAAATTTGCCACACTTGTATCACATGTTTAATTATATAATAATAATTCTATTTTTCAATCGAGGGAAGAGGAGCATTCAATAAAACGCAAAAATAAATCCCCTACCCATTTTTTACAATATAAAATTCGCATTAAATTTTGTGCTTCCGTACACGCTATAGTTGTTTCTATATCAATTGTTATCATGTAAACAATGTAATGTAAAATTGTGGAAAAATATGTACGAAAAATACGTCTCACTTTTAATGCATATTTTTACAATAATTTCTTTGTCATAATTTATATTTTTCATTAAAAAATATTTAAAAGAACAAGATTTATTATGCAAAATTATATCAATTCATCGTATACGGAAAATGAAATTCAATTAATTATAATCGTAATTACAGACTCACCAGCCGCTGTTTTTTCTCTCGTCTGACACACCTATAATTCTCTACGCCAAGCTTCGAATAGCGATGATCATTAATCCAATGACGATGTACGTAAAATCCAGTCGAAATAGTTGGAATAACAATAATCGCGATATTCAAAATTCCCACGACACACACATACACACATTAATTTATTCAGATATTAATCGCACTATAAAAAACACAACACACGCGATATTTTTCTCCCGACGTTCGCTTTACTTTGCAATAACGCGTTTTCAATTGAATATCGATTACCGATATTTTTCGCGACACCCGCGTAACCGCAATAATCGCCCGTTACTTTTCCGAGACATTTATGGCGATCCATTCACGAATTCGCATTCGTGTCGCATTATTCACTCGCGGCACTTACATTAGACCGCGCGGATAAAATGTACTTTCGGCCCGATACTTTTTCTCTTCGTCACTCCCGAAATTCGCGTATTCCGACCAGATAATATCGCCGCAGTAAATTCATATTCGAGGTAATTGCACGAACGAGATGGGACGCCATTACAGGACTCGCGCGAGAGCGAGGGGTTTACACGTCTCTCATCAAGGAGTCCATTTGCGGAGTCTCGACGAAGCGATCCGTTAACCGCCGCGATTCACGCATCGATCGAGCGACTACGTATCATTCGCACGAGACTTAACCACAACGTAATCA
Source organism: Nylanderia fulva (assembly GCF_048542155.1). Lineage (NCBI taxonomy): Eukaryota > Metazoa > Arthropoda > Insecta > Hymenoptera > Formicidae > Nylanderia > Nylanderia fulva. The sequence goes on from NW_028189622.1 coordinate 1,653,694, forward strand.
CGACGATCGTTTGATATTGGCTCGCGAAATTCAATTACTCGCGCGATTCGGTTGCTGCTCCGGCGATTAATGGAGACGTAGATATTCCACTTCGCGCCAACTCCATCGCCATCTTCAGGACGATTTCAGTTTCTTTTTCTTTTTCTTCCCATACAGCACACAAGTTTGCAGCAATATTGCACATTGCGTAACAATATTGCAGAAATATTATATAGACATGAATTTGCAATATAGTTTAAACAACGTTGCAGCAACATTTCAGAAATATTATGAAAATAAAATTCATGCAAAAAATATTAGGTACAGAACATTCAGTGCGAGCATGTATATAATTCATTTCTAATAATCCAATAGTAATATTACATATTTATTTTATTGCATTATTGCTGCAATGTTCACAATGTTTATGCAATGTTGTAATATTGCAATGAAATGTTGCCACAATGCTGCTGCAATCTTGTTGCGCTGTTTAGGTTTTTTTAGATTATATTTTTCACGATATATTACACGATTTCGATGGCACACGATCCTTCGTCGATGGCAAAAATACTAATTTGTATCGCGAATCAACTGAATAAAGAAAGCACGGTTTGTATCCCATTTCAGAACCGTATTTTTTCGCTTCTATATTTCTTTTCTCAATTGTCAAAATGTATGCACTGACAAAAAAATGCTGTTGATTCAATTAAACGTCGACGTTACGTATGACTGCCTGATCAACATATGCAGTTGATTCATCAGTATTTTGTTAATTCAATGACATTATTAATCACAATTCAAGATGTCATGCTTTTGTTTATACCGATATACTTATGAATCAACTGCATACTATATGTTGATGACAGCCCGTGACGTCACGTTTAATTAAATCAACAGTATTTTTTTCTCAGCGTGGAATAAAGTAAAGAATTAAATGAAATATATCGGGTATTTGCGTGACGTTTATATCTCCTGCTAATATGACAGTAATGATTAATTATTAATCGATCGAATTAAGCACAATAGGTTGTATTTTAATTATTAAACACAGTTGAAAAATTTGTATTTTTAACAAATAACGCGTGTCCACAGACATTTTTGAAATGTTAATTTGACACAATACAGATATGTTAAATGGTAACATGAAATACTGGGTTAATATTTTAACATAAAATAAATGCAAAATTCAAGTAAACCGAAAATAAATTTTGTGTAAAATGAACAGTTTCAAATGTAAAAATTAATTTAAAAAAATGTTTTACATTTTATCATCCTTAGTTATATTATAAAATAAAATCAACATTTTTTTCTGCAAATTTTCACAGATAAATTTTGTCACTAATAATACGAAACATATTTAGTGTGTAAAATTAAAAATAAATGCACATTGTGTTATTTGTACACTTTTTCCAGTCGTAATAATTTAACATTCGAGTTCAACACAACAGCAATATATTAAATTAACACATAAATGTGTTAAATATGTAATAAAAATCTTGAACAGAGACAGTTTTTAACAAGAAAACAAATTTTCTTACTATATAAATATATCAAAATATTGATTTTTATGCGATAATTCAGAAATTACTTGAAACAATCAAATGCATTTTTTATATTCTTTTTACATCGAAAATGAATCTATACGAATGTGTATATAGAAAAATTAATACGCTTCGCTATAATAAATCGCACATCGTTTAATTGCGCGATTGTAATCAACCGCGTTTTCGCGATTTATTTGTTTGACGTAAAAAATTAAACAGCAATATTCGCGCATATATTCGAGCAATAAAACGCGTACAAATAAAATTTCTCAGATTATAAAATCGCGATAAATTATTCCTAATAATCGTAAATCGTGAAATCTAAGCGAACGCTGGAGCAGACGTTCGTGAATAAATCGTGTTCCCTCCGCGTTCGTGCGCCAACAATCGAAATGGAATTAAAAGAAAAAAAAAGAAAAAAAAAAACGAGAGCCACGTCGAGACACGAGACGGCACCGCGAGCGTCCGAAATCCGTCCGAAAGCTGCACTGTCAACGGGCAAAAATATGACAGTGCATTACGCTTGAACGACGCGGCGAGAAACTGTCACGCGAGTCGGGAAAGTAACGGGGCGACGATATTCGCGAGCTTATTTCGATAATAAACCGCCGGAGGGTCACCAAGGATATGTTAAATATACGGGGTACAGGAAAGAGAGGAAAAGAGAGCCCCGTCCTCGTTTCCCCATCGTCGAGTCTCTATTTTCGCGGCGACAAGGACGTGCCAATCAATTAACGACGTCGGTTCGATAAGCACGTTCTCACCGATTACCTCTGCCGATGGTTACACATGAAGCACACGTCGCGTGCAACGTCGGCTAGGACCGATGGGATTGAAGCAAACCGCAGCTGCATTCTAAACAGCTCGTGTGATCTCGCCGCGCTTTCTCGCCTCCTGCGACAGTTGCGTTTCGACATTATGGCCGAAAATTCGGAATTCGACAGGCGAGCCGACGTGCCCCAAGGAAAGATAGCGCACACGTACATACACGCGCACCAGCTACGTTTCATGCCTCCGTTAATCCTTGATAATACGAAGGGATGGCGTAGAGAAAGTTTCCTCGAAAGTTCGCGGAGACTAGGTACGGCTCTCCCAATCGTGTTTAGCGTGAAAAGATAATCGCTGCCTTATAAATCATTTGAGAATTTCTTGCCGAGCGATTAAAGCACGGCAAATCTGAAATAAAGCGTTCAAATTGACATCTAAAAAGCTTAATATCGCAAGGGAAATTCTAGCAAAACGACGCGCGTTTGGATTCTTGTTGGTTTTCTAGAGCACAATTTATTATCGAGCATAAATTGTGCGACTGCACATTTAATAATGCCGTTTATGAGCCGAAACATATTTCGTTTCCACAAACTGCAAAGCGTTTTAGTCACGCTCGTGTGATCCAATTGCGTATATGTTTTTAGTCTCGAGGATGAATATTTAATGTAGCCACGCGATAGATAATCCGTCAAAACGTGCCATTCATTGATTTATAATATACACGCGTATAGCGGTTTAAATTTTGCACGCAATCCGATCTTGATTTTAGGGTATATATTTACATCCCCTCTGTCGAATCAATAGATACAGATTTATAACAACAACAACAAACTCCAGGCCGATTCACGAGTGTATTAATTTTGCAACATTGTTCGTACTGTAATGGTACTTTATATTAATGGTAGATATAATAATTATCGCACTGTAATTGCCGGCATAATAGTTTACTAGCATTATAGCAATAGTTGTGTAACGAGTTGATCAGCAACGCATTAGCGAATGAAACCTTGAATATAGAATTTAATCCGAATTTAGAAAGCGTCGACGAGATGTGAAAAATATCGATCATAGAGATAGCTTTAAAAGCGCGCATATAGATACTTATGTATGTATATTTTTTATCTTCGATCGACAGAATTTCGTTGTTAGAAAGCATCGCCCGCGATTATTTCCGGTTCAAATGCATAGCCAAGCGCACACACGAGCAGGACGACGAATAATCGAGTATATACCATAATCTTGGAGTATTCCGTTCTAGCGCGATCGGAAAGTATACGGAGAGAGAAAGAGAGAGAGAGAGAGACCCGGGGGCGAGAGCCAAGTAAATATATTTACTCGGCAAATGCAATTATCCCGAGTTACCGCGGAAGCTTCTTTGAGGGAGAGCGAAATTTCCCTTCTACACCGGCGGATACACAATATAAATTTTAAATATGAGACGATCAAATCTACTTATTTCTCCCCGGTAGACGCGCACGCGTTTCCAGGTTTCTCATTCCCGTGGACGAATTAGTTATTCGCGGGTCACGATGATCCCCATCTCTCTCTCTCTCTCTCTCTCTTCTCTTTCTCCGCTCTTCATTTAAAATACAGAACTTGAAAGAGCCAGCAGGCGAGAGAGCACTTATTCTCGGCGCATCGCGATATTTATTCGCGCTATTGTCGAAGACTAACTCACTTCGGTGGAAGTTTTCCCGAATGGGCTCGAAGGCCGGCGAGCGTTAATGAGCGCGAAGGTACAATAACGGCCATCGTTACTTATATACTCTGTAGTGACGTAATCGGTTCTCCCAGGCCAACTTTACCGGCGATAGAGGGAGGACCTTGATAATTAGCATCCACCTATCTGCGAGCGAAACTCTCTCGCTCTCTCTCTCTCTCTCTCCCTCGTCACTCTGTCCTTTCGAGATTAACCGAGACCCACATAGAGGCTAAGTTTCCACGACGAGTCTAAAGCGCGAGCTTTAGATAGGGGAACGTAAAACGAGACGAGCGAGCCCGTCGGTGTATCACTAATTAAGGACAAGACTTGGAGCACAGATGTGAATCTTGGCGAATATTATATCGTCTGCCCGTTGAATCTTGTTCAGAGCAAAATACGCGGATGAAGTTTAACGCGCAACGTGTGAAACGATTGAGGAAAATGTTAGAAGACACGAAGCTTCGCACAACGAGTTATTATCTCTCGACAGATCAATCGTTAAATCACGCAGAGTGTATGATTATGAATTAATATTTCTATCATCTAAATTGACGCAGATAACAATTTTATACGCGAGCGCTGATGGAACTATTAATATTCGGAATTTAATTTGATATAAAAATTGGGTAGGTGTTGTAATTATATAAGGATGTAATGGAAGCCGTATAATTGCTAATGAATCCCGCGTATATCATGGTTACGTTAGTTGCTATTGTTTGATTGACTGATACCCATTCATTTGGCATGATGTGATGGAAAGTACGCAAAGTGTGATAACAGGTGACAGTATTACGTGGCACCGATGTCATTTCACGGAAACGTGAAGCTCGAGAGTTTCTAAACTCCTACGTAGACTATATAGGCTGATATAGACTGATCCGTGTAGCTAATTTTCAGAAAGTACCGCACGTTGGATATATACACTATAGACACGAACGACAACTTCTGCGCATTAGTCCCGTAATGAGCCGCCACGTTTGTAACTCCGAAGAATGGTTCGCTATTCCTGATGCAACAATGCGTCTTATGCTATTTACATTAACGAGAATTATGATAAGCCCCACCTATATTTATCGCGGAAATTATGACGGAAATTATTTGTCCTCGCCAAGATACATCGTGAGATGCAAATTTCTTAAATGCGAGCCCCGAGTGTGCTTAAATAAGCTCTCTCCGCGTAAATGTAAAACCGAAAACATTTTCGCAATTTTAAGAGCGAGACCTTTATCTCTCCCTCTCTAAGCATAGCTTGTTTCGAAACTTTAATTTTCTTCCTCGGAATTATGTCTCTCGCGCACTGCGGTTTATATCGTTTATTATATTTAAATTTCTTCTTACTTACTTAGCAGCGGATTTTGCTTATGGTAGTTACAGTTGTGAAAGGGCTTACCTGTAACAAAGAGAAATAGCAGCCGTTAGTAACTGTAGTAATATCGTTAGCAATTAATTTCCAACTCGTTATTAGACTAGAAGTCGCACAAAAAAAAAAAATTAAATAATCAATATCGAACCTATAACAAGTATTCATAGAAATGTTCTCAATCAGAAATCATTAAACTGATATCTCTGTTAATAAAACGAATAAAAAGAAAATGTTTCATAAGGATTACTTTTCGGTGTTATGCGCTACAAAACTTATCCTCTATCTTCTTTATTATTTATATAAATATACGTATACATATATTCGTAGATCCTTTTATCACTATCAGCTTCTTCACTGCTCCATTCGCGTCGCATAAAATAACTAATATCACTCGCTACACGAGCAACCATGATTTTCCATATTTCAACGCGACCACCCAGAAAGTACGACGTTTACGACAACACCGTAAACCAAAGAAGCTAGCTCGCGCATGTAAAACGCCGCCTACGGGCATAATAACGTAAACCATGAAATAACAGAGGTGTCGCGGGGCAAATAGTAATACCACGCGCACCTAATAAAGAATCGCCGCGCCGCGGAGAAAGAAAGATCGTCGTGAAATAAAGCGCGCTACGTCTCGAGCAAAAACGATCGCTGCGAGAGGGAGGAGATGGAATTAATTTTATTAAACGTTACCCGCGAGCCATTGCAGCAGCGGGGGGTGCGCAAGTTCTGTTTGTTTCCAGGAGGTAATAAACGCCGCTTTCATCCGCGAGATGTTGCGAAGTTATTGTCCCGTGCTACCCCCTTTTCACCTACTACACCCTTTGGTCCTCTCTCATCTCAACCCTTTTCCACCTTTTTCGCCCGCTCTCTCTCTCTCTCCATTCGCCTCGTCTCAGATACCTTCCAACCTTACCTCTCACACACGGGATTTCGCAAAAATGATTTACGACCCTCTCTCTCTCTCTCTCTCTTTTTCTCTCTCTCTGTCTCCACCCTTTTCTGCCCGCACGAGACTCTCTCGCGGGAACACCTGCATCATCCCGGAGCTCCCGGAATGTACCGCTCATCCAAGGAAGATTCCGATCTGAATGGGTTACTACAGCGCTCCCGGCTGTGTGTTTGTGTGTGTGTGTGTGTGTGTGTGTGTGTGTGTGTGTGTGTGTGTGCTTTATAACCGCGCCGTAACGCGAGAATTTATTACGCATTACATCGCGAAGAAACTTGAGCTGAAAGTGGTCGCGATGCATTTCGAATTCGTGCGTCTCTCTCTCCGTTGCTATACCTGTCGACTTTTCGTCGGTTATAAATTTGCAGACTACGTCGGCTGTAATAACAGTCGTGCTACAATTGTGCAGAGTTTGTTTGCAAACTTGTTTAACTCGCGCAACAACCTGTAGCCTCCGATTACCCCTCGCTGAAAATATATCAAGCGCGGACTTTAACGATATCTGTATTACTACATTCAAACTCGGATAAAACAGATAACGTTAATACAATTAATCCTTATTGGGTTAATGTATTGTTTAGAAGTGACGCAAAATATTAGATCGCAAAACGCTTCGAGTCGCAGATATATAATAACACGACAATCTATATATAAATTAACCCAAAAATTATACCTGTCTCTCTCGACAAACTCATCGTTTATGTAGTACGAATGATTCATTTCCTGAAATTGTACGAAAACCTTTACGCAGACAACGATGATGCTCTCTCCTCGGGACAGTATCTGTATTAGACGCGAGGCGGAAAGACCTCGAGGCTAAAGGAACGAACAGAGAAGGCGGTAGTTTAGATTATGGATCGCAAACTGATGGCGGCAGTGGCGAACTGTGCAGTTGCGAGGTTCGTCTCGTGCAAGCGGGATACCTCGGTAAACCAAGTTCACAATCAGCAACGCGGGAAAGCACACCGCGCCGAACCAAAACCGCCGTAGGAAAGCTGAATACCGAGGCGACGATACTGCTGTTGCTGTTGCTGTGGCAGCAGCGAGGCAGCGTGTTGTCGCCGTGTTGTTGCGTCTGTTTACGTCCATGACCTGTCCCTATATCCGGTTCCTTTGACGCGGTACTATAATACGCCATCTCTCTCACTCTCTCACTTCCTCCATCTCCTTCTCGCGATGCTCTATATTCCGCAAACCTGCTTCCCTTCCCAGAGAGAGAGAGAGACTGCTCCCTTGGTACGAAGAGCATTTTGCATCGCAGGCCGGAGTTGCGCAATGGTAATCATTTCTCACGTACATAAAATAAATAAATAAATAAAAAGTTTGACGGAGGAAAAAAGAGAAAGAGAGAGAGAGAGAGAGGAAGGCGGGCAAAAAGTGAAGATCCGGCTTTAATGCGAGCATCAGCTCGTCCCGGAAAGAAAGATTTAACGGCTGGCTGCTGAATAATGAAATAAGTTATTAGATAGAATTAATAGCTGAAAAGTATATCCCTGAAAGAGGAGCTGGGATATTAAGAGCTGAAAGCTCCTCCGGAGGAGGGGAGAGGTGATATTATTCTTCCTGCCCCGACGAGTCATCCTCGATATTTAATCTACTTTCGTCGTTCCGCTCTCTCCTCGCCTATTCTCAGACGTCCGATGCGCTTTGTTAGACGAAATTGATACCTACCGAAAGACCGATAGAGGGAACAAGGAAAACGTTCGTCTTTGGAAAAAAAACATTGGCGTCGATCAAATGACCGTCTATCCGGAGGAACTCCCGTCTTTCTTCGTCCCTTCGAATAACGAGGATGCGCGGAAAAAAGTCCCCTCCCTGCGGATCACACGTTAAATCAAGAGAGAAAACTAACAGATTACGGCGGACTAAGTCAGCGAAATCGGCTCGCGCCGATTTTCACGAAGCTCGATCCGCCGATCATTTCAAACTCGACCGGATCCGCTTGCATTCGATCGCGAAATTATTTGGGACGATGAGAGAGATTGTACGACGAAACTTTGGAGACTTTTCGGAGACTTACGAGACGGTGAATTCGCGATACGTCGGAGTCGCTATCGCGCTGTCTTACGGAATACAAATGAGCGGTCATACGAGAGCGAATATATTCTATATGCTTTAAAAATATTGTGTATGAATTTTAAAACTTCTTCTCGAATGTATGCGCGAAAGTTTTGTCACGCGCTTCGTGCGATCGCATCCTTAGACCGGTGAAGGAGAAAAAGAAATATGGTCGATAGGTTCACGGAAATATGGCAGGTCCGATTTTTCGTTCGACTTTTCCCGGGATGATGACCCAGATTTTCGAATCACGAGCGTATGGCGGGCTATTTTTCATAGAAGGTTATCGTTCGATCGCGCTGCGACGAGATAGCCGTTTTTGCATATATCATATATCGGACGCACCGATCTGCTTTTAGAAAAATGTCGTATAAACTGTAATCAAACATATTGGCAGTGCGTATTGCGAACGAAAGTTTTGCGATATGCGACTTCGAATTACGCATAATAGATACATATCTGATGTGTAGCGGATAATTGAGAGAGAAAGAGAGACTTTCAACGTTAAATCGGCTTACGTGTATTATTGAAATACACTTTGCGTATTTTGACGAAATTTAAAGCTGAAATCTTCTTTCGAATGTTAGTTTCGCGCGGACGTGCATCGCATGTATTGTAAAGGGATTGAAATTGGCATCGTGCATTTTTCTTTGTTTCGCTTTGATTTATATTGTGTGTGAACATGGACATGCACGGTTACGAAATGACTCGTTGGACAAAGGCTCTTTCAATAAACTTATAAACACTTTGATATTCAGACATTGCAAAGCATTTGGTTGTTGCTCAAACAAAATTTCGATAAAAAAAAACAATGAATTAGCTGGCGGCAAACAGACATAGAAGGAGGAAAATATAGAAAAAGGGAGAAGAGAGAAAGAAAAGAGAAAGCCAGGAGCAGGGAAAGAGCACAAAGACACGGTTGATCGAAAAACAACCGAAGAAGAAAGGGCGATTGAGACGAAAATGCGGCGTAAAGTGAAAAATCCGACCACGACGTTAATTGCGGTCGGATCGATCGATCGATCGATCGATCGATCGGGAGGTATGATCGAACAAGCAGCGATGACCCGATGAAATCGCCCAAACGAATAACAAAAGCACAATCGCTTTGAGGATCGGCGTAAAGTGCTCGGGCCTGCCGTTCGTCCGGCGTGAAACTCGCGTTTCACGGACCGACGCGAAAAAATTACGCGTGCGGTGGCGGTTAACGTTCGCGAGAGCTCCGACAAAAAGGGAATACCAGACGCATTCGTTTCGTGCTAGACGGGAAAAAAAACCGTTGGACAGAATAATGCTTATCACTGTCGAAATTACATTTTGCCAGGGGCAAAAACGACGAAGAAGCGAGCGACAACTGTTATAGGTATCTATTGTTTGTCTATCTAAAATTGATCAATTTTCACAAGCAAGCGTGTAACAAAATCATTCAGCTATTATCTTTTATATATGATAAGTGGATTTATCAACTTATCGACGAGCCATTCGGCGTCGTTTTCTATCAGATACATATATATATTTTGAGCGCCGAGATATACGTCTGCCAATTGATGCAATATCTCGCGCAAACGAAATGAAACGCCGATGGTGAAAAGTCAAATGATAGAAACACTTGCGCGCAACGGGGCGACAAGTCAACCCTTTTAAATGGCGATCGGGCGGCGGAAAAGCGCGAAAATTCGCGCTAACGCAATATTCGCGATGATTCCGGTCGCCGCGACGACGCGTGAAACGCGTCCCTGCGCGCGAACGTGCCGTGAAAGGGACGCAAAAAAGCATAAAGGTGCGGAGAGCGAGCGGGTGCGGAGTGCCTCGACACGGCGGAAAGGACGCGCGGAATGGAAATACGCTGTTCGCGCGCGCGAACGACGCTTAAAAACGAGTTAACGTAATGCGCCACGGGGAAAATGATTGTACGAACGAGACTGCAGCTGCCGCCAACCGTTATCGCATTCGTCCGCCGAATGTTTTTGAATGAATGCGGGGACCTATATACGTCGAGGGACCAGACCCTCGCTCGGTGTAGTTTCATCGATGATAGCGGAATCGTTTTTAAATCATCGAATATTAATACAGAGAACCTCGCAAATTTCATCGAATTGATAGAACATGCGATTTTTCAAATAAAACCAGCTGTGTATATATATATTAGTCATCATTACATAATCTATGATCTGCGCGAGTTCAATGTGTCAAATGTAATAAATATATTTTATGCAAGTAAATAATGTGTTCAATCAACATCGTTTTACACAAAACTCTATAAAAAAAAAACAGTTGCAATTGCATATACATATATTATAATACAGAAAGCTTTGCAAATTGCGATTCATGTTACGAAAATCTAACTAAGTTATACATCTTCTGACGACGAATAAAATTTCTGACAAATATATTCTCTACTTTGCACTTTTTTTCCATACATAATAGAACATGCGATTTTTCCAATGAAACCAACTATTTTTGTCAACGAGATATATTAGTCATCATTACATAATCTATGATCTGCACGAATTCAATGTGTCAAATGTAAAAAATATAGTTCTATGAATGCAAGTAGGTAATATGATGTTAAATCAATGTCGTTTTGCACAAAGCTCTTAAAATAAAAAGCAGTTGTATCCGTTAGCTTTTTGCAATGTTCTGTCAAATTGATCATCAACATGATTATGTATCAAGTTGTCAAGGCTATCTATATTTCACGATTTAGATGCACTATAACATATGTTGTGTTATATAATCGTCAATGCGAAATATTCGAAAAGGGATATTAGCGTGATACTACTAGCCATATTAGCGGAGCGAGCGATGATCATGATCGCAATGATGATGTTTAATATAATTTTCGCGTCAATCAAACCGCCGCGGTCGGAACGCTGTCACCTGTTTGGTAAAACTGGCGATATTAATGTCGTTATCGTCCCTAATCCATCGCTATTAATTATCATGAACCACGAAGCGGTTTAGATTTCCCGCGTATATAAGCGCCCTCGGGTTATCATCGCGATTTTGTAATCAATGTGTGTATATTAAAAAAAAAAAAAAAAAAAAATATTCAATTCTTCCAGATTCGAATAGAAAAGTCATCATTCGTGAGATTTCTCGAGTTATCACGAACGTAATCGGCAAACTCGTTGCTTTAACAAAACTACATTTATTATTCGACGTATTATTTTAATAAGCTTCCCTAGAGAAAATATTAGTTTTATTTCATTTTTTATATATAATTAACCAGATTTGACGATAACGTAGCGGTCGAATGTTCATTGTGTAAAAAAAATCCCATTGTTATATCAATACAAAGTATAACATTCGCAATATTTGCAATATCCCGAGCATTTAATGAACAGTTATTTGCGTCAATTTTTCATGCGTAAAGGAATTCAGTGCCGCGAAATACCGCAGAAATATTGTCCGTCTATTTTTTTAAACAGAGATAAATAAATAAACAGGCTGTTTGTGTTGCACGCTCGCTTTATTTTCGTTCTATCAAAATGAAGTTGGCGAAATTATCACGCTTGCGAGGGCAAAATTGCGCGCTCCAGCAATTGCGCTTTATCTGCTCTCGCCCTGTGTTTTATAAATCTCGCTGAAAGAGCGCCGCAGCGTGCTGCTCATGACGACGATGTTTCTGGAGCACGAAACGCCGAGAAAAGCCGAGAAAGCGCGATATTAGCGAGTCGGCATAAAGCTTAATGCCGTCTTACGTTTTACTGCCGTGCGCAGCTTCCACAATGAGCACGATACGGCGACGCTGCGGAGAAATGACACAAGTTCGAAGAGTCGGGTTGAGAAATGTAGCAGCGCATAATTAGAAAGAGCAAGAGACAAAATTACGGGAATAAGAGGCGAGGACGAAAGGTGTAGGTTGACGAGGATAGGGCGAACGGAGGGAGATGTCAAAACGACAGGGCGGCAATGGTGCAATCATGACAGTAATGAGAGCCGTTAATTATGAAATCCTATAATTAAATTAAACGCGCGTGTAGTGCGTGGCTCTTTTGACGGTCGTAAAACCAGCTATAATTTGCGCCAGAAACGAGTAACAGATTGTCATTCATGGTAGGCCGCAGACGGTTGCGCGCCCAAAATGAAACCTATATATACTCTCTCTCTCTCTCTCTCTCTCTCTCTCCCTCTCTCTGCTATCGCCAAATTGCAGGAATCGGTGCAATACAAAGCGGCCGGAGGCTTCCGAGAGGTAATTAACAGTATATTAATCCCATTAACGAGCGAGTGAGCCGATGTTGACCCATGTCCGCCGTGCGTCATTGACAATTACCGTGATACGCGCGCACATCCTTACATAGGATGACCGGTGGCAAAATATGAACGATCGACGTAAACAGCCGTACATAAATAATCGATTGATCGAAAAACGGAAAAGGGACGGCACGAGATTAAGCCAAACGCATTGGGTTATCACTAGGCGGAAAACCGCGGGTAATGGCATAAAGTGATTTTACATGTTGCAAGAGGTAATGGCACTTCAAAGCACCACGTCGACCACGACAAAGGGTTGAAGCGTCGAATTACGTTTCGCTTACTCCCAAGAGGAGGAAACGTTTGTAAGCCCGTCTTGATGAAGGCTACCGAATCTCTCACGCTCTCATTTTCCTTCCAATCTCTCTCTTTTCACCCTCTCGACATCTCTCCGGCTCTTTGTTTACTCCCGAGTCCTCCCTATCCGCAAAAACATATCGCGACGTTCAATATTTCAGATGTTGGCATTCGCATCTCTCCCCTTTCTCTGTTCGCTCTTTAGGACTCCTGCCATCCTTGAACGATTACGCGCCGTGATATTCCCGAATGGCATTGGATAACGATTGTCGCGGCTAAAAGCGCGGTGGAGCCGAGAATAAAGAGCGAGGAACCGAGAAAGAGGAATGGCTTTGTGACACCCGAGACAAAAATCGGGGGATATACCTGCCATTAGAGAGATGAGAATTTATTATTAGCGCGCGCAAAATGCGCGCTTCCATCGCATGATAAAGCCTATTTGTTACTGGGGTATTTAAACGCTCGGGTATTTAAACGCTATCGTTGCTGAAACTGAAACGCCGCTCGCGTGTCGTCATAGACGTTCTTTCAAGCAGTTTTCTCTCTCTCTCTCTCTCTCTCTCTTTCCCTCTCTACAATAAAATTTCTCGGAATCTTTCCCATTGTCGTCCAAATCGCGCGGGTTCTAGATAATTTACGACTATAAATTAGGCACATCCATTTTATAGAATTATGTAGTTATAAATGTCCCTCTGAACTTACTAATTGTCTAATTTATTCAATGGAATTCAATGGTTGTCCTATATATTTCTAAAACTTTGATATCTCTTTATTTACTCAAAAAAAATTTCTCGTTTCTTCTCCAAGTCTCTCTCTCTCTGCGCTTACATATAACTCACGCTTATGTTGCTTATTTATGCATCACAGATCGCAAATATTGAACTCGTGAAAATGCAACTATTTAATCTTTAAGTTAAACCACGCAAAGTAACACGCTAGATGAGAAAAATTAAATTGGATCACTGGCGGAAAGCTCGTAGCGTCGAATGAAAAAAAAGAGCTACTGGAGCGAATCAATTTTCGATGCTCTTCGTTCGAACGGAAATGTTGGCGCCGCAAAGAGATGCGACGAGGCGAAAAAAAAACGTGTCGATCGAAAATTGCATGGTAACGAACAGAAATTGAAAAGTCGCGCGCAGGTTTAAACGAGCGTATCTCATCGCTCTTGTCTCTCTCTCTCTCTCTCTCTCTCTCTGTCTCTCTCCGCGTTTCTCATAACGGATAAAAATACGCGCATTAGTTAGCACTGACATTAAAGAGTTAAATCGCACGGAAACGAGCGGATAAGAAGTCGCCTAGACGTCGCGACGTTGTTTTTATCGCACGAGTTCGCACGCGGGTTATCTAGCAAAAACGAAATGCGAGTCGTAGAACGCAAAACCAGATACTTATATCTATATATTTCAGCCGATGCAAACGTAACTAAAATCTTACAGAAATGCATCGTAAAAATCATCCGGTAGACTTGATGTTCGCATCGGTCGTGATAATCAACGAAACTTTATTACATTCCCATCACAATTTTATTTTATCTCATTAATCTGTAAAATCCTCATTATACCCAATTTTAATAATTGCACGCGCAAACACTCTATATATATATATATAATATAACTTTATATATTACTATATTAATATATATATATATGATATTTAATTTAGATCTTATTTTCATTATATTCTTCCTTTGCGCAAAAATAGTAAGAATCAATGAAATAATAGTGTGCAATCGTTACGTAATAAAGGCTATATGCAATGTTTTCTTACACAGAACAAAATCGAGAGAACACGTTATGGCGCAGTCATGTCTGATGACGCGTCGAAACTTGTGTTTGACGAATCAATTAATTTTATCGAATGGACAACGCGTGCCATCGCCCATCCCAGGGCAATCTTCGTAAATGAAAATCGATTCGCTTTCTATTACGAGATAAGTAGCAGAGTAGGGGTTGAATGGTGGAAGCGGAGGAAAAAGAGAAAAAGAAAAAAAAGACGAAGAAGAAAAGTCTAAGTCGGAAATACACAACAATATCTATTAAGATAGCATCGAGACCGACCGCAAGCAATCTCGCTGGACAAGACCTCGAGGATGACTGTCGGACATCGTGATTGCGCCTGACATTATAATCAAAACCTATCGCGATACCATGTTTCATTATTTCGACGGAAATTCCAGAGCAGAGACTTCGACGGAAGATAATTATGGTAGTTTTGCGATTTAAAAAATCTAATAATTATTCAAACCGTTTTAAAGCGCGAAAATTCTTCTGAATTTAATTCGATAAACATTTTCACATGATACAATGTATATTTTTAATGAGAACCTACCTAACATCGACTATACCACTATCAATTCTTGTAATATAATTTTAGCGTATGACATTTTCGATATTTTTGATCGTGCTATGGTTAATTTAAATTGTAAAATATAAATCGCAAAATATGCGGTTCTTACATCGCAAAGATTTGTCAATATCGCGGAATCTTTGTCATCTCCGTTCCTGATATAGAGAATTAATGTATTACTGGCAAAATTCAATTCGATCCGTGAGAAATTACGTCAAACATTTGGACGATGAATTAGTTTGGATTAAACGCGCACGAGTCTCGTTGGATTAAATGTATCTCTGAGTATTATAACATCGCTTGAATACGAGTTGCGCTACTGAGAGATCGAACGTACTGCAAACCCGGACTTTATATGTATACGCTTTATATATATATATATATATATATATATATATATATATATATATATTCAAATATAGCATGAAACCAATATATTCTTGTCCCACCTGTATCATACATACCTAGTATTCTGCGAATAACGTCAGAGGATTGGATCCCGGAACGAAGCACGTAATATGTACGACTGACATACATATGTACATAGAAGATGGCCCATAAAATGGCAGACACCTGAATATATTCGCGTTAATTTTGGAGAAATAACAAAATTATTGTTTGAGCTGCATATATGTGTATTTCCCGTGTAACACGTAGATATATGAGAAAGTAAAGAAAAGAAATAGATGCATAGATGTTATAATTTTCATTCGCAAATTCGGAAAAAAAAACAGCGAAATTTATTCCGTATTGTACGTGATACGCGTCGACAAATCGGAATAAATAAATTTAGATGCTCTTTGTGCTCCTAACCACGTGAAGAATCTAGTACAAATATTTCACGATACAGCATCGTCTAACGTCAGTGTGAAAAGCTCGCGCATAAATCTAGCACAAAGTATAGCCGAGTGTTTCGTTCGAGATGGACGTTTCGAGCGAGCTGACTTATATACGCTTATCACGGCACGCTCTGCACTTTCTTCCATACGGATACAATCACTTTTGTTCGCACGCAATAACGCCTTAAAATAGAGCGCGAGATGGAATCGCGCGGCGCAGAAGGGTATTTGCCCCGAAACATTTACCACGTGCCGTTATATTTAGACACCCTCATCCCGTCTCTGGGAGAAATAGCGTTGCCGCGTTAACGTTCGCGAGAAATTCACGAAACGTTTCTGTCAATGTCAGCGCGTCTCTCCCGACAGAAGATTGTGGCGGCCGAAAGTTTGCGGCTGCACGACATTCGACGCTTAGCCGCTTAACAGTCGAGAAGACAAATTTATGTCACGATTATTCTTATAAATCTTAAAAATCCGCCTTTTAATATCACTTCATCTTTTAAAGTGGTAAAGTGAAAAAGAACTCGTTTTAAATATAATTTTAAAAATACAAAAAATAATCTATAAAAAAACCACATATGTTAATGACAGATAAATCTCAAATATATCTTCATTTAAATAAAATTATTTAATATTCAAATAGATATAGCTATTTTTAATTAGAGAAATTAAATTTATAATAGACTAAAGTCTATTTCAACATTATTTCAACATAAATGTTATACAACATTGGCAGATTGGCAATATATTTAATTTGAATATATATGTATGTTGTATTATATAATTTAATGGGAAATAGCAATCATATAATCATGCTATTAATAATCTCTTTCCGAGAATCTGCATTACGTTGACAGTTTAATACTCTAATGTTCGCAACAGTGTTCTCCCATCGATGCTATTATTGCGTAGCATAAATTGAAATTAACCGCAGTAACAATAAATAAAATTTTAACAATGTTGTCGTTTTCCCAGAAAGAAAATGTCGAGGACAATGCAGACGAGCGAAAAACATAACGTAACAAAAGTGAAAGTAAAACGAAACATTAATCGCAATTCCACACGCGACTTAAATGACATTATGCATGCGTTTACGAATGGAGAATGTGACGGAAAATGATGAAAATATCGCGAAACATACATATCGTCGCGCACAATATAAAGAGAACAGAAATTCTCTCGTTCCGTTGCGACGTTGATTTGCTCGTTTGTACATTATCAGAGAGAGAGAGAGAGAGAGAGCGAACCTGTAATTGCACGACCAAAGGTTCACATGCTCGGGAACGAAAAATCGACGTGAAATCGCGTATCTCTCTATATCGAAAAGAAAACGATGCGTTAACCGGAAATTTAATCTTCAAATTAACATCGGCCAACTGTGGTTGGTCACGAAAGCGCGTACATGAAAAAATATAGTCCACTACATCATGGAGAGAGTTCCGTTATAAACGTGAAAAATACGGTGAGTTTTTGTGACGATTATTTATAGGTCATCCGAGTGCGCAAAAAAAACTTACTATTTTTTCAACCGCGATCTCGCAGTTGTAGTAAAAACCAGGCGTGTAAAATCGTAAAAATTCAACTATAGACAGTCATATTCCGTGCCTATGCGTTCTTCTCGATTTGATTTTATATCGTACGTTTATAATGTCAATTTGTATCTAACCGTAACAACACGATAGCTTTATGTTCATGAGATTGAATAATACGCTTGTCACGTTCTCTGTTTATTTCATTGTACTGTTTCGCGTCAGTCGCAAATCCTTTCAGTTATAGATAATACGTATTTCTATCGACGAAAATATAAAGGCCGATTATCAGTTTTTTTCGATCGCAATTTTCAACATTATCTCCCGTCAATCACAAATCCTTTAAAATTTTTCCGCTAAAAAGTTCCTCGTATTTTTCCGACCATGAAATTTTGGAAATTGAGGAATAATGGGGATTCGGTTTATCAAAGAGAGAGCTTATATTTCGAGGAGAATATGTTTGATTATCAACCTACTGTGCATATAACAGCTATAATGTACATTCGCTGCAAATCCCTCGCTATATCCCTCCTTTTTCGTTCGGTCGCCACCTACGTATGTAGGTAGCCGGCGAATCGCTCGACTGCGAATCCGCCGTAATTAATTTCCGTCGTAATCGTATTTGCTCGTTCATCGCGCGCACGTTCCGTCTCTCTCTCTCTCTCTCTCAAGGTTTATTAATATACGCTAACAATGTTGAGGTAACTGCAACGCGGAGAATGCGCGTTACCGAACCGGATGCATTCTGCGATGTCTCGTTCACAACCCGACCTTTCCTCGCCCCTCTCACTTTCTATCTCCGTGTAGCAATTGCAACAATTACAACAATTTAACCAAATTACCCGCGCAGAAACGCCGCCGCCACAGTTTCGCAGCGAATTAAGACCCGGCGCAAGTATCGGTAACTTTGTATCGGAGTAACATTTTTAGATTAAGTAGCACGAAGGACGAGCGAGCTCGCCGGGGTCGAAACGACCGGGAATATCGCCCTATTGTGTTTAATGTTAGTATCGATTGCCACAGAGGCCCGTCCGAATGGGGCTGTGAAATTCATAGCTTCCGAAACACGCGCGCTCTCGCGTTCACGTGTGTACGTGCGGACCTCGCACGAACACATAGAAACACGTCTATTTACTTGCCATGAATATTATTGATGCGTTAAGCGCGGCTGCCTCTTAGAGAGGAATATTATTGCACACTAATTGCCTTACGAATCCGTATCCTCTGCGCTCGCGCGCTTCAATTCACTATATATATATATATATATATATATATATATACGCGTGAGTAATGAGCTTAGATGAAATCCCTGCGGAAGAAGCTTTCGTTCTCTTCTTGATATCCAGCTAAGAGTCAATATATAGCGCAAAAAGAAGAATATACCTCTCGTTCTTTCTCATTGCAGTCTACCAAAAAATAAATACGTAAAGCGAGTAGTTTCATGCTGGAACGAGGGCAACGATAGTGATTATCGGGAAGGAATTATCGCGCGGAAGAAGCGCGAGACGGTGGATAAACGAACGAAAAAGGACTTCCTCTCCCGAGACTATTCGGAGGCGCACTAACGAGCGGGGATGTACGATTTAGCGAATGTTAATGAAGACGGCTGGGTCTGTGGTACCCTCGCCGCATTTATCTGCATTCTTAATTGCCGCAATTAAAGTGCCCGTCCCCATCCCCGCGACACCGGAAAATCCTGTCTGCGCCGCTGTACATCCTGGTTGCGCGTGGTCGTCGCGTCTGGGAGGGACTTAAAGGCGCATCGATTTGGCAGTCCTCGCGGATCACAGGCGAATAGGAACAGCCAGCGAATGGGCTCTGTCGGGACATCTCCGATTCGCGAACAAAAACGAGGAGATCGATTCTTCCCGGAGAAAGCGCGGGCTCTTATCTACCGTCTTCTCTTCCTCTTTTCCTTTTCCTCCGCAGTTGCGAGTCTTATCTCTAGAAGTCTCTTCAGGATCGATCGATCACTCTATCTCTTGTTCTTTCCTCTCTCCCTCTCTCTCTCTCTTTCTCTTTCTTTACTAGTATTATATCTGCAGCAAAGATAACTGTACAAACAGTTTATGTGTACGTATCGTGCAATTAGGCTCGAGTTACGATATCTTTGCGGTTTTCTTCGACTCTGCGGTATTCGATTTCCAATCGCTGAAGCATCATCTTTCCCCGATTCAGATATTCTATTCCGGCTCCCTTGTACACTTTGCTTTTTGAAAACTTCAAGAGCGAAGAAAGAAGAGAATATATAATATAAAGTAGTGATTTTAATGAGATCGGGTACAAATTTCATTAAAAATATTAAGTCCCGAGACAAAAATTCTACAGACGTAAAAAATAGAGAAGACTTAAGAATACATTTAATCACGGACGATATTATTTAATTTAAAATTTGTCCTCTTTTTTTCTTTATCAAACTCTTCGTAATTTCACACAGTTTTAAAAGATAAACTATTCCGATAGAGCGAAACTAAGAATTTAGGCCGCAATTATAAATTTCGGAGGAAATCTTCGCCCCCATCTGCGCGTAATTATCATTTTTCTCTTCACATTTCCAGCACAGGCTGAATTTGCTTTCCCTAATGTCAACTGCATCGCCGGCACGTTTCGTTCAAGTGCGACCAAGAAGTTGGCCAACCGCGACGTTACTTCTTAATGCGATTCAGCGCGTCCGCCCACGCGCGTAATCGCATTCGCGGCGACGAAATCAGCCTTATTGCCACGCGAATAAACGGTCGGGATCCCAGTAGTTCTCCTCTCATTTTGCTCGTGCTCGCTTCGTCGGAGGATAAATGTTCCGACACAAATATTTGAGTTTCGGATCGACTAAAATTGAAACGAATCGAACGAAAAGACCCGTGTCCGCCTTCTTTCCTCGCATCGTTTTTGCTTCGCAGCATCGTCTGCTAATTAATTGGTTGATCTCTTTGATGTATAAAATTGCATCGGAAATATCTCTTTCTCGTTATCAATCGCGTCAGTCGAAGTAACGTCACACAGTTATCGTTAATGTACGAGTGAGGCGAAGGACAAAAGAGGAGAGTACGCACATTTGATTTTATCGCGCGCATAATCCCCCTCGGTTCTTCTAGCCCCCGACGCTATATTTCTCCCCTCGTGCTTTGCATTTCCTCGTTTCTTCCATCTTCGACCGCTCCTCCCCGTCAAAAGTGACACTTCAATATCGTGCCGCGTTTCTCGCCTGTATTAAACGCTCGAATATCGCTCGAGGATTCACGCCGCGCAAAAGTAATCATCATAAAACGATGCCGCGCTAAAGAGATCGTGCGTTTCTGAGATTTATTACGCGATATAATCAATTGCCAGGATATAATTTTGTATCATAAACAACACTCGCGATAAAAAAAAAAAATCGGACATTTATAAAATATGTCGAGTTTAATAAAACGCGCCGTGCGAAGGAATAAGATACCGAAAAATCCGAGAACGAGAGAGCTGTAACAATATGTCCTTAATTCGATTCACTGCCTGTTCCTCCCCTGTTCTGCCCACCTTGGTCGTGGTTTCATCCTTGCACGCGTAATTACATTCCCGATGATGTTATCAGTTTTATTGCTACCCCAGTGAATAAAGCAAGTGGGATAACGGAGTGCCTGAAAGAGAGAGAAAGGGGAAGATACGAGGAGAGAAGGGCCGGGACGCATCAGAGCCAGAACGGCAAGGGCGAAGGAGAGCGAAAGAGAGAGTGGAATACGACATCTACCGTTGCCACGAGGAAATTTGACTTTCAGATTGGGGTTGCGCGAGCCAACGGACCCGTAGCGAGTCCTACGTAGGGTCGTTGCGCGCCACGTCGGTGTCCGTGTATTAGAGGGAGGGAATGTGTGACGGGTGCGGTGGCGTGGGTGGGGTATGGGTGATTCAACGCGATAGGGATGGGAATACTGCACCCGGGTCGTTAGAGCTCCTAATGAGATCTCTCCCTCCCGCTTCTTCCATCTTTCTCTGTCTCTTTCTCCCTTAAACCGCTCCTTCCTTTTCATCTCTCTTCCGTTCACTGTGCCAGCTATCCTCTTCAAAGCTTCGTTCCTCTCTCGGTGCCACCGTTTTCGGGCTTCTAGTTCATCGTCTTCAATCCCCACTACGTGGTTCTCCGCCAGCAGCAACGGCTGCGTCTTTATTCCTGCACGCGGGACAGAAGCCGTAACGTAATCATGTAGTTAAAGGGGTCGTTCTTGTTACACCTAGGGCATACCACGACCCTTCGAATAGCTACTGTGCCACTGCAATGCCAATATAGAGTCCACATGGTTAACAAGCACGGGGTCACTACGAGCCGTATAAATTTATACGCTTGAGAATTCGAGATCCTATCGTGCGAATATTCGAATCCAATTCACTCTAACGCTAACGTCGTAAACATACAAACAAACAGTTTATATTTTCGAAAATTAAATTATTTTCATATATCGATATACGAATTTTTCCAATTTTCTCTACGTTTTTCACGAATTTACTGTAACTTGAAAAATCGTAAATATTTCGCAAAAAATTAAGCATACTTGTAAAAAGAAAAACATGCCACTTTAATGTAATATGTAATATTTAATTATCGAAAAACATTTACTTTACAAGAGTGTTTCATAAAACAAGAGCTTTCGAAATCCGATATTTCATATCCTGCTGCAATGATCAAATACCACAAATATAACTGTTCAAGTTTATATTTACATTTCGTAATAACTATTACTTTGTTATGTAATGAATATTTAATTATATCCGTATAATACGTATATAAAACATTTAATTATAATATATATAAATAAATACAATTAATCTGACTGAATTTAAGAAGTCGCAGCAAAATTGCAGGAGAAATATAATATACGCGCAATTATATATACATATAATCATCCTGTAATTTTGTTACAAATGCAGTTCTTAAATGCAGTCAAATTAATCGCATATTATATATATATATATATATATATATATATATATATATATATATTACGTAAATTTGTGTCTTCGTATTCGAATGAGATTTTCGAATGAGATTTATCAAGAGAATAAATGTTACGCTATTCCTATTTCTATGGTGAATACCATCCGTTGCACAGACGACGATAGCAGAGTTAGCATTCTACATGGCTGAATTTAGTTTTACTTTCTGGAAGCGTTCTATCCCACGGTAAACTCCTCATGGTATTCCACCCGCTGTAGCGGTAATCCCTTCAACGTCCACTTCCGCAACGCTCCTTGAGCTTCATTCCCGACTTTCTAGTCCCGCGTCTTCAATCTCTACTTCAGAAGCTTTCCTCCGCTCGCAGCGCACAAGAGAAGTATCTTTATTCTTATATACGTAACGAAATCATTGCAGTTAAAGAAGTTGCTCGTTTTACTCCGGCGAAAACAAAAAGCGATTCTTTTCCTTCAGAGACAACTACAATGTTGCCTCAATCAACGACTTAGAGAATGTGCTCTCTGTAATCTGTATACATTTTATCACGATTTATATTACAATTTTCTCGAGCTCTTTCAATCTTCCTTGTTCTTCAGGGGTGATAATTTTTTTTTTTTTTTTAGTTTTTGCGGTATAATGCAAGAAAGATATCACTCACAATAAAAAGTAATTAAAACAGAAACACAGTTGCGCTTCCCCTGCGCGCTGCAAGCGTCATAATTAGAACACCTACACTATCATTGTTAGAACTTCTCTGACACTTTTGAACTGTAGATTAGCCTAAATTAAATTCGCTCGACGTTATACGCTTTCCATCCGGCGCGAACGTTTTTTTCTTCCGAGCAAACTGATACAATCGCGTCGCGCAACAAAAACAAAACACCTCCCTTAACGATCGCGATGACGTCATACAGAACTGTGAGCGAAAAAAGTTTTTCCTTTTTGCCCGAGACATATCAGAACGAAGAGCTGCTCGTCGCATGGATAATTCGTGTGTACTCGACTATTCGGAACGCTGATGAACCCGGCGGAGCACGAGTCTGCATTTTGTTTTTCCACTCTCTCTCTCTCTCTCTCCGAATGCTTTTGATCCTCCTCTAAACCCATCCAATGCTCTCAACCCGTTACACTTTAATCCCTTCAACGCCCCGTCCTGCCTTCGCGTCCTTGCAACTTCGTCCGGTGAACCTTGTCGTACAGTTCCTTGTCTTTAATCCCTACTTCGAGTCCTTTCACTGGCGCCAATGGCCGTTGCACCCTCATTCTTACATTCGCGTACAGCGGCGTAATTACGCAGTCAAAGAGGTTTCCTTATAGACGCTGCGCGGAGAGAACATCCAGCTGGAACTTTGCATCTCCGACCAGCTTCGCCGACTCTAGTCGTCATTATATTAGCACATCAATAGCATTACCCGTGCACGCAATCTAGGCATTTACTACAGAGGCAAGCGTTATTACGGCGAACAGAGCTAAAAAGCGAAAACTGAAAGCGTAGAAATCGCCGAGGAAAATGTCAAAGAATTATCTAATTAACAACGAGCGCGAGGAGAAATTGTGAGCGCGGAAAATCTTTTTCTTCCCGTGCACGCTAATCTCTTTAATGCTCGCTCAATTATAGGTTTCCACGTTTGGATTTGCAAAACTGTAATAGAGCAAAATTTATTTCGAGCACCTCAAAAAGCGCTACATTTACGTCAAGTATCGCCCGTATTTCGAATGTAAGTACTTCAAATGTGACGTAATAAACGCACCCCTCTCGACGTATGCGTCAAAATAAAAGGGAAAAAAAAATTCACATTACATTCGTACGCGTCACTACGTAAACATCATTAAACGAGGTAACCAGCGGCTAAATATAACTGCCAACGGTAATTGCTCGAGCTTGCTCGTTGTAGATGTATAATACGTGCGTCGACGGCATTCCATCGTTCGTTCACTCTCCGCACACAATTTCAACAACGCGCACATATATTTACTCTGTACACATTTTCCGCGGATCACATGGTTAATCCGACAAAGACCATCGCTGCTGTGCCTTTATTAATCGCATTACTATGATGATGAAGAACATGCACTGAAGAATAGGCAAGGGTTGATACGTGGTCGAAGGTAATCTTACATTTAATTTTGTATAAGTTTTTATTATAGAGAGAACGCGCTAAAAAAATTCCGTGTTGATCGTGATCGATATAACAATATATATATATATTGCTACTTTTTATCAAAATTCGGTAATCGTGTTTTGTATAATGTTTAAAGAAATATCCAGTCGACTAAAATGTTTTACAACAGTGATCAATTAGAGAAACGAGGTATAAAAATGCACAATTTCCAATAAAATATTTAATAAAAAGAAAAAAATATTACGCGTCAATCTTATACACGCGCTAATGTTTCGGCGTTAAAAGAGCTACTCAGTTGCGAAGAAAGAAATAAAGCCAGCATTTTGTTTGCAATTTTCGCAACGTAAGTCCGGCATCATACCCTACGTCTACCAATCAGTGTCCGAAAACGGTAAATGAAAACGGAAAATGTCACGATTTACTTCGCATTTATCCGGTCTTGGTGAAGGGTGAAAGCACTCGCCCATAATTGCGCGCTTAATGGTGGGTATAAACCTTAACAAGGATTGACGACGGAGATAAGTACGAATTTGGTTCGTCGCTTTTGTGTTGTCAAGCTTTATCCGGCGATGTAGACGAAGCGACAATTGAAAGCTCACGCGTCTGACGTAAAGGATTAAGCGCATTTAACTTTGTACGAAGATGATATCCATATTGCGAAGCAGAGAAACAGACATGTTTTAACGCATGCGATATAATATTTCTATTTCGTCAATATTATTTATACCAGTTGATAAATTTTAAAGCCACCGCGATGTACTTGGTATAAAAAGTGCGAGTTTCACGCAAGTTCTTTCACTTTCGCACATTGCGATATAAATCATCGCTCTTTTTTTCAGAATATTGTTACATTGACTCGAATGTAGCAACACATACACGTTCGAACGTTCAGAAATTGCGCTTATCGATCCGCATGTCATAACAGTCGAAAACGTTCGCGTCGTTACGTTTGCCGGATGATGCCAGGACCGTCGTCATCGAACGCCCTCCGTCAAAGTATTACTGCAAATCGAGTGCAACAACATAGCGATCTCGTTTGCCCGCATCGAGAAGTGGCGAACGAAGTTACGGCGTGCCGTTTTCGAAAACAATCAAATCCCGCGTTAACAGCCTCCAAATCATCCGATGACCTCGGCCTGGTGGAGGGAGGGACTCGCTCAAAAGCGCGAACCGGCTCGGCCGCCCATTTGATTTTCAATTACACCGCGCTCGCCGATGCGCGAAACTAATTCGTTGCGTTTCAATATTCGCCCGGAAGCCCGCGAATGTTACACAGCGGGCCGCAAAACCGATTTCGATAACGACGCAATCGAAAATCGAGCGAAAGTCGGCCCGACGACGACGACGACTCGGCCAAGAATATATCGCACGCAATATACCCGCTTGTCTTATATATACGAAGCAGACAGGCAGGTGCCAAGGGGAGGAAAAAAGGGCGGACGTGTTATGTATATCGCGGCAAGAATCTCGGGATCTAGGATCCGCCTCGTGCGAGTTACACGAGCTACGTATTCCGGGCACGCCACGCGGTTTTCACAACCTTGTTACAGTTATGTAACACATCTGCCGCGCTCTCGGAAGCTAAAAGGTGTGTGCAACTCTTTTCAAGTATCGCTCGATCATTAAACTTCCGCACGGGCTCGCCCCGAGAAGAAATCTGCGCGCGAAATTGCACGCGGCTCCTCCCGTGGAATAATGTATGTACTTCCTGCCCGTGCTTCTTTATCCATTCATTCTACGTGAGTGGCTTACGGACAGGAAAATAAAGCAAGCAAACTTTTAACGTAGTTCGCTACATCCCCGGCATTGAACCCGGCCAAGTCTTACCATCGGCGATGCTAATTGATTTAGATTGTAATGAGGGATTATCGGAACGCGATAGCGCCTGCTAGAGCTTCATTTACTTTATATCCTCCTTCTCCTCCTTCTTCTTCCCTTCTCATTAATGTTTTTTGCGACGTCGATCGAATTGTTATTCAAAAAACTCGCGCTTATCATCGCTCAAGTTCAACAATTTAAGCCCTACAATTCGTCAAGTGTAATGAGATAGTTATGATGGTATTAAAGCCCGGTTTTTAATATATGCGAAAAGTCAAAGGACAATCTTTTTTAATTTAATTAAAAATACAATAGTACTACTTTTTTATAAGATTACGAAAAAAATGCATTATAAATCATCAAATTCCTTCGAACTTGAAAGCCATTTTTTAATGAAATCTATATATGTGTTATTTTTAAAACCCCAAGAAAAGTATTATACATTGTACTGATACATAAGTGTGCAAATAAACAATATCCTGTCTAAAATTTCTCCACGGTAATTCGCATTTTTTGACGAGGTCAACGACTCTCGTAATTAACTGTAGGGCACTCGAAAAATAAGGCAACGAGCTCGTACTTGTCTTTCGTCCCGTAAAGAAATCCCTAAAGTGTCTAGTTTCGCGCAAAAGCGTTAATCCCGCTTCTCTGCCGTCATTTGCGCCGTCTCTCGCTCCAACGGCATCAAAGTAAAATTATGGAGGTCACCAGTGGCGGAAGCGGAATGCTAGAAAGGGGACCGTTGTAGACGAGGGAGATTGGTCGCTTGCGTGCGAGCGATAAGAGATATCCGCGGATGCGTAAACGCACGCGTTTGCATGAGCGATCGAGAAGAAACCACGATATATACCTTTTTAACGAGACCATTAAGCTGTTCCGGATTATGATCACAATTATAAAATCACGTTTATATAATAGGAAAGAGAATTTTACGCAATTTCTTTCCCAACAATAATCATTCAAATTTTCTCTTTTTTTCCTACACAATAGTCGGTTCCATTTTGCTTCGAGCTATGCGTTCTTCTTCCCGCTTTGTGTATTATTCCGCTGGTACCGCGATGCCAACGATTGGATTGTACGACGCGCATGGTCACGAATACGTTGGTGAAGAAAGAGAAGTATGGGAAGAGGGAATCGCGGCTTTTTATAGATCCCGTCCGTCTACAAGACTTCCGGACGAGCACAAGACGAAACAAAGGCTGGTATTCATGCCGCTCTCGAAATATCAGTCATTTATCGGCACGGAACGAGGTCTTGAACGATTTCAAATAAACTGAAAATTGTCAGGCATTGATAATCGTCTCATCGTGACATCTTCCAAATGCCGAGAAAAAAATACGAGCGAGAATTCTGAAGACAATTTTCTTCGATCGTTCGCGTAATAGTAACCATATTGTAATTCTCGTAACGAGCGAGAGAAAGAGAGAATCGATTTAAACGGAAGAAAAGGAGAGAGGCAAAGAGCGGTAGAAAAGCGATTGGCCTTTTTTGGTTTCACGGATGGCACGAATTAAAATGCTACCTGCAACGCGGTCGCGGCGACGAATGTAAATGAGATCCTTGGGAAACGCGGTAAATATT
Organism: Nylanderia fulva; assembly: GCF_048542155.1. Taxonomy (NCBI): domain Eukaryota; kingdom Metazoa; phylum Arthropoda; class Insecta; order Hymenoptera; family Formicidae; genus Nylanderia; species Nylanderia fulva. The sequence continues at coordinate 1,681,777 of NW_028189622.1, forward strand.
AATTACAATATTCCGAGTCGAGAGAAAGAAAGAAACGAACAATGTCGTAATTTATTTCGAATTCCGGTGCGATAAATCAAACGTTATATTTCGAGCGCGAGGCGGTGATTTATGCACGCGTTGTCACGAGACAACGCTAACCGTTTATTCCATTAGTTTTGAAACTGCGAAAATCAAAATCCGCGCGAAAAGCGATAGCAAATTAATTATATCTGTCATCCGATTTATCTGAGGTGAAAATGACAGTGATACATTTACTAATGTCCTCGCTACGACTATAATAATTAGCCGCTATCAGATAAGTTACAAGCTGGATAATTCAATTGTAATCCGTAATACTTGGCGACGTCCTTAATTATACAGCACACCTGGGCACCTCTTGACATTTGACTTTGCTTCGTGACTATCGGCCCGCTGTCGTTACAGAAATTACGTATTACGCGTTGGCTATTATTTTGAAAGAAAGGAAGGAGAAAGAGAAACAGAGAGAAGCGTCCATCAAAGACGATGAAGAGACAAAAACGGACAATGAGAATGACATTTTCACCAAGCTCTTTTCTGCCAATTATAGACAATTGCGTCGAGCGTAAATTACTTCATTATCCCGAACGTTCTTTCAGCCTATACACCGTGTGCTGCATCGAAAAATAATTAAAACCATTCACTTCGATGCGTTCGATACAGATCGCGATCAATTCCCATTATTATCGAACCGTTAATAAATCGATGCGATAGAATTTTATCTCTATCGAAGATTATTCGAATCTTAGTCTCAGTTATAAATAAATTTTATATAATTATAAATAAATTCTATTTGTTTAGAATTGTGTATTGTTTCACTCGAAAGATTCCCGTATCGTAAAAAGCAAGAAAGTCTAGCTTTCGCTTTATGTTAATACTCCAACATGAGAAAAACCAGGAATGTCATTCGACGACTTAAAAGATAAAACTACAAATATCTCACAAACTACAAAGTGCTTCTATTTCCAAGTCACGGAATAACATTGGTTATTCTCGTTCGAAAGTTTCAATGAGATTGAAGTTCTTTTTTTTTCTATAACTCTTTTATAGGTACAAAATCTTTAAAATACGAAGAAGAGAGGTGAGCACAGAAACAAAAAGATCCATAGTAATATACATATATATATATATACTACATATTGCTTCTGAATCGCTTCGATTGTGTATAGAACGATGATAAATCAGTCTACAATCAACAATTACGTTCGCATGGCGCGCGGCAAAAAGCGAAATAGGTTTAATCGTCGTAACTTTTCGCTGTCCGCGCCGTGGCAAACATTACTTTTGCGAGTCCGCCAATAAATCAATCGGGTCGAAATATTTAAACTCGATTAATCGTCGCGGAAAAACGGCGGCGGTGACGAGGCGCGCTTTAACGAGGTGCCCCCCACGATAACTCAATTCGGAAGGGGTCGTGGTGCACGTGTGTACGGCCGATTAAAAATAATCGGAGATACGCGGCGGGAACGATCGGCGGTCGATCAATTTCGGGAATCCACGAGGGTGCACGCGTTGTTGCGCACATTCCTTCCGCGAATGTTGATTCGTATCTACGTCATTGTCTTGTGAATCGCGCGTCATACCATCTTTTTTGGGAATTCGTTACACGAAGCTCCACGCGCATTCTCTCTAGCTTGAACAATTTCTCGAATCAAATTACAATTTTCAAATTCATTAAATGAAATGTGCATCAAAATGTTAAACTTTAATTAGAAAAATGCTTTTTGTATTAATATCACTTGATATTCTTGTTTTGTATGTTTTTAATTTATACAATATAAAATATCAAATATAAAATATGTAAAACCCTGTTTTAGATTTTCATATATCGGTATAATATCGCAATAATATCTATTTTCTTACACAATTTTTCATACAAAGAGCCCGTTTTACATAGATTCAATACTGACATCGCATCGCGCGCGCGCGAGCATACATGTACGATATCCCGAAAAAAAATGATTTCCAATAAAGACCATGGAACTGGCGGCGCGCATAGCCGACCGGCAACAAACGCAGAAATATATAGGGCCGAGCCCTCTCGCTGTACGCGTGTAACCACTGCGTGTCGCACACGCGCGCGCATGCATATTCACGCGACGTCGAAGAGTGCCACACCCTCGTACGCAGGATTTACACACGCACGCGACGCCGCAGCAGCCGCTGCCGTGCGCTGCACCATCATGCGGTCAAGCTAGAGAGGGAGGGAGAAAGAGAGAGAGAGAGACGGACAAAAGCAGAGAGGCGGAGAGAGATGACTCGATAACCCGAAGAAAGTGAGAGACAGACAGGGAATACGGGCCGTTGCACGTGGAAACTTTGCGGTGCAGTTAAGCCCCGCCGTTTGCTGTTTACCATTTGCCGAGAACATACGAAATTCATCCGTCGTGACCACACGACGTCGATCGATATGCGAGAGGCCGACCGCTTTTCCGAGTGCGCGCTATTCCGTGCTCCCGAACTACCCGTATATACGTCGCATCGAACCTGTTATTCCCCCGTCGTTTTGATTGTGCGCGGACTACACTATTGCAGTTCGAGAAGAGGGACCGCGGTCGCCATTGGGTTAAATCTTACGATAACGAGATGTGTCGAAAACTTTGCCACAATAGATATATACGGAAAATTAACCATCCGGCAGCTGCCGCGGCCATACGGCCTTACAGTAGTATAGCTCGTTGGTATATTAAGACGGAATCGCACGTCCGGTTTAAAGCACCCCGTTGACGGTACTTCAAACACGGTGAAAGAGAAGCGCATGGAAAAGTTGGCTTTCGTTTCACGCTTAGATTGCCAAAGCTTTGCCCTATACGTTTTTGCTCTTATTTCGCATATGTGAGTGATGTGAGGGAGATGCGCAAAAACTCGAAACGTGCGAGTATGCTAGAATAGATATCACGTCGGAGCCAAAATCGCTTATGTCAATCTCTGCGACTTGAAAATGAAAGAGAGAATATGGTATATGTGTATAATATAAGCGCCGTGGGATTAAATAAAAATATACGAATAACTCTAGAGTTTGTGGAAACATAACTTTTTTTTTTTTTCAATAAAATCAATTTCCATTGTAAATTATAAATAACAGATTGAAATTTAATTTAAAGTCCGGAATAAGGTTAAACGATAATTGACCTGTTTAACAAAAATATATATGAGTCTTAAACAGCGTTAGTACAATATTACATTCACATGTCACATATGTATGATTTAGTTATTCAATGACAGCGGAGTGTTTTTTGATATCAAAGGTTATTTAAATTTGAGAATATCGTAGAAACATTTTGTATGGAATATTGACAGGCACTTTCTGAACCGTCAGAGCAAAAGCCTTTGGAAACAAAAGATACATTGTGTTTCGTGGACAAATGTACTCTCTATCATACCTTACTTACTTCCATTCATATATACGTATCATCGTTTTTGCAGTTCGCTCGACGTCATAATACTACAGCACAAAGAAGTTGGAGAATATATATACGGCGTTCTACGAATTGCGGTAACATTATTTGTTCATTTACGCGAACTCCCGCGAGCTCGATGTATTGTTCAGACCTTACGATTTACTACGAGAAACTGTGAAGATTAGTCGATCGCTGAATTCACAGCTACGGTCGACGGATGTCATCGGTTTTCCGCCGGGCATTCTCTATCGCGCCCGAGAATATTCATCGTGTACTTTCCATTCAATCGCACCGTGTAAGCCGCGGCGACGTAAATTGCGACATCGTCGCGATATTTCAGCGCGAGTCGCGAGAAAAATTTTCTTTGTCTCTTTCTCCCTCTTCCGTTTCCTATTTACCATGTCGTACCATTTCCGGTTGAAGAGAAATAATTCGCAGATATATAATCGGTCGCGATTTTTCTCCACTACATGACAGATCAATCGTTTCGAAAATCGAAATTATCTATATGAATTCGAGCGCGTTTTACATAGTCAAGGATCCCTTTTCGAGACTCGATGTCTCGTATACAGCGAGAGATATTCACTTCTGATCATAGTGAGATTGCATCATTGAGTCGTACGAAAAGGGAGTCGCGCGAGAAAGAGGAAGCGAGAGATAGAGAGAAAAAGCGAGGAGGAAAAGAGCGTACAGATATACGAAAAGGAAAAAGATGAGAGAGGAAGGCGCATGGAAAGGACGACAAAATGAGAAACGCGAAACTATGTCGGATGCAGTTGCAGCTGCACGGCTTCACGGTGTGCAAAGTGATGAGTGCCGCAGCTGCGCTGGCAAGGAGGGAAAGAGTAAGAGTCGGAATGAGAGAGAGTCGAGTCCCCTCACGTGCGAGAGCCCTCGTGCTCCTCAACTTTTCTATGTATGTGTGACCCAATTCTGTAACTTTTCGCGTTCGGGAAACGTCGGACGTAAAAATCGCGTTTGGTTCGACTCTGCTCTACCATCCTTCCTATACTGCCTGCGGAGGCAATCTCGACTATTTAATTCGTCTCGATACGAGAAGAGTAAGAACGACGCGAGGGAAAGGTGAGGGATAATTTACCGGTCATAGTTTCCGGCTGGCGACTCTCTTCTCTCTGCTGGAAAATTCTGCAGAAAATGATGTGGCACGACGAGGCGCGCACGCGACTACTGAAAAGCACCGTGGAAAATTTATTCATTTTCGCGTAGGGGAAAAGTTCGCGCGCGTCGACGACACGCCGGATCGCGTCGCTAATTTCTTCGGCGAAATTTTCCAGCAAATTGCTGAATCGCAATTGCGGGCTCTTGTGAGCGACGACGATGTAACTTCTCGAGTCATCGCGAGGGATCCTATTCGCGGACGGGCCATCTATTCGAATTACATTAGAGGAAGCGCGTTGTAAGTAGCGGTGTTACATCGGAATACCGAGGGACTTTAAATGGATCTCGGACCAATTACTGTAATATTCGATTACGATGAAATAAGTGCGCCATTTTGCTTGAAAATGCAACGATAGACTTGCCATTGTCTCTCGTCAAAAGCGTTATTCATATCGCATATCTCATCGGTCGAAAAAACAGATTATTGAATTATTCATTTACATTTAATGTTACATGTATAGAATACACATGTTGTGTACAAATGTTACAGATACAATACATTTTGCATATATTGCATCGTGATAATTTTGTATCCCGGAACTAATTTAAGGCACTAATAATGCAGAGCGATTATGCAACCAGTTCGCGTATTCACATTTAATGAAAAGTTATTTTTACTTATCAGTGAATTTCTCCAATGGATCTGCATCGGACGACAAAGGGAACGCGATACCCGCTAATTATCGGCATAATTCATGGTGGATTTCATTCGTTGTTCACATGATCGAATTTATAGAGCACCGCGAGTACTTTTTCTCAATTAGCGCTTAATTACAGTGTCCGTTGCGGACATTAAAATTAACGTTATTAAAATTTAATAACATACCGAAGAAGAGACGGCACTTTTTCAAGTCTTAACTTTAAGAGATGTAAGTATTTATTTTTTTCTCTCTTCCCTCTTTTCTTCTACTCGCACTTTATACTTTGTTAACTTAGTTCGATACACAACTTCGGGCGTATCAAACTTTTTCGAAGTAAAATTTTTATGTGAAAACCTAACATCTCATAATGGATCGTAACTAATCGTTTCTTACAATTTTTCCAATTTCTTGCAATATATATATATATATATACACCGAGTTTTCTTACATATAAGAACACAATAGAAATGTTTCGTACCGCTGTGAGAAAAAACTCTAAAATAAACGATCTTAATTAAGCCGTCCAATTTTTTTCGGTGCATATAGCAATTAGCGGCTGGCGACCGGAATCGAGCTAAGCAGCCGTTGTGTTAATTTTCCAACGCGCCTATAATTGACCAATTACGTAATATGGCGTCGACATGCTCGTAATTAGCGCATCCTATAATTTAATTATTAATCGAACTGCGACGATAACGCGTGCTCGCCGTTTCCCGCGAATCGACGTAGTGGAATATCGCATGCATTATATCGACAACTACCGAGAAAAAAGAAGGAAATAAAAAAAATCGTTAACCCGTAAAAATTAAAATCTGTCTTCTGCATTCAGTCAGGAGATGTATTAACTAACTGATGTAAACATAATACTTTTGTTCTATGTGAACAAATATTCACAAAACTACAATAAAATTCTGTATACTCCATATACACGTGTAAAAGTGTAAGCGTCCAATTTAATAGTGTCTTTTTCAACAATACGATTTAAACGTCAAATAAGCTTAATATAAATCAATTATCGTTCAAATAAACGACTCATTAACCGTATAACTTCGTTTTGAAATGAATTTGCATTCCCATATCTTAGGTACACCTATAACCATGTAGTAAATATCTTGCTCACACAACTTCGTAATTGTTCCGACGATCAATATCATCTAATTTCGAATAGAATCAAGCCAGTGGTATAAGCTTACCTTTGTTACATCGTGGAACGTACATGCAACGGTGTAATGAAAAGACATGTTTGCCATGTCGCGCGATAACAACTCGCTAAAATGAAGTTAATTAAACACTAATTCACGCATCGTTGCTGGCATTCTTCGAGCAATTTTTTACACCGGAAAACCACCGTTGCAGTTTCGAGCACACGACGCGACGTAACAAAATAATAGAAGAGAGAAAGAGTTCCAACTAGGAGCAAGGAAGGCTAATAAAACTGCGCGGGCGTTAATTTCGAAAAGTAGATGGAATAAGTCTGTGCGACGAGCGTACTCGCTTAGAAAGAGAAATATTTTTTTTCTTCTGCATGTATTACATATAATGTATATATGTATATACATACATAACATATATACGCGAAAAGAAGGAAAAAATGTGTGTATGTGTAGAATCCGCGAAGAAAACACGTTTTGTTGCTGACAGGAGCGTTTTTCGACTCGTCGCGCATAAGTTATTTTCGGAGCAGGCAGGGCGATTTGTGTTTCTGAAAAGCACACACCCCGTCGCGTAAGATACGAAAGAGAGAGGAACCGCCCCGACCCGTTTGCTCGCCGGGACGGATTCATTACCCAAGTGCTACGCGGATCGATCGTCGCCAAGTTTATCCACCGCGTAATCCCTTTTATTCGCTTTCAAAGAGTGTATCTCTGTGGAAAGAATGATCCGACGGAATCCGCTTCGACTTCTTGTAGCAGCATTATATTATTATTGTTGATATCGTTAATAAAATTCTTACTGTCATCAATTATCAATTATTGAAGCAATGAGTATGTTATTATTATTGACGTTAAGTATGATAAAATGTGTAACATTATTAGAAAGACTGAGATATTTGTAATTAATTCAACTATAATTATCGAATCGTTTTTGATGTGATAATTATACCGTATAGAGTTCTTTTATGCCATTATATAAAAAAGATAGTTGTAAATAGAACAGTTCCAATTATTTCTTCGTTACGTCTTTATTGAATTCACAATCTTTTGTTATATAACGTATCTCGCGCAGATATTTGTTTTGATCGTTGCAATCCAAACATCGTATTACTCGCCGAAAATTTAAAAACGAAATCCACGGAAAATATGAAAAGTTACCCAAGGTTTTATGCGGAATGAAACAAACGGAGTAAATAAATAGAGTAAACCGCGATATTTGTATGTGCGTGTGTGTCTGGGAGACGATAGCAGCAGTAGAACACGTGATGCGACTGCAAAAATTTTTGACACAGCTGCACACGCATGCTTTCTTTTTTTATTAACTCATAAATACAGCGATGCAATTTGTACGAAGCGAAGCTTCCAATAACGATAAGTTAAAAAATTAATGCCTACTCCAAACGTAATGCTGTTCAAACATAATCACACGTCTCAGGGCAAAATTGCAATAGCATATCGCGGCGCGATGCAACGCGGCAAAGTCGTTTTATCATCGGGGATGATAAAAGCAAATCGGCTTCCGCAAAGTGCCTCAGAGGGATATTCGAGATATCTTACGAGTGTAATGTTACATCTCGAAAAATGTAAAACGTAATAAAGATATTTCGATAGATATGGCAGTCGCAGGGGCCTTTTATGATTGTGAATTACGGTTCGCAATTGCGTTATACCGAACGGTATAAGGCATCGATCGAAAAAGCGAGAAACCGTAAAATAAAAGACTATCATAGATCGGGATATAACTTTTTAAAAAATCATATCAACGAAAAACAGATGGCGACCACGTGATTGAAGAGAAAAAATTGTAAAAAATGAACTTTATTTGCCTGCCTGAGGTAACCCTTCATTTTATTCCAACAAAATTTCAGACCTCCGCATATCGTAAACGAACGAGTGTGAGAAAAATGGTGAAAGGCAAACGAACCCGGCCGAGCATTGGGATTTGTATGTTCTCGGTGGAAAGTCGACATTGATCCCTCGCGCGACTTTTACAAAACCACGAAGACCGGCCTATCGACGCAACTTGTACATGCAGCTGCACCTGCACCGCATCGCACTAACTTAGGATTCATATTTCATGCCTCCGGTTTTACACCAATCCGGATATTTCTCGTTACGCTAATATTCTAAATCATCGTATTCCACCTTGCTCGGTTTTGGATAACATTCAAAAAACATATTATCCAAATAAAAAGCATATTGTGAAAAATTCAATGTACGTTTTAAATTATAATATAATATAATTTTAATACGGATTCAGAGTTATTATATTCAATAATTTCAAAATTATATATACAAAGTATATATATATATATATATGATATTATTTAAATCATAAAGCTACGTTTTTTTAAATAAAATATTATCTCATTGATTTAATAAAATATATTGTAAAATATTCCAATTATCAGATATTCCAATTGTAAAAAATTTTATAAGAATATATGTATTCCTAAACGAATATTGCTGCAGACATCGTATAATAACGTTCGTCTCGCTCTACATCTGTGGAACGAATAGATCGTGACATCGAAACGAACCAACTTTGCGAGCGTATTCGCAATCTAACCCCATTTCCAGTGACAAGTAATTAGACCGCGAGTAATCTGCCGCTCGTCCGACGTGAAAATTGTACCGCGGTTCCCGTGCGAACCTCGTTTTCGGAACTCCTCGGAAACTCCGAGACAACTTCGTGAACGCGCGCGCGCACACGAATGTGGGCGCGGTCAAGCGAGATTACGCATTTTAATTGCGAAATGAATTATGGTGGTTCGCATCGCTCGACTTTGACGTCAGCCAACTAGCCAGGCGCTGGATCATCGGACCCCTTTTCGAAGCGATAAAAATGGCGCTACCGCGGTGGTCCCCCAACTCAATCATGGTTTTATTTCATGACCCTTTTATGGGTTACCCCCTTACAGCTTACTCTGGATTAATTTCACAACCATAGACTATATAGTGGTAATGTTGAATCAGAATGCATGCGTCATATGGTTCCACATGTCACGATATCAGTTACGATAAAAGGAATAACAAGCTGGAATTCTCCACAGATTTCAGACGAGCTGTATGATTCGAATTTTATGTATGCAAACATAATCATCTCGAAACAATTGTATTTGCATCTGTAAAATGCGAATTAATTACATCGATCATTAAATAACTAAATATACAATGTCATAATGTCGGCTTCATTAAATTGCTAGACAATCAGATGCCGAATATAGAGTATAATGGTTGACAAAAATGTTAATTAACTTTCATTATATTTTGTTATGCATTGTCCGACTGTCAACTCGTATAATAATATGATAGAATACATATTCATCACTTTTAAATTTTAATTTTATTCATAAATTTAACATAAATAGAATTTCTCATTTTAAGAATCTTTTTAAAAAATCTGTAAAAAATCTTTATATAATATCAGCATCTATTTTCAGGACTTTGATATAAGAGAACAAAGAGAATTATTAATTTCGATATAATTAAGAGTTCTAATTGTCAGAATTAAAATTTTAAGAGTTCCAAAATTCATTTCAAAATTCATTTCATTGGTTAATAATTTTAACAGTTACCCGAGGAATAAGTAATACAAAATGTATCTTCATATATATTAATATATCTTATAGTAATTAAAGTTTGGAAATAACTGAGTTATATACAGGATGAATTTTAATAATACATTAGAAACTTGTTTCGCAATTTGATATCGACCTACAAAATTAACGAACCGTGTATAAGATTTCAGAGTAGACAGCGAAAAAATGCAAATCGCCCAGGGAAAAATTCATTTTTGCTGACTTGAAAACAAACCGACACGTCAGACTGGAAAAACATCGGCATGATACGCGGTCCGGTTCGGTTAAAGCAAACCGACAGCGTGTCAATGTCAATTCTATTCTCAAATCAGCTGACGCTCGCGAGCGTCAGATGGACAGGGCGTTTTTGCAAAGACGAATCGGTCGCAAAATCGCTATTTACGAGTTACGTATCTTATGTGTGTTTCCACGAACGATAGTGAGCAGCGCTCGATAATGACGCTGCAACGCGTCGTGTTTGAGAAGCATTAATGGTGGCGGGACACAAGCGCGAGATTCCATCGACGCAGACAATGACAAATATTTAATCGGCACTTTCACGTGGTGCGATTACGTGGCCAGTCGTCGTGAAAACGTAATTAATTCGTGTTTAACTTGAATCGTTCGTTTAATCGTTCAGACAGTCGGCCTCGCTTAGATTGCGATCTACTGTTGCGGCAACGTTCTTAATTCTCGTATCAGCCGGCGAAGCTCTCGTTCGTTCTTGCGCAAACGGCATAGAAATTAACTTAATTTTCGCAAACTGCTTTTTTTTTGTTCGCGTAAACATGGTACAGTTTGTCGAGAACTCCAGAGGATAAAGGAAGTAAGCATACCAGGTTTTCTTTAATGTTCTTTCTTTTTAATCCAAGTTCATTACGATGCAATTGATGTTGCTAATTAAGTGATTTATGTGTTATCACGCCATTGTGTTTCTTATAAGTTGCGAATTTAATTATTCTCTTTTCTCTCGCGGTAAAACTTACTATTAGCTTGAACGTTGTTGAGTTAATTAAGCATAATTTTAATTATGATCCATAAATAATCTCTACTTAATTTTCATGGTAAACGATCTTTCTTCGTAAATCACATTTGTATAATTTCTTCATTATCGTTCTCTTAAAACCTTAGGATATTTAAAAAGACGAAATAATGCTTATTACTCGCCTTCGGCTCGTGCGTCCATCCCCCGCACTCATGACCAATTGTCAACTTTCCGCACTTGATGCACAATATACTATTATTTTGTTTAAATTTAATCGAATAAGTAATTATTAATAGAAATATATAACTAATAGATAAAACATGTATTACTAACAGGTGTTGTATTCGGTAAACGATCGTGACAAATATTTGTTTTGTAACCGTCTTTGCATCTGATGCATCCCGCAAACTAATAAGTTACTCTATAATTAGCAGTCGCCCTGTTCCGGCAACTGATAATTATGCGTTATAGCGATGATGCAACGTCCTGGTACGGTCGGGGACCTTTGAGCACATGACCGCCATTAACCGTACACCCTAGACGTCCTGCTTGCATGACTTCGAGCATCATCGATAAGACCGGAAAATCCGGAAAACCGAAGAAAGCAAGTTTTTCAGCTTGTGAGCGATTTTAGATCGCAATAATAGGACATTGGTATATATCTATACCAAAAGCATCGTTAGATACGAAATAAAACCGAATATTTTTCTTGGTATATTCGCGGCCGCTCCAATGTAGAGAGAACCGGTGCGGTAGAGGCAACTTTTCGCAGATTCGACTAAAAAGCTCGCTCGTTAAGCGCGGAGAAATATTCGTTCTGCAGAAGCGTACTTGGATAGACGGAAAGAACGAAATGGAGCGCGACCGAAGACGTACTCGGACATCGGCTTTCATAGTGTAGGGATGCAGCTATTGAATAAAAGATGAATAGTATTAAAGGATATACGTCGGTGGAGGGTTTGTAAATAAATGAATCAACATGCATTGGCTCCCCTGCGTATCTCTATACGCGGCCATATTCTTCGAAAAAAACGACTCTATCACTATATCTGCAGTCATATTTCGCCGCTCGAAATTGGAGTAAAAGCTTTTTCACTCGTAGTCGCTATTTGCATGGTCGGTACATCAAACGAAATGTATAGCGTCAAGAATGAGAAATCTTGGAAATAAGAATTCTCTTTCGAAAGATAGAATTCCATGAAAGGAGAGTATCTCGATCGAATATAGTATTGATAACAATCGTAAGAATAATTTCACTACCGCGGCTATAAATATTCTCTCCCGTCGCTATTTCGAGCAATCACCCTAATTTCTCAACAAAAGAGAACTCGAAACGGTGCTCGCCGAGCCAAACTCGAGTAAGAGCTTTTTCTATACATGTGCTATGGTCGTCGAAGCTGACAGCCGAATAGATCCACCGGCAAACATCGTGGAAGAAAACGTCAATTCCGATTCGGAAGCTCGTCCTCGGGGGTTTCTTCTGGACAATACAAAGTTTTCCAACGGCAGGAAAGAGAGAGCGAGAGAGAGAGAGAGAAGAGAGAGAAACATTGAGAAGGAGGAGCAGAATTCGGGGACCGAAGCGCGTTCGGATCCGCTGCAGATACTGGCCTCGTTTCGTTCGACTTTCGATTGTTCTCGCCACCGTGGCGGAACACATCGCGTCGGAAAGACAGAAAGCTTGCTGGCGGAGCTTACTCCTTCCTCTTCGCTTCTTCCTTCTTTTTTTTTTTTTTTTTTATTTCTTGCAGCGTGTCCGAACGGATCGCGAACCAATAAGTCACTATAATGGCTGCAGTCAAGATGGATCCAAAGTGAAACTTACGTGTCCGACTCTATCCGGATCGAAAAATCGTGTGCACGCCCGGAAAGACGGCGAGATGGAGTAAAGGGGAAAGGGGAAAGGGGAGAAAAGTTCGCACTTTGTGCTTCGACCATGGACGAAACGGGGCACACGGCGAAGAAAATAAACGATTTACGCGTCTCGGACGCAATTTCTGAAATTGCCAATAAAATAGACGCAGCGTCAGCATACCGGGGGTAGATGTTTCTCTGCGTGTATACCTATGTGTACGCCGCGACTTGTATATAGAACAAACATAAGCGAGCACGTATGCTCGTAACAACGCGCCGACGATCGACGGTGGAATAACTGATTGAGTCGCGATATCGGTCTCCGCTCGCGTGATTCTGGCCGCGATGAATTCTCGTCGAGCGTGCGTTTTTTTTTTTGTTTTTTTCCTTCCAATCGCGGCAACGCTCACCATTGTTTGACGAGAACTAATGACCCGCGGTCTATGCAAACGCAAACCGAAAAAAATTTTTTTTCCCCGATTCCCTCCTTCCCGCGTCTGCCCCCGAAAATATCTATAATAAAATTATCGAGTCAATTTTATAACCCGGGCCATTAAATATATTTTGTTGGTGCGCTGCATGGCTACATACTCTCTTTCTGCAAAATTATTGACAAAATATTTGATAAAAAGTTACGAGAATGTCAATTGCCAATATTCAATGGAGATATGGACGGATATTGCTCTTACATATATAAAGATAATATCGATAAATTTATTGCATGTGTGTTTCAATAAAATTCAACAACTATCGCTGTTTTTTTCTTTTTTTTAACATGAATACATTTTGCAAACTATTGCTTTCGCCCATCGGGAAATTGGCCATACATTTGACATTGCAGTGTTGAAATTATCTCCAGCAGAGATAATTTTAACGAATTTTCGCTTTTTGTATTTCGCGAATGTATGAGAACACACATATAGTAATCCTACATGCCGGATCTGCCGAAAATTATACGGGTCAGAGGGTCGTGTTTTTTTTTCCTTTTTTTCATTCAAACTTAAAAGCATAGCCCGGCGGCGATGTTTTGCGGATAGAATTGCAAAAGTAACGACAAACATATTTGTCGTTTTATAGAAACAGAAACGGAGCAGATTTAAAAAATTTTAATTGCATAAGAACGGACGAAACGAAAGAAATACGAGTAAAAATCACGGGTGCAACGCTTACGATTATATACATTGATATCCTTCATTTGAATAACGGTGAAGTATAATTTCATTAAGCTTTTTAGCATAATGAAAGAATATGGGTGAAACGGGTTGCGTCCAGTAAATGAATATTTCACGATATATCCTGATCAATTTTTCGATTATCGAATATAGCTTTAAGTAATAACGGTATATATGTAATAAGTTATAAATAACGATTCAAAATATGAACTCTATAAGATTATTCGCAACTCTCGTTACCAATATTCCGATACATTATTAGCTTCTCTTTATCGTTTTTCTTTTCCGACTATAATGAATCTCTTAATAATACAGTACGCCAAAGAAAAATTGCCTTGAAATTATAATTTAATAAGCGAACAAGAACTCGGCTGTTCTTAAAACAACGATTTTTATTATATAACTTGTACCGAAGTTTTAACCTGCTGATGTTTCAAACACAATAAACCCGACGATCAATTGGATCAATTAGGGTCAACCATCTTAATCGACAAGTACAGTGAGAACTGGGCATATATGCTTCTCCTTTATTGCTGGTTATTAATCGCGGATCGAGATCGAAAATTTTTTTCTCACAGTGCAATCATAATCTCGTTAAAGGAGTTAATAATGCAACATTCGCGAGAGCGCGATAATATCATACATTCGCTTTCAGGGACTCGCACGTCGCGCACGATATTAATCGCGATAGAATTTAAACCACGACCGCGTGTTTCGGCACACGACGGCAACGGAATGGCAAGAACGCGATAGTTAGAAAGTAATCAGGATTTCTGCGCTTTACCCGTCCGTCTACGGCGCGCGTACAATTTCGAGCGACCACATGATGCCGGAGAAAGAAAGGGCGGTCCGGGATAGGATTCAGCCCGCCTTTGCACCGAGTATTAGCGGAACTACGTCTGCACATGAAACGGAAAAGTCTTCACTCCGTTCTCTCTCTCTCTCTGTTTCCGCCGACGATCGTAATAAAAATATCCGAGGCGAGTATATGTTCCCGAAGCCGGTGTAAAATCGCCTCCTTCGCGTTCTCTCGTCGACCCTTTCCCTCTACCACGTTTTCCTACCATTTCCGACTCTAATCCCACGGAAAATAATGCCGTGTACTTAACGCTTTAAGAAACGTCGCATCTGCGCCGCGCTGCTGTCCCAAGCACGTGCGAGTTCTCTTTTCTACGTCTCCCCGTTTCTCTTTCTAACTTGTCTGCCTCGCATAGCCGGTATTCCGCGAAAGGGTTCATCGATCTTCACCGCTGGTGAAGGAGAGGGAGGAACAAGAGTCGCGAGCGCGCGGGTCCTTGAAATGCGGCCGCTTTAATAAAAATTGATGACGACGAGATAACGCGAGGTCAATTTGACGAGTGTCGTTACTGGCTTAATTACCGTTCGAGGATCGCGCGGCACAATGATCGAGAGCATTGTGTTTTTACGGACGCTTCGAGTGCTCCTCCTTGTTACACGATTTTATTCGCCCGGGTATAGAACTCGCGGACACGAAAAACAAGTGTTCCACTCTCACAAATATCCTTAAAAATCGTTGAACTGAAAATTGGAATTGACGGTGATTACCCATCCACGTTCCGGAATAAATCTATTCTGAGAAAACTGGAGGAACACGTGCAAAGTATATATGTATGTATACCTGGTGGTATATATAAGAAGAAAGCGATAAAAAGTGCGCTATCTTTCTCCGATCCGACATACAACTTTTCGGCGGACTCTCCTTCATTCCGGGTGCGGGTCCTCCGTGACCGATCGAGCCTGATAGAGAAACTTCTACGGTCGAATCTAACACGATCGATTCTCGGAACTCGAAATATCAAACGTGCCGGAGCGAAGGAGCGTATCGGGGCTATATAATCCGGCAAACTGATCTACAAACTATTCGCGGGTGCACACGTACGAAGACGGTGATAACTCGGAATCGATGCGCATAGCTTTCGAAAACTATGCCAGCGTTTCCCCAATCAGGGACTCATTGTTTCCGGCGCGGAACGTTCGTCGTTCCCTCTTCGTTTTGCTCCCCCGTCACTATATACGTACGCCGCGCCCGATATTACCCGCATAATGAACGCATGCGTGAGTGCGTGAGTGCGTGCTCGGCGAGAGAAGGGCAAGCGAGCGCGTAGGACGGCATATAGGGTAAGGGAAAAGGCGCTTTCGCTTATCCCGCCGTCGCGTCGTACAACTTGCATGACGAGATAGTAAAGCAGAACCGAGCTCCCTTCTCTTTTTCTCTCGTACGATCTAGCCTCCCTCCGACATCTTTCTCTCTAATTCTCCCTTTTCGTCTCTGCCACCTCGCATGCGCCTGCTTCCGACCGCGACTCCTCCACGCAGGCGATACATCCGTTATCTCCGTCTCGCCGCATGGCTTTCCCGTAATCTCCCGTAACTGTTGTAGCTCCCGGAAGAGATAGAGACAGATATACGTCGGCGTAGGACGACCGGCGAGAAGGAGACGACGAACGGCAGAGGCTTGGGCTCTGTAGGGAGAAATATGGAAATCAGGGGAACTGAGAAAACCGGGCGGGCGAGCGAGCGAGCGAGCGAGCGACAGAACGATGAAATTCTATTGATGTGCGTTGCACATCGACGCGGTTATATACACACGGGAGAAGGGAAGGAGATATTGGGAATGGCAATCGGCCATTGTAGAACCAGGGGGAACGAAGGAAACGACCGTCGTTCCTTTTCCTCATTTTCTCCGACTTTCTCATTCCGGTCGCTTAGAGCTTATGCTGCTAAAAAATCATCTTCGACATATCATCGTAAACATTCCGCTCGTTGTCATATATCTGGGCACGACTATTTTTATCATTTTAGAATATTTTCTGGAACCAAGAATGGAAAGTAAATGATCAAGACCGTATATTCGTAAGAGATAAATCAAACGTAATGATTAATTTTTTAATAAACGCAAAACTGAATAGAATGAAAATGCGAAATTTTAATTAAGCTCACAATTGAATATCCGTTATTTTTGTAAATTAAGCAGGAAACAGGTTGCGCGTTAAACCGGCAACTAATAAAATGAATAAGCGTGTCCTGCCGGATTAATAAATAGCTTGATCGAATTCGACACTACATTCCGTTAGAATCACGGGGCGAGCGAGCGAGCGAGCAATAGCGATGAATTATGAAATAACGAAAGCGATTGTTAATTAGCCGCATCGACGTATGCACGCGCAAGTATAATAGGCGCGCGTGACCCGATTACGTGGCACGTGTTGAAATAACAATGTATTTATTAACGGCCACGTACGCGCAGCCTCCGGTCGAAAGAGCGTGACTACGAAACTTTATAAGCGAACGATAGCGGAACGGCATCAATATTAGTAAGTACACGTCGTCGTGTGTCCATCCTGATGACGTGTGCATAGCAAGGAATGGAGTTCGTACGAAAAACTCTCTTCGTTCAAAGACTCTTCCGGCCGACGCGACAGCGCATCTCGGTTTGTAACTACGACTTCCGGAACGTGACGTTTAATGCAGCGCCGCTCCGTCATGCATAATTTCGCGCTTAATTTCTTATAACATCGAAAGTGAAGGAAAGTAACCGGGCACGCCTGATGTAGAATGACAGTTCGCGAGTTTTATGCAAACGATGATCAGACAAATTCGATGATTAGGAGAAATGGAGGATAGTGTCACGATGTTACAATGAAACGTATAAATGATTAAAATACCGATAATAAAACCAAGATATCCATTCCGTACAACCCAATAAAGTATAATCACATTATCGTAAAAGGAATCGAGACGATTTCCGCTGCAAGAAATCACGGAAATTTCATGATTAAAAATAAATGAGAATTTTTAATATATTCCTTCAATATAATCAAGCGGCGCGGTAGCGTCGCGACGCCAATTAGAAACATTTCAGTCAAAATTAAAAAAAATATATAATATTGACTAATATCTATCTTACTAATTTATTTTAATATAATTATGATTTAAATAACTATGCGCTACGAGAAAATAATTTCATTATGTTTATGTGAAATTTTGAAACGATTAATTTTTTATATTTACATTGTGTTCTTGAAATAAAGTGAAAACTGAAATAAAGTTCGATGTCGCTTGTTAACACGATAGTACACACGAATATTACCGCTTATGAAAACGAGTATGTTGCCTCTTTTTGATGTTACCAGCCATGAATGCGATTAAATCGTCATTGATAGCACGGCATTTCAATATTATGCTGGTATTAACGGTACAAGCGTTTTTCGCTCGCGCGAGCTATTCACAAGCGTCAAATCCGCGGAAATTAGACAAAAAGATGACCATTAATGACGCTATTTTCACATGGATAGATTCGATGTTGCATCAAACAGATATCAATATAGCATAAAATCAAATATCGGATAAAAGAAGCAACCGAGCGATATAACGCGAGCGCTTTATATTTTTCATTTAGATCGTTATTGCATTCACGCATGATTCGAACGCGCAAATATCCCAGGCAATCGGACCATCTCCGCGTCAGTTTCGCATTAGGTATTAATCACAGCGCTGGCCCATTAACGTCGCGACCATACTTGGCCAACTATGATGTCCCGTCGTTACGTTCGTTCGCCGCTGTCGAATCGCGCCGCGTGGCGTGGCACATCTCCGATGTGGCCAAACTTCTCGGCGTTCCGCATTAACCACCGAGCGAAGGTATTAGAAATTGCAATCAGGAGGTATACGGGATCCCCAAATTCCCTTTCTTCGCGCCCCCGTTCCCTAACTTGTCCCCGTAGTAACATCGTGGACGCGGAGGACGGTGACCCCTAAAATGTCGCCGTCCTTCTCGTCTACGATGATGACGGTGATGGTAGCGATGGTAGTGATGGTAATGGTGGTGGTCGTAGTCGTAGTCGCGCGTGCATAACTTCGTGCTCTCTTGGCTCTGCCAGCAGCCGGCTAGGTATTGATCGGCTCTGCCCGCGAGGACCACATGGCGACTCGGCATTCGTACAAACTCGCGCGTCTCCGCCGGTTCTCGCCTCTAACATGGCGCTCGTGGGCGGTCACGTGGCCTCACCACCCTCTCAACGATACTGCACCACCACCGATGCAACGCGGACCGTCAGTGCGCACTCGACCACCGCAAGGGATATATGATGCAGCCACGAATCCGTCCCTCTCTGTCTCCCTGTCCTTCTCTCCCTCGATCCCGCTTTCTCACCCCCTTATTCCCTTTCTCTCTCTCGCTACTGTTCTCTTCCTCCACCCTTCCTCTGTCTCTCAGCGCCTCTCATTCCCACCGGTTCTGTCTCTATCTCTTCCTGCATTCTCCTCTTCAGAGACGGCTTAAATATTTGCACGACCAGATAGAACGATATTGCGCCGAAGTCTGGATTATTTGTGGCCGAATGCGGGAAAAATCGGTCGGGGAGGAGAACGAAACACGCGGGTTGTAATTGCAGGGATATTCCGCACACGGGGGAAATTCGCTGGAATTCGGAAAATAGCGGCGCTCCACTAGATACGGGCTGGAGATTCATCCAGCTTCGGTTGGTACGAGCTTTTTAATCCAGGATCACAAGCTCACGTGGAGGATCTTTCATTCTCTCTCTCTTTCTCTTTGCTAGTTGTCCTTTCATACATGTAGCCTCGTTTTTTCTCTTTTTCGGTATCTACCAGCGGGCGTTCCTGTGATCCTGGAGGATGCACACGCTCGGTCGATCGTACGTGTATCGGACATCTTAAGCTACGATATTAGGAACCAGTCGTAGCAGAGACGAAGAAGAGGAAGAGACCATGGGAGGAAGGGGAGGAGAAAGACGCGATCGTTTCCGAGAGCAATGGTGCCTGAGTCAAAGTACCCTACGGACACCCTCCATTTGTCCCTTCTAAACCCCCGGTCGTCCTCGGTGGTCCTACGCTTTCTCACGACTGACGCATCGCCTTGCAGGACGAAAGAGGGGGAGGATAGGAAAAAGGAAGAGAAAGAAGAACGAGAGCGAGAGAAGACGATCGATCTTCCGGAATGCCAACCGTAGCGATTGAAAAGCTTCTGATTCGTGACACGAGACGAGAAATCCAGTTCAACAAAAGTTTGATCGTCCAACGACGCACGTCGATAGATATGTATACCGGCGACATAAATCTAGAATCGCGTCAGCATTCGTAGTTGAATTCGTTATCTCGGGAATGCTCCAACGTCGCAATGTTAATTACGTAAGAAAATGCACGCACGCGCTTGTACGCCCGGGTTCAAACGACGAACTACCCACGACTCCTTGTCGCAGATAGTTTAAGATGCACCGACCGCGTCTCGCAACTTACATATTCCAACACAGAATTTGCAGTAGCGCTCGAGAATTTGCAAGATGTAATTCAAAGCGAAAACTTAACACTATGTGCGAAACTCTCGAAACAGTATCATTAAATATTGAAACATATTTACGTACGATACTACTACTGGCGACTGGAGTATACCTCCGAGAGATCAGAACGGCTGTTTTGGATTGTATTTCTTATCACCGAGGGATCAGAGCGAGCGCTTTTGCGCCTGAACACGCGTATTGTAAATTAAGAACCGTCGGAAGCTTGAATTAAAATAAGAGGGTCGTATAACCCCTGATCGAATGTCAAGAAATAAAATAAAAGGGAAAAAAGCAGCATGAAAAAAGAAAGGAAACGAGCATCGAGACAATGCGTTTATCGTCATTTAATGTCTAGAAGTGAGCAAAGAGAACGGTTTAAATTACAATTCGTTGTCGCGAAAGGATACTAAATTTCTTTCTCTTTCCCACAAGTATAAATTATCAAAGATTATTATAAGAGTATGTCCAGCTAGAAAATACACGATCACCGAGTGTGGAATTAATACTCGTGTAAAAAGATCGTATCGCACCAAGATGAACGGAGAATAATATGCACCGACCAATGTGACGTGAGTATCCTACGAGATACTCTAGAGCGATCGATCCTACGGAGTACGAGTCAACGCTTCGCGGCGATGACCGCCCGAAAAGCCTTGCCGATGTTTCCGGTCGCCGTTAGTCGAGAAGCGGGGAAAAAAGAGAGAAAAGTAATGTTCCGATTTCCACGGAAATGAACACAACATGGAAATGACGAAAGGAAGTTTCGTCTATCGCTTTATGGAGACCGGATAGCCCGTATGATTAAATATTATTTTTTTCTAGTGTGAAAGAGCTCTAATAAAGATAAAATTTTATCCGACATAGAAAGAAAGAAAAAATAAATTATATAAAGAAGCTTCCTTTTTCTATTGTTTATATACTATTTTAAAAAGTAAATGTTAACATATATGTAAAATCAGATATATATTAAAAAACTTGTCTTATTTACTTTAACTGCCTTACAAATTTTGTATACTTTATCGTGTATGGCTTTGATTACTTTTTTTTGTGCACTGTTATTGATTATAATAAAAGTAAAATAAAAACACTATTTTCGATGTGATGTATTTTCCAATTGTACAAATAAATCAATATCGATTCTGAAGTACTCCAAGTTGGCAAACACGTATTCCGTTTGCTTTTCCCATAGGTCTACAATTTAGATCAAGTTCAATCGACGAACCGAAATTACAGAATGACAAATATGGCGCTCGATAGAGATAATCATTGCAATTACGCGTAAACTTTTCGGGAGGACTCATGGGGAAGCTTTTAAAAGTCTCAACGATACTTGCGAACAGCCGAAAACCCTGAAGAAAAAGCAATGAAAGCGATGAAAGAGGCCAGGCGGAGGGTTGGACGTCGAAGTTTAGAAACGCAACGGAAAGAGAAACGTCGCAGAGGGAGGCGACAGACTCGGAGAGTTCGTATTGATCCACGTGATACGCTCGATTAGCCGCGAATTGCAACGGATTGAAGTAACTTACAACATATTGAGACCATCGGGCATAATGGTTTCGTGATCCGGCCAAAGGCTGTGGCAACAGACAGAACTGATATTGCCTCTCGACGTTTCCCTCTCGCGTGCATCCGAGAGTTTGCGCAATCAATGCACCGTGTGCACCGAGACGAAAGCTAATCGTCACTGATGAGAAATCGGAAGAGAAATTTCTAAGCATAACGCAGTTTAATATTTCTCACATCAGTTACGAATTTATTCGATAGCATTTAAAGTTTTACTTCTTGCGTAATAATTCGACAAAGATTATTTTATTGTATGTAAATAGTCTCTCTCACAAAGTTCATTAAATAATCGTAGTATAAATACATCGTTAAATCAGATATAAATATGAACTTGAAAATGTTTATTCGATATAATTTTTGTATAAAAAAAATCAGGCATATAATATTTGAATCAATTATCCTAACGTGCACACATACGTGTAAGATGATATATTCTATGAGTACAATTTTTCTAGACACTGGATAGAAACGGGCATCCACGTAATAAACAACCGGAGAACTGCGCTTAGCAATTACGCGACGGAAAAATCGCGAGTGAAAATCAACAACGGAGAAAAACCTGTGTAATTGAGTTTGCGAAAGTTGTTCACCGAGCGACACGGCGATGTGCCCACGTGCATTCCTTTTTTACTTTCGCCCTTTCCGTCTCCCCTTCTCTAGCGCAAATCCATGATCGCTTCCCTCCCGTGGTGCTTCTCTCGCTCGTCTACTCTACCATTGTATAAATCGCGATCGCGTTAAATTAATTATACATTGCTTTAGTTAGGCACCGACATTTGCCTGCTCCGTGGGGCGCCGGTTGCCGCTTCGAATGCGATCGCAGACGCGACGGAATGG
Source organism: Nylanderia fulva (assembly GCF_048542155.1). NCBI lineage: Eukaryota > Metazoa > Arthropoda > Insecta > Hymenoptera > Formicidae > Nylanderia > Nylanderia fulva. Next base: position 1,704,482 of record NW_028189622.1, read on the forward strand.
TTTGGATTTGAAACGGAGCATAGGTATAACTAAGTGCTCACGACAGCTTTCTACGGCCGTAATTCGTTGGAACAGCGCGAGTGCGCCACGATTTCGACGTCACAGCTCCTTCGTGCATCCGAATTGCGGTCGGCTATAGTCGCAAAGTCTTACCGAGCAAACTCCCCGTCTAACAAAATTTGTAGCGTATCCTACCTCGTACTTTTAGATGTCGAGACTCCTTATTCCTAATTTCTTCTACGAACAATTAAATTAGAGCAACATTGAATGAAACTTTCATGGCTGGCGACGCGGTGTTGAAATTTATTTCGATGTTTAATATTAATTCCTATTTAAAATAAAAAGCGATGAAATTCACGCTGCTTGAATCTCCGAATCTCTTAAAGAATTAAAGGAAATACCTAGCTGCGCATTTGTATCAAATAATCTTTATCGTAGATCCCTTCTGTTCTCCACTGGTGTAAAGATTCGATTTTGCCCGAACGTTTCGTCGTGATTTTCACGGTATACATTTCTTTTAAGAGATCCAATTCTTCACGCTCTTCGCGTCTCTACGTCGCCACTGGCTCGGAGAAACAACAGCGTTCTCGCAACAACAGCTACCTCTAAAAATCACCTCCATAAACAGGCAGCGTGTTTGCCGTGTACACTCTGCGCAACCCTCCTCCTTCTTCCCATCCTCCATTCCTCCGCATCCCTGTATTTTCCCTATTGCGTTTTCACCATGTGTATATACATACACATTTGTGCGTACACGACGATGTCGTGTCTGTCCGCAGACATGTACATTAAGATTTTATTGAATTTCCCCCGCACAAATATGTTCATCTTAAGCAGCAATAAAGTAAAAAAAAAAATTATAACACAGCCTCAATATACATTAGTTGTGATTAAATATACCTACAACTTTTAAATTTCATATATTAGAATAATTCATTGTCTGTGAAAGTAATAATAAAATGTAAATGTAATATATTAAGAAATTTCTATTAAAATAATTCAAATTGTTAATGACACGAGATAAAAACGAGATATGTTTTCGTATAACATGTCGTAGAATTGTGAAATATTGGAAATTTTTCAAATAAAAAAAAATTGCAAATTCAACGTGTATCGTTTGTGGAAATTTCACGACGTAACAGCGGGCCTTTCCCCTCGAAAAAACATTTCCCATTCCAACGGCATCGGAGTTAGGCTCGGCGCACGACCATCCCATCCACGACTATTCTCGCTCGTCGTGCACATTAAACTCAACGGCTTCGCTAATGCCGCTTTTCGTTTCGCCCCCTTCGTGCCTGGGCGACCCTTCTACCCCCGTTTATATTCCCGGCCACCCACTTTGCTTTCCGTCCCAAATTGATTGGACTGCGAATCGGTCGACTTGAATTATTCATACTTTGCCCGGCGATAAACCAATTTCTGCGCCGGCCAAATCGAGGAAGAAAAGATCGGACCGCCACGCGAACGACGACGAAACCGTGGACGACGTCGGAGTATAGTCCTCGAACAAAGACAGCTTTGGCGAAGATTGAACGGGCAAGGAAGGCGAGCAAGACGCGGGCAACGACGATGTCGGTGGAGGTCAGTTAACTTTGCTAGGAAGATCATCGGACGAAGCTACTGCGACGCCGTTTAATTTCATCATTCGATCCAATGACGCGGAAGACGCGCCCGAGGAGAAAAATAAACGACTTCGCGCCGCGCTACAGCTTTATCGATGAGTTAAAGCACGAGAGAGAGCAAACGATATCGTCATATCCTTTTCGTTCTTCTTACTCTCTTTATATTACTTGCGACGCATATTCTTTTTCTCTGTCTTTACAAAGAGAAATAGATTTTCTTGCGATATTTCAATCTGTAGGTTAAGGACGCACGCGAACCGCGCGTTGTTTGTTTTAGAAAGACGCAAGCTCAATGTCGACATGTGTAAACGTCTTTAGAGAAGAAAGAGGATATGTGTCGTTAATCTATTTGCGAAGAGAGCATGTCAAATTTCAAAGGAGTAAGATTAAATCGATGCGAAAACTTTCAAGTGTGAGTATCAACACGTTAAACGTACTTAGAGATTAAGATACTTGAAATCGGAATATCGAATTGATTCAAAATTAAAAACGCAGACGTTCAAGGAAAGGTAAATGAATTATTTATCAATAATGATAACCACTATCTAAGCTGTACGCGCTAGTTCGAAATATGGGAGATACGAGAGATAGGTTAAAGGTTTTCCTGTCATTTTTACCGTCATGGACACCGATTTACAACGATTTCCGTCTACTACCTCGGCAGAGCGAGTCAACACCCGCGATAAGAGGACACTTTCAGCAATACCCTGACGAAGGAACCACTCAAGCTGCTGCTTCCCAGCAACCGTCCGTCGCTTTTGACCTTTTGCTTTCCTAGATCGGGTACGAAGCGAAGGGGATCTTCTCGACAAAAGATTTATGAACCCCTCGGCGACGGTAGCACGCTACTTATTCTGCCATAGAGTATGCACTCAAAGATGCAAAAAAATTCGGGAGCGGTATGTACATACACGCGAGCCATCTTCGAAGAGAAAGAGACAAAGAAATCTTGGAAAAAGAATAGGTATAAGAGTTCGTTTTTCGCGTCGAATCAATCATTTTCGCCAGATTTTACAAATCAATAAAAATGTATGCATAGAAAAGCATAAAATTCATTTCAAAAAAGCCTGACAAATGATTATAATCCGACAAAATTGGATTGCGTATTTTTACAAAATCGTATTTGACACGGAGAAAAGATCTAATTGACACTTTGTATATAGTATTTAGAATAATACAGAATAAAATTTTATTAGAATTCCGATTCAAATAATGAGCTGTCGATAAGCTGTAACTATTAATATCATTATCCGCATTATCACTTGACACGTTTGAGAGTCGCGCGATTCATCTAATTATAATAATCCTCCACCGTTCTAATCGAGGAGAACGGCGATGAAAATGTATCATTAACGCAACAAACGCTATCGATGTTTAACGACAACTTTAGCAAGTATGCCGCCGTCCCATCGATCTACTTGTTTGCCGAGGTCAACGACACCGAGACACTACAGCGATCAGTTATCCCTTCCCCCGAGGAAACTTGTCGAAAAAGTTTGTCTTTTTTCGTCGACGACGCATGCGGCCGCTACACTGTCCTAACAAATGGCCTTTTTCTTAAACGGCGTAAATTTTATTGGTGATCTTTCTCTCTCGCGCGCGCGCGCGCGCGGAAAGTCCACCACAGGAGCCCATTTCTCTCTCTCTCTTTCTCTCTGTATAGAGAAGTCAGACTGCTACTACTACTATCGCATATCGCGCCCACGTTCATATCCGCGCTTAGAGTCAATTGACACGATTCCCAGTAATTTTAGCCAGTGGTTAGGCCGAGGTCAGGTTATATGTGCCGCGGCGCATATACAGCAAGCTGAAACTAATCATAATGTATCCTCGTCGGTCGACGAGAGGCATCGCGGGGAAGGGAATCGCCGCTGTGATTGGTCCGTTGCGGTATTCCTCGCTACCAGATAAAGTTACCATAATATGGATTAACTGCCCGCCATAGCCTATATTCCGATCCGGCACTCACGCTTCAGCTCACGATGTAGTAATGAACTCGTAACGGCCACTGTTATCAGCCGCGCCGCTGCTCGAGTGTCTTTTAATGACGATTCACGTGAGCGCGTAATCAATATATCGTGAGTACACGAGACGCGGAAGCGGAGAATCACACGATATCGCGATATATCCCTCTCTGATTTATCAGTCGAATTTAATTACACGACAGACAATCCGCTTGTAGATTTTTTGATCCGCGCGCTCTTGTAATCGGCAAATTGAAACATTAGTATAAATTGACAGAATTATCGTTCGCATAAATATCTCCGAATATCCATCTCCGTAATGCGAACGTACGCTCGGACGTCGTGCTTACATCTATTATTTTTCACGTAGCGATTTGTTATATTGTATATATCGTATCTTTTTACCCGGTGTCGTCGACACCGCGATGCGCGATATAAATTTTCCAACATGAGAAAAACATTGGCATGTCGCGTATTTCCGGCGCATCCATTTAAAAAATTGTTGCGCGATTGCCAAGTCTACTCGTTGAAATTTACGACGAATTCGACTAGGATGTCTCGCGCCGCGCTATCGATCGGCGCGACTTTTGGAATGCTAAAGGGTGCGCGCCGGGTTCCAGCCCAGTGATCTCCCTTTATCCGTAATACACTGCGGCGCGGCGCGCTGCTTTCGGTCGGCCGCCGCGTACGATTTCGATTTTTCTGAACCAAGCGGCGCTTGGCGGGGCGCTCTCGCAAATGATTTCCACCGTTCAAAAGTTACGCGTGTATACACATATGTGTGTAGCTCGCGCGGTTTGATTTACGACGATCGAAAAACACGCGGATATTTTTACGTTTTAACAAACGGCGCGATTGCGAATCTGGCGGCCGACGTGACATCCAAATATCGCGACTTATCAATCGCGGCAGAAAAAAATGCAACAAGTATCTCTATAGAAACTCTGTGAGAGAGCAAGAGTTTGTAAAAAAAAAAAGAAAGGGAAAAAATGCAAAAGTATACTCGCGATACTGGCCGATAATTTCGCCACGCTGGATCCCGATTAGCGATTCAATAATGACATTTGGACAATGGACACGGCGGAATAATCATAAAGAGGATTTCATTAGTACACAATTGGCTAACCGGTTATTGTCCCTTTTTGAACGTCACGGCTGATAGAAGTGGTCGCTACTCGCGCTGTGGATAATAAGCGCATCGTGGAAAATGTTTGGTTAATACAGACAATGTGAATTGGCACTGCGAAAGTAATTAATCGAGCGTTATTTCAGTTCCGCTTGAAACTCGATCGATTTCATCAATGCATCGAGAAATGTAAGTCAATTAAATATAACGAAATAATCGCAATAAAGCACACATGTGATGCAGAAATATGCGGGTATATCGTACGAACGCCGAAAGAAAACACACGAGACAAAAAAACATCCAACTTGAGCATCGCCGTAATCGCAATCGAATAAATTTCACGGACTCGATATATGAATGACACACGTTAGAGAATCAACTGTAAATGTATTGATCCGTAATGCGGTCTCTCCATCATTATCGGACGGCTCGTCGATTTGCCGGCTGTCAATAGGAAATTACGACTGCGCGTCACGTAAATATTTAGCGATCGTATCGGACAACGCGCATTAACGCAGAAACGTTATATTCGCTAAAGCGCAGGGATCATAAGGGATCATAAAAGGGAGGAGGGTATTTAATCGTCACGTAATTGTCGTTTCAATCGATTATTACGATACCTCTTTAAACGTCACGGTTGATAAAAAAACGCGGTCCGGCATGTTACGTAACAGGCAGCACAACCCCGTGGAAAATGCTGCACAGTCGTGAGGCTTCGCGACGGTACACATGCATATATACGTATATCAACGATACGCGCTCGTCGTTGATTATAATTTCGGTGTTCTGGCGCGGCGGTGGTTTTGCCCGTTGTAGAATTAGCAGAAATTCTGGCTCAGCGAGCAAAACGATATCGCAGCGGCATGGCAGTGCGACGCGACGCGACGCGGCGCGGCGCATTAATGACACGTGCTTCGCGTAATTTCAATAGGCGATGCGGCGCGCTGGCGACCGCACCCTATATCGCGATGCGTGCATGCGTGCGTGCATGGGAGATGCGATGGCTACGCATCGCCGAACGAAATCCGTCACGACGTAATGAGCTCGCGTTGCCCGGTGTCGATAGACAGATAGACAGAGAGTGGGACATTTATTCGACGTGCCGGGATAAAGTGCCCTATAACTTCGCGTGCAGCAAATGACGTGGATAGTTACATATATACGCAGATCGAAGGGTACAGTGAAATGGTAAAAAAAGGGAGAGATGACCAATGAATTTGATAAAGAAAGAACGCGCGTTTGTCTTTAGAGACATCATCATCTCCCGACGTAACAACTTTTGTGCGTGTCATTCATTCGAGAATTGTCTATAACTCTATGAAAAATGATCCGTTACGAATGAGACGTTACGGGATAAATTGCTAAAGAGCACAACGGCGTACACGTGGAAAACTAACGTTCCCAGCGGTGCGGCTTGCACCAAAAACGTGATCAACGAGCGAACATAATTCGTAGAACCTCAGACTAATGGCCATCTGTTCCCGTGGTTCAAGTAATTACAGCGGTAAAGCGCGGTTCTTAATTCCGACGATTAATCCACATTTCGCGCGGTACATTCGGAATGATTTAAGAAATTTTACGGTGAGGCGGCCGCGATAATAGCGCGTGTGAAATGTAACGTTTAACTTGCCCCGAGCACTGGCGCTATTAGACGCGGAGAACGAACGATGTTGAGAATGATAACTAATTCACGCTACGTAATCTCGAAGAAAAACAGCATGCCCGTCACACGCTATGTCGTAACTGCTGTACATTAAATAATATGCGCATTATATATAACATGCACCGAGGCTATACACATTTTGCAGAATTTTGTCGCTGTCGCGATAACTGCAACTCTCGAAATGTGCCGTTTCTAAATTGCCAAAATTTGACTTACGACCGTCATCTCGTCCGAGATGAGTGACTCAAATAGCGTAGCATTTCTCTTTTCCAATTTTCGCTGAATAAATTGTAAAATAAAATAACGTACTCTTTACAATTCGTAAAACCTTGTTACGGATGTGTTCGAATAGAAAGATCTATTAATACATTAGATACGTTGGAAAAGTACACTACCCCATTGCTCATATTGTAAACACTTTAGGAAGAAAAATGTTTGTCTTCAAACCCCAGCGGGAATAGATATGCAGGTTTCCAACTTTAGCCATCTAGGTACAAAGTTCCGTCGTTTTTCGAGAGTTGCGAGTTGAAAATTTGCTATCGCTATTGAACGCCATGAATAAAATCCTATTTACGTCTACGTTTCTAGTTGTGCGCGATTGTGTAGTGAAAAAATTTATTCTCGCAAAAAAATCAAATTCTCTTAAAAATAAATTCCAATTCTCTCATTGGTCAATATCTTTTTAAATTTTTTAAATATACCTACTGCTTTATTTCTGTTTCAATTCAGACTCAATTCAGCTTAAAATTAAGAACAACTTAACGGAAGGAAACACCAATTTTTATACAAGAAGATATTGATAGCGCACTCGAAATATATTCTACGAGATAAAGAAAGACAGAGACAGGCATCAGACGCGAGGAAAAATGGCGAGTTCTAAACATTCGAGTCCTCGGTGGCTATCACTCAAATCGTTCAGCCCACTCGCGCTACTATAATGTCAGCTATATACTAGAGGAGCGTGTGCCGTGGCGCGGAGCGACGCAGCCACTTCGGAGCAATTTATTTCGCTCCTTCCCCCCGTCGAGATATCGTTCCGTCGCGGAAAGAGTGATGGATGTTAGGGGCGTCGTGTCTACGCGGGAACGTACGAAACACGCGGAGCGCCGTTAAGGTCGAGTGCCTCAGATGTAGGACACTTTATACGCCACTTCCCACCACCCTTCACTACCCTACATTCTCGCCTCTTTTTGGATCCAGTTCCCAATAAAGCTCGCCGTCGACGCGGCGTGTCCGTTTGAATTAGTTACGCGAGCGCGAGGGATAATGCGTGAGAAAGGAGAGTAAACAAATGCGTTTTAAAGGACCCCGCGAGAAGAAACGAAAGAAATGCTCGTTATAGTCGATAAAAGGGCTTTTTAAGAATTGTGCTGCTTGTGGAATTAACGTGGAAACTGTTCCTGCACCTCTATGTGCAATCTTGTGGAATGTTGTAATTCCAGCAAACACACAGGAAGAAGTTTATAACATAACATAAACCGACACTTCCGTTTATCTTCCACGTTGTTACAAAGTTGAAGTTAATAAGTTTCTCTCACGGGGTATCCATTAAAATAAATATCGCACGAAAGTTAATAAAAGCGTTAACAATCCTGACAGAAAATAAGAAGAGTTATTTTTGCGGAACAATACATAAACTCTAAAAAAATATTCCTTGATATATATATATTATATATTGAACATTTATATTATATATAGAGAATATAACGCAGGTTTCATCTCACATAAAACACGTTTAAACATTCCTTATTTTTGTTACTGATTAAAATATTGATCCTTCATTATCATACTTTAGAGTAAGCAATAATTCAAATCTAAATATCGGCTCGATAATCTTTGTGATATTTGAGATACAAAAATTGTATCGTATAATTAGCCAGGTGTATCGATGTACACCAAATTTTCGAGACAGGTGAAACAGTATATACATGTAATTATAGCACATCAATTTCGAGTAATAATTCGAAAGAAGAAAAAATTCCTTTCGCCGTACTAATAATTTTACTTTGGAGAAAATATTCAGTATTTACATATTCAATATTCATGCATTCAATGAAAAATATTTGTCGGGGTGTAGAACACATATCGTGAATATATGAAAAATCTCCGCGAGATGCATAAATAATTGAGGAGAGGGGGAAAGGGAGTAACCACAGCAATGAATCACATAGATTCTAAATTAGCTGTGAAATCTCGTGTAAAACAAAAATCGCAACGAATACGTTATATGTAACGCATGGAAATTTCTGCAGACTCGTTTTCGCTTCATTGTCCTAAGTTTCGTGATTGTGATATGATGAACGAGTTTTTAGCTGTAATAGAATAAAGCCACGAGAGAACAACCAATGAGAAACCTCTGTGTTGCATCCCCGGCGATTCGCGCTTTAATAATTTAATCGGGACACCGCGATCGATACCTTTGTATTCTTTTCTTATACAAAGATAAGGAAAGGGAGGCGACGGAAGAGGGAAGAAATTATGCTGCTGATTAAAGTTTACGCAGTCACCGACTCGAAACGAAACAATCCTTCGACAAGGGAGAATCCACCCGCGAGTGGGGAGGAAGGTACATGACCCTGCACTCGCTATAACTTCGTTCGATCATTACGTAAGCAAACCTCTCTCTTCTCTCTCTCTCTCTCTCTCGGCCTTCGAGAATGCGGCTTCGAACTTTGCGGAAGAGTCCTTAACCTCCATCGCGCGGAGGTTACTATTCAATCTACGAAACCTCGATCAATATTGATATCGCGAATAGTCGCTAAACACAAGGTCGAATAAAGACAACAATAGCGCGAATCGTCACCACATTTATCTCGATTTTCATTCCCGATAGTTTTTTTCTCCCGTAACGTATAATTAAATTTTCTTGAATAAATTTTCAGGTAATGAATTCAATTATATTAATTTGCGCGGTCGTGCCGAAAATATTTATCTCACGATTCGAAATACGTGAAAGGGATCGCGTGACCGAAATTTCTCCTCGTTAACCACGCACTAATTCATATCACAAACACGAAACAAGGACAGGGATAAAAATAAGAGCGAGTGGAGAAAACTGCACCGTACATTATTATTCATCTAATGCGCACTAATCGCAAATGATCGATCACTCACCTAGCTGGACGTACATCTTCGGCCTGACGTTCTCCTGCCAAGCAGCCAGGGCGAGAGTGAACGTCGCGACGAAGCACCAGCAGGACAGCAAAGGATGCATCCTGGGGGCGACGCGGAGGCTGGCTCGCCTCATCCTTTCCTCGCGATGGTGTCGCAACGGCGCTCGGAATGACGTGCCAGGATTCACAGTCTCGCGGTCGCGGGCACTGAACGGACCGGAAACGACCGGAGCGAGAGAGGGCACACGCGAGAACGGAAGAAATCGCGAACACCGTGTAATTGAATTCACCGTCACACTGTGCGAATTCTCGAAGCACCCGCTCGACACCTGTGAGAGAAGAGATGCACCGCGAATGAACCTATCTATATCGAGCGTGTATCCAAGGGCTTTCTCTCGGAACTCGCACTCACTGCGCCGGAAGTAGCTGCGCGGGTGTCGCGGCAGTCACGTGCGACGCGACGTTCCCGTTCGTCGCGGTCGTTGCATCCACGGTCGTCCACCGGCGGCCCGCCACGCGCATGTTTTCCCGAGGACGATGGACCGCCTCGCAGCGGCCGTGCGGCACATTCACGAAACCGCGTTCGACGCGCGCCGATGCACGACTGACGGGAGAAACGATTAGTAGGAGAGCCGAGAGTCGGAACCGACACTCGCGCTCACGCGTTCAAGCGTCCACGCGCGAGTGACGTTGAGAATAAAAGACCCGTTATTTACGTCTCTTATTGCGCGACGTCACGGAAAACACGCGCACACCAGTAGAACACCATCCGCACCCGCTGCCGGTCGCCGTCACACTGACGTCGCGACAGATGACGCTCCCCACCAAGCGCCGCGCACCCTCTTCGCGCCGCTACGCGCAGGCGCGGTCCGTGTTAGCGCATACCTTTCTCTCTCACCCTCTCTCTTTCTCTCTTTCTTCGTCCGCCGGAGTCGTATCTGCGTATGCGTGATGATTACGCGTGCGGCTTTCTATACACGCGTACGTTCGTTGTGCACGCACGTGGATATGCCGATGAAACTCCACGGGTAGTATATATGCGTAGGAAACGGAGGGAAAGATATAGGGGCAGTGGACCTTTTGGAGGGATAGCGCACGAAGGGTTCGTGGGACGAGTGGAGGCTTGGAGGAGGAAGAGGTGACACCGGGCAAGCGCCGATTTTCAACCTCACTACCTCAACGGCGCGCGACACGCCGCTGTCGTCTTCCGCGACCGCGTCGTCGTCAACGTAGCGCCTGCTAACCTGGAATGAGAAAAACGAGGATCGTTATTTGGGTCGATCAAGGACGCTTTAATCCGCTCGTATTCTGTCGCGAGATTCTTAATTTGCGACAATAACACCGCGAATTGTAATCTTTCGGGGGATGTTTTCGTAGTCGTCTCTGAATTATCTCTTCAAATATACTGAAACTTTTTGCACCTTCCTGTTTTTCAATTATTATTCATATGCTTGAGAAAAAGAGAAAGTTCTGTGAAATATTTCATTGGAGTCTAAAATTATCAAACAGTTGACATTGCGAGAGAGAGAAGGACTTCGATGAAATCTTGATTAAAATTGTCAACTTTAAATTCTCGCAACGGCGAAACTTATTGCGTAAAATCTCATCGCGCCCCGAAACGAATCGGATTTGATAGTCCGATATCTCTGGAAACTCGAAAACCGCAAAGAGTCAGAGTGGACGAAGAAATCCGATTACGATTCGATTTCGCGTAAACGCACGCGCCTGCAAATCCCACGGGAACCCTACACAAATAAGGTTTCATCACGCAGAAAGTTCTGGCTGCGCGGCGGGATAACGAAATTATCCAAATGCGACTGATTCGTCAGCGAATTTTATGAACGTATCCCGTATGCGCGATGCGTAGCGACGCCGCCGACGTTGACATTGTTCATTAATTTGGCGAACCAAGTGCACGGGGGAGAGACCGGGGGTTGGGGGAGGACACTGATGGACACCACGCAGAAGGGGAAGTATGTGTGCATCGAGACTCTAATTCCTACACCAATGATTGGACATGCCTGCACGAGGGAATTCGCCGGGTGTCCACGACGTGTACACGCAATTTCGCGTGGATATGTGCGTGTCCGCGCGTACATGTCCGAGCGTATCGTATTCGCATCCGGCGTTCACGCTCCTTTAATCCGCGATACGCTAAAACACGCGATCAACATATATTCGCGATTCCGCGACTTGCCGCGACATTTTTCAGAAAATTTCAAAGAAATTATTTCCCTTTCCTTCTCTTTCGCTCTTGTCGCGAAAAAAAAAAAAAGAGAATTTTCTTCTCTTAGAATTTATCCTGAAAATCATGGTAGGTGGTAATCGTAGGACAATGTGGTATTGGAAGAATTTTATAAGAGTTTCTCTGATTTAATATTTACTGTTAATATTGTAAATTAATTGAATATATTTTGTATCTTATTGTGGTAGATATTAATATTTTTTATTGCGGTAAATATTTTCATCAAGAGAAACTCTTATAAAATTCTTCCAATATCATATTATCTCACCATTTTCAGGGGATTAATTTTTAAGAGAAAATTATCTCTATGTACATCTCAAATATTACTTCACATTATCTTTCCAACAATTTACTTTTCAAGATTAATACTCGAAATTGAGATATAATGCATTTTGACTTATCACTTCGACTTTGAAATTAATGCGGCGAAAAACAAGTATATTCTGATATGTAACTTTAAACTGTTCTATATTAAGATACAGGATAAAGCAGCTATATAAAGCATGTTAAGTCCTCACGTGAATTTTCATGGCATAATATTCATGGTGGCAGTTTATTTCATAATTAGTATAATCTCCAAGCATATAAATGGAGTTATTCCACCATATGCCGTGTTTCATTTGCTAGAAATGAGCAGTGAGTTAACATCTCTTTGGATGTCTTATAATATCTAATATAGTATTAAAAGTACCGGTGAACAAAAATTTAATACGACACATCACGTGTCATATATTAATAATTGCTGACATTTTATGTCACAAATCCAATAACACCATCAATAAAATAAGTTTAAATATTAACCACTATACGAAACAATAACGCGAGTCGCTACTAAAATATTACTAAAACAAACGCGTGTACATATATTATTACAGCGATATATTCTAAAGCCATATTTCAATTTTATGACTCAAACCGCGTAACGATGTTTTTAATTGCAAAAATGATCTATCGATTTCATTAATTCTTCTTGGAAATGTGTATGTTTGTGCGATCAATATCAATCTGAAAAGACAATTCTTCTTTCATCGAAACGACAATAGTTTCGAGTTTTAACCGTAGTTCATTCAACAAACATTCACGCGTTTACACAAAATCAAATATAATGGAGTATATGGTGAAAGCCGTCTAAAGTGATAAGTGGCCATAACAAGAGGAGAAACGATGCATAAAAGATACGTGTGTGCCGCAATATCATCGTCAATCGTAGAGCATGTACGCGCTTCGCTTATGGAGCGATTTAAACTTGCAATACATAGCTTATATCATCATATCTAACACCTACTTTAATCGAGCATATGCAATGTTCTCTCCACAAATAATACAACTTTACTCCATTGACAATATAACATTTCAGCATACATAATATATAATTGTTTCATTTCAAAGTAATTTCAAATTAGTTAATTTAAACTTTTTTATTGATTTTTATTTTGATGAATTTGTCACGAAATGTCGTGAAAATAATGATTAATGTGTATTAATTAATAAATTTTTAATGCTGCGCGTTACAAGGCATTCACAGAGACTAGACGTTAACTCCCCAAGCTCTTTGCGCGAGTTACAAAGGATTAGTCAAAAGGGTGCTTCAACGACTCCTTCAAGTAGCGTCGTAAGCAACACTATAGACAGCATGCTAATGAAAATGAAGAAACGGAGATTGAATGCATCGCGACGTCGAGGCGTCGCGCAAACTCAAAACGGTACTCATCTATAAATGCGATACGCTTTACGAAACTCACTATTACATCTCAGTGGATCAGCGTGTCACTGGATTACTTGAATATTGTAGAAAGAGAGACGTAGCTCGTCTCTCTAGTGTGTTTACAAAGTGCTCGTCTTGTATTTCTATTTAGAAGAGATATTTTCACAGGATGTCTCGCAGGGTAATATACTTTCAGAAAACATACATATTAAAAGCAAATCTTTCTTCACATATTTTCACATTGAATTTGTTGCTAACGAGAATCTCTAAGCTTTGAATTTAATAACGATGTGTAAACATAATTTCAAATGCAAATTCAATTCAAATTTATTCTCGTAAGTATTAAAAACTCAGTACAAGATTTTACTAATAAAATAGAGACATTTGATTATAAAAAAAAAATTATAACAAAACATAAGAATTTACAGCTTTTGAGTGAAAAAAAAAAAAAATCAATTTCACATCTTCCCAGTACTTTACCTCTTTCCATCTAGTCTAACATATAGGAACGATCGGAAATTATAATAAAATATAAGAATTTACAGCTTTTGACTGAAAAAAAAAATCAATTTCACATCTTCCCAGTACTTTACCTCTTTCCATCTAGTCTAACATATATAGGAACGATCGGAAGAGATTTAAAAAGACGAGAGAAATGCAAAAGGATGGGCGCGACAGTTTCGGCGAGAAAAGGCGTAAAAACTGAAGAAGAAGATTCGGGGGTAGAGCTCTACAAAATATACTCTCGCGAAATCGTCCCGCGGGAGTGACTTCGTCCGAGTCGATTTCGCGCGCGTTTAACATCGCGCGAGCGACGACGGAAAAGTGCCGGCAGGCAGACAGTGTTGTCTGAGGGATGCCACGAGGGGTGTGGCGAGGCACGAGGGGACAGCAGGGATCGATAACCGAACAACGGAGAAAATCCCGGTGGAAAACGCGCGGGAAGCGCAGGATACCAATGTTGCCGAGGATAGAGAGAAAGAGAGAGAGAGAGAGAGAGCAAATTCGCGGCTATTGGCAGACGTGAACCAAACTCGATTAAGTTTGACTTCCGGGGTGCGTCGTAACGGGGGCAGAAGAACGTGTCCCGGATGAAATTATAGTTGAATCACTTAAGATGGATTCTTTTGAGTGGCAACGCCATCATCATCGCTATCGCGATCCTTTCTTTTTCATCCATTCATAGTCGCTGTCGGAGAGAGAGACACGTGGAATCTCGCGAGGAATCTTTCCCAACCGGAGATAAAAATTAGCGTAGATAAAGATATCCTCCGAGTCTAACGAGTCTCTCGTAAGAGTACGCGGAAGGGCAGGAACGCGATAAGGGTTAGGTAGGTAAGTTAAAAAAAAAAAAAAAAGAAAGAAAAAAAAAGAATGGTTAACTACAGAGGAGCAACGCAGAAAATTCCTGCGGATACGACGAGTGAAAGTCCGGGGAAGAGCGAAGGGACGATGATTCGTGCCTGTGGCAAGCTCCGCGCGCGAGCAAAGGGCTCGGAATAAAACTCAATTAAATGCGGCCGAAGTTCAACTTCCGTCAAACGTTAAATAGAAAGGATTTTCCGGATAAAGTTAATTAGCCCACTTAAGTCAGAGTACGTTTGCGCTGATACGCGCGAGACAAATCTTTCGAGCGAAGAAAAAAAAAAAAGAAGAAGAGACGAGTGCCACCGCACGGGGCGTTAAGGATAATAGATATCCTGGATCGCCCTATTTTAGTTTTCGAAGTGTCGAGAAAGAGGAAGGGCAACTTTTCTCTCGACGAAGTTTCCGACGGGAGAAGAAAAAGATATTGGATACGACGAAACTTCCGATACGAAAGATACAGCTCGGTAGCTGAACTCTGATTAAAATCAATTAAAGCCATTAGCACCCAATATTTAAGTTTCTCGCAGTCTTTCGATTCCGTCTCGTGAAATAATCATCGGGACTCTCCAAGTCCTCGCCGCAGCGAGACGAAACGTTTTCCCGATAAATCCGATTATACATAATCCAGCCGAACGGAATATTTCTTAAAGTGTCATAAATATTGCGTCGCCATAAATACGACCATTATACTCAGTTGGTCGCGCTTGTACAACCGCAAACTTCTCACTGCATTGCACGACGTAGACCGCAACGACTGGCGATTTTTTATTAAAAAGAAAAAGGAGAGCAAGGACCAAAAATAGAGCAAAAAGCGAGCAGCTGACTGAACAACGGAAGAGAGATCCCGCTAAAAAACGCGAGTGCGTTGTTGCGGCGCTTTTCGAGAGCGCGAGGTAGAGGGAGGATGGTCGGTATGGCAGAGGGTTGCAAAGAGAGGGTTGCAGCAAAAGTCGCGGCTGCTGTAGCGGGCAGTCGAGCGATCGAAGGGCGTGGAACAAAACCCAATTAAGTCCGCCGAACTTCGACTTCCGCAGTAGCGTTACACGAAAAACATTTTCTGAATAAAACTGAATAAAACGAGTTAGACCATTTGAGCATGGATCGCGTATATCCCATAGACTTATCGCGTTGCAATGACAAAAAAAAGAAAAAATAGAGAAAACTAAAAAAAAAAAAGAAAGAAAAGAAAAGACGGAAGCAGGTAAAAAGGTTCTAGGCGTTTTTCGATGCGAGATCAGTGTAGATGGATATTCATTCAAATAAAATTGGTGAAATACATACTTTGAAACGTTGAAAGGCGGAATAGTAAAAGTTGAGAGTGAAGCGAGAGTGAGGAAAGAGTTGTTTTTGAACCGTAAATAGACCGTTAAGATGCTTTAGGACCGTAAAGTCGAATTAAATTCGCGTAATCGCACTCCCTGAAAATATACGACTCGTGTGAGTTTCTTGCGTGATCGCAAGCCAACATCTCGAAAAGGCACTCACCAAAGTCCTTTGGATAAAAATTCAGAAATCAATCGACAGCGAACGGCGCGATTCGCTTTTTGCGAGTTCCCATGTGTCACGCTTATCGAAAATCGTTCGCCAAACGACGGACGTCGGCCGGAATTGAAATCCTTTAGCGTGCATGACCCGTGATATATAACTGACCTACAAGAAAGATATTTGCCGAATGGAAAGTGGGGTGAGACTAGAGAGATGAGAGTGCGAGAGAAGTACCATCCCTCCTTTCCCATCTCCACTACTTATACGTATATAATACACATACATACGACACGAAGAAAGGAAAATAATATATCGCCAATACGCGCTCAAACGTAAAAGTAATCTCTCCTGTCACCTGTCGCTCTTCGGTAAAATACTTGATGAATCCTCGCCCGGTAGAGGTTTTTATCGGTGTGATCCTGGGGGATAGCGCGCGCCAGCCCTTCCGTTCATTTTTTCGCGACCCTGCGCTGCCCTGTTATATCCCCCTCGAAAATACCGACTTTCGATTAAAAGCTATTCGAAACGTTCGTGCTACAACGACATTGAGAATTGAGGGGGCCGGCGAAACGCGAGGGCGAGAAACGGGAGGTTCTCGAGAAGCTGCGACCCAAAAAGCACATAAAAGGGCGCGCCACGAAGACGAGAGGGCTGTGCGATGTCGGTGTCCTCGAAATTCGAGAGTGAAACGCGATAGCCCACTTTTGTTCGTGATAGTGCGAGCGGAACTCATGCCATTCTTCCGCAAATGAAAAATGTCAGATCGATCGCGACAAATGCCGCGAGACATTCTTTTCAATGTGACATTTAATTAATTCCGCGCCGCTCTGTCCACCGCTATTCTCGCGCAGACATACCATGCTCGAGATTAATTGCGCTTATAAGCATATTGTTTGCGCACTGCCCTATACCATGCGCGTTGCTAAGCGGAATTAGCGATGTAAAAAAAAAAAAAAACGTACGGTTTAAATACGAAATATGCGAGAACAATTACTGACATATATTCTTGTTAAATATTCTCACTGCGAAACCTTGGGGGAAAAAATAAAAACAGATGAATGTGCATTAATCCCGGCTATTCTCTTCAAATTTATTTGGAGCTATGAAGGCAATATTTTCAACCTACTGACAGAATACGTTTTGTGTTATATACATTTGAAAAATAACATACTCCAACAGCCCAATTTAATACATTTAAATTTGCTGCGCGACAAATTTACCAACGAATATCAGTTTTTAGAGTGAGTGGCATAAGCGGTTCGTTTTGCAATAAAATAACAATTTTATTTTAACTCGACGGAAAGATATACACATATTAAAAAAGTATATGGTCAAAAATGCAAAACTGATAATCTAATAAATTTTCGACGACATAAATCAAATATTAAGATAAAAAATTAAATTATGATTAATTAGATTAAGATATCGATTATATAAGGACCCGTCGCCTAAACTTTCACTCCGCATTTCAAGTTCTTTAAGCACCTCGAGTGAAAATAATATAATGATAATTAAACGAATAATTAAGAGAAGCGTCGTCGTTATCTCTGACGAGACTACGGTATTCCGCACGTAACATCTTCTCCCAGAGTTTATAGGCAGGAAATGTTCAAACGTGCACGACCGTCCGATTAAAAACTCTAACAACTTTGACCTAGAAAGAAATTGTCTCGTTACATTGTCATTAATTCAAAATAGTTTAATTAGTATACCTTTACAGTCGCTCGTCCGCGATCTGCATTCGCGCGATGCTGAATAGGTACAAATAAAACGCGTTTCAAAATCGTAAAGTTCACGTAATTCTTTTCAAATAATCGTTAGATATCCACAAAGTTTCGTGAAATATTATAATAATTATTATTTTTTATTATTTCTAAAAATACTTCATAAATTATAATAATGAGAAAATTCGAAGATTTTTCACAATAATAATATATGTGTCTAATAAAATATAGCGATAAAAACGTATGGCCTCTTTCGATGCGCTATATTTGCGATACAACGAAAACGATCACATCGTAGTACTTTGGTTCTTTTAATTTATTCACGCGAAGCAAGTTTCGACAAATATGCCATTTCTCGCACCGAAGTGCTGCTTTAATCCCAAAGTTGTATGCGCACTCCATGCATAAAGAATACAATCGATCTTCAGCAAAGTTATAAAATATTAAAAAGCAGAGTGCAAAATGTCTTTCCATTATCTCGTATCAGTATCCGTACGCGATCCTGGGATATCTCGGATATTCTTTAATACGCGAAAAGGGGATACGAAAAGGCCGGGTTAATTACGATCTATATTTTTGGTGGAGCGCGCTAAAAGTTTCTAGCGAGTATGATTGATCTTCCGCATTAACAGTTTATTAAAGAGCGGGAAAAGTACATCTAAGTAGCACTTAGATACTTTGCGCCCTATGTATCGCTCGCTACTTTAATACTTTGACATTTAATGGATTAAAAAGTCGGTTAATTCGGTTTATTCTTTAATGCGTGGAGTTGCGAAGATACTTCCAAAGTTTCGATCACGCGGAAACCGCGTTTTTGATGTATCGAATAAAAATTACATACACGTCAGTTATCTTAATAATATAAAATTAAAAAATGAAGATAACAAAGCAGATTTGCGACGTGTTTGTTATAATAACAAATGACGGCGCTAAATTATAAATTACACTTTTGACAGAACCATGAATATCGATCTTCCGCATAAATGCCCTGTATACATTTTCTCTAAAAAAAAAATTATATTATAAATTATAACATCATGCTATTTATTTATTAATAAATCTGTAATACAAATGTCATCTATAATACGTATGAAATTGAAAAATTGCACGACAAAATCCTGCCATTTCGTGTGAAATGTATTCTCGCGTTTGCTATTCTTTCTCTCCGTGATACATTTCCTATTCCTACTCTGATGAACTTTTTCTATCCATTTAGAACTAGAGTAGCTGCATTAATCTCTTCTTTCATTTCGGTGGAAATTCCTATCGATTTCTTTTACTGAGAAAAAAGCAACAGAACAAAAAAGGTCCCGGTAGTGTATCGTCGAACGCGCGTTTCTATAGAAAAAAAAAGAATCAAATAATTACATTTTCAATAAACGACAATTTGCTTCAAAGCAACGGGATTGAAGTCGCGGTTTATTGAATCGTTCTGTCAATGTTTCACCGTAATGCCACGTTACGCTCGCGAAGTTCCACGTGTACCTAATGCGAGCTCGGGAGCGTGATCGATCTTAGCGTATCGCGAGGCAACTTATCGCCACGACGTTATACGAACGACCGTAAAGCCGTAATACCGCTATACCCTAGCAAGGCGGTATATGCAACGCGGATTTCAACTCGTCGTTTCGTGAAACGCGCGTCTAGAAGATCGGCTCCGGATAATCCGTCCGTCCACAGTTACGTTCCTACGATAAGCGCACTTGCTAATTAGCCAAAGCGTTACGCGTCCAAGATACTCGATTTCATCTTCCGTTTCATCGACAAAGGTAGTAAACACGCCACGGTACCTCCCCCATTTCCTTCGTTGATGTAAAGCCAATTTTGTGTACAAACGTGTCTCGCTACTTGATAAATAAATCGTCCAATCCGGCTAAACATTCCTGGATAAATTCGCGGGCATTCGATCTCATCGATATCGATTTTTCAGCTTTGCTGGGCTGCATCTTTGGTCTGTATACAGTAGTTTTACTACCGCGACAATAATCTAGGTAATCTAATCTAATTACACAGTATAATAAACACTACAGAATAGAGTTAAATCATCCTATTCGATATATTGTATAATGATTACTCGGATCACTCGATTATTAAATCGCATGATACGATTGATCATATAATAGTAATAAGGGCAATTAACCAATTATGGTGATCGAAATACATATATAAGCGTTTTTTAATTCGTTGTAGCTATCATATGACGTCATTTAATATGTCGAAATAAAATAAAATCAATTAATGTGTTTTCTAAATGAGATAATTTTAACTCTTATATAATTATAGCGAAAAATTGCTAAAAGTATGTAAAATAATTTATGAAATTCTAAAATATTGTCGTTAATTCAAACACAAGCGAAATTTATATATTATTAGTGATTGATCCAAGTAGGTAGAAAATAGTTCGCGGGATCCGGTTTCATATTCGATTCGATTTTATTATACGTAATAAAAATAAAATATCGGGATCGCTTTTTTGTTTCGAGTAAAATCCATTTCCGCGCCATGTATTTATATAGTCGCCGGTGGAGAAAGTAAAAGGACACGAACACCGGAAACCGGAGTGATTACGCTGACAAAGCCGTGCATGGCCGTAATGCTAGTACCCACTACTACCGGCTACTACTCTCCCGAGATTAGCGAGCTCTAATTAGCAGAACGGACGTTATAATACGAGGAGAGCCGCCGTCGATGGATCGATCGTCCGATTTCATTGACGCGTCCGTCGTTAATGCGCGGTTCGCGAATTTCGCAGTCACACGCTTTCGATGGAAAATTCATTCGAGCGTGTCTGGCGATCTCGCTGGAATCATAATGAAGCGGAGACTTTCCTATACGTAGGTATACGTTGTAGCCATTCAGCAAAACACCGCGCCGTGATTTTCGAATTTTATCACGCGCATTCATGTATTAATTCCAATGTCAGATCCCGAGATTAGATGAATGTCATGTCAAAGGATAATGGAGCGTCGTTGATGAGCTTCAGTTACTCGCGCACGAAATTACATAGAAAAACGTAAACGTCTCTGCCTCTATTAGAATCTCTGCTGTTAAAATGGCTTAACCCACTTCCATATTCCCATCAGGCTCATTAATTGAATTGTGAAAGAAACTTCTTTGGGAAACGGGCCTATTAGGCGAATGATTTTTTGAATGATGATCGGATCGCGTTTTACGTGCATATAGAAAAAGAAGAAATAAACCGTAACGAAGATTCGCACATAATTGGATGTATAGTCTCACATAAAATGGGATTGCAATTTCTAAAGTTTCGCGGATTCCTCCTATAAATATATCTCGGCGGAATATCTTGCGCCGTACGCGTGGAAACATACTTTCGCCTGGAACGAATCAAGTTTTGATGATATATCCAATAATGAAGCACTCGGGAGCACTAGTACACGTCTCATCTGTCACGAGAGAATCACGATTTTGTCGACACTGCGCGGGATGCGCTTTACGCTCGCGTCATACACGAAGAGATAATATTAGCGACGCGATTGAGAATAGCCGTCGTTATTCGTCGAGCAAGAGACCCGTCATTTATATCCGCCACTCCACTTGATACTGATGGAAGTATAGGCGGCGCAGTGCGGCATATAGCGCGCAGCGAAGCAACGGTAGCGATTATGCATTTGCAAGGAATGCGTGGCTCAATGATGGCCCCCCAGGATAATCCGTCTGCCTGCCTAAACCCCTGAGATTAGCACGGGCGCTAATTAGACGAGACATTACACACGCCGGAGATACGACACTGATAGCATACAGTGCATATCGATCGTTAGGTTTCCTCGACGGCGGAAGTACGTGCATTTCTGAGAGACGATCTCAGAAAATCGCAAATTTTCGCTTCGCTTCCTAACAAGTAAGTGTATAGGTATCTGCACGAAGTCGCACACTTTTATTCAATTATAACTAAAATTATAAAAGATTTTGCAAGGTTCATTACTATTTGCAAAGAACTTTTCTTCGGAAGAGTTATTTGAATATCATATTGATATAAAAGATAAACTGATCCGATAAAATTGCGATATTACGAAGAATAATACGATTAAGATTTTAGTGTTTAAACCGATACGTACGTATATGCATATATCGAATTTTTGCGACAGTTACTGACATTAGTCGGTCAAAATTGATAACGAAGAAGATTCATTAGTGCGCAACAACGCTAATGAAATAGCCTGCATGATACGCTTCGCGATAGACGTGCGCTGTACAATAATTACTCGGTCAGATAATTAATTCTCGAAAATACCCGATTCGATGCATCTCTTGTACGGATAAATGTGCTGCCTCGACATATGACGCCTCGGGGTTTGCGTCATCCGTGACACGCTCCTGCGAACTGAGAAAATACGCAAAGAGCGTACTCGCATACGCACGTGTGCATTGGAAGCTCGCGAGTGCTCCAAAGCAGCATCATGTCGTAAACTATAAAATTACAGGGTATCTCAGTGTATTACGTGCTTGACGTTTATATTGCCCCTGGCTTTCTAAAAATTGCATCGACTATGTAAAAAATATAAAAGAAAACTGTACTTTATTCTATTTTATTTCATTTAGTAAATAAATTTATTTACAAATGTTTAAAAAAAGTAGAAAATGAAAAATAATAATTATTAACTTTAAATATAAATAAAGAGGTAAAATAGAATTGCGATAACGGAGAAATGTTTAGCTCAACTTCTTTGACTAAAGGTTTTACTTCCAAAACAAAAGAAAAGAAGATAATGGTTGATAAGCGATTCACATAGTCTGCGCTGTCTGCATAGATAAAAGGATAGCTTATAGGTATCGCTTATTGTTGTTTACGCGCATAAGCATCCGATGTATCGATACTCGATACTTCAACTTAGCTCGGTAAATGAAGAATAACGATGCTACACGATACTATTCTTCAAAAATATTGATGCCGATATACCGCCGAGCATATTCATACCCTGGCAGAAAGTTTCGACAGAACCGATATTACAAAGTATCGATCTTTTCAAAGTATCGGATAGCATGATTACTTGTTCTTCGTTTACCGGCTAAGTAAGAGTATTGGGTATTGATGTTTCCGGCAATGGACGAACACGCGACGTTCAGAAACGCGAGTGCGAGTGTGCGTATAGTAACGCAAGCGACGAGATTCGCGGTGCGAGAAGAGAGCATGATTTGCGAGACAGAACAATTTCCGTTTCGTGTAACGCGCGCGGAACTTGTACGCAAGTTCCACGAGAGACGGAGAATGAGGAAGAGGAGAAAGACGGGGTCGGTGGCCGATAGGGGAATAGTACGGCGGATGGGGTGTCATCAAGGGTGCGATGGAAAAAGGCGCGCACACCTCGAGAGATTCTGAGAAATGGGTTAAGGAAGCTCCTAGAATCCGCGGAATATAAATCATTTCCGACGGCAGTAATTCGATTCTCGCGAGTCTTCGAAAGATCCTCCGGGGTGTGCTTCGCCCGTCTCTTTTTTGTCTTATTGCGAAGAGAGGATCGAACCGGGCCCGCCATCCAGTCCGCATCTATCTCTCCTTGTTGGGTAACGCGCCGTCGTTGCCGCCAGCCAGCGAAGGTAGAATTTTCTCATTTATAAGTGAGAACCGCGATAATCATTCGGACGAGATGACTCGAGTCACTCGAATGCGACGAAATGCAGAGTATGCGAGATCGCGAAAGAAACCGTAAGTTTGTCATTATTGTCATCGCGAACCAAATAAATCACGCGGACAATTCATTCTTAGATTTTATTCAAGACTAAATTGTTTTTAACAAATATTGAGAAAATTAGAAAATTACGAGTAAATATCCTTTAGCTTATTTTTATACTAATGACGATTTGATTTTCTTCTAAGGCATGTGCATATTTCATGAATGACCCTCTTACGTCTCTAGAAAGTTCGAGATTTTAGATTATAGCAAGGCAAAAATAGATTCAATTGCTACAGCATATGCAGGTCATATTTTTACCGCTAGGTTTTCAATGTAGTATGTCAAACTGTCATCGAATGATTTATAGTATTTCACGAACGATTCGTTACATTGGTACCGCTTGCATTTCCTCTGATTTTGTTATAATTTTGCAAGCTATACGCGCAAGCACATACGCAATACACACACACACACAATTATTGCAAAAAATATTAAATAAAGTTATATAAATTTCATTCTTTTCTTCAAACAATACATTATTATAATAACAAATATATCTTTATAAAAAAGTTACAATAATGTTAAAATATATTGTTTTCAAAATAAAATTTGTATAAATTAAATTATATATACATATAATAAATCAAGCTATACGTATACATTTTTTAATATCAATTTTATCAACATCATAAATTACAAATATAAAATTTATATCTGCATTATTTTAGTGCGTACCACTTTTTGATAAATTATGATTACACAGACATAAAAATTCGTAATTAATTTTATTTAACCTACATTTGTATGCAATGTTTGGTAAGTTTCGGTTAAGTTATTGATTTGTACCACTAACTTCCAAATATCTCTCAACTACATAGCTACGCCACGATAGAATAGTAGCCAGAAATTCCAATTTGCCCCAGGCGACAAAACGAGTTTGACGACAGCACTAGCGTAACGCAAAATTGTGTTGGTCGAAGAAGGAGAAAAAAAGAAAAAGGAGAGAGACGAGACACAAATATATCGTCCTATATATGCGCGATATGCAATATTCTCGCGCGCGAAGCCGCGACACACTCGCTCGAAGAAACGAAGTGTCGGCCGACTTCCGCTGCAGCGACTCGAAACTTCGTTACGTCGCTTCCGAGTTGCAACGACGCGCTCTCCTGGATTTCCACTCGATTTCCTCCGGTATCCGATCGACTTTCGACAGAGAGAGAGAGGGAGAGAGAGAGAAAGAGAGCAAAATGCTCCCACCTACGATCCTTCCCTCCTTTACTTTTTTCCCTTATAGGGAAAGGTAGAGAAAAAAATTGACTTTCAACTCGATCCGCGAGATGAACAAGCGCGATTTGTACGCGTAAACTCTTTTATGGCGCGGCACAATGGCGGGATGGTAATCGGTCCGAGAACAAAAGAGCACAAGGTAGCATGTTGAAAAGTAAAAAAAAAAAAAAAAAAAAGATGAGGAAAAAATGGAGAAGAAAAAGAAAAAGCCGATTCGCCAAAGAAGTGCAACAGGCGGTGCGAGTACGGCTTTGAAATTCCGGAAAAATTCCGCGATGTTTCTCAATGACGACACGGCTTTCCGTACTCGCTTCTTGAAATGACGTTACCGGCGGGCGCTGCATTTCATTCGGCGGTAATTACGTTGCGTACCGCGCAGCGGAGAATAAACCCCGAGGAAAAATCCGTTCCCCGAGAACGGGAAATATGGAAAAATGTTACGTTGTTATATACGCGCAGAGCGAGAACGCGTGGCTGCTCGCTCGTGTGAAAAAAAGAAGCATTCGAGCCTTTGTGTCCGATCGAATCGGAAAATAAACGGTGAATCAAAAGTATTTCTCCATGCAAACTGTAATGAGCACTGATATAACGCGCGCGTGTTATTTATTTATTTGTTCGAAATTGACTTAAATGTATTTTAGCATAAACACATAAATATTAGAGAGATGTAATTTTGCTTTCGCAGTAATAATCAATAATCATTTTACGATTACTAATTCTTCTATTTCACAATTATTTCGAAATAATAAAAATATATAAATTTTATAATATACATATATTAATATTATAAGAGATTGAAAAATAAAAAAGCACACGTCATTTTCTCAAAAATATATTATAATTTATTTTCTATTCTATACGAACACGTGTCGAGCGAAAATTGTGCCATAATGCATCTAGCGCGCTTTACTAACATTTTGAGCTTTCAGTCGCATAATGCGCGGATCAAGAAATATCAGTCGACACTTTAGGTTATCAGTCTACACTTTACGGGTTGAACGTTCCTTTATCGTCGTACATTCGGCCGCGCTGCTAGATCTTTTTTCCATTTACTTCCGCGCGAAAGACGGAACGTTTTCTTCTCCCATCGCCATCGCGCCGATAAAAATAAGATTCTCCGTAGCAGCAGCAGCTATATGCACAGGAGTGGCAACGCGTGTAAATCGGGTAAGCGCTATGCTATCGTTCGCAGCTCGTACGGGTTAAAGGCGAAGCTTATGTGAAAGTGAAGGAGAGAAAAAAAACTCTTCCGCTAGACTGGCATAATTGATAACGAAACAAAGGTACATTGCCCACGTGAAAGAAATTTTTATTTTAAAAAGTCTGACTTATACGTATATATATATATATATATATAATATTTTATTAAATTGAATTATCGATCGCAGAAATGAAGATTTCAGGAAAATAGACGCTCTGCAAATTTGCTGCAGTTGATTTCCGAGAAACGCGATATTTGATTAGCACGGCGGTTGTTTACGAGCGAGGTTTCTTACACGTAATAAACACTGAGGATTCCTATCGGCATCCTGCGGTGAATTCGAAGTTTCTCGTTTCCTGTTCACGCTTCAGATTCGCCGCTTTCCTTTCCCGTCAAGCTGCGAGAGAAAAAAGAGCGGCTGTTTTCCAATCGTGTCGAGTGTAAAAATAGAATTAGACAAAAACAGAACTACGCGAGCATCGGGCAGCAACTAAAAACTTGCTTGCCGATCTCCTCCAATAACCGTCCATCAAGTAATGTGGATCGATTTTCCTGTGATATTTGGGTCATGTGTGACAGATGAGCTAATCTCTTGCTGCCGCAGTAAGAACACCCTGATGTATTGGAGCGATCTGTAATCTAGTGTCTCTCCCGTAAGGAGATAAGATCTCAAAAAAAAAAAAAAATAAAAAAAAGATTTGAAAAAGTTGAGATGTCAGTGACGACACTGGTCATTAATAGAAAAAAATGCGTAAAAAAAATTTCTTATCGCTCGAGGCAGATAAGATAAAAGTGTCATTTTTTTTAATTTTCGAAAAAAATAAGATAATCTTTTTTATTTATAGTATAAATTATACGACAAAAAAAATAAAAATGAAAAAATAAATTTATAAAATCTATAATGAAACTATTATTTCTCGCATGCACATATTGTCGGTTATAAAAATTGATTACATTCGAGCGAAAAATCATTTGAACGCATTTGCCTGACAATTTCAAATAATTCAACAAACACGTGTACTCCGGCACGGGGGAGCAGAGGAAGGGTTAAACGAACGGACGTGTTAACCATGGGTCACTGGCAACGGTTTACACGCATCCATGCGACATTGCAAACCACTCGCGAAATCGTGACACGCACGCGACGTATTACGTGTACGCACGCGAGAATGGTGAATGATGTCGCGGGTCTGATGAATGCGCGGAAGATTTATATCGAACAGGCTGCAGAATATAAAAGGCTGGACGCGAGATATCAAATCTCGATTGGATCAAGTACGTGGCAAGAGGGGTGTAATAGGAACGACTGAACAAAAGAGAGTTTTTCGTGAGACTGATGTCCCCGGGGACGGTGCTTTTTGTATGCAAGGGTAGTAAATGATCGCTGGTGACGAATTGACAAAATTCGGCGAACTGCAGCGCACTTGTGTGTTATATATATTTCGCGAAAGTCAACCGTGAAATGCAAATGCAAGAATCAGACGTCCGAAATTTATTCCCAAAGAGTTTTTTTTTTCAAACGCAAAAGATTTTTTTTTCGCAGAGAAAAAAACATTTTTCTTTTGACATTAAAAATATTCAAAAAAAAACATCATGTTTGCGGAAAAAGCAATAACAATAGAATAAACAGTTTGGAAGCAAAAGAAATCGTTTACTTTGACGCAGAGCAACATTTCAGAAGGTAACTCAATCTGAATATAAAACGGAGTAACAAAATGCCGCGGGATAATAGTTTAAAATAATTAATCCCCTTTTCTGTGTGCGTGTATATATATTATTAGCACCTACGGGTAAAAAAAAACTGACTAACCGCAAAACAGCAAAAACAATACCGCAAAGAAGCTCATTCCATTGCGGGGGGAAAGCCGCGTCGAGAAGTTACTTAAACGTACGAGAAGTTAGGCGCGACGGCTCTCTTACTGCGCTTTCCCGCATTTGCTGCGCTTGTACATCCTCTTACGAAACTTCGGAGCACTCCGTTCGAATTAACGAAACATGTTGCGTTGAGAGTCGGGAGAAAAACTTGCAAAGGAAATCTCGACCGCGCACTTTCTCTCTTTTCTATCGTTCTCTTTCTCTCTTTCTCGGCGCACCACCAAAGAATTCCGCAGCTCGGAAATGTAGCTCAATCCAATGATGGTGTAGTTCCCATCGTGAAAATGCATCTCAAGTTTCTTCGTCTAACGGACGTTAATATTTACTTGCTATCATGGCGGTCAGGAAATTAAAAGGGAGACTCGAGTCGTGTCTTCTAAATTAATGAACAGAGAAAGGAATAGACTTCAATGAAGACTTTGTTTGCATAAAACCAGAGAATTTGAATATTTTCGAATATAAGACAGCTTAGAAAAGTGCACTGATCGAATAGAAATTTCGTCTCGGGAAAAATATTATTGAAATTGTTTAAAAATCTTTCAAATTTTTAATTTTTTTTTTTTTTTTAGAATAACAAATATTTCATATTTTTTATCGCATACATATATTCATCATTCATGTCGCTCGAATAAACATGAATATCGTTAAATATTTCAAATATTTTATTTAAACACACAACAATGGAATAAAATTTTATGCAGTATAAAGAGAACATATATATGGTTAAAAATCGTCAAACATCCAAAGCTCATGTTGATTGTAGCCACTATTTCCAGCTATTTAGCGTACAACAAGATCACCTGATCATCGTAGCATTTGCTTACTGGCTTATGTTTACAATCGCACTAGCGAGAGTCGAGATCAAATAGCCATGTTTGTCGCTAATATGTGTGATGTGAACACGAAGCCGTGTATTCAAAGGGTCGCAATTCAAATCGACCGAAATGATGATTAACGTTTACATGTAATTTTCGAAAGAGAAAGAGAGAATAATTAGATTTTATTTCTATTGTGGCTTTTCGAACAATCCCGAACGGTAATAACGTTTGCCATTTAGGAAAAATGGAAATTAATTAATTCATTATTTCAATGCACGGGCTTTCAGTTTATTAAATTGACAAATATGCTAAAATTTTTTTCGTTCAAAAATTGTTTAATTAATTGAAAAATAAAGATAGAATTAGTGTTCTCTTAAAAACTCAAAACAACATAAATATAAAAAATACTATGTTAGAAAATGTAAAAATTTGCTACGCAAAAATAAGTCGGTTTTAAAACATGAGCATTTTATTTAGCATGTCATGCAACTTAATTGTATTGTATGATACAATTAAGTTGCATGATATACTAAATAATACGATACAGACTTTCCGGTTAAACTTTCAAATTGTCATTTAATATTATTTTAATTGGAATAATTTGCAATTTTCAAAGTTAACGAAACAGTTTCATAACGCAGCAAGAAAAACGAATAATACAAATAACGGCAAGAGGAAACTCCTACGCGCTACCCTTTTTCTGCGTTGCAGGTTTATCTCCGAAGAAGGGCTGTAAGGCACTAAAGGACAGCTGGCACCAAGGAAAACAGCAAATCGTCCGGGAAAACATACCGCAGGTTTTCTTGCGAACGATCAGTAATGTTCGCTGTGCCAGCCATGGCGAGGAAAAAGGGCGTAGACGTTATTCGGCAAGGATAGGAAGAAAAGTGCATACGGCATGCACGGGACTGTGAGTCATCGAAGAGCACATGTGACCATACATGTGCCATATAAGAATACGAGATGTTCGGAAATGTCTTTCGAAGAAACGATAAAATTGCTATTGCCTTGTTTCATAGTTTTATATCTTTAGCCGCAGTAACAATAAATTAATTGAAAATTACCACATAAAATTCATGCATTATGCACAACAGCACTCTCTAACAAGATTATCCTACGATAATAAAATCCTTGAAAATTTAGATAATTGTATTTTTTTTCTTTTCGAGGTTACCGAAAATTTGAAGAAATATTTGAATTATTTACAGTTTATGTTAATCGCGAAAATTGAGATAAAGCTTAATAAAGTCGTTTCGGCTTTATTTTTCGATAAGCCATCTTATCAGGAAGTCGATCGCTACCGAGACTTCCTTTTATGCATACGTGTAGGATGTGCACGATCGTGCATATATGTCGCGTGCATTATGCAGACTACGTGTCTATGAGTTTGCACTCGCGCATGTGAACGTCATGTTCGAAGATAAGTCGCACGCTTAATACGCAAGCCACGCACACACACGCATACAGACACGTTCTCACCACGTACGTATTTACACATTCGCCGCAGTGATATATCGATACTTATATATTATACCGATATATATCGTTGGGACGTGCAAGCGCGGATGTCTGCACCGGCACACATAACTTCCTTGGCCAAAGATAAACTGTATCCGCTGAACATACGGAAGGCCACCAACCATACCGGCACATATATACATCCATTATTAAACCGCTGTATAGTTTCAGTCGTCATATCTATGCCAGATTATATTAACATACATTACATATTTGCATATGGAGAAACGTTTATTAATGCACGAGAACGAACGTAATTGCGTATGCGATTTATACTTGTTTATCGAATACAACACCTCGTACTGATATTTATTACGATCATTATGGTGTATTTTCGTATGCGAATAAATCTTCAATTTCTGACAGCATGTACATATACGTGACAGTCGCATGCAGGTATTTCGTTGGCACGAAATAATTATCCCTCCCGGAGACGCGAAACATCGCGCGTACGAATTCGTCGCAATCTAAATCTGTTTGTCGTGAAAAAGTCAAGACACAGATATATATATATCAGCGAAACACCTTTGCCTGCACGATAGGACTTGCATTTCTTACGTTGCATCTGCACGAAATGTATCGCCGAAGGTAAAGTTACATATGGATATAGACGTATATGTATATGCGCGCGCGTGTATTCGTCTTTGCCTTCCGAAGAATGTCAACACGTGTGGCTTTCATGCTCGAGGAACACCGGAAAGCAACTGGCGCAGAAGAACACGAACAGATGGTAGATGCGCTTCATTTAAAAAACTTTACATCCTTCGAATGATAATGTAACAACGCGTTTAACATATCCGGTATAAAACGTAACGGAACCGAAATATTCAATATTATTATATGACTCAAGATAAACGATCATTTTTATTTTCTTTTTTAAATATAGATTTTGCAACAATTTCGACAATAATGTGTTTGACTAACAATAAAATTTTTCACAAGATATTTTATTATTCTTGATTTGCGCGCCAGTTCTTATGTGTCAATTACTAAATATCATTGTTCTGATTAATTCTTTAAAAGATAAAATTGTCATTAAAATTTCTTTCTATATAAGAATATTAAATTTTTGATTAATAAGAATGATTTTCATAAGTAGATTTTAGAAATACGTTCTGAAATATATACGGATATGAAGAAAATCAAATTGAGAGAAAAAGAGAAAGGCACGAATTACACAAAAATATAAATGGTTGATGCTACCAACGAAATACGCACAACATTAAAGGATAAAGAAACCTCGCACAAATGTTTTGCGAGGAGCAAAGATCTCATTCGTCATGATCGTGTTGATTTCCGTAGCGAACCGTATCATCAGCCTCAACGACGCGTGCATTTTGCCGGATGCTGCTCGCTCTTATAAGCAAGCATCCGTATAAGAAAATAACAGCGGGCATCTGGTTCACGACCAAAAAGAAAAACACCATATAGCGTACGTCGCGACAAGGAAGAGAGTGGCGACCGACAGTCTGTGAGAAGCTGCCAGATATAAGCAGAGTCAATTTTCAGCGAGTGTTCGAACAGGCAGAGAAGGATTTTGCTTGCGCGACAAGGCAATATTCTGCTCGAGGATCGCGTTTAGGTCGGGCGGAAGTTACGTGGGTAAGTGGGTAGGTAGGTAGGTAAGTAGGTAGATAGGTAGTAGAAGATCGCGAAGGAAAGTGATGTGAATGACGACGAGGAATGAGAAGAGGCGCAGCGGAGCAAAGGGAAACACGCACAGAGAGAAAGAGAGAGAGAGAGAGAGACTATGCCTTTGTTCTCTCCGAGACTTATCTAGATACTTTTCAATAAAGTTACTTGGCACACCCGTCCCACGCCTCTCTTCACCGCCATCAAAACTTCGCCATCGGAGAAACGCGGTGACGGGCCGCCCTGCGTTTTCTCCGAGTATAACGAGCCGCGATCGCGTTCTCGCGACCCTCGTCCCCCTTTTCGCTGGGAAATATCTTTCGAAACGGCGTGGAAAAGCTCAATGTGGTAAGTCGACGCGAACGGACGAATGGAAATGCGATTTCGTATTCCGTAGGTATTCGCGGCAAAATGCGACGCGTGACTCCGAGCGAAGGGAGCCGGACGCATGCGTGTGTATGTGTGTATGTACGTATATATGTATGTATGTGTGGTTTTGCAAACAACTGTGCGGCTATGCTGAATATTTAAAGATTTAATCCCGTACGACGAGGTCCCGCGAGCGGCACCTGCGTTTCCAATACGCGCGAATAGGTAAAACTCGTTGAAAGGCTCTCAACGTGGCGACGACGTGAAAAAATCATCGAGTCATGATCGTCTTCATAGAACAAAAAAAAGAAGAAAGTCATATTATAATTAAGCTTCCCTCCCTATACAAATAAATAGACAACTATGTTAATTATATCGGTATACAAACATTACGAAATTCTCTTATATAATTACGTCAATCATAATAATAAAAGTTCGCAAAATAATCAATCTAACGTCAATGTTCTCTCTTTTCTATTAAACATGCATTCTACGACAGATTTTAGTTAAAATTCAAACGTCAGAGGAAACTTGCACTACCACTCGGACGGATTAGCTTTCGTGGATAAAATGCACGGAAATTGTATGGAACATTGCGGAACAACCGGCTTTGCGTTTACTCGGCACGATGCGTTACAAGCGGATTGTAAGCTTCGCATTTTGTACAAGCGGCCTATCGAGTTTTATAATGAAACGCGTACGCCGCAATCCGAAGTTTTATCTGCTAATGAAAACTGATATTTATCCGCGTCTCTGAATTTTAAGCGTTAAATCGCGACGTCTCGACCGACGTAAGCGTACATTCGGACAAGCATTTTACGTATATTTTGTTACTTTAATGTCACAGCTGACACGCGCTGTGTGCAATTCTGCGACACAAAACACGCCGGGCACAAAATGTCTGTAGTTAAGCTCTTAATCCCCGCATGCATTAGTCTACGAATGTAGAAACATTTGTATCGTCTAGACTATTCTTCCGTCAACATATTTACTCTATATATGTATACGGATAATCGAGTCACGAGTATCATATTTTTCGACATGATATTGAATCCATAAAAACATTAATCAAAGCAAGTAGATATCACTTAAATTTTTAACGCTTGGATATCAAGAGCGGATGCTCTACACAGAGAAAGGTCCTCCTTAATGAAATTTAATTTATCGTCGAAAGTCACCTTAAGGTAGAAATAATTAAAACGTAATGCGCTCTCATCGAAAACGCTTTGTCTTGTGAGATAATTTGTCTTCCAGAGACGCGTAAAAGAAAGACCACCCCTTTTATATCCATATATTTCAACGATAAATTATATCTCAAAAGCAACAACTAGTGACCAATATCTTTCTTATCGTAGTTTCAGTAATGAAAATTAAATCTATCGTACATCGCGCAACATACTTTTTATGTGAAACCAGAGATTAAAATACAATCTTACAACTTTAAATGAGATTACGATATTTATTGAATAAAGATTTAAAATTAAAAAATATATAATAAGACAATAAATTGCGAATATTTAATAACGCTTGATAATGTCGTCGCGCTTAATCAAACCATGATTTATATTCTTGAATAAAATCCCGAGTGCACGTCGCGATCTGATACGCAGTGTTACAAGTAACACAGAGCACAAATTATTTATCAAGCATTTTATCACCGTACCGTAATGACGCTACAAACTAGCACCATCGTGCCCCGCCCCGAAAGCATTTTCCGTGAAAGCTCGTTGGGAAAAAAAAAAAAAAAAAAATTTGTCGACGTAGCGCGAGAGCCTCGCTATGTAAAATCCCGGATAATCGCAACACGGCTCATCGAAATCTAATCTGTCGTCAAAGATAGCCCCGCTATTAGAATACCGGGCGGTGCGCCTCATATTTTCTCGGGATACGCGGCGCACGATGCGACGTTGAATATTTAAAAATTCTAATCAGGAAGGCGTATCTCTTCCCGTGTTTCCAGTATCGATTAACGCGCGCTCGGCGGTCGAGGGAAAGGAATGGCGGCGCATAGTCGTTTCGGTTTTCAGCAGCGTCGACGATGAAAATACGAGCCACGACGAAGAGATATATACGAGAGGAAAGAGAGAAAGAGAGAAAGAAAAAAAGAGTCGTGCCAATGTATAGATAGGTAAATATAGGTAGATAGGTAAAGAGTACTGCAGCGCGACACATTTGCGCCCGAGTTACAGATTCGATACGTCCGCATCCTAATCAGGTCCGCCGCAAAATGCTGCTGCGACACGCAACTCGGAAATAACCTTCCGCGATTTTTCAGCCTCCGCGGACATCTCAATTTATATGGAAATGGTATTGTGGTTATTTTTAATTTTTTTTATACTTTCTTTCATTTATCTACATCATCATACACGGCATGCGAGCCTTGCACGTTCGCTGTTTATCTGTTATCATTTATCTGTGCATCAGCAGTTAACAGCGCGTTATCACGGCTCGTTTTATCAAGCCTCATAATGAGGTTCCCGTATAAATGGTTCGTATGTAAAGCGTGGTAAAATAATATCTACCGCCGACAT
Organism: Nylanderia fulva; assembly: GCF_048542155.1. Lineage (NCBI taxonomy): Eukaryota > Metazoa > Arthropoda > Insecta > Hymenoptera > Formicidae > Nylanderia > Nylanderia fulva. The sequence goes on from NW_028189622.1 coordinate 1,739,364, forward strand.
CAGAAAAGGAAAAATTCAGAGATAATAAACGCGCAGATTGTCTCGGATCCATTGTCCTTTTCTCAAAGGACCATGAAAGTCGGCAAGAATATTCAATATATCTTTTGTGTAAAAAGCTACAAATGTAATATAATGTAAAGAAATTATCACAAAAGTAATGTGGTTAATGTGCTTTGATATTGTACTTTTTTAAAACTTATTATTCACCGTTGCGAAATGCACAGATACATGTACTGATTTTTCGCGATGTGAAGTTGAGAGTTCGATTAATATTTATAACACAGAGATTTAGACACGATGTAGCTTTTACGATGTGACATGCCAAAATAACTCACTATTCGCCGTTTGATATCGGGAGAAAATTGCACTCCGTACTTCAGAAAAGTGCATTTCGATGTTTTTCATCCCGACAGAGATTCCTCATATGGCACCGGGCGGTCGCTCGCAAACATGTAAAGATGTATCCTCGAGACTTGTAACATTACCCTTATTTGCCTACATTTACATCCGAATTAAAGATAACGACCACGCTATGCCGTAGAACAGCCAGCAGGCTCAAAGGCTCGCTCTCGTTGCGCCTCCTCGTTTCTATCGTTTAAGTTGCCTGGTGTAATTGCGACAACAAAAAATTGCGATTCACGCTATGAAAAATCTTAACTCTTAAGAAAATGGAATCTTTCTGTCTAGTAGCTAAAAGAAAACAGGAACGTTAACATCGACACTATTAAAGTATATGTGCAATAGTGTGCTTTAATATGCATTAAGTTTATAAATATGCCAACAAGAACAGTTATTACCAAAAATTTTTATATTTAATCACGTCATATAAAAAATGATATTACATATTTTCATGATATTAATATTAATAATTATTAATTTTAATCAAGTATAATATTAAATGCATAAAAATATGAAAATATTATCATATAAAAATATTAAATATTAAAAAAATATGGTAATAGTATTCTTGCGTTATTCATACTTTTGTGCATTTAATATTATTTGATTAAATAATTAGTAATGTTAATATCATATGAATATATGTAATACCGCATTTTTATATCTTTTTTATATAATTTTTACTTTTTATATATATGTAAATTTATATATTTATTATGTATACATATAATAGAAATCTGTAAAGGATGAGATACCAAGGCGCTCCAATTCACGACATCGCGCATATAACATACATATATACATATCTATACACGTGTGTGGGCTTAGGTATATCGCTGCACCGCATATAAACATAGACGCGTCTAAAGAGAGAGAGCGAGAGAGCAATAACACTGAATGCGGCACATACTTGGGTGCATCGATGCTAACATAATAAGCGGACATATCTGCCAAGCGTATACTGTTATGCGTCGCTATTACAGCCATTTTACGACGAATACCGCGGTACGACGCGCACAAAACCTTCTTTTACGATCCGTCCGCAAAGTCGATGAGAATGAAATAGAATTATACATTCGTGCGAGATAAAATCGAAATGAAATAGAATTATACGTCATATCATATGTACACATACATATAATATATACGGAGTAACGCGAGTGAATTTCATATCCTGCGATTGTAACACACGTATTGTAGCACGACTAATATAACTATATTCGTTAAAAATTTTCATAATTTAGTCGATTACGAAATACAAGAGGCATTTTATATGTAGCTTTATAGAAAAAACGGGCGTTTTTTCGTCTCATTCGAATACAATGCATTTTTCTCTAACAATTTAAACAAAAATTTATTCGACGAATATATTCATTCGAGGGGGTTGAGTCGCTTCCGGCAGGATGATCGCCGCAAGCGAACCGCGTAAATTCTCCTTAACGGCGGTCCTATGCACCCGCGTTCTCATTCAGCGGTCGGTCCCGCAGTGTGCTTATGCTTATAGCGCATAGCGACGCGGCAGCCGAGCTATTCCATGCTGGCCTAGGCGCTGGCTAAGCACTTCTGTACATACCGAATACATCGGCGAGGGAGGATACCGTATAACGCGCCCCCGAGCGACGCACGGAAGGAGCGAAATATTCGGGAAACGGATATCGGACAGAAACGGCGGCGTGTAGTAGTCGACAATGGCGCGCGGGCGTGCACGTATCGAATGGCAGAAAGAAGGGGTGAGGAGGTGCAGACGCGTCGGCGGAATGCTTAAATCGCGGGGAGAGATCGCTCGTGAGAGAGCAAAAAGCCGAAATGATTGATGCGTCAGGGACCGCGTGTATCTGTCAAGAGAGATTCAATCTTCTCCTCCTTTCGCGCGAATGTATACGAGCCTCTTTCCTGGATTTTTACGCTCGAAGAATTAACCAAATTTATTATTCACTCCATCGCAAATAAATTTCGATCATTTCTTTCGATGTTTTTCACACGTTTTTTATCTTTAAAGTATTTTTGGTTTTATATTTTAACGTATACCTATATTTGTACGTGATATAATAATGTTTTTCTATATCGCTACTTCGAAGCCGACTTTACCAGTTATACTCGGGTACATATTATACGGTATAAATAGAAAGAGAGGAATAAAAATTCTTTCCATTGGAACATTTAGCATGTAATTTAACAGAGACGCGTGCAATACTCTAGGAAGCAGACTCCGCCCGAAGGTTTCCGTACATTGCGAATCACATTGGCGTAGCCGCAGAATACTAAGCTATATACGGAAGGAATGAGAGGAGGCATCCGTGAGCACGAGGCTGGAATTGAGCATCGCGTTTGAAATCACCGCGAAAGTCGAGCGAATGAAAGAGAAACCAACCGAAAGCGAAATAAAACTGAAATAAAAGAACAAATTCTAGTAAAAAAAAAAAATGCATAAATATCGTAATAATTATTATTTCTATCTGTAATAAGTAAAACTTTGAAGATTTACGCACAATTTTCCGCGACATCGCGTTAAACTTTCTTACGTTTCTCACATCTCCAATAATTAATATTTGCCTATATGCATTTGTTCCAATCAATAAAACCATTTTAAATACAATCGCAAATAATTGTATTTACGTTTAATCAAATTACGATTTAATCAAATCGATCGAGGGGATATTAGAGGAGGGGAGTCGATACTTTCTTTTTATATATAACCGTTTCAAAGACTCTCTTGATATTTTCTCTTTTAATTACATGTGACGCATGCTCCTGTGCGTATCGAGCTCGGTGTAACTTTTTACCCCAGATTCTCGCAGCAGAGATGAAAGAAATGACGGAGCGAGTGAGAGAAAGAGATGATGGGGTATATACGGACGGTGTGTGTTGGTAAACGTCACAAGCAGCGTGTATCCGGAAGTAATAAATATGCCGTTGTGGAGCGGGTGCATGTACACGCATATACACGCATTTCTTCGATCGGCCGAGGTCGACGCGACGCAGCGTGCTTCTATCGCATAAAGGACAGGTCAGAGATAATTACAGCGTAAGGGAAACTTCCGTGAAAGAGGAGAGAATATATGTATGCGCGTGTGCAAGGGAAGGAGTTCTATTGGAAATGCGCATGCGACCGCTGCGACATTCGTCGGATTTCAAAGCCCTCGACAGCGATTTGCGCGAAGACTCGCAAAAATTTCTGAAGCGAACACATTTTCAAGAAAAGACAATAATCCAAAAGAGAGAGAAGATAAGCTATAATTTTATTCGCAATATTTCACGTTTTTTTTTTTTTTTTTGAATTAAATTCCCTTATAAAATTTATTTTAACTCCCTTATAAGTATATAAAAATGGAAAGTGTATTCTCTTGTTTGCGACCCAAACGAACAAGTGATTTTTCCTTAGGTACCTCCATTTCTTAATAACAAACTATATAAAAAAATAATTTTTATCGAAATATTATGATTGGGACTTCAAGTTGAAGGTTGCAAGAAGCTCCATGAATTTCTTCAGATTTTTTAAAGCGTTTTTACTGATCCAAATAACGCAAAGACGCAAACGACCCATGCGTCGGGATTAAAGGTGCCGAAAAGAACCGTCGGGACTAAGGGTTAAGCAATCATCAAGACAGACAAATTAGAAAAGAATCTTTCTTTCATTTAGTTGTTATTTTGAACAAAACAATACGGATTCAAACTAATACGCGCAGAGAGATGACAATGACTGTATTCGAAATTATTCGACTATAAACACGGCGGATTAGTGACTATGTGGCAACCTTCTTCGCGTCGCTACGAATAGAGAGACGCGGATGAGTGCGAAGGGTTAATTACCGAACTTGTCCGTGAGTGGTCAAGGAGGTCGCTTCTCACAAGCAATTCCGCAACCGCGCGCACAGCACATCGCCGTCTCGTCGTAATTCCACAACAGAATTAACGGAATCGCCGGAAGGGCGGAGCGGAATAATCTCGGCAATGGCGGCAACGTGCGCCGCGCGAGATAAAGACCGGATCCTTTCTCGTCAGCAGCAAATACGGCGGGGAACCCTCTACGGTGATTAAGCCCTGTCCGAAAGTACAACGGCGAGAGCCCGTCGAGCCGTTTCGAGCCAGGGGTAGTATAGTAGGCAGGCAGTCGAGGAAGAGGATTGGTGGATGAGGGCAGAGACCCCGGAATACGGAAAACCGAAATATCGACGAGATAGCCGCCGCCACAGCGTACCCCCAACGTGTGTATAAATGGTGGAAATGCGTGCTAGCTCCCGTCCCCTTAGCGCCATTCTTGCCCTCTCTTTCTTTCCCTTCTCTCACTTCACATCCACTTCTTCATCCCCTACGCCATGGCCCTTCCCTCGGAAAGACACGCTCGTCCCTGTCGATATTCCTTGTGTTTCGCGCGCGTCTTCTTTCTTTCGATGACATAAATAAATATATAGGTACTAATACCAAATCTCTTGCAATCGTCGAATTGCGAGATTCTTTTAGCTTCTTACTTAATGAGATTGGAAGAAATTATTAGTAATTGTGCATTAATCTCGATTTCAAATATATATCTTATTTTTGATTTTTGAGAGTCTCCTATTTTTGCGTTGATTTAATACGATTAAAGAAAATGATTTAATATATAAATTGCATTAATTTCGATTATTCTTATGTTATGAAAATCAATTTACGGGTGTGGAGAAGAAAAAGCATCATCGCGTATAAAATTTATTCAAGTTATACCGAATCAGAAATTTTGCATTACCGATGTGCGCGACATACGTGTGGAAATATGAATATGACGATATTCTCTTTCGCGCGGCGATCTTTTCCTTCTATGTGCGGTCTCTTGGATTATCGTTTTCTCTACGCTCTCGTTTCAGCGACCCTTCCAGTGTTCCTGGCACTCTTTATCGATTTTTGAACTCACCCGCACCGGGATATCCTATAAACGAGTACATGGTAATCCATGACCCGGGCTCGAACACCGTGAATAATATCTTAATGCTCGGACGTCTTCTACGGAGTTCCATTCGAAAATGTCTTTTACGATCTCATATAAAGCGTACGTTATAGAACCGTTGTATGAAAATCACCAGACTGCGGCGATCCAATTCCGAGATCATATTCCTCTTTTCTTCATATCCAAACCGATGCATCGCTTCTAATATTGATCTCTTACGTTGAAATTCAGTGGATAATATTTGGGTTGCGCGGATGTTTGAATTGTTAGTCCTCTTCTTTTCTTTACAATTTCAATATTTATTTAATTCTAAAATAACTGAATAATTATTAAGCAGACGAGAGTTTAAAAGAAAATTCTCTTCTAATTTCTACATATTGAAAATACGAATTAATATAACAATACTCGGGTCGAAATCAATTCTTTATCGAAAATTGAACTTCCCTATACTTCTCTCTTTTATCGAAAAAGATTTTCTTCGCGCTTTACGAAAGAACAAGCGAAAAACCGATTTTTACCATTTCGAAAATCGTCTGCCGGCAAGTAGCGAATACGCTATACTTTCCTTCCGCTGCGATATCCTTTATTTCTCGTTTACCTCCTCGCTTCGCTCCCAATATTTCGCTCGAGCGTGCCTTCCGATATTCCCGACGCCCTTTATCGATTTTCGAGCGCCTGCTTCGCTCCATCTTCTCGTTTTATCGATTTTCGTGTTTACGTTCGCGACGCGCCGCGAACTGTAAATCCGCGTATCGTGATCCACGATCTAAGAACACGATAAATCTTATTACGTGTTCCGGGACTTCGTTTCTGTCTTTTATTGTGCCGTAGTAGCGTGCACTTCCCACATCGCGTCAAGGGCCTGGCCCATCCAAGAATGCTTTTGTGTATCATTGTTCGCGCGCGAGGATTTTTATTTTCCCATTTTCTTCACCGTCTCACAATCGCCACTCCGTAAAACACCAAAGTATCGAGGTAATGATTTTTTTTTTAAAGCCTGTACTTTTATCGCAAATTTAAATGTAAATGTGAAATTTTATAGGAATAAATCAACGATAAGAATAATTAAATTAAAATCTAATATCTTTGAACCATTTCTATATACTAAAGAATTGTAGAAATCTGAAAATACTTTTATTGAAAAATTTTATTGATACTTTTGTTTGATGAAAAAAAGAAGAAAGACTTCCTAAATGATCAATTCTATTCGCTTCTGAAATCGTAACTAATCTTTCTAGGGCAACTTGATGATATTTCTCTCAACGACTTTATCGATTTTAACATTTACCTAGCGCGCTGTAAATTCGCCGCGATCCAGCATGGCGCCGCACGATAAATCTACGTGCTACGTGCAATGCAATTTTTTTTTATTTTTGTCTTTATCGCGTGCCAATTCCTCGCCGTGTAGCCGCCGCTGCTTTGTAAATCATCACTCGTTTTGGGCGTACCTATCCATATTCGGACTTGTCCTTATTCCCGTCTCCGTCCATTAAGTATACCGTTACATTATATTTCAGTCAGATGAGTCTTCTATAATTAATTAATAAATAAGTATTATAAGCTTTTTTGTGATTTTTGCAAAAAATATTATCTATAATCCTATAAATAAGTTTACTATTAATTTCTTTTCCATTTCTTTTTCATTTTTTGTCTACTCTGTATTCAATCATTTATTCCATCCCTGCACACGCTTATTTTATACGCACAGTTTTTCCTTATACATATATTTATTTTTCAAATATTTAAATTTCATATTTAAATTTCATATTTAAATTATTAATGGCAAAATGCGTTTCCCTTGGGAATCGAATGCGACGCAATTCACCATATGCTATCTCTACATCTTACATGATTCAACCTATGATATTTTTTAAAATACAATTCTAAAAAAGCGTAGCCCTCTCAATCTCTCTCTCTCTCTCTCCATATTCGCCGTTGCATTACGAATGATACCGATTGGATCGCGCGCGCATTGCCATTTCCATGCAGCTTGCAATTCCCTCCCCACGCTGCAAGTTTTTCGTCATCCGACCTAGAACGACGTCCCTTCATAGATCACGCGAGATCCTTTATCCGTCCGAGTATTTACCCGCCACGCTGGAAATCCATACGCATCGCGATCCACGATGCGGCGGCGCGATAAATCGTCGCACTCGCGCGCTTTTTGTCTCTGTCTCTTCCTCTCTCTCTCTCTTTCTCTCGCCTTCATCCTCTCACGGGAAAGCCGCGATGCGATGGTGGTGTGCCGGCTGCAGCACCACCTCCGATGCTTTGTAAATCGTTGTCTGTTTGCATGGCGTCACTATTCCGTCTCGTTCCCGCTTTCCGCGCCCTGTCCCTACGCATTCTCTTGTCTTCGGCCTCCATTCCCTTTCCCTCTGTGCAAAGTTCCGCGGTCGTAACTTCGTTCGTACGCGAGGAAGCAAATGTTATTTACGAGCAAAGTCGTCGTCGTCATCCCAGTCGTCGTTGTCGTTCTCGCAGTCGTCGTCGTCGTCCTCGTCGTTTTAGTCGGGCGAGACGCGGCCTCCGTAGGATTCCGATTGCAATTCCCTCTGTTCCAATCAAACTCCTATTTTCCGCGGGGGCTCTTGGCATGCGACGATAATGGAAACGGGGCGAGACACGGAAGAGAAACGAGTCGGAGAATCGAGCGAGCTAATGGATGAGGACGGCGCGACTACCGCGTAATATTTTTTTCTCACGCGCAAAGATTTGTTCCTTTTTTTATTCCAGTCGAATCGTAGCGAGAAACGATACCGACATTATTGTCGAAAATCCCGACTGACTTTTTCCCCCTCTTCCTACGTCCATCGGTGACGATCAAAAATTTGTTTCTTGTTAAAAAAAAAAAAAAAAAGCTACGAGACATCGTAGTGTGACTCACAAAGGGTGAGTGATAAATTAAAAATGGAGAGGATATGGAATATAGGAAGGAATATTTTCCCGCACGACGTAGATCGGGAAAAAATCAGCGCGAGGGTGAATTAGTTTCTTCGGGGGCGGTAATAAATTGTTTGGGAATAAAATCGAAACGCGTGTCGTCGATGAGGGAGAATCGCGCGGTGTTTTCGCGTCGCGCACTCGTGCGTAATCGAATCACGGGGACCTTCCGCGACGCGATCGATCGGCGTTGTATATCTGGAAGTAAAATTCCAGGGTCCTTTAAATCAGCGAATTTTATTGCGCCGTTATGCCGTCGGCGCTCTTTATCCAACTTCGACGCACGTAGGCCCGTGAAACGTCCGCATTGCGGTTTTCCAGCACTTTTTTACCGTTTCGGCATCTCTACTAAAGTCGCACAGCGCAAAAAGTGAGCCCTTTAAATCTCAATCCTTTATACATATCAATCTGAATGTGCCCGTAGTGCTTGCGTAGTTTTCGAGCTTTTAGTTTGATTGAAAATGATCGGGGGCATCCGACGTGACGTAAAAGCGCGGTCTAGCAAAATCAATGTTCTAAAAGATATGATATTGTCAGCCAATTATCAAGATATTAAACGTTACGATTTTTGACAATTCTATGCGAAAATATCATTCTGCACAAAGAGAACACTGAGAGAATTTCCTTGAATTTCTTCCAATTTCTCCTAAGTCTTATTGAAATGCATATAAAGTGCATATACGAGATCGACTTCCGGATTTGCAGAAGCAACGTGTGCCGCAGCTGTCTTTACAAGAACACGAGCGAGACCGCGCTCGTCACGTATTATTACTCGCGCAAACAAAGTACACGCATTGAGGTCAGGCATTTTTTAACGCTCGCGCGAGTGACACCAGTGTGCAGTTCGTTGCACCGCAAGCGGTAAACATCAAACTTGTGTGCTTATGACTACTAGCGGGTGTTGTCCTATGTACATAGCGCGACCGAGGTGAAATGGAAGGTGAAGGAGAGCAAGAGAGAGCGAGAGAGAGCGAGAGAGAGCGAGAGAGAGAGAGAGAGAGAGAGAGAAGGCAAGTATAGACCGAGAGGAGGCCAAAACACGAAACGCAATATTAGATTCGAACCTGGTCCACGTATGCACACACGTATGTATGCACGATGGTAGATCGCGGCACTAAACGCGAGCGGAACGCTCGGTACGTCCCTGGAATTGCATCCATTTTCGGGAGATCTCAGCCTCTCCTCTGATAAGCGATATAGATGTACACCGCGTTGCTACGAAGTATTATATATACGGCATGCGCCGAGTTATCGAGATAAGTAGACGACCGTGAAAATCAAAGCCGCAAGTCCAGACGGTTTATTGGAGCGCGAAAATTCGCGAGGATCCTTCGCGTTCTACGATAAATCAATAAATTCAGGGATAAGGAACTTCAATTGACGTCATTCTCTTTCAACGTCCGACATTTTGCGACATTATCAAATCTCTCTCTCTCTCTCTCTCTCTCTCTCTCTCTCTCTTTCCGTTACAGTATTGACAATCCGAAATCTTACTTCGATAAAATCTTGACTGATTGAGATCTTGATATGTGAACCATTTATTTGGAAAGTAGAGAGAAAATAAGCCCGGTTCTATGAAATATTAAATTTCGAAGAAATGTGAATACTGATAGATATGAAAATCAAATTTATTGTAGAATATTGCAAGATTGTACTTAAATGTATATAAAAATCTTTCATTCATCTGTCAAAGAGATCTAACGTAAAATATATATTTTTACATAAATTTATATACGAAGAAGATATTGACATTCTGCGTTCGCATAGTATATTTTCCATAAAACCAACTTTAATTTATTCTCGTATGAAAAATACTATTCTCATGCTAATTTTCATTAGAGCAAATAATTCTTGCGTGTGTATATTTAATCCCGAAAATAAGCTAGCAATTATATAAATGACAAATAATAAATTTACAAAATTACCTTGTAGTTCCATTGCCGTCTGATATCTCCTGCTTTCACTATCCGTTCTTTGCAGCTCTTTTATAACACTCATTCACAGTTAATTATGATGCGCGCGCAATAATTAGCACAATTTAACGATCGTTCAGCACTTTGCAAACTCGATAATTAGTCGCATGCTACGTGTATTTTATTATTATATACATTGTAACGAGAGAAAAACGTGAAATTACGATCGCACAAATCTATACGATTCACATTTAAATCCATTCAATAGTCACACAATTAAGTTTGTGCATTACTTATATACGATATAATATTAAATAATTCTTATGGTAAACGACAACGTGTAAAAATATTATAGCAACGTCTATTCATGAAAGAATGTGTTTCGCATGCTGTTGTCAGGATGTAAAAAATACTGTCCTTATTTGCATACTTGGCGGTATATCAGTGTACCACTATAGCAAGAGAGAAGAGAGAAAAGGATCGACGCGCCGAGAGACGGAAAAGATTATTATTATTCTGCCGACTTTCGTACATTAAGGAAATCTTGTATGTTATCTATCGATAAAGTTTCTTCTTGGCAGCCTTCGGTATAGCGATTTCCATCCTCCCGTAAAATTATTTTTCCATAACACTGCATGATATTGGTAACAAATTACTACTTGTTGATAACAAATAATCTACATACGCTCTGGTTTGAGAACGCGTTATCATTTTGCATTGTGACACAAATGCGAATAAATATACAGGTTATACATATATTGCGTAGAATGCAATATTATCGCGGAACGAAAATGTGTCGTTTTACTGACTATTCGCGCGATAGATTTCGATCCAGTAAATTATAAAATACACGTACTAATATAAATCACTGATGTATAAACGCTGAATGTTTTTACTATACGGTTCAAATGTGATTCGATACGATTATATTCAACTTACTAATCAAATGCAAAAAAAAAAAACAGTTTTACTTGGAATCGATTCATTTTATATTCGTGGCATTTTTAATAATCAGAAATAACATCGGCAATCTCATTTTAATACTACGCGATAAATAAACGAAAAATTTTAAATATTCGACTTTAAGTAAATTCATTATTCTTTCGCTCCGGCTTTTATTTGTAGATATACATATCGTGCAAAGCACATACTTCGAAACAGCCGTCGACGTAATATTTTTATGTGTCGTTTATCACTGAAATTTATCAATCGCACGAAATTAATAATTGCTAATTGTAATAATCGTTTCGAAAAATAATAAACCGACACGTAAAATGCCTCGCTGCCTACCTGCTCGAATCTCGTAACGTGAATGACAACATCATAACATGTAAACAATAGCACGTGAATGTCGCATATAGCATGTAAGAGTTAATTTTCCTTGCGCATAGCCACGAAATATTTAATGTATTATGAAACGAATTAACTGTCTACACGCTATTCGGCCTTCGCGCTCCATTGTTTACATATATTGTACATATATATCACGTCATTCGCGTGGCGAGACTTGAGCAGGCAAGTACAATAGTAACGCAAGTATAATGGTTACGCTCTATAGACCGTCGTATTATTTTCTGATCACGAAAATTCTACTGCTATATAATAAAATATACTATTATGAACTGCTATATAAAAATATACACATAAATGATTTGTTACTATGTGTATTTTATTTGATTTACTGGACTGAAATCTATCGCACGAATAATCAACAAAATAACCACGCATTTTCGGATATTGCAAGATCTGCAAAATTATAATTTTAACTTGTCTATTCATTTATGTTATTGTAGTCATTTATGTTATTAATGTAAGATAGTAACTGTTCTCAAACAAAAGTGTGTACTATTTGTTATCAATATTTATACAACATCGCGATATATTGTGCGAAACATATGCTTCGATAAATAATCGTCGCTATAATATTTTTACATGCCGTTTATCGTAAGAATTAATCAGTATTATACTGTAAAGTAGCACAAGAATTTAATTTTTATATGATATTATTATATTATTATATTAAATGTTAAGCGAGGATCATATCTTTGTGTTGTTGTAATTTTTATATTATTTTTTTGTCGCAATGTATTAATAATAAAGTATGCGATTAATTGTCGGAAGTGTCGCAATGTGCTAAGCGATTATCGTATTGATATTGATTATTATGCAATCGTAATTAATCATGAGTCAGAGTCATGAAGAAATAGCAAAGTATATATGTAAATAAGAAAAGAAAGAAGGCATCGAGCAATGGTAAAGTATTAACTATATGAGATAAATAACTTATTATTTGTTATTTGTAAAATTAATTGTTCGCCTACCTTATATAAGATATGTACATATTATACCTTTGTAAAATACTTAATATTAATAATTTTAATCATTAAAGTTAATTAAAATATATATGTATATATATATATATATATATAAATTTTGTTTAAAATTTATACTAAATACACTTTTCCTAATATTAGTATTATTTTTTTTAATATTAGTTTTATTTTTCATAATATTTGTTTCGTTTTTCCTAATATTAGTTTTATTTTTCCTAATATTAGTATTATTTTTCCCGCAAGATTAGTATTATTTTTCCTTGATTTTATTTTATCCCTAATATTAGTTTTTAATATTAGTTAATTGAAGAAAGAGAAGTCACTGCAATAATTCCCTCCCAGAAAATAAAAAAAATTTGTAGTGCTCTGCATTTAAGCATTTAAATAATTATAAAGATTTTTTATATAATATGTATTCAGCTTAATTATATTTATTCAAAAGTATTATTATACAATATTGTATTTAAATCAGATATTTCACAAGATTTAGTTTGCAATTGCAGAAAATTTAAATAGGATAAAATTCAAAACTTCTTTAATTTGCCTTTTTTCAATTTCTCTCGAATTTGTGATATATAATTTATTCTGTAAATATAGATTAAATTTTAATTTTTAATAATGCAGCATTCGAGCAACGACTCTAAGGAGTGTCGAAAAATTCAAACGACGTCAATTTTCTTCATCTGCTATTCTGAGAACAAACCTTTTCTTTCTCGACGCCTACACGGTGTCTCGAACAAATATGGTAAGAATGAAATGTTGCGAATAAGAATGGCAGAAATGTTACATTACGTATAGATTTAGTCGAAGAAAACTACATAGATGCCTCTCTTTCTTTCTCTTCTATTTTTTTCAGAGTATTACAACAATATATTTTAAATATAAAATTTTCTCTGAAAATTTTTTTTATTTTTTTCATTTTATATTTTTTAAATAGATAGAATATATAATTGTTCTATTTTATAATGTATACATAATTTTGAAAATTTAACTCGGATTATAAAATAACGAATAGTATTTTCTAATTTAAATATTCTTATAGCAATAATGCTGTACATCTTATATTTCAAATATTATTTTGATTACGTGTAATCTGCATCAATAAATTATTTTAGGAAGCTCAATATAAGAGATATGATATATAATTATAGAGAGAGACACAGAACATTTTAATAGCCACATCAAGTGCACTGGTAGCAAAAATATTGTTAAGTACATGTGTGAGTCAAAAAAAAAACTTATTTCCACATTCGCTCTTTAAATAATTAGCTGTGTAAAAATGTATCGTATAAATTCGACAGAGACATGAAAAAAGACAAATTAATCAAATTGTAAAGATAGGCAAAACTTAATTAAAAGTGATACGTGAACTTGATTGTTCGGAAAATAATGAACAAAATTAATTTGTCAGTTGCTAAAATTAATCTAATTTTTTACCAATTTTCATAAAATAAACGTTAAATTTGTAAATTAACATTATGTATTGATTAATAACAGTCAATCATTATTTTTCGAACAATGTAACATAAACAAAAAATAAACTCACATTACGTTGAGTCGATTATCTAAACCTCTCTGCTTTAATATATCCGCTTTAATGTTCCGCTGTTCTGCTATAATCCCATATGGTTTGGCACTGATCACTGCACTGTTTTTTTCTAGTATTTTATATTTGCAATAATTATTTATCACATTTCACTACACACAGATACACTTCGAAATGAACATACGATATGATAAAAATAAGCTCACTCGGCACTTTCGATCCCGCTCGATCACGTTCGATATCACATTCGCGAATAAAAACACGAAAAAAATATCTGTTGAAAAAATATACTTTTCCGATTCCGGGAAAGCGAGCGTTCGAATATTAATCACATTAAACGCCTCGAAATGCCCTTAAATTAATTCGTGACATCTATAGAAGTCTATGGTGACATCTCTCGGCGCGCCGCGTCTTTCCGTGACGTCGCGAAGTGAGCGGAAGTGTCATGGCGGAGCCACATTCTTGCTCGCCATCGACGGTTACGCGGATAGTCTCGGTACCACAATATCTCAAGCAACGATCGCCACTTCCCCACAATTTGAATCGTCGATTTCGATGAATTCGCGTTTCTCAGATACTTTTTCCGATACTCCTCGGGCACTCCTGGAGATGCTGGAGCACTCGCCGAACTCCTCGCCGAGCGGATAATGCCGAAATATCGATGAGAGTCACTGTACATGTCAAAATCAGTCGAAATACGGACGAAAACAATATTTCAAGCGATAGCCCTTCTCTCTGATGCTCTGAGACTCCCGGACACCCGTCGACCCGCCGGGATACCCTTCGAGACGATAAAAGAATCCTCGCGAGGTTCTCTAGTGAACGAATAGCGCCGAAATACGCGCGAAAATCACAGCGAAACATCCTTCCCCCTTCCTCTCGCCTTTATCAATTCGCGATTCTCCGAGACTCCCGGGTCCCCGTCGACGCCCGGATGCTCTTCGAGAAGATTATTCGGTCCATCGTGTCGAAACACGACACTCCCGTTTATTCGCGTTACTCGCGCACGAAATCCAGACGAGACGCGGAGCAATCGCGACGCGTACTCTACTCCTCCGCCGCTGGACTCGCACTGACCGGTAGCAGTGCTGACTGAAGCAGTGCGTGACGGTGACGTCACGTTAAAATCGGCCGATTTCATGTATTACTACGCGCGGGAGTTTTCAACGCGTAAATAGTAAATAATATAATCAGCAAGTGTGCATAATTGTAATTTGCTGAATTTCAATTATGTACATAATTTTAATTCTCGAATTTCTATTATGTACATAATTTTAATTCGCTGAATTTTTATTATAGGTAATCATAAAATTAATTCGCCGACTTTCTATTATGCACATATAATTTTAATTTTTAATTTTTCATTATATACATAATTTTAATTCTTGAATTTCTATTATGCACATAATTTTAATTCGCCGTATTTCTATTATGTAAACAATTGAAATTGTACATAATAGAAATTCGGCTAATTAATATTATGTACATAATAGAAAATTGGCGAATTAAAATTATTTACATAAAAGAAAAAATTATTTACATAAAAAAATTGTATACATAATAAAAATTCGATGACATAAAACATAAACATAAAATTATATGCATAGTAGAAACTCGGCAAATTAAAATAATATTAAGTTTAACCGCAAATTGTAAAACTGTCAAACGATTTGATTGTGATTCAAGCCGCAAAGCAAACTTCGAGACAACCAACTAGCATGGCGGAAAAGAGGCCTCAATATCTATATTTTGATTAAAATTAAATTCACTCAGTTATCATGCCTTTTTTAAAGAAAGGATTTAAGTTGCTTGTATAAAAAGTAAATTTTTATTTACCATATTTTATACAAGCTATAATAAATTTCTTCGAAATATTTGTTTAAAAGAAACTTAAACTCTCTCATCTTAAACTTACTTAACGAACAAAAATTTGAAACAGAATTGAGCCAGGATGCAATTCATGAATGGAAAAAATAATGTGCATTTTTTAGAACGCGCATTTTTCATTACTCGTGAAAAAACAATTGAAATAAAATTCAACAATATCAAATATGTATATGTATATGTATATAGTAGCGAACAAAGAGATTATTATTTATATTACAATGTTACTATTATGCTATTTGATAGAAACAATAGTGTTAATTATTAAAATCGCGATTATATTTAAATATATTTAAAAACAAATAAAAATTATAATAAAAAATAATAAAATAAAAATATATATTTATTTAATATATATTATAAAGTTAAAATTAATTTTATTAAAAAAGAATTTAGAGAGGAAAAAAAGTGTGATGAGTTTCTATGCATCTATAATGGTAGCATTGCGCTTTTGCTATATTTCTCTCTCCTTCACTTTTTATTCCCCCTATTTTTTCTCGCGCTGTTCACGCTCTTTGTGGTGAATAAAGTTTTTCTGTAGACGAGAAGAATTTTCCCTGGGAGTCGGGTAACGTCTCGCGTATTTTCACAGACGATTCGAGGTGACCCAATACGAGAAACTCGAATCGCTTTTTATGAACGACGCAAATGACTCCGCTCGTAAATGGCGGTGGCGCGAAAAAAAGGTTCGTCCCTGCAATAAGGTTTTTTTTTCCATGATCGCTTTTCTGCCGGCGGGCACAATACATCGCTGCATTTGCGTATTTTTTTTTCTCTACTCTATAGTGCGACGATAGAGACTCATAGGGCCGTTGAACTTTGAACACTCTGCAAAAGGTGTCCATAAAACGCCAGATTCATACGATAGTTTTGATAACGATACGAATACTTCTAATTGATATCTATTTGCGTTTATACAGTTTATATACGTATCGCGTGTACAATATGTATTCCGATCAGAATATTACGAAAGAGAAAATAAGAAACAAAAATATTAGTTTTCAATTTAATAGTTAAATCGATGATGTTTAGCGAATAGTAATATTCTCTTATGCAATATTAATGTATTATTGCAATAAAAATATGATCTTCGAAAAATGCGTGCGTAAATCACCAGAGACGACGTTTTCCGCTTCATCAACTTCTAATTTGCACGTTCCGTAAGTTTCCGCGGTTCCCTGATTACAATGTTAAAGATGTGACAACCGTGAGCCCTACAGCGAACAAAGTTCTACCTCCAATAGGAGAAATTTTCCCCGAGAGTCGAGTAACTGGCATTTCCACGGATGGATCGGATGATCCGATGAGAAAAAGAGAAAGAGAGAAAAGAGAGAGAGAGAGAGAGAGAGAGAGAGAGAGAGGAGAGAGAGAGAGAGAGAGAGAGGCCAGAATCGGTTTTTACGAACGACGCAAATGAGTGTGCTCGTAAATGGCGCCGGTAGAAGAAGGGTTATTTCCGCGATAAGGTTTTTCGTCTAATTATTTTTTTTTTTCGTATGTTACACTGCCGTTTCCGCGCGCGATGAGCATTCATTTTTCCCTAGCTGCAGCGCCTAGCTACGGTAAAAGTTCGCCGAGATACCGCAACATTTAAGCCCTGTCAATAGCCGAGCTCTGGTATACCAATTTCTAACTTTGCGCATTTTCCTTAAATCCCAACGGTAGCTCAATAACGCTGTTAGAGAAAGGAGTGCTCGACAACTACGAAACAAACTTAAGAGAACGAGGCGCGTTCTGACAAACTTAGAATATCCCACGTTCTTAAGAATGCGGGTCTGATTACTTTCTTTCCAACTATAAATTATTTGGACTATTTTCTCGCGTCGGTATATATACTTATATATAACAAGATTGCCGTAATAAACATTTTACATTCAATATTCAGCCTGAATATTCAACCGTTTAAGATCAAATTAAAGTGACATAAAATATACATGTGCGCTCATAATATATGAATCAGTAAAAAAGATTGCATCTGACACTTGAAGGATTTTCGCGTCGGTATATTTATAAAAAAATGTAATAATCAACATTTTACATTCAATATTTAGCCTGAATATTCGACCGTTCAAGATTAAATTAAAGTGACATAAAATATACATGTGCGCTCATAATATATGAATCAGTAAAAAAGATTGCATCTGACACTTGAAGGATTTTCGCGTCGGTATATTTATAAAAAAATGTAATAATCAACATTTTACATTCAATATTTAGCCTGAATATTCGACCGTTCAAGATTAAATTAAAGTGATAATAGATATGTATCCGTACGAGTTGAACAATAATGAAGAGATTGCATCTATGACGCTTGAAGGATTCTCACGAAACTCTATTATCTCCAAGATAGAAAAATTCGCGCTAAATTTCGACGTTTATCCGATTATTTTTGACGGAGGGAAGGGCAAAGTGAAGCTGAGCTTTTTAAGCGCAGAGCGCATCCCCGAAGTGGAGTCGTGGACGCGGATAATAATATTTCTTCGGCGGAAGTAGGGCGGCCAGCAATGACGATGCCGAAACTATACGGTTACAAATCCTAACAAAAACATCCCCGAGTTTGCCGGCGTGTCTGGCGTAACAAAAAACGTCGGTCCGGTCGTCGGTCCAGCGACGAAACGGAAAGGGAGCGAGGGAAAACGGACGTACGGACGAAGGAACGGTTTAAAGAACGCCCACGTTCCTCCTCTTTGTCCGCCAAGATCGCGTTATCGGCCGGCAAAATATTGTTATCGCAGCGTGCGACGGTGAATCACCGATGCGAGAGAGCACAAAGACCCGCCTTTGCTTGAATCGAGAGCAAAAGGAAGGACCCGATAACGATTGACCGTCCAGCGAAAACATATCGAGACTCGAGGCATTGACGCGGCAAAAGAAGACCGCGAGAGAGAAAGGATGAAGAGAAACCGAACCGAGTGTGTGCGGCGAAGGCGAAGGCGAGAGACGCGGGTGTTCGCTGCATGCGAAGGATGCATTATAGGATTACGACGTGAATGGCCGTTTCAAAGTTTGCTGCGCGTAACCGAAGTTGCGGCACGGGTATGCGGCGCGAATGGAAAAGCGCCCGGCTACGTCCACGAGGTGTTCCGTAACGATACACTCTCACCAGAAACTTATACGACTTCGGGCGGAACGAAACGCGAATGTACTGAGTGTACTTGAAAACTTGGCGAATTTCGAGTCGATTTTTCCGCGGCGAAAGTTTGATTGGCCGCCATCCCATTCCGCCAACTTTTTAATTTTCAATATTATACATATATCTCGAAGACTAGAACTTGAATTAAAATTTTGATAAAGCTAAGCTCCACTTTAGATTAACTCGAGGAATAAAGTAGTTACGTCTACTTTGCTCCACTTTATTTGGGCTAAACGATATAATGTTCAACTATGAAAAAAAAAAACATAGATGCTATACAATGTAAATATCATTTAGACGATTTCGTTCATATTATTCGCGTTTCTTTCATTCAGAATATCGAAGAGCCAGAATACGCGTCGCGACTTTTCAGACACCTTGTACAGAGAGAAGGCGAGGAATCGCGTGGCGCTTGAGCGGGCAAAGTGCACAGCTAGCTATTCAGAAATCGCGAAACGGAAACGTCGAGTGCCATTCCTCGGGCCAGGGTTGGGACGATGGAAATGAAACGAACGGCGGCACAGGCAGCAGGCGATATTTTATCTGATTTTATTTATGTCGCGCGTCAGCAACGGTATCCAATTTTCCCCTGAAAGATCGGTAAAGCGCTGTTTCCGTAAGGTAGAGCGACTGATACATCATCCTCCCGATAATAAACAGCACGATATTTCCAATTTTCGGCATATACATACGTAAATTCGCGCCGACGTGATGCGATATTTGCGAGGCGTGCGAAATATATGGGAGAAAGAGCTCGAGAAGAGGGAAGAAAAAAAAGAAAAGATTCGCGTCGCGCTGGAATCGTGCAAAAGCTACGCATATACGACGGTTCTTACAAATCCGACACGCGACTCGTGAAACTTACATGCCGTCACCGGCGACGAAAATAAAAACGCGCCCGGCTACATTTTCACCGACGCGCCTGCATTATGCAATTTTCAACGAATTCGAGGCGGACATCTTGCCATGCACTCTACGTACGTGCCGCGCGACGCGTTTTTTATGCGGCTCTTGAATGTGTCACGGAGTTGCCGAACGGCAACGGCGAATCCTTTTCCATTATAATCCTCTAAAGCACAGAAGAGTACGCCGACTGGTTAATATCTCCGCTTCGACAATGCAAAACGCGCAACTTGAACGATCATCCTCCTTTTCGTTAGACATTTTGCGTACTAGTACAGTTTCGCGACGAAAATCAAGAAAATGGAAAATAAAGTAGATTCATTTTTTTTCGTTGATGAAGCATACATGCATACGGTGACCATATTTTCTAAGAGAAAATAAAGGACAAATTTGAAAAAAAATTCTGTGACTATCAGAGTCTACGTTCTTATTTTTATAATTGAAACTGATTCAACTAGGGGTTGAAATAAACCCTTGGTTTCTTAAATAGAAATTCCGAATAAATGGTGTACCGTTGTATACATTCTCGCGTTAATACTGCGACGTTAGATAATGGACCACTAAATAAAAAATAAAAGACACCTACTTGAAATAAAGGATGGATAATCATTGTACATGCATCATCATTGTGTAAAAAATTTGATTCAAAATAAATTCGTTTTTTAAAGTAAAAAATTATAATCTAAAGATACATATATGACAGCGAATTGATACGCCAAGCTTGGCGAATCTAAAGTCTCGTCGGTCTGTAGCAACCCTAACGCTAACTTTAATGTTTGAGTCGCATCGTTTGCATCTTACTCACCCGAAATTTAATTTTCCATGCATTGATACAAACGTCGTGCCCGATATGCCGGCACATCTAGTCGCGTATGTTCGAGACAGGACCACGTCCGAGGGTTAATATCCATTGGCATACACACACATACATCTACACACATTAGCGAGTTGGAAGCTGCCTTGCGGCGCACCTTAGCCTCAAAATCAATACGGTCCTGTGCATCGCGCGGCGCCCGTTATTAAAGACGCTCTGTAGCCCCGGAATCGGGCATCGCGCGCTGTGGATGGCGCGGCGTTGATAAATATTCCGTAGATGCGCCCGAGACAATCGTGGGATAACGACGGAGTCGTGTCAGCGCCCGATGAGACGACCAGAGACGACGCTTTTGTTCGGCCCGAGCACGTACCGTGTATTAGTGTTACACGAGGAAAGAGTCGCAATGGCCGAGAGAAAAATCGGAAAAAAAACCGCGCTTGTCCCCGGGAATATACCCTTAAGCCGTCGCACGATTATTGCTGTTCCCTCTCAGGATGGAAATTCCTAACATGCAATTTTACGTTTATAGATCAATAAATTTGTTCAACGACGCGAAAAAATGGCGCTGTTGAAATAATTTGTCAACGACGATTCGCTATGGTTGACACTGAATATTTTGATGAAAAAATTGCACAGTTGTAGATACGATTTTTCAAATCATGTTTGTATTTAATGTGTGCGTATGTATGTATATTATATAAAATTGGTTTATAATGTTCCGTGCAGTGTAAATTATCAAGAAATTATGTCTACTAAAAAAAGTTAATTCTTAATGTTCTTAATGTTCTGCAAATAACAAATATTTAATGCAGATTACAGAATATGCTGAATTAAACGACAATAATAACGGTAGTTAGTTACATTTGCGACAATTAATGAACTAAATGGAATTGCAACTAATTTAGTTTTGTGATCTCATTTGTCGTCGACTGCAGCAGAATCGATCTCTCGCTACCTTGCCGAAATTCGTATATGCAATGATAATTTCAACACATTTTACTTATTTACATTAATTATAAATAATTCCATACGGATTGCATAAAGGGGACTGTCTAAACGTTATTAATTACCGGAGCGCATTTTCGGTGCAGCTTCTTTAATCAATTAATATAAATAACTCTATATATAACTCTATAATATTTACATTTAGCATAAACAAAAATGTTCAGAAAAAGTCGATATATATAATTATCAATATAGGTCACATTTTATATTTTTGCTACTTCTTTTTCTTATCAATTATTTTACTTCGATAGTTTTTATAACCGTCTTAATGTCTATGACAGTTTTTTAATAACTCAAGTGTCATTTCATTTTGGAATCTTAAAAAAACTTTTCGTCAAGGAATGAACTTCCGAGCTCGAATTCCGATGAACACGAGGCGGTGAACTAATTTTCCAGTGAAAGCAAGTGAGGTCACTTCAGCGAGTTTATTACGCAAACAGAGCGAGATATATATTCCGCACAATGAAGACGACTGTCAAAAACGTACGGTTCCCTATCTCGCGACCAATCGTCGCGTGTTGTCGCATAATAACTCATTTGATCAGAGACGTCAGTGCTTTGTGTACGTAAATTGTAATCTAGAATAACTTTCGGCTTTGTCACGGCGTACCCTCCCTGTCTATCAGTTTTCCCAGTTTCCGTGGTTTCCGCAAAGTCGACGGTATTAGCGCGTTTATCGTGCCATTTCATTGCAGTTACGTCCTCCGGCTGCCTGTTAATTCGTCCCTTTCCACCCGGGTCCTTTCAGCCATTCAGTCGCATTCTTAATGCCCATTCAACATGGTATCGCGATACGAAACAAACACTCGCGCTAATAATGTCGCATTACTATGACTAGCGAATATCGTATTGTCATGTACAAAATGGATCAGAGTTGAAACTACGCGAAACTAATAATGACACGAGAATAACGTCTCATATACGCGGCAATTCGATATTTCATGTCGTTTTTATTATTTCAAAAAATTTAAAAAAATTCACTAGAGAAAAAGAGAAAAAGCAACGTGCAATATGTGAAATGCGTGTATGTATGTGTAAAAAAATTAAAACTTTAAATTGTGAATGGTCAAGTTGGCAATATGATATAAAATTCCACAGAAATCAAATCACGGCTTTATAGCCATATATTCGGTAGGCATCAAATAATTTTTTTCTAAAACTTTTTCGCGCTATACATTTCCGTGGTTAAGGCGCATTTCAAAACGTTAAAAGCATTTTACGAGAAAAATCAAATTTTTACCTGTCAAACTGCGCGTACGCCATTCTCGGCGGAATAGCGAATAGGTTTTCTACGTACATGAATAAATTGCTGCAAGTTTTGATTGAAAAATAACATATCGTCTTTTTCCTGGGAATTTCCGTAATTATAACACGTGTTGATTCGCGGAACTTAAATGCACCCGATAGCAACCGAAGAAAGAGACGGCGAAAGAAGGAAGAACAATAATTCACCGACGAGAGAAAGGTCGCGCCATGAAAAAAGAGAAAAAAATCGAGCCACCGAACTAAACAAGAATTTAGATTAAAATACAGAAACGTGCGCGTTCGAAGATCCGAATGCGGGGGAATGAATGAATGAATGAATGCTCGCCAGGTGTATTAGACTGTCGAGCTATACACAACGACACCATCGGCATTCGCGTAGTGGAACGTGATTCGTCCAAAGACATAATTTTGCGATGTGCATTGCCGGATATTTACGAGCAACGTTCTCCTCGTTTTATCGCGATCAAAGGCCCGTCTCGCACAACCATGCGTGTGCGTCTGCGCGTTTGAGTGGTATTGTAAATGTCACGTTTTACCCATTGAGGATTCTCTGTGACTAAATCCGGAATTACGACAATATAGCCCTTTTCGCGAAGTACCGAAGATGTTTCGAGTAGATAAGTTTACAAGCTCGGATATCATGTAAATCCTATTTCAAAGCAGAATATATTCTCTATTCTATAACCATGTTTATACGTAATAATACCTATTACCCTCAATATTTCGCAAAAATACAAAATATTCAAATTTTCATTGCATTGTTAATCGAGATATAATTAGAAATTTTTATCTAATGGATTTCTTTATCTAATAGAAAATATAATAGAAAAAATAATGATAGACTATAGAATGTGCGATCGCCATGATGCAACGAGTACTTCTAATTTAATATCGAAAAAATTGAAGTATTATTAGAGGATATTTGAAAATTGGAATTTTTCTGTTGCATTCAATTTTCGACTGGTTTGTTGCATTTTTCATTTGACGCACGATGCGAGTTATATACTGTGCCACACTAAAAAATAATTTAACAATTGAATTGAAACAGCTGACTATTGTCAAATAGCTTAATTGACCCAAAAACCCACTTTAAACATTAAATCATATGCAAGAAAGAATCATGATAAAACAATAATACGCCTTAATAAATGAGTAGTACGCGATGCCTACAAAAATTTAATCACTGGCTACAGTGATTGTTGTTGAATAATACGAAAAGCATTTAAATATATATCTCGTACAAAGATATAATAGAAAAATTAAATAATTAGTTCACAATTCTATTATTCTATGTCTTGATATATATATATATATATATATATATATATATATATATAAGTATATATAAAGCTCTCGTCAGATAAAAGGAGAAAAAAATACGGAAAGATACAGATGCTACACCGAGAGGTAACGTGAGATAAACGCGAGTTTGCTACGTGAGTTAAACAAAAAATAGACATATGCGACGTCTGCTGAGCTGGCTAACGGCGATGAGAATCACACAGTATCAAAACAAAACTGTTACTTTTATTTTTATGGCATTCAAACCTAAAACTCTGCTACATTTCTTTTGTCTTTCGAGATTAATGAGAAGAAAATGAGATACGTATAAATGATCAGGTGACACGTTATTACATTATACTAATTAATAGATATCAGAAAGAGAATACTGTGAGGCAGACTTTTTATCTGTCATTCATTCTACATGATATTTGTCAAGCAGTAGTATTGACATAATATGGATACGCCAATACTCAATGTAATTCATATAATGACGCTGAAGAATTTATCTCGGATATTATTCTATATATAAACGTGCGAAAACTCGAATAGAAAAATGTCACGTAATACATGTTAAATGTAGGTCTAATATCGTAATGAAAAGTATTAATTATGTTAATTATTCATGTATTTAAATTAAAAATTAATGTTTGTATAGATATTATGCATATTCTTTCATACGTAGATTGATTAAATGAATAGTTTCTATAACGATTATTCGATAACGATAACAATCTCAGTTGAATAACGATTACAGTTGTATAATGCGTCATGCGATTTGGCTTAACAGGTTAATACAATCAATATTTCAATAATAATAATAATCATAGTAATATCTAATAATTTAGTAGAATTACAATTTTAGATTAATATGTTAATAATACAAAATAATTTAAATTCTTATTAATATAGATGTAGAGAGAAAATGTTATTTGACCTAAATTCTAAAAATTGTACAACTAATATAATACTGTTTATATAACTGATGAGTGAAAAAGATATCTAATGCTTTTAATGGAATAAAAAATCTAGCATGTTTTAAAAACTTTAATTTAAATAGTAAAATTTTAATTTGCATAAAAGATATTCGTAACTGATTAATTTACAAATGGAAGAAAGAAAATTTTTATTACGTTTATATAGGGATAAGATATATAATTTTAAATTATAATGTATCTTATTAATAAAATAAGAGAAGCAAAACTTTACTATACAATCGTTAATTAAATAACGAATAAATTAAAAAAAAAACAAATATATTTACATTTACATCTATAATGCATACATATATATATACAATGTATATCTCACACATTAAAGCTGGATTAAGATTATTTATAAAAACCTTTTTCTCTACCTCCTTTCTTATTCATAAAATAAGTTCATAAAAATGTAGTTTCGTATTTATTATATTTTGCTCACTAATATATAAATATTGTATTATATTATAAGATATAAATATTGTAATAGATTATAGATGAATTATACTGTTCTAAAATAATACATATCACATACATATATATATATATATATATCTGCAATATGTTTTTATCAAAGAATACGCGACAATATCTTTAATATGCGCATATATCACATGTTGTCCAAAACTCGAAAACTCAAAATGTCAATCGATAGCGAGGAATGTGTGAACGTTCGCAAAGACCTCTCATTCCGAACAATGACTCCTTCCTTGACCTTCCTGTCGCGGGGTATTCGAAAATTCTCCAGAGCCATTCGGGAAGCTCCGAAATGGAAAGCTCACCGCCACCACCACCACCGAGTGCGGGGTTCGCGTACACATCGGCATATAACTCGTCGCCGAAGGGTAATGAACCCCCGGACGGCGGATGACGTTCGCTCGCGAGGGAACGAAGGATCGCATCCCCGCGACGAGATTTCGAGGTGTGTCGCGGCAGCGCGATGCCGCGAGGAATAATATGTACGAGGAGGAAAGTTGAAGTACGTATTATAAAGTTCGACGTACTCACCGCAATGCAGTGACCTCCGCCGCCGCAACCGTTATCAGCGCGCCGATGTTTCCCTCCCTCGATGTCGACGACGCGGCTCTCGGGTAACCGGGGGTTGGGACCTTGAGGGCTGTCGCTGTGCTATCCTGCCGCTGCTCCCGTTTCGGTACTGTCGCCGCTCCGATGACAGGAACACCGCCGTATAACCGAAGGGACAGTCACGTTTCCACTCGGCGTTACACACGTATCGCCGACACACAAAAGAGAGAGAGAAAGAGTGTCACTTGGATTCACCGCACCACACGCGTACGCGCGCGTCAAACGTTTCGACGACGGGCTGCTGCGCGGTTTCGTCGCGTCCGGACACGGCCTGGGTCCAAGGAACGCGGTGGAGGAAAGTTTTTTTTCGAGCTCGACGCGGGCCGCCGAATCGATGTGTGATGTTACACTTCCCAACTGTCTTTTTTGATTCTGCGGATGTGCCCGCGAGTAGCACCATCTCGCGGCGCGTCGACGTACTCGGAACGTCACATCTGGCGGCATATTTGAATATGGATTTCTTTCCCTTTCTCTCAATTTCGATAATATAGCCGAATATAAAAATATAGGAAATTATTTATTTAAAATCTATATCAATTAATTAAAATAAAGTAAAATAATGGAAACTAAAATAAGAAGAAAAATAAAATAAAATTTGTAATACTAAAATTATAAATCTATATCTATATATAATTAATATATTAATTATTTGAAGATTTGATCATCTCAAAAGTCAGAGAATATAAGAGATGTAGATTAATGTGTGATTAGAACTGATAAAATATTAATATATCTGAATAAAAAAAGAACTAATCTTTATCTCTCTCAATTATATATATTACTAAACAATGATTTTCTTTTAAATTATTCATGAACTTTATAACTAATATTTTATTAACTGGCTAAATTTATTGAAAGTCGCAATTTATAATATAATATAGTTTCTTGAATTTTTATAGTCTTATTTTTCAACATTTTACAATATATAAAAATAAAGTATAACGGTATTAAATGAAATATTAATTAATATTTTTTTAAATAGATTTCTACAGATATAAGAATAAGTAAACTGAAACCAATATTGAAACTGATAAGTACGTGATTCGAAATTAAGTCACTTTAAAGTAAAAACAAATCAATAACAAAGTGAAAACAAATCAATAACAAAGTGAAAACAAATCAGATAGAGATTGAAATAAATTGTATCCATAAAATGTTTCTATTGTATCATCTACGATAAGAATCAGGTGTTGTGCCCAAATATGCAACTTTTTAATATAATTTATTTGCATATATAGTTTGGTTTTCCACAATATTATTATAAGAACATAATTTGTCTCGTAATATTAATTTTATTAAATATAATTATTAATGCTTAAAATCCATAATTGAAAACTCCACCATTTCGTTAGTATTAATAATTATAACACAAGGGCGTAGCACGGTAAGCATATTTTTTTTACGTATTTTCTCGTTGCAACTGCGATATAGAAGCGCTCGTTTTATATATATATATATATATATATATATATATATATATATGTATATATTACAACGTATTTGTATATATATTTTTTGTATATATATATTTTTTATATTTACATACGAATTAATAGGATATAACATAATTAAGTCACGCATTTTTTTTCAGTTCATGCACATAAGTAAATAAAATGTGTACACATTGAGCTAGCTTAAAAACAATTAAGTCTCTTTGCGTAAATTAAATAAGACCCTTGGTAGAGTGAAAATTGATCGTATAGATAAAGATACGTTCTCTAAGTATACATAGACAAATAATAGCTGATGCAGCAATAAGCTCAATGTATCGCTACATCGGTAAATAATGATGCAAACATTAAGTAGATATGTTGTATAATGCGTGATATAATTATCATAAGGCATTAAGTTTTACAGGCTAAAAATATTTATATAGATAAAACATAAATGCCGTCAATTTCAAACAAAACATCTAATCTGTGATAATAACTACATTTTTAAATCTTTTTTTTGATATCGTCACAATTTTTACAGGTAGATACAACTTTAACACGCTGGTTTCTGTAAAAAGATTTATACGATACATAGAATACCAAACGCGACTATTAAATTCATTAGATATCTTATCATTACTGCTTTTTTGTATTTATAAATGTTTATATAAGGAGAATATAATACAAGAAACTACAATTTATAGAGCATATACTCATACTTAATTACAAAAATTTATGAGTCTCTCGCATCGTCTGCATTAAACTGTAACAATGTTCTGTAAGTATAATATGTGTTGCTATATATATAGAATGTATTGCTTAATTATATTGTTCACAAATTATAATTTCTTTAAATTATAATTATCATTATATATATTAAATAATATTTCATGTATATATACAGAAAGTCGCATTTTTAAACAAATAACATTAATTTTGTTATCAAGAATAAAAAATCTATACTTGATATTATATATATATATAATATATAATTGTAAATACATATATATAATTATTATAATACTGTGTGTTTATTATATTATATATATTAATATAAAAGGAAGAAAAACAGTTTTGAAGTGCAGACCTAGAGAACATTGTACTGTATATGCATACAATATATATCTTATATATCCAATCTTTATTTTAATTTATAAAGATTGAATTGCGCATTAGTTGTTTGTTGCTTCAATAATGAGCTCAAAATTTTATTCGCATTTTACAACATATTAGATTACATTGAAGTAATCTCCAAGCTAAGAAAAGTATTAACATATTAAAAATATAAACTTATACAAATATCTTTTTGCAAATCTAATGTAAAGATGAAAGAGATATTCATATAAAAAGATATTTATTTATTTGCGAATAATTAGCGCATTTTATTATCATAAAATTCTAAGATTATACGAACGAGAGACTTATTGAAATAAGAAATCTCATAACCAGAATTTAAGGCCACAAAATTTCTGCTATGATAATGTTGTTTATTATCTAATGGGACGTATCCGTATATGTTTACAATAAAACAAGCTGTACAAATAGGATGGAATGTTATATCAACTCTGTGTCCTTCAGAATGTATATTAGTTTTGTGGATAAATATTATATGATACAAGATAGGCAGCCATATTTGACATAAATTTTGTCATTTTCGATTATTAACAAGGAGCTACGTTTTACTTTCGAAATTATTTTGAATGTTATTATAACAGAGTATGGACAAAATATACAAATAGTTAGATTTTTAAGAAACAATTTCGTGATTGTTGTTCCTTAATAAACTATACAATTATGCTACTTAAAGCACAATATACATTATTAAATTATTATTGAATCTAGAAGAACAAGCAAGAAGGGAAAGAAAGATTATTGATATAACTTGTTAATCAATTAAATTATTTTTAAATTAAATTTTAAACATTAATTTTCTTGATCATCAAAATACTTATTTTACAAATAAGTTTAGTATCCTAATATAGCTTAAAATCTTGCATTTTTATGTTAATATAAGGAATATAAATTTATCTTCTTATTAATAAATTATTCTAAAAAATTATATATATCTTAACATAAAATAAAATAGTTTTATTTTATTAATTTTGAATTTCAAGCTGAACTTCTTGCCTTTTCTTCCACAACATAATTAACAATAAGAAACTGTTTTACATTCTTCTGTACATAATAGAAGTATACTTTCTTTTCTATTTTTCATTCTTTTATAACAGGATTTTTATGTCATTTCTTACTATTCGATAATCAAAAAAGAACAACATGTATAAACATGTATAAACGAAAAAGATAAGTCAGTATATATAAATGTTTTACATTTGATTTAACAAAATACTAACAATTTACATAAGTATTAAACAGTGCAAAAGATTAAAAGTTTGCATGCTTAAAGAATGACGAAAAGAAGTGGAATTTGTGTATGTGTAAAATGTGCTATAAAATATAATTAAAATAAATCATGAAGTATAACATCTCAATATCCACAATAGTATAAGTTTGATAGGTGTATGCTTTTTAAAATAACAATTACAATTTTAAGTGTTTTTGATGTAATATAAAACTATAGATAATCCTTTAAAAGCAAAAGTTAATCAATTTTTTTTCAAAATTTAATCTTAAGTGCACATTTTTTAAGAATTTAATTTATTGAGCACGACAACATTATATCATACTAATATCATGAAAAAAGTAGAAAATAAATGAAGTATGCATATAAGCACAAAATATATAGAGCATTTGTTCTTTCATTTCAGTTCAACTCACAAAATAGTATTAATTGTTCTTTGTCTGACAATTAATATGATACAATTAATATGATGTATACAATACGACCTTTTAAAACAGTTTATATATAGAATTTGGTGATATACATTTCAATAAATTATTTCCATGAATCATATAACAATGTTTTAATATTATTAACAAATGAAAACAACGTATTAATTAATCAATATCATAATATCACATTGTTATAGCAGCCAAATTACTTTTCTTAAGAAATCCTAAAAAATTGAAATAGTAAAAATATGGCATATCTTTAAAAGTAGATTAGTTATACAACTGCAAGTTTTAGCATTTCAAAGATTAAGCAAATCGGTATTTTCTTTTTAAAGTTTAACATGCTGAAAAACTTGAAGTTATTATGTAAAGATTGAAGTTATTTAGAAAAATTAAGCAATTTAATTTTGTAATATATTATTTCCAATGTATCTAATGTTGTTGCTCATAATTACGGGACAACTAAATTCTTAAAGTGCAAAAACTTTTAAATAGGTAATCATGTTAGGACAGATATACTTCTCTGTGTATCTATATAGATATATGTGTAATATATACATTATATTACAGATATCATCATGAATAAAGGTATTTCGTGCTAGTCGACTCCAGCAAAACCTTGAGAACCTTCAATTGCTTTAACTAGCTTATCCCTGAGTTGTTGATAACTTTTATATGGGGGGAGGTCAATACGATTAAAACTGAAACAATTTATATATTGTTACATATTTATATACTGCTACTATATAATAATTGTAATGATAAATTTGTATGATACTAATAAGAAATTAATATGATATTAATAGACAAAATTAGAAAATAATCAATTAAGAAATACAATAGCTTTATGATACTTTCTTAAAATAGAATGAATAAAATAAATACAAAAATATATTTAACATAATTTAAAACAAATTAAAAATAATTTTAATTTAATTAAATTTTAATGAAATGCATGAATATAGTAAGGACTCACCAAGTATGAGCTCTTGGATAATTCTCTGGTGTACCCCACCTCTCAATGGTGAATAATTGCGGTCCATTACTACCATAAAGTTCTTTAAATCCATTCATTGGAACACGTGATGTGCCAGTCACAAACTGTAATAATCTAGAACGCATTTCATTACTAAATGACAAAACAACTCTCCAAAACCATTGTACAACAATGTGATTTGCGTGATAGTCTCCTTTATATAAAGTATTTTGTTTCCAGTCTTTCACATCAATATGCTGTATACCACACATCAACAGCTCTAGTTCATGTTCATCAAATATTTTCACCAATGTTGATGGTATAAGAGCATTAAAACCTTCCAAAAAGGCATTCATTTGTTCCTGTACACGAGATACAAATCGCCACTGTATGACTAAACTTATATATTCATCCTTATTTTCATCAGTCAAAGGAATATTAGCACCATCTGGCTTTAACTCTCTTTGAGAAGTATGGCCAAAACTTTCTTCATCCAGACAGAAAGTAAGTTCTAACTCACTGGGATCATTCTCTTTAATCCATAGAAGAGAATTATAATATTCTGAATCAACACTTTCCATATCTTTCAGATCAATTGGTTTACCCAACATCATTTTATAAAATGGTCGAATAAAGAAAGCTGAAACAAATAAAGAATTTGTAAATATCGACATATATGATAAACTTCACAAAAATGCAGAAATATAATTATATACCTATATCTTTTATACATATTATATTTTAGTATATAATATCGATTCTCTTTTCTTACCATCCAAAAGCTTGCCGTGATAAACAGCCATTCCTGCTATACGTCCAATGAATTTAAAATAATTCAAATGTTCCTCATTGCATACACCAGAACAAGGATTAATTTGAAGCGTATAATTATCTCTAAGATTAAACAGAAGAATATTTGTTATTTTTGTCTTATATTCATAAATTACAAGTATCACAAAGCAATATTTTTATACATACGTTGCAGAATATTCAAAGAGTCCATAGTATGGATTAAACATTTCCTTAGACAATAAGAAGAACCATTCTCTTGCAAGGCCACCATAATCTAAGCCTATTTCACCTTCAAATTCTACCCACAGTTTCGTCTTTAGAATATCGACTCGATTAACAGAACTTATAATACGATACGAATCTTCCAAAATATTGTTCCGTCCAACTTTTATTTCAAACTTATTAGGAACATTATTCTGTAATAACATATTATTGATATAATAACCGTATTTATACTTGATTGAAGTTATATAATGTAAATATATTTATACATACAGGCTTCCTCAACTGTGATTTTAGATATTCATATTTACGCTTGTAATCCCTAGAATATGGTACAGCCTGAAAATTTTAGAAGTTTGTTAATATTTAAGTTTAAATGAATATATGTTATTCATTTTACACAACTATATATAAAGATTCATATAAAATATTTATAATCACGTACTGGACCAGCAATTTGAGGATTAGACATACGTGGATCTTCCCATTGTGTTGTCCTTGTATCTATTTAAAAAAAAATAAATAAATAAGAATCGATGATAGAATATTATCATCAATTAACGCGAAACCTTAATTTAGAAAAAAAAATTATATACATACTATGATCTATGAAGAAAATTCGTCCATCAGTATGGACTCTTTCCTCCCATCCTTCTGGAAGCGGTCCTAATTGATCTATATCACTTCTCGGTGTCGTTGATGGTGCAATATGATTAGGTATAGAACTTGGTCTCCCTGTTCTAGGATCAATCCAAGTTGTCGTTCTCTCATTGTGATCAATAAAAAATATTCTACCATTAGGTGCAACTTGCATGCCCCATCCAGGTGGCAATCCTTCATCATTAGATACAGGAAGAATAGGTTTGGGACTTTCACTCTAAAATTTTTGCAAACAGAATAACGAAACATGTATATATTGAACATATATATTACATAATACTATAAATTATTTAATGGAATGTGTGTGTGTGTGTGTGTGTGTGTGTGTATGTATAATATTATTGATTATACCTGTTCTGATGAACGCCTCGAACTAGCTGGACTATCAACATTATCATCAGTCTGTAAATATAAAGTAAAAATATTTGCATATTACATATATTTCAATAAAATAGATACATCAAATAAAACTAGTATGCACATATTCATTATAATATAACAAACTAGTACATGTATTACACTCTCACGAGAATACTTTTAAGTGCAGAAATAAATTATTAAAACATTTTTGCTGTTATATGTAGTTTATAAATATAAATATATGAAGAAAAATTCGTGCCAACTTTTATAAATATAAAAATATTTTATAAACTTTTACAAAAGAATTTTTAACATTTACAGAAACTTTTAAAAGCATGCTAGAAATATTAAACTGTAAAGCAATAATATATATTATAGAACAGACTAAAAGAATATTTGTGTAACATTCAATATTTCATTAATCTAAAAAATAAAAGCCTTTATAGTTAACACTCTATTTACAATATTCATATTTCATCAACTGCTTTACAAAAAAAAATTATAAAGAATTATAAATTTTACTTGCTACTATATTTATTATTACTAAACTATAGAATTTCTTAAAATATTTAGATATATATTTCCATATTTAAATATTATATATTTTACACTAGGTAATATAAAGAAAATTATTAAAAAATTAGAACATATAATACATGTTTGTTTTGTGTAATTGATGTAGCATAGCTTTATCAGTGTTGAATATGTCAAAATGATGCATAAAATAAAACACATATGCTATTACTGACTTTATAAGAAGCAAATGAATATAATATATACATGTATATACATATATATGTGTACATATATATGTATACATACATACATATATATATATATATATGTGTGTGTGTGTGTGTGTGTGTGTGTGTGTGTGTGTGTATGCATGTATGTGTGTGTATATATATATATATATATATATATATATATATATATATATATATATAATGTGTATATGCGCGCGTTAAGCGTTATATTCAACTAAAAATGAACATAACAACTTTGTATATATTAATACCTGCTCTTCAGATTCACTAAGGTAGCCACGTTGATCGACAGAACGTCCAGAGTCTGAAGAATCCCCAATACCCCCTCCCCTATGATCCCCACCCTCACACTCTCTTGCTTCCGAATCTTCATCGTCCTCGCGTAGAACTTCACCATCCTTACACACACATGCACAAATTTCTACATACTGCATGCTAATTGATACAAATTGTATACTAATTTTGACATTTTATATATACGTGTGTAAAAACTCTGTTTTAATCATTTTAAAAACATATTAAAAGTAAGAAATCATTTGATAATAATTAAAATATGATAAATATTTAATAATAATTTAATATTAAATTGTTGGTATTTACTAATTTGTGTGTAATTAGAGAGTATATTTCTATTTACTACATTATTAATACTAAACACATTCTTACATCAAGAAAATATGCAATAAAGAACATCATTATGCACAAGTCAATGTTGTGTACATCCGAATGCATTATTAAAATGAGTGTTAAAGCTAAAAGTTCTTGCTAACATTGAAACTAAAATGTTTATATTGTGTATATATATATATATATATATATATATATATATATATATATATATACATACAATTATTTTATTTTATACATATATATATATAAAATAAAAAATCTAATTTAATAAATAGCAACAATGTTTACGTTCTTTTACAAATGCACTATGTGTTTAGGAATCATCTTATGCTTGCGCGCATTTTATAAAATATAATACATTTACAAATGATGTTATAATAAATATTTTACATTTTTTAGTTTCGTATATACTATATTAAGTATATACTACAAATAAGACATTTTGTGCGTGTGTGCGTATACGAACACATGTGTATCTTATATGAGACATGAATACAATACGAAAAAATAATAATGCCTGTCAGCATGGAGATTTGAAAGCAGAGAATATTACTATTTACTACGCAGTTAGCAAAAATATGAAAAATATAAAATTATTTAAGAATATATAAAGAAACATATATATACTTTTTATGTTTATTCTAATTTGCAATCTAAACGCGAAAATTTTCTAAAATATAAACAGATATAAAATATGTAATGTCCATAACATAATTAGGCAATCTCGTGTTAAATAGCCGAACTAGATATTCGGGATAGAGCATGAATAATAATGAATTGCACTTGAATAATTTAATGTTTTTCTATGTATATAAAGAATTAATGTATATTATTTTCTAATCTTTGATTTGAGATATAGATATGTGTTGTGAAAATTTATGCAGAGATAGAGCAGTTTAGAATTGTAATGTAAAAACATTATATTTTTGTATATTTATACTATTTATAACTTACCTGATTTACTACCGAATTTCTGTGCCTGCCTTCGTCATCAGCGCTAATATGGAATCGTCGTTGAAACTCAGTAGCCGCTGTATCCAAATTACGTTGTTCAACAACTCCACTCGTTGCTGTTGTATCTCTGTATTATAATAAGATGAAAGTTCGAGATTTAGACATTTCGAAAATCAAATGATATCGGACAAACACTATTACATACGGTTCTGGTCGTTCCCATTGTGTAAAACGCGCTATATGATTAACATAGTATGTACGACCATTTGCATCCTGCCTTTCTTCCCATCCTTGTGGTAATGACCTAGTAACCATTGTTATCTATACACACACAAAAGTATTTCATGTAATTAAAAAATATTAAAATGTACAATTGTATAAAAATTATATTATTTTTTAGAAGAATGTTGCATATAATTAGCATATATACACACACAAATTTAATACAATGATACATTTGTACATACATCTGCAGCTTGTTCTACTGGAGTGTTATTTTCTGGCTGTACTAATTCCCATCCGCCGGAATCAGACACATCTCCATTATCATTTTCAATACTAGATGAGTCGGAAACGTATGCATGATATAGTTCCAATGTTCCCTTAACTCGTGACCGCTGACTGGAATGATTACTAGCCATATCCTCATAAGTTATTCAATTCGCATTTGCAAATAAAAAGTACAAAGCAAACAAATTTCAATGAAATAATATTAATTTAATTAATATATATCGAGAAATCGTATATTTTTAATTATATAATTAAGTTCAAATTAAAATGTAAATTATTGAAAATTTAAATTAGGACAATTAATTAATAAAATATTATTTTATATATATATATATTGTTTTATTATGCTTATTTATGTGTTATTTGTGCATTTGTGCTAACTGGTTATAGGCTATAACATATTTTAAACTTATGTAATTCCAACTAAACTTGCGATTAAATACAAACAATGTAAATTAAGGTGCGTCATGTATTAAATTAGTTGAAGAATATATATAGCTTGAAGCAAAAAGTTATTGATAATACTTACCTACGTGGACGAAGTACATAATTCCTAGCAGGAATAGCGCGACCTTCTTGTTCCTTTGGTAAATTAATCAATGTTAACTCCACCATACCAAGAAAATCATCCCTTGTCAATCTATTCTCATCGAAAACTTGTAAGACCAATTTGTGTTCTACTGGTTTAACCTAATAAAAAGTTATATTAATAATAATTGCACATATAAATTGAAAATTAATACAAACACCTTAAGAATTTATATATTGTACTTTCATAAATTTTACTAACCCTAAATATAAATTCTTCTTCCCAGACAGGATTCAATGTCTTCTTCTTAGTTCTTGTAAGTGCAGAATCTACTGTCTGATCACCATTTATCGTATTCAAGTCAACTCGTACATAGGGATCGCTCGCACCAAAAATGTCTTTCTTAGCTAAATGATGCCCAGCGATTACTTTTAATCTCAACTTGCTTGTTGTCTCGTCTCCCTGTAATAAGAATAAAAATCATCAAATACCAAAACTGTGCCTTATTATTGACAAGATGACATTAATAAAAATAATAAGCGATAGACTTAATATTAATAAAAGTATGTCAAAGTCCATACTTGGCATCTGCCAAACTAATTAAAAATGATTTATAGTTATGTTCAAAGCACAAAGTTATAATAATACAAGCTTTAAAGGCACAAATCTATTATGGACAAATAATCTGAGGATATCTTTCAGGTTGACATTATCATAATGGCAGACAAGAGTCTTCTTGGAATGTTGCATTTCATTGCACAAGATATGTCTCCAAACAATTACACCAGAAACTTATTCCAATAATCAACATTATTCATTATTGCAACAATAAATATTAAAATGTCGAAATAACAAATACTTAATGATAACTATTTCGATCATGTTGAAGGCACGTGTCGAAGAACGCAAATAAAATACTGCTCCATTGTGACGAGTGTGCAATATAAAATTGACATTGATAACTTTTCTCGATATGGTACGGACAG
Source organism: Nylanderia fulva (assembly GCF_048542155.1). Classification (NCBI taxonomy): domain Eukaryota; kingdom Metazoa; phylum Arthropoda; class Insecta; order Hymenoptera; family Formicidae; genus Nylanderia; species Nylanderia fulva. The sequence goes on from NW_028189622.1 coordinate 1,777,383, forward strand.
ATTGCTGTCATCGTCACTTCGTGATACGCGTCATTGATAAAAATACACGACGTAGATCGCAACAATTCTGCTCCTCACGAGAGATAACGTAAAAAAAAAAAAAAAAAAAAAAATAACTCGTGTCCGAAAGTAAGTCTCGATGCGCCTTTATCAGTCAGCCAGAAACCCAACCTGTACTTGTCAAACTGTCAAAGTGGAGTTACGTACGGAATCGCCATCGACCCCGACCGTCGGATTGTAACCATAAACATGTTCCTCTGCCATTAACGTTTCGTGTGCTCGCGATTTGTATATAATCACCGCGAACGCTCCTTCTTGTACAATTTAACGGGCCTCACAGTTTCTTATGTGCCATCAAGAAACCTATGTATTTTGTGTGTTAACCCCCTCTTCGCGACTATTGCGCGATCGAGACGGATGTGACATGTTCGCTTCCGGGTACAAAGATGGCCAGCCTCCTTTTAAATATTCGGAAAACATTGAGTGTGTTCGATCGTATACTTTAGGATTAAACAAGTGTCAAAATTATTATTATCTTACGTTAAATCTACGTTATAATATTCCCTTTGTTTTTAATCGAGACATTTTTTATTGACAGAGCGGGAAATAGTAGAAAATATGAAAGTTTTGCAAGAAATTCGAAAGATGCGATGAGACATAAATTCTTCGCATAACTAAACTGCTTATTCTCTAAATTTATTCTCTATATGTTGTATGTTGTATTATATAATTTAATATTACACAATTGTAATTTAATATATGCAATTGATGAAAAAATGTTCCATGTTTTAGAATCGAAAATCATATTTTATTTATCAATACAAAATATAAAAAATAATCTTAAAAACAATTTTTTGTTTAATATATCTCGAGAATCAAGGTTTTATTCAATATTTCAAGTGCCACAATCGTTAAATAAAGAATTATTGTAAAAATTTGTTATCTCTGCGTTATCTTATACATTGTTAGAATCATGACAGACTTTTAATTTTGAAAACTATTATGATTAGAACAATGAAAATTGTAATAATCATGAAACATATATTTTTGTGATTATAGTTTTTATAACATTTGCCTTAAAAGTATCTGCAAATTTGACGAAAGTATTTAAATATCAAGCAAACAATAGCTACTATATTTATATATATTAAGGATTAGGAAACCTTTTATATGCTTTCACATAATTCTCACATGTCGCATCATAATACAAAGAGTTTTACGACACTAATTTTATTTTTTTTTTAATCTTTTTTTTATGTAATACAAAAAGAATGCGAGTTTATTAGTCGCAGTACTTTGACGACTTTTAATCAAATGTGTATGTTATTTGAAAAAATTATATGATGCGCTAAAACACTATATATGAAAATTTTCTAAAATATATTATTTAATACGTCTTACCAAAGGCTCTGATAACGATTCTGGATCAAGCTGCGCATTAACTTCTCTTACACGTGATGTAGAAGGATGTTGTGCATTCCAGGTATAAGTGCGTCTTCTGGGAGGAAGTGAGTCAACGCCAGCATAAATTGGATATGTCAAAGTACCTGGCATCTTTGATTCTTTCTTTATATCTTTTCAATGTTACACTGACCTCAGACTCATCAACTCTGAATAAAGATTATTTTGTATATAATATGACAGATATATAGACACTATTAGAAAGTAATTAAATTGTCAAAAATCTGTCATGTTTATATTGTAGAATAGATATAGTATTTCTTTAATGTCATTCTTGTACAAGCCGCAGCTTAATAAAAATATCTAATAAATGTTAATGAATATAAAAGTAAAATATTTTTTAGATTTTTTTATTAAGCTGCGGATTGTGTAAGAATGACATTAAAAAAACAATCTATAATATTATCTGTTTTACAATATAAACATGATGACAGATTTTTGATAATTTAATTACTTTCTAATGTCTATATTTGTCATTTTTTTTTTTTGTTGCAACACATACTATAGATATTATTTTTATATTCTAATCTAGTTTCTTTATTTGTACATATCTAAATGAGTTTTAGCTATATTTTTTATATAAAAGCAATATGTTATTTTATTGACATAAAAATTTTAGATATATAAAATTTATAATAAGAAAATTAAAAGTTATATGATTCTTTAAATGTGAAAATATATAACACATATATATTTTCATGCATGCACATATTAATTGTCAAATGTAATAATTTAATTAATATGCGATTACTTACTTTGTGATAAAAAATTAGAAAAAAAACAAATATAAAAAATGCGAAGAGCAGTAAATCTATTATAAATATTAAAAGTTATAAACACAAAATATATAAGATCTATATATATGTATATCCCCTTTTGACAAAATTAAAATTTCAACAAAATTAAAATTTTTTAATGCAATTCCTTATAATTATAATTTCACAGCTCACTTTTATATAAAGTCACATTGCAGCACAGATTTTTGCACTTATATATAATGTCACAATCTTTGCAGAAAAGAAAATATAGACATACAATATACGCGTCGTTCGTAACCCAGACTCACTTGATTCACTAACGCGAAGCAAATGTTAAAGTTTTAGAGATAAGTAGGTATCATAAATTATCGTCGAGATAACAACCACTACGACGTGCAAAGAATAAACTTACAAAAATGATAATTACGTATGCGTGCATTTGTTGTATATATGTTCTATGTATGTATGTACAAGTAATCGCGTTTCACAAACTAAAGATTATATTTTGTAATTTGCAAATTGCAAATTTTTTTGTACTACGAGAATTTTTATGTCGTCCGGCATATATATATATACCTATGCGATAATATATATTCAAATTATTTTAACATTTTTGTATTTTCTTTATTTATTTGTTATATCAAACTTTATTAATTGTTTTTATTATTTTGTTATATTTTTCATGTAAATATATATACATTCTTTGTTTTATCTTTAAAACTTAATTAAAATTGATTAATAAAGTACGTTAATATATATATATATATATATATATATATATATATATATATATGTATATCATTTTCATAGTATGATCAAATCTAGTATAATTTAACATAAAATCCATATGTAACATATTGATTAAAATATTGATCAAGGTATATCATTTTCATAATGTAATTATGAAAATGATCATGCAATTTTAACATTAATGGATATATAATAGAACATATTTGATTAAGATATTATATACTAAATAAAAATAAAATATAAATTTCAGCTATAATAATTAATATTATTTAATATATATATATGCTTTTGCTTAAAAATGAAAACAATGCTATAAAACATGTATGCAGTAATACGACTTTTAAGGTCTATTTAGATAAAATTTCACAACTGCAGAGAGCATGCGTGTACAAAAGTACAAATGGCTCAACTAATCACAATTCTAAAATGAAAGACGCCATATTGGTACTCTCTGATATTAAATGCATCATTAGTACGGTCTCTTTATAGTTCATACTTCATGATTATATACATTATTTGGATTTTTTGTGCTATCGTATAGAATTGTCTGCGTCCTGTCAAGTACCTAATAAGCATCACCGGTCGGACTACTCGGACTTCGTGATGCGAAGTGAAAATCGTGACAGCGAAAGATGGGTTTCATCGAGGACACTTTCGTGATTCTTATAACACAGGTGGAAATTTGTTTCCACTACGAAAATCAGTTTTATTGATACTTCCTGAGCTGATTAAGGTTATAAAGAGAGTATGATGCTCTATAAATGTTTCTCACAAAATTGTGTGAAAATGGTTTATTTCGCTATTAACTTAATATATTTAGTGTAAAATTTAATATTAAATCTAATGTCGATAAATTTCATTATAGTCTATATTATGTTTCTTGCTATAAATTATATAGCAGTAATTCCTTATGTAGGATTATTTATGGATCTTTTTGCATGATATATTTATACAACTGTAACTAAATTACTATATATATATATTTGAGAATAATTATTATATTACAAAATATTGAATCTTCCATATATAATTGTATATGTCCCTATTTATTTTTACAAAGATATGTTTAATATACAAAAAATCTTCTTTATATAATAGATAATTTCTATTGATTATTTATTCTATATTTCAGGTAATTTTCTTCTTAGGAGGATGGGTATTCTTTGTGAAGAAACTATTCAGGGATTATGAAGTTCATCATAGACTAGTGCAACTAATTTTCTCAACAACATTTTCATTGTCATGCACTATGTTTGAATTAATTATTTTTGAAATAGCAGGAGTGCTTGACTCAAGGTAAGAAATAACAGATATAGATATCATATTTTATTATTTAAAGTACAATATATATCATACTTTCTTCAGTTCTAGATATTTCCATTGGAATGTTGGCCTTTATATGCTCCTATTTATGGTGATAGTTCTGATACCATTTTATATAGCATATTTTATCATCAGCAATATTAGATTTGGTAATAATTTTTACAATTTTCTTTTCATCTCTACTATTTATTTTCATCAAATTTGACAATTTTTTAATATTGCAGTAAGACTGAATCTAATACGGCCATTGACAGTTATCATATATCTTTTCTATCTCTATTTATTTTGGAAAGTTGGTGATCCTTTCCCCATATTAAGCCCCAAGAAAGGATTGCTGTCTATAGAACAAGGCGTCAGTCGGATAGGAGTTATTGGTGTCACAGTAATGGCTCTTCTCTCAGGTTTCGGTGCTGTAAATTATCCATACACTTCAATGGCTTATTTTATGCGTCCGGTTTCTTATGCGGATGTGCAATCTATAGAAAAACGCTTGCTACAAACTATGGACATGATTATTGCGAAAAAAAAAAGAATTGCATTAGCCAAAAAAGGCGAAGCCGATGGACAAACTGAAACTCGATCTCGATTATGGGGGATGTTAGCTCCACTAGGTGGTACAAAGGGAAATCAAGAAAGTATGTCTATAATTTAACATAGAAATTATAAATTATATCATTTATCTGAACGATAATACGTATTATTTATAGCTATCAAACAATTACAAATTGAAGTTACTGCTTTAGAAGAATTATCGCGACAATTATTTTTGGAAGCACATGATATACAAAATGCAAGAGAACGTTTGCAGTGGGCTGCTACTTGGCAAGGAAAATATTTTAATTTTCTGGGTTATTTCTTCTCTTTATACTGCACTTGGAAAATATTTATTGTAAGTGCATTTTATTAATAACAAAATAATTTTATCGCGAATAATTTGATTCATATTTACAACAGATGTTCATTTATCATACATATAAATATTATATTTACAGTCTACGATTAATATAGTTTTTGATCGGGTCGGCAAGAAAGATCCTGTGACCAGAGGAATTGAAATCGCAGTACATTGGATTGGCTTCAATATCGACGTCACATTCTGGTCGCAGCACATTTCTTTTTATCTCGTCGGTTGTATTGTTGTAACATCCATACGTGGATTATTGTTAACTCTGACAAAGGTATGCATAATAAATATATGTAGCAGTTCCATGCATGTTTTATTCATTCTTTTAATATTTATAAAATAATCTATATGTATGTGTCAATCTTACATATGATAAACATTTTTCGTATTGTGTTATATAAGTAAAATAATATATGTAGTAGAGTATCAAGTAAATCTTGATTTTCTATTGCAACATTATCAGTCTTAGTAAAAATGCACTCATTACTGTTTTGTTTCAGTTTTTCTATGCTATATCAAGCAGCAAATCATCAAATATTATTGTACTTATACTTGCTCAAATAATGGTAAGGATGATATAGATTTGTAATTACAAAACATGTATCTATGATTTCCTGAGCTATGCATATTCAAAATTTTATTACTTTCTTTTTCAGGGAATGTATTTTGTGTCTTCTGTACTTCTAATGCGAATGAATATGCCAGCAGAATATCGCATCATAATAACGCAAGTATTAGGAGAATTACAATTTAATTTTTATCATAGATGGTTTGATGTTATTTTTTTGGTATCGGCATTATCATCAATAGTGTTTTTATATTTAGCTCATAAACATGCACCAACGGAACGAATATAATAAAATGTACTTTTTACTTGAATCTGTCGTTTCTTTTTATGTAATAATGTAATCAAAACCTACATTTGATAAAAGATTCTTGATTGATTGATTGAATAAAATATTCTTAAAATATAATGGCAAAAAACTTAGATTTTGATGTATCATGGTTCTTTCTAGTGTGTGTAGTAATGTTTCTAAATTAAATATACTTTTTTTGTTTTTTTGACACAGTTTCTGAAATAAAACTATATTTCTAAATCATATAACATTGCAAATTGTACACAAAAAATTTCATCTATATACATTTGTTATTATTTATTATGCTGCTTGATTGTATTGTAAATGCTATAAGTAAATATCAAATTTTGCAAAACAAAACATTTATAATTATTTCATAATTATTATTTTATTCTCATAATGAGTTATATTTTTATTTACTCTAGGAAATATAATTATTCAAATCACAGATAACTGAAACATGTATAGTGATAGAAAATTGGCATTATATGGTATAGATTACTGAAAGTCGATTATGAGTTCAATATCAATCTTAATGTAATAATTCAATAGTCCATTCTTCTCCCATATTTACAGCTGGTTTACGTATTGTTAATACATTGTTATGAGGATTATATGTAGTTTCCAAAGTTACTCTTCCCATATCTGTAAGAAATTGTATATACACATATATATTATTAATATAGATTATAAAATTTTTATTTTTAATCATACTTAAATCTGACTTAATTACTCACTGTGAGATTGCAATTGGGCAGACTTAATTCCTTGTGGTGGATTGGCTATATCTATTCTTTCTAACCAACTTTGTGTCTCAAACGAAGCTAGTTTATCTATTAGAGTCGAAGTTATTTTGTTGTTGTTCAATGTTATTCTTACATATAAATACTTTCCATGGCGATATTCAAAACTGGTTTCATCATCAATGTATAGATTACCGCTAGCTTTACCATCATTATCAGCAATTATTATTAATGTGTAGGGATCATTTTTCATAGCAACTGTACTACGTCGTATCCTCATTTTTCGTGGGACAATGGAACCACTTCTTTGAAACACAGGAATCTTGTGCATCGTTACTGGTATTTTGATGTATCCAGTTTGTTGATAAGGTTGCATTGTATCAATATCATACCAAGTTACTTTATTTTCTCCTGGGAAGTAAACTGCTACTTCAGTGGCACCAGATTGGAATACGGGACATACGAGTAGAGAATCGCCAAGTAGCAAGTGATCATCTATAGTAAATGTTTCTGATTCCAATGGATAATGCGCCCATAAAGGACGTATAACAGGTAAACCGTTTACTTCGTGTTCTCTAAAGAGTGTATACCAATATGGCAGATAAGAGTATCGCAATCTGAGTGCTTCGCGCACCATTTGAGTAGTTTCCTCATTAAATGTCCATGGCTCGCGTCTCTTTGTCTCGATGTGAGAATGCTGACGGAAGAAAGGTAACCATACTGCGGCTTGGTACCATCTAATGAATAGTTCGGAATCTGGATTGTGAAAGAAACCTCCCACATCGGCACCACACAATGACATTCCAGATATAGCAATTGAGAGACACATGGGATAACTTATGCGTAGATGATTCCAATTAGCCATGCCATCGCCAGTCCACATTGTTGCATAGCGTTGTGATCCAGCGAAGAAAGATCTTGTTAAAATAAAAGGTCTTAAGGAACCGCCCGATCGACGGAATAAAGCTTCATATGTTGCACGGATATACATATGTCCATTAATATTGTGAACATCTCTATGTTCCCATCCTCCATAATGAACAAGATCCTTCGGTGCAGTTATTTCAGGTCCATTAAATACACTTGGTTCATTCATATCATTCCAGATATAAACGTCGTTAGTCGTTCCATGAAATTTATCTAAATTATACAAGCCCATAAAGTACTCAGCAACTTTTGGATCGAAAAAGTCCAAATATGACGAGGATCCCGGCCAACACCAACCCTCGTAATCTTTTCCATCTCTGTTTTTAATGTAATAACCCAAATTGGTTGCATCATTATGTATGTAATAATTATTATCACGTTTAATATGAGGATCAATGATAACCACCAATTTTCTGCCTTTGGCAGTAAGATTGTGTACCATTTCAATAGGATTTGGGAATTTACGTGAATCCCAAGTAAAATATCTCTTGCCATCGGTATATTCAATATCGAGCCACATAGTTTCTAGAGGCAAATCATGCGTATCAAAACTTTCAGCGATTGTTGCAACATCATCCTGATCATTATAATTCCAACGGCTTTGATGATATCCAAGAGCAAACATCTAAAACATTTAAGAGAAACTGTAAGTTTTGACTAATAAATATTTATTTTACAACATAACTTAAAAAGATTTTTATTTTTACAATATTTAAATATTTTAATATACCTGTGGTAAAGGAGCTGTGCCAGTTAGGACAGTGTACTGTTTGAAAAGATCAAGTGGCTTTGGACCCAACATAAAGAATATATCAATCACTCCAGATTCCGACATGAAATGAGCATCTACCTGGGATTTCTTAGTAGATCTAGATACAAAATTAACAATACTTTCTACAACATTGTTGTCTGCACTCGATAAAATATCAATCCAAGTTTCTGCTGTATTGTGCCAAAAAACACCTGATGATCTTTCCTTTCTAAAATATATAAATGCAAATAAATTTTGTAGAAATATATTTTTATGAATCTATTAGAAGTTATTAATGTATTTAATAGATTCCTACCCATGAGCATAAAGAACTGGGATAGCACCATACAAAGACATACGTTCGTTTGTTTCATATTCAAATACATCTAAATTGTATAGTCTGTATGGATCAGTAGATTTAGTCGATTGTAATGCTAGCGAATCAGCATGTTCTGGCACACCATAAGCATGCTCCGATCCAGGAAAGCTGAAATCCATAGCAACAGCTTCAGGACCAAATGGTTTTGAATCTTGATGTTCTTTAAAGTTTTCTTCCCAAGCACCAGGATCACTCTCAGCACCATCACCAGGGTATGTAGTATTATTTATTTCTGCACCTTGAGCATTTTCATCTTCTGATCTATAGCACAATAACAAAAAGAGTAAACCATACATAGTTTATCATGTTATTGTTATATGAAAACTTTTAGTGTAACAATTGTCCAACATATATAAATACCTTACTGATTTAGTACGTAAATGTTCAAATCTCATAAGACCACGAGCATTTGCTGATATTGTTAAAACATCTTGGGAGTATAGATCTACTTTAAATGGATTAACATATAAAATAACTTTGTTTTCCCCTTTTACTACAGTTATACTTTCAGTCGTTTTTTCCACAGAATCCAATTTTGTTATTTGTGGCTGATCATGAAGAGCATATTCATTTTCATATCTGGGATGCAGTGGGTTCTTTTCATTGATATGCAACCTAAATGTACTCTCTTTCAACGAGGTAAGTTGTACCACATACGAGACACCTGTGTCTTTATTAAATAGATCTATGGTAATCATAGATTCATTTTGTATAAGTGTATCAGGTAATAGCTGATATGGTGTTTTTCCAGGCTCTACTTTCCTGCATCGTCTATAAGAAATAAAACTTATAACTGTCTCTCAAACAATAATACTTGTAAAAAAAGCCTAATTCTTACCGACAAAAACTGCTTTGATCGCATCTTTTGAAGTTGTTTTTATCAACTGCATCGACAAGGAACGGAGAACATAGTAATATTAAAAATAGAGCTAACCTGAAAAGAGTTTTAAGCATAAATTAAACACTTGCTGAGATATAATACATGTGTATTTTACTTAAACCGTAGATATTATGATAAAAATAAATTATATTTATTGGTGAGCATTACATTGTAAATTCTATTTTATATTATACTGGACAATTTAAGACGAAATACTGCAAAAAACGCGGCAACAGATTACATAGCAATAATGACGTGGAACTGCGAAATTCTATTATGTATAGATATCCATATCGTATTTTTTTAGCGACCGATTAGATTAAATCCGTAGTTGGCGCAATAAATTCATTGAAAAAAAATATTTGTATCAAATAAGATATTGCGGAAAGAAATACGTAGACAATATAAAGACAATAATAAAAGGTCATCAGAAAAAACCGGCGAAATTGCTGCGTTAACTGCAAACGTCACAAACATGATTTCTGTATGCCTACGATAAATTCTTCGTCGTATAATTAAAAAGTTGAAAATCATTACACTCACCGCACATATGAAGCCATACTTGACAAGAAATAATTACTGATATCACCTTCGTCACCAACGAGGCACTGTTGAAGACAGCCGTCACGGATAAAATTTTCGTCACGATCAAGTGAAGAATGATGTTACCAACCGTTTTGATCCACTGTTTCCCACCCAAAAATTAACACACCCGAACGCCAAAATATATACTTTATTTTTTGACAATTGAAGATTCTACCTATGCTAAAAATTGCGGGAGATAATAAAATTATTATTTTAGTCCAAAATTATTATTTTAATCCAGTGTATTCACTGGAAATATTATGCTCTTCTCTTTATATGTTGGTTATAACTTTTATTTTAATTCACGCGATATATCGTGCAAGATTGAATTTATATAATATATAGATGTGGCGTGATGTTATTTGCCGAAATTTTCTATATTTAAATGAAGTATTACAATAAACTTATATTTTGATCATTTTATCTAACGTCTGCTAAAACATTAAATTTCGAATATTATTTTCATAAATATATAATAATTAACGATAACGTGTACGATTTCAATATATGTACTTCGAAAATCGACATATCACAAATCGCTCGAATTTAATGTAATAGTCGAAATAATATTCATGTTTCAAATAGAATATCTTAATTAATAATATAAACACGTACAATACAAATATCAATTCAAGCAATTCGTAAAGGGCGTTATATAATATTACGTCAAAAGAAACTTTAGGGTTATGTTCAAAAATCCATCCTTCAAAATGCAGAATTTGACCGACCAATCGGAGACCGAAGATCTTTTTGTCCTGATTGGTCGAGCGCTTCAACCTAGGTGAACATATTTCCGAACACAATTTAGAATGCTGCCATCTGATGCACTTTGCAGTTCATGATCAACATCAAGTTTGCGCGCTCGTCGTCGGTCCGCGTACTGTACGAGTGTCTTAATTATTTTTAATTAATTAATGTCTTTACGTGCGTGTGTGTCGTTATAAATTATCGTATAAATTTGATCGCGTCGCGTGTATCGACATCGTGATCGCGATCGCTCGCACGAAATCGATCTCGTCAGCTATGAATCTCTCGCCGTAACCATCAAGCCGTAACATTCGTTCTCCCGAAAACGCTTGTCACGTGACGCGTGACGTCACAGCTCCGGCTCGAACCGCCAAAAGTTCACGCGCGCGAGTTTAGGACGGATCGCGAGAATTATCGGGCGCTTTTGGCGTGAAAATTCTCCGAGTTTTTCGGCGTCGTCGATCGTACTTCAAGTCGGAGTTTGCGCGTTTCCGGTCGTACTTTCGCAGTATTGTATCGAAGTATCGTTACGCGACATGTTAACTTGCAATATTCGCAAAAATTGCAGATCGATTACTACGGTCGATGACTACGGTCGCGCCGCCATATTTTATTGTTGTAGAATCTCTCGCGGCGTCTCGAAATACACGCGCTTGACAATAAAAATAATAATCAGGAAAGCTCCTGCGCGATTTCCGGGATTTCTTTATCGTCAAATATTCAGTGAAACAGAAAATATAGTGTGTCTAGTGTCCAATTCGGGAATATCGGTTGACTCTTGAGTGCGCCGTGTGGGGAAGTCGCCTTTGTCGTTCGATAATTAGAGTTTACGAAAATGTAATAGCTAAAACTCGGACGTTGTTGCGCGTTGCGAACGAAAAAGTAACGCGAGTGTAAGTGTTTCGAAGTTTCTACGAGAGGAGGAGGAGACCCGGGGCGGCATCGGGCATCGCCGAAGCAATTATATGGTAAATAATATTAATTTATTATACTGTTATTTATTTATTATTTTTTATTTAGTTTAATTAATTAGAATATTTATAGATTTTTTTACATAGAGATATGAAAGATGAGATATGAAATGAAAGATTTTACACAAGATATTTTTATACATATAATAATTATAAAAAAAATATTGTTTAGACTATATAAGAAAAATTAAATTTTTACTTACTATATTTTATAAAATAATATATCTAAAAATTTTTTAATAAAAATAATGTAATGTTTTTAATTAAATATTTATTTAAAAATTGAAAAGGATAGAGCTTATTTCCTTCAATATTGCCTTTCTTGATATATATAAATAAAATGTCTCTTTATATTTAATTTAATAAACTTTAAAAAAAGCGCACTCGCGTGTTAATATGTTCCTGTTTTCTCAAAGCAATATGTTATTTATTATAACTTGTATAGTGTATGTATAATATAATTCTCATATAATTTGTTTAACAGGTTTCTGAGAACATCCCTGTGCTGATTTCACACGAGAATTCCAGGATAAAAAGAGGCATTTTTCGGTTAGTTTATTTTACAGTAAATTTTAAATAAAAATTGATTGCATCTCATCGACAGTGAAAATTTTGTTGCATTTATATGATAAAAAAGTTACGAAATATATATATTTATAACTTGTTTTTCTTAAAAATAAATAACTGATTTTATTTATAATACATCAACAAATCTTTGGCATTGTTTTTGCCAAATTCTTTGCCATTCTTTTTTTAACTAAAAAAAAAGAATAGATTACACAATTATTTATTAAATAAAGATTAATTAACATAAATAAAAGCTACTCAAATTTACTGTAAAAGATTATTGATTCCATTAGCAAAGATTATATAATTTTTTTATTATTTAATAAATATCTAAATTAATTATAATTTAATAAACATCTTAATTATAAATTAAATTAAAAAATATATTTTTAAAGATGTCTTTATTATATAATGATACTTACATATTGTAAAAATTTTTATTTTTAATTATATTTGCAATATAACAAAAATGATATTAAAATGCAAAAATGTATACATTTGCATATGAAACAAATATTTAGAAATATTTGTTTAAAATGTATCAGTAATGTAGTTAGTAGAAATCAATCATATAATATATTGTATAAATGATAAAATTATAATATAAGGTAAGTGATATGATGAATAATAAATTAGACCGTGTTTACTTAACATCGCACATTCAATTTATTAGAATTAGAAGAGTAATGCATTCAGTCGGCAGGGAAAATACAGTCCTATGGTAATTATATATTATTGATTATAGAAGTTTGGCACTCAGATCAGTTCACTTTTGGTGGATGTAAAAAAGCCTAACGGTTCGTCTCTAGCATATTCATGAATCAACGAACGGGTGTCTCTCTCTTTCTCTCTCTTTGTCTCTCTCAATAAAACATTTTTAATTAGAATCTATTAATGCATATGCTATATGAATCCATGGAACGGTACATTCTACGTAGTAGTGTACGCATTATAATATATATATATGTATATACATATCGTTATGATCGCTATAATCAACATTCACATTAGACTGTTTTATTAGATACGCTTCTAAGATTTTTGGGGGAAATTATTAATCCACTTTCGGCCAGACGTTTGCTTCTCGCGATAAAATATGCACTTTCTTCTTTATTAATACATTGTAGTTTTACAATTAGTTTGAGCCAATACAAAATTTGTCTTTTCTCTTTTAAAAAAGACGAAGCTTCGAATTAATAATAGCAATAAAATGAGGATGCGCGATTTGTATCTAAATCTGATAACAATAAATGATCGCGCATCTTTTGATAAAGAAAGGCTGATGCCTCTTTTTAAGTATTTTTTAAGTACTTAAGTATTATTATCATTAATATATAGAGCACATCGTATATATACCATATAATTTTAATGTAAGAGAATAACCTCATTGATTTATACAAATTTTAAACAATGCTTATTCGGTCTGATTAATTTATATATTCGCTTCATTGACATCGATAACATTAATATTACAATTTTGTTAATATCGCTGGCACATAATTTTATAACAATGTCTAACACGTCACGTTTAATGTCAATTCTCTTTCCCATTTCTTTATATATATAATTTTTTTTTTTTTTTTTTAATTAAGTGAGAATTTAGTGCGGTTCTGTTGAATCACGCAACATTGGCCGGAAGCGGATCTGTTAAGGTTACCGTGAGTTTGCGCAAGAATAACTTAACGTAAAATTTTTCTTAAAAATCAACGAACTTGTCAACACACGCCTTCGTTAACAAATCTCTCTCATTGTCAGATACTGAAACTGCGCACGCACAACCCCGTTCATCGCTTATGAATTACGAACTCGCCGCGCGTCAATGTATTTCATAGTAGGAAAGATCTACTCTCATACTCGTATAAAAAACAGCTTCTAGATTTCGATCGTTACTGATGATTCGCATTTAAGATTAAATAATTCTATTATTTGGCATCGTCTAATAGTAATCTATATCGCTCGCTACAGAAGACGAAACGGATAAGAATTGTGAAAATTTCTTAGGCGATTCTAATTTCAAGATAATCATTGTGATGATTTGTCGTGAAAAAAATATTGAAATAGACGATTCGCAGAAATATCGATTAATAATGATTTAAGTTATTATTAATTACGATAATCATTTGATTACAATTTTTTTACAATCTGTTGCACGACATGTTGCTATAACGAAACAATTCAACGTATTTTACTATAAAGCTAAATCGCCAATATTGCATTGTCATAAAAAATTATTCCTGCGACTCGACTTTTTTACATTTTGGATTCCGACAAATGTTTATTGACAATTTACGTTTACTTGCATGATACGAGTAACATCGAAATAGTCGGAATAATACGATAGAAAAAATGATCGTATACGAGATATTGGAGCAAAATAAAAGTTTAACTTGGACAATATATGGTGGTATAAAAGGGGGGATATGTCCACACAAATTCGAGTACAGTTAATAAATGCATTCATTTGAGTCAAGTGACATTTGCTTTAATGTCAAATGACAAGTAACAGGAACATACAGACGTTCGATTACATTATACGCATTTGATCATTTTACGATAGTGTCACAAAGTTCTTGTATCCTGATTATTCATTTCTATTTTCTTTGTTTGTAATTTAAGACAGAGCGAAAGTTCCGCTTCTTTTTAAGCCTTAATACTTCGAATTTATTTGAAATTTACGACAGCAAGAATCAATAAATGCCATTTTTATAATTCTTATTTATCTACATTTCTAAATTTACAAAAAGTGTAAAAATGGAAGAAGGTGAAGGAACTTAAAAGCGATTATATGAATTGTTCTGAAAATCTGCACTCTAAAACGAGGCAGTAAACCGACGGATCATTTGCTTAGACCAGAATTAAATTTATCGCAAAAGTCTTTAATGAATAATTGATTTGCCTTTTTAATGATCGAATTTATTTCGATCCGCCGAAAAGGGAAGGGACATAGAATAGATATACGAAAAATCGACGTATTGTGATTAGTGGAAAAAATGTCAGCAGAGTCAGACATCTTTCAGGCACATTGAGCTCGTGATAGCGGCGATAGTCGTAACATTCAAGGAGATCTAGCTTCCTGTTTATACCGTTTTAGGCTAATAATACACGAGACACTGCGAACTATTCCGCGATTTATCGATCATTATCGATCGTTTTCAATCCGTAAATCTCCTATAGTTAAGGAGTCCCTTCGTTTTTTTTTCGATTATAATCGGATGCATCGACACACATATCGACTCGGTCACTAAATACTCGCCACAGCATCGAGCGTCATCTCACTATAACTCGATACATATATGTCTGGCGCGATGATCTCGAATCTCGACGAACGATTTCCATAAATTCCTTCGCAGATTTCACTTTCCTTAGGCACATTAAGTCCGTGATATCCACGATAGTTTCTCGATTCTCGCACGAAACACGCCAGGAGACGCTACGGTTTTTTTCGCGTAAACCGCAACGTGTTTCTCTCCTGCTAGACCCAGTACTGATCCCTCCTCAGCAACGGGTTCTTCTTGGTCCTTTGAGTTGTGGCCGACTGGCAAGGTAGATCGGAAGTATCGAAACTACTCCACTCGTCGCCGTCCGCCACCCCATAGGGATACCTGGCGGATACGTCGACCTCTGAGCCGCTTTCCAAAGGACTCAAGGGTATCACTTTACATTGGGGTAACGTTGAGGGCAACATCGGCAAAGGCGTGCTAGCCGTTACGCTATTGTGATCGTTACCGAAAGGCTTCAAGTGCGGAGTGGCAGGCATCAGATGATCCGGCGGTCTAGGAAGCGGCATCACACCGACTGTGGGGGTGGTTTCCGGTTTCTCCTCCTCGGCGTGCTTGTATCTGTTGTGCCGGCATCTAATCGTGATAATTACAACCACGCCGAGAAGAAAGACGCCAAGCAGCATGCCGAGAATTAGTAGATAATCGTTGCTCATGTTCGGTGCGATTGCCATCTCGCCCTCATGACCCACCGGATCCATCGGACTGCCTAGGGTGATGTTGTCGTCGTCTATGTCGAGCTTGATGCGAAATTCAAAGTCACCTACGGCTGGCTGAAAGATCGACGCCGCGAGAATGAAACTGAAACTGTCCGCGACGCCGTCTATCGACGGTATTTTTCTGCACACCAGATATATCACTCCGGAAATAATTTCTTGGTGCGAGAAACGCGTCACTTCTCGTTCGCGCGTTCCTCTCTTCTCGCCGGACGACGACGAACTTCTGATAATTCTCTTGATCTTGGCGAACTTCGGTTTCCTCACAATAGTATAAAACGGATTACTCGTTGTTAACTTGGCCAAGGGAGTCGCGTCTAAATGTTGCAGAGTTATTCGATTCTTTTCGCCCGCCAACGCCGTTAAACGATTCATGATAATGAGAGGCGTAACTTTGATCTCGATGTGTATGTGTTCCTGGACGAAACCGCTCAGTCGCGCCGACAATTCTAAACTGTCATTTGGTACTGTCATATCCGTCTGCATAAATACTACGCTCTTCGATAGTAGATCGGTCTGCTTGAACATTGCCGCGGCGCCGTCCCGCACGTACAGTACTCCGTATTTCGGGTGTGTCGTAATCTCGTAGATCACCAGGTCCTGACGCGCATTCGTATCGAGTTTTATATCGTTCTCGGAGATGGGCGCTACGTTCGAGCCTTGTTGCAAACTCACCGGACCGGACACCGTCACATTCAGTCTTATAGGTAAAACGTGGACGTTGAAGACAGTATACATCGGAGTGTAAGCACCGTCCGAGACTCTGAAGTAGAAAGAAGCGGCCTGCAGCGTTCCATTATGCTCGTACACCACTCGATTAGAATCCACGTCGTACTGACTAAACTTGTTCACTTGGCGTACTTCCGACGTGTTCTGGTCGAAAGGTAATAGCAATAATCTGCCAGACGTTGGTCCCGAGATCACGTCATATGTGATATCCTGCGGTGGAGTATCGGGATCCATGGTCAAAAGATCATTTTGAGTAATAGTCTGATTTTGATTCTGCACGACCGTGATGAACGGAGTACTGGTGACGAGTTTGAAAGGTTGATCGTTAATCGGTTCGACGATGACGGGAATACTGATGTTGCAAAGTAGTACGTGACCAGGTGTTAAATATAGCGAGAATTGAATGCGATCTTCCAAGGTGTCCGAATGGTCGTGGTAATAAGCGATTTTTCCGCCCTCGACTTGCGGTTGCATAAAAGTAGTCACATTTAAATCCGGTAAAAGCATCACGTGCCCGTGACTAGGTTGGCGAACTAATTTTGATAATACTGCAGGATTCTCGATTCCGGCGTTGATCTGTAGAAACGACACGATGCCGCTAATATTCATAACGACTTCGGCGGAGCTACCTTCTACGACTCTGACATTTTTGACAGAGATATATCGGTCCAGACCGCCGCTCGAAACTGATATATCTATTTGGAAAATCTGCAATATATAAAGTACATAATTAAAAATAAATAGTTGCACAAAATTATGATAAAAATTGCAATTATTAATTATAAATTAAAAATGTGATTTTTTTAACTTACTGAAAACATATATAAATCATATTTTTTGCAATTTATAAGATCATAAAGATATATTATAAATTATATTCAAAATGTTGAATTTCTTAACTTATTAAAGAATATAAATAATAATGTTTCTTGCAATTGATAAATTGAATTTATGGATGAGAAAAGATTAAATATTTAATAGTAAATATCTTGTATCGCCAGTGATGAATAAAATTAAAAATAAATGTGAGACGACCCAACTGGCTTAAATTAATTCTTATTATTATTAGTTTGATGCCATGTACAAGAAAAGACAACGTTTCGACCTTAGGTTTAGGTCCTTATCAAGTCTTACAAATTCCTTAGTGCAATATATAATTAATTTTTTTTGGTTCGTCTTTACCATCCATACTGAACGTTTACGTGACACAGTATTTATATTGAAATATGTAAAATGGAAAAAAATTAATTATATATTGCACTAAAAAATTTGTAAGACTTGATAAGGACCTAAACCTAAGGTCGAAACGTTGTCTTTTCTTGTACATGGCATCAAACTAATAATAATAAGAATTAATTTAAGCCAGTTGGGTCGTCTCACATTTATTTTTAATTAAATATTTAGTTATATTTTATATACCTGATTTGTTAAGGTTCCAGCGAAGTGCGTTTCGACGTCAAATGTAAAAGAGTCATTGGTCGCCAGGTCCATGAACTGTTTAGTATGCTCATAAATCACTTTACTGTTGTTTATATCTTTCTGAGTAAATCGCTCGACCTCGAGCCATACCCCTTCACTTGTCTCCATTATAATTTTGCCTAAATGGGGTCCATTTCGCACAGTGTATCTAATCTCCCTCGCTTCGTCAGAACACGTCGTTAATAAGAGCTTGTCTGATATTAATTTCTTAGTAAGGGGAAATACATTAAGAGGCATATTGTGTTCAATGTTCAGACGAACTGGCTTTGTCGTTATTAAGATTGTGTAAAATTCCGTCGTGTGTACTCCGTCGCTTAATACAAAGTTAAATTCGCCATCAGATCCGTCTGAAAAAATATTGAACTTTTTCATTTTTTCGTATTAAATTTTATGTTAAAAATTTGTAATTTTATTAATTAGAAAAATATTAATATCATTGATATATTAACTTGATTTCTTAAAATAATTTTCCATCAAAAATAGTTAAAAATTATTATACATTTTTTAAATATATTTTAATATCAAATTAATTAATCATTTTTATTACTCAAAATTAATCTTATAATTATTAGTATTTTATATTATATTTGTATAGTTATTTAACAGAGATCTCTAGCTATTATAAATTATAATTATAAATAAATTTTTGATTATTCTAATATTATATAGTATAATATTTGAATATTATAATATTCTAAATTTATAATATATTATAATATTCAATATTCAATATTATGATATTGAATATTATAATACTCACTCGTATGTGTAAACATCACTTGCAATTCGTTGATTTGACTCTGTGTGAAAGTATAGATGTCCATCTCGCGTGCAGTAGTTAACGAGATGTATCCGTTTCTCACTCCAGTAACATTGAATCTTATATCGTGCGGAGCGGTGTCATTGTCAATAGCCGCCAAGTTTGTCGACGTCAAGATAACGGATCCACCTTGCCAAACATGAAGTTTAGTTCTATTCACTAGTACAGGAATCTCGTCGTTAACGGGCTGAACAATGATCGATACGTCGAACGGCTCGCTTATCTTGTCACCGGCGGTGACAACCATCCTAAAGGAATCCCTTGAAAATTCGTCCCCGTTATGCTTGTATAGTATGACTCCGGCATTCAAGTGCTTTTGCGAGAATTTCTTCACTTGAGTATTCTTCGTGGAATCGAGAATCGTACCGTGTCGCGGCTTTTCCGTTATCCTGTAATCCGACAGCTTGCCAGTATAATACGGCGTTACAACCGAGAAGTTCGATTCATTTAACATCACGCTCTTGCCTTCTACGACGATGAAACTCCTCGCCTCGACGTACAGTTTTTCTGGCACGATCACAAAATTCACACTCAGACCGCGTAACCACGTGATACCGTTGGTAACGTCTACAGTGAAACGATCGTTCGTCTGATTCATCACCGATTGAACGTAGAAGACGCGACCGTCGTTTACTAGACTCTGTTCGAAATGTTTTACCGCGTTACCGCTGTACTCTTCCTTCATCTCCTCGCTATGTTCGTCGTAGATCTGTAAATCTAGATAGCCGTTTTGCGGCCACTCTCTCACGAAATAAACAATTTCGGTCGACGATATTTTAGGATGCATTATCTCGAGGCTCTTTCGACTCAGCAGGATACTCGTAGCCTCTTCGACGAATATCGTCTCGTTATTTTGAATGATCAACGATTCCCAATAACTTTCTGGATATACTTTGATCATAAACACACCATCGGCCTCCGCGCCTTTAACAAATACTTTGAACCTGAAGACATCCTTCGTGGAGGAACTACCTAGATGCTTGTACGACACAATACCATGCTTTAGATCATCCTCTGTAAAACTATTCGACTCTCTACCGTGCTTTAACAAAATACCATGCTTCGGTCTTTCCCATACAGTGTACTTGATGTCCTTCTCTGTGGTGTATACATTTGTTTCTATCTCCAATTCTTTTGATCGAAGCACTACAGACTTGTTAAATTGAACAACCGAGCCGTTGCTCTCGCGTAACCTGATATAGGGTGGACTGGCTTGAATTTCAAGAGAATCAATTTTGTAAAAATGACCGTCGGTGATACCAAATTCAATTTTTTCGCGTTCATCCCCTTGGTGCCGGAAGAGTATCACACCGTCATCGATGTCCTGTTGCGAAAACTCGCGTATCTGTACCGAAGGATTAGTTACCTTGTATATTCCGCTTTTCCTGGTATCTCGTCTGGTATAAATAAGTTCACTCGTGCGAGTACCAATATCTTTGTCTATATAAGCGAGATCCTTGTTCGTTATCAATTTTTCGCCTTTTGATACAACATGAAAAATTTTACCAATTATTCGTTCCGGCGGATTATCATTTTTCATAATGATCTCAACTCGAAACTTTCCGATGTACATAAAATCCACGGAATCCAGAGATATCGCTACAAATTCAAAGGAGTCTTCTTTCGTCTCAGAATCATCGTGCACATAATATACTGTTTGCGTCAATACATCTTCGAATGTAAAAGACGAGACGTTCTTTTGTCCTTGCGATCTAGAATTATTTGCGACGGAGAGCCAACCATGATTCGGTTTTATTGTAAGATTGTACATCAAAGAGGCTACCCCGTATTCCTTTGGATTCATATGCGTGATCCTCAGAGGTACTTTCGAACCCTCGTCAACTTTCAAATTCTCCACGCCCTCCAGCGAATTGTCGAGGTAATATCGAAATTTCAAGTTAGCGTATATATCGACGCACTGAGGTGCATTGACCTTGAACATTATTTCGTCAAAGATATTGGAATATGATCGTCTGAATAGACGGTAGTTCAGTCTTCCGGCCTCGATGTCCTCCTGCGTGAAAGTACTAGTTGTCACGAGTTTATGATCGGACAGAAATAGATCGCCGTATCTTGGTCCCGTTGTAAGAGTGAAGACGATCTTATTCAGCGATGTAACTAGTGGATTCGTCTGGTACCTCAAGTGATTACTCGTGATAATAACGTTTGACGCGTCGGTGAGATTAACAGGCATCCTTCTGGTCTCCTTCAACTCGAGATCAATGAAAGTAATACGGAAGTCGTACATCTGCTGCGTCTTCACTTCGCGTACGCTCGCTTGGAATTTAAACTCGTCTTGATTAGGGCTGCCGACGTTCTGAAGATAACGAACAGTATGCAATTCCATGTCTCGGCTAGTAAAATGATCGACGTTTATCCAACTGTTAGAGACGTCCCTCAATTTTTGTAAAACGCCATAATGCGGCGGTGAGACGATATCGTAACGGATATCGATGGTGTTGTCGTCCGAATTCGTAGCAAACGAGAGATTTGCGGGTGTCAAATAAGAGAATGAACGGTGCACCACAACGAGACCGGTATTGTGTGTCAATTTGATTTGCAATGGGTAAGCTGATACGCGCAAATACGCAGGTTGACTGGTCTCGATACCGTCGCTAACTTGTAAGCCCAACATTGCATTCGGTTTGGCTGAAAGATATATTATTTTAAATATATTAGATTGACACAAAATTTTAATAAAATATACTAATAGTAATAATAGCTGCCGTGTATTTATGCGTGTACTTATACATTAAAAATTAAAAATAATTACAAATTAAAACAAAAGACAAATAAACGAATAAATATGAATAAAAGATACAGTGTATGTTGCGGGATTAATAATAAGCCATTACCATTTCCACGATGCACATAAGCAATAAGGCCTTGCATTAATTCAGCTTGTGTGAACGTGTCGATAGGTCGGAATGGAAAAGTAACCCTCTCGATGTGACCGGCATCGGTATCCGCCCGTAAAACCGTATAGATCAGCATTTCCGACGGGGTGTCGGCGTCTATAGCCCATATTAATTCCTTGGTCAGTGTTTTTCTCGTACCCTGCAAATATCAGCGTTTTTTCGCACATTTTATATTTGTCTGAAATCACATTCAGCTATAGCAGCATATTGAATGAAAGGACGCGTCGAATTGGTGAAAAAATGCGCTGTTGTTTTCATACTGACGTAAAATGCATCAGGCGAGATAGCGAATATACATCTCAATTTATATAACAATCAGATTTTTGTATTCGGAAAATTGAAAAAGATGAATCGATATATATGGATATTAGAGAGAGAGAGAGAGAGAGAGAGAGAGCCTGTTTTTATTTCAATATTATATAAGAAATATTTAATATATATTTGTGTCAATTTATGCATTTATTAGCTATAACATATATTTTTAATATAATTTCTCTCTACAAGTTGTAAAAATATCCATATATAATGTATATAAGGTATATATTATATTATGTATGACAAATATTATACATGATAAATCAAAGAGTTAATAGCTAAATTATTTACTAGAGCTTTAGTATTTGCTGAAATAACTGTAATACTGACTGTAATAATAACAGCTCGATGTACATACAGATGAGATTAATTCACCGCAAATTACAATCGCAATTACAATTTCTGAGTTCATATCGCGATTATTCCGTTCCGAGAATATGTATCAGTATGATATATGAAAGAAACATTCGTTATGCGCATACATGATACATGCATACGCATACCCTCGAACTTACACGCGCGGTTAATTAAGAGCGATGACCGAGCGAGTTAAATCGATTTCGCTGCGGCTAAATTGCCACGTTCTACGAAGATGCACGAGCTATAAGTAAACTACTATTTCATTCGGCCCCCATTAATTGATTTAGTTGAGTAGCATGAACCGGCGGTTTTGTTTCAGTCAAATCAGATGCAACGTGTTTCGAATTAGCGCGGTGACAGTAAGAAAAAGTGCATCGTGTAAAAAGCGTCTCGAAACGCTAAGCCAAAAAAAAGGAAACTTATACAGTTTATTTTTGTGCCTTACTTGAGCCAGACGTAGTACTTTCGCGGTTGGAATCTCGAGCAATGGCGGATCGTTGACAGGAGTGACATTGACGTGAAGGGGGAATCTGAGATGTCCTTGTAGGTATCCTGGGAGTGTATAGCCTGTCCCGGCCACCAATGTCAATTCCAGAATCATGCTGTCCTCTGTGGTTTCGCTACCGTCATGCATGTACTCTATCTGTCGGGACAAGTCAATTATCGTAAGAATAATGTTATCAACATTCTCGTAGAGATTTAGGCTAACGTAACGCGGATTTCTCTCGTAAAACGTAGAAAACTTGAGTAATTTAAAAAAAACTTTTAAACTTTTTATTGAATGTTTTTTAAAATAAATATTTCTCTGAATCGTAAAGAGAATAAACGATGTGTTAATTTGCGTTAGGTTGCGTTTCCTACGTTTGCATTGTTCCGCGATGTAAATTTGCATACGAAAGAAAAATCGCACGAGTGTCAGTAATCTGTAAAATAAAGCTATTGTATCGCGGTATCAGTAAGAGACAACCTACAACGAGGAACGTGTGGACTTTAACTTGCGGTGACTCGCCGTTTCGCTGAGAATCTCAAACGGCAAACACACACTACATCGTGCTACGGAATCAGAATTAATCATGGGCGAGTACACCAGACTCGTGTTATCCTTTCTGGCGTTTGATCTGACACTCGAGATCGACCGCGGTTGAAATTAATTAGAGCGACCGGGGGGTTAAGTTGGCGGTCGTCGCGTCGATTAGCATATCGAGTGGGCGTCGTCCCCAGCGTCCGAGTCAAGACAGAGGGAAGATGCGAGCTTTCTCTCCCTCCTGCCACCCTCCCTTTTCTTCTTTTAACGATTAGAGAGCAATTGATAGATCGAGCGAGTGAACGAATGCGACGATGGATAAAAAACGGCCGATAATGTGATCTCTAACGAAAAACCATTAATGAGCGGTGGCGGAGCGATTTATAAATAGAGCACTGTCGCTAGATAAATTGAGTGTGGAGTAGTGGAGGAGTATATAGGCACGAGCGAGCGCGCAGCAAGTCGGCCAACCCTCCGTGTTCCTGCCAACGATTCTAAAGTTAGTCCTTGCGGCGGGTACTATGTATAGCAGCGCGTGGTCCTATGACGAACTGGAAGAACACATGACTTTCCACGGCGCCTTGTAAGGTCTACGGGAGGGATCGGCCGGTCGGCCGGCCGGCCTCTCGAGGCCGCATTTAGTTACCTGATATTAATTAGTGTCAGGTGCACGCCCCGACTGAGTTTCGCCTCTTACACGTGTCCCCGCAAACTTCTCGGCGATTTCGAGCTTTATCGTCACACGTGTTAACGACAAGTGGACATTAATATCGTGGCATTCGTTATGAACGTCGGACTTATGTCGATTCGAGAAGTTCTGAGCGCAGTAATTCGAGAATTGACAAATCGAGAATTCAATAAATTGATCGATTACCTTATCTTGATTGATATCCTGTAATGTGAAGGAGTGATCGCTTCGGGATGTTAAAAGGTCCAACGCCAGTGTTCCGTAAATTGGCGGTGTCACCAGAGTGAACACGACGTTGTTTTCTTCCACGCCGTATTTGGCAATGTCCAATACCATCACGATGTTTTCATTCGTTACTAGCACGTGTTCCCCCTCGGAAACTAGTAGAGGGCTCAGTGAGAGAATTTCCAAGTTTACAGGTAAGGTGGCATTCGAATAGATCTGTAAAAGCGCCATATCGTCTCTTTATTAATTATAAATGCAAATATTATGTAGTCTTAAATCTCGTGCGTTCAATCTTCAATATTAAAAATATCTCGATAAAATTTATAGAGTTTAATATCTAATATTAATTACATAAGTGATAATCGTTAAAAAATAATCGATATATAGTATCTTGATTAAGTTAGTCACATGCATATAATATCATACGTTAGCTGTCGGTGACATAATTAACTCGCAACCGCAACGTAACCCTCGCCAAGTGGACGGAACATCATTGAGAGAAATTTGATTAAAATTGATCTACCTTGTAATCCTCGGCGTAATTCGGTTTGATGCACAGCGACTGGTCGCAGTTGCACTTAAATGAATTGACGCCCAGCTGCATGCACGACGCATCAGATACGCAGGGATCAGCCTCGATGCACGGATATCCCCAGACGCATCCAACGACGATACCTTGACTGACCTTGACGTCTGGTAAACCGAGACCCTTATTGTCCAGCATCATGTTTCGTATACAGCCCTTGTAGCTCACATCGCCAGATCTGAGACCCTTGCCTAAAGCACGAGCGCGTTTATTCAGCTCCGTGCCGCCAATATACAGGGTATCGGCCAAATCGAGAAAACGATTGCCACCGGACGGCAGGGCCATTGTTCTCTCGTGATGATCGACGGCGATGCCGAGACCGTTTGGATTGAAGTCCACGATTACGTTGTGCCATTTACCATCAGCTACCACGGTGCCGTGTATCAGTTCGGTCGGGCCGTTTCCCTTGTTCATCAGCAATCGTATTTTACCCTCGAACAACTCGATACCGAGGAAATCAGCGTAGGATGATTGCCCGGTGTTGTAGAGCAATAGGCCGCTCTCAGCATTGGTCTTCAGTTCGAATTCCCATCTGCAAAGAATCGTCAGAGAGGATTGGCAGGAAACTTCGTTACTATCCTGGAAGAAAAAAGGAGTATCGGAGTCGTCCCCGATATCCGAGAGTTTGAATCCGAGTCGTTCGATTTTATGATGCCTTAGTGGAGAGAATATCTTTCTAGATAATGCTGCTGATGCTAGAGTAGTATTGACTATAGAAAATTCCGACTATTGCGTATCTTAGTAATCAGATTAGAATTTCGCGGTTGATTTCTTCGATTCACAAGTGCTGCAATCGATGTGGCGAAGCAGTAAAAATACTGAACGAGAAATTTACGCGAACTGGTTGAGCGTGACATTGTCGAAGATAGCGTTCCGTTATGAAACGAGAGAACGGATTATCTTTTGAAGAGCGAACCACAATCCAGTTGCAGCTAAATCCTGACAAGATATGTAAAATTCTACGATTCTAAGAGATATAAAATATAATAATAATAATCGATATATAAAACATAAAGAAATTCAAAAATTGATTAGTAATTTAATCATTTAAATTTTCATACAAATATTGTTTCTACAATAAGAGATAGTTTGTATGTTTTGTTATTCGTTTAATCATTGCTTCTTAGATGGTGTTCAGATCTCACGCTGCAGAGCGCGATTAAGTAGGCAAAACATTATTCGTGCAACACGAGTTAAACGAGCGAGGCAATGCGAACGATGGTAGAAGAGGGAAAAGGGAAGATTGCTCGCCGTGAATTTATAATTGTAATCAAATCAAATTTCGCTCGGTCGACTTCTACTCGGAAAACTTTGGAACGAGTGATTTTCGTATCTTGTGCGCAAAGGCGCCACGACTGCTGCGAACACGAAAGCCGATTATTTACTTCAGCGGGCGGATTCATTGCTTTTGAAGTAAGTACAGCAAAGAGTTACACACATACAATAGCGGTTACAGATGCAGACTTTCATTATAATAGCAGACATAATGCCATAGAATAACAATAGCAATATCTACTGATAAATTAGAGACAAAATTATCATTGTAGGTTTCCAATATTATTTGTTACATTATTGTATAATAAATATTACATATTTATACAATAAATATTAATATATTATACAATAATGTTACATATTACAACAGATAATTACAATATATGAATTTATTGTTCTAATTAATATCTCGACGATTGTCATAACTTTTTCCCTTATTTTCTGCATTTTTATATCATTCTTCACTGATGGCATAGTAAAAAGTCAAAAATAATCCGTAATGTTAGAATATATAAATAAATTTGGCACGAGATGTTACCGCGTCTCTTGACACACGTGTGTTATAATTAAGCTTCGAGCCAAGTTTAATTGTGTGAATCACAATTATCGAGAATTATGTCATCGTTTAACTCTGTTAAATGGAATTAATGAAGATGCCCGATATGTTAGTACGTGTCTTACTACACAATACAGTTCGCAACGGTTGTAGGCAAACGTGTACCTGTGCGAATTGTAAACGCAATTAGTTGTGTACATGCTGGAGGCACGTAAGGACGTTCTAATACGGTCCGCTTGTGTTTCTACGTTCCTCATCAGTCAATGCTTGGTTTTCGAAAGGGCAATGTAACGTGTGTTTGCGTGTGCTCTTTTCATAATTGATTTAAAAAAAAATTAAACTTGTTCGAAGAATTGCAGCGGTTAAAATTAAAAGAAATTTATCCTCTTAAAAACCTTTTCTTTCTATTTTTTTCAAGTTTTATGAATTTAAATTGAATAACAATATAAATATATATTAAACAACTTGATGTTAAATATAATATTAAATGTAATATAATAACACTTGATAATTATAAAAAAATTGATAAGTTAGATGACGATAAACGGTGAACAGGAATTACAGTTATTGGTTTGAATAGAGATAACTTGAACGTCGGTACAAGTCATGCATATACACACACGTGGCATTTGAATCTTCCAGATCAATTGAACTGAGAGAGCGCATGTCGAAATCTTCACGGTTCATCGACTTCACGTAGAATGTCATGAAAGGAAGACAGTTACGATTATCCAGTCATCCACTCGATTCCTATCTATTTATCCGTTTATCGATGAGACATATAGTATATACCGCACGTAGTACTCGTATTTGTGTCCAATACGAGGAAAGAGGTCGCAGAGTTTCTCCTCAAACATTTAATGCGAAAAACTGGACTAGTTCTTTGCCTAGCTTTTAGTCGGATTATATACATTGTATAACGCAACAGGTTCCAACATTTATTTTCTCAGATAAGTGTTGAATTAAGGTACTCCACCCGGAAGTAGTGCGCTTTTAATTCGGGGCAACAAAAGAGCTGGAGTATCTACGTCCGGAGATTCCGCGATCCCATAAGACATGTGAAACCGTGCAGTAACCAGGACTTAACTACCTGTATATGAAGACTGGTATTAACTGCGCTTACCCGATGCACACCGCATTCGTGTGAAAATGAAACGTTTTTCCGCTTCTTAGTGCACCCTTGAATAATTTTCGCGTGGACAATGTAGCGAAGATATACACTTGGCTCGGGCGAGGTTTTTAGTCTCCTCGGACGTGCTTAGCATTTTCGTGCCATTTTGGTCGCCCGAATAAAGCATTGAATGAATCTGCATTTTTCGCGAAAGATTAATAATCCTCTTCTCTTGTCCAAAAAGATAAATTGTAAGCAAAATATAGTTTGCTATATTATTGAAAACGTACATCCTAGTGTGTACAGTTTTTTCTTAAACATGCTCTACATCTCTATTGCTTTAATTTATAGAAACAAAAGCTTTCTAGTCTGAGATAATTCGAGAAATACTGGAGATGCGACAGATTGTAATGTATGCAATCTTTCCGTAAGAAATTTGTAACATACATACTTGCATATATTTATACACAATCAGAGATAAAAAATGACGCGCTTGCGTGTCTTAAAACTTTTTAATTTTTTTTTAAGAACACGTTATAAATATTTTCCATTATACTCTGTAAATCAGCTTCTCTTTATTAATAAATATAGTATATATTTTCTTTTATTTAATATTAAGATTACCTTCTAGATCATCTGCTTTAATTAAATATTAAATAATGCTTTTACATGTGATTTAAAATTTAATAATATTATATTACACATTGTATTAAAAGAGCTGATTGAAATTATTGCTTTGTACGAGTTACATGAATTTATCATTCAATAAAATTGTACTCTGCCTGTCTCTGTGTATGCACACCGCGATATTCATATATAAATAATGATTCAAGGCTCTACGTATTTCGTGAATAGTATATTAATTCCACAAACGACTACTTTCATTTAAGTAGCTTTATCATTATGAGCTTTCTAGTCAATCGCCTGTCCTCATCTCGAAGTACTTATATACCATACTGAAAAGAGAGATCAAAGTGTCTCTATTGACGAAGTGTTGCTGCTTGTCTCGTTGCGAGAGTTAACGGCGACGTAACTCTCGCGATTGAAACAGTTGTTTCCGAGCTTTTCGAGACGATTTAACAACGCTCTCACGGGTTTAGTGCTCGTTAAAAGCTGCGCGAGAGATGAAAGTGGTAGGAATCGCGTAACATGAAAGGCCTCTGACCGATGACTTGAATGCGGTGTGGATGTAGATATACAGGCAGGGGAATGCGAGTTATGCGACCTCGCCGCCGACCTCGGTGAAACGGATTTCCCGCGGCATTACCATAAGATATTGGATTCGTGAACCAACGTATTTATTTTACGCGATGGTGCGCGCTAGAGTAGCCGGTAAAATTGGAGCATTGTCTCATATGTCTCGTAAGAAAAAAAAAAAAAGAAATAGGAAAATAACTCGAGCTTGTGAATGTTGAGTTTTATTATATCTATGAAATTTCTTTCTTCAACCTGCATTATTATCGAATAAATTTAAAGCTAAGTAATGAAATAATAATAGCTCGATGTAATATTTTAACAAGATACGGATATCGTACCCTTTCTTGTATCGGTATAAACATTATTGGAGTGAAACAGCTGATAGGGGTTGTTGCGTCGTGACAGTTTAATTACGTTTTCCATGGTTTTGTATGTGCGAGGCGATGGTAAATGGAAGCGTATACATCACAACGGAAAGCGGTACTTTTGGTATATATACCTTGAACCGGAGCGCGGAATGGGACGCGGAATGGCGACGAAGGCGCCGTCCTCGACGAAGCTGACTTCCGTGCTTCTCGTAGCGTCGAATTCCGGTGAACAACCCCACGTTACGGCTGTTGCCTCCGACTGGCCCTTCCTCGATCTCGCGTATTCTATAACTTTGGCGCCGTTGTAGATTATGTCAGCCATGCATCCTCTCAGATAATCCGTGTGTCCTGCGAATCAGACGGGCCAAGAATTTTAGTCTAGCAGATGATTCTCGATAAGTTTAATATACGCGCGCGTTGACAGTGAAAAGGGACGAAAGGGCGTGAAATGGCAACGCGAACTTTGTGGAGATGCGTTCGCCTTTTGAATAAATTTGCTAAATATGTTCAAGCGTTTTATAAATAGAGCTTCGTAGGTGGTGTCCATTAAACATTATATTAATGAGGTCATTATTGATTCGCGTCGCTTGAAATGTTACGTAGAAATATAACCAGGTACGATTCTAATTCTAAATAAATATGAGTTTTTAAATAACTACAAATATAACCTTATTCTTCTGTTAATTAGATCGTTTACAATAAATGAATCTAAGTAAAAACTAATTATAAACGATTAATTGTGACATGTTTAATATTAATCGCCACACAAGCATAAGCGACTTTTTTCAACTTATTTTCTTATGAGAAGAAATTGTAGCGAAAGATTGAAAACGTAACAAAATTAAATTTTCCTGTCTGTTTTTGTTTTATTGTAAGAGTTATCTTTAAAATACAATTTCGTCGAGAAATCAAAATTTCCTGGAACGTAACGTTGTCATCTTCATAATCATGAAGAAGCAAGTTATACATACATTCTGTACACGATCTACTCATCCGAGACAGATGCAACGGATTCGGCGAAATCGGTGGTTTCGCGTCGCGCTTGGTTGCTGGCGACACGAAGTTATAATTGTCTTCGTGTGTAACTCGAGAGCATCTCCGGAGTAAGTTGATGGATTATCCTCGAATGCTATGGCGTGTCGATGACCATACTCTCATTCTGCACGCGACAGAAATCGACGAAAGATATGTGTATATAAGTGGTCCGAGAGCGGGCGTTTATTGGCACGCCGCGGAATCGCGGAGACAGTTTGCGATGGAATACCGGCGGTTACGCTATAAACTCAGCTTCGGTCTCTATTTACTACGTCGTTGCGGCGTACCCCGATCGTAGCCCCGCGACACCGTTGTCGGTCTTTAGCTCTTTTTACATAATGCAAAATTTTATTGATTGATAAGATGTTCTGGCGCACCGCCAATCTCCCGCCTCTCATCTCTTCTCATTGCGCTGCAGGACAGCGGTTTATACGCGTCTCTAAACATTGGCGGTGTGGTTGGATTCGCCCAGCATGGATGCTGCGACACGTCGCGTCGGGGCGAAATAACGATTTTCGGAAGATAGATTTGCATGGGTAGCGGCAATGATATTTTAGTGGTCTTATTTTGATGAAGCGCGCGTTGGCTTTAACAAGCATTGGTTTTGTCGGAATCGCGGGTTAAATGGAAATACTCTTCCATTATTGAATTTTTCTTCGCTCTCTTAATTAAAAACGTTTTCACCTCCTCTATCTCTTCATTATACGACATTCAATAAACGTCTGAATTATAGACGTGTTAATAAGAAATTAATATACCTGCGGTAAAATAAAGACAATGCAAATTTCATGTTTATTGAGAACATACATCCTACATATTATATGGAATAAAAAAAACGACACATAAAGAAATTATTTTAATCGAGGAAGAAAGGATGAATTCCTCGTTGCAATTTGAACTTAGACATCACAAGGTAACAATCATATTGGAAAACTGTAAAATTGCAAAACAAATTTTTGCAATAGCAAGATTACAGATAAATTTATAATTTATATGTATATAGTAAAACAAGAGAGTTTCTTGTAAAAATATTAGATGTTTTAATCATATTAAAATATGTATATGGTATACTTTCATTGATTTCGCGCAGTTATCAAATATATGTTGTGCGGTGAGAATATTCTCTCTATTTCTATGGAGGCGAGTAAATAGCGGCCGATAATCCACGCCGAGAATCTTGCAATCGATTGTATAGGTGTACGCTTGCATTGTACAATTTTGCACGTGTAAGTACGCGTTTACTTATACAGATATGACTAGAGATACGTACACATAGATACGTGTATGTGTGTGTAATGTATATCTATGCTCTCTCTCTTTCTCTCTCTCTCTCTCTCTCTCTCTCTCTCTATACACAGTGTTTCAAAATGTGTACAATTAAAACAGTCTTATATGTATATATGATATAATTTGCATTTAGCATTCCCATTGAAATTATAAATTAAACTTTAAAATTAAACTTTAACATCAAGCAACTAGAAATGTTATCTCGTTAACATGAAATGGAGATTTATTTTATTTCAATAGAAACTTATCTTGATGTTTAATCACTGGTACGTCGAAAAGCTCGAACTCAAGAAGGGAAGAGTTAAATCTTCTGTAAAGAGGAATCTATTGCAAACTACTTCAAGAATCCTATAACTCTGCAAGTTGATACTATTTTCGGGTCTTCTGCAACCCTATACAGAGTCTGTACCATAAAATGAATGTTGCACCCTCTTTCGAATGCCGGAGCGAGAGTTGTCTCTCTTTCTTTATTCTTAGACTCGAGAATTTAGCGAGACTCATGCTAGAGAATTAATAAGACCTTCTCCAAGGAGTGGGCCACGGAGTACAAATGAATTGTCATGAATATGTAAATTGAATTTCGAGCTGGTCGGCGAGTATTATGCGTGACGGTCGACGGGATAACGATGGGGGCGCGTCTACAGGGAGAATAAGGGAGACAGAGAGAGATGGAGATGAGGAAGAGAGAATGATGCTGTTTGCGCTCTGATCGTATTCAATTTCGTCCGCGTCAATTCAAACGGAACGACTTGGTTGAATTTTTTTTTAGTTTTGCTACCAAGAAATGATAACTAGACCTGGCTGCAGCTGATGTGCCGGGCCTGCATTAAAGAGCCCAGTCGTTATGAAGCTGTTTATGGCACATATGAAACACGAAGAGCGCAATCGTTCGGGCATAAGAGCCAAGTTTTATTCTAAACAAGTCATATACGCGCGCAGACACATGCACGTATATACATAGGAGAGAAAATCGTGAGCACAACGCTAAAATTGTGCACGTTATAAATGCTGGTTACACCTCTGAATTTATGAATTCTTATTCCTCGCAAACTCTTAAATTTCTCGCGATTTTTACGTTTCCACATTCCCCTGCAAAATACTCTAGCAAAATTACTTTCTAGCGTGTTTTAAATTTATTCTAATTTATTTTAACGTAAAATATATTATTATTTTAGGGTCTCACATTTTCAGAAATACTCTAAAAATAATAGTGCGATTTTTCTTCGTGTAAGAATTCTTTTTTGTCCGCACTTTACACAACGAATTGAAAATAGAAAAGATATCTCCGCCTTTTCTTTGTCGTCCAACTCGTAGTGTTCTATGACTGGTGGTATACTGAAGAACGTAATCTGGAATTTCGCCGCAAAGGCGTAATACAACCGAGCGTTGTATAGCTGCGAACGGTGGCTGAAGAATTTTCCAATCGCCGTTTCTCACGAAAGGACGTATCGCACGACTTTCAATTTATTTGAGGTGCAAATAGAATCGCGCGAGCCCGATAATGAAATTAGGACTGGCAACAAGATTATGAACGTAATCGATTTCACGAATATATTTTCGCGATTGGGCGAAAGTTACACACGGGCGCGGAAATACAGACGTTTGAAACGCTGATCGCGCGATATTTCGAACAGTAATTACGACCATTACTGTTGCGCGAGACGAGTATCGTTACATGTTGCCGTTAATACAACGAAAACAAAGGCAAATGTTTGAATTACATGTTCTCGTTCGTGCGATTTTGTGCAACGCGCGTTCTCGGTGCTCCATTATTTAAGCCGTGCCATCGCGGAAACACACGAGACAGCGCGTATGTCATACTTTCGATATGATATCAGCTGCTGTGCCGTTGTAATCACCCGTTTTCGTTCGCTGTCACGACTCAGCATGTGATGGTAAACAATTGTCTCGCTATTATAATTCGCAACATTATTATTCAAAGTAATCATTCAGAAAATGCGTATTGTGACTTTTTTAATGATTTACTTACATAAATTTCCTTTCACGTATAAATTTGAAAAATTAAAACACATTTCTTATAATATTATAATTTAAATCTCTATCTTGATTAATTATTAATTCAATTTATAATACGTAATATAATTTGTTATTTCCATCTCTATCGATAGTATTTTAGACGGTTAAGCTCGTCGATCTTTCATTAATATGATTGCATTAAAAAGAACATCAACTTTCATTATCAAAGTACGCGGAAAAATTCAAGAAGAAAAGTTCTCTGATATTTCTAGAAAATATATGTGAGACATATATATATATCAAGTTTCTGTGTTGAAAAATGTTACTCAAGATTAATTAAAGATTGTTTTTAAGTGTAATATCGCGAAATGTCACAAAATTTAAATACGAAATAAACGTTGATAAATATTGAATTATTTCTCCAACAAGTTTTCTCTTTGATATTATTATACAATTGTTTTAGAAAACTTGCTTCTGCTTATTTATATAGTATAATTTCTATCCGGAGGCACTGGATACCTTCTATCTTGACTTTTTTACGCTCTACAACTTTTAATTCTCGAAAGTTATGGTGAGATTTTACTTTTAAGAAACACGACGTTTCATATTTTTTATTTATGCTGTCTTTATCCTGGGATTACTATATTACAGAAATAGTATAAAAATAACATCATTCCAATGATGTTTTGTGTCGATTGACATAGTTTTCGTTATAATTTCGTTACCGCAAATAAACTTGAATATAACACAATTTTGAGAGATAATTCATTAAGATTTCATGATCGCATTATAAATTTGTCTTATATATCATTGCATGAGCAATACTATTTTTCATCTACATGTTATAAATAAATATTCCAATATTGTATGAGCCATTTTTCACCCGTGTTTTATAAATAAATATTCTGATATGTACACAAACATTCGCTGTTTACAATATTGTATAGATTTTAATTATTACGTATCATTTCTGTTAATTTAATAAATTAATCATGCAATGGAAATATTAATAATGTTGCGTGAATAATGCACTGAATTTATAGCTCTTTAAATTATTACATTATTGTTTATTTCATATACACACAATGTGTTGACGATTTCTTCTTTTCATTCTTATTAGTGTTTCAATCTTATCAAACTCTTATCAAATATCAAAAAAGGAAAAAGATATAGAAATATATACACACACAATATTTAATATTTAATTAATATTGTCAGATTGTCGGAATAAAAATAAATTCGTGCATATTGAAGTCTCAATTTGCCATCACGATTGCTTCTTAAACACGTGATACATTTGTTGATTTCAGGTATGTTGATTCATTCTTATTTCGACTCATGTTGTCATTTAAGAAAAAGTGAAATGTAATTACTCTGTTATATTATTAATGTTTTTGTTACAATCTAATTGAAACCTATCAAATTTAATTCATCCACACATTGCGGATTAATTTACTGCATAAACAATTATTAATTTATTAATATTGTATTATCTCGTATGTGCTCTCTGCAAAACTATATTTTTACATTAATTGCATGACCAATGTGATAATTTTACTGAATTTATTTTACGGTACATTAGTTGAAATAAAATATTAAATTCAACTATTCCACGTTTAATTTTCTCGAAGAAAACTCAAAATAGAATAATACTAAAAAAATCGCGTACAGTAATCATATATTCTATATTACACAATATTTATGTTGTTTCAAATTATTTACATTTATTTACATTTATTTTATACAATGGATAATAATAATATTTACGAAAAATACCTTATATACTCGATTAAATCCATCGTTCATTTATGTTTACCGTAAAATAATTTAGTCTTGCATATTTTTTTATCAACATATTTTACATACATACAACGTGAAACAATTTACTGAAAATATTTTGCGCTAAAATTTTTAACGATAGTATCATAGAAAATGTTCTAAATGAGTACGTACGCAAACTATTTATTAAGCGCGGCTCGTGATTATCTAATTGCAATTATCCTCGCGGCAGTTGAGTGAAATTGGCGATCATTTAACGAAACGAGGTGAAGGGAAAGGGAGATGATCATGACCGCGGCGCAGATGCACCATCAACAAATGTGGTTTTTGCTGTCGCGCCGTATCGAATCTAGTTCACGTGGTGAGACAATTTATCCGGATAAACCGAGCCTTGTCCGCCCTTTTCCTTCGTCTGTCCTATCGTCTTACCTAGAAATAGCTCGTTGAAATCGCCTTGCCCGCCGATGAAGACGCCGTAATGTATGTTGAGCTCGAAAAAGCGACCTGGCAGTTGCGACTTCGTCGTGTGTATGACATCGATCTGTAGGCTGATGTTGGCCTCGCGTCTCGTCAAATTGACCTCGTGCCAACTGAGGTCGTTCAGTGTCAATCCGCGGGCACTCGCCATCTCGTTCTCGCCTGCGCCCAGATTAATGTGAACCTGCGGCAAAAAGCAGTAGGAGCGACGCTCGTAAAAGTCAGTCTCATTTTATCGGAGTTATTGTAGACGCGCCGCTACCGCATA
The DNA here is from genome assembly GCF_048542155.1 of Nylanderia fulva. NCBI lineage: Eukaryota > Metazoa > Arthropoda > Insecta > Hymenoptera > Formicidae > Nylanderia > Nylanderia fulva. Next base: position 1,814,454 of record NW_028189622.1, read on the forward strand.
TGGGTTTTATACGTACCCCAGAGTATAAACGCATTTCTGTTTTGTTTTTTCTTAGTCTATATTTTTTTCAAAAATCGATTGTTCCCCTCTTCAAAATAGAATTTCGCTTTCCGACCGTAGACCCTGTGTATTTTATGTACGCGTTAACCAAAGCCGCGCATGTTGTGAAAAAATTTTACGGAGGCATATGCAATTTTTAGCGATGAACAGCGAGAGAGAGAGAGAGAGAGAGACGCGGTTATTTTTAGAAAATTTAATGAATGAAGTAATCGACAAAATTGTGCAGAAATATCGCAAGAAGCGTTCCACCACGTAATGTAGCTTACCTCTTTTGCGGTCTCGATGGTATGATCAAAAAGTTTTATACCTGTTGTGAAATAATTATACTGCACGGGAAAGAAAATTAGATTAAAATGAGATAAAAGTCCGTAAGCGATAACAACATTTTTATACGTAAAATATTTAAAGTAATAGTGTGTCGTTATTTGTGTAATATTATTAACACTGTCGCGCGCGAATTTAACTATTTAACACGGATATATAATTTTGTCTCGATGGCAAGAGTTGTTGGGAAGTCGATACGTTGATGAAAGTACATATTCGATTTTTCGTTTTCGAAAAATAGATATATAAATCCGCAAAAAAAGCTAGGTTTAGCTAGCAAAGTAGATGTACCAAGCTTGGTACTCGAGGTTGTCTGGCGCCAGTCATGCCCTGCAAATTCTCCGACAGCGTGAGCTGACAGGAATCCGACAGCTCGAGGTTTCGTGTATTCCGTCTGCACTTGAAGCACTCGCACAATGAGTTTGCACGCCGAGAGAATGAAGAAGGCAGACAGCTAGACAGACAGTGAAAACGGCTCTCGGTCTTACGCGGAAAATAAATGTCGAACCCCTTCGACAGCTCGTCGTCCCTATATTTGATCCAGTTTCCACGATGAAAAAAAGGAGCGACGCGTTTCGGCCGCAGTTTAGCAACTGGTTGGCAGGATCTTTGTTGGATTTTCGCAATTTTATATTCCACGCTGATACGCAAATAATGACTAAGAATCGCACAAAAGACAGACGTATCGTTATTTTCCCAAAACGCGTCGCGTACCAGCAGTTATACTGCAGCTACTTTGTAATCGCACCGTCGGGGATTTCTAGTTACGCGTAGTGGATTTACGATACACACCCACGGGAGAATAAATTCAAACTTCCCCCTTTCCCGTACGCATTTAAATTTCACAGATCTAAATCAACCGTACGATTGTTGCCTGCTATACTTGTCGCCCGACATTGTAGATTTCTAAAATCTTCTTATTTAATTAATACAATTAATTATAATCGATTTTATTTATAAATAATTAAATTATAAATTCCAAATTAAATTTATAAATAATAAAAGTATATATATTACACAATATTTCTTAATAACGAATTTTCTTAACAAGTGTCAGATGGATACCTACTGCTATAGATATTTCCATTAGAATTTTATACTTAAGATTATGTTTCTTCTTTATATAAAATTTGATATCAAATTCTAGGAAGATATAAAAGACATAATGAAAATTGAACTGCGCACGTAGTAATATACATGTAGCTATGAAGAATTAAAATGTTTTTTTTTCAAATTTGTAGCAATCTTTATTGTATTAAATATTTCATTAAAAACTTGGAGAGAATATCGAATAATAATTTAAAACTTTAAGAGAAAAATAAAAAAATTGCGGGGAATAATTTTTTACTATAGTAAAGACGCCGCTGTGTGGATAAATAATTTTCAGCACATTTTCTATTTTCTCGTCGCTTAAACCCTATGTTTCAACGCGGTGTAATGCATTATCGAGTTACCAGATAGTACACGATGCGCTTTAGCCAGAGGTGAAGTAGCAGGCTCTTGATAAAGAGGCTTTAATCGCGTCCTGGATCGAGCGTCCGAGACTTATAGCGTTCCCTACTACGGCATCAGCTACTGTTCCTCGAGCGCGCGGTCTTCGTTGATCCTATGTAAGAGATCTAGGAGCATCCGCTGCGGTTCTCCTCCTCTTAATGAAAAGTCGATCGTCCGAAACTAAAGTCGCAGTGGCGGCGCAGACCAAGTCACTGGCGCATCCCCGATTTTCACAATCGACCCGGTAATAAAGGCGCGAGCTTTCGAGAGCGAATCGAGGGTAGGTCCGACGATAGCATACTTACTACTACTGTTATACTAACCGCTGCTATTTCTCTTTGTCGCAGATGAAGCCGCATAATTACAAGAAGCAGAATAAACTCGCCTCTGAGTAAGTAAGAAAAGATTTATAAATTCTAATAAAATACATAATACAATGGATATGAATTGCGAGAGAGTAAATTAGGAAAATAAAAATTTTGAAAGCTATTTAAAAACAGAGAAAGAGAGGTCTCTTTTGAAATTGAATACAATACCGGGTAACTAAATATGTAACTAGGATTCATTAATATATATAAGACTTATAAGAGTCGATACATGCTGGATATTCTGTATAAAATGTAAACGCCTCTATGCACACAATTGCCGAAGAGTCCGCATTAGAAATGCATCGACGATTGGAAAGTGAATATCGGAAACCGCCGACGCATCCCAGCGAATCGTCGGATTATCCGCGGCACGTCCGAGACAGAGTTTGGGATGGGGCTCTTTTGTGATATACCGATACTCTCGAGTTTATATCTCGAATATACATAGATTGCGATACGTGCAATAGTGGAAGAATCGTGAATGCGCGACGCGGTCCGATTATATCACCGCGCGAAACGTCGACATGTCGCAGAAAATTTCCCTTTCACGTCTCGCCGATGAATGATCGTCCCCCGTACATTGAAAAGTGAACAATATCGCGATACATATATATGCTGTAGTAATTAAGATTTCATTCATCGGATTATCGGAGAGGCACAAGATTAACAACTGTTTCGCATTCAGATGCAATCGTCGGTGAAACGAGACGCTCACTTTCATTTCTCTGCGTTTGTTGGACGGAATGGGGTATATATTTATAATTCCCATTGCCGTTTAAATACAAGATAACGTCGAGGAAATATTTATTTGGGTCAGGAAAAATGCCGCGCTTTGCTAGCAACGATGTTTCATAATTACTAGGATCACGGTCCTCTTAACACGAAGAGGAAAAGTGCAATGCGACATTTTCTCTAATTACAAGGAATTATGGTCCATTATATTATTGCTACTATTAAATTCTTAACATCTCAGTCTCACTACATTTCTCGTAAACATATTTTGCTTTACGAGAAATTCGTAATTTATTTATTTACAAATTTCAAAAACCCTTTCATACTCTTTACGCGATAACAAAGGGAAAAAAGGAAAAACGAGAGCATAAAACTCATTGTCAGCTAAATTAAAGATAATTGCAATAAGTGTGTTGAGTAAATTTAGTTTTTTTCCGAATACTATATATTCTGAATTCTAAATATACTACATGTGAGAATGGAGATCCGACTATATATCGCCGGGCTGGCAGACGAGCGATACCGCGATATATCGCCACAATTAAGTTCTGAATCGCCGGATTATCACTGTATAGAGAGAGGGGCTTTCAAGCTTCCGTCTCTCGAGCTAGGCGTCGAGCGAGACTCCTCTCCATCTCGAGGAGGCACACGAGACCCCAGAACTGCACTTTTTGCCTCGGCCGTTTATCCTACCTTCATCCTCCTTAACGATCTTCTTAACAAATTTAATTAAGCCCCCGACGGCAAGCAGCTTCTTCAGGCGCTGCACGGACTTAACCCTTCGCAAAATTAGATTTGCGCGGTTTTCACGCCGGGATTCACGCACGTAATTAGGATACTACGTCTGCGCGCTACTAATGCACTCGGAACGGGGGTTTATTTTAATACCGGACTCGAGATACGTATCGCGTACAATTTCTATATCTCAGCGTTAAGATGTTTCAGGAAAATGAAAAAGAAGCATGTACGTATATGTACGAAAGAGCCGAGATTGGCGAGAAGTTTGCGATTGAAATGCGAGACGTTGTTCGAAAGGATGATTTTGGGATAATTGTGACGAGACCCGTAGTGGAAACCGATTACCTTAATTGCGCCCTCGTTGGGAAAATAATATTCGGGTCCGCGCGACTCGGATTCCCGCTCGTACATATTCGGGCTCGCGATAATTAGGACGCTTCATTCGTTTCGCAAGCACGTTTCACTCGTTGATGGGAGTGTGATAATGAGTCATATAAAATATGAGAGTGCGCGCGAGAATATTAATCGTTGGAAAATTAATAATCTGCGGCGAAGTTGTAACTTCGTTGCCGCGCTCGCAGCGTTCTTTGTACATAATTAGAAGCAGCGCCGCTCTCATCAGCGGTTATTATCAAGAGACAGGATGTGGCTACTACGCGAGCTCTATCGCTGTCAGCGTTCTTCTCATTATGGTCCATGAAACTTGCTTATAGACCACTGCTGTACCCACTATGTACCACTCTGTTACGTACATGTTTCATATACGCTGGCGCAGCCCGTGTTCATCCCCATCGCCAGCAGTCTTGACGCTCGTCATAATAACGTAGATATCGATCACGAAAATTCGTATTCGGCGTGTATTCAATCTGAATTTCAATTTCTGACACTAGAACAGATATGAAACGGAATTTTGTTCGGGTAATGCAATATGTAGCCTCCGATGTGTGTGTATATATGTATTTCGCGCTTACAACGGCTGACAACGTAAAAAAAAAAAAAAAAAAAAAAAAAAAAAACTATTCGTGCAAAATGTCATCGGAAGATCAATATACGAGATATAATAAATTGCTTTCCGTCTCGTTTCGTAACATCACGGATGTTTTCTCGGCTATCGAACGCGAGAGTGAATCTTTTCCGTTCATTTCGCATTCATTGCGCATATAACCGTACGTTTAATTACCGCGTGTAAATTATCGTGGAATAACGCTTTCGACGAATGAATTATTTGTTAAAAGAATAATTTCCGATGGAAAGTTATTTGTGCTTAGTGAAACGAGAACGGAGTCTCCGTTACTCATCCGTTTGCACGTAAATCCAGCGCGATTTTTCCGGAGTAAAAAAAAGCTCGCTCCATCATTCGTACCGCGATGTTCATTATTGCGTAAAATCCGACCAAGTGACTTTGTCCGGACAGTTTTGACCGAACGCATGAAATCCTGACCGGTGCGCAAAAACGAACGCGACAGGCGTCGTTCCTGGTCGGAATGTCATCGTATCGAAGCGCGATAAAACCGGGGGGTGTATAGAAAAAAAAAAAAAAAAAAGAATCGACTTCACCATCGCGCGATATCACCACACAATTTCATTTCGCGAGACGTCGATGGAAAAGACATTACGCGGTTTTGTTCTCGTTGTTGCTCGACGTGTTGTAAAAGCGACCGCCATCGATGTTGACGCGCGCGCGCTGCGTCATCAGGCCATCAAAAGGAAGAGATAGAGAGTCGGTCTTTTTAACGAGGGCGTCGAACCGCTTATCAACCGCCGTGAAATCTTTCTTTATGACAGGGTTCAAACACGCGAGGCAAGAAAAAAAGGAAGGCACGTACGAATCCAACCGTGAATTCCCCGCGATCGGCGACCCACCGGCTGATTGGATACAATAGAAGTGACGGCGGGTTAATTCTCTCTACGATTGAGGCGCAATTGCTATCAGTTGAAATGTGATACTCGACGATATCGAAATCTACCTACCGATTGATTTTGGTGGCTGGTTTGGTCGCGTATCTCGCTCGTTGACGAATCAATTTATCGGACTCTTTTTCTCTAGTATATGCATACATGTTTGGCCTTTTTGTACATATAAGGTTTCTGTCTATGACGCGCGCGTTTACGATGTCTATATCGAAAAATATGAAATATGAAATTGCGCGATACGTGAAATCGGCATTTGATTTTCAGCTTTTAATAGAAACGTTTAGAATAACTTTTCAATGGTATAGAAATATAAGATTTTGGAAGCGCTACACTACAGTCTTATCGATTTCGGTGCTACACGAGGTACGAAGGTATTATTCTATTCTTAACAAGCTCAAGCTGTTATTCTTACGTTATTATTACCTTCTTTTATTAACCTTTAACTGATATGCAGCGATTTCACAGATCACTACCTTTGTTCCATCCCTTCCATGTCCTTTAGCCTCGAACCTGAACTTCTTACCTATGTCCCTCGTAATAATAGTGTATGTGATATAATAATAATATTTCTCTCGTGCAAATAATAGCTTGTGCCCGGCAAATCGAAAAAGTAAAAATTGGGAAAAGAAATAAAATCAAAGTTAAATGATAATCGATATTCTTCACATGAAAGAGTGTATGAAAATATTCATACAGTAATCCGTACTACAATATCGTGCTATTATTGAAAGATACCTTAAAATTAGCGACAGTAAAGACAGATAAGTGCTCGTAAATGATTATTTAATAATAATCAAAATAAAATAAATAAAAATATGCGCGACATTACGTTCCCTACAAACACACGTCGAGTATACAGTTCACAAAATTCGTTGGCGATTAGGATCTTTTCCTGGACACAATATCCCTCGTCGTTGGCCCCGTGCCATCTCTTTCGCTAAGAAATAAAAATCCCAAGGTAATAAGAACCGCGAGTGTTACATCTGCCCGAGGGAGCTCTCCCTTTTTCCTCGCGGTATCTCGCGAAGGGGAATATTTTAGCGCACGCGAGAGAATTTGTATTTTTTTTTTTTTTTTTTTTTTTTTTTCGTGTCACGACGCGTCTCTAATTTCTCCACAAGGACACGGGGCGAGAAGAGAGAGAAGCCTGACAGGCGTATTGCAGCACGTGCGGTCCGTTAACGACGACGAGACGACCGGCACCAAACAGAAAGTCTATTAATAGAAGTAAGCGCCGGGGGCAAACGAACCTTCAATCTGCCGGCTTCGAGTTTGATCAGGCAGTAATCCGTCTTGCCAGCAGCCAATAGCAGCATAGCATCGGCGAGATGAGTTCGGAACCGGAAACTGATGTCAGTAGCACCCTTGGCCTCTTGAACCGGAAGATGGATGTAGCTCGCCCCGTAAAACGACACTGCAAGTTTAACAAATTTAATACGTTTAGGTGGTACAACGGTGGAAGACCGATGGCGTGCATTATTATATACCGGACAATTTGCTGGACGGAGGAAAAAAGATGGAAAGAGAGCTAGAGTGAGAGAGAGAGAGAGAGACAGGAAAATGTGCTATTAACGTTGCAATCCTTCATTTTAATTTACATAATGTTGTAAATGTTCTCTCTCTCTTTCTCTCTCTCGTTCGCTCGACAATTCCACCGTCCTGAAAATTACACAGTTTTCTCATAACCGACGAAGACGGTTCCCTATTACAGTCGGTTCGCATTTTGTATTTCGCTGACTTATATAAAAATAATTAAAATATGAATTTAAAAGAAAAAAGACAATGCGCGGACCGTTAAACATTGCTGCGCTCGCGAACATCCTATTTTTACGTAAAATAAGAGGTGAGGTGAATACGTTGCAGAGTCGGCGCAGAAGACCTCATTTTTCTTCGGTGCCGAGGAAGAGAAATTAAGTGTCACTCGGGAAGTTTTATTTCGTTCATCTGTTTCTCCGATAACTTTTGAATTGCGAGCTAAAGTGGCTTTCTTCAGAAAATTTCATATATTTACCTTACCATGCCGTAAGCAGCGGTAAATAAGTCGCGCGACGAAACTGCAAAGATAGATAACAAACTAATATGATTTTGCAAATTTTGTAAAATTCACGACAATCTTTTATAATCTCACCTATCTAATTTTAAAAATCAACTTTTTTTTACTATATTGATTTTCATAATAAAAGGAGCTTCGATTAGAATCTATAAGTTTTTAAATGCATAATAATTTATAATAATTATTTATATAGTATATAGAATATAATCAAAATAAAAGCACTATAGCCTTAGATTCAAATTGACCAATTATAATTTTACATCATAAACCCATTTCGTATTTGTATCTATTTTCATCAACTCGTCCATAAATTTTCATGCAATTTGCTATCACTCATAATATGAATTAATAATATGAATTATAATATTCCATATACGCACTACGTTGAAAATAACGTTTATTCATAATATTAATAAAAATAATAAAAGCTTTATTTTCATACGCACGAGAAATTGTTTTACCGAGCTCACATCAACTGTCGTTCGCATATATGTCAAAACAGTCGTCGTATAGCAACAACGGCCGATATTTCCAAATAAACGCGCTCTTCAAAGCTAATCAAAGTTTTTCGTTTATTAATATTTAAACCATAGGCACCACAGAGATGAAAAGTGTCACTTTGAATTGACATATTTAATAATCCTGATATAGGAAAATAGTTATAACAATGTAAAAAGAAGTTCAAAGATTATAGAGACATACGATGATTATTAATCACGATACTTCGAAATTTATCCATGGATTCCAAGTTCTCGAAGTCTATTATAGCAAGTACCCGTTCGAGCTACTTCATTAACAAAAGCGGTAGAAGTGGACCTGGCGGCAGGTTGATGAATGAATCGTCAAAGTTCTCCGACTCTCTCTTTCTCTCTCTCTCTCTCTCTCCCTCAGATTTCTACGTCGACTTATTCATCGTTTTACAGCAGTACAAATATCTCTTTTGCGGTCTGAATAAAAAGTGATAAATAGAGAATTCGCGGTCGAGTCCGCAAAGTCTCCGTATAGATGTCCTCTAGACGTATTTCAGCTATTTACTCTCGTAAAATATTCTCGATTAGCGAAATCGTGTTTCCGAAACGACCATAAGCGTAAAAGGAGCACGTCGATGCTTCGATTGAACCGCTGAATGACCGGCTTCAGCAGTCTCGAACGAGCGACGAGAAGATCCCGACGTCTTATGGTGCGCCGACATCTATATAGATACATACATATAAAGGAATGAACGAAGTTACACCAAGGGTTTATTTCCCACTCCCCCGTAACTGATCTAAGAACGCGTTCAAGTATATGGAATAAAAGCACGGACCATTAAGTACGAAGAATCTCCTTCTCTCCCTTCAGCTCTCTTCTCCTTCTCGGTTAACAAGTGCATAGAAACATTAACGTCGACCGCGAATCGATCGTATTGCCCTCGGTGTTTTTCAGTTCATTGCACCGCGGCTTACTCAATTCGCGTTATCCGTGAATCGCAATATTTGCGTACGTTTCAAAGGACTGACTTGATATACGAGCTTTGATGCCCGTCAACCCTTTCGCGCGGATTCACCAAGCGCGTATTTAAAGCCTCAAACGTTTCTCATTTCTCACACATTAATTAATTTGCGCGAAACTGTCAGTCTAAAACTGATTAAATAATAAACAACTTTTTCCCAAGTATTTATTCTTTTTTAATAACTTGTTATATCCATATTTTAAATATTTATCATATGTCAAATATTACTTTTAGAAAATTAAATGAGCAATATTTTAACTTTTGCAAACAAGTATATTTGAAAAAATTTATCGTTTCACAAGGTCTGTAATTAAGAGATCTAAGTAAAGTTTATAATTGACGAAAATTGAAATTTAAATAGACAAAGAATTAAAAGCTATAAAATAGAGATAAACCGATGAATTTCTCACTTATATATTATACTAACAATGTAAACGTAATTTTTAAGAGCGCAAATATTTAAAATTTTTAAGATTATCACACATTTTATCTTCTCAAGTGCACATTTAATTATATACTACATATTTGAGATGTCTGATCATATACTACACAGTTGAGATATATGTACATTGAACATCAATCCATGTAGAGCTATTTCGATTGTACCTCAACTGCGGATTGTACTCTATATCGATTTATATATTCGTTACGATAATTACGAGTCTCGACGGTTTGTATACGGGGATATCGAAAATACGTATTCAGTTGTTATTCGATAGGTTATTTGTTTTGTAGAATTACTAAAAACAGAATCGTTACGAAAAAGAGATCGAGTTAATCATGCGAATATATTCGCCAGCAATGTTCCATGAACTTCGATCACAAAGAGGGATGTTGCATTTTATATGTTGAAAATTAAATAATAAATTGAAACTTTTGTTGAATATGCATATATCCACGGCATAGTCATTTCGCAAATTGTTTATCTGTGGCGCGACGTCAAAGTATTATTTTACATACTCGCGTAGATGACGGACTATTCAGAGGGAAAAATTGTGCGTCACGTATTTTCTAACGCAACTTGAATCGTGCGTCATCGTCGTCGAAACATATATGTACATATTTTCTTGCTCGTAATATATAACTAATGGCTAATCCGTAACAGGAGGCTAATTCATCCGACCGTATCGTTAATCATGGACTAAATTCTGCACCGGTCTCTCTCGTAATTTCAGATCAAATTTTCTGCATTTTCCGCGTTGATTGTGTACCGATCGGTTGTATCAAATTTTGCTAAATACATAGATTGACCTGCATTCGGTATAAATAGTGGAGGCTATAGAATCGGAACCGCGTTATGAGATACCTATAACATTTCTCCAATGCATTATGCAACTCTCGTAATTTTATTTTTCTTGTTTTCCTTTTTACGAGAACGCGTATAGAGATTCTCTCGTGGTTACGTAAGCGTAATTGGCCAACGGCATTCGAAGAAAAAGTATACAGTGCATTAACGTGCGGTGATAGTGGTCGGTGCAGCACGATGTGAACGGCGAATGAAAACAATCTCATAAAGTTTTATATCGAGTATTCCGTTTCCTGATAATTCCTTCGGTAGATATTGAGCTTCTCTCAAAAAATGAGAATTAATCATTTATGGGGAGCTTAATCGTTCTGACCAATTTTAATATACTATCGACATCGATGAATCTTGATTGCTTTTATTTATATATCATACTGAAAGCGTATGTAATTACGCAAGAGAAAATAATATACGGGATGCTGCATGTATTTTTTTTTCTCTCTCTAAAAAATGTTGAAAAGCCAATTACAATTTCGATTAAATCTTAATCATTTATTTCATCGAATTCCAAGTGATGTTGGTGCAATCGATCTTTTTCGCAAACTATTGAAAAAGCTCTTCATCAGAGAACCGAAACACATTTTACATGTAATTTCGTCCAATGTTTACGATTATTAAAATTACGTAAAATTATCTACAATTGCATTTACAATTTTTCACTGAACAATTTCTTTTATTACAAACGCGCGCAAAAATATTTCAGCCCACGTTCTTCGATTACATCTTTGCGAGATACATTAATGACCCCGGCATGCACAAAATACGCGGCCGCGTAACAACGAATTTCTCTCTCTTTTCCGATGCATGTGTTTTTCGCAAAAATATGCATCCAGTCAGAATAGCTGGAATGTGTAAAAACAAATGCGCGATACGCCACGTGCGATGCGACGCAACAGTCTCGTACGTTTCATGCAGATTAATCCGACAAACGGAAAACTGATTAGAGTAGTCGAGAGGTATCTCATTTTATTTCGGGATATTCCCCGGCAATATTGTATGTCTCTTGGGGAAAGTATAATTTCGCGTGAGATCAACTGCGAATAATATAAAACGAACATTGCGAGTGTTGCATTCTTCCCACCATTACACACACGTATAGCATATATATATATAGCATATATATTTCTTGTTATATTTCCCGAATTATTTAGCCCAGAATTTTATTTCTAAGTGACATACAAACGCAAACGGAACATGATAAATTTAATCAATCGTTTTTCGAAACGCTGCATCTATATGTATAAACTACTGCAGAATTGATAATAATTTCGAAAAGAGAATCCCCAATGTGTATTAACTCGCGCGCGAGTGAATACGTCGACGTACGGATTTTATTGGTACAGAGACACGACGTATGTATTGATTGTTACGAACGCGCCATCAGAACTTTTTTTTCGGGAACAGAAGAGACCATTGCGATGCATGAACGTTAACAATTTTCTATTTGAACTTGCACTGTACGCGCGAGTATCGCGATGTGACCGCTTGTTAAATTCGGATCGATCTGGTAAGAATCGGGAAAGAGATGACTCTCCGGAAAAAACTAACTAACGCGCGGATTGCCTGTTTCGATTATCCGGTTTATTCGAACGAAACGCTAAGCCCATATACACATCGAGCATTATACAATGATAATGGATACGCCGATAATTCGCTACACGAGTGCATTCCCGATATGTATTGTAACGATATGTATGATTTAATAGCGAGTTATTACTTCAATGTGATTTCCGCGTTCGATTATTATTGCAAATTGGGCAAATTTAATTAGCGACTCTGAAAACGATCCTACATTCTTCTCGCGTAAGTATATCTTACATTACGAGAATAATTAAGAAATTTATTTTCCGATTAATCTCCATTTAAATTTGAAGGTGCGTTAGATCGTACGTTTTATTCCTTTTTTTTTTTTTCGTCCGCAAGAATACATTATTAAAATTTTTATGTAGCACGCGTCGAGAGATAACATCGAAGAAATTTAAACGGACTTATTTTGCAAAATTACAGAATAATATTTCTCTTCCCTCAGTATATAATCATACGTATCCGCCTACATTTCTCATGCGCAATATCTCTGTGCTTGTATAACGAAGGACATAATGCAAATATTTAATAGCACGCTTAAAACTTTGAAGTAATAAAGCAACGAGTTAATTCTAAAGTAACTGTAAAATATCACGAGTTATTGAGTTTGATGGTTATGCTGCAATATGCAATTATACAAAATTGCATGGATCCATTCAAATTTTTTTTCGATAGTAAGAGAAGAATTAATGAGAATAAAAGCACTTATGTATATATATATATATGCATAATCATGTGTAATAATTATTAGTATCGAATTATTTAAAAAATGCATGAAAATCACTAAACAATTTGATTTTTTTCAATGACTCTAGAAAAGAGATAAAATTGTGTCGTTAAAACTTCAATTAAAACACAATGGATTTTGAATTTGTTTTAAGCCACTGAAAATATTGATTCAAATTGGGTCAAAAGACTCAATTTTTTTCGCGACTTTTTAAATTACCGTTGCAGTTATCATGCACGATTACAAGTTTGACGTTTACAATTTGGATCATCTCTCATTTCTTTCTCCTATACGAGTATACTTTGATATTTTACATATATAACGAATTTCTCTCTCTACTGTTGCACATAAATTTCTATTACTATGATCGTTAAAAAAAATGGTAGCCTTCGGTTATCCTAGTGGTTATTTGCGGATTAACAAGAGTTAAAAAGACCGAGGCGTTCTTGCGCGCGTTTCTCTCGATATAATCGTTCATGTGGGGGATGTTTACGAAGGGATGCTGCGGCGGGGGTGTAACGCACCGCAGTCTCTCGCGCTATTAAAAGCGCCCGACGATATGTATGTATATGTGTGTGCACGCCGACCATTAAAGCGCTCCCACACTATAAGTAAATTCGCGGAAACTACTGATGCCGGCGGCCATAAAAGTTAATCTTCGCCGTTCTTTCTCGCGCGTGGCGCTATCCTCGCATCCCTTCGTCCTCCGAGTGGCGATGCGGAAAGCAAAATCCGTATTTCTTTCGACGCTACCTTTCTCCGCGTCCGGAGGGAGTGAAAAGCGCGAGAGAAAGAAGGAGAGACTTACCTTTTTCGTCCGTTTGGCAGTAACCCAACAGAGAGGTTGTTACTGCTAAGAACATTAGCAGTCCCATGTCGTTGAGGAACGCTGGCCTTTTCCTGTGCATCTCTTATTGTTTTATTCAGCCGAAACCGCCTTCTCCCGCAGACTCGGCGCGCACTCTCCACTCTTCCACTTCCGCGAGGCGAAACAGGCAGCACCGGTCTGACGAACGACCTCACGGAACGACCGGCTCTTAAGGGATATCGATTTCACGTGACGGGGGTTACAAAACGCTATTTACGGAGCGAGAGCGGGCTAAGATTCGAACGTACTTTTCCCATCCATTTCTTGCTCGTATGTCTTCCCCGTCACGCACATCGCGAAATTCTTCTCCCTCGCTCCCCGGGATACGTTCGATATCCGAGACAAACGAATCACGATGGCGAACGTTCGAATCGAGACACTTTTCCGCAGATGCTTATCGATCATAGATCGTGGATCACGTCCGTGGGGATGTTAAGGGTTGATTTAGTAGAAAAGTGTAAAACCGACGAGAGCGCCCGCGAATCTAGTAGTCCTAGTAATCCTCGCGTGGTGATGTATCTCCCAAGATGCGGCGCGAACGCTCCGGAAGCTGGCATCTCGTTTCGCACGTATTCCCTTTGGTCGCTCTAGTGTCACGTTGCACCACCACCGCACCGATTCGGTCGAATCTGAAAGAACAGCGGCGCACAGCTGCAAAACGACGCGCAACGTGCAGATTTCTCTCCCGAAAACTCTATTCCGTCGTATCCGCTGATGCTACGCTTCGAGCTTTCGGGCACGTACCAAGCTCGCTGCAGAAAGCTCGCGAAAAAGCTCGGGTCAAAGTGTTGAACAGCGTGAGCCAGATGCGGGACAGCCTCAAAGCTTTTCTACTCATCGCGCGTAGCGAGAGAGAAAGATGTTTAATTACAAAATATTATTACATCGTGGCGAAAAGAAATTTGATGGAATCGCATTTTCTAGAATTGATATTGGCAAATTGATTTTCGAAAAGATTTATTAATCTTGAAAAATTGTTGATTTGGACATTTTCAAAACTTTAATAATTAATACGGACGAATTTGAGAAATTTCAGAAAACTTTCATGTGTGTGTATGTCATTGTTCAAAATTTTGTCTGCAGAGTCTTGAATTTCTTAGTATCAGCGAGATAAAAATTTCACGCGAGAAGCTTTCCTTGTGGAATTTTCTCGTGACGCAGGTAGCAAGTAATTATTTTACCGTTTTATATTTGTTTTAGTAATATAAATACGTGGGGCGGTTATAAGAGCCCAAGTTTTTGCGAAGAATTATTTTCAGGATGAAAAAGCAGTCCCGCGCTGCGTGACACTATTGTTCGAAAATATTATAATCTCAGCGAGGCTGGTACAAAAGGCAATAAACGCAAAGCTAATATTTCTTTGCCAAAAATATTTATGAGTATGTTGTAACACCGGAATTAATACACTTGCAGGTAACTTTTCAAACATCTGCCAAAACAAATATACAAATGTGTTACACACAGAGACGCACATACACACACAAATTTTACATAAAATTAATGAATCATTTCTATAGCAACACATGATAAGTAAATCTCATTGCATTTGAGGTACCGCAGCTGTTTCGGGAATATTCATAATTCAGCTTGCAGAAAGAGAGAGAGAGAGAGAGAGAGAGAACCGAATGCAGCATATTCTCTTGATAATCCAGTCGATAGTGAAAGAGAGAAGCTCAATTTCAACTGACAAACGTGCGCGCGCGAATGTGTTACACGCGAAAACGAATTTCGTGTACGTCCAGTCGCGCGCGGTCACCGTCTAAAATAATTATTTCTCGTCGGAGCAGAGGCGAGAGAGGCACCGCCACACTCGTTCCCTGCGACCACGAAAATTACCGTGGTCGAAATTAAAACCACTTGAATTCCCGCTTGCGCTCGCGCGCGTTTCTTCATGATAAAGAGACGGTATTTTTCCTGCAGCGCGAAAGCTCAAGCTCGCTCGTATTTCCAAATGCCCCTAGCTTCCGTACGATAAGAAGTTTTTCGCGTAAGGTAAAATGGGGACTTTCACACCACGAATCTAAACATTTAAACGACCCTGCCAACCCGCAACTTGGCATTTTCCCCCTTTTCGTCCAGACGGTTGGTTTACTTGGAGAATTTCTCGCGAGAAATGGAGACAGAGAAGGAGAAACGGTAGAAGAAAGAGAGACTCTGCGTCTCGGCATCTGCGAATCTCATTTGCAGTGACCGACATTCGACACGGTCAACGATCCTTGAGTAACGGACGACGATGAAATAGAGAGACAGAAAAGGAAAAAAAAGAAAGAAGAGCCACAAGAGTACAAGACGAGAGCAAAAAGGCAACCGACACGCTCGACATTCACACGGCCCATATTTTTCGCTCTCTCGCGCGTTGCCTCCACATCTCTCGCTCTTCCAACTAAACTTTTCGCCCTTTACATTCGTCGATCGTCTCGGCGCAACACTCTGCATCGCGTAAAACAAAAAAAAAAAGAGACAAAAAAAAGAACGCACGCCGGTTGTTTCTATTCGGCGGGCATCGAATCGAGCGCAAAACAAACCACCCTCGCCGATTGCAACCCCTATTTCCAGCCACCACACCGAACGAGACTACGAGTGCTCGTTCATAAGGTAACCCTCTGAAATTCGCTCTTGCGAAACGCATCCAAATAGCAAACTGCACGCTTTATTCGAAAGATGCATGCTTCGAACCCGGGTCGTTTTATCGTGGATGCAGGCTTCCTCTCTATATATCTGCGGGACATTGTTTTTTTCCTTCTTTTTTTCGCCGTTCGTTCTCACGGTTGGCCGCGCACAGAATCGGGGTATGATAGTAATGGTTTTACCGAGTCTAATTGTCGCCGAGAAGAAGTGTCGCGCGTCCAGACGAAATTTACGGAAACGATACCTTCGTCTCTACAGATGTAGGAACATACATGTTGTATATGTGTATATACTTGTGTATCGAGAATACATATATACATGCGACATGTATAGGATTCGTAGAAAGCCACTTAATCTCATGGCGGATTCACGTGAAATAATCGGGAGAGGAAGATACATGTCAGTAATTTCCAGTATTTCTCTACCCTGCGTCGGCGGCCGATTAAACGGGCTTTAGATTATCATGGCAGAACGGATGATGTTTTTACTATGCTTCCTGTTTTTACGCGACGTTAAAGAGAGTTACGGTGAGAGAGACTCATCACACTGATACAATATTTCTATCCAATAGAAACACATCTACACATGAGATTATGTACATACTTAACGCGTTTTCGGAGTATATACATATATATATCTATGGTTGTTCCGCATGCACATGGCAATATTTGCACACGCCAAGTTTCGTGAAAGAAAATCGAGCTGTCCCTCTTCCCTATATACGCGTATGTACTGGGAAATCCATATAATAGAGAAGAAGGAGAGGTTCTTTTGACATGAGATTATATTAAAGCCAATAATATCCTGGGATTAAAGATACACCGCTGACTTTCTTATTTTATGATCGCCAAATAAAGATTCAGCATATCTCGTGAGTACTTTTGATTAACATAACTTCAAGATTGATCGCACGTAATCAATGATCATCCACAATCGATACCCGGATAAAGGATTTACGTTTGGCAAAAATTAATTGTCATCAAGATTTATACCGTGTATAGAATTTTTTTTTCAAACCAATTTCAATTATAATCCCCAAGAACGATAATTTTATCTCGAGCTTATTTTTTCAAGTTATCCCACTTTGATCTCCGAGAACGGCATAATTCTCCGCAAGACGAACGGTGCGATACGTTTTGACATTTCACCGCTGCGTTTTGTAGCCGCGAGGCGGATAATCTTTTTATCTCATCTCTCTGACAGCTACGTTACCTTAGTAATCAGTACGAAACGTCGAGAGTAGCGTAGCCTCCCTCTCTTTTTCTGCATAATACGATACATAATACGATCCTTTCAACGAAGCACGCGCACACGTACACACACACACAAACATGTATACATACATACTCGAGGGTTCGACCGATGTATCGCCAACAAGCAACACCTATAGATCGAACGCACGAGAATTTCGGTCAAGATGAGCGAGCAAACGGCATATCGAGGAAGCACGTCGAGCGTCGGCACATCGGGTAGACACGAGTAGGAGGACGAATAGGAGAGAAAGGGTAAGGTAAGCGAAGGTGGCTAGAATTCGCGTTCGTGGACCGTGACCGCTCGTATAGCTTCCCAGTCGGCGAGAAAGCCGAGGACCCGTATAATGGCTCACGTAGGTGAACCGGTGCACGCGGCTGAAATTTAAACCACCACCACCACTGCCAGCACCAACACCAGCAACCACTACTACTTACTCTACTATACACACCAGGGAGCACCCACCAGTGCAAGCATCCACACACTACTGCCGCCACTGCCACCGGCGTATCGCCACCCACCCTTTGCTGCGTGATAGAGCGAAAGAGAGAGCGAGCGAGACGAATAGAGTGACAGGAACGAGAGGCGGAGTTGAGGGAGGCTAGCAACCCCCAGACCGGCATCGCCGTCGTTTCGTCACGGAATCCACGCAGCGGATCGGCCGTCCCGCGCGCATTCCGACAAAATTCGCCGAGTTCCTCTCGCGGCTTCCCTTCGCCGGACGAGGATCGACGCACACAGCTTTACGCGCGTCGCGCGTGTTGCGTGTACCAAAATGGTGAAGGTCGGCGCGGCGCTGCCCGGCTCGTTTTCACTCGCGGCTCGCGGAGGGAGATGAAGAAGGTGGAAAGAGAGAAAAAGAGAGGGAGTCGGTCGCTTTCGGTCCAGACGGAGAGCAGCCTAGACGGATAAAAAGAGATACGCGCGCGATGGCAGGAAACGAAGAGAGTGAAGAGAGGACCTCGTCGACGCTTCGACCGGGTGCTCCTCGGCCCTCCTCTGCCGCACGACGACTGAATCTTCGGGGTGGACTGGGGAGGCTGCGCGCAGGGTCGACCCCGCTCGTTCCTGCACCCCTGGCCTGTCTGTGCTTTGCTTGCCTATCGGCCAGTGGTGGCGGCGACGCGAACTACGGGGCGGACAGGGATGCTGTTTTAGGATTTCTCTTTGCAATAATGACGACGCGTTTAGACTCCCAACGGGCGAACGATATCATAATTCATGATAACCCGCTTATAAATATTAATTATGCGATATACTATATATTAGGGACGGCTTGAGCGCGGAAGAATGCCGATGTAAGCGACGCCGCCCTTGTCCCGTTACTGTTTGTAATTAATTAGGCGCTTTGTTTCGCGCGAACGATTAGGTTCTTTGATTATCGAATAATCGAGCTTACATTTTCCGGCGTTTCGTCTCGACGACAACAAGTTCATTGAGTTTAATTATTTCATAGCTATTTTTCTGATTTGTGTAGATACGTGTATCGATGATGGAGAAACACATGTTGAAGCAGCTCGTGATATTAACGTTTAGAGACGGAATACTTTCGTTTGCATAGTTGAATCTTTTTAATCTACGTTTCTCTTCATCAAACAAAATTGTGAAATCAAGATCGGACAGAACTGCTGTTGACTATTCGGAGTACTTTTTTGATCAAAAACATCGAGTTCTGTCAGATAAGCCAATTAAATCGGTCAAAATAAGAAGTTATGATATAGAGAGTAATTAAAATGTACATGTGCACATTTCATCGTGTTAATTATTTTTTATACAAAGAATTTTTCTCGTATTTTTTTATGATGACATATGCGCTTTTATTCTGTAAGTATAATAATAACAATAGGTTGCACAAAGGAGATGCGTTCGTGTATGAAAATATATTTAAATAGACAAAATTGTATAACATTATACATATAATATGAGGATGGACATAATATTTATAATAAATTATTATAATATATACATTTATAAACTTCACATTAATAAAATTTTATCGACATGTTTCGCGGTAAAATATTAGTATCGTAAATATCATCGAGTATAGCTTATATTGAGATATAATATTACCCTGGATATAATTAGATCTTCTGCATTTGGCGTAGGTAGCCAGCTTGTTTATTCCAGGAGTAATAATAACTGCGTTGACCGAGCCCATATAATACATACAGATACTGTTACCTTTCGGCCCTGCTTATTAACCACAGTTGTGCTTTGATAAAGACAAGATGATATTAATAAACGACATTATGTATTATCGTCAAACGATATAACTTCTGCCATTATCGAATAATTACATATACACGAGTCGAAGGGAGCAGAAATTTAAAAAGTTTGCTACACGCGATAAAAACAGGCTTACAGGGATTATTTTTAGCGAAGACGACTTTTTTTTTTTAAATCATTCTCCTTTTTTAATCATTCGTCTAATATTGGATCGCCACGTTAATAATTTGTTCGAATATTATTTTCGATTTAGCGATTTATAATTTTACTCACAAGTGACGTACGAAATACAATTATAATTCCTCTTCTACGAACTTTCAAGAACACGATCACGTATTTACATTGAAACAACGTCGATAAATGCGAATCCGGTTCCAGATTACTGAACAACCCCGAAATGGGGACGCACTTGTTAAAAGTTATTCGACGATCTGTTCTTTCCCATGAAAAATGGGTTCAAATATCAGAAATAAGAAGCAAAGGGTATCAGTATGTACGAGTAACGGCGATTTAAAGATACAATATACGTTGACATAACTTTCTATTGTCCGTTGAAAGCACAGAATTGTGTGGAGAGAATAACTGAAATGCGTTTAAACTATATGCAT
This sequence comes from Nylanderia fulva, assembly GCF_048542155.1. Classification (NCBI taxonomy): domain Eukaryota; kingdom Metazoa; phylum Arthropoda; class Insecta; order Hymenoptera; family Formicidae; genus Nylanderia; species Nylanderia fulva. The sequence continues at coordinate 1,834,824 of NW_028189622.1, forward strand.
TTTGCTCGTTCTAGTAAGCGTGTACTTTTGTATATTACGCGTATGAAACTTTCCCTTTAAACATTCAGTATGTTTTGGTAAAAGCAATTTTGCAAATTATTAGTCGAGCACAATGTTTCTATTCACAACTGTTATTAACTACTCACTCGTAGCGGCGCTGCAATATTTCAGTCGCAATCTTTAATTATGATCGCGATAAGTTTAATGAAGTCGAATGCATTTGCAGTTTAACGGGGCACGTTGTTCTTGCTCCGTTCGTGTTTTTACCTTCAATAAAGTTTAACAGCGAAATTCGCCAAATTCAAGCACGTTATGTGGTCCCCCGAGCGTTTTACCAGCGTAATGGCAATTTAAGCATCTCGAGAGTGAACCGGCGGATGATGTGGTTTACCTGCATAGTTTTTTCGGGATATGGCGGAATTTTTGTAAGACGTGAGCCGCGAGGAAAATGACGCTTATACCTGCATCCTCGGGAGGACCATTTCCGTTTTCCTCGGGCGTTTATCGCGCACGTGCGGCAATTTCAAGCAAATTGTTTGTAGCAAAGCTTTCGCGAAAACTAAAAGCGAACGAATATTAGCTCGCGGACGGAGTCTATCTATACCTTGGTTCGCGGATCCGCGGACATCAAAGCTTAAAGGATTTACATTTGCCACCGGTAGATGACACGCGCGAAATGCTGCGCGTTTTCTCGCAATCGATTAAATATTAATCTTCCCTTTTCAAGTATCTCACAAAATAGTATTAAAATTATTTGTTCGTATTCTTCTCTTTACGATTTCAACCGCGGATGAATAGCGCGCACGCATTGGTATGCCTTTCGACATATTAGTGAGATCTATTAAACGCGTTGGCAGGAAAACGTGTCGGTCTGCATAATTAACATCTCGTTATAGGATGAAATTATCCGTAAATATTTACTAGTTTCGGATTCATCCTGCGCATTTCGTTAAATTCATGAAACGTGAAATCAATTATATGCGTTTCGGCGTTATTCTATAGACAGAGATAAAGTCACACGCTGCTAATAATAGACTAATAATAATAATTCGCACGTTTTGACCAAAATTGCCAACGGGAGGTTAGTACAAGCGCGTGGATTTTAAAGTGGCACGTTTGTGATATCCCATTGGAGATGCAACATATAGAGGTGATCTATTTTGCGAGATCTTTGTGCACCCGAAAACTGTTTCTTTCCTGACCCACAGACAATATTTTCTTTCTCTTTGTGTCTCTCTCAAATTTACTCCGCCCCGGGGAAATATTGCAGAAATATAACTAGAACGAAGAAAGAACACGCCGATATATCTACAGAATGAATATATAATGAAAATTACAACGAAAGTGCTTTTAGCGACTGTTCTCCGCTCGTGATTCAGAGGACACGTGACGCGATTTGAGAAACTTGCTCTTTCTTCTCTCCTTGGCGTTTTCCGTCGTCGAAGTTTCCGATTTCATCCTAAGTACGCGCCAATTATTCGACTAGTACGGCTTTATTGGCGCGATCCTTTTCTCTCTCTGTCTCTTTTCCGTACAAATTTACATGTCCTCGGGGAAATATCGAAGGAGCACGGCGAGAGATAAAACGGTACACCAGCATAGAAGCCGAACTGCGCGCAAAGTCGAAGTCGCATAAAAATTATTTATACGATTCACACACGTAGGAAAGGATTCTCGCGCGACTCAATTTTTCAGCGTACAATTTCCAACGAGTAGCCGAAGAGCTGCGATCGATTAGTCCATGCAAGAAATTAATAAGATCGGATCTCTCGAATCGCGCCGCGATTTCTACGGGAATACGTAATCCTTTGCCTCGATCCTCTGTACGATTTTCCTGGAAAGAGAACCATTCTTTCCACATCTTCACGAATTCCGAAATCTTCCAAAATTTACTTCACCTCGGGGAAATGTTGGCGCGAGGCGATATAAAACGTTATGCTAAGGGGGTTATACGTTCGTTGAGAAATTACCGAGCAACTCACCCCTGGCCGGTCCTTAACTCTCGGATCTCGCGCCCCGAAGTACTTTTAAAACCTTCGCCGGTTTAAATCTATTGATTCCGCGGACAATATTTCCTTCCTCGAGCGAATATTTACTTCGCCCCGGGGATACGTCGGGGCTGTAAATCGGAGCGTAACGACACGGAGGATATGTGCGCGCAATAAAGTTGGACCGCGAATTGATGCGCCAGCGAGTGCAAACGTAGTGTCCTTTGTCCTTCCCGACAACATGTAATATCGATACTTAAACTATAAACTTTTCTCCTTTTTTCCTTCCGCTTAGGTATTTTAAATTTGTCTAAAAAAAAGAAATATATGAAGCTAAACTTCAATTTACATGTTGTGCGTCATCGATTTGTATACAATATGTATATTCGTGATGTGAAACAAATGGAAAAAGATATATATTTTAAATATTCTAATAATCTACGTATAATTCTGCAATTTTTATTTTATTCCATTAGCCAATTTTTTCCAGATTTAAAAAAAGGAATACTATAGTGTTGATTTGTATATTGTATGTATAATTGTATTATGAGAAAAAAGGTGAGAAGGAGATATATTATATATATATATATATATATATAGTTTGAATATTCATAATAATATATATATATATAATTCTGCAATTTTTATTTTATTCCATTAGCCAATTTTTTCCAGATTTAAAAAAAGGAATACTATAGTGTTGATTTGTATATTGTATGTATAATTGTGTTATGAGAAAAAAGATGAGAAAGAGATATATTTTGAATATTCATAATAATCTAGCTACGTATATAATTCTGCAAACTTCCACTTTATTTCATTAGCCAGTTTTTTTTTAAATTAAAAAAAAGCTACTTTAAAAGAGATATTTGATCAAAAAGATTCCTCGCAAAAATTCCTACGCGCGCAGACGCACTTTTTTCCCCCAATACAATATACATCATTAAGTTGCATTAAGAAGCAAGAGATTAACGTAAACATGGAGGAGGGTCTCTCCCATCGCATCAATCTCATCCCCCGTCGTTGTATATATACATTTCCAGCTATACTTTTGCACCCTCAGCCGTGTACATTGACCTTTCAACGGAAGAAAGAAGAAGTTTATAAATATTTCGCCGCGGTTTCACCGCGGCATTCACCCTCTCGCTGGCTTTCTGGCTAGAAAGCGATGTTTGAAGGGCTCCGCCCGGTTGGTCCGGGAATACGTTAAAAGACTCTTCTCTCTCTCTCTCTCCCTCCGTACGAAGGGTCGATAGAGAATTTCGACTGGAGGAAGGGTAACACGCGCAAACGTTCACGTAGACAAGAATCGACGGTGGTTTTTGCAAGGCGCGCCGCCGGCAGAGACGCACACCCTCTCACAATATATATACATATATACATATACATAAGGGAGCTATAGAATTGCCAAGTTTTCACGTTGCGTGAAATCTCTTGCGAAAAATTTTCGCGACGGCCGCTCCTTTAATTACGCGATATTGCACACCTTTGTGTTGCGCAAGTGTTTCGCGCTGCTGAAAAGCTCTCTTTGTGTCGTCGTGTGTAAATACACGGCCCTTTGAGGGCCGCGCGTGACGATCCTCTGTCGCGATTCGAAATTCCTCAATCCGGCTAGTCCGTTTCGGGATATATGCGCGTGCGAGCGCGACGCATAATTACCTTTTATGAATGCATTCGCATCCCCCATTCGAACGCATCCGATTGGATCACAAGAAATGGCGTTGCTCTTTCAATGAAAGCAACTGGGCGAGTATTTTTCTAGGAGCGTCAGCGACACAGTTTGTTCTTTCGCTCTTTCTCCCTTTTTCCCTATCTCTCTCTTTCTTCTACGTTAAAAAGGTACGCGGCATTATACGTATATATACGATACGGTATATATATGCTAGTAATTTATGCCAAACAAATCCGTAGTTCTATTATTATTCAGTTTGATTCGCGCGATTAAGATATCGTTGTAAGCTCATACACTTTCTATTCGCACGATGCATTTACATGATAAAAATGTAAAAGAGGAATAACGATTATTCAATTGACTTTATAGAAAAAACTTCTGCTTACGCATTTTGTATGCTTTTGAAAAAACTGTTTGTCGTAACTAAACATTAAAAATATTCTCCTGCTATCGGATAAGTCAACATCACATAATTCTCACCGTTAACATGCCATGTCGGTGATTCATGGCACGGTGGTCTTAATAGCGCCTAATATTCTTAAGAATATTACCGTGGCAGCGCGTAAAATTTAAGCACGCTCTTTATCTCCGAATATAAATCAAGGCTGTATAATTTCTGCCGTTAATATGCCGTTTTAATAATATAACTCACAGTTTGCCTAAAATGCTTGCGAGCAAGCGTTGTTTGCGTTGAAAAATACAAATATGCGAATATATATACATAACTGATTTAATTTAATATTAATAATATTATATTTCAGTATTTCGGGCAATTAGCGGAAGGATGCTCCGATATACATATTCTCTTGGTCGTGTATGTGAAAAGGGTAAAGGTGAATAATTCTTTTATAATCTCCCTCTGCGCATCAAAAATATTAACTCCTTTCCCGAGGAGCGAAGCTGTTTTCTCTAATGGGAAAAAGAGATTTCGGGGGAGGATTAGCGAAACGAATGTAGCAAACAAAAACATTCCGAGGCCAATTGTCCGGATAAAGATTAACGCAATCGTATGCAACTCCATTATCGTTTCACTCGAGCAACTTATTAAACGCTACTTATTATTAACGCTTAAAGCCCGCGTCGGAAAATGGTCGGAAGTCGAATCTTCAACTCGGTAAAGCGGGGATTGTTTCGCAAATTTGGGAACAGGAGAAGGGGAAGTTAGTTTCGAACAACCATAACCGCGTGGTGCAGAAGTGCATGCGAAAATGCGTGGATATATAGGCAAGTGCGATCTCAACGCGAACGTGACTCCGACATTGACGTAACGATAGAGGATGCGCTCGAGTAACCAGCCGTTTTCGACGTGTGCAACCTCTCCATCGATGATCGATACAATCGAGGGGGGCAGAACGGGCAGCAGCAGTGGCGGATAGGGCAGAATCGGTTTACGATTCTATACGAGAGAGAGAACGGAAAAGGCGCCGCATCGACAAACGTGCGGATGCATCCGCGCGCGAACGCGTAATAGCGACGCACAAAAGCCTGATGGTAGGAGGAATGATATTGAGACGGAACTGGAATCTGTTTGTTTGCTCGAAATTAAATGATGTTTTCATAGAAGAACGGCCTGACGTGCGATATTGGACGGATTAATGGGAAAAAAGCGGCGCGACTCGATGCGCGAGCGGTTTTAAAATCCGGAGGACGCCGTAATTGCTTTCTCGTCCGCGAATCCAATTCTTTTATTTCTTTTTTTTTTTTTTTTTTTTTTTTTCAAGACTCATTTTTTAACGTTGATGGTTGGTTTTGTATAATGTGTCACGTTCGCAGACACAACGTTCTCTTCGCCTCGGGAAGATCGCGTCGTTTCTTATACCGTTCCCGGAGCACTTTCGGAATGCAACTATAAAATCGACAGCAGGGCTTAGCTCGGGCTAAGAACGCCCGCGTTTAAGAAGGTCTATCGATTTTATACGCATATACGAGCGAGGGTCGTCGCCGTGTTTTTGCTTACGGCGGTCTTAGCGACAGAAGATACGCGCGCAAAATGTAATATCTTCTTGAGAACATTTTTGTCAGCTTCGAGATACCGCGTGGAATTCTCAAAGATTATTTTCGACGTTATTGAAGAAGACCGATTGCTCTTCATCAAAAAAAATATGTCGAAAGTCATGATGTAATATGAGTTTTCGTGTGTACGTACAGAGCTTTTTATTGGAACATTTAAAGATAAATCGTACATCAAATATGTTTATTATTAATCTAGTAATATTTATATTAATTATTGGATTTCTGCTCTTCTAGATTCTATATAATAGAAAATTCCTTAATAATATATTTCTGAGAAATATCTCTGAAATGTTTGAAATTAAACAAACATCCTAAGGAACTTTTAAAGTTTGACAACGTAATTTCTTAAACAGTATAATAGAAATAATATACTTTATATGTATATTATACAATATCTATAATAATATATCAGAATTTTGAACACCAAATATTTCTCGTCTTTTTATCATCGAAGCTGTCAAACTCTAAATTATAATGCATGACAAAAAAAGATGTAATCGCGCGAAATATAAATAGCATCGTTATATGGCGGTCTGGCACGTAATGGAAGTCTACTTTCTCGATATTCGACCGAGCGATATGAGCTAAGCTTATGTACACAATAGTGGGAACAGCTGTTGCATCTTGCGCGCCGACGATTTAAGACGCACTTCATATGCATTCCGCGTACAAGCCAAGAAACGGGGGTGAAAACGTATAACTTCGCTTAAACAGGCTCAAGGGTATATACCTTCGCGAGGGCATAATTGTTTCCCTTAGGACGACGGCGGTCTGGTAAAATCCCGTAAAGCACGACTATCAAAACTGCGCAATGAATTTACGGACACTATTTTGCACATTAATACGCGCGCGTACTTTCGCTGCGAAAAATAATATAATATTTTAATCCCAGGGGGCAAATTTTTAAGTGTTGAAGAGGCAAGAATTTTCTTTGCGAGAACTGGACCACAATGAACTTAAAGCAAAGAGACAAGTCTTTTTTCAGCGTAATTAGAAAACTTACTTATTAGGTTACTTTTAATATTTCGGTCTCGCGAGATCTGAGCAAAGTTGAAAATGTCGAGACGTTTTAGGAAAATTTTATCGTTTTCTTCTCTCTCTCTCTCTCTCTCTCTCTCTCTCTATTCTCTTTCCCTCTACCCTATCTCACGCTAGAGAAAAAATTCCGCTGCGTGCAGTCCGACTGACTTGTTTCTGCATTTGCAAAATATGCAAATTAAAATTGCTCTGATTCGTTCCGTCCACTGGTCCGTAAACTATGACATGGGTGTAAATCACTGAAGCGATATTTTTTGATCCTATACGCATGACGTTTCTAGTTGTCATTTTTTCCGTGACTTAAATATATCTGGAATAATTTTCTCATCGGTTCAAACATTTTTGCCATAGGAATTATCTTTGCCTTTATTAATATTTTTCACGTAAACTGGATATATAAATGCATTAAAAGTATTTTTTCAAGCGGCACAAAAAATCTGATATAAATTTTAATCTCATTTTTTCTCTCCAATCTCACAAATGTATACAGTAAACTACGCAATATGTGCGACGAATAAGCAATGTTGAAACTCATTTGGATTTGAATTACGATCGATTTTTCGAAATAATTTATTATACGAACATCTCCCTCTCGTTCTTTCTATTGAAACATCTTCATCTCATCTTATCCACAATGATTATTCTATGGTACTAGAATATTTTTATGAATACCTGTCAAACGTGTAATGTAACAGAATACTCGATGAATAGTATGTCATTCAGGTGAAAAACGGCTTCGACGAGATAATCGAATTTTTTTTTGCAATACCGTTTTTTTTAAATCATGCGTGCTGATTGAATGGTAACATCAAAGACATTAGTTCAACATCACAAACGCAACCCTTCTGATAGGCCATTTCATAACGATTTTTTTTTTATTAGTCAAACTTGCCAACTAACGAACCGTACTACAGTGAATATTGTTTACTATATATTCTAGAAACACATTGAGTTAAATGTTATTTTGAGTCAAAGATTTAGATGTTAATTATTGTTATTTTCATCAAAGTACGAGAGAAACATCAAAATGTATAGAAAAAAGAAAAATGCAAGGTATGTATTTTGCATGAAAAGCAATAGTATGTTGTGTAATGCACATAATTATTCGAAACAATGCAATTGCAAAAAAAGACTTTGAAATAAATAACGGATGCATCAGTACAATTATAGAATTATATAATTTTCACGAAAGGGATGCTCGTAATTTCTCATATTTCTTCCGCTTCCGTTTGAAGTGACGCGAGACTCTTTAATAAACCTTCATAACATACAATGCCATTTTTCTAGTCTCGCTGTGATAAAATACTATTTTTTTTTCGGACGCGCTAACATTGCTTCGCTATATACATATATATTATTCTAAATATTCATGATTAAACAAACGGCTATCAATATTAATCGCACCAGTATTGGATGTGATTTCAATTAGCGTAAACCGGCTATCACGCAGTCACTGTGCGCGGCAACGAGCGATGGTGCAATTATGGTCGCACCTTTTACCTCAATGTACCGAATGTACATCTATTATAGAGAGCACCGTGGAATACTGTAGCTTCGCGCACTAGTGTGGCAAGCCAGATTTATTACTCATGCGCCCTTTGAAATATTTATACGGACTTTGGGGCCTTGTTCAAACTTCCCACCCACTCCTCTTCGCACTATATGCTGCCGAGTAGATAGACGAAGAGGCCGACGAGGAAATACGCCACGCGTCCCGAAGTCGGCAGCTTTGGCCGCATCTAACGATTCTCCTGCAGCCGGTACGAAAATAAACTATTTATGAATCATTCTGAGAATACACGCATAAAACTCCTTCCCGCTTCTCTGCTCGCCCTACACTTCTCTCTCTCTTTCTCTTTAAACGACCGCAACGAAACGCGTGTGCGCGCATGCGGTTCACTTACCGCGGCGGACGAAATTTTATTTCGGTAAAGTGTCCCGCCGTCTTACTTCCCTCGCGTCATATAGAAAGCTTTTAACGCGCTTGTCGCGAGCGAATAGACTTTTATCGAGTATATATCTATATATATATATATATTTGTATTTAAAAAAAGACTGTTTTTCTGACTGGAAGTCTTTTACGTGGTACCAGATGGAGAACGAAATGTTCTTCGGGCGGAACCCAGGTTAATTCCCTAAAGTACTTTAAACTTTCGCGTAATATATGGGAGCGCTAATGAAATATACTTAGCCTTACAAAAAAATCTCGAAGGAATTATTTTTATGCAGACATTATTAATGTCTAAAGTATCGCGTTAAAATTTTAATTAATAATTTTACAAATTATTTTAAACTTCGATAAATTTTATTTAAAGGTATATAAAATCTATTTTGTTTTCATTTCATATAGGATTCAGAAAGTAAGTACGGCATGCAGCTGTTAGTCGATCAGAACCGCAGTTAATTTTTCCATCATATCAACGTGCACTCTCACGCTGTGTATATTTTCTTGAGATTATCCAAACAAAACAGTATACTGCATTTATAACTACCAAGCTATAACCATAAAACGCTATAGTGTATAACAAAGGTTGCTTTAATCATCGTTTCATAAATATACAACCGTTAATGGTTTATTATTAATTAATTGATAAAATGAAAAGAGAATTTATTTATTCATCGCGTTGATAAAAAAGATTTCACGTACGATGGCACCACTCTCTGCGTTTGTTATAATGATTTTTATATCGAAAGAATAATAGAATAATATTTCTTGACTTTTTTTGACAGTGACAAACGTAGGAAAAATTCGATAGGCTTGTTCAAGAAATATATTTGAGGTAATCAAATCATTTTACATAACATATAAACGTGCACTTTTATCAAAGTATTTTCAACTGACGGTAAGCACTGCCTGTCAGTGCAACTTGAATGCTTACCACGGAGAAAGAGCTTTAAAGCTCCGCCTCGCACGAACTAGACTCGACTTTATCAACCAGCTACCCGTAGCTGGTCGAGAAGAACTTGAATTCGCTTTAGAGTCAGTGATGGTAAGCAATTGACATCATTGATCGCCAGTTGAACCGGGCAAGATAAATACTTTTACAGTTAGCGACGAGAGCTGTTGGAGAAGGTTACTTTCAAATTAGCGCTTCAACAATGACTTTATCAACAGTTTCCGGTATCGCGTTCAAAATGTCGAGATCATAGAGATTAAAAGCTATTTGACAAAGTTAGGATTTTTATCGAGGTATTTTTTTTTTTTCACCTAAATGATAGATATGTATGCACTACAGACAAAGTGCGATATAGCGGATATTTTCGACGCGGCAATTTGAAAACCCTTTATTTATGATTCTCCAAAAGGCATTCGATGCAGTTTCGCTTTTTCCGGTTTCGTAAAATGGACTAAACAAAATCGATAAAATTAAAATCCAAACAAAATATACAGTCTCATACGATCAAACACACGATCAAACATATTTCATGTCAGAAATGCCAGATATTCGTAATGAGATTGTTATGAATAATACATGAAGGAAGAATTTAGAGAGAAAAAATTGTTTTTCCTCTTTTTTTTTTTTTCATATTTATCGCGAGCAAACGTCGCGTGAATATCGAATCTTAGCCGTTAGCGGGACGAGACTGATCGATATGTAACGTGTTTACCACAAATAGAACCGCAATGAAATGATAACGATCTATGGATAACGGCATGCTTATACCGCATCTCCGCGTAAATTACGCGGATATGAGGCTCTTACCGCAGATGCTTGGTCCTGCAGTAATTCACGACGTGTAATCCAGCATGGTTTTATACTTTTGGACGAGGAATGAAGAGGCTGGGGAATGGGACAGTTAAGAGAGATGAAATTTGTGTTGATCCTTAGGCAAATGAGCTCGCATTATATGCATTATTTGTTTTAATCGACCGTAAGGTATTTCATACCGTCCGCGTAATGTAGGTCCACGGTACTAATCGTACTATCGATCCCTAATGACTGAATAATTGTATAAAATACCATTCATGTATTTCAGTTTACGAATATCAAAATGTAAAGTATGCTACCGACCGCGAGCGAGCAAAAACTTCCGTTTCGCATATACGATAAAAACTTGGTTGCATATATCCAACAATATCGGAGTGGAACCATTTGGGAGACACTTTGCGAGTTAACGCAAACTCTCCTAATCAATGCGACGCTCGTAATAGCGAATCGACAAATCGCTATTCAGTGTAAGGAATCGTTAGGACGAGAGGAGTAACTTGACGGTGGCATCTGTTCCTCAATGCTACCACAATCAGTGGTGAACGCCGATGTGTGTGGGAAAACGTGCATGCAATGCGAATCCGGGGGACACCATTAATATTCGCGACGCGGATCGCCGATCGACCTCAGACCGATTAAAATTAAAGAGATAATTGTTGCAATTCGCACCGTCCTTAACGCGCAAACTTGTTGTCCGTTTAAATTTTCGCCCACGCGAAACTCTCACACGGTTCTCCTCATTCGAGAATATGAGAGAGAGAGAGAGAGAGAGATAGGGAGAGATATACGCAAAAGATGCTGTCTCGCATCACCACCTATATCCGCCGATTGTTTCACATCTGGCGGAATTCCCAGAGTAGCCGCAAAGCATCGCTCTCAGCTCCGAAAGGATTTTCCGAAAGAGGCTTTGCAAAGACGGCTCCATCCGGTGTCCGAACGAACGACGTCTTGTTTCTCGGTTGTAAAGTCCCACAGGCGTGAATGTCCGCGATTGTGACATTTTAGAATTCGCTGACGGCATGTTATGCGACTCGTTACTTTTTAAAGTTACCATATCCCTCGTAGGAAAATCAAACCATATTAAAGTCGTGAATGTAAGTTGGAATTTTTATTGAGATCATCGAGTACAAGGACTGTCTCTTTTCTAGATACTGAAAAATATTATCTCTAATATTTTTTCATAGACATTATCCACCGGAATCTCTAGACTATATATATGTATATCTAGAATCTATTTCTCTAATATCTCCTAAATAAAATATTTGAAATATAAACTGTCGATAAATAAAGAAAATTAAGAGCAATAAACGCAGGAAGATTAATAATACTAACTCGCAATAAAAGCGGGACTCTTTCATTTTATTTATTAATTTTCAATATACTACTTTAAAACTATTGAATTAATTAAATGAACTATTGAATTATTGAAATAATCAACTATTTATTAATTAACTAATTGTGTTTATATCCATTTCTTAATAATCACAGTAAACTACGCTGTGCGTATGCGATAAATGTACGCGCAGCGTTCTATTACAGCTTAATACAGTAATTAATTTAAATCGCATTTTGCCAAGCGGCGCGGCGAGATAAGACAAGAATCACCCCCGGGGCGAGTATATTCTGTGCGTGTCTGTTCGCAATCAATCTCGTTAACGCCGATCCTTAATATGACATTAAACTGCCACTTTGGCTTCCTTTCGCGATGAGGATCTCTTCGCAATGAAATTTGCGTAAATTTCAAAAAGCGCGTGAGCGCGGAAGATAAAATTTTTCCAACATTTACGAAACGCGTGCGCGACTTAAATTCTTTCGACCAGCTGTCAAATGCGCCCGCGCGTGATATTACTTGCACCTTGCACGAGCTGACTCATACAAACATTCCCAAGACACGTGCGCGAATATAATATCAGCATCGTTTTTACAACTTTAGGAAAAACCATCTAGTACGAGGAAATCATGAATTCGAAGCCCTGTATAAATTAATTTAATGTTTAATTAGATAATTTATTGAATTTTTGAAATTGCATTTTAATTAAATAATCAGTTTTTAAAAAATATGTAAATAAATTTTCTGTGCGTGTGCGCGATTTTTTTTTGGCCAACTGTCAAACGTGCCCACGTGTGATAGGTATTACTTGCACCTTGCACGAGCTGACCCATACAAACATTCCCAAGACATGGTAAAGATAATATCAGCATCGTTTTTACAGCTTCAGAAAAAACCATCCAGAACGAGGAAATCATACATTCGAAGCTCCGTATAAGTTAATTCAATTTTAAAATTAATTTATTGAACTTTTTAAATTGCACTTCAATTAAATAATCAGTTTAAAAAAATATATATCTTCTGTGAGAAAGATCTTTCTTTAAACTGAATTATTTAACTAAAATATAATTTTAAACATTCAATAAATTAATTATTTAAAAATTTGAAGAATACATGATTTCCTTAATCTCTAAATGTTTTCTTTGTAAAGAAGATATTTCTTTTATATTTTATTTATATATTTATCACATAAAAAGATATTTCTTCTTCACAAAAAAACAAATAAAAATATATAATATATAATATCGTAAGATCTCCATAAATTGTAGGTCCGATTTCTTTCTTTCGACTGTATTGGAAATGTATTGGTAAATGCTAGAAAACGCAGCTGTATCTGACGAGGCTGTGCACTGTCGTGCACATGCTCGTCGAGCGGATTTAGAACCGAATCATGCCAGGAACGTCGTGTTTCGAGCCGAAAAATTTGACTAATAGTCCGTGTGTGTGTATATATATATATATATATCAGTGTGACGGTTTTCAGTATTTCGGTCGGTTTCTGTATTTTACCGCCCACTCTTCCGATCGATTTGCAACTCGGAATATAAATGCAAAACTAGTTAAGAATACTTGACAACGAAATATAACAAACGTAATAACGTTTCCATGTCAACTCTCAACGATTAAATTATAAAGTATTTATTACATTATACGTGTCGCAAAGTACTTTTAGGGGAAATACACAAAAATAAACGTAACTCGAATTTAGAAAACGGACACGCGCGAAGTAGAAAAGATCCGCAAAAGAATATAAATTTATCGTAAACTCGAAAAGCTATTAAGTCTCAATGAAATAAAAGCCGTTTTTCGAAGAGAACCAAAGTAAAGATTACGTTACTGAAAGAAGAAGGTAAATGAAAGGGGAAAAGAGAGATATAGAGCGGAAGATTTCAGCATCTAGCGTTAAGTTAGAGCCATAAATCGTGATGTACGTGCCCCGTTTGTCGGAATATATATTTCTTCCATATTTCCTTCATAGTTCACGAATCGAAAATCGCGTTCACGAGTACCGTAGTAAAATACGGGATGAACCGATGGATCATCGGCTCGTTGTTCTTATCCATAGGCGCTCGTTATTACACGAAATTGGCCTAATTGGCTTTCCGAAAGATTTCCCTTCGTATACGGCTGTCCATACCAGAACCCCTTTTCCTTCCGGTGGGAGAGATCGCGCGAAATAGATTAAATTGAAAAGAAACGCGGCTCTCTAAAGGGCGGGAGGTACCTTACGTCGCGGAGCTACGATTTACGACGGTTTGGCGGGAACGTATTTAGGTCAGCGTTTGTTATCGGTCGTACGGGAGAGGAAGTGAGTAAGAGAGACAAAGAGAGAGAGAGAGAGAGAGGGAGTAGGAGATATTGGGCTCGCAGAGTATCATGTGTTGTATAATCATGGATGGCCAATCATTCTGACGGAAAGTCGGGGTGAACCCTGTATGGATATACGTACTTAGAGATTTACCACCTTGGGAGAGGTGTTCAAAACTCTTTGAGGTAGCTGCATTAAATGCGCACACGGAGATAGGATATATAGTGGAAGATGGGAGGGAGACAGCGTATAGCAGAACGTTCGATAATGGGGTTGGTTCCACCTTTCAGTTGGGAAGACGTCGAAACTTTCGAGGGTGACGTAGTATATGTACAGGCATTCTCCTATCTACATCGTGTGTTATGTTTGCAGCGTTTCTCAAACCCAGCCGAAAGGGCAAGGTTAATCCTTAAATCAACCTAATCGTTGAAAAAAAATCAAACGTAAAGTTAAACGTAATAAAATTTTTAAAAGTATTTCCAAGGTTTTTTACTAAACATCTTAACCCTGGTATATATGTATGATATAGTATAGTTATATACCTTTTGAGAGGGATTATGAACAAATATGTATCTTTTTAATATAAATGTTCATGATTACTAGGTTTTTTATGTCATCAATATGATGAAGAAAAGTCTTAAAAAAAAAAAAACAAGTGTACATATAAGTCTACGGCTTCAGGTAATTTCCGACAAACTCGAAATGAATTTCGTGACGGGACTTGCTCGCAACGAGACTTTGCGCTTATGAACTTAGCACTGTGTCCATACAGTATTCGATGCCCGGATGCAATATCGAACGAAAACGTTAAAGTTGAGCGCTGCAAAAAAGGTATGCTTCTAAAACACGAACGCAATCAACGAAACGGATGCCGTTAATATCGAGAATAAGCGTAGCGTATCGTAAAACAGGTATTATTCTATAACGGAATCACGAATTGAAGGTAGAAATTTGTCGAAAGTTATAGTGCAAACCTAAACGGAAGTATCGTTGAAATGCGTTTTTGATCTCCGGGAGGACTCACCTAGAACTTGGTATATGGAACGTGAATTTGTGCGAATAGGCACGCTTTTATATATATACATATATACGTATATAAAGGCGCGATGGTTGCTCAGAGAGCTTTATATATTCCCATGTGGAATCGTGGATAAACGATCGACGCACAACATGTGAACTCAATGATATTTATACGCGAGCTCGTGTATTCCAAATTTCGTATTTCCATAAACCGATAAATTTATAAGAGTAGCTTTCTGCAGTAACCTTCGCGATAGCAAATGAGACTCACGATCAAAGGCATCAAGAAGATACTTGTATTAATTAATTGCAATCTCATAGAGTCTTTCAGTTTTTATTTAGCGCAATTTACAATACTGGTGTATATTCTTGATTATTATATATAGCGATTATTTTATTGAAAATCATACGTAAAAATATAACACAGTAAAAACAGCTGGAATATATCTGCATTTGCATTATGTAAATTAAAAAATAACATTATTCCATTTAAGAAAGAGAAACAAACTTAGTTAATAGCAAACATTTTTTTAAATAAATAACACCTTTTAATCTTTTATACACCAAAATTAAAACATATTTCTCATTAAATAGTTACAGTTGATTTTTTAATGGCTTATACATAACAAAAAGTAAACTGATTGTTTTGCGCATATAGTATTATTAGTAGCAATTATTATGGTAAATATGGCATTTAATGATTATATTTTAATGCAAAGTTGGCGCAGAAAATATTTATATATATTATCTATGTTTAAACAACTTGCTAGAGGAACGATGGTGAATTAATTTCGAACAGCCGCGCTTTCAATATCTGGCAAAGGACCATATGTTAACGCGAACACAACGCAAAAGACCATAATGTGCACACCACGAGCCAAAGGAAACATGGGTTGACCTTTATCCGCTTGGTTGAATCAGCATTGCGGTTTCAATATATAATAGTTATACGTAAAAAATTAGACATGATTTGAATTAAAAAAATAGTTAACAAATTGTGCACATTTATGTAATGAAAAAAACTGCAAAAGAATATAAAAGATATATTTGCCAAAGATGCTATTGTAAGATATAAAATCTTATAATACAACATCGTTAAATAGACGCTGCTGAATGTTTTAAAATGAATGCTATTGGACAAATTTTTGCAAGATGGTATATTTATAACGCACAAAATTTTAATGCATGAGTTAATTACTAGACAATTAACAGTACTTGTAAGTAATACGAAAAGTATTATAATTGATTTATAAAAGATAATTTATATAACACGGTTGTATAATAATTATATAACATGTAGTTTATATAATGTTGAACGTATTCTTTGTCATGTTACAGGTAAGTTGAAATAATATTCTTGCATTTTATATTTCATTTTCCTAGATTACAATTTTGCATAATTAAGTCACAACTGCCATAAACGAAATAAAATATGCATTTTATATATAATGCAAATGTTGCGCGTATATTCATACGTCGCATACATTTATAGTTAATAATTCGTTAATAAATTGTGCATAATTTACGTATAGTTCTATTTATCTAAACGAGTCTCTCCTCTAATTTGAGTGGAACATCGAATCGGAAATATTATAAAACGGCGTTTAGAGGTATATACCTTTTTCGTAAAAGCCTTTCATCGAACTGGAAACCGCGATGAAAGATGAAAGACACGAGACGAGGCAAAAGCTTGAAAGTCTCGTCGACAGCCGCTAATAACTGTAACGACCTCTGGGGCATAACGAAGTAGGTCTAAGAGCTAAGATGTTAGAGATTGGGGGAGACTGTTAGATGCCACCCCTGGACAGTGTGTTACCTTTGCACGTGTTTCCTCGAGCAAAGTTCTTCACGGGACATAACTCCTCCCCTGCATCTCATATTCGTTGAAATATATCCAAAATGTGTTGTCATAATTAATAAACAACTGATAAAATGATAGCTAGTTAGAAGTCTTATACGCATACACGAGAAAGAAAGTGTGTATTTATATCACCCGCTGATCACCCTTTATTGCAATAATGTTAAGCGGGCGAAGTTAAAACTAAGCTAACTATCGCTTCGTTCGATAAGTTTTTATTCTTTGTTAAATAAATTATCGTTATCGACGTTTCCGCGCAGAATTTAAATTTGTATAATGTATTAAACTTTTATAAAATAATTATTCAATAATCTCAAAAACATTTTACGATTATAACGTTACCAAATAATAATGAATGATAATTGCAAATTAAACTTATGAGAATCTAAAAGATTACGTATTTATAAGTTTTTAGTCTTACAGCAATTAATAACGTTACGCAAAACTCGTGACAAAATTTTATTATGTATGCGAATATAAATAATATTTTATGCAAATATATATAAAAAGGTAAAACGTAAATATATTTTATGATAAATTTAACGATAACGAAATACTTATCACATGATACAACGTATTAATCCATTGAAACGGTTATTTTTATTTTTTTTTTTTTTTGCACACAATTTACAGACTGTGTTACATACTTTGTCGGTGTTATCGATTCTTCGGGCAATGCGAACAAAACGATAAAGGAATAATAGAGATTTATCCATCTTCAATATCCTCGACTTTCCATGATTGTATACAAGTGTTGTTGGAATTTATATCGCACAAGCAACAAGAGTTTATATACATATGATCTTCGTTTGTACGGTTTTAAAAAGCATAGCTGAATATTACGTACTCCTATACGTAAGAATATTTTCTAATTGTACATAAGTTAGAACCTCTGTATTATGTAAGCAAAATTGTACCTGCAACTACAAATTGATTGCGTAACGTGTAGTTTAAATTGGTTTATTGAATAATAGTAGGAGAAAATATAACATCGTTATACTTATTGTTAGATAAACGTGTCATATAACCGTTATAAGTTGCTTAACTCGCCATACTTATGTTTGTCAATATTATAACTAGAATTGCATGTGATTGTGGATCATGCTGGTCAGATATGATTAACTCAGCTTATACTATTTCTTGGTCACAGTTTTTAAAGAAATTTTAGGAGAGATAGGATGTATCTTTATAAAATTCCTCTCTTCCCTTTCTCTAAATAAAATGTATCTCTCTTTATTAGAACCATTAAATAAAATTAATTGGACTACAAATCAAAATTCTAAAATGACATATTGGAATCTGGCAATCAAATTGTTATTTACGCACTACATTTGTCAATATTTTATTGGCGAATCGCAATTCGCAATTATTCATGACAAATATCTAAATCGCACTTATCTACCTGGTTTGATTTTCAAGAGGCAAAGAGGATATTAAATAACGTCTTGGAAATTGCATTTTTAAAGTAATCATCGAGTGTATCCCAAGATAATATTTTTTCATTGTTAAGATAAAAGCGAAAAAAAAAAAAAAAAATATCACTGACACGTATCAGATGTTATCATAATACTAAGGTAGAAAGAAGGGTAATTCCTTGATAGATTTTACTCCATCTCTCCCTTTGAGATACGCCGTAGCTTTGGAAATACATTTAATTCGCAATTGACAAACAACGGAGCAAAAGCTGCAGGGAAGACAAATCCGTGAGAGTAGAAACACGAAAGCGCTGATTATTTGGAGTAGTACCTTGAATGGGCGAACCTAGAGTCTGTCCCAGAGATATCTAAAGCACCCGATAGATATCCCCCGTATTTATCCCCAAAAAGGCTGAACTTAAACGTCAGAGGGAAAATAAGAAACATTATATGAGAAAAATCACGATACGAATTCGCGATCTTGGAATCCAACAATTGATCAATTTTACTTCGACTCGAGTATCACCTAATATCTCTCGACGAGATCAGAAGGCATGTCACCGGGAGGCTGAGCAGAGCACTCCGCGATGATCCTCGAGAAGGAGTAGTCGATGCCGGACTGGCGAAGTCAGGCGCGCGTAGACGTGCATCGCGACGGCTGTCCGGGTGACACCCGTTATACGTGCATTCGTAACGTGGAGTTGTAGAGTCGACTCTCCGATATCGAGCGGGAGAGGCCCGGCGAGGGGTGCTCACACGTGCGCAGGCTCCCACCTCCACGACCTACCACTTCCCTCACTTGGTACCAGCGAGGGAGGAAAGCGCGGGTGTCGCAGCGAGTGGAAGAGAGAAAGGATCCTGGAGCGAGATCGACGACGTTCGAAGGGGCGATTTCGGCGGGGTTGGAGCCGGGGTGGCCCACCACGGATGTTGGGTGGCGCAAAAGAGAGAAACGCGGCTAGCGCGGAAACTTTCCGTGCGCATAAGAGAGAGAGGTAGTTGACGGAGGATCTACCTTTCGCAAAGAAAGATAAACAATGAGCGAGAAGAGGATAAGGTAAACGAGACGGGAGCATATAGGGTGGAGAACGTCGAATGGCGGATAAAGAAGAAAGATAACAGAGAAAGAGGAAGAGGTCTCTATGCTCGGTAGAAGTTAACTCGGTAGAAGAGAGAATGATGAAAAAAGAGAACGGATAACCGCGGACAATCGCTGGTACGACGAAGATAAACGTGAAACGCTATAAGACCGATGCTAAACGAAAGAGGGAGCGTATAAGGGAAAAAAGAGAGAGGGCGAGAAATTCCGCTAAGAGGGTCGAAAGAGGAGTCGGTGGCAAATGGGATGGAGAATGAAAGACGATCGAAAGTGGGAAAGAGAGGCGGACAGAGCGGCACAGACAGAGAAGATCGAAGGCACGGTGGGAGAAAGAGATAGATAGAAGGAGGGAGTCGCGGTGCGACGTCGGTTGCGAGGAGGTGGCGGAGGAGAGGGCGGGAGTAAAAGCGAGAGAGAGGAACGAAACGGAACAGGGTTGTTCCAGTGTGCAGCGGGCGGGCATCGCGGCGGGGGCGCCGTTCTGCTGCTCCTGTATATCCATCCAGGGTTATATGTACCATCCACCGCATCCTAGCGACCACGACGGCGACGACGAGGACGACGACGACGACGACGACGACGACGACGACGACGACGACGACGACGACGACGACAGCAACGGGAACAACGACAACGACCACGACGACGACGACGACGGCGACGACGACGACGACGACGGCGACGAAGACGAGGACGAGGACGAGAACGAGGACGAGAACGACGACGCCGCCGGGAAGCAAAAGGATATCGGTCACGTCGGATATCCAGCAAGCCTGTTCATAGTAGCGGCATACATTGGTTGTAGTAGTAGTAGTAGTAATAATCATAGTACTTGTCGCGAACTAATTCACTCGGTCCGCGTCGTGAGGGATTCAGTGAAAAAAAGGGAAAAACGCAGTGCGAAAGTAATATATCGCGCGGTCCCACGCAGATAGGTCCATCCAGAGGGAGACATCGGCAAGGAGCCGCTCCTCATCGTCGCTCCAGCATGACCCAGCCTTAGTACAGCTCTCCTGTCGTAACACCCTCCGCGGCGCGACACGATACGACACGTAGAAGAAGGCGGTGGAGGAGCCGGAGGTGGTGCTGGCGGCGGAGGAAGAAGAAGGGGCGGAGGGGGCCAGGGAGAGGGTGGAGGACGCCGTACAGGACGGAGAAGAAGAAGAAGAAGGTGGAGGAGGACGGAGGCCTCGCTAACGACGGCGAACGTCCTCGAGGGTGCGAACCATCAACAACAGCACCACCACCGACGACGACGATGATCGTGACGGGTGGCGATCGGCGGACGTGTTGGAGGCGGAGACGCCGATTGGTGCTGATGGCTCTCCTATCCGCGGTTTTGGCCCTCGTGATGGGCCCCTCGTCGTCCTCGGGCCACAGACCGGCACCGAATAACCCGAACACGCTTCACACCACCAGCACGAGTGTGCCGATGCGTTCGAGTAACGGTACCAGCGTGCAGATTTATGATAACCATAATAATAATAACGCCGTGAGTTTCGACGAGCTCAATAGGACTAATGATAACGAAACCGATATGAAGAGGCCGCTCTTCCCTGAAGATCTATTCACCACTGATCAGCGCCGCCGTGGCGCCGTGATACTTCATATACTTGGCGTGGTGTACATGTTCGTCGCGCTAGCGATCGTCTGCGACGAGTTCTTCGTACCGTCGCTGGATGTGATCATTGAGAAATTCGAGATCGCCGACGACGTGGCCGGTGCCACTTTCATGGCAGCCGGTGGATCGGCGCCCGAACTTTTCACATCGATCATAGGCGTCTTCGTGTCGTTCGACGACGTCGGGATCGGCACTATCGTCGGCTCCGCCGTCTTCAACATCCTCTTCGTCATCGGCATGTGCGCTATATTCTCGCGTACGGTACTGTCGCTCACATGGTGGCCTCTATTTCGCGACTGTACCTTCTACAGCGCTAGTCTGCTCACCCTGATCTACTTCTTCCGCGACAGTTATATTTACTGGTACGAAGCGCTCGTGCTCTTTGGATTCTACTTGGGATATGTGGGCTTCATGAAGTGGAACCAGCCGATGGAGAAACTCGTCAAAAGGGTACTTTACAGGAACAAGGTGACCCGGGTCAGGTCTACCGATCAGCTGATGCCCTCGGTATGTACGGAATGTATACGCGAGAGCCATACATACCTCGATCTAGGAAAATGTCTGACCCTGTCTCTGTCTACTTTTACACCGATCGATCAGTCTGTCTTGTTCTACGATTTCCCTCTCGCTCTGTTCCTACGTGTGTGTGTGTGTGTGTTGTGTCGCGTCATCTCTTTCTAACCATCGCATTCTTTCATATAGATACGTGTCACCATCGCGTCTCTTTCCGTCCACACATGTTTTCCTCCTCCATCTGCCTATTCGGGTCTACCTCCTTCTCTTTCTCTCTACTTTTTCCCCGCGTTTTCTCTCTCTCTCTCTCTCTCTCTCCTTTCATCCCCTCAACCCTCCTTCGGTATACACATACTCGCACATCGTGCAAGCTCTCTCTTTCTACACTACTACTGTGACTTTATATTTCATGGAGGAGCACTGCGTCGCGTGACTTCACGTACTCGCACGACTGCTCGTAGACGATGTTTTGTCTCGTTGGATATTGTCACGTTTTTTTTTTTTTTTTTTTTTACGATTATTCTTATTTTACATTTCGAAATAATTAATGAGACGAATCCTGCAGCACGGCGCGGTTAAAACGTGATCTTGGGCGATTCGCAGAATTTTATGATTACAAATGAATGACATTTGATAATAATTTAGTCTTTTTTTTATTTCACACGCTCCATTTTGCAATTATTGAATACGTTGACAAATCGAATATTTTTGATTTGGCGAATTTATAAATAAATTTTAAATTACAAACCAGATTTTTGATAGTACTGTATGCGCAAGAATATATAACTACTAAACTCTACAAGCTTGTCTTTGCAAACCTGCAAATTCAATTTGTAGAAAGAAATTGTTAGTTGATTGAATAAAACTATTAGCTTGAAGTGTATTTTGAATAACGTTAGTCATAGTGCAGGACACATGAAGGATTGACCCGCTTACCTCTCGCATGTAGGCCAAGGGAGAGATATCGAGATATATCGATTGCTACACCGATGTACTCTCAAAGCATTTTCTTTTTCTTACATTACTCGTGGAATTTTATATATGATTACAGATACAGACTTTTCTTCATTTTACATATCCATAACAAAATGCCTACTATTTTTTACCTCTCTTTTTTTATATAAATTATATATAATGATATTTATAATGTAAATTACATATAATTATATATAATTTATCACATATATATTACATATATACCTATACAATAAATGTGGAGCATTAAAAATATTTGTCTCTCTCTACTCAAAATACAACTATTATATTATCAAAATATACATATGTGTGTTTTGAAAACAAGATTTATTCAAGACACTGATTTGCGTGACATTTTAATAACGATTGCAAATAATACCTATATCGAGTATTGCCATGAGCATGTGATATTTCAATGGAGAACATGTGATATTTCAATGATTGCAAGCTTTCAGCATGTTGGATTTTGGTCGTTTTTGCACATAAATCACCGACTAATGTTTATTTTATCTGATAATGCTGTCTCGACACAGAGAAACGCACGATTCATAAGTGAAGAAAGACTCGTGCTCAAGGTCGTCAGAGACGTCACAAGCACTGTGAGACTGTGAGCTTCTCTCCGCGTTGGAGTTTCTTTGACCTGTCGCAAAAGAGTGCCTTACCATGATGTACAAAGGCGAGACAATACGCGCCCCCGGACTTTATACAAATGTAGAAACTTTACATTATAGGAAGCTATGCTGTTGTGACAACATTCAGTACTAGTGTAATAACTCGGACGTCAACGCGTGACAGTAGTTTTGTTATATTTTCAGTCGCCGATAGTGTTATCAGTATTGAATAGCCGTTGTTTAATCTGGTAAGGTTATCAGTTAAAAGTGAGAGCATCAAAAGTCGCCAATAATCTCCAATTGGTGTCAAAGACGTGACTTTACATTAATCGAATATCTTCAAAGTTTCATTTTCTAATCCTACATTTTCGTAAAGACCCTCGGCGATCGATTCGCTCGCAAAACCAAATGATTGAGAACCTTTCAAGTGAACGCTTCGTGGATAGAGTGCGTTTTTACGGTAATCGATTTTAAATCTTGCACACGGTGGAATGCCGGAAGGAAAAACCGCTCGTGGAAAAGACACTTTTCGCTATAATCACGATTCTGGAACGACCATTTTTGTGGCGCAACACGTGAAAAAAAATGTATTTAGCCTTAGTAATGAAAGAAAAATTTTGCAACATTTTTTTCTGCATAATGATTTAAAGTAGTATGTCTTCTACAAAGTTTTTAAATTATAATTTTTATAAAGCGTTGAGGGGAAACTGAAAAAGTGTGTATATATCACCGTTCGGAAAAATTGTGTATTAGTTTGAAATAAATTTTGATAATTATATTGCAAAATATATATAAGAAGAGATGTCTTCAATACACATTTTATGATCAAACATTATAATATGGATTTCTTTCCTTACAGAATTATAGACACACAAAGATTCGAGAAAAAATATTTTTTAAAAATCTTTTACACGCATACACCACACTTTACACATATAGAATTAAAGTGCGCGGTGAAAAAAAATGCGATTGGATTGAAATCGATGACATCCAAGGTACTCGACCACGCGCTCGCGGTATCTTGCATATATCCATGCATATAATATATAAAAAAATGATGCCTTCAATTAGAGAATGAGAGTGAGGTCAATCAGGTAATATTTTATATTCTAAAGCTCAGTTCTTACGTTTCAATTATTAAAACATATATCGAATACATTTGATATATGCATAACTGTTATGGACATCAAAATTATTATTTTTTTAAATTTCTAACACATTGACAGATAATTAAGCAGTCTTGAGAAAGACAAATAATGAAATAGCTTTAAAATATCCGACACATGAATAATATTGAAAAGATACGTAACTCAGAAATACGTAATCCGGCTCTCTTTTCGAAGTTGAGACGCGGCATTCGTTTTGCCGTTATTCATTTCCCTCTGGTGTCGTTTACGCTGACACTCAGGAAGACTTAACTGAAATTTATCTTTTATTCTTACAAAGCGATGATCATTTGTCAATGAAAACCAAGAATTGAAAAGTTCGGTGAATGCGGTATTGACGCGATATCGATCGGTGGAATTGTTCAATACGCAGACTCGTATTACATACTTCCACTTCTACCGCTAATATTTCGAAGTGCGGAAATGCTTTCCTGTCAATCACGCGGAATGCCGAGAATGCGAGAAATATATTTCTCTTACTGATGCTGATTATTAGAAGGTGATTAATAGAAGGGAACAGTTCTGATACAACTGCATAATTGCAGTTCTGACTATAACGAATGATTGAACGCTTTCCGAAATTGCTTGCTTGATTAAATTCACTAAAGTGACGCGCCATTTATACATATAATTCTTGTAAACGATTACATACGTAGAATGTTGCAAACTAATCTCAATAATATTAATAAGTTTATTTTATAAAGCATATTGTACAAATTATCTTTAAATATGTCGTTATAATTAAATGACAGCATCATGACAGAATTACGTAATTAGTATTGCATTGTATAGATGTTTATATATATATATGTGTGAATTTTGACATTCTATGACATTTAAAACGAACTGGAATGATTAAGATATTAATTATAATAGATATGATAACGTTACACACGCAGTTAATCACTGCCTCTCATTTTATACGCATATTACGGTTAATGTGGCGCTTAACACCTCGCGTGCAAAGTGTTACTATCAGTCGACGCGCTCAAAAGTTTTTTTTCTACCGCGCGTACGATGAACGTGCGTCCGAGATTATAATTAGACGTTGCTATCGTTGCGTCTATTAATATCAAGTGTATTCAACTAATTTCGCGTGTAATATCAGTATTGTGATAATTAAACCTTAGATCGTGCGCTAGAAATAATATCTACTACCGTTCACTCAACCATAAAAGATAAATAATAATTATATAAAGATAATATATATATAATAGTGAAGAAAAAAAGTAAATAAAAATATTTACGTAACGATGTAAATGATTTTAATGCTAATGAAGATATCTCAACTACCGTAATTTCTAGTCACTTGATATGACAATAACACAGACATAAATATAAGTTTGATTCATCTTATGACACGAAAGGAAAAAATCCAGTGGCGCGAGCGATCTCTCACACATTGCTTTGATTAAAATAGATATCATCCAGCCAGAGAGAGCGTGAACTTGTACACGCGCCATCGTACCAATTGAACTTTTAAACTGGTCGTTATTAGCCTTATTGTTCTTTCCGCAGAATAATGTCGCGTGCGAGCCTCGTGCGAAATATGCAAGAGACGGCGGTTGGCAATAGAATGATTAAAGGCTTAATTAATATGGTCGCCACGGGGCCGGTATATATACTCGGGAGAGGGTGGGGATATCGTATTTTAAATTCTACGCCGCCACGAAAGATTTATAGGAACACGAAGTCCAATAATTTTGCTGTGGAGAGGATGAACGTTTGTCGCGACGACGGTTCTCATTACCGGCCGATTTTCTCACGCCCTCGCTCTTTCATCGCTCCTTCGAAGCCACCCACTCGTTCCCTCGCAATTTTTGACTTTTCGAATCATCTCACCCCCGAGGAGCTACGGCATTGCAGTGTGCGCCGTGCTGTGCCGTGGCCCTCTCCACCCATCGTCGAATCGATTCGACAGAGGCTCTTCCACAACACGCTTCTAGTCTCGGCGAACGCCCGACCGCGTGCAACCCGTCCGCTTCGCTCGTTCCTCTCTCGCCGAGTTATAAAGACCGATATACATATATATATATATATACATGGGGGAGCGTTACATAATGAGCCGATGTATATGGGACGGGAAAAAAAAATTTACAGGCGAGATGGCACGAATTCAGTCGTCAACTCGAACGAAAAACTCTCAGATATATTCTACGGTTCATGGTTGAAACGCGAGCTTCTAGCTGGTTAATAGATATTAAACTTCGGCCTAGACGTAAGCTAGACGTCGTAAACATGTCTGCTTTAATATTTATTAGATGCATTTTCGCAACAGCATTGTTAGATGGAACGTGTGTTTAGATACACGCATCTTACATATGTGTGCGTATGTGTGTATATGTGTATCGTGACTGTACTGAATAAATAGGCAAACTGATAACTGACAGCTCACATTTAACATGTTTCACAGGCGTTAAAACTTGAATAAGGATGATATTATTTGATGCGGTCAAAGAAAAATTATCGCGTAAATGATATTTCAACTATTTGTTTCCGTTCTTTGTAATGGATCGCGCAAAAAAAAGTTTACAAATTAATAGATTCAGATTAAAAGCTTTCATAATGCGTAAAGAAATTATTTCTCTTTAAGAATTTTTAATTCGCGGTCTCTTATTTTCTCTGCAGCGCATTTAAAATTTTGCTAAACATCAAAGAAGTATATTGAGATAAAATTGAAAGAACAATTTTTATCTGTATATTTAATTTTTTTTTATTTTAGGCATATTACGAAATTAATGAAACGCATTCTATATATCATTATCTAGATCCTATAAAAACTGTCCATTTATAATCCATTTGAAATATCAAAATAATCCTACACACGAATATAATCCGCGTTCGTTTGTTTAATTTAATTAAAGACATTTTATAATGTAAAATGTAATTTTGGCATTTGTGGAATGTGAACGGTGTAGGTACCTATGCACATTAAATCACACGCTCCTTTTGTTTAATCGTTCATCGCAGCGTAACGGATTACGAGTTTGTAAATATAGTAAATGAGCACATCGATCTAATTATTAACGTGTTATGCGCGCGCAGCTAAGCATGGCTTTTTTTACAGCCGCTGTCTCTGCTTTTCTGTCTCGCTGCAACAATTTTGCATTTATATGATGAATAACCGTAAATACTACCGAAGTGTTAATTATTTTCATTCGTATATTTAACACGGATATTTATGCCGACGATGGATTACTTTTGATCGAGAAAAAAAACTTTACATCTTTACGTTTTTTTAATGAATATATACACATATATTCAGCGTTAAAGTATCAATATCACACCGACTACTGTTGGCTCTTGTACTTTTGTTATATGTATTATATATATATTATACGGCGCATAATAATTAACAACTATATTGGTTTCTTGTATAATATAAAACCTCGACCCACTTTTCTGCCGAACACTGAGTATGTATCTCCTTTGTGTACTGCACATCGAGCATATATTTCTTTAATCTTTTTTTAGAACAATGTCATTCTCTCCCCGTTCCAAAGATCTCGATTACTAAATAAAATATCGCATATATAAACTCGCGCAGTTACTTTACATGAATTTTATCGGTAAAAATAATCTGTCTTTTTTTATATATAGAATGTAGAAAAAGAAATACTTCACTCGAAATTCAATATTGTTACGAACTATCCTACGACTTTTCAGCTGTCATATATAACCGGTTGAAGTACTAATATATATATATATACATAAAGACATTAATCATAAAATGAATACTTGCTAGCTCGAGGCACAAAATGATAAGCTAGAAGACTTGAAATTTGCCTAAATTAACATTTTATGAAGACCTCTCCCCGAAACTCTCTTTATATTCGCGAAAAGATTCTCATAGCAATAGAAGCAGAAAACCCTCTCTCCGAAGCGTGAAATTATTGTCGAAATATCGCGGTTCCCTATTCCTTCTTTTGATGATTTTTGGCGCGGAAAAATGTTGGATACGACACGACGGCAGCGTTTTCACAGATATGGAAATATGGAAATCGAGGATGCGCGGCGAACAAATTGAACAATAATCTGTAGACTCGTCGGTTCGCTGGGTCAGCTGTAATCGCAGTGGAATAAGTGTCGCGCCAAGTGGAACGTGAAGCCATAGCGAAATAATGACCCGGTCGTTATAAAAGTCACGAGTTCCCGACTCAATCAAGAGAACTAATACTTTCCTCGAGCTTTCTTTCAAATGCTGAAAGCTCTGTTTTGTTAACCCACCTCTTAATATTTAAACGTATTTGACGCTCATCCGCACGGTTTGGACACTTCCTTGACTTTAAGGACAAAGTCAAAGCGACGATTAATTTCACCGACGATTTCAGTATATCTCTATAATTCCGGTCGGCAATCGCGATAGCTTGGTGTATTATAATATATTGCCATTAAACTTGACTATTAGAGAAATGCTGAAAGTAAGAAAAATACTACGTAGGCGAAAATTAAAAGCCTTATATCAAATCATAATAAAACTTGGAGGTCTTACGTGAAATAAATCATGGTGGAATAAAAGTTCTCGCAATAACCGGATTGCTGAGACACACAATATATCATCTAGCCACCATTCATAATATCCGTATTACTTAACAACATCGATCGTTGATTAAAACGCATGCGATCATCATCTCGTCCTTGTGTACACTCTTCCTCCCTTTCTCTCTCTCTCTCTCTCTCTCTCTCTCTCTCTCTCTCTCTCTTTGCGAGTGCAAACATCTTCTCTCTTGACACGAGTATGTGCTCGGACTGAACTGCTTTCGAAATGTTATTCCGCTCCGTATAGGTCGACCTGATCGATGTGCTCGCGATCGACCTTATAATTACCATCGTAAATCTTCCGTCATAATCTGCTCCTTTGTCTCGGAAAGTAGTGGAGAAGAGGACGAGGAGAAAAGAGGAAAATATATTCGTGCCGCAATAATCGAGAATTAGATCGCTCTCGATACTCGGAAGATCTGCAGAAGGATAAAAGTTTCGAGGGAAGAAAAATAAGATGATGGACATTGAAAAACGATGGTGGTTCGTATAGAGAAGCGCGTTGAATTAAATTGTATGAAAGTCCGCAAACGCGGTTCAACTGGATATCGTCGGTAATTGTTACAGCTCGAGTCGCGCTTGGAACGCAATTCCGCCAACCGCAAAGTGATGGTTCTACTTCCGAAGTGACACATATATGCGACCTCCTCCGCGATGCACGATATAGGTCAACATCGCTCTCGCACCTTCTTTTACTCCTAAACGGAGAGGAATTTTGCGCGCAATGCGCTTAATCGTAGTAATCTTTTAATGAAAACTTAAGATTTCTACAAGGCTAATCTTATTAAGAACTTATATATAATTGCTCTCGTGTACGAAGCGCGTTTCTTATATCAACTGTGCTCAAATGTATATAGAAAATCTCCGCGTTTTTAACGTGTTCCAGATATTGTCACCGTCGCGCATATTTCACTCTTTTTAATGTCTCAAGAATTATAAAATTATATAGGAGAGAAATCATATATATATTATTAGCATGTGAAGTAAGAATTTGAATCTAATTATTCCGAGATTTTTCCAAGTGATTAAGGAAGTAGGTCCATCGCTTCTTCCACGAATTTGCACTTTGTTCGTACGTAACTTTGATGTTGGTTGAGAAATTAAGCTTGTAACACAATACACCTCGTACTCGGCTCCATACTAAAGCTTGAAGATGGCACATTAATCTTAGCATGCAATTTGTATGAATGCCATCTTAATTTAATCATAAAGGGGAGTTCCAAACATTGTTTTAGCTTTTACTTTGTCAATTTTATGTAGTCGTCAAGCGCAGAATGTATTAAGTAAAATCTCGAATAATCGCTTGCCGCATTTAAAACAAATCGTATTATGTAAACGTGATTCGATTAATCGTCGATTTTCTTCACGTGATGTCATGAGAAAGAAATTCTGATCGAGAACGTGACTAAGGGATTTTATTGCTTTCTCGGTGCAGTTGCCTGTTCTTCGTATTTTTCACGTTGACGACCATATCGATTTCGCGTAAGGATTCCAATCCGGCCGTTTATTTCATTCGAGATTATCCTCGAGATCGACGAGCTTAGACAGTGTCGGAAATTAATCAAAAGTAAATTTAACGCGTAATAATTTCCCTTCCTATGCGGAACTCGACGATAACCAAATTATTTCGAATACCTCCGAACAACGAAAGAATATATAAAAATATCAATCTCTATCATATTTCTATTATATTTATCTTTATCACATTTCCTCTATCTCTCTTTACTCGCAGTATATTATTGTATCTCTTTTATCGTTGCAAAATATTCTAATATATGCTTTAGAATTTTTATAACAAGTACTTTGATCTCTATTCAATCATTTACTTCAGACACTAGCATTAATATCGCAACTTTGCCGCTTCCTAATTAAAATATATCGAATTGTTAAACTTTGTCGCTGTTAGGGTAGAATAGAAAGATCTACCAGAATAATGTACAAATGCCATTATTAATAATTGTATACGGACTCACGAGAGCAAAATTCGATGTTACGACTTCTCATAAAAGCCAGCTTATCGCTTATTGCTTCTTTCTCAGAGACGTTCCATTAATTACGAAGCGTTCATAGTCATTTAATTATCATGAATACAGACTAAGTTTTATCAAGATGTCTTCATTTATTTTATTGCCCTAATTATTAATAACTATTGTAAGTTATGATGTTTTCCGCAAGAACTTTCGAAAAAATGTATCTCTCACATGTTTTCAATAGGCAAATATTTAAATTATGTTTAAAATATTTAGAAGAAGGTGGTTTTTTTTATTGCCCAAAGCACACGTATATTATTGTATTATCATATATTAATTCTAATAGCATAATAGAGAAAATGATGAAAATGTCAGAGATCAATTTTATCATAATCTGGTTTATATGTAGATATAGTGGAAATTGAGCATATTTTTCGGCAATAAAATGTGAGTTCGTAAGAGTTACGTGCAGTTACACAAATAAATGTCAATATAGAATGTGTAATTTATTTCGTATTTATTTGTAAATCGACATTCCTCGCTTAATGTCGAGCGATATTACTTCATTCTCATGATATGACATTTATCGCGTTCATCTTCGCCCTAAACAAACTCCTTCTCTTAAAGATGATAGTAATTTGCTGCAAGGCTATTACGCGTTTGCGACTACGTGAAATTCATTCTTCAAGACAAGTACTTTAATTAAATGTCAATCCGATGTTTTTCCGCGTCGTTTGACATCGGTCGACATCGCTTTACGGGTCTCGGGTTTTAAATCTGAAGGCGCGCTTCGTATCAAGTGCATTATATTTGTTTTTGCATTTTCCAAACCATCCTTTTATGCATCGCATATGCATGTCACATCTTGCGACGCTTTCCCATTCTATCGTCGCGATAAACGCTACTTTCGATTTTTTCTTTCACGCGCAAAAAACACTAAATCTCGAAACAAGTTAACAATTGTCTGTCTGTGACAGCACCGCGATGCTTGCGCGAACAAACATTTTTTTACATAAAACGCGAACTGTGCACAACATACGTGGACACATGACACATTCGCATGGAAATAAAATGGAAAAGTTGCGCGAGATATAAGTGATAAACGATTAATGATGAATAAACTCACTATTAAAAATTTATTGCTTATTACAATTGCGGTTATAATACCAAATAACATTGCCTGCTTCTACACTATTCATTTTAATTACTGCATAGAGTTAATACTTTTAATCTCGGAAATAAAAATGTATATGCGAAACAATACTACAAATTTTTTTTTTATTATAAAAACACTCCTTTTTATTATTATAAAAATGCTCCTAAAAAAACTTTTCAATAATTTTGGAGATAAAAAATTTTGTTTTTTTCTCCTCTGAATAAACGACGGTCGACAGATCGAAATTCGTTTATCGCCACTATTGCTCCACATTGTTCGAAGCTCCAAACAGTAATACATACGATATGCATACTTTATTAACACGAAACCTGCGCATTATGTAAGCTTGCAACGTGCAGCTGCGTTCTGAGGAAAGAACTGCACTTGGAAAAATATGTAATCGAGATAGCCCAAGTCACGAATTTCTCGTTATCTCAAAAACATTATTATAATGTTCCTGGTTCAGAACTTTCCATATATATATATATATATATATATATATATATGTGTGTGTGTATGTGGTTTATAAGTTGTAAATTTGTGACGGGTTTCTACGGCCTTTACATACTTTTCTCGGTGCTTTCTGTGTACCGGTCGATGTGTTCGAGCTTTCGTAAGCACCGCATTACTGTTGAACTGTTTGTTACTAGTATTATCACGAGCTAGCTAAGAAACATTAACTGATTGTCGTTATTGTGATTGTAACTGAATGTTTCTTGCTTGCAGCACCAGAGCGCCGCCCAGGCATTGGTGAGTCGCATGTCTCTTTCTCTTCCTTCCTCTGTCTCCGGTATTTTTTACATGCATATATTTTATACATCTTTTTTATACATTTCTGTCACCATTCTTATTTTCAATTGCTTATTTTAAATTATCATTAACCTTTCTCGTAGTACACGTCCAAATTTGAAACAGATAATTTTTAGTAGTGGATATTTAAAGTTTCATTTGACATGAAATATAGAAATAAATGCTATGAGGTTGCTTAAGAAATCTACGAGAAGAGGTTGATGAAAGATTGATAAAGATTGATTAAAAACTGGATAAAAATAATGTCAGTTATTCTTCCTAGTAAATCATAATCAACTGCATCATGTTACATGTGTAGAAAATCAATCGTATTCTTTTTCTTCAAATATGTTCTGTGTACAACCGATATAATGTAATGATTTTTTTTTAATTTTGAATATATTGAAACAAAACACATTGATATAACAATAATATCAAACTTAAACAAGATTTCCTACAAACATACAAATGTATCTGTATATGATTAATCTGACGTTGAAATAGGTTTTAACACCATAATTACTATTGTCTTTCACAGCGTCAAAATAGCATTATGCACTTTTCCACAACTAATATTATATTGTATATTGCAAAGAGAAAATCTCTTAGATGATGTAAGGTAAGCTCCCAGATGGATCAAGAAACCGAAAAGTTTAGAAACTGAACCTTTAAACTTTGCGAAAGTACAGCAACAATTTTTACGCGATACTCGTATACCAACTTTTAACAAATTCTATCAAGATCGAACGGAGCTTTCTAAACTCGTTCTTCGAAAACATCCTAAGCATCCAAAACTTGATTTATATTAATAGCTTTCGCAATCCAATAATTTATTTTACACTCAATAACTCTTATAATATTCCATTAGCAAGGTATATTTTAAATTTTCTATTCATAACAAAATTATATACTTATGTTATAATTAATTATTGATTAAGACAAAAAACTTGCACTTTTTTCTGTCCTGTTGATTGAATGTTTTAGAGATCTGGCATTATAAACGAATATTGATTGTTGAAATTGATGATTTAATTCAGGGACGAAAGTATAATGACATTTGTAAATGCACATTATTTATACGCACGCACAAAAACATTTGGCCGCATAATCGATAATATTTATCTCAATAACTCAATTAATATATCGAGCAAGACATCATGTAAAAATATTGTAAAAATTTTGAAAAATAACTCGACGCGGAACTTGAGCGAACAGTCAGCGAAATTATTTCGCGTGGTCGATGAAAGCTGACATCAGTCGATCCGATACAAGACGGAACAACGGCCGGATGCACGTGAATATCACAACCTAACCATTTGTAGCTTCGATAACCCCGGACTCACTTTGATAAATCCTGCACTATATACCGATACCGATTTTTGAAACGGTCCGAAATCGCGATTTGTGAAGAATGCATCAGCCGTAAAGTGCAAGTGGCGCTTATTCTTGCGTGTGCCACAGCATCGGATCGTGTTCGCTGCATGTACACACCACAGGATGCAACGGATCTTCCGTTGCTCCCCGTAGTACGAAATAATTTACTCCTGATGGAGACGGTGCGGAAAATCCAATCGCTCGGATAATTGAATTGTCGGGCCGATCGGAGGGAATCTCCTGTAGTCTTTCGCGAGATTAATCTTCACTTTTTTTGCTATCATGCATCATTCTAAACAGTATCGGCCGCAACTGTAAAACGAAACTTCCGCGCGAAGAACAATTTCGTTTTGACGGATCTACGAACTAGATAAACATTCCCAGGGAGGCCAGTTTTACCTTGAACTTTTTAATCTTTAGATCATATTAGGCCAACGTGCTCGAGTTTTTAGAATGACATCACGCGCTGTTATTCATGGAAGCTTATTTAATGATTAAACACGAGTCCTCATTCAGCTATTTTAAGAATTGAAAATTGTTGAAGAAGATGACGAGTGTATTCAGAGTCGCAAGAATCGAACAGTCGTGTGCAACAACTCGCTTTAGCGATGCAATGACATTTATTGAATTTAATTAATTAATAGATTATCTAATATATGTAAAAGCATTTTGTATATATATGGCGACATTAGAAAGATGGAGCAATAACGTAAGAGGCACAGAATGGAATTTGCCAGACATTTGTTCGTGATTATTGTTCATTATCCAAAAGATCCTAGTCGAGAAAGCTCGCGCGAAATGATTTTATACGAGGCGCAAACTGGGTCGCGGAAATAAAAGTTGTGTAATTGCGACCCTATCGACTCCGCTGGAATAACCGATCCGAAGCGAAAGACTTCGACGGGCCTCTGGCTAGTTTAGTGCTAAAGCAACTACAGTAAACTTCTTCCAATCTGAGGCTTTCGATTGGTTCTTCTCACTCGAAATGGTCGAATTGCTAGTTACATGTACTGGTGTATCACCGACGTTCATTCATTTTGGTGGCATAGTTGTAGTCGAATTATTTAATTCCAACATCACACATTTCGATGTTAAAAGTACTATATATTAACATTTTTAGGATATGATTTATTATTGTATCATAATACTGTAAAAATACTTCTTCCTACAGCCTTTTTTTAATATTTATAATAATTAAAACACAGACACATCGTATGACATATAATTTGCATGTTTCAAAATTCAAAATATTAACCAAGCTTGTCAGAGCATCGCTTTCTATTAAATGTAATATTTTTTCTCTTATTTTTCGTTTTTGAATCCAGAAATGTACATACGTGGAGTGACAGAGTACGCTGATAATGTCACACGCGGAAATTATCGATGTATCACGCGAATACTATAATTTGTTCGATTACAAAGCAATGTCAATCACCACCCACTGTTCGAAACATCGAATTTAACGCCCCTCACCCATTTAATTAAAGTTTAAAAGACCTTTCTCTGCGCGTGCGCATTTAAACGTGCAAATTACGTTACCGCGTGCTATCAATATATTTGCCTGCGTGCATTATTATTTCAAAATTACGCTGTCACACGCAAATTTCTTTGTATACGTCAATTTTGACGCATTCACATTAATCTGAATTAAATTGCTAACAATCTATCGCATAGTAATTATATTCACTTTCCAAGTGCGATTGTCAATTATTGTCATATGTATGTATATGTGCTTTATCGGACAAATATTGTTGTTTGCAAAAGTTGCTAGTTAGGAAAACATTTTGGTCAAATAAAAGACTGCTCGGGCAAGCGCTCGTGCACATTAAGCATGCAAATGAATACTCCAATCTTGCTGTCTATGCCAATTTTGAAGATTTAAAGGGCTAACATGGAGTTTAATACGTGGCATGCAAGCGATATTATTATTCGAACATGTACTTCATTTATATTATAACAATTTTATTAATCGCTTATCTTTTGACGCATTACTTCACGGAATTTTGTAAAACGTCTTTATTGTAGCTAATTCTTCAATATTGCACAGATTATCGGTTAACTTTTATTGCAGCTAGGCGATGCATAAGTGGATTAATAATAGAACTTGACACAATAAGAGAGAGCAAGAGAGAGAGAGAGAGAGAAAGAGACTCTTATGCTTATATGTCTAAATTATGTGCAACGGCAGAAATAGAATTTATTGTGACGTTTATAACTTTGCTTTTAAGAGTGATGCCGTCAATGACATTCTAGATTTAAACGCTTGAAGTATAGCATGATGTGTAGAATGGAATTTTAAACTACATTTCTGCGGTATAAGATGTTGACTATAATATCACATATGATGCAGTGACACTCCAGTATTTTCTTTCACTTATCGATTTCTAAAGTATATAAGATACCAGTATTTTTATAATATCATTTTTTCGATGTCTCTCTCTCTCTCTCTCTCAACAACATAATATTTTTACGAAATATTTTTTTCTTTATTTATAACAGTCAGTATTATGTTAAATTAGTATAATTCGATTTGACCATTGCGTGCACGTGTGTGATACAGTACTTTTGCATTCCTACTAAATATTGTAGTTATACTTAATCAGCTTACTTATACATGAACCGTTCAATATTAGTTGGATGTACAATGTATCAGGACTCATTGTCAGATGCTTTGATATTAGCTGCTAACCAAATCAAAGTGATTTTCCACAATTCAACTTTCAATCGTATTAGTCTCTCTGTTCTTACCATAATGTTATCAAAGGAAGAGTGTACACAGCCTTTTGATATAATATATATAAATTTTTTTTGTTAATTCATAATAATGCGATTATGTCAATAATTATCACTCTACTTGGTCCATCGTATACAAAACACATGCAAAACACGTTATTATAAAATAAATTGTCAGAAGCGGGTTTAATTAAAACATGTTTTAATTACGAGTAATCTCGTTTTGATAATAATTAAACGAATGTGCTGTTTTAAATTTCATAAAGATTGTTTAATGTTAATCGAGATTAAGTTTAATTTATTTATTTTTATAAATTACGCGCGCGTACATTATAGTGTTTTGCATACAATACATTGTGTTCTTATACTCTTTAAAATAGAAGATTTCTGAGAAATTACTCCTACTTGTAATATGTCATATCGACATCTGTCATGTTTACACACAAAGTCTTGTTTCATTTATCCGACGCGGATTGTTTAACAGATATTTAATTTAACAAACAAGTTGCGCATTTCATCTCATTCTTGTAAAATATTTGATATTATCACAAAATGAGGACGTAAGATACATATAACAATATTACATATTAAATTAAAATAAAATAAAATATTACACACATTTTAAAACTCATTCTGATCATTTTCTAATAAATGTCATTTTGTAATAATAGCGTTTTTAATATGAAAAATATGACTATTTGTACTTGTAGCAACTTTTCGTTTTTTTTATCCATCTCTAAAATAAAATATTTTTATGCATGGTAAATGAATAAAAGAGTAACAGTGATATTCTTCAAATAATAAAAATTAATAATAATGAATATATTTTTTCTCGATTCAACATATCTTACTTGACATAATTTTAGAATCGTATAGAAAATCATTAAAATTCTTAAACACTCACGAAGATTTCAGTAACATTTTGTCTCGGTATACGTATTGAGTTACAAGAAACGTTTTAATTTCTTCAATTTTGCAAGTGTCATTCATGTAGATCCTACAACAGTGCAATTTTATACAAGAGTTAAATATAAATGCGAAATAATTATCGTCATATGTAGTTACACCAGTAAGGTTTAAATGTCGTCTTCGTTTTGCATGATTAAAAGGAAGATATTTCCAGTCCATGAGATATCATGAACTTTAATTCATTGGCCAAATTAAATCGTGGCGTTAGTAAGCCAACGGGAACAGATCCAATTTACTTCAGTTAAAAGAAACTCTAAGAGGAGTATCGCGTAAAAGAGAAAAACTGTGACATTTCCTAGAATAAATACGCCGGCTACAAGCAAATTACCCTCATAGCATTTTTCACGTATATCATTTTCTTTTTACTCTAATAAAATGATCTTTTTCAGATAAATTATTTTAATATGAGTGAATTATATACTTATCTTATACATCTACGCGCGCGATTTTCCAAACTCTTTTTATAACGTCTTTAATAAACTTATAATATTACATGCTTTTATATCGTTGATTTCATGTTAACATGAATATTTTACGACATTTTAAGATCATGAAATTTCTGTAGCATCATCGAAATTGATTTATAAATATTGATTTATATTAATATTAAATTACATATATAAAATAAGATGAACATATTATTATTATATATATATAATAATCTGTATAATTTAATATATATTAAATCGTCTCTCTTTCACAATTAGCAATATTACTTTAAACTTGATGCATTGAAAGATAATTTTCTCTCTCTACACAATTCCAATAAAATATATATTGGAATCATAATTCTCAATATTATTTATCTCATTGCAGATTTAACAAGCACAACAAACTTTATATTTTACTTGTTCTAATATTATGTACATTATATTGATCGTGCGTATAGTATCACATACGATGTTATATATATATCACAACGTTATCTTCCATATCCCTTCTTAGGGCTGTACCATATCTCTGTCGATTGCTAATGTATAGATAATTTTGAACGTAGCTATAACTATAACGCTCACCGATAACAGGCCATTAATTATCACTTCGGAAAACAGATAATCGCTTGGGAGAACATCGTTCTGCGATGTAACACACTGATTCTCTTTTAAAGTGCTTCTTTTTGTGTAATTATAAGTGACTCTACTTTATTTAAACTTTATTAGATTTCTTTTGATACTGTCAAATTAAATTCATCTTGATCATCACATTTGCATATATAGCTTCATGGAAATCATTTTTATATCAATTTGTTTTAAAACCAATAAGAGTATTGCAATAAAGTGAAAGTATAGTAAAACTCTTTTATATATTTTTATAAAAAATTCTCTGTGCTTACATATATATATCGATTTCAAACAGAATAGTAGTTATTTCAATTTTTACTTTATATCGTGTTTTATACCGTTTTATACGCCGATTTTTACATTTTAGTCTCATTTTTATGAGGAATAGGACATACCGTTTTACGAAACCAGGATAAGTTACATAACTATCGAATATAAATTTGCTATGCGTCGCTAGCATGAAAATGCTTGGAAAAGTCGTAAAACGATGTATCTAACATTTGTGGAGGAAATACGGAGGTTAGCCTTTAGAAAATTTACAAGCGCGATATTTGCAGTATACTGTTACTTTCTCTCCAGCACACGGGTGCAGAGTTAATTTTGTAGGTAAACGGGTGATGATAGCTACATGATACTCGATACTTACGTTAATACGGATCTTACAAATTTTATCAAAATGAATAGTATCCGTGACGAAGCTTTTTAAAAAATAAGGCAGAACGGTTTTTTTTATGTAGGTACATATATCTCTTATCTGCATAATTCTAATTAAAATGTCATAGACACTTTGGAGTATATGACTTAAGATAACTATGCAGAAGCGGATGTTGAGTAAAACAGAAATCTGTGGAAAATTGTAGTAGTATGCGTTAACAATTAAACTCTATGTTTGACATGCAGTGATAAGTTTGATGCAAAGTGGTGTGTTTGACAGTGATAGTTATTGTTTCTAGAGCGCAAACTATAACTTTATTCCTTAACGTATTATGAAAGCGAATTTATACGATTATTGTACAATTCAATGATTTTCTATCAAATCAACGATTATTATAAACGAAAACCATTTGTTAAAATAAAAAAAAATTAAGGAAAAAAATTAAATCTACAATTTGCGTATAATTTGTCTATCAATATGCTCTTAACTAGACAACATTAGTTTGTTTTCTAATTTATTATAAAAACATCTTTTATGATTTTTTGCAGTTTATGCGTTTTTAATAGATTATTAATAAATACTTATTTACATACAAGAAAATCATCCGTTGTATAAACAAAGATGCGCAGCAAGAAGAGGAAGAATCAACAAAGGCAGTTTGCGATTTGTGTTATTTAAAGCGAGTTTTGATTATATTATCAAAGAAGATGCCAAGGTTTAATAATAAAACAAAGTCACGGAAAATTGAATAATGTTGCGATATTACTTACACATGCATTTTGATAATTTCTCTCTAATATCGATAAAAGAAGATGCGTGATCTGTGAAATTAGGATCGCTTACAGAAGAGACATGTACACACATATACGTGCAACAGTTAAACTAACTCATATAAATTCGCCGCGAATAAGCTGCTTACTCATCCGCGTGTGCACGGCTTAACACGCGAGCACCAAGCTTATTGTTGCAGCCGACAACCTGTCGTATAGCAACCTTTCTCATGGTCGACGATAATATTCAATTAGAAGCAGCAGTTATATTACACATGTTTCTCCATATGACTGTCCTTGTCGATGCGTTGTTTGCAACATTCGCAAATAATTTCGGCATCCAACATGTCCCGGATATTAATTGCCACGTGCATTTTTACTCGGGAGTAATAATATTACGCAATTTCCCCCGATAACAAACGGACTCGATCTCGGAATCGATATGAGATCACGTAATTTAGCGACAATGCATGAGGAAAGTATTCGGAAACTATTCATTATTTTCCTGTATTACTGAAAATCGTCTGATTCCGTGACAGAAATCCATTCATTCTCCGCTTATATGAAAGTTACGTTTATGGACGAAATGTCCTCTCAATCTTGCCGTGGCATCGATTTTTGGGTGAATTAATATCCAGAACACGGAAGGATTCTATAGGAAGAGAAGCCAAGAGCGAAAACTCATAGCATCAGGCTCGTCCTTCGGCCTTGGAAAAGTGCATTGATAAGTTGCGAGAATCGCTGAAAGATATGTCGCAGTCGCCATTATTCAATGTTACGTGGGATACAAAATGCTATCGATCTCAATGACGAATAGATTTCTATTTTGCGAATCCGATGTCGCGCCTGTCTCTCATAAATTCTCAGCACTTTCAGCTAAGTGACATTCGTCAGGCTTTGCATTTGTCAAGCTTCGCGATCGAGTTAATCGGCTTATAATTTGCGCGGTTTGCACATAAACATTAGTGATTCCCATTCAGATCTTTCTCTTTGAACCGCACACAATATTATTTGTCACGCGCGTTTAATATCATCAATAACGAAAATAATATAAATACGCAAATGAAAGAATAATTATTGCAAAATGCAAAATAACAATACAGTTTTATGCAATAGAAAATGCGATTAACGCATAAATATGAGAGAAACTCACGTCACCTTAAAAATTGTGCAACTGTGATATAAGACAAAACGTTTGAAATGCTAAAAGATCTTTGCATACATCAGCGAAAGGATATAGGTAGGAGCAAAGGAAACCGTCCCAATTTTCTACCAGAGATCCGACGAAAATTCTACAGATACCTTTGTGTGCTGCGTCCGCATTCCTGTCTCTTGTTCGATTTGATATTATCGTAAGAGTCTTTTGCGGCCTACACTTGACGTTATAAAACGTTGAAGAAGAAGAGCGCATACACCGACGGCGGAATAGTCAGCGAAACTTCAAGGACAAATCTTTTCTTCGTCCCGTATTTCGGAATTTGTTCGCATCCCTCCTGTGAGCTTCTTTTATTACTTTACAAGCAGAGGGACGACTTCGCAGGACGATTTCGATATATCAGCGGAGAAAAGCAAGTTATCGCCGTAACGCGAGTCACACACACGGAGTTCTAGAATTGATGAAAAATGTAAGCGAATCGACGACCTACACGTGGAAAGTTTTCAAAATCGACAAATCTTTTCTCAAGCCCGATGAAATGCTTAAGTCGAGCTCGAGTTTCCTTTGAGTGCAATTCTCCAAGACAGGAAGTTACCGCTTAGAGGATGGTACGGCCTTTCCCTGCCAACTATGACGTCAATCAAATATCTCGGATTACGAAACGAAGCTTCGCGGATACCAAACATTATCGCGTCCCATCGATAGAAAATTAATTTTTCAAGCGTGAGAATTATCGAATCGCTCAAGTCGCTTTCGTATAAATAAGTTGCAATAGCAATTGTTCAAAACAAGCTCGATATTTGCTTGAATAATTCGGACGGGGATGATCGCATTCTGTCGCCGCGAGTGTTACGCGTGTCGGACACGGTGCAATTTCGTCTTGAAAAAAATGGCAACGTCTAATTGCGAGAGCATGAAAAAAGTTCTTCGCGTGCTCCGTCCTATAGGATTATTAAATAATTTTTCAGATAGCAACGCGCCGCAATCGCGCACGAATGCTTTCGCTTATTAATTTCACTTCCGAGAAGAATGATAATTCATGTAGCGCACTGTAGATAATCTCTTATCTGAAGTTTCAAATAAAAATCAAACCAACGATTAATGAGCAAAGTTGGCAATTAGCAAAGTGATAATCATATACGTATGCTAATGAGTTGCGAACTATTTGATGCATCCGATGTACAAAATACAAGGATTACAACGCGAGAAATGTATATCATTTAAATATAGAAAAATCCAAGTTATCTAAAAGAATGCGAATGCTACTAAAAATTAATATTAACATTGAACAAGAATGTTGGTATTTCGTAATTACATAATTTTATTGCAAAGATGTAAATTCATGTAATCATATGAATTGAATGACATTTAGAATAGTGATAATTAGTGATGGACTGGATTATGATTGATTTATATCTCGATATAAATACAGATATTTGAATTAAAATACTTGTATATAAGTTTCAACAAATGTAACTCGCTCGACGCAGATTACACTAACCGCAGAGTAATGTCGAATTATTAATGTCCGCGTG
This sequence comes from Nylanderia fulva, assembly GCF_048542155.1. Lineage (NCBI taxonomy): Eukaryota > Metazoa > Arthropoda > Insecta > Hymenoptera > Formicidae > Nylanderia > Nylanderia fulva. The sequence continues at coordinate 1,877,868 of NW_028189622.1, forward strand.
GAGCACATTTCTCGCAAAAATGGTAATATACGAATATCTCGCGCATAAAATATTCTGTATATAATGTTGTCACGTAATTACTCCATGATTATTCGTCCCGCGGTAAATTTCTCTCACCATCTCAAAATTCGCACAGTGCGTTGTCAATTTTGAGTGTCAGCGCGCAGTTACGTATATAGAAGATTTAAGATTTATAATAATATATATATATATATATATATATATATACACGCACCGCGTAATTGTAACCGCTCTTAAATATTTGAGTGCTAATCTCTCGGAAAGTTGTCGCAGAGTTGTGGCAATCCTGTTATAATTTCTGCGGCTACGGAGGCCGCCGTGCCGCCGCGTCTCGAAATTCAAATCGGGTTTTGCAGGCGCGCCTCCGCGTCGGTAATTAGAAAGTTCATTACCCCTGACAACAGATTGACAACGGCAGAAAGCCGTATCTGCGCTGCCGCAGCTCGACGAGGTCTCTCTCCGGCTTTGCCGCTTCGAATCTATCCGCATTTGTATATCATCGGCAGGTATCCACTATTGATGGCGAAGCCCACACACGCATTCGCCCACTGGAAAATCGTCCGTCCTACGTCCTGCGTCAGAAACTCACTCGCGGATAACAATATCAATTGTTAACTAAAATACAAAACGTTCTCTGTGCACACACACATACACATGCACTATATAAGCAAGACAGCTATAACTGTTTACTTCGTACGCGCTGATGGAACGATTCAGAGTCTTTATTAAAGTGCAGCGTTACTCCCTCGTTTCATCAATTTTTCTCACTTTGTCGCGCACAGCCGGATAGATCCATCGCAGATTTAATATCTGAATAAAGTCTTTCAAACAGGATTATCATGTTTCAGATTATAGCAAGACCGCCTGATTCGATTATGCATTATGAAATTTCGCAGAGCGGCGTCAAAATCACACAATATATTCTAGGCACAGGACATGTCTGTAACATCGTTATCGGGTAACACAATTTTCGCGCAACATCTTCGTTGCATAGGATACTACGAGCTATATTAGGTTCACCAATTAATGAAACTAATTTAGCTAGGCTAAAATCCTTTTCCCGAATTATCAACTCAAATGAATTTTGATGTGCGATAATGCAAGATGAAAAGTGCCAATAAGAAATTCCACATGCCAAAATTCATACGTTCACATTTCGGAGCAAAAAGAGATCCGTTCTAGTTATTACCTAAAATACTTTTCGCCATATATCTTGTACAGTTTATTGCACATCGTATATAATTCCTTGCGTGTTATCTCGTTGTAGCAAATAGTTAACATGTCGCATTTTTTTCCTGCGACGAAAGTTTATTCTGTAGAATGTTTACAAACTGTGACATATGACAAGCCGCGACTGGCACAATAACGTTCCGAATGACATCGTTATTATTTTACTGCGCCGTGAAAGTTATTGCGGGGAGCGATTTACTAATGCGCATCAAATATTATCCCTCGGATTTACTTCGATGTCGTCGTTTCATCGGAGATTTCGCCAGAAAAGTTGGTGTCGTGGTTCCTGGGGGAGAAAAATAATTGGAAAACATCGCATGAGCCTGACGAACGGCATGACACGGTCCAATCTCGCCATTATTTTATTCGTTCGACCGTAGATATTATCAAAAACTATTCTGATATAATATATATGTCGAATATATACACGAACATGACGGCACGCTCGGACGAATCCCTGGGGACAGAATGAGAAAGATATTTTTTTTTTTTTTTTTCATTTCTCCCGTATCACAAAAGGTGTCGTGCGAAATGTCGTTACTGAGAATGAAAATGCAATCCCGTACAATCTCAGCATTGGGAATAAGGTGAAATTAACTCTTTCATTTGTTTAAGCTCATAAAAATGATACTCTCACCTCTCGATTATACGTCTGGATATGAATGAAAAGTTTTTTCATGTAACTTGTTTTCTAAATTAACACTTAATATTCATAAATAAGTAAAACTAAGATGTAATGTATATGTTTATCGCATATACGGTTTTTAAAGCACCGCGTAATGCTTAAATATCGCAGTAGTGTGGTTTGTTGCCACGCGGACTGAAAGTGTTAATTATCCGGCCACGATACCATTCTCGATTATGAATTTTAATCCCAGTGAATCTCTTCTTTGCGCAGACATACGACTAAACTTATATTTCGTGAAATTTCCATTATCTTGACAATAATGACTTTAATTAAAAACGGACATATAATCTCTGCTTTTAATGATAAATCTAAAAGAAGCTAAATCTCTCATAATAAGAAAATATAACAATCAACAATTACTCATTTAAGTAAAGATCGAATAGAAAGCTAGATAGCTAGAAAGCGATCAATGATGCAAAAGACGTAAAAAGCAATCGAATTTTTTCTCCCTTACGTTTCCTCACGGAGATACAATGCAAGTAGCATATTTTATCTTTCTCTCGTAGCGAAAATGGACCTTTGCACAAATGTGAAAACTTTCCTTCTTTTTTGTTCCAAACCATCCCCCAATCTCCCCAGAGTAAAACGACGCGACGACGTAAAAGCGTCGCGACAATGGTCGAGAGTTTCCACTGAGCGCCGAAATGGCGTGTTCTGTGTGTTTCAGCAGCATCCGAACGCGACCAACAGTAGCGAGACGAGCGTGGGCGGCGTGTCGGGTGCGTGCGGAAGCAGCGGCATACCGGCGCCCGGAGAGGCCGGATGCAGCAGCAGAGGCGGCAGCAGCAGCGGCGCCGGCGGCACCGGGGCCGGACAAGGATGCGATCAGGCCCGCGGAGGCTCGTCCTCACACCCGACTCAGAGCCACGCCAAGTTCCGGCACGGCCTGCTGCAGCTTATGATCCACACGATCGATCCGCTCCACGACGGTCAGTCCCGCGCCGGTATACCAACTCCACACTCTATCACTCTCGCTTGCAGCTTTATGGCTTCTCTGTTTAGCACGTCTTAATCTGTCTGCTTATATTTTGACCGTTCTCTCTCGCGCTCTGTCTCTCGGCTGCGTCTCGCGCGAACAGTGTTGCGCTTAGATGATTTTTCAATTAGTTCGCAAGATCAAGATATAGAAATTCATCTTGGATAAGATATACAGATCATTAAATAAAGGTAAAATTATGTATGATGATTCATCTAGAATATTTTCAGATAATATTATTTTTTAAGACGAGTTATGTAAAGTTATCAGAAATGTAAATTATAAAAAGGATATAAAATGTGCGCTATAACTCTAGACCGAATTATCTGCAATAAGATGTAGATGATACATATTTTTATTGTCTGTATGATTTAATTTAATTTAGATGACAGCAAACACTGCGCGTGAATGATGATGATAAGAATACGCGATGATAATTGCACGGACACGTCTGCGCCCACTTCCGCTTCTGATCATTTTTATCTTTCTTTCTTCCGGGGCTTACGATTCGCTGGCTGATATGTTGAAAGCTTTTGAAAAAAAACATCCTATCGCGATTTCACTGTAATCTCGTAAAAGTCTAATCTGCTCTCGATAACATTTACAAGAAAAGTTTAATGCACTTTTTATCGAGCTTCGATATCTCGCACGTCGGGAAATGTGGATGTTATATCGTAGAAAGTATGCGTACTTTTTTTTTTTTTTTTTAATAACTGTGTTGCATGCGAAATATGTTTATTCAAAGCAATGAAATATCGAAGCTGATTCTTGCTTGGAATAAATGAATGATGTAAATATAGACGAATTTTTCATAACTTTCTCTCTCTCTCTCTCTCTTTCTCTTTCATATAAAAAAATCAGACAAGATTGAAGTGGTCGTGACGCAAAACGTGCGGAAAGTTTAGCGGTGATAACGAAGTTTCCACGGAATCTCAAATGAACATGAATAAATGCTCGATCGGTTCCAATTAAGGATCTCTCGTAGTAAAACGACGCGAAACGCAGCTCGACGAGAATTTTTTCTAGCAACACAATTCTATTGCGACTTCTTCTTAACGAACTTCTTAATTGTTACTTTACAATCATTAGTTTTCGTTGAGATAACAATCAGAGACATAATTGTGATGCTATCCGATAGCGTTTTATTCGCTGTATGCATGTTTGTAGAATTGTAGAATTGATAGATGAGGCTTTTTGTGACAGTAGTGCCGTAGGCAAACTGAATCGGCGGACTTTCGGAAGCTCGTTCCGACACGACATACCCTTCAGACAAGTCGCAAAATTTCCGACAGGTCGACGGATAAAGTGTTTTTTAAATGTAAGATTAAATGTGTGAGAACGTTTAATAAAAACCCTGCAACTTTACGTAGACAGACAGACAGACTAATAAATGTATGCATGTATACATATATGTATATATATATATTTATATACATTTAAGCCTTTAATCTCTTCGAAAAATCTTCCGCGTGAGATAAAATGTTATTCTCGTAATTTAAATACTTACTGTAATTAAATCTTGCACAGTAAGAGATCTCGCGGGTAAACATTAATAAATTCATAATTTCTCAGTGATATACAAGCAATAATTTCTTGCAATTTAAGAAATTACATCTAGATTAATTTTGTATTGAGAAATTAATTTACATTTATGAACATTATAATTTATATTATCATTAGAAAAGAAGTTATTTCTATGAGACGAATCGCGTATTTTAATACGTATTGTAGTATTAATTTTCGTACAATTTTTATGTTGACGCGAAAAACAGAAAGCACTAATCCTTCTTTTCTCTATAATTTAAAGAAATTGTTCAATTATTTTATTGTACTTATTTTATATTTTATTAAAAGACGAGCTTGACATTCAAAAGAAATGAATCACACGGAAACGAGATTAAATGGAAAGCTCTCTCTTCTGTGCATTTACTTTTTCCGCGGATTGTCAAGTCAAATACCAAAGAGCCATCGCTCACTTGACGTATAAAAATCTGGAAATGTGCGTGAATAAAAGACGGTGTACACATTTTCGGAAGATGCATGTTGAGACTTGACAATAATATGCAATTTCGTGAAAAATGTATGCAGCTGCATGAGTGTAGATTAGTCTTTTGCCGAGTTTGTCGGACTTGTAATATGCATGTTATATCGATTGCAATGGTAAAAAATGTTTAATGCATGATATGTATTTACATGTAATTCGTAAAAATGATGTATTCTTAATATTTCTCGATTTCTTCGTATATCTATAGAATTCTGGAGCTACAACCATAACAGATAATATTTCACATGAAGTTATCCTGATAAATATGCGAAATTTTATTGGCATTACATCCACACATATACATATGTGTGTGTGCTACGTAAATCCGATAAAAACCCCTCGTGCAGGAATTTTGTATCGAACGCTCTTAGAGCTTGATTGGTTTAAATTTTCACTGTGTTCGGGATGCATCCAAAAATAGTTATCGATGACGAACGTGATCGCCGAAGAACGCGCTTCAGGTTATAGCCTGTCCGTTAATAAATAATTCGGTGGATATTGGAAGCGTAGGAAGGCAATGCCACGATGATACTTTTCACCCTAAATTATTAGGGCTGATCGTTTGAAATATTTAGTTCGCGCATTATACAATTTGTGTTACTCCAAGGTCTTTATATTAATTCAGTCATTACATAATTGACACTTAACGCCCCGTTCAGCTGTCAACGTCAGATCTTAATTTATTTTCTGTGTGCTGTAAAAGAAGACGAACCCACGTCAAATAAGCTTACGTAGCGTCTATATATTAAGAGCTTCGTTTACATGCTTAACAAGCATATTTCCATTCGTCTCGTGAATAAATATTTTCACATATCCAACTATTTTCGCATCGCTATGAGTCTCCGCGACTCAATATATTTCATAGCACATGTATATATACGTTTGCCGTCACTCAATGTACAAATACTCATAACCATCGTGGATGTAGAATATTTGTTATTATATATATACATATATGCACAATTGTAATCTAACCGTTTATGATCGGAAGAACTAACGCCGGATAAATTCCATGAAAATATTCTTTCCATTTAAATGCAGAAGATCATAAATGATTCATAAGACCATATGACTACTATACAGTTAAAATAAATAAGAATTTCATCTCCGATATATCGAGCTTATAAGATGCGACTTTGTTCAAGTTTATCGCTTTATTCTAATATGAGTTCCTTCAAATATCCTTACAACTAGATATTCGAATTATATATTAAATTGACAATTCCCTGTCGCCGAACGGTACTCGTATCTTCGATCATTATGTCAAATTTGCAATTAAAGGAACAAAATTGAACTTTTAATTTGAATATAAGGACATATCTAGTACGTGCAAAAGAACGACTAGGTTTGTACGCAATTGCGATATATATCGATACGCGATTAGAGAATTACGAGAAGATTAAGTGCGCGCCGACACGACGACAGGAGCTAAAAAATGAATGCGACTCTGTGATATTTCTCTCTTCTGTTCGCGGACATCCCGTATCCGCATTTATAGATCAAAGCGCGCTCCGAGGGAACATTATTTTATCGCGATACCGCGTATCACACAGTCGCCGCATACGCGTGAGCGGCGGTATTAACGAAAGCGGAAAATGGAAAATGCGATAACGTTTCCATTTTTTTTTTTTTTTTTCTAAACCACGCTCCAGATTAGTCACGACGCAACGGCCCGAATTTTCGCCTCTCGCCTACTCATCACTCGGCTGAAAAACCTGCGCGCAACCCTTAGCTCGAGCTTCTCCGACGTAGATTCAATGCTCATCAATCTTATTCGTTATCGGTAAATAGATAATGTATAAAACAGAGCGACGGGAACCATTCAGTACGCGCACAATCGTATGAGAGACGAGAAAATCTCCGCGGAAAATGTCGGCTTAAAGCCGACGTGCGATGTATCATTTAAGTTCGTTTTGCAATTCCGGTTAATGCTTTATTAATCCGAGCGCGCAAGAATAGGGGAGGCTGAAATCCTTTGAAAGAAGCGAGCCCCCGCGTTGACATGTACATACCTCCCTTTGTCACGTCGTGCCATTAATAATACTCGGTTCAAAAATAAGTACATTTTGTCTCGGTGGGCAAAACGCGACGGCGATGGCGAATCGCACGAAGGGGTCTAATAGATGGTCACCCTTTTCTTCGCAGTAGTAGCGTGTGACCTGACCTATTTGTATGACCGTCTTCGAAGCCCCCTACATAGACGGCTCCGAAATCAATCCTACACGAGGTTGCCGGGCTCGTTCGTGAATTAAGATCTTTATCAATCCCGCACACGAACTCTCTCCGCCGTTTGCGCGAATTTCATTTGAGAGTTTCGCGAAATTTCGTTTTCAGTAGTATAAACATACCGATCGGCCGACCAGATCGATTCGCTAATTCTGCGCGTCGACAGGATTCCGGAAGAATATTCTATCTTATTTGGGAAATTTCTTTTCCCACGAGAATGACATTCGAAAACGGAAGAAAAGTGACGCGATTGAGAAACAATTATCGATGTTCGGGAATTATCGCTAAAGAGATTATACCGTCGAGAATCAAACTGCAACATTCTGTCAGAAATAATTATTATAGCTATATCGCGATTCATCTGACATGGCAATAAATATGTTAGCAATATTCGAATATTACAAGGATATCGGAAAGGATGGATAATCGATCTATTGTGTAGGATACATAATCATAATATTATATGCCGATATTACATACCGAGCAATTCCGTCTTACCCTGATAAGTCACGGATTAGTTGTCCGGTAAATCATTCTCGATATTCCTTCCGCTCTTCTGTAACAAGAGCCTATTACATGTACGTCGTCACGTTTTTTCATCAAACAATATTCTGCATTATTCTCAAGAGGTTAATTGTAAACGTACTGTTTTTAATTCACCTTGTCTTAAATTGTGAATGAATTATGGATAAATTTAATTGTGAATAAATTATGGATGAGAATAAAATTTCCAAGGTTTTACGATCGTATGTCGTCCCAGTATCATCAGTCATTTACAAAAGGTCACTAGTGGTGGTATAATCTCAGCTGAATCATATCTCATATTTATCGTATAAATCCCAATTTTTTCCCCCAAAATCATCATATTCGAGTCTTTCGCTCTACAATTCTAATAGTCGCTCTCGACACGTATTTATCATAAGATGAAAAAGGAAAATGCAAAACGTTATCGTGAGAAAAACGCTGACGTGAAGTTACGACCATTCGACTCTACAGCAATGTCAATTTCCAACATCGATCTTCCTTGGACTGTCGAAAATGTCCGAAAACGAAATGAAAGTCCGTACATTTGCCTGCTACTCTTTCCCTTTTCACGTTGAGCATTGACCCTTTCGCAATATATGAGAAACCCTTTGCAGAGTAATAATTTTAACTTGCGTAATTAAGAGAGATAAAGAGATAATTACGACCCTTTAATTTCTCCCTTTTTTTATTTTTTATAATATCGTTTTAGCTAGATATATCTTTCAAAGCGAATATATATTCTCAGTGACAAAATTTTAATATTTTTGTGTCAACTATAAATTTTCGTTTAGCACCTCTTCCGGCTGAATGTTTCGACCACGCTGACTCGTGTCAGTCGAAAACACGGCATGTAATACCGGAAGTGATGCTTGTTCGGTTTCCTAGTGACACACTCGAACATGTACATGTCTCGTGTCACTTGAATCTGTGCCGCCATCTAATCTCGCGATATAGGCCAGCCATCAAAACATTGGGACTGTCAGATAATGTATATCGATATTTCGAAGCGTTGTTCCAAAATACAAATCTTTTCTACGAGAGAATAAAAAATGAGAATTCCGGCGACGTACGTCAGTTTTCTAAAATTGCTCCGTGTCCGGCGAACATAGAAGAAAGATTGCTGCTCCATGTGTTAGACACACACACACACATACTCGCATATCCGCGCGGAAATAGCGCGATGTATTATATAGAAACTCGCGCACATATACCGTTCCGTGCAAACGTATAGCGCTCCTTTTCTTTCCACCTACATATCTGTCGCGAACGCCCCGTGACGGAAGCACGTCATTAATCTCGATAGCGTAGAAAACGTTCAATACGACGATTTCAAAGGCGCACGTACACCGTCCCATTTCCTCCCGCGAGGAAACAGTGAATTCCTGCTTCTCCGTTACATCCCTTAGACCTATACACGTTGAAGTAGATCCGCGTGTAATCCTCGATTCTACTTGCTTTTGCTTTTGCGGCCGAGACTCCACAAAGAGAGAAAGAGTGAAAGAGTGTGTGTGTTAGAGAAAAAGAGAGAGAGAGAGAGAGAGAATGGGAAACGGAAGCAGCGTTTTGTCAGAGGTACGCGACAGCCGAGGATCGCAGCGACACATCTCCCGGTGCTTGGCTTCGAATAAATTTTGCGCGAGACGCGTTTTGAGCGTATCGCGAGCGGCGGCGAGCGGCGGTGGCGAGTGTGTATCGAGACCCTGACCTAGAAACCGTCGCGTATCGATCGTAACTAGCGAATCCGCACTTGGGGCTCGCCTTCCTTTTCCCTTCCTTTAACTCCGAGGCTTTAACGTCATCCAGACACCACTCGAGATAATGCCGACGACGGCGACCAAGAACCCGGGCGCTGTTTCCACAAGCGCTCCACGGATCCGCTGTTTGTGCAGCGTTGCATCCCTATCTCGATTGACACGAGTGTCTTTCAGTTTCCTTTTTCAAATTATCCCCTCCGGAAAGCGAAAATTTCCATATTCTCGTTATTTGCAAGTATTCGCGATTCCGGATTAGCGGATATTTCCGATCGACCTATACGATAGGATATATATATATATATGCAAACCGTGTCATTTTAAATTAAGGATCGCAAGATTGTGTGCTTCTCGAATGTATGTGAAAGCATTACGTTAATTAAAGCAGAAGCAGAGAATAAATCTATAGATTTATAATAGGTTTATAAATCACAAGAAAGATATTGAATTTGCTTATTGGCTACAATTTTATGATACTTTTTTTATCAACTTATGACGCAATGCGGTATCTCGTCCAGACGCTTCGAAGCTGATTGTTTTGGCATACTCTTATAGAAAAATCACAGCGATTAAATAAAAATGAATAAAGAGTAGAAGATGAACTTGGTCACAGTAACCGACTTTTTTTTCTGGAATCGGCATTAATAAGAAATTAATCGAGAAGTTTAAGTAGGTTCCGCCGAACATTGAAAACCTTACCAGGAATTAATTTAGAGGTATATTCAGATTATAAGAAATTTTGTAGTCACGGAGATTGTGGCAGACGTGCGCTACATTTTTACAAGAAAGAAATAATCGTGCAATGCGCATTCGATTGGATACACTCTCGATATTGCAGCATTTATAAGATAATTATAAAGATTATGTCATTGATATATATATTTTTAGAATTTGTGAGCGCAAAACGCGAAAATATTTTGCGCTATAAAAAGAATGCGGATTATATAAAACTCATGCGATGAGTGTTTACTTTATGTTTTGTTATTATCCCTAAAGAATCGCGCGTGAAGCGAAGCCGTTTACTTTCACTCGATAGATTTCATACAGTGCATAACGCCTCTAGAAAAGAAAAAGTTCTAGAACTCGGTTTATAGCGCTTTACATTAGTAGGTCAAAGATGTATCAACCTGTTTGTTAAACTTTATTATCTACTTTATTACTATTGTTACGATATTATCCGCTTTATTCTGTTCCATATAGTCGCCGAATTATTTATCGCCAGATTATGCACGCGCATATATAAGTGACATCTCGTGTAAGCATTGTACGCAATCTTCGACGCAGTTATTCGAATCATATTTAATAAAACATATATCTCAACAGATGTAACTAATTATATGCGATTGCTTTAAATGTCAAAGTTTTATCCTACCTAGAGATATGAAAAGGTTTTCTAAAAATTCTTTTTCATTAAAAGGAATAATTTTTCAGAAAATATATTCATATAAAATATGAATGAAAGAGAGCAGATTTATCTTTTTAATTCTATATTAACGCTTGTATCATTTTACATATACATACTTTGATGAAAAAAAGTTACCCTTATTTGATTAATTACAAGTTGTTTGTGTGGCCCCAGAAAGCCAACAACCAAATAAATATTTTTGTACATTTGACTGACGTTTAACAAAACAACGAGTACACTTTGTGGCCGAAAGTGAACATAGAACCTGTGACGGTTTCTGTGTATTCCTGCGGTTTCTGGCCGAAGGCAACGCGCGCGAGTGCGAGCAATCAATCACGTCGGGTTTTGCATTAGAATTACCTAGCACCCACGCCTTAATCGCTTACACGCGAGGCGGTATTCGATACCAGCCGACAACGAGGGACCCCGGTTAACAAAATCGATCGTCCTTAGTCAAAGCGTTTGGCAAAAGAAGCGTATCGATTTTCCTAAGAGTTCTTCGGGGTACACTAAAATGCGACGAGGGTGTAAGGCTGTAACAGGAGGCAAAGGGCAAGTGTCTCTTGTTGCGATATTCGAGTGCGCGGATGACTACAATAGGGTGTTGACAAAGTGTTTCTTTCTCGATCTCATATTTTAATAGTTACGTAATATATCGAGTTTTATAGAGTTTAATCGTAAGAACAGACGGATCTCATCGTTTTCTGCGTCATTTTCCAACTTTGATTTATGTACGACGGGCTGAGAAAATTCCCTTAGTTATCTATAAAATATCCGTTATCAGTCTAGAAATGACACGAGCGAGTAGAAGAGCAAGGGAGTGCGCGGCATTCGAAAACGAAATTTATTTTTACGAATTAATTTTCTATATAATTCGCTAAACGGTGTCGTATGACAGCGGAACTCGTTATCGATAGCTATCGTGATCATCTTGAATTTGAAGGGAAGATTACTCCGAGACGAGTTATTGAAACCTGCCTGCGCGCTGTCTCTGTAAGGAAGACTTCATCTTCAATTGATCAATGCTTCCAGGAATTTGATAATTCTTCATTTAGATGACTCTCTCTTTCTCTCTCTATGCAACCTGAACTTATAATCTACTCATTATCAAGCTTTTGAAGTAGATGTACTAGATATGTACTTAATGTTAAACTAAATGAGGCGATTATGTAAGCCATAGACTTATGTAAAACGCCTCTTAATCTATTTGCTTTCTTTAGTAGAACAAACAATATTAATTATATTTTCCTAAATTAAATTAATCGCCTAAATAGAAATAAAATATTTGTAAATTATTAAAAGTATAAAAATATTAATCTATTACATATAGCTTGTAAAAATTCTTAAAAATACATAGTAAAATTTCGAACTTTAGTTTTTCTTTGCCAACAAACAATGTTTTAAAAAAAGTTTCAAAAGATATTTTAGTTAATTTTCCTATATATTTCTCTTTATTATTATAATTAAAAATTCCAAATAAAATCTTAAAGAAAAGCAGATTTTTCAGAACAATTTGCAATTTGCATTTTAAAATATTAATATAATTAACTTTACACAGTAATTTTAATGTAATCGATTTCTTTGATCATCGATTGATTATCTAACTCCAATTAAACGCGACACTTTAATTAAACCCACTTAAAGTCCTTTTTTTATTCACGTTCAAATAATGTCCCGCTCGATTTGGCGACTTGACAAATATGTCACCCGCTAACATAACTGTTATTCCACCATAAGAAACACATTGTTTAATGATTTTTCGCGCTTTAACAACCATGCACAAATTCCCTTCGCTGTCGGACAGGTATAGAAATATTTCCGGAACAGACATGTCGTTATCTTCGCGCATTATTCGATCATTTCTCTTCTTTCATCCTCGACAGTTAATGCCTTTAATTAATTATAGAGCCAACCCGCTTTGAGTGTAAACGCTCGATTGATTGAGTTTTGTGGATTAACGGTGTCCTGTCAAATCCGTTTCCACACCCATCTCCGACCCATTTCGACGTTACACTCCTGACTAAGGCTTCTTCCATGGCCAAAGTTAGCAATCGACTGTGAGTTTAACAGATTGAGACACGACAGCCGACCGATCTTTTTCTCTGTTTCTCTCGCTCCTCACTATTTCTTCCAATCCATTCTTCTCTCTACCCACTTCCTTCCAGGATTCCCCATCTTGCTCCTGGCAGCTTAAGGGTCGATACTACCATCGCACTCTACTTTCAAGCTCTAGGCACTTTGCCTTTTTTTCTCACCTCTCCCACCTTCGGGGATGAAGGCCACTTACATGGGCTTTTTCTCTTTGACCTACTGCTGCCACCGGCACGCAGATCTGTGATCCCTTGACACGAAGCACGATAAGCGGTAAATTAGGCGGCCCTTTTAGCTCGATTCACGCTACAGACACAGCGGTGATCCAGTTCGGTCAGTCTATTAGATTCATTAGATCATATTTTACAATCGATCTCGAATGGAGCTGTGGTCTTTGATCTAGTTTGTTTGTGGAAAATGTCGCCACGTGACATTGCTCTCGGCATACCGCGTTACAGCCTTTCGCTATCGTTGGACATATCTTGCTCATTTATTTTTTATAGATTTTTGAAAATTTAAGTTTCAAATATAAATAAAAACATGATAATATATTTTTGAAATGTCTAATTGAAACAGAATACTTATAGTTTTCCAAACACAGACGCATCGCGAGTTCATCTCGCTTTCTTTCTCTCTCTCTCTCTCTCTCTCTCACGCAACATTATCGTTCTATTTTTAAATTTTACAAAGTGTCATATAAATAGACTTGTTTTATGAATCGTATGGAAAAGTTCAATTTTTGCAAAAAAAATTGATGTATATGTGCGGACATCAGGTTGCATATAGAGCCGAAATAAATAACAAAACTCGCGTTGCACTGTCGAGAGCGATTTTACTCAATTTCTATATAACATGAAATTTTTCTCCTTATTTTTTTCTCTTTGCGTTCGTCCACTTTTTGTTTTGACATGCTACCATTCGTAGCGAGTAACAATAAAAGTTTACACAGTAAAAGTCCACACGAACTGGTGGTGGCCGCCGACATATTTGGAGCATCTCGGCGGCTGCTTCGCGAAAACAGTGAAGGATTGTTAATTATTCCACGACACTTTCTGACAAGTGCAATCTGATAATGAGTCACACAGAGTTGCTTAAACTATATTTTATACATTCTATCTGACTATATGAATGCTTTGAAAAATTTCTTTGAAAATAATTTTACATATATCACGTCGATTGTTTTAATTATTTTTATCATAAGAGTAAAGGAGATAATGTAAAATCTACGAGAACGTTTCAATTTAATAATTGAAAATTTCTCTTTTTTTAAACTTTCTGTTTTCTAATTTTAGAATTTTTATTTTATTTTTATCGTACGAGTATGAGTTAAAATTATTAATATCCTGAATACGGTCGAGTGGATGAGACAAGTAATCAAATATGACTAAATAAATTTTATTTATTGCACATTAGCTACTTAATTATCATTAGTCCAATTAAATATAATCAACCGTATAAAGTGAATTATTAATTTGTCACGTTGTAAAATAATTTCACCTCGTTGAATTAAACAGTCTTAATTGCATATGTGTGAATGTGCGGTAAGACTACTTTTCATTTATTAACGAAGGTCGTCAACGAAATGTAAGGGAAGAATCTTGCGATCACGGAAATGTTTCTCACTCGGAGAAATAGATAATGTCGATTGATCGACTACTTGTTGAAATAACGATGATCCTTTTAACGACAAGGCTATCGAGCTCTCGAATTCTCTCACAGCTATCTATAGAGCATGTACACCCTAAATTATGCATGACCTGTATACATGGCGCACTGTGGATTATATACGGCGAAAACGGACGTGCATCATCTATACATGCAAATGTTTTGGTTCTATATGTATTAATATTTCATGTCCATTGGTTTAGAGCACGCCAAATTCACCTGGTAGCAGTTATTTGCTTCAGGTTGAATGCAAGTTAATTTTCTAACGAGGAACTCGATTAAGTATCGAGAAGTATATAAAAAACATTAAAAGTTCGTTGAAAAATTCGTTTAATAAGATTACATCTTCCATAAAATTCTCTCTTTTAGAAAAATGAATGCATGGAAGCTAATTGCATTTTTATTTATTCTTTTAAATTTCAATTTCGCAACTTTGCCTTCAATATATATATTTTTTCCATCGAATGCATTTCTACGCTCTGCTGCATGCACATCACTTTAGTAGACTATGAATGGTCTACGCAGCGTGCAATATGAACAATTATTTTGTTACACATATTACATACATCATTAACTGACGTACTTTATTCATAAAATAAACACTTTATTTATTAGCATATACACGCAACACATCCAAGTCGCACATGTTGGCTTCGTAAACGTTTTCTAAACGTATCTAATATCATTAGTATTAGTTTAGGAAAAAATTAATTAATGAAGCCAACATGTGTTACTTGACATTAATTCTTAAATATACTCTATAATTCTTCAATTTTTATTTTGTAAGAAAATAGATCGGACCATGCAGTCATAAACAAAAAGAATATAGTTTAGTTTTAATATTAAATAAATTTCCCCTTTTACAACTATTTTTGCTCTTAAATTTATTCTTGAATTGTGTAACAATATTTATCGAGTGCATACGTATATATGGCATTATTTAGTTCTTAAATGAAATTTTAATGCAATGCACTCTGCCTTTTTTGAAATCTGTAGTATCATAAAAAAAAACCTGACACTTGTATTTGCATTTTGTGCGAGTCAGTAGCATAATAAATTAATAATATATTGATAAGAACGTAAAAAGGACTTTGACAAGCTGCCAATATAGACTTATAGATTTGAACGGCTTCCAAGTAAATTAATAAATTATGTTTATCTATTTTTAAAGTTGGAGATTGTAGAAAAGTAAGTCTGTAGGGTAAAAGGTAGAACGTAGCTGCATGCGATGAATCTTGAAACGTATCTTGCGATTATCTCGGAGTTGTGTTTTCAATCTCGTCGGTTCGCGCCAGCATTTTCCAACGTCGTGGAAAATCGACGATGCGAATAAAGAATATAAGTTCGATACTCGACGCGCACGCACCGTCGACGATTTCGTATATATGTATAAACGTCTCGCTTGATCTGGCGTAAAACAAGAGCAAAAGACGTCGAGAGCGAACAGCTATACGAGGACATTTCCGTATTTCCTGATCGCAATCGGAAGCTCGACGAAGCGCGGAATTTGCAAGCGCTGCAAAATTTACTCGAATGCAACGAGCCTGCTCTACAATAATGTACACTAATGCACATAGCAGCAAAGCTGACTCAATTTCCAACATAAAACAATTCGGACACGCTAACGTTGTAATTAGGGTGGTTAAATATCATTTTCGTTTACCTATCTACGCGCGATATACCTATACACTTTTTTATCAATTATTATGTAAAATAATTTTTTCAACGCCAAAAAAAAAATATATATATACGAATAATTTCTGATAAAATTTAAATAAAAATAATTTCTCTATGTCGCGTGTGTGCGCGCGCGTCTCTGATAAATCTTTTAACAATTTCGTCATGATTTTTTTAATAACGACAAAATGGTTTAGGTAAATCCCTGGTTTTTCATAAAAAAGAGGCACATTTTGCATATTCATATTTTATGATCAAAAGCAAATTGTGATGACGATGCGCTTTTGACAGGCAACGCAATATGGGCATTGCATTCGTTCTATAGCATTCGCCCTCTTTAAAAAAAAAGCAGGACAAACCTTAATAACGATATGCTTATCGAATTATTCAGCGTACATACATACATGCATTTTACATAGAGACATGCATTTGCATCGCGTCGCGAAGTGACGGGCCACGTTTTTGCCATAAATTCGACTACGGGATGATCGCATAATTGAGAGCTAAATGCCTCGCGCTTCTACCCTCATTAACCTGCATCTCTGGTACTGTGTTCAGGCAAGGTGGACGAGAAAGCGACGCAGCTGCACGCGATAGCTTCGCTGAAGGTGCTGCTGGATGCCACCAGGCCGCACAATGGCGCCGCGACGTCGACCGCCGCCCATTATTCCGGCGCTCCCTCGAAGGAGACGACCCTGCAGCTGCAGCAGGGCTCGCAAGGCACCACCACCACTACCACGACTACGACTACCACCGCCGGCACCACCGCCGGCATTCAGGAACTTCCTAACGGCGGTATCGCCGCCGGTCTCGACGCTGGCCTCGAATCGGTAATTGTCGAATGCAAGAAATACCAACACATCGGAGATCCCCGATCGATAGATCGACGTCAATCGGGAGATTGTTAATTGAACAAAAATGCCCGATATCGTGATCACCTCGTTAAAGTATGTATGGCGATTTTTTTTCGATCGTAAGAGATAATTGCTGAGAGATAATTAATGATTTTTCGATTATAAATGCAGCACTTGAGTAAAATCTTCTCTCTGAGAAGAATCAATTAGCGATAGTGGCTGACTTTTCAATCGAGTCTTAGTGGTATATTCAGTGAAACACGAGACGGCAGAGTATTTTTAATAAAATATTCACTGATTTTCGATGAAATTTTGTCACTCTTTTAATCAATAACATTTTCATTGATTCAATTTGAGAGAGTATATCTTTTACGAGATTCTCGAGTATACGGCACCTTTACAATTTTTATGATAGGAGAGCAACGAGAGAAAATGAAAGTTTTTATACGAACGCTCACACATTCATCGCCGTTTAATAACATCAATATTCTCCGAGTTATAAATGAGCCTTCTCGTCGTAGAAAACGTATTTCTAATAATGAAGGAAGGAACCGCATTCTGGCTTCGGATTAGGATCCGATTCGTTAAGTGGTGTATTCGGATCCGAGAGATATTGGAATAGTTTCGTTTCTCTCGCCGCGCTGTGCCATCGTAAAACAAAGAGACCGAGAATACATTGATTGGAATTTGTCGTTTCACTTTTCTTGACAAAATGTTTGAGTTGCTCGCAGCTTATTCGTCGTCACGTTTTTTCGTTTAAAACGCGAAGCGTTTCGAATACGTTATTTTTCCGCGCGCATGAATATTGCAAGAGAAAAGAGTAACTTCCAGCTCGATAAATAAGTGCAATAAACTAATTTTGAAAATTAGCGCAACTTCTTTCGAGATGGCCGTCGTGTACATCAGAACACGCTTTGCAAAGGGCACGTTAGTTCGATACCGTAATGCTCTACTTTCCATTGTAAAATGTTTGCTTCTATCATGACTTGGATATCCTGAATTAGAATAGGCAGTTTAATTCCCGCAATACTGCGAATCACGCAAAGTAATCCTTTTTAACTTGTAACGGTGAACGTCATTCTGGATGTGATATTTCGCTCTATATCTTTTGGAGCTCTTTCTCAATTACAGGCATCTGTGTTAATAGAAAATTCACGCTCTCTCATATAATTCAATCGTAATCATTTTTACATTTTAATTATATATTACAAGGAGAAAGACTATAAATAGAATATAATTCAGACTGAAAAGATTCGTGCCTCAAAGTGGTGTGCTAAAACGCGATAAAGATTTTTATATAAATAGACTTAGTTACTTAATTATATATATTACGATATTTGCTTGCATATATTTTTCAAGCGATACATTATAATATAGTTACATCGCTATTGAAAGGGAGAGTTTAGAAATGGCAATATTCCTCTCTATTTAGCTGGTCAAATGTCATCGTAGCTCGTAAATGTCCCCCAAAATAACAGAGGCGATAGTCCAAAGTCAGCTTTACGCTAACTACGTTTGCAGCTACAAACACGCACGAGTATAAATCGACACGAGGTGTTCATCCATTAAGTCTTATCGGGACAACCGCAATTTTCACCCGACCCCGCCTCGAACTTGTGTGGTTGTAAATCAGAGCAACGCTCGATATTTGTCGGTTTCGAACTTTAAAAGTTCATCCAAGGTTATTTTGCCCACGTCGAACTCGGCCGAGTTAAGGGGTGAAATATGTGAAAACGGAGGCTCGTCAACGTCGCGATATCTCGACATGGGAAAATCCAATCGGATCTCGTAGGCGCGATTGTCGTCAGAAGGGAAAACAGAACGAAATTAAAGAGCAAAGGAATCGATAATTATTTTTTATCTATGTCGAATAACAACGATTCTTTCGGGGGTGAGAATTTCCTTTCCCTCGGGGTAGGAAAATGACTGACGAACACGATCGATACAATAAAAAAAGGAAAAAACGCAACAAACGACATCGTTCTTCTAAACTTTCCGGCTGTTCGTGGGATGATATCAGAAAGAATTGTACCGAGAATTCTATGTGTGGCGCGAACAGAGATAAATATTCAATTATTCTTCTCGATAAGGTGATACTATGATAAAAGCACGTCCTCGAAACCATGATTTCCAGTTGGAGCTGACCTCCGACTTTACGATAAACCGCCTGATGGCTACATTTATCTATCTTTTCGCGTCTTTTATCGTCTCCGAAAAACTCTAAAGAATTCTATACAATTCGCGACATTGCAAATTGTATAGATCCAACGTGCACCGTCAAAGTTCTGTTTTAGCTCGCTTAAACATTCTGTTGACGCATCGAATTCCACTCTTAATCGCGAAACAAATTTTCAACAAAGTGCATAGCAAAACACAGGTAGCTGATCGTGACTCCAATTAAAAGAGAATGTCCCGAGGAGCGACGACAGAACAGATCGGTGGTTGGCCGCAACAAATTGCCATGTCGTACAGGAGAACCCTCGGTTCAAATCGATACGTTGCGTCTCTCGTGTCATTTTCTTGCGTCGAACATATTCGAGCTTTTATCGTTGCATTAACATTTATCACGTCTAGCGATGAAGAACGGTGAGTGCAAAGTGCTCACTTAAAAAATGCATCGCGTATAAACGTGTGACACGTACCTATTCTTTGTATTCTCTCTCTCTCTCTCTCGAATTTTATCCGGCATCGCTCTTCGCCTTTTACGATCCTTCGACTAACAATAAGATCAACTCAAAGCTAAATTTCTTGATCGAGATATCTCAGTTCTCAGTATGCAATTCTATTTTAACGTTTATTTACTTTTTATAACGTTATTTAATCGCGGCATAAAAGAGGAGT
The DNA here is from genome assembly GCF_048542155.1 of Nylanderia fulva. Lineage (NCBI taxonomy): Eukaryota > Metazoa > Arthropoda > Insecta > Hymenoptera > Formicidae > Nylanderia > Nylanderia fulva. The sequence continues at coordinate 1,897,862 of NW_028189622.1, forward strand.
ATGAGCTACGCGACTCGCGTAAATACTTCATTTCATTATTACTATGAATTGTTTTAAGTTAGGTATAATGAAAAAATAAAACAATAATATTTTTCATATTATATAACGTATGTGATTAATTTTTTAATTAAAGATTTAATCACATACTTTTAACGTGACGTCAAACGCGACAATTAAACGTGTAAAATTTATGGTATAGAGAAAAAGCCATTCTTTTTGTCATAAAATTTGTCTTAAAGTCGGAGGCAGGAAATATAGCTTATGAAAGCTCCGGACTAGCTTAATGTGAATAAAGAGGACTCGAGAGCTTAACGTTTAATCGTAAAAAAGACCACAATAATCGCCATTGTTACGAAAAGAACTCTTGTTCTCGCAGTCAGAATGACGCAAAGGAGCATCGGAATGGCGAAACAATTTACCCGGGAGCAGAATGCATAATCGTCGCTTGTAATTTGGAAAGTTATTCTGCGGAAATATAAATCGGAAATCGACTAATCCAAAACTCGCTCTTTCTCTCTCTCTCTCTCGAGGATATTAGCCGGCTGCTAGTATTGCGACGCCAGGATGGACAGCAAGTAGTCTCAGGCGGCTTTGTCCTAAATGAGCGAAGAGAGGACCTTTTCATTTTGAATGCATCGGAGAATCTGGGTCAATGCTGCAAGCCCACCCGTCCGATGCTGCACGTTGTGGATTCGCGAGCGCGCGCGCATTTTCCACGCAGCGAAGTCACCAACCGATTTTCCGGATTTGCGGGAACGAAAGACTCCCGGGTTCATATAATGTTTCGGTCCGGCGGCCTCATTAAGCTTACAGCAAAGTAACGAGATTCAAGATAAATGGCCTATGACGATATTAATCAAAACTAGACTGGAAGCACAAATTTTATCTCTTCGCAATTTTATTACGATCGTGTAAATACTGATGATATATAATTTTTTTTATATATACTGTTTATAATTAATTGGTCTTGATCTTTTGGACAGATGACAATACTCTGTTCTTTGAACAAGTATACATGTTTTTTAATAATAATCCTTGCTAATGCGGAGACATTTAAAACAAAGGATTAGTCTTGGAACCGGATTTATTTCGTTCTTGAATGACGGCGACTGAAAACAATGGTAGTTTATACAAGCGTTCGCGATGGCATTGTGCAGCGGTTTACTCAGGACCGAATAACGGAAAGACACTTTGTGCCTTTGCTGGAAATTCGTGGTTTTTAAAAGGGTTCCTCGAGCCTTGCGGCGTTCCCCGATAATGCGAATAAACATTTCCCTTGCATTCTTAGCGGTGAAACGTTGCTGTTTAAACGGCGTCAAATAAACAAATTGAACATTCGGGCATCTTGAGCGATTAAAACAAAAACACAATTTAAAGAGAATTTAATTCCTCCATATATGTTTATTCATAGGGCGAAGAGGATGAACCTCCAGAGGCCTTGGACATGGGTTGGCCCAGCAGCCCGAGGAAAAGGCTGACTTACATCTTGGTCGCGCCAATCTTATTTCCTCTTTGGTTAACGTTACCAGACACGAGAACACCTAGAGGTAACCAATAATCACCTTTCTATTACCCGTTTGAACTCGAACACACGAAGACTACAATAAATTATTTTTTACTCACATTTCTCGGTTTGTAAACTTTGTCTTTTCTCTGGTCCAATTATTAAAAATGTTTGCACGTAATATGTATGCAAAGAAAGATATTATGTTTTAATTCTACGAAATTAAATAAGAGTAATTTATTTATTGTAGAATAGATTGATGTGATTTGAAAATTAGACGAGACTAAATCTGTTTGTGTTTGATTGATGCAATAGACAGCGAATTTGAACCATTACATACCTGCTTAATGGTCTTTTCTTGAAATATTTTCATTCGCTGTTGACTGCTCGAGCGATATTAGGTTCCGACAAATAATCGGTTCTGAATAGAGGCAGATGAAAACTGGAGCAAAGACAAAAGCAGATCCTTTGTAAAGCGCAAGGGCGATTAAGCAGTTTCATTTGCATATCTTGCGTCCATTGCGAGACCCAAACTCCCTCCTTTCTGAAAAGTCAATTAAGATATTTATGAAATGAATGTAGAAACCTTTAAAAGAACATGAAAAAAATTAATTCTCCAAAAGTATTTCTAATCGATAAATATTTCCATAAACTTCATATTTTTCGTTCTTTATTTTCATTGCTCGAGAATAACGTTAAGAAAAGTACATATGTTAAGATAATTTCAAGTTTAATTTTACTGCAATAACTCGTTATTTATATTATTCGGTTTCACTACGATGGCAAATATAATCGAGAATATTTATTTACGTATATTTCACTCGACTGCAATAAATTGTTCATGCTATGATAAATATTTGATCTGTATATTGCATCTCTTGCAAATAATGAGAATCGATAAGATTTAAGAATTTTCGCGCGATAATTAAACTATTCAGCATTAAATTTTATATTTGCTTGTGCATTAATTATTACACCTAATTTATCTATGTTGATAAAAGCGCATAAAAACGACCATTTATTACCGGAAATATTATCCAGAGAGAATGAAAAAAGAATATAGAGAAGTTTGTGTGTTTCGAATGCGCCATTAATTAGGACCAGAACTCTAGGGTCGGGGAAGGTATGTGTACCTGTCTTTTTTTTTTTTAATTCGCTGAAAACGTCGGGATCAGATTAAATCCTATCAATCAGCGCGAACGTCGCGCCATGTTTTGCCCGCCCGGTATATATATATTGACCCCCGAGGTAATATTAGCTCAACTCCGGGAATTTGGGATTCCGAGCCATCGATTTCACCGAGATGGAACTCGTCTTTCATCAACACACAAGAGACTAATTAAACGGCATTTATGCCTAACTCACCATTTAAGTTTATATTTCATTGTTGTGTAACAATATTCGAAGATCAGCGGAAAAATAAAAATTAGACTTTTTCTCAACTTCCACTAATGGCTAATCGCGGATTATCGCGCGGCAAAAACATTACAATTCGGCCTTATCGGAATCGCGAGGACGAGTGAATCTCTATTGGATTTGGCATACGCGCCCGCGTTCTAATTTAATAATAAATGTTAAGATCGACGTCAACACTCGCGTTATTCAAAGCATCTCGCAGCCGCCATTTATCACACGCCTCCTGCATTATCTCGGCCTAATAACACGCTTCTATTGCGATATATCGCACAATACCCGCGACGAAAGATGATATTGACACGTTAATTTCGCATCGGGGACTGATTGTTGCACACGTACGAATGCACAGATAGTACGTACGTATGTACATACTCGTTCTATTGTCAACTAAAATTCCGATACGTCCTTTGAATTTCAGCAATCTCGGCTCTTTGATTACCGATCTGTTAATATGAACGTACCGCGATCAATTAATGCGGGATTGTACGCACCGCAAAACGCACAAGCGAGTCAGAGATCGCTCCTAAATTATATATATATATATATACATATATATATATATACATATATATATCTATTTATTTTTGTGTCAATATTTTTATAAAAGTTTATTCAAATCGAGATATTCCAACTTCCTTCTTAATGTATTCAAACTTCCCTCTTAAAATATTTATGATATTCATATATTAAAAAATCCAAATAAATTGAAACATAAATTGAAAAAGTTAGCAAATGTATATATCTTCTGCTAAAATATAAGTGCGATTACTCTAGTATCAAATTAAAAGAAAAAAGTTATGATGCGATTCTTTTTATCGAATTCATTTATCGAATAATTAAAACTGTCTAAATTGAACTTAATTAATCTCGCTTAAATTAAGCAAATTAATTATATCACGTAACACTTTTCTCTTTCTCTTTATTGTGTATTTTCATTTATTCAGATTAAAAAGCTAATATGGAAAACAATTTAGTAGAGGAAACTTTCATTTTGTAAGCTCATTCCGCTTTAGAAATTGCATAATCATAATCATGAAGAGAAATTAGTTTTGTGAGCAAATATCAAAATATTCTTTATATTTCTAGGGTTGAACCATCTATATAATATATATTGGGTTCCATTAAGTAATCATTCGAAGCAGAATTCTTCTTCCAACGTTCTCAAATTAAACCCCTGAGATTCAGTCATTAGGATTAAATTACGGCCCGGATTAGATATCTCGAACTTCACCCTCATCATCGTACTTAAAGCACGTAAATGCGTCGTTGAAGTCTGCAAACACTGATGGTTTTTATTGGCAGAGACTGATTTTATCTATCGTAAAATATATCGCTAAGAAAAAATATAACTTACTGAGAACTTTTCGTTAAACAGCAGCATAAACAATTAATATTGATGATTGCAAGCAAATAATTAACCATTAATGACTAACTATAAAGTTGTATTACCGTTAAATTATTAAAATAATAGCGTATTTCTGCGTTTAATATTTTTCCTTAAATTTTAATTTATTTTATAAAATGTTGATCTTTATAATATATTTATTTAGTTTATTTATTTTTATCGATCTATTTATTTATTCTTATATTTTTTATTGATTGATTGATTAATTTTTATAATATATTATGCCAATTATTTGTTCATGCACAAACGTGTATGCTATGCTGATTCATTTTTTTCTTATAAAATATTTGTATTATAAAAAACGAATGATATATTTGTTAGATTCGTATCGCGTACGCCAATTAGCCAACATTACACAGCGATATCGAAATGGTAATCGACCAAGCACATTTAGCATACTTAAACTACTCCTGTTAATGGAAACTGGAAATCGAGTGATACGACTAGAGCGCTGGCGCCACATGGCTGACTGCATAATTGAGTGAAAGAACGTCCCGCATCGTCGCAGCAACATCCCGCCTTTTCCCGGCTCTATTTTGACACGGGAAGGATTACCGCGTCGTAACATCCGATATGTCAACCGGTTATGTGCCGGTATATCCTGACCGATTAATTATATATATATATATATTAGTTACAGATTAGTTATAGATTAATTTATACAAACCCGAGGCGCACAGGTAACAGATGCCGTGCATCCGCTTAATTTCAGGGAAGAAGTTTTTCCCGATAACTTTCATCGGCTCGATCTTCTGGATCGCGGCGTACTCGTACCTGATGGTCTGGTGGGCGAACGTCGCCGGCGACACAGTAGCTATACCGCCGGAAGTGATGGGCCTGACGTTCCTCGCGGCCGGCACCAGCATACCGGACCTCATCACGAGTGTGATTGTGGCGCGGAAGGGATACGGCGATATGGCCGTGTCGAGTTCCGTCGGCAGCAACATCTTCGACGTGACCGTTGGGTGAGAATCCAAATTCTTCTAGATACTCTTCGATGCAGCATTGTCCTGCAACTATTATATACGAAGGCGTTAAAGCATTCGTTCTGTTTCAAAAAATTACAAATTCCAAAATTTCTTTAAATTTCAATATTTCATGGACACCCAAATTCATTATGTTTCTTATTTTTTATTTATGTATGTATTATTATTTAAATTTTCTGCAACATATTATATACGAAGGCGTTAAAGCATTTGTCTGTTTCAAGAAGTTGCAAATTTCAAAATTTTTTTAAGTTACAATATTTTACGAACCAATTCATTATGCTTCTTATTTTTTGTGTATGTATTATTATTTAAATGTGTTATAATTGCTAACATATTTTTTGCCAACTCTATTGAAAAAATAAGAATCTTACTATGCTCTAAAAACTTTATAAAACTAAAAATTATTCCAAGACTATGATAAAAATAAAATAATTCGAAGAAATATTTTATTAAAATAATATATGTCGAATAAGATATATATATTATTAAACACACAAGAATATGTATGTATGAAATCGAAAATCCTTTGACACAAAGTCTTTCTGGTTCTATTCTATTCTAGAAAAGTCGCAGCAACGTGTAATTCTCATTGATTCCGTACGTGAATAGAATTTTATGACACAATCAAATATATATATATAATAGATATTGCTAGATATTCGATCTACAGATAAGATGAAATGATAAGAAACCTTTCAAAAAAGAGTTGCATTGAACGTCATATTGATTTTCCGCTAGGATTATCTCAAATCGAAGAAAAATAAAAAGTTAGAATATAAGTTAGCATACATAAACTGAACGATACAGATACAAATGCAAAAAGAATGCCGAAAGATAAGCATTCTCGACACGTCTTTTATTAACATTTGACGTAAAAAAAATTATGACAAAGTGAATGGTGCAGTATGAATAATAAGGGAGGAAGCAAATTAAAAGGAAGCAAAACGTTTTGATATTATTTTGTTATTTCGAGATTGCCAGTGTCACGATTAATTCAGATATTATAAATCTGCTTCTTAATTAATATCAATAAATTTGTATTATAATGTATAAATAATTGAATAATGTATTAATAATGTTATTTATTTGTTTAATCGTCAAATTTTCTGCAATTATTTAATATTAATCAGAAAGTTCTAACTTTTGACTTTAAAACAATACAAAGTATAATTTATTTAGTAAAAAGGGCAACACATCCTGGCAAGGATCATACGCAAGAATTTTTCAAAAACATTTTCGTCGCTATAATAAGGGCAGAGAGTAGCATAAGATACTAAAATGTGTCGTAAAATGAAGAAATTTAATACACTCTTGAAAGCATCTGCTACTTTTTCTGTTTATGAATCCTAGACCCATTTACGTCGTGCTATATATATTGAGGGATCGATTAACGAAAAGGACCAAGTGCCAAAAAGGCAGGGAAGCTTATTCGGGAAGAGATATCAATCTCAAATTTCAGTAATGGTCGTTCAAGCGAAACGAGGAAAACAAGATATCAAAGGGTAACGCGTAGGCGACAAAAAAATATCGATTTTCGCGCACAATTTGAACTGCAAATATCTAGATTTTTAATTGAGTAAAAGATAGTATTTTATATTTTATTTTATTCATAATCTTTTTTTATCGAAACTCTCAGCTAATGAAAATTATTAATAAAATACGCGATTAACGTCTTTCATCATTTTCCATTTATTGTCATTTCATGAAGCGCTTATTGTAATAGTCTGCAAACATTACTAGTATAGAAAGAAACTGTGCTATTGTTCTCATATTGTGCAAAGAATATATGCACAGCCAATAGTTGTCATAATTATACGCTGGTATACTGAATACAACAGTATTTAAGCTTATATATTCAAACGCGTTTACTTCGAAGGTGCCTTTGATATATCTATGCTTTGAATTATTAAATATATAATTAGTTGTTCTTTACCAGTACATAGTATGGAGGATTTAAATAAAATCAAATATATATATTACAGGAAATATTGAACATATTCAAACTTTAGTATCTTTTATGAATGTAAAAATAGATGGAACTTTATTTGTCATTTACATCAAAAGATTTTTTTTATAGCTTTGTCAGAGTACTAAAATAATGTTTGTTAATAAATAGCACTTGTTTTCTTTAATTATTTTTCCTCTTTTCAGAAAGATGTGGATAAATTTATAAACATAATATATTACATATTCCGGGAGAAAATTTTCTTATTTCAAAAATAAATTATTAACTTTTCTTTTTTTATTCCTGCAAAACGCGTAATAATATTACTTCGTAATTCTTGCATTAAGTAGTATCAAGCATTGCAGGAACTTTTCCCGGATACTACTTAAACGATGTCTGCATTGCCGGTGGGAATCTTCAAAGAACGGAAATTGATAGGCGGTAGAAACGATTATGGTTTGTAAGATATCAATAGCACAGCAGAGTTCAATAGACGAATCGAACAATATCGGAATTATTGAACTCCCTCGCATGTATATGTTCGCGCGCGAATACAATGCACTTAATTGCATACATATGTACGTATATTTACCTAGTATATGTGCTTCTGTATAATAAGTGTATATACTTTGCACACATACATTCGTATACACATATTTCCTCTCGTATAATGTACATTCGCGCGATATGAATTAGAATTTCACCGATCATCAAACGGGGTTTAGAAGAGGCGTATGGAATTGGTAGCCAGAACAAACCTGTCGAGGTATTCTTACTATTTCACTATAATCGCATTCGCTATTGATTCTCTGATATTATTATGACCTGTCGGCGCGGGAAATGCCGCGAATGCAGTTTCAGCCGCTATCCATTTTCCATGGATAAATTTCGAAAATCTCTATGCGAAACTACCATTTCACTTCTCATCACTAAAATAATGTAGTTAATAAGCAATTACGTCGGGCGTGGTGTCCGAATAATTACATGATGAACTTGAAACAAGTGATGAAAATTTGCCAATTGAATGTTTCGCGTATTCGAGCTCCTTGTTTGCTTGTTTGCACTCAAATTCTTATTACAGACGATCATACAGATCTCGATTTCCAGAAATTCATTGTGAGAAGAAAAAATTCTTCATTTTCTAATTTGTAAAAAAATAAAATTATAAAAATTATAAAAATCAAATCAAATATCTTGTGTAACTTTAACAGTACACTGATTTTCGCGCGTGATATTTCTCGAGTGATCTCTAACGAGAAGCAAAGTTTGTGCAAGCAAGTCGTGGCTTGTCACCGATAAGAATTCATTATCTCCTTCACTTTGTCTTCACGGCTATAAAATCCAATCTGTCGAAATTGATCGCGCGTTCCTCGACAACACTCGATCTCCTGTGGCAATCGCTCGCGAAGACGAAACATTGGATCCTTCTCATCGACGATCAATCATTATCACGTATTCCTCGATTGACTGCCAACTGACAGAGAACTTGAAAGGAATGTGGGGAAAAATATTTCTCCGTATTTGCGCGCGGAGGAGATTGCGACTGCACGTCAAACGATATTATTATATATCCAAGAGACGTCGACAGTATTGTTATAGACGAATATGAATTATTGTACGTCAAATATATATATATATATATATATATATATATATATTGTATATTTATAGAAAGAAAGAAAGGAAGAGAGAGAAAGCACGACACCTCCACACACGCATACATTTGTATGCTCGATCAATGCTGTCAGATGATCCCACCTGACTTGTAATCATAAAGCTGTAATGTTTTAATAGAATTCGTGATGCAAAAATGCAAACATTAAGTATATTCGGAGAATTTTGTCGAAAGTACCACGTTTTGCGATTTGTATGAAGATGTAACAAATATATGCGGTTTTTGATATAATTAAATAAATTAAAATAAATGATTGGTATATATTACGCAAACGTAGTGATAATTTTTGACAGGTTACAGCACATTATCGTTCTACAAAATAATTGATACGTTTTAGAACGATAAAAATGTTATATAATTTCAAAACTTTTTCAAGTTACCAGCTGGCAAACTCAGTATGACGAATAAGCGATTCAATTAAAAAGTTTTCGATCGATACATAATTAACTATCGTTAATCTCAAATATTAATTACACGTAATCTTTCACGTTGCTGCCGCTATTATCTACATCTCTTGTTCTTAAAAAAGTTACTATTGATACTTGAAATATTATATAGATATCTAATTAGAGAGAAGATATATTAATTAAAGAAAAAAGAAATAGAATAATCAGAGGAAGAGCGGTAAACGAAGCGCACTAATTATAGCTAATAACGCATCGGCGAATCAATCGGGCGAATAAATATAGGCTCGATTTGCACTTTGATTCTGCCCGCAGGCTTCCGGTTCCGTGGCTCCTGTACGGTTTGATCTACGGAAAACCCGTGGAGGTGAACTCGGTGGGGATGGTGTGCAGCATAGCGATACTGTTCTGCATGCTGCTCTTCGTGATCATGAGCATCGCCTGCTTCAGATGGAAAATGAACAGGGGCCTCGGTTTCACGATGTTCATCCTCTACTTCGTCTTCGTCGCCGTCTCGCTGATGTTCGAAGTACGAATGGCTGGTCTGCCCGGTGTAGGGCAGCACCAGGGGTACTAGAACCTCCTCTCCGGAGGAAAGGACGAACACGTCTGCGAACACGGACGCACACTTGCGAGTCTCGTCATCATCATCGTCATCGTCGTCGGCGAGTCTCGGCCGACGAGAGAACTCTTCCCCGGGGTCGAGCCGAGGAGAAAAAAACCGCGCAAAAACCCAAAGTCATTATACCTTCCCGCGTGCGCGCGAAGGAAACTTAATGATCGAACGGCAATAGCAGCACCATGAACACACACACACATACACACACACATACCCACATCTACACACATGTATACATACACACAGCACTATCACCGGTCATCAGCAATTTTGTGTATCACGCAGATGCGTTTTGTTCTTATAGTCGCGCGAGAGGTGTACATATTGTATAAATCTTGAAATACCTGAAACGAAATACTCATCTTGTTAAGAATTAATCGAGCGTGCCACTTCGCTCGAGTCCGCTACTTTATTATTTAGGCATGGCGAGCGCGTTAGCCGATCGTGCCAAGGACCAAACCAGCATAATTTTATATAATCCGTGGAAGAATCCTTTGGCATATCCTTCTTTCTTCCTTCTTCTTCTTCTTCTTTCTTGTTCCCTTGGTGATTAATAAAGCTTGCGCGATGCCTATTAATTCACCGATCAGACTTTTGTAGCAACAAAAGAATTATATAGCAATCTTTCCAATTCTAATCGTGTCGCGTCAGATATCGCTCGATTCGTACATTTATCAAGACATTTTTACGCGTTTCTTTTCTCGAATATACACACAATTAATAGCAATAATGTCAAATTTGTAAAACACAAAGTTACTTCGTCAGTGTACAAAATATCCCAGTGAGGCTTCTCTCGTTTGACTCCTTGGCACGCTCACGTGTCCAAATATTATATATAATATTATCCTTAGAGAAAGAGAGAGAGAATGACAGAGAGAGAGAGAGAAAGGTAGCAAGTCAGTAATCTGACCGCTCGCCGATTTTCTTATAAAGTAGAACTCTTTTCACCTCTAAACGTAGAATAGATTTTAACTTTTACTCTATTACGCTCACGAAATTTCAACTTGATGCGGTGTGCTGTTCGACGTTTCGTTTCGATGGCGAACCGATGTACGCACGTCAATTTCGAGTGTACATATGTATATATTTCGTTTACAAGTCTTTAATTTTCTGTATTAATCATAAACAGACGCTAATATATACTATACACACACATATATATAAATATATATTATGCAAGCTTTTACAGTAAAAGAATACAAAATGTTGAAAAAAGATCTTATTTCTTTCTCGCTACGTTTACGATAAATTTCCTAAATTTATCCACATTACATAAATTATTATCACAATTAAAATAAGATTGTGTTTGATCATTAAAATGTTTCCTACGTTGGTTAATAAACATGTTTCCTATATACGTTCGTGAAATTATATTAAAGAGATATATGATTGAAAGTCTCCAAATGTTAATCCATTAAATAATAAGATTAAGACATGTCCCAAAACGAAACGGTCGATCGTCACACCGGATTTTCAGTATACGATCGGAACGGATGTTGCTGTTGATACGTGAATAAGATAGAGTAGCGGTAAAAGTGCGAGACGTTGATTAGCACACTCGATTACCTTTGCAGATTACATTTTTCCTTGACTTTTCATTTAAATCGCTCGATTCAGGGAGCAAAAGAGCTGGTTCTCGAGCAGTATCAAAGAAAATGTGTTCATCGATGCGTAGCGTTAATTTAGCGAGATAGAAAACATTCATTTGATAATTTTAATTGTCCGTTTAACATGGTTGATTAAACATACATGAAGAAATATGCATTGTTTTGTTAAGAAATGTATATCATATGATATTTTAACGAAAAATCGCGCAAGTCGTAATTACGATTTATTTATTGCTGATCAGCTGATCAAGCGAATCCATTTGGATGAAACGAAAATACGTCTCGTTCGCGTAAGACATTTAGATCCGATTCCGAGCGTGTTTTTTTCCTCTTAAATACTATTTACTATCACTAATTATATACATATAATCTGTAAGCGACATGCGAAAAAGCAGACCTTCCTGAGTGCATAGAGAGAAAAAACAAATTATTGAAAATTGCAATATTCGAATTGATATATCGCGCGAGGATTCTTATTATAATCAATCGAGGACACTTGTATCTTGTTGCTTGTTGATTGTTGATGCACTTTACGCGCGATCGAATCCACGTGCGACATTTTCTCTCCGTAGAGAAAGTATCAAGACGATCATATGTGAAAACGTATAAAATTATGGAACGTGCGGATAACGCATTATTATTATGATACGTTCGTAAAAAGAAACGAGCAAGAGTCGCTTAGACATTGCACTTTTCATGATATTCCATCGCTTGATACTCTCCGAGCAGCTATTCTTTTCGATAAATTCTTTCAAGTTTTCGACATTGCATTACGACGCACTACTAAAAAAGGTATCGCTAGAAAATATTAACTTACTATTATGGTTGTTACATGTACACACAGAAAAGGCAAACGGGTAACAGAATGAACGAATTCACGGAGGTATGCATGTGTGTGAGATTGAGAGAAAGAGGGAGAGAAATAGGATCATGTATAGAGTTAAAGCGTGACAGAATGGGCGATTTTTAAGTTCCAAGTTACAGCACCCGCGTGTTGTAAAAAGCGTTTGTAAAGGATACGTTTTAAGGACATATAGAGATAGTTATAATGTGATATCGATTATATTAAGGTACGAGTTGAAAGAGGAAAATGTTATTATACATACCTATCATATGTTGAGAGATACAGAGAAGTGATATTCTTAGCCTGAACGCCTAAAAGCGGCCTAGCTTTTTAATTAAGCCCACAGCTGACGCAAAAAAAAAAATCGATCCGTGGCGTGAAGAGATAAGAAAGAGACCATAATTATATAAAAAAAAGTACTGTCAACGTTATAATCGATAGGGCGAATTTTAGATTATCAAACTCATATACACACACACATATATATATAGTGTGAAGAAAATTCGGCGCGACGCGAAACGCATTATTATGAAGAATAACATACTATATATTCGCACATATATATTATCGCATATAATGATATATTTGTTTTCTATGGTCCCTATATGATATCGAAAGCACGTGGAGGACGGTCTCTCGCAGCTTAACACTCCGAATCGCGTCGTGTGACAGTTATATTTTACGTTTAGCCTTCCAACCGCAGCTATATCCATCTGTCTCTCTGATCTGCCTAAACCCTAAGTCACCTATGCAATCCGATTCGCGCGCTCGATTATTCTGTGAAATTATTCTGTGTACTCCTCCGTGCTCTGGTTACTTGGATTCCTCACGCGACGAAAAGCGTCGTGAGCCACGCTATTGCGCCTAGAAAGAGCGGCTAAAATTGACCGATGATCCGGAATATTAACGTCCAGGGCTAACGATGTCAAGGATCTGTGATAGCGAGACGAAAGCAAGAATACCAAGAACACTTCAAGGCCGCGGTAAAATTTACGACGTTAACGAACAACAATCTGTTATATCAATTTGTTTAACGTGAAGTGTAACCGGTTATTTTGGACGGCAGAGTAGTCGAACTACAACGATATAGGATTGAAAAAAATATTATAATTGTTCGGAATATAAACAAAATTTTATAGTCATAAAATTGCAAGCAATGAATGGCAACATTACGCGATCTCCTCGAGATTATTATCGATCATTAATTAAGATAGCGACGCTCCTTTTCGCGACAGAGCTTTCAGCATTACGTTGAGAAAAAGGATTTCGCCTGCATGGCAATACTGCCAATTGATTCTAAACTCACCCCCATTTCCTTTTTACGAAATTTTATTTATCGAATACAAAACCGTTTTGAGACTTTTATCCGCGAGACTTTAATTATAAGTAGTTTCAGTCTTATATCAGATTTCTACACCCAATGAGTAAACTGTATCCGAAATTGAAAAAGATCAGGCGATGAATGGGGGAAAAAAAGAAATAAACCATTATTCTGAAATAGATAAACTTGGGAACACACAGACGCAATCAGATTTCCGTAAATGAAAATCGTGCAATGAAAATCTCTTAGGCGCGTGAGCGGATGAACTTTTGCTCGGCGTAAGAAAAAGATGTAATCAAAAATCGCTCGATACGGACGTGATAGCTAGCGTTGAACCGCCCTTCGGACTTAGCAGCGATCATCAGTGGGGAAACAAAGCTTTGGGTTCCTTCGTGACGACCAACATAAATGGGGAACGAGTTACGAGAGAGCGAGGGAGAAAAGTGGGGAACGTTGTGCCGAGGCATTTTGCGTCGTGGTATACGAGTTGCAAGGGGTACGAAAAGGGATTAGTCTGTCAGTCGCGAGCGAAACAACGAAAGCGGATTAGCAGTGAATCGCGTGATAAGTCGAAGGTCGTGCCGGAGGGCTCAAAGCGCAGCGGTGCTCCGCGTAATTTATGCTTTGTAATATACCGTAGGACAAACATCATCGACATTGGTGATGAGGAGAGACGGCCCGTTTTTTGCTTTTGAATGTCGACTTTTCGAGAGATTAATATCCTTTCGTGATCCGCCTGGGTATAAACGTTAAGAAAATAGCTTGCCTCGTGACATATTTCCCCTCCCAGAAAGAATGACACGAAGAGATCTCATGGATGTACATGTACATGGTGACATGCCATTGACCTCGATACTCTTTAGCGACTTCTCACGTTATACATATTATATAGTTATTACATATATTATACATGCATATATATATATAAAATATTGCATCGGTTGTATATAAAATATATATGTACTATATTTTAGTACATAAAGATTTGATTTGATCCTTGCGTTGTCAAATTATCAGGACGCACGGCACATTCATTTTATTTGTATGTAGAGTGTGAAAATAACGAAAGAGAGAAAGAGAGGGAGCGAGAGAGAAGAGAGAAATACAATTTAATTTCAATGCACTCACGCACGCACATTCATACACATATATACACATACACACATATACACGTGTAAATTTACGTTCGTGAGGTGAACGCGACGAGACGGAGAGTGTGTTTTCGAAAAATGAAAATTGTTTGGTTTGTCCGACAAGTTTGTCAAGACTTAAAAAAATGCAACGCATCGATGCCAACCCTATTACGTAAAGGATGAATTTATGTCGAAAGGGAAATGAGAACGGAAACAAGTTCCCACCAGTTAGTGCATTCAACCCGAAACAGTATAATCAGTGTCCGATAGACCCTTCTTAATTTTTATAAGGGCGTCTCTCTCGTGAAATCCTTTTGAAATACAATTATCTTTTTATATTTACGAACGCTTCATTTTGTCCAAAGGTGGCTTTCGAAACTTTTATTCGCGTGACAACAACAAAAATAAACTTATTGTTACATTATATATACATATATATATTTTATATATAAATATATAATATATATATATTTATATATAGAATTCGTTAGACCCTTTTATATTTTTATGTGAATGCACAATATGTTGTACTGTTTAGAGTTGATGGTAGCTGTTATCTTATATAATACGAATGCGGAACCCGTCGCGCGCTCGCAAAGACGCTCCAAACTTAGACTTTAAGCGACGTTAAGAGTTTAGTTGGTTTCATACTTTTTAACGTAGCTTTCGAGAATCGTACAAGAATTTTTACATTGTGACAAAAAAAAAAGAGGTCGGTAGATTAGAGCCGGGCACGTGCGCGCGACGAGGATCGAGCACGATCCTTCAAATTTCGGCGAGTTGTTACAAAAAAAACGGGGCCGAGTGACAAATTTGTCCTCCGCGAAATCGATCGATCGTGTATACTAAGAACTGTCACTGTTCTCTCAGCCGAATGACATGATATATAAATCGTTATCGATACTCGTGGATATAAAATAACGCGGGAATAAAAAAAAGGGACACAATACGCACGCTGTGAACGATCGAACAAGATCGAACGCTTCGAATATTTTCTTGGCATTGACAAAGCGCGAACGCACATATCAAAGAGAAAAAAAAAATGTTGATTATATATGATAACTGAGATTACTTGGTAGTATTATTAGTGACTTAAATCGATAAGATAAATAATTAGATGAGGAGTTATACGAGCGCGTTATAAAGTTTCTATATAATTACAAATTATATAATATATATATAAATATGTATTATATCCTACGAGAGTCTCTCAGTAAAAAAAAAGAACGCTGAATCGTCGATTATTGAATCGCGTAATTCGCGGGGAAAGAATAGCGGGATGCAATTTTTGGCGATTCTCTGGGCGATGATCTGAGCGTGTTGGACGTAACGTAAATAAATTCCGGAGAGAATATACCTCGCGTTTCTCTCGGGCTTTTCTTTTGATATATATTTCATTATCGTCATCTCTTGAAAAAAAAAAACGCCACATTATATAGGGTTGTACCCCCGTCCATCGCCGCAGTAGTAGATTTACGGGATACGACGCGTAGTTATAAAAATCACGACTTACGAGAATTAATTAGGTCACCACAGAGTGCTAGAAAGACGAAGAGCGAAGCGAGGAGAAATATATAAATATACATATACATATATATATATATATAATAAAAATATACATATATAAATACGCATAAAAATACACATACACACACATATAAATATGTAAAGTACCTATATCTAGCGTTATATACGTTCTCGTCGACGATTCCGAGCTTGGAACGTTTTTATTACGGTAAAAATTTCGTTTCTTGATGTTCGTAAGATACGTCTTCGACGCGTTACTTAAGATCGGGGCCGAGGCACACATATAATAATCGCGATGTGACGAGAGTAAAAAATAAACGGATGCGTTCGGACGAAAATTGCTCTTTCGCGCGCGAGGGCGCGAAGTTAAAAATTCATCACCTCGCGGTCGCAAAAGAGCGATAGCGAACGATTTTCCCGAATTAAAGGGGGGGGGGACAAGGGGGAGACCGATGCATCAACGACCACGGTCGAAAGTTCGCTCGGGACGAATCTCAGCTTAAAAAAAAAAAAAAACAAATCATTAGAGATCGCGTATCGTACCCCCGAGAGTACGAGAGAGTTTAAAATGTATAACGGAACTAAAATCGCAAACATAAAAAAAATAGTCACGATGGGCGAAAAGCCCTTGAGAAAAAAAGAAAAAAAAACGGAGAAACACGCAGATGTGTTAAGGAGAAGCCGTGGGGGTCAGCGTCGGGGGTTCAGGCCGCTCGGTCGTCAAATGACGATAAAACGATATGAAACGATGTCACTTGACGCCCGAGATGTGGGCAGAACGACGAGCGGAGCACTCCCGGGAGGGATCATTGTTTTAATGATGTACGCCTTAATGATCAACGATTTCTGCGTCCGGGAAAATGGGGAGCGATATAGGGGATGATAGGGAGACGCGGATCAGCCGGACCGGCTTACGGCGCTGGCGCCAATGGGTGACACCGCGTGTGCAATAAAAGAGAGAGAAAGAGAGAGAGAGAACGAAGAGAAATATATAACAATATTAATATTATTATATACAACATTTTTACGGCATATATACGCGGATACGAAAGTAGAACAAGCGAAAAAAAAATCTGAAAAAGATCAGAAGTTTTAGGATAAATGATATTACTTGTTGTTGTCTACCATAGCGCCGTAGCATATGTAGGGCACTCTAGTCTAGTAGCCTGTTTCGAGGGATGCGTGTGAAAAATGCGTGCGAGAGTGACAGTTCGAGAGATCACTCGAGAGGATGAGAGAGAGAGAAAGAGAGAGAGAGCGAGAGAGTGCGAATTCAGAAAGAACGGAGTGATTGAACGCATATATTAATTATTATTACCTAATTGCAAAAATAAAAATTATATATATATATATTCACATATATATGTTCTGTATATATACATATATCTATGTGTATATATATACATACTCGAAGAAGCTAGTTACTTAACGAAAATCAATGATTGAGATATATACAGAATCTATACATATACCTTAAACGTGTGCCTATGTGCGCACGTGCGTACACTTTATCTCCTCCACCCTCGCGATCCCTGGCCTCTACCCTCTTCCTACCTCCTCTCTTCAACCCCTCGCAGCCTTTCGTCTCTTACCGCCAGCCTCACACGCACTTGCGCACATATCCATTACGCATTACCGTAGCCATGTTGTGTAGGGATGTCTTTAATGAGTAAAACTACGATTTCTCATGTTACATGTTATACGAAAAAAATGCAAAAAAACACAAGCAGAAAAGAGGAAATCTCGAAACGACGAAAAAATTTCTTCCGGTCAGTTGCAGGATCGTTTGAGAGGCGCCACATATTATGTATATTAAAATATACGCGCGCGAATGTCCAAAAAAATGAGACAGCGAGAGGGATATATAATATATAAAAATCGCGCGTATTCTGTATACACACACACACACACACACACACACACTTAATGCTATTATTATATAATTAATTAAGTCGAATTACTCGCCAATCGCGACGCTTCCCTCACGATCTTTTTGCGATTTAATTCAGTTTCTTCGTTTTTGCTTTCGTCGCGAGAAAAAAGCCACGGCGGTGACGGAACTTATTGACAGACTTTTATTAAATGCAAATGCATTATTAATACAAATTAATATATACGAATTGTTACGATAAGAATTCGCAATATCAATTTTGACAATGGAGATATGAGAGGAAGAAAGATGCAACATCCGTTTAACGCATTGTGGGCACTTTCAGATAATCGAGTTTTTTATTTAAAGACTAAAATTAATTAAAGGTTCCAATAATAAGTTTACAATACTTGAACACATAATTGTGACAATATATATCTCAAATTTTCTCATCCATTTACTTTACACATTCAGGATGATTGTGAAACAATCTGACAGCTGTCAAAGTTATCGTGCGACTCATTGTAAGCTAAAATGAAAGAAACTGCAATTTTTTTCACGATTAAAGTGCGAAAAACGACCCTCGTCCCCGATGCGTTAAAACGGCAAACGCCGTAATGAGATGATGTCTGTTTAAACTCATTCTACACTTGTTCGCGATGAAAATGATCCGCTATCCGCGGACGATGGCTCTTTGGTAAAGTACGGCGTACGGCTTGTCGCGGATTTGCACTACTCCCTTTTACATACTAATCGCTCATCTCTCCACTTTTGCCATTTGGCAACGCGTTTTCCTGCGGAAAAAAATAAATCTTGCGGTAGAACAGAGAACAAAATTTCACTTACACGATACTATCCGAGGGAGACTGTGTATCTTCTTGGCGCGTGGCTTCTCTAGAGAAAAGCTGCCCCGAGAAACGGCGGAAATAAACTTCTTGCGTGATTAAATCCGATTTTTACGAAGGTACACCTTCGCCTATACGTCACTCTTTATCTGGAGAGTTTAATGTTATTATCATCCAACAGAAAGTACTTAAAACGATTGAAAAAAAAAATAAGAAACTGCGTTATACATGCAACAACTCGAGTTAACGTAGGGGCATTTATTTAGAAATATTCGTCGAGAGAGAAGTTTCCACTATGTATTAATTGCATATTAAATAGTCAGTTAAAAAAGAAACCGATTGTTGGAAGAAGCGCAACGTGTTACGATATAGCAATTAAATTAATTAAAAATCACGCGAATCAATCAATGCGAACGATTCTTCAAAGTTTCCCCAAAGGTCTCTCGCTTGAAAACGCTGAATAATATATATTGTATAATCGGCGTATTCTCACTCTTCAAAACTTTGATTCGCGAGTATTTATTGATACACAGTCGACAATAATCAAGTAACAAGAGTTTACATTCTATCTCTATTCCACACTACTATTCAATAAACTCAACAAAAACAAAGATACGTTAATGAACGAGCTCTATACTTGTCTCGCTCGAGATTCTATTATTATACATATATCGCGATTACTTGCAAAACATAGATTCTTTTTCCAGCGTTAATCTTTACAGAAGAGAGATTAAGAGAGAAAGAAAGAGAGAGAAAGCGAGTATCGTTTTTGCAGTATAACTCTTGTTCCTCAGTTTTAACGAGACGCAATAATTGGATCGTCTAATAATTGAGTATATATTTAGAATCGGCAGTATTTTTGTTTAGCATTAATCTTATATAAAGTTCCTGAGAAGAAAGAATCGATCATCTAAGAGAATTGAAAAGCCACCAATTGTATACTATAAATTATAAAATATCTCAGTGCTGTTATACCGCTCTCTTATCCCATTTCGTTAGTAAATTTCTCTCTTACTTCGTTATAAAATTATTCTTACCGTTGTTGTTACCACCATTATATAATTAAACACAAGAGTAAAAAAAAGAATAATAATCTTCAGAGAGTATATAAACGCGTTACGAGATTTAAAGTAATAAATATTTCTCAGCTACTTGAGAGCCCGAACGTTATGCGATAACGTTCTAATTAAGTGAGATATATAAAGCCGATAAAGCAAAAACATACCGCTGATTCTTTTAATCACACCTGAATCATACTCTCGTATCTATATAGCGTTATTTATCCAATTACAATTTGCAACTTAGATTGCCCAGGGATAAGTAAAAAGAAAAACATATATCGCAATGGACTTCATCATCTCTCAGCGCTCTATTTTCTGCATGCACATGCCGTATTGCAAACGATTAGTATATCATTATGTTACGATCGTGGTTGCGACGAACATTATTGCTATATAGGCGTATCCATATTATTGTACCGCGACATCATGTTAATTGCTCGAGGTGATTAAAGGCTCGACGGCGTCAGACGATGCTCAATGAATCGGTGGCGTGAATAAAATCGGATTAACGCACGTTTGAGTGCTCGAGCCTAGAAGAAGATCCTCGCACGTCGATCTCACATCTCTTGTTATGGTGAAGAATAAAAAAAAAACAAAGAGCGCTCCCCCCACATCTCGCCATTGTATATACGTATATATTAATGCATAATATTGTCATAGGACACGCGAGAGCGGGCACAAGAGATGGTTATATTATTGTCGTTATTAGGCGAAATTGTGAGGGTATTTCGTTGCGTTTAAAAAAGAAAAAAATGCCTGCGGGACAGGATCGTTAGACGACAAATATAAGTGTCGTGTAATTTTTATTTTTCCATTTCGGACTTGGATCGGACTCCCTTTACGCGATATATTACTTGGACTGTTCCGGTATGTAAGAACGTTCCTAGGAGGCGAACCGTTGTTGTACCTCTCCGTTCCATTATTTTAAGTTCCGTGCACCGACTAAGTAAACTTTGTATATCGTTAAGTCTCAGTATCTCGTTTTTTAAGAAGAAAAAAATCGAACAACACGTCAAGAGAGCGGCGGCATCTTCTTCAAAATAACGGTCGCGTATTCGATACCCACGTGTAGCGCATCTGTCAAAATCGCTAATTGAGGCAGCGTTCTAACTCTTGAGTTGTATCCGTCATACAATATATATATATGTGTATATATATATATATATATATATATATATATATATATTTCGCGCGAGGTGACATTCAGAATTATATATCCCCGTACGCGCAAAGATGTACGTAGCATATAATACGAACGACGCGATGATGTTAATACATACGCATTTAAAACTTTTCTTATAGCGTTTACTACTTAGTAGATAAGCTAGAGAGCGTCGTAGAAGAAAAAAAAACGCGTGTCATACTGAGATGTAAATTTTTATAAGATTTCAAAACGTAAAAATGTGTCACCTGTTGTCAGTCCGCGACTATATATAAGGTGATTCGGACTGTGCGATACGACTTGACAGTTAGCGGCTGCTTCGAAGAAGGATCAACTTCGACGAGAACAGACCGGTATATGCGACCGTCGAACATAAGACAGACAGCTGATTGCGTCGCCAGGATGACAGCGATCAAAGTGTCAAAAGCACATGCGTCAAGTCCCAAGTAGCCTGATGTCATTAGATGTGAAAATGACGTCATTTGGACGTTCAATGACGTCAGTTTGCTACTTGGGGTGTGTCAAGAGCGACGAATAAACTCGTCCTTACGGTCTGCATCTTTGAACAGTCTTGCACGATATATCAACGATATTCCCACCTGATTGCACGAGACACACTTTTGTCTCTCGCGCTTGAAACTTTGATCGGGGTGGATCCTTGCGACGCCGCAGCCGGAAAAACAAGCGGGATACAACCGCTGAGTTTATCGATTAAATTACCGCAGATATACATGCATTATTCCGTACCAAGTACGGCTAGAGAGCTACTGAGTAATTTATTATAGGATTAAAGAGTCGAATGTGTAACGCGAGCACGAACGAAGAAAGGCCTGCATCGACGACCATCTAACACTCTTTACACTTGCCGTCAATATCCCTCTTCTCCCCGTCCCGTCCTCCCTCTCCCCCTCCTCCCTCTTTCCTCCCCCGTCAATCTTACATTCCTTCTTTACACCCGATCACACCTCCCTGTACCCTCAAGAAAAAACAGAACAACATATTGTAATCTATTGTAGATTGTTGTAGATAAATTATACGGTTTGACCGTACATTGTTACTTTTTGTCGACAATATAAAAAATACACAGATATATAAGTAATTACCATCTCGTTACGTGTTTTCTATTTTATTTCATTACCTCCCACACTACCGACCGGTATAGCAACACTGATGTCATAAATTCGCGATTAAAACGTTTATTTCTTTTTAATACAAGATAAAAATCATTATATATAATACATTGTAATAGAGGTATTCACGTGCTCGATAATTTTTTATATAAAAATTATCGACACGCTGATAAAAGAGCAATATTTACAGAGAGAAAGTAAAATTAATTTATATATATACCTTTAAATTGATGAGTATTACTTGACATGCTAGGTGATCCTACTACATCGATGATATCTGCTTTAACTTCAGGCTCGGTTTTTGGCAGGAGTGCCGCTGGTATTGTTAAAGTCTGAAAAGAGACAGTTAACGTTAGTAAAGTTCAAGATATAATTTGAAATTCTATTTATCCATTAAAAATATTGCAGTTGACAACCTTTCCAGGTGCTAATGCTTCATATTGATGCCTTAAAGACTGTAATTCATAATCGCATGTCGACAATGCGCTTCTCAATTCATAATGCAAAACTATGTCGCTACGTAATTCATTGAATTGCTGGCATATTTGTTCCGTCGGTGGTGGATTCAATTCTGTTAGCAAAAGTTTACATTATCAGTTTTCAGTTTTAAAATTTCACAAGAAATATAATATAAAAGTGTAAACTTTAATTTCTTACCTAAATTTAATTCAATTAGCATTTGTTCAATGCCTTTCATCTTCTTTTGACCAAGACTACTTGGTAATTTGATTCTCTGAGAACGAAGAGTAACACCGCTATTTTTGAAATCCGGGAATTTAATTCCAGCTGACTCCACTGCCTGCAAAATTTTAAAAATGTATGAGCACTTTAAATATAAATGTATGTAATTTTATATATATATATATATAGGGTAAAATTTTATTACACTTACATGAGAAGTATCAGTTTTATTTGGCCTATTCCTAGAAGAACTGCTATTTTTTTTCGAAGATTTTCTCTCGCTTTTTCTGGGATCTGCCTGATGATCAGCTGCTGTAATTAATTTCTGCAAATCTTGCGTCTTCCTATCTCTTTCTTTTTTTCTTTGTTCAATCTTGCGTAATTCAGCAAGCAGAGTCTGCTCCTCATCCACTTGTTCAGGAGTACGTTCGAACAACTTCTTTAACTGTTCTTTTCTACGTTTCTCATGTTCCGCATCAAAAACATACACCTTGTCAGTATGGGATTTTGCTTTTGTCAATGCAGCGCACACCTGATAATATCTATAAACATTTATCTATTAATTCTGTTAATTACAAAAAAAACATTTGAATTAAAATAAAATATATCAAGCTTGCCTCTCTTTCAAATCTTCTACCGATCTCGCGAGAAACTTGGTGTGATCCCACCTATCCTTAATAATAATAAATCTAAGATCAAATCTCCTACATAAGTCAAACAGGTGATCCGTCTCTGCTCGTGACCAACCATTGGTCACCAAATGTTGAACGTATTCTCCACTTGTGTACGTAGGGACAGGAGCTTTCTTGTTAAACTTTGCAAAGGGATATTCCTTCCCGGCATCGGCGACACGTCGCCAGTGATAAAAGGTAGCATTATCTGTACGTGCTGGATTCGTAAAGGGTGTCCATCTCCATGGCCTCACTTTTTTCATGCCAAGTTTTGCTCGCACCTGCTTATATCCTTTCGCCGTGTCAGTGGGGAACAACGGCGGTACGTCATTATTGTCCTTGCAGAGGAGCGCAAACACCTCGCGGTGCATACCCTCGGGACGTTTTGGCACTTTGTTGTAATCATACCGCTTACGATTCTTCTTGTCGCTACCTATTATAGACTCCTTCGTAAGTTCCGTAATCGTGGGCACCTCGATGTCCAGAATATCGCGTACGTCTGCCATCCTGATTTTTTTTTTATAAGGTGCCTTTAATCGATGAAAATTATCTAGCACAGATAAAATGTAGCTGTAATAAATATTTTAAATCCATCTTAATACTAATAATAATAACTAAAATAATAATAAATAATAAGAAAATTAAAAACAATAAAACGAACCGTCAGGATGGTGGTTTTGAGGTTAGGATTCTCCTACGAGATACTTACAATATGCTAACAGGAAAATAATTTCGTTTTTTTTTTTTTTTTTATTGCGTGAGCTGAGCGAACACCTTTTAATTGTATAAAATAAAATTTACGTATAAATGGCTATATTTATATCTATATCCAAAAATTCTCTTTAACATGTAAACACTTGCGAATACGTCCGACAAATGATGGGATTTTATCAGTTGCGTTCGGAAACTCTTGGGAAACGAATTTGATTGGTCGATCTAGAAAGCCAATCACAGAGCGTAAATGTAAAGTGAATTTCATGAAAGTAGAATGCGATATCTTACATATGAACTCTCCTTTATGATTTCTTTTTACAAACATTAATAAATCATTAAAATTGTAGTGGTCCATATTAAATATTTAAAAAATTTAATCACACTTTCGTAATAGGAAACGCACATACACACTTATATCCTGTCACATACATACACACTTATATCCTAGGATGTGTCTAAATATATCATAATTATCTCATATCTTTTACACTCAAATTGAAAATATCGACTCACGAATTTTTATTGAGGCTTCAACATGATATCAATATTTTGAGGAGCTGCGACATCAAATAAATTTATGGTATTAGGAGTCCGATAATCCATGGAATGTAATGGAACCGATGATCCGTGGTCTGCTTTCTTTTCAGAATTTAAGAATTTGCAATATACAATGTACCAAAAGCTTTGTACAATATTTTTAACTAATCCTGCAAAAATTTCAATTAAATAATAAAAATTCTGTATTATTATTTATTGAAAAATTCATTATATACTTGCCACTTGTAACAAAAATACCGCCCACAGTAGCGCATAATTTTACTAAAAATTGAAAAATTGTATCACGTTCCTGCGTTACTTTTATCTTAAGTGCGCTCATATCATATTTGAAAAAAATTCCTGGTATTCCATGAGATCCTTTGTGGTGATCAATTGGTCTTTGATGATCTTTAACACTGTATTGGTATGTCTTTGATGTACTTAATAATGTTCTAATATCGGTAGGGACAACTTCAACAAAATATTGATATAGCATCATATCTGAAAGATAAATCATCCATTATGCAAAGACATTCATACTATTATTTCTAGTAACTTGCAATCATGAAACTTACTATTATCTGCAACTTTCTCATCGCCTTCAAGAGGATGCACAATACCTGGACTAGGTCCACCGAAAGAAAATTTATTAATTCTATGAGTAAAGTTGTAATCTTGATCTGTCATAAATGCAGAGATATGTATATGACCACGTGGCAAAGATAATGATTTTCCAGCAGTTATATGAAAATTTCCCGCGACCTTATTCACATTCACGCTGCCATGAACACGACAAGCATTTGGTGCATAATCTGGTTTATAGGACCTAAATAATAAGGAATAGTATAAATATCCGCAATTTATAACAATATTGCATAATAATAAAGAGCAGTTTACTTTACATACCGTGCTGGCATTTCGCTATAAAGGGTAATCTGATTTGATTTCCAAAGGAGTTCATGAATAGCATGATACTCTTCTCTCAAATACGAATTCATGTGCTTTAAAGCTTCAAAATGTGATCTTTGCTCCGGCGTTAATTCCCACCATGTATCCTCCTCCTCCAAAGAATCATAGCTTAACATATTCTGATTTGTAGAATCTAAAACATCCGCACCAATACGACCACATGGCATAGCCACTGTTATGTCAATATTAATTTGTAGCTTTGCATCAAATTCAGTATCTGGCTCGAATTTGAATTGCAATCTGCTATCAAGATAGTAGCTTGTTTCTGCTATTATTAAATATGCAATGATAAATATTGTAAAGATAGAAACTGAAACAGGAAAAAAATTATTTGGAGTATTAATAGTGATCCATAAGAAAATACTCTTCCTAAACCTAAGTAAAGACGAGGCCAAGTAAAAAAAAAAAAATATATATATATATATAAATGTTTAATAAAAATATCTTACTATACAAGTATCTGCTAACTTACATGTTCCTCCCACTGCAGTTTTGTCGACATATAACTCAGGAACTTTGGGAAATGCGTCCAGTTCTTTGACTGTCTTAACATTGACGTGTCGTCGTCTCAGCATTTTAATAATATTAAAATATTTATACACACAAATAAATCTTTTTAAATTACTTAATCATACATTCACCGCTAACCTATAAGAAATGTTCACTGTGCACACAGAAAATCCATATTTAAATATGTGTATTCGATATTTATCTTTAACACTGGTATTTATCATCGTATTCATTACAACATATACAACTCAATTAAATCAAAGATTGAAGCTTCCTACATATTTGACACGTAGATATATATGCTCCGTTTTGAGAACGTGTGCACATCGCACACGTACGGGAAATAAAATATGAACGCTAAGCTGAACAGCTGAAGTAAAACTATAAAACAAATATTATAGCAGAAAGCATTTACAGAAAGATGGCGCCACATAATAACATGTTAAAAAATATATTATAAGTTGAATTTCAAACTTATTGCGTTTAAAGGCAACTTTACGATTCCAATTTATACACATTTTATATTAAAATACTATCCTTACTTCAAATACTACATATAAAAATTAATATATTAAAACATTTTATATTCGACAAATATAGATGTATACATAACTTTATAAAACATAGCACCTTGTAAAGCAAAATAAAGTTCATAAATAATCGAAAAAATCAAATACAAAACTTACTGACGACTTATTTATTTCGTTAACGTGAATTTAAAAAAAATTCTTTATTTTATTTTTCGCGAAATATATATTTATTTTCATACAAGTCGTAATTAAAATTTAATTGCAATATTAAATATAGCTACAGAAGAACGTATATCTTTTCTGCAGTTTTAGAAAGTATATCCTGTATTTTTAAGATTAGTTGTATAAATTAAATAGTTCAAAAAATGAGAAATTGGTGTAATATTCTTCAATGTACATATTATATTCTTTTATTTCAAAGATATGTTTAAAGCGTGCGAAGATGTCCAATGTATGAATATATTTGGGGCCCTGATAAGGGCCGTTGGTCTTGAGAGGAATTGTTCACTTGGAGCTGGTGTATTTAGTAACTGCCTTGGTGCCTTCGCTTACAGCGTGCTTAGCCAATTCTCCGGGCAACAGAAGTCTCACAGCAGTCTGAATTTCCCGAGAGGTGATCGTCGAGCGCTTATTGTAATGCGCCAAGCGGGACGCCTCGGCGGCGATACGCTCGAAGACGTCGTTGACGAAGCTGTTCATGATGCTCATGGCTTTGCTGGAGATTCCGGTATCCGGATGTACTTGCTTCAGTACTTTATAGATGTAGATAGCATAGCTCTCCTTCCTCTTCCTCTTCTTTTTCTTGTCAGTCTTGCTAATATTCTTCTGGGCCTTTCCGGCCTTCTTCACAGCTTTGCCACTCGCTTTCGGGGGCATAGTTGGTGTTCTTCGTAAAGCGTCGTATGTGCAGTCGCAGAGACGTAGCTTCGAAAAGTGAGTGCAGCTCCGAGCGCGGTCCTTATATATAGTAGAAGGGAGAGGCGACGACGCGCCAATCACGTCGCGCGCCCCACTAGCGTGAGCCTATCTGGCACGCCATTGGACGCCTTAAGGTCTCGCAGTTTGGTATAAATAGCTGTCAGAGCGGACGCAGCAGGCACAACCGATCGAAGCCTTGCTCGACTCAGAGTACTTTCATCGTTTGCTTACCACAAATCTATTCGTCATGTCTGGCCGTGGAAAAGGTGGAAAGGCTAAGGGAAAGGCGAAGTCACGATCCAATCGTGCTGGATTACAATTCCCCGTTGGACGTATCCATAGACTTCTGCGTAAAGGAAATTACGCCGAACGCGTTGGCGCTGGTGCCCCGGTCTATCTTGCCGCGGTGATGGAATACCTCGCTGCGGAAGTATTGGAGTTGGCGGGAAATGCTGCTCGTGATAACAAGAAGACCAGAATCATCCCCAGGCACTTACAGCTAGCCATCCGTAATGACGAGGAATTGAATAAATTGCTCTCTGGAGTTACCATCGCTCAGGGTGGTGTACTGCCGAACATCCAAGCAGTCTTGCTGCCAAAGAAAACTGAGAAGAAAGCTTAACCAGATTGGCAACGATTATAAACGGCCCTTTTTAGGGCCAACAATTTCCTTACACGAAGAATATTTCTTATTCGCAATTCTTTTATTATCAATTTTATTTTATTTTCATACATTTTATATATCGATATATGTTCTGTATTATCAAGTATGTTTACATTTCTCTCTGAAATCTTCTTATCGATTATTACAATATTATATTGCCAAAATATTTGAAAAATCATAGACAAAGATACGCACGTATAATTCTAAATCATAAAGTACATTCAATTAGTGCCTAAAATAATTGTATATTTTGTGGTCTCTATTATTAAAGAAACTAAATTAAATAGAGGTACACATGTTAAATTATATTTTTATATTAATCTTTGTTATATATTACAATATTGATACGAGTTTGTTTTATACTGCGCGTGACCTGTAAAAATAGTGGAATGCTTAGCGTTTATCATTGAAAATAATTTACGAAAATTTATTAAGATAAATTCTTTCTAAAACTAAAATTTTAAATATTACATGAAATTACGTGATTTTCAAATAGATCATAAAACTTGGAAATAAAGTCATATTTTAATTATATTAAATAATTCATAACTTTACAAACAATTAATATAATGTATATTTACTGATGCACTGATATTATAGTTTATATTTACTGATACCATCGTTTAAATTGATCAAAGACAAATTATCTCAAATATCTACAGGTAAAACTCGTTTCGAATAATGAGGAAAGTCCACGATGTATGGTAGTTCCTTATTCTCGCTCAGCCAAACAGTTTTCACCTTTCTGAATGAGAGCTAGAACCGCGAGAGCCACGTGGTCGGCTGGCTGCATGTCAAATTCGAAATTATTAAATTCCTCTTTGGCCCATTTTTCGTCGATGATAGAGAGAACTCTACTTTCCATATCTTTAAGTATAGCCGGCAGCTCCGGTAATCATTGCAGTCTTATTGCACACGTCCATGTCCTTTCTTAATATGAATCGTAATGTCACTACAAAGATTTTGAGAAAGCGACATTAATTAAGTGATATAAACAGAATTTACTGCAATATATATGCTTCTTATCGCTGCTTATCATGATGTTTTTATTATTGCTTAGTGTTATTTAATGTTGGTAGGGATGAAAGATATTCGTTCTAAATATACTTTATTTTTATTATAGTCTATATTTCTATATCAATGATGTAAAATTTTGTAACATTTTTATACGATTATGCATTCAATACATTATTGCAATACGAATAATTTTGTTATACATTTCAAATATTTATTTTGTACATTAACAAAAATTTATTGAATTCCAATAAGTATTTATTTTAATACTGCCAAATAAATCATTTATTTAAAACTAATAATATTGATTTGATATGTGAAATATTTATTTAATATAAGAAAGTCCTTTTTAAAACAAATAAATGTTTTCTTAGGCGATATTGAAATATAAATATTTATTAATTTAGTCATTTTTTCAGTGTGATAATATATTTAAATCAAGTCAAAAGTTTGATATAACATTGTATTTTTTCGCGGACCTCAAAACAACGTTTGACAAAGTAGATAGGATAAAGTTAGGAGAGATGCTGAAAAGGGCAGGAATAGGAGAAAGATTGAGAAAGAGAATTATGGAAACTTATAAAGAAACGAAGAATACGGTGAAAGTAGGAGAAAGAAAATCGGAGGAGTTATGGACAAGCACAGGAGTTAGACAAGGATGCCCTATGAGCCCTACTCTCTTTAATATATATATTATGGATTTGGAGGCAGATATAACATTGCATAATATATTACATAATTAATATAATATTTAATATTTATTATTCAATACGTTAATGTTAGAGAATATATGTATAAAGAAAAAAAATTATAAATTTTAATAATAATACAATAATATATTCATATTTATTAATAATCATCGGTAAACTGTCAAATGTTCAAACTGATCAAAGCAAGTTATCAAATATTTAATTTTCTATAGGTAAAGCTCGTTTCGAATAATGAAGAAAGTCTACAGCGTATGGTGGTTCCTCATTCTCGCTTACCCAAACCGCCCCGTTTTTACCTTTTTGAATAAGAGCTAGCATCGCGAAACCCACATAGTCTGTTGATTGCATCGAGTATTTTATTGGTTCAAATTTTTTCATGTATGTTGCATCGACGAAGGAGATAACTTTATTTATCATATCATCTATTATTGTCGTCTTCGTACTACCTGGACACATTGTAAGAACTCGCACTCCAGTCTTCTCGTACAGATCTGCTAAAGACCGGGTGAATCCAAGAACGGCATGTTTCGTTGCCGTATAAACCGGTGTTGGAGGATACTTGTCTAATCCAGCTATAGATGAGACGTTCACGATTACACCTTCGTTGCCGCCTTTGTATCTTCCCATGTGGTCTAGAGCCAGATACGAGCTGCGAATTAGTGCCGTAACATTGATATCGATCGTCTGTTCCCATTTGTGCTCATTCAAAATACCAGCATTATTGATTAGAATATCAAGAATCTTGAACGCATCGATGACTCTATTGAATGCCTTTTCTAGATCTTCTGCCTTTGCTACGTCACACGCGATGAAGACAGCACGGCCCTTTCCAAATTCCTTCTCCAACGTAGTCGCTGCATTTTCGCCATTCGATGTCGGCAAATCGATTATTGCAACACTTTTGGCACCATTCTGAAGTAATATTTCTGCGTACTTGTAGCCTAATCCGGCAGCTCCTCCGGTGATCATTACCGTCTTATTCCGTACGTTATCCATCTTGCTTTCAAAAAATCGTAACACGTACTATAATTATTATTAGTAGTGATGTTAAATTATTAAGAAAATGATGGATAAGAATTATAATAACATACCTTAAATATCACATAAAATGATTATATCAGACGTGCGATGTCAAACTGTCTAATTAAACGTTGTTTACACGGCCGATGACAGGGCACATAATGAGTAAGAAAGCGATATTAGACGACCTTAATAATATTATTATAGATAGGGTTTAAACTTTCCCTATCTTTTTGTAAATTGATCGTGTTATTATGTTTTTAAATAAAAAACATTTCTGAGATATCCCTCTTTCTCTTATGTTTTTCGCAGTACAAGTTTTTGACAGTTGGGTCGCTCATAATAAACCTTGCAATATATATATATATATATATATATATATATACTTTTTAATTGAAATATAGTCATTGTTTTTACACATAGAGAATCATGCACATACACAAAATTCAATAATACGATTTAAAAAAAAAAATATATATATTATCTATTTCATTCGTAATTATAATAAATTTGTAATTGCATTAGATACAAATTGGAAGCTTTTATTATTTCTTCAAGTTCATTATCTCTTAAAACTTTGACAACTATTCAGGTAGATCTATTATTTCATGATTTTATCATTAAAACCGAATAGATAGATCTATATTTATATGTGCCATAGCACTCCAAATGTTTAACATAAATATGATAAGCAATATGATGTAACTCGATATCTACAGGTATAAACATACACAAATAACACTGATAAACATTTAGTTTTAAGAAATATAGATTTGTAAAAAAACTAACCGATACTGCAATAGAAAAAATATCAGAAAAGAGATAATTCCGAAGCGCGATATAGTGTAGAATTTATAAAAAGAAAGATAGATCTATTTAGCTAGATATATTTAAAAATTTTTGGAAATATTGTCTCACAAATATTTAATTGTTCTTTAAACATTATCATACAACTGGAAAGTACGAAACTATCTAGTGTATACTCATATTAATGATTATCTTATTTAGCATTTTCATATAATAAGAGCTAGATAAGATATAAATTTTTTTTAATTTTAATCTTAATAAAATAAAATAAAAATTATTAACTTATTGTTAGTAATCTCAAACCAAGAGATACAGTTCCGAATTCATTTTTTGCGCTTGTGCTCTATTGGCCGATTTTAAATATCATATTTATATTATTATTATAAATATTGAGAGCCGATAAAAAAAAAAAAATATATATATATATATATCGTATCTAAAAATTATTAACTTAAATTAAAATTTATCTTACAAAACTATGTATATAACTAACTATAGATATAGTAAATTTTATTTTTAATATTTGTTTAACTTCTTATCTCTTATATTACTAAAGTTATAGGAGTTGTAGGAGGTTTAAAATAGAACATATTATTGCTTACGTAAAAATTTTGCAGTGACTAATGCTTATTATTTATAAAATATAATTCGAGAAAAAGAGAGATTTATCGTTTGAATAATTAATAAAATTTAAAATAAAGCTTTCCTTAAACGCTGCAATTTAACTTTATCCAATAATATTTTATAAAATTAAGTGTGATATATTAAAAATAATTTTTAGGACTCTTTCTTGGAAATAAAAATGTTGTATTTTAATATTATATTAAATTATTTATGTTTTCCATTCTGCATCTCGATAATAGAAATATCTTTACTTTTAAAATCATCAATTAATACCGTTTTCGTAATATTTGGACACATTTCAAAAACTCGCACCCCGGTCTTTTTGTATAGGCTTGCCAAAGATTGGCTGAGCAAAAACGGCATGTTCCGTAGTCACATATACCGGCACAAGGAGATGTACATGCTAAATTTAATTACAGATGAACATATATATTCACGATTACATCTCCTTTGCTGCCTTTGTGTCTTCCCATGTGATCCAAGGCCAGAAAAGAATTGAGAATTAGACCCATAACATTGACATTGATCGTTCGTTTCCATTCGTACTCATATAATACACCAGGATTATTGATAAGAATATCGAGAGTCACGAACTCATCACATCATCATTCATCACATTACATAATTAATATATTAATGTATATATATTTAATAATGAATACATTAATGTTATAATATATAATATTGTAGAATAAATCAATAAATTTTACTAATTAATACAATAATGTTTATATTAATTGATAATCATTATTAAACTATGTCAAATGTTCAAGTTAATTAAAGCAAAACAAGTTATCAAATGTTTAACTCTCTACAGGCGAAGATCGCTTCAAATAATGGGGAAAGTTCACGGCGTATGATTTATTATTCTCGCTGACCCAAGCCGCTCCGTTTTCACCTTTTTGGATGAGAGCTAGTACCGCAAGAGCCACATAATCGGCAGGTTGGCAAGTGTTAAATTCGAAATTATCATATTCATCTTTGGCCCATTCGTCGTCGATGATTGAAATAACTCTACTTTTGAAATCTTTAGACATTGATGTTTTCGTACTACCTGGACACATCACAAGAAATCGCACTCCAGTCTTTTTGTATAGACCTGCCAGAGATTGGCTAAATCCAAGAACGGCGTGTTTTGTAGCCACATATACCGGCGCAGGGGGATATGTATCTACTGCAGCTATAGATGCTATATTCACGATTACGCCTCCCTTGCCGCCTTTGTGTCTTCCCATATGATTCAAGACCAGAAAAGAGTTACGAATTAGACCCGTGATATTAACATTGATCGTCTGTTCCCATTTGTGCTCATTCAATATACCAGCGTTATTGATAACAATATCAAGAGTCTCGAACGTATCGATGACCTTCTTGAATGCTTTTTCTAGATCTTCGGCCTTTGACACGTCACACGCGATGAAGACAGCACGGCCTTTTCCAAATTCCTTCTCCAACGTAGTCGCTGCATTTTCGCCGTTCGATGTCGGCAAATCGATTATCGCAACACTTTTGGCACCATTCTGAAGTAGCACGTCTACAAATTTGGAGCCCATTCCGGCAGCTCCTCCAGTGACCATTGCAGTCTTATTACACACGTCCATGATGCTTTTTTAATGCAAATCGTAATAGTTGCTCCAAAGATTGTTGGAAAATGTAATAAACGGATTAAAGTAAGTGATAGGTATAACGAGAATTTACTGCAAAATATATATGCTTCTTATCGTTGCGCTTATCAAATGCTGCTTTGATTCGTCGCTAATAATAAAATTGTTAATGTTGGTAGGGATGAAGGACTATTCGTTGCAGATGTGCTGTATCATTATATTTTGCAACTTTTACTTTATCATTATTACAACATTTATTTATTATTATTGTCTATCAGTAATGTAAAATTTTGTACCCTTTTTATAGACTTGATTACCTATATATTCAATACAATTTTATTATACGAACAATTTTTAGACATTGCAAATATTTATTTTGTGATAATATATTTGAATCGAGCCAAAAATTTAATATAATATTGCATAACATTATATTACATAATTAATATATTAATATATATATTTAATATTATATACATTAATGTTATAATATATAATAGAATAAATTTATAAATTTTACTAATTAATATAATAATGTTTATATGTTTATTGATAATCATTATTAAACTATGTCAAATGTTCAAGTTAATTAAAGCAAGACAAGTTATTAAATGTTTAACTCTCTACAGGCGTAGATCGCTTTAAATAATGGGGAAAGTCCACGGCGTATGATTTATTATTCTCGCTGACCCAAGCCGCTCCGTTTTCACCTTTTTGGATGAGAGCTAGCACCGCAAGAGCCACGTAATCGGCAGGTTGATAAGTGTTAAATTCGAAATTGTCATATTCATCTTTGATCCATTCGTCGTCGATGATTGAAATAACTCTACTTTTGAAATCTTTAAGTATTGGCGTTTTCGTAGTACCTGGACACATCACAAGAATTCGCACTCCGGTCTTTTTGTATAGACCTGCCAGAGATTGGCTAAATCCAAGGACGGCGTGTTTTGTAGCCACATATACCGGCGCAGGGGGATATGTACCTACTGCAGCTATAGATGCTATATTCACGATTACGCCACCCTTGCCGCCTTTGTGTCTTCCCATATGATCCAAGACCAGAAAAGAGTTACGAATTAGACCCGTGATATTAATATTGATCATCTGTTCCCATTTGTGCTCATTCAATATACCAGCGTTATTGATAACAATATCAAGAATCTTGAACGCATCGATAACCTTCTTGAATGCCTTTTCTAGATCTTCGGCCTTTGACACGTCACACGCGATGAAGACAGCACGGCCTTTTCCAAATTCTTTCTCCAACGTAGTCGCTGCATTTTCGCCGTTCGATGTCGGCAAATCGATTATCGCAACACTTTTGGCACCATTCTGAAGTAGCACTTCTACAAATTTGTAGCCCATTCCGGCAGCTCCTCCAGTGACCATTGCAGTCTTATTACACACGTCCATGATGCTTTTTTAATGCAAATCGTAATAGTTGCTCCAAAGATTGTTGGAAAATGTAATAAACGGATTAAGTAAGTGATAGGTATAACGAGAATTTACTGCAATATATATATATGCTTCTTATCGTTGCGCTTATCAAATGCTGCTTTGATTCGTCGCTAATAATAAAATTGTTAATGTTGGTAGGGATAAAAGACTATTCGTTGCAAATGTGCTGTTTTATGATATTTTGCAACTTTTACTTTATCATTATTACAACATTTATTTATTAGTATTATCTATCAGTAATGTAAAATTTTGTACCTTTTTTATAGATTTGATTATATATTCAATACAATTTTATTATACGAACAATTTTTAGGGGATTGCAAATATTCATTTTGTGATAATATATTTGAATCGAGCCAAAAATTTAATATAATATTGCATAACATTATATTACATAATTAATATATTAATATATATATTTAATATTATATACATTAATGTTATAATATATAATAGAATAAATTTATAAATTTTACTAATTAATATAATAATGTTTACGTTTACTGATAATCATTATTAAATTCTCAAATATTCAAATTAATAATTAAAGTAAGACAAATTATTAAATGTTTAACTCTCTACTGGTGAAATTCGCTTCGAATAATGGGGAAAGTCCACGACGCATGGTGGCTGCTTATTTTCGCAGAGCCAAACCGCTCCGTTTTCACCTTTTTGGATGATAGCTAGCACCCCGACAGCCACGTAATCGGGAGGTTGGTGAACGTTTAATTCGAAATTGTCATATTCATCTTTGGCCCATTCGTCGTCAATGATAGAGATAACTCTACTTTTGAAATCATTAAGTATTGGCGTTTTCGTAGTACCTGGAACCATCACAAGTACTCGCACTCCGGTCTTTTTGTATAGACCTGCCAGAGATTGACTAAATCCAAGCACTGCGTGTTTTGTAGCCACATATACCGGCGCAGGGGGAAATTTACCCAATGCAACTCTAGATGCTATATTCACGATTACGCCTCCTTTACCGCCTTTGTGTCTTCCCATGTGGTCCAGTGCCAAAAAAGAGTTACGAATTAAACCGGTGATATTGACATTGATCGTCTGTTCCCATTTGTGCTCATTCATTATAGCAGCATTATTGATAACAATATCAAGAATCTCGAACGTATCGATGACCTTCTTGAATGCTTTTTCTAGATCTTTGGCCTTTGACACGTCACACGCGATGAAGACAGCACGGCCTTTTCCAAATTCTTTCTCCAACATAGTCGCTGCATTTTCGCCGTTCGATGTCGGCAAATCAATTATTGCAACACTTTTAGCACCATTCTGAAGTAGTATTTCTGCGTGTTTGTAGCCCATTCCGGCAGCTCCTCCAGTGACCATTGCAGTTCTATTGCACACGTCCATGTTGCTTTATTTCGTAAATGGGAATCGTAATACGTACGAAGATCGTTAGAAAGTGATGGATATAACTTGAATTTACTGCAATATATATATACTTAATTTTTATTGCTGCTTATCGCGTTGCTTTGATTCGTTATGGTAATGTTTGTATGGATGTTTGTATAGGGATTCGCTGCAAATATGCTTTATCATTATTTTGTAACTTTTACTTGTACTGTATTTTTCGACCGATTTTGCTTCTTGTCATCCCCACTTTTCTTTTCATTGCATCTAGATTGCTTGCGGAGACTTAAGACATTCGAGCTAATAGGGACGATACTAGTTGTAAATTATACAGGGCGGTTAGCGTGTATTGTCCCGTGCGCTGTTCACTGTTTATAGAATTTTTATTATATTATAAAATTAAAAATAACATTAAAATTAAATTAAGTATTTCATAAAATTAATATTTTTATTTAACATAACTATCTATTATAATAAAACAAATGTACGCTAACCATCCTGTATGATTCACAACTAGTATCGTCCCTGAGTTCAATGTCTTATTGTCTCCGCGAACAGTCTAGATGCAATGAAACAGAAATGTTGGGATGACAGTAAATAAAATCCGTCGAAATGTACAATCCGGCCGCAGGCCTAGTCTATCAGTAATGTAAAATTTTGTTTTTTTTTATAGGCTTATTGTTAGATTACCG
Organism: Nylanderia fulva; assembly: GCF_048542155.1. NCBI lineage: Eukaryota > Metazoa > Arthropoda > Insecta > Hymenoptera > Formicidae > Nylanderia > Nylanderia fulva. The sequence goes on from NW_028189622.1 coordinate 1,935,813, forward strand.
TTATATTTACCCGTAGATTTACCATTTCTAAAGATTCGATTATGCAGTCAATACATTTTTATACAAACGCTTGTTAGACATTTCAAATATTTATTTTGTAATGATATTGTATTTAAATCGAGCTAAAAGTTTAAATACATTATTAATATAGTAATATTTAATATTCACAATATTCAATACATTGTTACAATATATAATAGAATATATATAATAAAATAAATTTATAAATTTTAATAATAAAATATGTTTATATTTATGATAATCAATAAACGATCAAATGTTCAAATTGATCAAAGCAAGTTATAAAATGTTTAACTTTCTACAGGTGAAGTTCGCTTCGAATAATGAGGAAAGTCCACGACGCATGGTGGTTCATCTTCCGCGCTGACCCAAGCCGCTCCGTTTTTACCCTTTTGAATGAGATCTAGCATCGCGAGAGCAACGTTGTCAACTGATTGGCTCCTTACTTCTAAATTGCCAAATTTGTCTTTGGCCCATTTTGCGTCGACAATAGAAATAACTTTATTTTTTAAATCGTCCATTAATGCCGTTTTCGTAGCACCTGGACACAATATAAGAACTCGCACTCCAGTCTTCTCAAATAGACCTGCTAGAGACTGGCTGAATCCAATAACGGCGTGTTTCGAAGCTATATATGTCGGCATCGGGGGATATTTAGTTAATCCAACTATAGATGAGACGTTCACGATTACACCTCCCTTGCCACCTTTGTGTCTTCCCATATGCTCCAAGGCCAGATAGGAGCTGCGAATTAGCGCTGTGACATTGATATCAATCAGCTGTTCCCATTTGTGCTCATTCATAATACCAGCATTATTGATTAGAATATCAAGAACCTCGAACGCATCAATGACCCTATTGAATGCCTTTTCTAGATCTTCTGCCTTTGCCACGTCACACACGATGAAGACAGCACGGCCCTTTCCAAATTCCTTCTCCAACGTAGTCGTTGCATTTTCGCCATTCGATGTCGGCAAATCGATTATCGCAACACTTTTGGCACCATTCTGAAGTAATATTTCTGCGTACTTGTAGCCTAATCCGGCAGCTCCTCCGGTAATCATTACAGTCTTATTCCGTACGTTATCCATTTTACTGTGAACAAGTCGTAATGTGTACTGTTAAGATTGTTAATTAGTAATGAAATGAAGTTGTTGAAAAATCACGAAAGTGATGAAAGTATATATATGCTTATCACGGTTTTTTATTCGGTGTTGCATATTTGTAAAGATTAAAAGCTACTTGCTAAAAATGTGCTTGTCAATATTTGTACTACTTTTGCAGATTATTGTTTTATCAGTCATGTAAGATTTGATAACGTTTTATTTTGATTATTTTATTTCGTTGTAATGTACTCAAATCAAACCTAACTTTAAAATGTTCTTTATATTGAAATACAATCTCATTTTCTCTACATATCTTTCTTACACAATTATTATTTATAAAATTTACAACTTATTATTATATTTATATATTTAAAGATTATTTAATAATTTTTAATTAATTTCTATTTATTATAATATAAAAATTAAATACAATAACAAACACAGAATTTTCTTTTCTCAAATTTCGGAGCTCTTTGTCTGTGAAAATAACGTCGTAAAAAGTATTCTATACATTTCGAAATACAAAATGACTGATCGTGCAGCAAAGGAGGAAGAGGATAGGGTAATACTAAAGTATTAATTAACAGGTAATACTAATCTATTAATTAAATATAACGTTAAGTGTTACATAACACAAGCATAATACAAATTTTACATCAAGTTTTAGATTTATAATTCTATATTATTCTATTAATTATACTTTCATATTTTATAATTCTATTAATTATACTTTCGTATTTTATTTCCGTTAAAATATGTTTACATCTTTATATGTATATAAATATGCACAAAATATCTAATTATAATGTTCAACAAGGGTATTTATATATTAATTAAATTTATCAATATAGAAATAATAAAAAATTTTAATTAATATATATTTAACTTTCTATAGTACAAAATTATAATATATATTTAAAATAATATATAGAACGAAAAATTATACTCAATAACATGATTTGAAAAAAATAATTTTTATCTACTTATCTGTAATTACGATGAGTTAGATAAGAAGATTATTATTTCTTCGAACAATCATAGCGTGTCTCGTGCACAATTATAAAGTTGTAGAGAAAAATTAATCAAAAGCAAAAAATTTGCTGTAATTATCGTACAAACATTTACACTCTTTTATATAGTCTGTTGACTTTAAATGTATGTTAAGATAAAACTTTTTTTGAACTTTGTAACTTACGTGACTTGTACAAATAAAATATTGCCGATAAATAAATGTATAATTATATAAGTAATTCTTAGAACTCTTTGAAATAAAGGTAAATTTAATGTTATATTAGATACTATTCATATATTTTCCATATTCATATTTCCCATTTTACATACGTGTCACACAATAATGTTTTATATTTAATACATTAATGTTATATATTTATTGATAGCCATGAATAAACCATCACCGCGCAAATTCATCAAAATAAGACAAGTTATCAAATGTTTAACTTTCTATAGGTAAAGATCGCTTCGAATAATGAGGAAAGTCTACGGTATATGGTGATTGTTCATTCTCGCTGACCCAAGCCGCTCCGTTTTCACCTTTTTGGATGAGAGTTAGCATCGCGCAACCCACGTAATCGGTTGATTGAACCGAGCCACATAGACCCTCAAATTTACTGACGTATTGTGCATCGACAAAGGGGAGAATTCTTTTTCTGACGTCGACAATTATTGCCGTCTTCGTAACACCTGGACACATTATAAGAACTCGCACTCCAGTCTTGTCATATAGACCGGCCAAAGATTGGCTGAATCCAAGAACGGCATGTTTCGTAGCCGTATAAACCGGTGTTGGAGGATAAGCGACTAATCCAAATATAGATGAGATGTTCACGATTACACCTCCCTTGCCACCTTTGTGTCTTCCCATATGCTCCAAGGCCAGATAGGAGCTGCGAATTAGCGCTGTGACATTGATATCGATCAGCTGTTCCCATTTGTGCTCATTCAAAATACCAGCATTATTGATTAGAATATCAAGAGTCTTGAACGCATCGATGACTCTATTGAATGCCTTTTCTAGATCTTCTGCTTTTGCCACGTCACACGCGATGAAGACAGCACGGCCTTTTCCAAATTCCTTCTCCAACGTAGTCGCTGCATTTTCGCCATTCGATGTCGGCAAATCGATTATCGCAATACTTTTGGCACTATTCTGAAGTAATATTTCTGCGTACTTATAGCCTAATCCGGCAGCTCCTCCAGTGATCATTACCGTCTTGTTCCGTACGTTATCCATCTTGCTTTCAAAAAATCGTAATCCGTATACTGCAAAGTTATTTATAGTAGTACGAAGTGTTGAGTAAATGACTAGACATGATGAGTTTTATGAAAATATATGCTTGTTGCGCTGACTCGTTGATTCGTTAACTAACATTGGTAGGAATAAAGGAGTGTTTGCTATGGTATTTGAAATTATCTTTTGTAGATCGTTTATCAGTTACGTAAAATTTTACGTTTTGTACATTTAAATATTTTTTTGTGATAACTTGCCGGGAAAAAATAATGCATATGTAATAAAATATAAGCATATGTAAATATGTATAAGACAATCGCAATATACTATGAAGAGAGAAAAGTTTTATATAGTTTTATATGATTGCATATAATGCTATATGTATAATTTTATACAATTGAATATAACGTATATTATATGCAATCAAATATATTTGCATATAATTTTATATATGGCCAAATTTTTTCCAAAATTTTTGGAATAAATGATTATATAATATATAGTTATATATAATCCTATATAATATTATATATATTTTGTCATTTATTCAAATCAAACAAAAAATTTAAATGCATCTTTTTTATCAAAATACAATTATTGTTCCTACATATCTTTTTTATATATATAATTATTATTTTATGGAATGTATTCTATTTATATTATTTATATATTTATAATTTAGTAGTTTATTAAGAGTGATTTAAATATTTAATAATTTTAATTAATTTCTGTTCATTATTATAACACAGAAATTAAATATAAAAGATAAATAAAACGCTAAATAAAAAAATAAAATGAAATACATTAATAAAAGTAAATATTGTTTAAAAAATATAATGCGGAATTTACATTCAATTTTAATTGTAACATGTGCATAATAAATTAATACATATAGGAGATAATATATCTATGTGGATAATATCCATCTATTACATATCCATATATAACAGTTAAAACAGTTTATTTTTTACGTCACATAAGATATCAACTATGATTAAATAACTGCTCTATAAATGTAAATATAGCATTTATATTATATAAATGCCAGAAAAGTGTCAATTTTAATTATTATTATAATATATATATATATATATGTATATATATATATATATCAATAAAGTATGTATGTTTTTCAAAGATGTACCAAAACTATATGTATTTTTATAAGAAATATATATATATATGTATATATATACAGATAGATTAATGTTTATTTAAAATTTAAAATGTAATAGTAAAATATTTTTTTAATAATCATGAAAATTAAATCGATATTTTAGTTTTCGACGCGACACTTGCGCTTCTCGGTCTCGTGACAGCTGGCTGGTGATTGGCTGTCGGTGCAGTGGTGGGGATGGCGCTGCCCGTACGTCTATATAAGGTGGCTCCCAGAGGTTCAGCAGCACATTCTTCGTCCAAGCGTCGTAGAACTCATATCGTTGTAAAAAAATGACTGGTCGCGGCAAGGGAGGAAAAGGATTGGGAAAGGGAGGAGCTAAGCGGCATAGGAAAGTTTTACGTGTTAACATCCAGGGTATCACTAAACCAGCCATCCGTCGTTTGGCGAGACGTGGCGGTGTCAAACGTATTTCTGGCTTGATATATGAAGAAACTAGAGGCGTCTTGAAAGTCTTTCTGGAAAACGTTATTCGTGATGCTGTAACGTACACCGAACACGCCAAGAGGAAGACTGTAACAGCTATGGACGTCGTCTATGCTCTGAAACGCCAAGGAAGAACCCTGTATGGTTTTGGTGGTTAATGTAATCACGTATTTGTGAAAGTCAAAACGGCCCTTTTCAGGGCCAACAATTTCTTTATACGTCGGAATTGTCTTAGAAAGCATACATTCAAATATCCGAATTTAATTTTATATACAATTTAAAAAGAAATAATTATACAAAAGTAAGATTTAAAAAGAAATTTATTTAAAAGTATTGTTTTTTTCATTAATTATATAAAAATCCCTTTAAATAAATTTTAGTTAAATTAATAAATCGGAAATTAAATTTTGAAATAATTTTGTTTATATTGAATAAATTGAAGCATTTTATGCATAAAGTAAATTCTTAATTATTAATATAGCTTACTGTTTTTAATTCAGCATCTATATTTTTATATCGCCGCGCAAAAAAATATGCTTTTAATTAAACACAACTATGTAGCATCTTTAATAATATATATCTCTTATCTCATCTTTTTATAGTATTTTATTTTCTTAAACTCCAATGTATTATATATTTCAATGTCATCGCAGTAAATATTAATCTAACGGCACATAAACAAGAATTTTTATATAATAAAAACAAATTTAATGTCCTATATTTTCAATATGTATATATTTAGCGAGTTATGATGAGTCAGAGATAAGTTATTCATTGTATCTTATCACAATAATAGGATATTTTTAAATACATGTATAGGGGATTTACTGCATTCTAAATAATTCCTAAAATTATCACTATATTTAATACTTAAATTTTTTTTTTAAAGAAAAACAATTATCTTTCTTGGACTAGATATTGAGTATACTATCTTAAATATACGATATAAAATCTTTTTTATAAAACTAACATAATCCCCTCTTCCTTCTTCCTATGTTCTAAATTTAACATGATGCTATAATTATAGACATAATTATTTTCATATAAAACTTATTAAAAAACCTATATCTACATCAGTATAATATTAATTGAAATATTGTATAAAAAATGGATAAAATTTTCTATGTAGGAAAGGTAAAACAAGATATGTATTAATTGCGACTTTTTTCGAACGTGTTCCTCGTTTGAAATAATTTGGGCCCTGAAAAGGGCCATTTGTAATTGTAGCGAGCAGAATAATTATTTCTTTGCTGAAATAATTACGGCTTTTGTTGCCGCTTTTTTCGGCTTCGGCGTCTTGGTCTTCGCTGCGGGTGCCTTCACGGCTTTCTTGGCTTTCGACGGCGACTTGGTTTCCACGGCGGCTTTACTCTTCTTCTTTGCAACGGATTTAGCAGCGGCGGCAGTTTTCTTCTGAGCGGGCTTCTTCGGGCTCTCTGCCTTTTTAGCGGCGGGCTTCTTCGCGGCGACTGGTTTTCGCGTCGTCGTGGTCTTCTCGATTTTGTCCTTCTTCGCCGCAGGTTTGACAGCGCGCTTCACCTTCGCCTTCGCCTTGGGCTTCGAATTGTCCGTGGACAATTTGAAGGATCCGGACGCGCCTTTTCCTTTGGTCTGCACGACGGTGCCCGAGGAAACCGCGGCCTTCAGGTATCTCCTGATGAACGGGGCGACCTTCTCACCATCAACCTTGTAAGTCGCCACGATGTACTTCTTAATCGCCTGCAGCGACGAGCCCTTTTGATCCTTCAACTCCTTGATGGCCGTGGTCACCATCTCTGAAGTCGCTGGCCGCGACGCCTTTTTCTCCTGCGACTTAGCCTTGCTCTTGTTAGTCTTCTTAGCCGGAGTGGGATTGCCCTCGGCGGCTTCGGCGGCGGAGTTGCTCGTGTTAACTTTGTCCTCCATCTTAATTTTATCAGCGAATGAGTTTTGCGTATACAAAACTATAATCACAAAACGATATCTATCTCTCGGTCTCTCTCTCTTTCTCAATATCCTACGAAGTGCAGAATAGTCAGTTTGCCTGCGAGTGCCAGCCTCGCGCTCTAGTACCGGGAGCGCGGACCATGGAGAGAGACCTACCCAATATGTCGGCCCGTTGGTTTCGCAGAAAATGATGGAGCGGTAAATGCACTTTGCCTTTGCGGCGTTATTTCTCGCGGATTAACGTAGCCGGATCCTCGCGAATGGAATCAATCGATAGCCAAGTGTATGCGGTTTCGTCTTCGATCGTACCGCGCGACTCTGCGAGCCTCGGTTCTCGGCCACGAGGAAATTTCGTCGTTCGCGTCTCCACGCGCCGATAGCAAAGGTCACGGAAAAACATAAAAACCGAGCCTTTCCCGACCGATTTTCCATGTTGACTCTCCGAAAGGATATTCCGGCGGAACGGGCCCGTCCTCTCGAGCCATCGTTTCCGACCGATATCGGCTTATATTCCGAAAATAAGAAGCTTCATTCGCAGCCTCTCGGGATACGCGCGCTCGTAAGATGCGAGAGGCAAATGGCCTTGTTGCTTCATAGCTTAATAGTATATAATGCAAATCGATGGATTCCTCGATCGAATTTTAATCATGTTCCATTGATGAAATTCACGATGAATATTGAAAACAAATCATTTCGATCATTTGAGCCTCGAGATGCTTTTTTCACGAGACGAGGAGCTAATACTGCGCAGTTTTTTGTACAGTTATATACCTATCCTATGTATCTGGGGAGAATATAATAAATCGATCGAATAATGCATTTTCTATATTAATTAGACTTGGAAATTAATAATAATAGTTGTCAATGAAATAAGGATAAAAGTTTGATTTATACGCCTTTAAAGCGATAATTCTGAATTCTCAGACTTATCTTTTTAAAATCATATAGGTCAATACAGTCGAGTGAATGTGTAAAAGTTACTTTATTTATTTCGTGTGTCTTATTCTGAAGAAAGAATGTATAAAAATCAATAGAATTTATAATAGAATTATTATTGTAAAAATGATAAAAATACGATGTATTTGATTATAATATTCGCTGAACCAAATATTTTACTGTCGCATCGTGTACTTATATGACACACGTTATATCGACAGAACGATATAGTAATTTGTTATATAATTGTTTATATTTTCGAAATACTTGATAGATAAAATAAGAAATGCATTTGTCGATGATATGCATTTATATATTTAATAATATTTGTAAAATATATTTAAAAATGTCTTTACATTTATAAAAGCTGTTTCTCAAGCTTCTATCGCATTAATAGTTCTGTAATGTGAATTCATGTACATTATTTAATTTATTAAAATAACAATTAAATTTTTCTAGAATATTTATGTTAAAGTATTTTGTAATTCATAATTTGACATCATCTATGTGTATATAAATAATACAGTAATGGTATAGAGAAAACTCTGTTATGTAAGAGTTAATGACGTTTTTTATCATCTGTAGGATATTTATAATAGATAAAAAAATATATTTTAAAATAAATTTACATCATAGTATTGTAATTCTATAAATTTCTTAAACAATTAAAAAAGATACAAAACTACATATTAGTAATTCTAATATTTTCATTTTATATTAATGTAAAAAATGTAACATGCTTGAGATATATAATTTAGCATGTTTATTATAAAATTTTTCCATAAAAATATATATGTATAAATATATATAATGAAATATATATTGCAAAATCAATTATAACTAACAATTATAAATAAATTGTGCATTGATATAAATATGCACTCTAATTTTATTAATATATATTTAAAGTTATTTCTCTCAATTATACATAATCAATTTTGCAAATTAATATAAATTAATCATTTAGAATATAAAGAAAATAAACTTGCTTTGATAAAATTTCGAAATAACAATGCCAGTTGAAGTTAAATATAATAATTTTTTTATAATTATAAGAATGTCAACAAATATGTCAATATTGAGTACTGGCATTTATCATATTTTCTTAATAGAAACACACACAATACATAAAATAAATATATCCTAAGTATCTATACATAAAGTCTATAAGCGTTTTAATGTATTTAATTGAGACAAGTGTAGAGAATTATATTTTTTTAATTATGTAATATTATAAATTATATAATTATACAATATATGATTATGTAATTATACGTTGTTTGAGATATATATATATAAATTTTTAATGTTTCTCTCTCTCTCTCTCTCTCTCTCTCTCAAACAACGTATAATTACATAATCATATATTGTATAATTATATAATTTATAATTTTACATAATTAAAAAAATATAATTCTCTATATTTGTCTCAATTAAATACATTAAAACGCTTATAGACTTTATGTATAGATACTTAGGATATATTTATTTTATGTATTGTATATATATATATATATTATTCATATCAATTTATATTAATGCATAATTTATTTATAATTGTTAGTTATATATATATATATATATATATATATATATATATATATATTCGTAAGCAATATTCATATCTAGATAGCAGCAAATATGATTTGATTAATTGCAATTAATTTATTATATGTTAGTGTATATAACCAATTACAATTTTAAAAAGTCATATGTTTATTATTCTCTTGAATATTGCTGGCGAATACATTTTGCAATTGTCGTTAATTGCATATTACTTGTACCCTCATAAATAGTACCGATTTTGCAATCCCTGAAATACTTTTCTTGCGGAAAATCAGTCGTAAAACCAACACCTCCCATTAAGTCCATGCATTTTGCGGTAATACGACATGCAGTTTCGGACGCGAAAAGTTTCGCCATAGCCGCTTCCTTCATAACATCTTTCTTAGCTTCTACTAGTCTCGTTGCGTTGTAAACAAGTAATCTAGCACACTCTAGTTCCGTCATCGCTTGAGCTATTTGATGTTGCAGAGCTTGGAAGGAGAAAATATCCTTTCCAAATTGCTTTCTTTCCAACGTATATGGTATAGTTGCGTCTAGACAGCCTTGTGCGATACCGATCATCTGCGCTCCGATACCGATTCTACCCTCGTTCAGAAATCCAGCCGCATATTTATATCCATATCCGAACTCTCCTAATAAATTTTCTTCAGGTATTCTGACGTTGTCGAAGTGGATCATGCAAGTGCCCGATGCTTTCAAACCCATTTTACTCTCTGGTTTAGCCACCGTGAGACCAGGTGTATCGCGATCCACGAGAAAAGTCGTGATGCCGCGATAGCCAGCGGAAGGATTCGCGTTGGCAAAAACTATAAAAACCTGCGCCACATCGGAATTCGAAATCCACATTTTAGTACCATTTATCACGTATTCGGCACCGTCCTTTTTCGCCTCGGTTTTCAGAGAAAAAGCATCTGATCCTGCATTAGGTTCCGATAGACAGAAACTACTTACACAATTTTGAGCTAATTTAGGTAAGTACTTTTGCTTTTGTTCTTCGGATCCCACTTTAAGAATCAACGAATTTATCAAAGTGTTTTGGATGTCAACGGAAACGGCTACCGCTGCGTCGACTTTTGAGATTTCTTCGATAGTTAGTATTGTATTCATAAAGCTGCTGTCCGTTCCACCGTACTTTGCTGGAATCTCGATACCCATCAGACCGTTTTCAAAGAGCTTCCGAAATATACTGTCGTCTATCCTTCCTTCCTTTTCCATCTTCCGTACAAGCGGGGCGATTTCTTGTTTGGTCAGTCTAGCAACCATTTCTTTCGTCGCAAGTTCATCGTCTGTAAAGTGTGTTAGAGGACCTGTGTGTTGACGAAGGCGCGTTGCATGCAAATGTAAGTTACACGTCGCACATGCGCTCTGTTTTACATAACGTGGGACAGATTGAAATATAGACGAGTACATGATGTATCTTTCTTTCACGAAGAGAAACAACAGAAAATCTTCGTGGGAATCAAAACGAAAACTCAAAACACTGATGTTAATTTATAAGTTAATAGATGACGTCGATATAACAATCGAAATAATCTCACGGAGCTCGACTTGCTAGAAGCTGATGTTCGTCAATACTGAACTCCGCTCTTAACAAAACATACATACATAAATACTAAATAATGTTATCGCACGTGACCTGGTATTCGATTAAAATAATATTCGCGCAATGAATAGATAGCTTTTATCTTTTGAATAATTCCGAAAAATATACATATGAACGCAATGCAATAAGCAAAGAAATTTTCACGAGATGATTTTTAAAAATTAGAATACTTTGTTCAATGGAAAATCTGTGTTAGATATAAATATATCATAATCTTCGAGAAATGTTATAACATGCAATAATTAATAATTACATTTATACATTTAATTACTATTATTGCACTTAAGTTATTACACTTGAAGAAAATCTGAGACTTATTTTTATGTAATAATTACTGTTAATTACAATTAACAATATCGAATTATAATTAATATTAAAATAATTGTATTTAATAAAAATTGTTTAAAACAGACTGTAAAGATTTTCGTGTTAATTTTTCTTTTTTCTATTAAAATATATAATTGTAATAAATGTTAAATATTATATAAAAAATAAATATTTGCAACAAATGTTTCTTATATGATAAACTAATAATAATTCTGGAAAATATATGAGAGAAATATTTGTTGAATTTCAAAATATATCTTATCTTTTCGTCACTATTTAAGTTAAACACATAGAGATTTGATATCTTAAGACAGAAAAATATGTATACACATCCAGTTAGTATATATAAATGCTTCAAAGTGTTCAATGGAATTTTAAAGTATTTGAAGCATCTGGAGCATCAACTGGACCATGTGTATCATCACGCAAAAATATTCATCAGCTTTCCTATTTCTATCTCTTTCTCCTACTTAATGAGACTTAATTTACGAAATCACAACAGAAGATGTGTCGTATTTTTAAGAGAACGTAACAATTTCTTCTTTTTTTTGTCCAGTCACAAAAATAACAGCTGCATTCTGCGGAATCAACAGCCAAATATCCAACGTGCAACTGCAATGAATAAAGAATACATTGTAATGAAAAATTCATATCATTAGAATTCATTTGAATATGCGCATGAAAGTCAAAACGTACGTATGTGTAATTCGAAGTCAAGCGAATCAGCTAATCGCAATTCATTAGGTTGATACACGCGTCATGAAACTTGAGTCACTACAATGTTCATTACATTGCACATCCGCAATAGGAGAGATGCGCATCGGCGAACGACAATCGTCGAAATGTGAGCATCCTGACGCCAAACGCCATCTGATGACTGGTGTCGCAATTCAGAAGTGACGCGTGAATGCATCCCCACCACCGTGCCGTCAGCCAATCAAAAACCAGCGGACGGGTTCGCCAGGGTATATAAGCGGAGCGTTTCGCTCGTCCCGCTACATATCGCTCTTGACCGCAGACCCGTTCGAGATGGCAAGAACCAAGCAGACCGCTCGCAAATCCACCGGTGGCAAGGCCCCGCGTAAACAACTGGCGACTAAAGCTGCGCGTAAGAGCGCGCCCGCCACTGGAGGCGTGAAGAAGCCGCATCGTTATCGTCCTGGAACTGTCGCTCTTCGTGAGATCCGTCGTTACCAAAAGAGCACGGAGTTGCTGATCCGCAAACTCCCGTTCCAGCGTCTGGTTCGTGAGATCGCCCAGGATTTCAAGACCGATCTTCGCTTCCAAAGCTCGGCCGTTATGGCTTTGCAGGAAGCTAGCGAGGCTTATCTCGTCGGATTGTTCGAAGATACCAATCTTTGCGCCATTCACGCCAAGAGGGTCACCATCATGCCCAAGGACATCCAGTTGGCTCGTAGAATTCGTGGAGAACGTGCTTGAGTTAATTTCTTCAAAAATCGGCCCTTTTCAGGGCCAAACATTCTCTTACGGAGGAATTTCTCGCGTACTGCTTTATATCAACCATTATTTGCAGTCGATAAATAATCATTTATATCTTCGAACTAAATCATTTTTTTATTTACATCTTCAATATCGTATTTTTTATCGTATTAGTCAACCGGATTCTTGTACATAATAGGATACACGATAAAAGGCGGGAAGGACGCCTGCGTTGGGTGGCACGCTTTGACAGATGACGCTTATGTAGTTTTGGCGCGCTTTTGTGATGCAGTCTAGTATGGCGTCTTCAACGTTTCGCTCGCTAAAAAAAGCGACGGAATAGCCAATCATTCTCTCGCTTCCCCGGGAAGATTATGCAGGTAGTCAGAAATAATGACTACCAAACCGTTGTATCTCGTGGGATACTACGTTTTTGCGAGCCATTCTTTTGTACAGAGAAGCACGTAACAAAGGGACAATAAATGCCTCAACGCATGAATTTATATGCACATATCAGCATCTGTCGTATATATACCCTGCCATGTGTCTAGAACATAATGTTAATGTCATGTGCTCTGGATCTTTTAGAAACATACATTAAGCTTGAAAAGCTGTATCATAGAAACGCTAAAACTGCATGATCATGTACAATTAATGTAATCTCGTCACGCAACATGATCCGATAAATTCGGTTAATCTTAAAGTAAACAAATTCAATGATAAAAGTAGAATTTCTTTGGAAAATTACATTCCTACATATATATTAAATATTTTTAAAAGATTTTTTTATTACGTGATAAATAAAATAAATTTTAATAATCACCTATTACCATAATTATAAATAAAGTGAAAAATACATTTAACGCGCGCGCGATAAAATTGATTACAAAAACAATATATATAATCTATATCTTTGCCTTTGCCAACTGGCAAAAGACTGTCGATCAAAAAAGAAAACTTGCGAATCGCACTGTTAACTCGAGCGTCAGCCGTGCGTGCGTTTGCAGATGTATAATTTAAAACCTCTCTCTTTCTCCCGTCCCGCTCCTCCCAATCATGATTTCATAACGCGAGACAATTCGAAGAACGCGGCATCGTGTGTATCTCCTTGAGCTTAGGCACGATGTCAGACGAACGATTTCTCCTCCGAACGGGCCGTCCGCATGGGTGGGGAAAATCGATATGAAAAGGCGAGTTCAAAGCGCGAGGGAGAGCGCACAACAGCGCAGCAGAGCACCACCACGAGACGGGTCATTAACGCTCGCTCGGCGCGCCGCGACAAGTGACGTTTCCCCGCGGATGAAACAGGAGGACGAGAGAATGTCGCAGCGGCGAAAGGAGTGCCGCGGGAAACGTCTGGTAGTCACGAGTCGATGAGGAAGGTGCTCGCGAGCTGGACGGTCGAGCGTCGTCATCCGCGTCGCGGTAACAGCTGTGCTGGTGCGGGAAAATGCTGAGGGTGTCTGTCGTCGACTCTTGACGGCTCTCGGCTCTTCAGGACACAGAGGCGGCGGTGGAGGACGACGGAGAAAAATGACAGCGACTCGTCGACGGTTGGTGCGCGTGCTGTCCCTGTGGCTGCTCTGCTTGCTCTCCCTGCAGCCAGACTACGCGCACTCCACGCACATCACCGGTACATTCAACACGAGGGAGTTCTTCCGTTTCCTCATCAAGTTCGGCTTCCAGAAGACCGACCGCCACCGGCAGAAAGACTCGTACGGTTATATATTCGGCAATGTGACCGCGACGACGGACTTTGACGCGCCGATCACCCTGGCGATACTCGATCGCGGCCACTTCCTCGAGTATTACGGCAATCGCACCCTGATGAATAAGAGCACCGCGTGCGCCTACATGTTCAACACGTTGAAAAAGAGTTCCTACGATCCGCACTGCAACGAGGAGGGTCAAGATTTTCTCAGGTACAGCCAGATCATTTGTTTATATATTTTTTTATGCGACATATAATGTGTAATATTAATTAAAAATATAATAATTGTTAAAGGCGAGTTCCGTGTCCTCGAGATAAATTGTGCCCGGACGAGGACTCTGTGTGGAATATCGTAAAGGGACATCAATTCACATACGTTATACAGGATTTTTGGCAACCACGATTTTGGTACATGAGCCTGGTCGCGTGCTATAGAAACAGAACAACCTGTCAGTGGGAGTATTACAACAAACAAGATGAATTGAAATATGACATCTGGCTAGTAAATGGCAATCCGAACATCAGTGGCCTAAACAGTCTGACTTATCAGTTCTCCTACGACAGACAAGACACGATCGAGCTATACTTATTGTTTTTTCTGTGTTACATCATATTAGTGCCACTGCAGTTGTATGCAGTAAGATTACAAAAGCATCCTGTAACAAGATTATTCACTGCTAGTTTATTATTAGAATTTGTAGCAGTATGTTTAATCTTGATACACGTATTGAAATTTGCACTAGATGGAGTGGGCTATGAGCAATTAGAAGTTGCAGGTGATATTTTTGATATCCTATCACGGGTAAGGAAAATTTCTTTTCGTAAAGATTATATGTCATCAAATTGTATATTGTATAATATGTACTAATTGTAAATCTAAAACAGTGATACATTCTATGCAGATTGATATATTCTTTAAGCTAATCCAATCTTCAGAAGACTTGTTATTAAATTTTAATAGTAGTTAATAATTTATTCTTGATATATAATTTTAAAATGTTAATTTATATGGACAATTGTGATGTAAATATTTGTTTAAAAAATTTGAAAACTAGCTATTTAGGAAATAATGTGTGCATCCAACTCTTTAATACTAAGTTATTTTTATATTTTTAGACATCATTTATGTTATTATTACTTTTACTCGCCAAAGGATGGGCAGTAACAAGAATGGAATTAACATGGAAACCATTGGTGTTTGCAATATGGTTTTGTTACGGGGTTGTTCACATCTTGTTATACGTATGGAATATGGTAACTATTACATATTCCTTACCCATTATTTATACATTTGCAATAAGGGTGTAAATTTATTTTATTAACAAAAATTTTGGTTTTCAGACGGAAGTTGACATTATTGAAGACATAGATGAATATCAAACTTGGCCAGGATGGTTCATATTGTTATTTCGAAGTGCCATAATGGTATGGTTTCTGTATGAACTTAGAAACACCATGACATATGAGCATAATACTCAAAAATTGAATTTTCTCCTTCATTTTGGAGCATCATCATTAGTTTGGTTCATATATTTACCCATTATAGCACTTATAGCGCTTCAAGTGAGTGCACTGTGGAGGTTTAAACTGTTATTAGGTAAAAATATAATATATATATATATATATATAAAGATGTACAAATTTATTTTTAATTATATTTTTTCTTTATAATTTTTTATATATTATAGGTATAACATACTCAGCAGACTGTTTTGCTTATTGTGTAATGGCTCACTTATTATGGCCCACACGGAGTGAACAATACTTTTTACTTGCACAAGGTGCAGATAACGGTGATGAACTTGATGAATTTAACGAAGCGCCGCATGTATTAAATAATTATGTAGAACCGCCAGAACTCAGTAAAATAATCACTTAATACTCGTCCATTGGAGATATAATATTAAACAATGATAAACGAAGTTTCTAATTACGAATGATGTGATGTACATTTGCCAAATGGTCAGTCTAATAGAATTGATAATATTCTAATATGTGCTACTGAACTGAGATATTGTTGTATGTACACATCCTATAAATTAGAGATGTATCATCAAATTCGGCTATGTGATATGAAGTTAATTGATGATACAACTGGTGAGTATGATATGAGTATAATGCTATAAATACAATTTTTTCAATTTTATATATGGGAAACAAAGCATGAATTTTATTCTTAGCAATTTTGTATATATATGTATAAAGAAAAAACATTAAATATATATTCTTTTGAAGAATATATTCTTACATTACGTTGCTAAGATTTACAAACAGATAACTGATTTGCATATACTAGGATATAAAAAAAATTAATTACATATTACAATAATATATAGTATCCAAAATTTATCATGCAAGTACTTTCTCTAAATAACAATTTTACTTACTCATATCATATTCAAAATTTTGAACTTCAAACATCAATCATTTTCCAGCCATTCTATACATTTTGGTTGTATAAAGATTTCTATAATACATTTATATTATATATATAATATATAAAATCATTGAGAATTGAATTTTATAGTAAGGTATATACATTTTTTATGTCATTGTTTAATTATTCATTACTTGTTATTATCTTGTAATTATTCCATGTCTATTCCATACGAACAATATTACAATGTGCGCTTGAACAAAGAATGTGGTGGGAAATAAAACTTATATAATTTTTATAACATTTTGATTTTAGTTAAGTGTTTTAAAAGTTGCACATGTGATGACTTTAATGTGTATGTGTAAAAAGTTATATTAATTTATCATTAATCTATACAAGATATTTTAAAATGATTACATGTTCTTTTTAGTATACACATTTTTTATCAATTCGTAACATTATTAGCATTTGAATAATTAATTATTGAAAATGGACAGATAATGAAATTATCTTTAATACTATAATAGAATTTGAAATTAAGATAAAAATATACAATACTAGAAATTGCAAAGAGAGAGATAAATAAGGACTTTTATTGATTTTTAATTGAGGAAAATTATTTCCATACCCTTCGATTTTATAAAAGTCGATATTATTGGAACATTTATATAAGAAAATTTTTATATTTATTGTTATTCTGTTTAATTTTATAGAGAAAAATGTTTAATTTCTGTTTTTTTTTATATAATTTTAGTTAATTGTACACTTTAAATATATATTAGAATAAAAAAGCATCTATATATGTAAAATTATTTCCGATTTTATTCAAGTAATTTAATGTTGTATCAAGAGAGAATATAAATTAGTTTACACAATTGAAAATATCTAATGTATGAATTTAGGCTACAAATACATTTTTCGTTACATTATTATTGCTCAATCTTGTAACTTAGGTGATATATATGTACACTCTTTTGAGAATATTTTAATGCTCAGCATATGTATGTATATAGAATTATGTAAAATCTTTGTGTGATATATTTATATTTCTGATATCCACACTAAAAAAATTTTAGTATAAACTATATTTTTGACTTCTTTAGTTGTCTTCTTTAATATATGTATGTGTGTTGTGTGTATGTGTTATAAAATATATTTAGCAGAGTTATGTCCACAATTTTAATTTAATTTTTAAGTATTTTTTGGAAAATACAGATTATGAATATGAATATATGTATTATACATAGAGTAAAAAAGTGTCGGTAATCTTTAAATTTGTTATTTGTAAAAGTTGACTCATTTATGATATAGAATATATTTCTTTTTTAAAATCAAATTATAATCTCATTTTGATATCAGGTGAAATAATTGTATCTTATATAATTTTCAATATTTTTATTAAGAATGCTGAGAGAGAATTTATTTATTTTTGATAATTGTGGAAAAAGAATTTTTGTTTGGTTTAGGAAATATTTTAATTACAACTTTTTTACTATTAAAAAAGTAAAATTGTTTTATGGAGCTTTTGTATATAATGAAGCTGAAGTACAAATGTTTATTTTTGCTTGTAAACCATATTTTAATGTTTTTTAGATTCACATGAAAATTATTATCAATATCCTTTTTTAACAATGTAATTTATTTTATTTACAAGATACATTTATAACAATCTTAATCTTGATGTAAGGCTATCAATAACTTCATTAGATCCTGGTCCTATGCCAACAACTGTTACTGTACCAGGTTTCAATTGAGTCCTACCAGCATCTTTTATTATGGCAGTAATTAAACCAGCGCGTTGAGCCTTATCCGCCAAAGTCAATAACTCTTCTTCATTTGGTATTTTAACAACAATTTTTGGCTGTCCAATTTGTAACCAAGATTGAAACATTTGTTGTTTCTTTTCATTATTTAAAGTCTGACGACAACATTCTAATGCAGCATGAGCGCATTGAGCACCGACTTTACCCTTTCCCATAGGGATATCGGACCGAACCACTATTACCATTTTACATTTCTGTCCATTCCAAACAGGAGATAATAAAGATCTAATATATCTATTTATCAACCACATTTTTAAATTATAGATACTTATTATTATTTTAAATCTTGCCGCTTTGTGTGTTCAGCCATACACTCTTTAAACTTTTTTACTTCATTTTGACACTTCCTCCAATCTTGGTGCTCAGCTATACATTCCTGAAAAAGAATAAAAATTAGATAACTATATTTTTAAGATAATCAGAAAATTTAATTTACAACAGTCAGTTGATTTTAAGATTAGCTTAATTATTTTTAGATAACTATATTTTTAAGCTAATCAGAGAATTTAATTTACAGTAGTCAATTGATTTTAAGATTAGCTTAATTACTTTTAAATAAAAAAATATTCTAGAAAAAATAATCGATACTTTAATAGAGTTTAATTAATATTAGTATCATTTATATAAGTGAACGCACTTGAACTTGATAATGCAATTCCATGCAACCGGTCCTTTTTAGCATCCGCTCGACAGGATCTTCAATTTCTTTTTCAGCATCGGTATTCGATGATGCAGTCATATTATAACGCCGATACTTAGATGAAAAGAATCCGAATTATATCCAATTGGAACAATCATATAATTTTAAATCATCCAATAAATACAACTTACACAATTTTAGCGAGATACGAAAATGCAAGGTTAATTACTTCATAAATTATCTCTTATCTGTCCTTCGACTGAAACGAGATAATAACCGTATCAGAAGATGGAGAAAGACCCGAGTTTATTATTTGAATCTCATTTACGAGACGTCAATTTATTCGTATAAAAAATATATCATTGTAAAATTACATATACACTACGATTTGCTGTACTACTACTACATTAACATATTTGCTAGAAAAAAAAGTCCGATAATTCAGCGCTCGAGGCGCCACCTGTCAAGAGAGCTACCGGTTCCGTGAAAGTAAACCAACGCGTGTGACGACTGAAAGAGCACGAGCATCATTCGGCAGGGCATTCCGCTTGCACGATTATTCAAAGGTATTTACCGAGGCGAGGCGGCGTCCTTGTCTGATCGCGCGTTTGACAGCTCTTCCGCGGAGGATCTCCGCGTGGAGCGTCCGACAGTCTCTGACGTTTCACCGAAATAGCGTCCGGCTCTTTTTCGTGGAATTCGTCCGGAAACACGGCACCGCCTTGTTTCGTTACTCACATTACATATACACGCTCCGCGACGAAGCTCATTAGTTTATCTTATTCCTTCATCGGAACATATCCCCCCTCGTTTTCGATAATTGTGATGAGTTTCTTTTTTTCGCGCAGTGATTCTTACGTGTCGAAATTTATTTATAACAATCTCTTTGTTGCATCGGTTTTATTACCCTTGTGTAAGTGAGATATCAAGGAAAGAAAGGAGCTAAATTGAAGCACAGTTACGGTACGAGTAATCTCCGCGAAATGTGCATCTTCTATTTCTTGGTTTTATTTTGTGCTTGATTCTCTTACGTGGACGAGAATCGCAAAGTGAATAAGTAGTAACAATTTGCAGTGTGTACAGTTTAATTTAATTAGGAAATTTTACGTTCTCTTTTTTATGGTTTCCATAACATGGCAATGTGTTGATGACATCATTTCTAATATTTGATAAGTGTATCTAGAGATTAGTTGCATTATATATAAATGTTAAATTAGTTAATTTATTAAAAATAAACTCCTGATTATTTCCTAATTTGCATTTGTGTCATAATGTTTGTGTTTTAATATTTTTAATAATTTTATTTAATATATATGTAATAAAAATATCTGAAATTTAGAATCTGTTTTATTTGATTAACTTACGTCTATGAGATACTAATAATCTCAGATATGAGTATATAAATTCTTTTAATAAGAAAGAGATACACTGAAATATTAAATAATAATTTAAAAATTTCTTGATTTTAATAGTATATATTTTAAATTATCTGCTTCAAGTGTAAGAAAAGATATATAATATATATATTTCTTTATATAGTAAATGTGAGATACGTTATAGATACACATAAAATTATATATACTTGACCCTAGTCTTAGATTTCTCACACTGACAACATAATTCTCACATCCTGCCATTGTTAATCCTGCTCTGCTTTAATTAAGATAATTATCATGAAAAAAGCTCTTTTTAAAAAATGCAAAAAATATATATATATCTATTACAATCACTTATTATTTTTTACTCAATTATTGTTATGATAAAAAAAATTATATATATATATAATTGTTGTTATTAATACATAAATTTAAACAAATTATAACAGTGTATTTATGTGCCAGAAGTATGAGTTGACTATTGTTAAAAGGAACAAGATTCCATTACTATATATTTTTAAAATATGATGGAATTTAAATGGCTACTTTATCTTAATTGAAGGTAATTACCACAAAAATGTCAAAGAAACCAGGAGCTACCCAAGCAATGCATAAAGTTATAATGGTCGGGAGTGGAGGTGTTGGAAAATCTGCTCTTACGTTACAGTTTATGTATGATGAGGTAAAAACAAAAATATTTTTATAGCAAATATAATACATGTATATTATTATTGATTTAACAAACAAGCAATTTATATTATATGATTATATTTCTAAATTTGTATTTATAAATATTATATTTAAGAAAAATTTTTTTTTAAACATTATTTACAAAAAAAATTTTGTTTTTTAAATTTTAATCTTGATGTTAAACTTAGTTTGTTGAAGATTATGAACCTACAAAAGCAGATTCCTACAGAAAGAAAGTTGTATTAGATGGAGAGGAGGTACAAATAGATATCTTGGATACTGCAGGACAAGAAGACTATGCAGCAATTCGAGACAATTACTTTCGTAGTGGAGAAGGATTTCTCTGTGTATTCTCAATAACAGAAGATGATAGCTTCCAAGCTACACAAGAATTTAGGTCAGTAAAATTTAATAAAATTGTTTATTAGCTTTTAATATCTAGTTACTGGAGAGAATATTAATATATAGCAATTTCATAATTTTTTATTATTCCATGTTTATTTTAACTAAATAAAACTTTTCTTTTTCATAGAGAACAAATTCTCAGGGTAAAAAATGACGAGAACATTCCATTTTTATTAGTGGGAAATAAAAGTGATTTACAAGAAAAAAGGAAGGTTAGTCTAGCTGAAGCTCAAGCAAGGTCTCAACAATGGGGTGTTCCTTATGTGGAAACAAGTGCTAAAACAAAAGAAAATGTGGACAAGGTAAAATACTGTGGGTATATATAAATATATATCTGTAACATAATTTTTATTTGATTAGGGAATTCAAAATAACATAATGTGTATAAGATATACACACTCTAATAATAGTTATTGTTCATAAATATTACCTTTAAATCTATTTCTTTTAAATTATATTAATAATGATGTTGTTCTACATACCAACTTATATATTTGTCTTGATATTTTTTCTTAAAATGAGGAATTTATATGGAATTAACTAATTTTTGTTTTTTTTAAATTAGATTTTATATCAGATTTTATATGAACAACAAAACACAAAATATTTATATATACGAGTACATGACCATCTATAGTACTTAAATTGTTGAAGTTGGTAGATGCATTCACATATATTTTTTGTTGCTTCTATTTTCAATTTATTTCCAATGTAATGTAATGTAATGTATGGCGTATGAGTCGATTGCACGAAATATGCATTTTTATATAAGCTTAATTCTGCAATCTATGTTATACATGTTTTATGTCACTATGTGTTGTGTTGTTGCTTATGTGCACACAATTCTTGTTTTCTTCTTTTACAAGTATAAAGAATATTTATGTTATATTGCACATTTTATATGCCTTAAAGCTTTGAGATAGCATCCATTGCACATTTGCAGGTATTTTTCGACTTGATGCGTGAAATAAGGTCACGCAAAATTGAAGATAAGTCAGCAAGCAATGGTCGAGGTAAAGACCGTGCCAAGAGGAAGAAAAAGAAGTGCATTATTCTATAGGTTTGCCGGTTTTTTTTTGCACCTTACTTTTTATTTTATATTTTTATAAGATAATATGTAGAGTTATAATATTTTTTATTTTGGCATCTTTAAATTGATGTATGTAAAATATATAGAGAATATATGTATGTATGTATTTTAATAGTTTAATCCAATTTTTCTGATTTTGAATAGCTATTACAGATATGTATATTATGAAAATTATGATCAAATTATTATATTCATATTTATATCATTTTTTAAATTTAAAATGCTAATTAAAAATAAAATATTCAAATTACATATTAATTATAGAAAAATTATTTATAATATTTTTATTATAAATATTTGCAAATATATTAGAAGTATAATGAATATAAAATAATATACATACACATATTTATCTGTAAAACTTATCACAGCTTACGCAAAGCATGTGTGCTTTTTTCTCTTTTCAAATGATATTGTTATGATGTTTTGTCTTGTAAGTCAGATCTCTGTATCTATTTCATTTTTTATATCGTATGCAAATTTCAGAACATCAATTTAAACAAGTAAATTAAAATATATTTACTCCATTGCAGGTTTTCTTTGATCTAATGCGAGCAATAGCTGCTCGCAAGGCACAGGAAAACCAGGGAGATGGGAGTGAACGTAAGAAGAAAACAAATTGCTGCATCTTGCTATAACAAATATAAAACAGTGTGTAGCTTTTGTTACGAAAGGTTCAACTCCTATAATTGCAAGCTAAGCATAAGAAAATTGTGTATTTATACAAAAGAAAGAGTTTTCTGACACTTTACAGTGAGTTGACACTCTTAATCTTTGCTGTTCACTGTATTACATACAGAATATATTCGAATTCTCTTAAGACACACATATACAATTTAATATATATATATATATATTTATATTATATATATATATATATATATACACACACATATTCACGAAACTTTTCCTATTTAAAATATTCAAATAACATACGTTTTTTATGAAGTTATTAAAAAATAGATTTCATTGATACATTTTTTATTTTTTTTGTCTTATATTATTATATATAATACATTCCTATAATGTATATTTGAGTTACAAGAGAAGATTTTCGTAAGATTTATTAATAGAGCACAAAATTGCGTAAATACGTGCAAGATTAGTTGCAAAATTACTTACAATTAGAGTGCTGAAACATAATGTTAATATATATGAGAAAATTGAAACTGTAAATATTTATATAATCTATAATATTTATATCTATATCTTCTAAATGAATATTATTTGTTTTGCTTTTTTAATATATTATTTGTGCAAATAATGTAATTCATGTTGAAATAAAATAATTACATTCTTAGTTGAACTCTTTGTATTATTTATGTATAACCTTCAATGTTCAGCACTCTTTCTGTTTAAAAATTATTAAATAAAAGTTATGAAAATGTATGATTAGACTTATAAATATCCTGGATATATTTCAACTTATTAATGTGGAATGAAGTTATAATATCGAATAAGATATAAAGCAGTCATAACACTGTAAAGCAACGAAAACTTATAAATTAAGTAATATTTGTTTATAAATATATATATATATATATGTGTGTTTCACAGTTTTAATATATCACTATGTTTTATTTTATAGTCATTTTCGTTATAGTCTTTTATATAATATAACAGTTTGATATCTCGAACGTGTGTGAGTGTGAATTTTGTAGTAGTCAAGTCGTAACACATTAACAATTATTTTTCTATTTTTTATACGTTATATATATAATTATTATAAAAATGATCATACTTTGTATGCAAATAACTTTGGTTTCAAATTCTGGATAAAATTTAAAAAAAAATTTAATTTATAATTTCAAAGTGATGATTATTGTATGACATTACTTGACACTTGTCGACACTTATATTCGCACATCTGAAATATCAAACTATAATAAAATAAAATAAATTTTTATGTTTAACATGGTAGACTGGTGATTAGAGACTGATTGTATAATTATAAGTCGCTTATCCAAAAAAAAAAAAAAAAGAAAAACTACCTCCATGAGGCGCATTTATGCAGATATATAGAATAACCAAATTTCAATACAGCTTTTTCGAAAAATGACTTGACAGCTGTTACAGAGCGATTATTATCGTATGTAAAATACATATAATAGGTTTTTTTTATGAAAGGACAGCGAAATACCTGTATATTTAATTTTGATACTTTTGTACTGTTGATATTGATTGTGCCTTTTAAGTGTTCACTGTTGATGTAATGAGAGAGGTCAATCAAATTTTAAGATTATTTAGAGGAGTTTTATGAACATTTAAATTCAGATTTTATATATACACACATACTATATGTTATTCACACCATTATATATAACTTTGCAATTCTATATGTTTAATATGCTATTTTTCATAAAATTAAAAGTCATTTTATGTAATCACAATGTACTTTAATTATTACCATATCATTTATTTACTCATTTATATCCAAATAATTTGACGATTAGCAAATCCCGAAACATTTATTAAAATCTTGATATTGATTTAAGAAGTTTTATGTATAAGATAAAATTTCTCTTTTAATACAATATATTTGAATATATGATTTTTAGTTGCATTTGAATATAAAAATTAAAAACAATTAACTATCTACATCAAATGTGTGAAAAAACAATGAAGGAAACATAATAAATGAAATAGAAATATGCAGCATTTTTATAAAAACTTCGCCATCTTAGGACACTTGAATTTATAATTTTATTTCTGTTTTGAAATAGTATCCTATAAAAATTTAAAAAAATAATACATGTTTTTTCCTTATTACATATACATTTGGACTTTCATGCACAGAAGTAAAAACAGTGTTCTGAGTGTTCTTGCTGAATTCATATCTTTATAATACATCTTAGATATGATACGCCCAGTTCACATGTATATATTATAGATGCAAATGTATAATGCAAATATACAATCAATATTTCCTATTTTCTTATATGTACATATAGTGCCCCAAAATCGATATTACATTTTGTCATATAGAAATATCTTTTTGACAAAATTCTGTAAATTTAATTCTCTATGTAGTACAATCTATTTTTACATTGTTCCTTTTTGTAACAATAGAATATAAATGTGGCATAAACAGATTTCGGTAGACTGTGAGTTTTGTAGATGATAAATTGTAAATTATACACATTTATCTTGCTTTACAATTCAATATTAAAATTACAAGATAATCTATGTGGAGCATAAAGCTGCTGTTCTGAATTACAATATATATATTCACTCATAAATGATATATACCATCCAATTCAGACAGATGGAATGATTATTGCCTTGGCTTATACTGAAATTAAACTGCACTGCAATTATAAATCAATTTTTTTCTCATTTCTCTATTGTGTAATTTATTGTCAATGTCAAAAATATATATTAATATAATAACTTATATATATGTGATTAAAGCAAGTAACATTGACAATGAATTTCAGAATAAACATTTAACAATATATTTATTATCAATATAAGTTTATCACTGCAGATTAAGGGGAACAATATGAATGATGCTGTTAAATGCATCACAGTCTTTAATAAGAAATTTTAGGTTTTTGTGTCTGCATATAGTGAAATAAGAAATTAAGGATAATTAAATATTAGTCAAATATTTCGTACAGCAAATGTGTTACGTATAACCACATATACATATCTTATGTACAACATATTAATAAGATAATAACAATTAATTATATTGAATTATATGAAATCATCTTTTTCTTGTATAAAATGTTTCTATTTCATTAAATACGTTCTATTTGTCAAAAATAATGTCGGAAATATTTTCGTACGCAAAAATGAAAATATGTGCGGGATACACGCAGACGAAAATCTATACCGAGCTTTACATTCAATAAAAATATTGCTTTAATATAAATATATATACTAATTCATACTTCATTGTGCGCTGATCACAGTTGTTTTGAACCTTCCGCTTTTTTTGCTGTCGATGGACCTGATGGAAGCGGAGGATTTTTCACCTCATCAGATTTAGTATTACTTTTTAGAACAGCAGCAGATTTCTGTTTGCCTTCCTCGATACACGGACCTGTATAGGATTTGCTGGTTTCTCTCACAGTATCATCTGCCAGTTCCTCCTTCCCAAATCCTGGTTCAACTGTTACTGGTGTAGCTGGAACTGTAGATTTATGTGTAGCTTTTATGTTATCCTGCTCCTGAGATGCCTTCATATCCTTTTCTAAAGATTTTTGCATTTGTTCTTCTACTTCTAATACTTCTTCTTTATCCATTAGCTCTATCAATTCACCCACTTGCTCCTTGCTTAATTTAACATCTTCCTTTCCTATTAATTCTATGACCTATGAAAATTGTTATTTAATTAATATAAAAAATATATTGTTAATAAATATATTAGAATTTATAAAATTGTGCAAAAAATATATACATAAGTATATTTAATCATATTTATGAGGCTATATATGCATATTTATTATAATTAATGAAAGTTTATAATTTATCTTATACCTTCAAGACATCTTCTATTTTAATTGCACCATCTTGATCGTCATCAATTTTTTCTAAAATTTCTGCTATGCGTTTTAATCGATATTTATCGGGTACATTTTGAATTTGCTTAATAGCTGCAACTAATTCGTCTATTTTAACTAATTCTTCAACATCTTTGGCATCCCGTTTTTCATCAGGACCCAATGACTTCATTCTTTGTTTAACTTTTTTCTCAGATTGTTCAAGCTCCGACAAAACGGCATCCATTTTCGAGATCATTTTGTTTACTTTATTAAATAGCCGTTTAGCACCTTTTGATATTTTAATATTCTCTATATCTTCTTGACCTTTCGCCTCTGCCTTAATTTGATACAATTCCTTAATATCTTCTTGATATTCTGCCATTTCTTCTTTAAGTTCTTTAATTTCTTCTTTTTCTACAGCCATATTTTTATTGTCCTAAAAATATACAAGACACACACAATATTTTAAAATTTTATAAAAATTAAACAGAGAAAAAATTCTCTTTTTTATATATTCATATTACTATTTTTCATATATGTATCTTTAAATTTTTACTAACCTTGCCAATTGAATCCAAAGCTTGTTCTAAAACTTTGACATCTGTAGTAGTAATTTCACCTTCTTTTACATTAGATTCCAAGACAGTAGGCTGTGGTTCAGTTTCTTTCTGTTCCTTTCTTTCTTCTTCAATCTTGCGTTCTTCCATTTTTATAATTTCAATATTTGTTTTATGATCCACTTTACCTTCTTTCTCACCAATAGCACCCTTTGTACGAGCTACAACCGTATCAGGTAAGGCCGAAATAGTTGCTTTTAGCTTGTCTGACATAGGTATTGTTTCTGGTATCATGAGAGCTCGCGATAACAGCAGTAAGGAGGGTGAAACCTTTTTATTTAAACTCAAATCTAACCACAATGATAATTGTTCCCTCAACCTACTCTCTGGCAAGCCATAAGCACGCATACCACGTGCTCTGCATGCTTGTTGCAATTCAGTTCTAGTTAAACTATCAACCCCTTCTTTTTCAATTAGCTGTCAAAAAATATTTTAAATATTTTTAGCTGTACTAATCTAAAAAATTACAAAAAAGATTACAAATATGTACCTTATCATCTGCAGTAAGACTTCTTAATCTCATTCTGAGTAAGAATCGTAAGAAATTGGTAGTTCCAAGTGTTTGCACATCTAACACACGACATAAAGCAATTAATTGTGGTCGTGATAGAGAATCCAGTGTAATTTCGTCCTCGAAAAGTTTACTAAACTTCATAATTTCTTCGTTAGTCGCAACAGCACCGGATGTTCGCACTTTATAAAAGAATTCTGCAAATTCTTTAGCTTTCTCAGATCTGTGATCTGATGATTGCACTGCCATTTCATCCAATGTTTTTTGCAAAAATTTTGCCATTTCTATCTTGACCTGTTTATGAAAAATATTTATTAACATTTTTTATTTAATTCTTGTTATACCTGCTGTTTATGTTATTTTAATTATAAATTTATATTAATATTTTCATACCTTTAAAGCCTGTTTAAGCTTATCTTCCTTTTCAGTTGCTGTTTGAAAAGTAGAGGGTAACATACCAGGGAACAATTTAATTGCTACTGGCAGTAAAAATTCCATAAATGGAACAATAATAAAAACGGAGAAAGGAATCAATCTGAACATATCTCCGGTTGTTTTTATCAACTATTGGAAGAAATAATTGTTTAATAAATCTTAGTATTGTGATGTAAGATATGATGTAACAGTTATTATGTCTTACATACCAAACGATGCTCCCTTCTAGTGAGTTCTTTTCCATGTAAAATTCGCCAGATTAACTTTGCCGAAACCTTCATGTCTAGTCCTAATAACCGAAATCCATGATAATAATGTAATATTTCTCCCTTAACTTTTTGCCACATTGTAACTTTAGCAACAGCTTTTTTTGGCTGCTCGTAACTTATTTTTGCGGCACTTTCTGCTAATTTATCTTTAAGTTCTTTTTCTTCTTTAATATTTTTCACTGTCTCTTCAACCTTAGATGATGAGTCTTGCCCCTTCCAATTAGAAGTTATATAAAATGTGCGAATATGTAGATGCGTTACATTATTAATATATGCATATGGTGACACTGTGGATTCCAGCAATAATCTTTTTGGATCCCTCAAATCTGTATAAATTAGAGCTACACTACCCATTGCATGATTGGTATTGTACCATAATTTAAATGGGGAGTATCCTGAAATAATCCATAAATTTTTTGTTACTTTATAATAATAAAATATTATTGTATAATAGCAAAAATATATAGCTCATGTATTTCAATACAAATTAAAATCTAGTTATAATAATAAACGCGAATTTGTCTGTATTACTATAATTAAAATAAAATATTTTTAAATAAATTTATTTAAAAATAAAATAACTATTAAATATTAATTATATAGTTAATAAATTTACAAAGAATTGTAAAACAGATGAATGATGAAAGAGACATTGCATATACTTTTTTCGATAAGCTCCAACTAATATTGTAAATAATATGAAACATGTGACGACATAACCTATAATATCTTTTTTCTTCTTTTACCATACAATAGAATAATGAATCGTAATAAAATATCGAAATTTGAAAGAACGTCCAAGCGATTTAAACGCGATGCAGATTTACATATTATATATATATCTCATAAATATATGTGCATACATATACATATACACATAATAAATCGCGTTATCTATAATGCAAGTATTACAAGTGTTATAAAAACATATGTCTAATATCTATAATAGGACATGAAGTAATACACACGTCGAATAACTCCACCGGGACGGCCGGTTATCATCGTCTTCGTATGAATTAGGCTATTCATAATGTATTATATATTTTTTCTAGTCGAATTTCTTGAAATCGTTATATCGTCTCGAAAATCACGGTCATCAGCATTCAGCATCACACACCGTCGTCCACTTTGAACACAGCAGAATAGCAGCTAGAGCCAAAGATCAGCTGGTACTTTGATATCACCGGCAGTATCAGATGATCACTGAAGAGAGAGATGAGATGAGAAACTCGACACTTTAATCCAAATTACGAGTCGACCAATCGAAATGAAGAAAACTCTGCTCCGTTCCTCCTGATTGGCCATTAAAAACAATTCGGCATTTTTTGCATGCTGTCAAAATTCTGACATTCATTTGGCAAATCCAAATTTATTCTTCCAACATTTAAATTCACGACAAATTCAATTTCATCTAATTAATTCATTATAGCGTCCGCACGATTTTTTCCAGTAGAGACATATTTTTTTCTTTCTTAATTTTTCAAAATTTAATTTTTTTTAATTTTCTTTTTTTATGTCAAATATGCAAATAAATTCCAGTATTTATTTTCAAAGGGAGAGTAATAATTTAATTAATAATTTTTTACTGATTTAATAATAATAATTAAAATACTAATATAATAATATTAAAAATAATAATAATAATAATAATAATATTTAATAATTTTTTTATGATTCCAAAGAAAACAGATGCTCCTCTTATTCTCCCCTTTGGTCGTCGCAATGATAATTAGTGCCAATTTTCATGAATTTTTTAATTATAGAAATATAATTGGCACGCACTGTAAACGTATGTGCTACGCATTTCGAATTATTCAATTTACATTCAAAATTTATCCTTCAACTCAGTTTTACATATTATTATTTCGCAGGTGGTTATGAAAATTAGATCGAATCGCGCGATAATGGAAACTCGCCCGTGAACGCGAGTCGGTTAACGGCCATCGGGAAACATATGACCCTGCATGTGACGCTGTTTTTGAGTGGAGCACTTTCGTTGTGACAGTTGCTTGTTTCCTTGAGGTACATACGCGTATATGCACTTTGTCGGCTCAAAGAAAGAGCGCAACGAAGAAACGTCTCGGATAGAAAATTTATTTGAAAAAAAAAAAAAAAAACAGTGTTTGACAGCATCGTCCTTTTATTACGCCGTTCGCACTTGGCTTATGTATGTTATATACGTTAGTGTCGAAATTAGTATTCGGAAGGTAACTGATCACCCCTCCAAAGAAAGCGGCCACTGACGAGTAGTGTTTCAAAATTTACAACGATGAGCGACGATCAAGCAAACGAGCAGAGTCCGACTGCAGAGGTGAGCTTTTGATTTGTCAACCTGATAATAATTGGTTAAAATTGTATAAAGGAAAGTAAATATAATGTGGTGCAAAAATATTACATGTTTTTCGTTTACATTGGAAAATTATTCAAAAGGTGACACACAATTTTGTTATTTTTTTATTTAAATTATTTCATTGTTCTATTTATCGATAGACTGTACCGAACATCTTTATTCTTCTACTCCTCTACTATTAATTCTATTTTCTTTCTTATTATTATGTATAAATACACAATGTATTTAGATAGAGATAAATATCGAATATGTAAATTATTTATATATAATTTCTAGGTATAATAACTGTATAACAAAGCAAAAAATCAATTATAAATACAGTACTATGTATTAATATAATTTTTAGTATAAACTAAGCCATAAATAGAAAGTTTTTTATAAAAATTTTGTTTGCATGAACCAGTTGTGTTTGTATAATAAATAAATCTTCATTATATTTTATTGTAGTTGTCATCGAGTGATATAGAAAAATTGGAAGAAGCAAAGCTAAAAGCAAAATTTCCAAATGCAGCTCGACCATTTGGTGGTCATTCTGCGTTTCTGCAAAAAAGACTAGCAAAAGGAGTAAATATCAATTTATTAACATTATCTAGAATTTTGATATTATAATATATTATAATAGGAATATTAATATGTTTCTTCAAAATTCTTTGCTTTATTAAGATGGTTAATGATTACATCGCTTTTAGCAAAAATATTTTGATTCTGGGGATTATCAAATGGCAAAACAAAAATCTACGGCTAAGCCAAAGCCAGCTGGTGTTCTGCCAACAGGGGATGCTATACCAACACCAGAAACGGTACCACAACGAAAAACATCTATCATACAACAAAAATTTAATACATCAACATCTTCATAAGATTGTCATTTTTTAAAACTCTACTTTGTTAATTAGTCTTATATTTGGATGCTAGAGTAATATGGTTCCTTATAAATAATTGGAGATTTAAACCTTATGTTTCACATTTTTCAAAAATATTTCTTGAATTATTTTATATAGTACCATAAAATTCTTGTGTCTTTAGTGAATCGATTATTTCTCAGCTGCGTATTCTTAAAGGAGCATTTGTAATATTATAATAAAAATGATGTTCTTTATAAATGTGCCACAGTGGTGTCTAAGTTTTATAATGTATGCGAGTAAATGAGTTACTACTTTTGTCCCTCAACTTAAAAATTTGTGATTTTTACATATTAATACATTTTGATAAATTATTCATAGATACCCTTATTTCCAGTATTTTATTTTTAATATAGTAGTAAAAAGTCAAAGATATAAAAATTAGAAGTATATTCAGATTATATTGTTAGCCAGCAATAAATATGCATCTTAGGTGCACATACATGTAAAAATTTACATTGAAAATGTGAGAAAGTAAATAAGTATAATAAGAATCAATATTTATAATAATATAAGAATTTATCTTGGTGACATATAATTATAATAACTTGTAATCCACTTGTGCACAATAAGATTGAGAGTAAGATACACAGATCTGCATTTCTAAAGCTGCTGTGATGCGCGCTTAGTAAGACTATTTTCTTATGAAAAATCTCGGGTATATTTACTATGAAAATTTGTAAAATAAATATAAAAATTTTCATGTAACTACAATTTTGCTTATTATATATATATAAACCATATTTAGTATAATATATTGCAACTAAAAAGTATTTTCTTTATTATTTATTCTTACCTTGTCATTATATAATGATTGATTTAGTACAACTAACATTTATGGCATAAAAGAATTTATTTCAAAATTTTTTATTTCAAATTTCAACATTGGCATGATTACATTGATATATGTGTATTTACTTTGAACATTGCTTTAGCATTGTTTCACTTTATTATATTTTTAATTTTTATAATTTTAATTAATATTATAGTTTAATTAAAGCTTTAATATAAATTGAAAGAAAATATAGTTTTCATATTTATTATTCAAAAAAGATTATATTCAGATATAGCATGGAAATATGTAATTTCATTCTTATTAGCAAATATTGCTAATATTACTCCTCATGCAATTACATTACATTGATATAATTATCATAAATAAGTATCATATTTAACTAAATAAAGTGCAATCGATATAATATTTGGTCAGTAAATTGTGCTAAGAAATAATTTTATTTTAAAAATTATATATATATAATTATATATATATATATATATATATATATATATATATAATTTTTTAAAATACATACATATATATGTGTGCTCATAAAACTGCATTAATATTTACGATTATAATAAGAAATATATCGTAAAGAGATTACATATAATGTAAACACAAATATGTGATTCACCAAAAATAGTATTTTACAGTAATAATCTAAAATATACATAATCCCACTTATATTAAATATATCTATACATATATAAATATAACAAACTTACATTAATTCAATGTTATTTTTTTAAACTTTATTTTAATCATCCCAAGTAACAAATTGACATCAAAATGACGTACGCTTGCTACCTGGGACATCTTATTTAAAAAATTAATCACATCATATTTAAAAAATAAATTCCAAAAACGTATTATTTATATAAAATAACAAATATTTTAGATATATCAAGGCACTTGTATAAAATATATTGCTATGTTTTACGATTTATTTTGGCTTATATAGTAAAGAGTTTCTTTATTCACATTACTCATTTTTATTAAGAGTGTTGTGATATGTATTGTGTAGTATTAGAGTAAATATAGATTTTATTGATACATTTTCTCTATTAAATCAGCATACATGTTCGCAACTATATTCTTTTTAAGTTTTAATGTAGGTCCTAATTCACCAGTTGGAATTGAAAAATCATGTGGAAGAATCTCGAATTTCTGTACTTTTTGAGCATTACTTACAGCTTGCGCGTTTGCTCTTTTGATCGCTTTGTCAATTTCTCCATATATCTATAAAAGAATATGTTTTATAATATATATTATTTTCTGTATGATGACATAAATGAATTTTAATCGTTTAACAAAAATATAATAATTATACATTTTTTTATCTTATAATTTTTTATCTATTATATCTAACTTACGAGCGGATCACGAGAACTTATAACATCTGTAACTGTCTCAGCATTACTACCGATAGACTTTGCCCATTTTAATACATCGGGATTCAACGTATCTAAAGGTGCACCAGTTTCACTATTCACATTGCTCTGAAAAAATATGATATAAATATCTAATAATCTATATAAAAAGTTTGCATTTATATATTTGTATATTCATACCTTTAGTGTAACAAGAACTGTCAAATATTTCCTTTTATCCCCAACTAACATAGCATTACTTAATGCTGGTAATTCTGACAATATTGCATGCTCTATATTTGCTGGTGCTATATTTTCTCCTCCGCTTGTAATTATAAGTTCTTTTATTCTACCTGCAAATATGTATAAAAGCATATATATATATATTACTATTATGTTTGTTTATATATGTAATTATTTTTAATAGATATATCATTATATACTTAATGATGATCGATTGTTCAATTATATTAATTAACAAAAAACAAATATTTTTACCAGTAATGTGTAAAACTCCATTCGAATCTATTCTGCCAAGATCACCACTATGTAACCAGCCATTTTTATCTTTAGCTTCTTCAGTTTTCTCTGGTGCATGCAAGTAACCCATAAATACGTGTCTCCCGCCCATGCAAACTTCCCCTTCACCATTTTGATCTACATTGTCCAATCGTGTGTATACCCCAGGCAAAGGAGTTCCAACACCGTGTAGTCTAATAAAAAAGAATTTTCGAATATATTTGTCAATTTTTGAAAATATATGAATAATAGATTTTAAAAGCAAATATTTTTTACCGTAAATACAATATAAACAATGAAAGCAAATACGATTTACCTATATTCTTTATAATCGCCAATTGTATGAGCACCGCTACATTCTGACATTCCGTATGCTTCTAATATAGGTATATCCAAACTCAGAAAATATTTTTTAATATCTGTACTTAGAGGAGCTGCTGCAGTAACGGATATTCGGCATTTATCTAACCCCAGTGCTGTTTTTACTTTGTCAAAAACAAGCCATTTTGCAAACACATAGCCCCAGTGTTTATAATCCACGCCATTTATTTTATTCATGTGGTAGTAAAGCCCTTGCGCTTTTGCCCATTTAGCAATCCAGGTCTTTATCACGCCGTTACCGCGCGCCTTTTCTTGCATTTTCTCGTATATCTTTTCCCATACTCTCGGTACGGCTAATAAAAGAGTCGGTTGTGCCACAATCAAAGTTTCTACTAATGAACCTTTGAGCGCATTTTTATCCGCAAAGTGTACTGTAGTTGCTGCGATTACAGTTCCTATAATGTCAGCTAGCTGCAATTGATAAAATATATATCATTATTAATATTCTTTCCTCCATGGCGGTAAATTGTGCTAATTATATCTTGATCAATATATTTTTATTTGAAATATATAAAAATTCCAAAAATCTCACCTGTGCTGCAACATGAGATAATGGCAAATAACTAACAAGAACTTCCGACTTGTCTTTCAATTCTAAAAAGGAAAACAACACTCGCGCATCATGCAAGATATTATCATGACTCAACATCACAGCTTTCGGATTTCCAACCGTTCCTGACTAAAGAGACAATTGTAAATTATAAAAATAATATACATATAATTTTGAATATTAATTTGATTGTAATGTAATTTAACATACTGTATAAACTAAAGTGCAACACTCGTTTACTCCAATCGTCTTCAACACACACAGTAGATTATCGTCCGATTCCCTTTTACCTATTTCCAATAAATCGTTCCACTGAAAAATACAAGTATAATAATAAATCGTACATTGTAAATGAAAAAGAAAAGAATATTGTTATAATAATCGATTTACATACGCTTAAAATATCTTTTGTGGTGGGTATGCCGTCGTATTGAATAATTGCTTTCAACTGAGGCAGATTTTGTTTTATTTGTAAGATTTTCTCCAATTGTTTCGTGTCTTCAACGACTATTATATTTGCCTGACTATGTTCAGCGCAATATTGGCATGCTTCTGGAGAATTTGTAGTATAAATTCCTGTAGCAAATCCGCTAAAACATAATAATAAATTTATTTCCAAAATTGAAATGGTAAAGATACACGTTGTTCAAAATATTATATATATCGCCTTTTATTGTTATATTGCTATAAGAATAAATAATGTAAATCGTGCATTATATTTAAAAACATATAGAATGATCAGAATCTTTTACCCAGCATATATAGCTGCGATATCGGCGATGAACCATTCTGGACTATTAAATCCTAATATACAGACACTATGATATCGCTCCAAACCTAGCTTCAGAAACGCCTTAGCGACGATTCTTACAGTTTGTTCATATTCTCTGTAATAAAGATTCATGTATTATTGATCATTATATTATTTAACATATATCATATTAAATGTACAGTTACTGAACTCTATTAAATCAAATTTATATCTATAAATTAATTCGAGAAAAGAACAAGAAAGAGAAAAAATAGGCATTTATATAAATAGTTTATATCCTGTAAAATTATAATTAAAGAAGTAAAAATATTAAAGAAATAAAATAATAACGTTAATTGATAAATAACATTTGTCATATTATTCGATTTTATATTAATTTTATTACTTGATAATTTAAATAATAAAAATTAATTACAAGGTTTTTTTTACACATACCGATAAGTATACATGGTCCTCTTGCCTCTGACATCGGGTCTAGAGACCAACGCAATATGATCAGGATATAGATTTGCTGTTTTGGTTAAAACTCCAGGAATTGACATAGGCATGTATGAATTGTATCCATTCTTGTCTAATTTTATTCGAATTTTACCATCAGGTTCACACGTGGTATCTACGTCCGTAGCCAATACCTGATCAGGACCTGAAAATCAAATGTAATGCGATTGCAAAGACATGAATCTATGAAAAATCATCGAAAAAGAGGAATATATATGTTTTGTGAGTAGAAAAAATTTATAAGTGATATTATATCTATAAAGTGGAAGTAAACTGAAACTAATCCACTATTTAGCGACTTTAAATGTATTTACGTTAATAAGAGATTATGCAAGGAAGTCGATAAAAAATAAAAATATCTTGAATATATATATATATATGTATATATATATATATATATATATATATATATATATATATATATACACATATATGTATAATAACAATATTACCATCAAGTCCAGTTTCACTAGCTGTTGCATATCTGATCGATTGATTCATTTCCTGTAATAATTTTACATAATTTATATCTTCAATATAAATATATATTAGAAGACTCCAACAACTCTATGATTCGAATTATAAAATGAGGAAAATATATATTTATTTTTCTTTCAAAATGTCGAATACAAAGACAGCATGTGGTATACTTTATACTACTTAAATGCAATAGTACATTTATATATTGCAATTGATAGTAGATTAATATAGAATATAATGAAGATTGTCTTTTCGATTCATAGATTAATTAATAATTATAAATCTCGATCTGTGAAAATCTTCATTTCCAAAAAAAGAGGAAGAATAAGAAAGAATAATTTTCGTCATCAAAATTTGAGTATTGCCATATATGTCAACCAGTTGTTTAGATAATAAAATCAAGATTACTCATAAGAAAGGGGAATAATTTCCTTTCTATTAATGTAGTTTTTCTGTTAACACAATATATACATTTATAATTGAAAAATTGCGCTACATTAGGATACTAGTTTCATATACATATATTATGAAAGATAAAACCAATATCCCTATACAAAAATTTTTATATCTGTTTTTCGTAAAATTATCGTTTTTACGTATATAGTTTTAGCATAACAAAAAGAATAAATGTATAGACGTTACGTATATGTTAAAAAAAAAAATTGTCATGTTTCTGATCATCTTTTTTCTGAAATTATATTAATTCGTGTGACAAGGTCAAAATTTCTTATAAACACATACAGATTCTTAAATTGAAACATCTGAAATGTTAAAAATACATAAATATTTCTTTTCGACTAAACTTTAAAGTGGTAAAAAAATTATAAAGGTTTAAATTTCAAAAAAGATCACAAATAGGATCCACATTTTAATGTAATGGAACTAAATAAAATGGCGATTTAATTTAAAATAACACGATAATTTAATTGTATTTAATTTTTTAATATGTGATACCTTATTATCTATTAATCCATTTATAGGGCCATGAAATTGTACAGCTGACATTTTATCTGAAATAATAACAAATAATGATAAGACATTAGCAAAAATCGTACTATAATGAAATTTTGTTTACACTTATTTACTTTTGTAATTGTTCTTTCTTTTTTTAATCAGCGGAAATTGGAAAGTTATATATTCTATCTTTTTTTTATCACACGAGCCTGTAATTCAAAAACATTTGAATTACTATTAAAAGAAAAAGATTAAAAAGTGATTAATTATAATTATACTTATTATAATTATAATTATACTTAATATTAATTATAATTAATCACTACTATATTAAATAAATAATCTTTTTCTCAAAAAATTTATCTATTATACATATTGAAATATGCTTACATATGCATTAGTGAATAATGTGGAAAAATAAAATGTACGTATAATTTGATACTAATAAAAAAGGAAAACACGCATAAATAGATAGCATATAGATAAAGCAAAAACATGCATGTTATATTCATATTAATACGAAGAGAAAAACTGATGATATAATCCCAGCAAACACAATATATAAATGTTATATACTTAAGCATGTTACATGTAACGTATATGTTAGTTGTAATTTCCCACTCATAGATGTAACATTTTTAATATTACATATATTACATTGTAGTTATATTGTCATTATATCCCAAGATAGCACTGACTTATCAATACATCAATGTGCTATTTGGTATATAATTACAATATAACTACAATGTAATATATGTTATATTAAAATGCTACATCTATGAGTGGGAAATTACAACTAACATGGATGTTACATGTAACGTACACGTTATATTACCTGTTATATTCCATTTTATTATAGCAATGTAACAATTATATATCGGTGTTTGCTGGGATTTTATTACGTAAATTTAAATTAAAGGATTAATAAATATTGATATGTTATATCGTATGATATGTATGATGAAGAAAGGATATATTAGATATGTATAAAATTTTATACTATAATTATGTATACATTTAGAGTTATTAGTTAAATTAAGATATTGTTATTAGATTTAATTTTCATCTTTTAAAATGATAAATAGTTTTTGACATCAGAAGATTATTTCAATCATAATTTTAATCATTGAGAATATTTGTGTATATTTGAAAGTAAATGGAGAAAAAGAGAGAAGAACTCAATATTTTTCAAGCAAAAATATCACATATTTTATAGTTATAAACAAATAAAATTATATCAGAAATGTTTTAATCAGCTTCTCATTGTTAGTTCATAAAAAGAAAATAAGAGTATGTAAACAGAAGAGGAAATTATACTGCAGCTTTACAATACTTTTACAGTAAAGAACATTAAAATAAAAAGAGTTTAATTATATGAGAAAATAAATCAAGAAATGTATATTCAAATAAGTATATGTGCATATAATTGATTTTGCAAAATATTTGAAATAACAACTGATTACAAGTATAAAAAAACATTCTAGAAGCAATGCGCAACACGTATTTTCGAGTTGCCTTTTAAAAAGATATTTAATTAAATATTGCAAGCGTTGTCGACAAAATTAATAAAACATGAAAAGTAGGCCAAATATACGAGCCGAAATGATTTAGATGTAAGAATAATTAAAAATTATTTATTCATAATATAAATGTACTGATTAACTGTTCGTTCACCGAAAGAAAGATGTATGAAATTAAAATTAAAAGGATGGTTCCTAAATGGAAAATTCATACGACGCATTGTAAGGCCCCAGCGTATGTTAAAACAATAAAAATACAAATCAACGCTCGTGTAAAATTTAAAATTAATAAAACATGAAAAGTAGGCCAAATACGTATAGTTGTCGATAATTTTTTTAATAAATTTATATGTCAATATGTGGAGTAAAATCCAAGATTTTGTAAAAGATCGTTGACCGGCGATCATGGTTTACAATGAACTTTATTTACATCAACGTAAGCATAAGTCACGCGATAGATGGCCAAAGTGCATTCGCAAGATATTAGCATTTATTGAAGACATGTTGTATTACGTAAACTCATAAATCCTGTTTAATCGGAAGACTGACGCAAGAAACAATGTCACAAAAAAATACAATCTCGCGTGCAGAATGCACCGGACGTGATTTTGCTCCAAAGGGATCAATTTTTTTCTTACTGTATAGATCTAAACATGAAAAAGCACAAAATGCGTGTTATAACACTCTTAAATTGCATTAAGAGATAGTATGGATAATAAACACAATACGAAGTTTGCAACACGTGTGTCTATTTACAATGCTAATTATAAATTGTATATTTTAAACTCGTATAATTATTATATTAAGCATTAATTATCATTATATACAAAAATATATTTATTCATATTCATACATCTTTTTATCTTTATCTGAAATATAGCAAAATATATGAATTATTTAGACGTTTTAGCGTTATAAATAGACGCAATATAATATTGTTCATTTAAAGAAAATTCAAATAAAAATAAATGTAAATAAAAAATAATGTAGATATATAATCTTGATGTATAAAATTGATGTATAAATTAAAATATGAATAAAATATATTTATTTATATCTATTGATATATATTTCTCATATAATATTTTTGTTTGAATATCGATAAAGCAATCAACGCTCAAACAATCGATTCTTTTTATTATAAAATAACGATTTTTTATTACAAATTATAATAACATACTTTATTCTTTTTTATCATTTTAAAAATTAAAAAAATTTATTTTTTAAAAAAATAGTGTTTTTTAAAAATTTTAAATATTAGTTAAGAGTTTTGCTATGTATTAGAGGTTTGCCATAGTATTATCTTACTTCATGTATTTTATCAGGGTTGACCGCTGACATCGAAAGAGCGACATTTCTTTTAAAAATTGTAACAAATAAGAAAGAAGAAAATTTGTAACCGTTAAAATATAGATTATTTTTTAAAGATATGGAT
Organism: Nylanderia fulva; assembly: GCF_048542155.1. NCBI lineage: Eukaryota > Metazoa > Arthropoda > Insecta > Hymenoptera > Formicidae > Nylanderia > Nylanderia fulva. The sequence continues at coordinate 1,977,538 of NW_028189622.1, forward strand.
TACAACAAAATATAAGTTTGCAATAATAAATTTTCATGCAATTATTTGAAAAATCATGTATATACATCTCTATTTAAACCTATTATCAAATTTTAGTAATCAACAAAGTTTAATTAACAAAAGATAAAGGAAATTGTATGACATGTACATATTATCATAAATATTAACTTCTTGTAAAAATTTAATTTTCTTACTGCACAGTATTTACAATGTATTATCAGAGAAATTCTCTCTGGTATGATTAAAGTCTGTTAAGCATTTTCAATGAAGCATTCTTCATTTATAATTACGAACACATATATATATATATATATATATATATATATGCGTATTCAATGTGACATACAAATTTTTCGACGCAAAGAATGAAATCGTTTGAATAGCACACTGGTTTGGTTACAACTCAACATTAAGATACATTAAGTTTCTTTTTATATCTCATTCCACAAATTTCTTAATATAATTCACATTTTAGATTTCGCGATCTTATTCAAACAGGTTTTACAATAAACAGGTTCTCATTTCTCATTAGCTTCTTAAATTATTTTCTTCATACGCATATAATGTTATACTGTTTATTATTATATAAATTATATATATATATATATAAATTCTATTAAAAATATATGATAATCATATTAATTCTAATATGCATATTTTTATTTTCTTCGATCTTCTTTTTACATATTTTTATTTGTATATTATCGCTTATAATTCAATCCACTTCTTTGTTGCTTCTTATAATTTGTAAATCGCTTATTTCAAAAAATAATAAAGTTAACAACTAAAAAAAATTTTTTTTTTAATTTATATTTTTCCGTTTTTTTATCAATTCCTCACTGATATATTTTTGTGTATTTTATTTTTCTATGATTCACATATTATAAGACAAGTCAACATTTTAGTTATAATGTTAATTTTTCAAAGTGAATTCACAAGCTGTTTTTTCATCATTACATGACATTTAAAAATTGGACGTCGCATACTTGTTATATGATTGCATAAGGAATGCAAAACATTTATTAATTGTGTATGACTTGTAACTTCCAATCATAATAACTGCAGATTAAAATAATAAACAGCAATGTCGTCGAAATACGCACGTTGCTTAAAAAACAACTTTTAAATACTACATTATCATTTAAATACGTACATATCCGTAAAATAAACATTGCACAAAATGTTAAAATGTATCCATTAGCATTTCTTCAAAAAACTTTCCATAAAAGAATTCATTAAAAATTGAACAAAAAGTGGTCATTTTAAAAATAAAGCATATTTGAAAATTACAAATATATCTATATATTTAACATTTAAATTAATTCGAAATAAACAGGCTATATAAACCGGCGCGAATATTTGTGCGTTAAGACACATTTAACATTTAAGTTATCAAGTTATAACAGATTGATCAAAGGCGTATGTCTATAATAAAGGATATAATACCTCTATATGTATATAATATATATATATATATATATATATATATATATATATAAAAGTATTGTTTTGATTTAAAGAACTATCAATTTTTATTACAATTATTACGGTTAAACGATTCTATTTGTGCAATCCAAAGATTCACGATTATTATGCAACATACCGAATTATCTCATATGTATTGACTTTGATAAAAAAAAATTAGTTTTGATATACTACTTGTAGATACAACTGTAGATACTTCATACAATTGTAGATATACAACTGTAGATATTTCATTACATATTTTCTTGAACAAATACGAAACATGTATGTACAATATTAATTACGAGTCCAAAAATTAAGATTAAAGAAGCAGAGAGAGAAAAAAAGAAAGGAGAATAGTCTTTTGTTCTCTTTGCAAAACTATTGCATATTTAAAAATATAAAATATTTAAAATTTTTTATGTAATCAATTGTTTTTATAAATAAAAGTTTAATATAGATTTTTATTTCCTGTTTTATATTAATATAATAGTTTTTTTAATTTCCCAGTCTTATATAATTTATAAGTTATATAATTATGATAAATATGATATCAATATAGCTGAAAAAGAAAGATTTCCTTTATCTCTGGCTCATAACGTGAGTTTTAAAGTTTGTGGTAAATTAAGATAATGATATAAATTTGATAATACAGTTCAACAAAATCATATCACAACACATAATTCATGATATTTTATTTTATATGTTATACGTTTTATGTATAACATAAAGATTAATAATTATCACACACATTAATATGCTTCGATATATTTTTAAACTTATATTAGACTCTAATCTAATCTACAGATTAGAGAGAGCCCTTTGGGCTATAATCTTGCATACTTTAAATAACTTTCAGAATACAAATAATTTAACATATTTTACATAGCAATATCGTATTCACGCGAACGTTTTATTTCTCTCTATTAATATAATATTACAAAACTGAAATCGTAGAAACAAATATTGCGCGTATATTTTTGTTTTATATTTATGCGTTTATAATTTATATATTTTTTATTTTGTGTTTAATATTATAAAATATACCGGGTGTTTAAAAAGCGTTTAATGACAAATATATCAATAAAAATATACATAAAAAACAATATTTTAAGCAAAATTATAGGAGATCACAGAGTTTGAATACATTTAAATTTAAAATATTTAAATATCCAAAAAATATCCAATATTTAAATATCCAAAAGCATTAATATCAAACGTAATACGTAAGTTGACAATTGTTAACAGTCATTATATACCTTGTCGTTCAGTTACCTGAAAATTGATCGTAACCATTCAATGTTACTTGAAAGCTTTAAGTTAATTGCCATGAAATTGGCTGAATAAAATATTAATGTAAAAGCATGCGTCATTGCAACGGTAAAAATGCGAGCATTTTCAAAGCATGTATATAGAAAATATTTTAAAGAAATTAAAATACGCAATCGTTTATACATTACACCTTACAAAGTAGAACTTACAGAGAAGAATAAACATTATTAATTATTCATTCTGCGTAAGCATTGCTGAACCTAGTTGCGTAGAATTAACTTAAAAAACTTAACACATTCATGTATAGAACTAATTAATCTACACAGAAAAAACAATATCCTTGAAAGAATGCAAATATGCTTTAATCTCAAGTATATTTTATCCTTAGCGCATAATCTTGAATAAAAGATAATTTATCTTTAAAATAAATTGCAAAATATTCTTTGGTTGAAGCTGAAATTTACTTATAAATAGTGTAAGGACAAGTGAGCATCGAATATAAGCGGTACTTTCAAGTATATAATTCTAGTTCAAATGTGAATAAGTTTATTTTTACCATATAACGATTTTTATAACAAGACAAGATTATTATATCTCTAAGGATAAATTATATTTTACACAAACTTATTTATTATTAATACAAATGAAGATTTGTGATTACAAAGCGCATTTTTAACACTTAAATGAATCAAAAGCGTTCAAGAATAAAAATATACTTGAATCAAGGACTCCTTTTTTTCTATGTAATATTGATATAAAAAATAATTTGACATAAAAACTGTCATTAAAATTTACATAGTGCAAAGTTCATAATCCATTCATAGTATATTTGCGTACAATGCAGTAAGATTTTAAGTTTTAAATAGTTAAAAAAGAGTACACGCGCACATTTAATTAAAAATTTTAACGTAATCTTCATTCTTTTTTACATGCATATGTGTGTATTGTATTTTTTACATAATTATTTTTACGCAATTAGATCTAATAATAATAATAATAATAATAATAATATATATATATATATATATATATATATATATATATATATATATCACGCAAAATAAAAGAGTTAATAATATTCATCAATGATCATATTTATAATATATATAATAACTTGGTTATATTTTTGCTATTTTTTTCCACGAACTACTTATAATTTTCGACGTTAAACAGTAAGTTGTAAATATTTTATATTAAAATTTGGAAATCGTTTATTGGAAATTATTAGTCGGTTATTTTTAATAATTTGCAGTAAGTTCAATATTCTTCCACAAAAAAGAGAAGAGGATATTTCGAAGATTATAGAACATTTTAATTTTTTCTAACAAGACTTTTAAGATCAAATAGTAAGTTGCATCTCTCCATTTTTTAATAAACAAAAAGTCTCTACCTAATATCTCTATACATAAAAAGGAGTATGCAAACAATTTCTTATTTAATACATACACACATTATATTTTTCTTTTTAAAATATCTCAATTATTATAATTTTTATTTTATTATAAGTTAAATATCTCTCCAGAGATAGGTATATATATCTACATACACTCTATATCGTACTTACTCTGTCGCCCTCGTTTTTTAATCACTCGCTAAATAAACAGTCTCCACGTGCACTATTATGAATAAAGAGTTGGATTACTCCGAACTGTATGGAAGCTCTTGCAATACTGACTTTTCAGACAGAACTCAGGGTCTGCCTATGTCGATCACGCCACATGTGAGTTACGACGTCTAGTGTGTTATATATGGCGGGGGCATGTTATTAAATTCCTATGTTGCAATTCCTAATCATAGAATTGGAAGAATGAATGAAATCGAAATTGATCGATAGACTCACGTTGACTAAGTCCTTCACTTATTTTCCTCATTGTCAGCCAACAATAGACAACCTATTGTTTGTCTATGTTTTTAATTGAGAAAGATCTAACAAAGATCAAAACTATTATATAGTTTTACAAAGACAGAAAAATAGTAAGAGAATCTATTTGCTATTATATTATATATACTATATTATTTTTACTACTTATTATTATCTATACTTTTTGTATGTGTATTAATATCCGAAAATTCATGCGTTTACCTATCATATTATTACGCTGAAAAAAGTTGTTAATTGAATCAAATAAATACTATTTTGTTAATTAAACATATAGAAATATTTAAATTAAATATAACATATTAAATTTAACAAAACGTTTATTTAATTGAAATACTAATATATGTTCAATTAACAAAATAATAATTTTATTAAATGGTTTAGTTAGCAATTTTTTTCAATGTACTTGAATATATTTCATAGGTAAATAAATTTAGGTCTATTATCATTATCTATCCTACGAAATATACGCAGGTATAATATAATTTACTGCTTTCGATCAAATTTTCTATACGAGTTTTCCTAAACGCTTATCGCTTTTTAGAACAGATTAGTCATTCCCGAGATTATCAGGGTTAAAGTTTGCTGCCAATCGTACAAACCTTGAATTAAAAGTTGATCATACCGTTGTAATAAGTAAACATCCGCATAGTGACTTTTTGTTTCGAATTTTGGTTCCCTATCTAAGAGAAAGATAATTTTTCTTCATTCTAATTTGTTTTAATAAATTAAACTAATAAATTATGAAAAAAATTATTAAAAATGCAAAAAATACAATTATTTATTTCTTGCTATTAACAAAATAATTATTGAATCTTTTCTCAAACAATATCTGCATCAAATATGCCTATAAAATATTATAGGTATTTACGTAATATATGAAAATTATAAAATTATATTTAGTTAATAAAATTACGAACGCGATGTTTATGTATTCTTAATTTGATTATCTCGATTCATAATGTATTAATTCCATACCGGTTTTTCCTGGTGATTTTCATTTATAATTATGATGTAAGTACAAAAACAAGTTACTAATAATAAGCAGTAAATACCGGCAATTATTCTCGCAACATCAAATATAATGCATCGCGCTTGGTATTTGTTATTATTTAAATATTTATATACAGTGAAATATTACACCAGGTAATATTCTCTTCCACTTGAACGCACACATAAGTTAATAAACTGATTAACATATTGTTAATTATCATAATTCAATCTATCTTAATTATTCTGGACATTTCCTTCTCTAGATCTAGCCAAAAAATTAAATTTTAGTTTAACACATAACAAATTAAAAATATTCTCACTGAATTTGACTGTTCTAACTATATATATAAATTAAAAATTGTGACATATAACAAGTAATAACAAAAAAGCATTGTTATACTTGAAAAAACTTACTTCATAAGGCTGTTATCGAAATTGAGTATCACAATAATAATATATATTGTAATATTATTTTTTTGATAATATAATTCTTATGAAATTTACTTTAGATGATTTACAATTTACAAAATTCAAGAAACAAAATTCTATTTATAATTTTTATTATGCAAGTACAGAAAGTATTTTGAAGAAAATATATACATAAAATACACATCAGAATACATTCATTAGGATATGCATACACATAAAATTATACATAGAGTTATCTTGAATTTTGTTGCATTGCACTATACATTATCCAAAGTAAACATAAGATAAAAAATAAATAAATATATTGTGTGTATATATATATATATATATATATATATATATGTAAAATCTTTACATTTTTTGATATTGCTTATACAGACGAGATATTAAATGTATAATATAGATTCTCTTCATTTTTTTTTTCTTTTTATTAAAAAAGTTAATGTTGTGCGATACTGAATATGAACAACTTTTGAATATGATAATCAATGAATGACAGAATCAATGATCCCCCCTTATGATTTAGATATGTCAGTTAACTGCATATAAGAAATAAAAATTTACAGCAATTTTCTATCATAAATGAAAATCTTTATTATCTATATATTATCTATATGATTGTGTTCATATTAACAAAAATAATTTGATGGAAGTTTCTTATGAAATCAGTTAATTAGGATATATGAATTAGGTAATATATACATTACTGAGATCCTGTTGATAATAATGCCAAGACTGCACTAGTAACTCCTACAGAAAGTATGTAATTTACTGCAGGTGTGAACGTTTTCAGAATGTAAAATGACGATACAATAACAAATGCCAAGAAAAGGGCATTATTGTAAAAAATTGAAAATGTTGTTGCTTCGTAATCTGCCACTTCGTTCTTCTTCCACAGAATTCTAAATTTTTAAATATAATGTAAATTAATATACATGTTGCAGAGAATATGAAAAATAATCTTAGAATAATATCATGTGTTTAAATTGACACACCAATGATTACTCAGAAGATACTGGTTCAAAATATTGATGACTACTTGTGTTTCAGAAAAATTTAAAGGAAAATATGAAAAGAATATAATACCTTTCATCCTTTTCCTTCTTGCTCATCTTCTTATCTTCTGCAAGTTTGCGGCTTATTTCCTTTGTTACTGCATCTTCTCTTTTTACAGCAATCTGTATATATATATATATATACAATATTATTCCCATTATTATATAGTTATACATTTTCATCATTATTTTTTAAAAAGATGTATATTATATTATATGTAAGTATATATATATGTATACTTATATGTACCTTATGCTTGAGGATGAATTTTGTATTTTTATATGCCAAAGCAAGAGCGTATGTACTAGCTAATGTAACTAATACAAAAGAGATTAGATTGGAATATAGATCAATTAAGTGTATTCTCCAAAACAACCCTGTAAACATATAATAATATATTAAACACATATTAATAAAAATGAAAAATCTTAAATAAATCACATAAAATTTGACTTCTGTATAACAATGATTAATTTCTAAGGCACGACAGCCTAATTAACTGTAGTTTTAAATCAGATAATATAAAATCGATGTAAAATTTTGTGATAAGAGTTTTAGTGCATGTGGAAAAAGCAAAAAAAAGAATATAATTAAAAAATAATTAAATCTCTACTCACAGATGGGTATCGCCGAAACGATAAAAGCATTGCCGTAGAATAACGCCGAGGATTTCGTCGAGACATTTCTAGAGAAATCCTGTAGCAATAGCTCCTCTTCCTTTGTAAATGCCTTAGACTTTCCTGACATTTTTAATAATTTATTGGCAAGTGATCGAATAACCAAACAACCGTTCACTACAAGAATCGAGATGCGACAGCCAGAAACAAATGGCGCGCATGCGTAGAAAAAGCCGATGTTGCAGACGTTGGACGACGTGTCCGGCGAAACGTCATTGCTATCGAATCGATTGCGAGTACCGCCTCTATAGGCCGTCCAGACTAAGCTTTAATTAAAAATGTATTATCGATCGCAACTACATAATTTAATTAGTTCATCGATTTCATTAATTTTTCTCCTTTCTCTATCATTTTCGATGATAAACGTTTTCTGATAAGAATTGAAAAATACCAGAGAAGAATATTTTAATAAGTTCTTTGTCAAATTTAAAAAATATTGAAACTATATATGTACATATATATACTTAAAAATATATAATTATACGAATAAAATTTCAAAGATATTTTTTATTTCTCTTCTCCTTGATGTTTACCATTTTCGATATTATTCATTATCATGTCGTCATTCATGATAATAGGATACCTTGGCCGGCTTACTTCACTTATTCGAAATGTACACATACGCAAATATGACAATATGTATATTATATTATATTATAATTATATTAGGATAAGTTGAAGTTGGCCGGCGTCTATATTTCAATACGTATTTAAATAACGCGCGCATTTAAATTTCGATAAAGGCAAATTGGAAACAAAACTTGCGGAAAGAGATGTGTGTGTGCAAAATTCGTGACATATCGATATTGATTATTTATTTCGCGAAGATGCATTATAAAGAAATGCATTATTGTTCGAAAACAGATATAATATATAGCAATAGGACCATTCATACGTACAGTTAAAATATAACACGGAATGTCACGTTGTCGCTACATGAGAGGCTAGGGGACGAATCAATACACTGTCTCTTGCTTACAAGTCGTAATATTGTTTTGATCAAAGTATTCTGTGCTTTATCATTGCGTTTCATATGGCTCAATGCGTTTAATGTCACCGCACAATACTGCTTTATAATTAAAAAATTTTTCGTACAATACCTAATTGGTGAAAGAGAGAGCGAGCGTGTTTTGATGCGTGCGACTTTGAATCGACTTTGTCCTTCAGGTGGCGCTGGTATGCGGCGCGTCACGTGTCACGTGACTGGCGCGGAGTGGGGGAACAGCTGCGCACGCCAGTCTCCCCACCACCGTCCACCGCTACGCAGCACGGTAAAGCGAGAGAGAAGGATTTCTCTCTCTCTCTCTCTCTCTCTCTTCTCTCTGAAAATGTTTTCGAAAAATCGTTTTCTTATCAAGAATATGTGTGTCACAGTGTGTCATCTACATGTGTGCGTGTGAAAATATTTCAATAATAAGATACATATATACATATTTATAAATTAAACAAAAAATCATGCGCAACTGAGCAGTGATTTTATCGATAGTCGGAAAAAAGATGTCATTTTAGTTTGCGAAATGGACGTGTGGTGACTTGACTAAACTTTAAATCCGTGGATGTGATGTAAGGTCTCTGGTGTACACGTCAGAACGTCATAGTCAACAGTGTGTGTCATTTTGTTTTGGTGTCATTCTTGACAGATTAGCAGGCGGTCTCCGGTTAACTTTTAGATTTCTAAGGATTCACTTTAACTAAATTATCAGTGTTATGGCACGCATCCTCTGATACATAGGGTGTACAAGAAGTTCGCGTAAAGCTCGAATAAAGTATGGATGCCAAGAACGAAGAGGCGCAATCCACGACGGACGCGTCAACGCCGAGCGAAAATCGTAATCGTAACAAAGTCCGCAGGAGGAATGTGCCAAACGAATTGGCGAGCTTCGCGGATGACAGTTTCAGTTTCAAGGGGGACAATTCGTGCGATCGCGTGCCACTCATGATTCTCCCCGACTCCACGAAAGCATGGTACGACGGGATACCCGATGTCATCGACGCGGCCACGTCAAGTAAACAGCTGAACGGAGTAGTGCTGACTCACGAGGATGAGAATCGCGACAACACTTTGACGGATTCCCTCACCAGTCGCGAGAGGATGAAGATGAGCGTTATCCGCGGTAGCATCGCCAATCCGGATCTCACTCTAGGAGAGTTAAGACTACTTGGGGTCAGCAGCGAAGGCTTCGTTAATGGTACTTTGTCAAGGTGACAATACATTATGATCAACAAGGAACTTTACGATGATTTTGTTATCAAGCTTTGTCAAAAGAATTTTCAAAGAATCCTGGAGCTTTCATTTTCTATGCAATTGTTAATATAGTTTGTGAATATGGATAGTATCTATAGATCAATAGATCGTTCAAGCTATGTCTTGTATAACGTTGTTTAAAATTGGTTCCTTTTTGAGAATAATCTTATTTTTTGTAAGCCAAATCTTGAAATCATAAAGTTGATCTGTAGATGATATACGAAGGGTACTATGGCCAAAGCTTTTGAGATTAGTACAAGAAGAGTTTGCACCTGTTAATGGATTAGAAACTGTACATACTTGCATACCAAATGAGGTGTACCAACAGATATTGAAGGATGTGGCACGTAGCGGCAGCCATATTTCACAGTCTGCAACAGAAAAGGAGACAGAAAGTTTTCAAGAACAATTAACACAGCTTATGTGTTGGGTGCTTCATAGGCATTCCAAATTAAAGTTAGTAATTTTAAGAGCACAAATAATACTTTTTTATATACAAATAATATAATTTGTCGTATTGTAATATAAAATAAAATAATGCGTACCTAGTTACTACCAGGGATACAATGACGTAGCAGCAACAGTATTACTTGTGATGGGGTTACAAACAGGCTTGTATGTGCTTGAAAGTATATCGGTAGAGTTTCTGGAAAGATTTATGGAAAAAACTATGGAAAAAGTTAATCAAGAGTTATTCTATATATTTGCATTATTGGAACGAGTGCATCCAACGCTTCTGGAACATTTAGAAAAGTTAGTTTATATATTGAAATGTGTAACATTTAAAATTTTTTTATATATATAGTAACTAATAGCAGAACTTTTTTTTATCTTAGTGTAGAACTGTTTCCGCACTTTGCTTTGGCTGAATACACTACATGGTACGCGCATAAATATGCAGAAAACAGGACATTATTACATAGATTATTTGATTATTTTTTGGGCAGTCCTCCACTCATGCCTCTCTATCTAAGTACAGTAATTGTTGCGCATAGAGCTACCGAAATTTTCAATACTACACCTGACATGGGACACACACATAAAATATTATGTACGGTAAGTGTAATCAAAAAGAAATTTGACAATAAAAAAAGGAAAACAATATAATTATAGAAGTTTATATTTTCACAGTTACCTGATGATTTGCCATTTGAGAAGCTTTTAATAGAAGCAAAGGATTTATATCGACAATATCCTCCAGAATCTATCACTAATGATGTTAGAGATTATGATCATAAGAGAAAAATTAAAGAGCAAGAGTGGAAAGCAAAGGCAGAAGCAAGCCGTCAAGAGAGAGAAAGACAACGAAAATTAAAAATTGTCCAATCAACACCAAGGATATCTTATCGTATTAGAAGTTATAAAACTATCACTGTTGTGACAATTTTAGCTTTGGGAATATATGCCTTCATAAGATCTTCGACAGGGCTTAACTGACATTAAGAGATATTATCTGTTATAAAAAAATTAAAATTTTTACACATTTTTTAAAGCAGAAAATTTTTTTCTCTACTTCTTTGATGTCATCAAATAAAGATTTAGAGAAAAAATATTAAGATTGGGTAAAAACAAATTTCATCAAATAGCAAAAAATATTGCTAGGAAAATAATTATAAAAGGTTTGAGTGTCAATGTTTGTGGCAAATCTGTTCTAGAATACATGAATCAGAATTTTATGCATTCCTATGCTGCCTTTATGCTGTGTTCTTTGGAGATTGACCTAAACGTTTCGCATATATATGTTAAAAAAGAATCAGAATACATAAACACTTGTAGAGGAAAAAAAAACAGAAAAAATTTCAAATATTTAAAATTATCAAAAATACGAATATAAAATATGTAAAATCAGACATTTAGATAAACTTTAAATAAGATGTGTATAAAAGTTTCGTATATGTATATATAGATTGTAATTACGTTATTACAGTCTGTAAAGAAATTTTATGCATTTAGTTAAATTATATAAAGAAAAATTATATGATTATAAAATCAATAAATCTTATTTTTCAAAAACATTTATTATCATCATTTGTAATAAGTATTAATAATGTATAACATTTTATCTTATAAATGCACGATTAGTATTATACATTATCAGAATGAATTTAATATCAATAGTACCAAAGATAATAAAATCAATGCCTAGAAATTTTACACGGATTATCTATCTTTTATTATTTTGAACATAAATGTAATTTTGTAGAAATATTTCTAATGTGCTGTAATAAATGTTTGTTGCGTGTTCATATATATATATTCGCAAATTTATACTAAAAATATATATATATATATATAAATTGCACATATGGATAAAATATCAAGATAAAATTTTGAAATTATACCCTAGTAAACAATCTTACAAAATTTGTGTATTTGTTGATTTTTCCTACAAGAATATTTTACATCATGATTTCTTGATTTTTAAATATAATTCTACACTATTAACGTTTGTAACTAAAGATGTAAATACATCGATATATATTTAAAATACAATGGGTTTAAAACTTGTAAAATTGAGATTTTATTGTTATTCTAATTATGTTATGTATCAGCTACTACATACATTATTGAGTATATGGAGATTTTATAATTACTATATATCACTAGTCATGTTAACTGTATTTTTGTTTCATGTGAGATCATAGGACTAGTACAATGTAAAAATTGATAAAACATATATATAATATATATATATACTGAGTATAAAAATATTTATGTATACGGAGGAAATATAGTATTATATTTATGGCATAAGAGCTCTCTAGAAAGATAATGAGCAGAAGTATTGATATTTACAAAATTTTTTTTGTAATTGCACTACTTTATAATATATTCTGATTAAATTGGTGGTATGTTATGTAATGATATATTTTAATGACCAAGATAGTTAATAAAAATATATTTTTAATTGTGATGTCTTATTTTTCTTAATCACTGAATTATTCAATTTTATTTTTTTTAATCACTGAATTATTCAATTTTAATTTTATATATAAAGTTGTTTCGTTAGTTTAATAAAATCTCTAATTTGATACAATTTCAATTTGTTTCCAATTTCCCAATATTTTCATATTTAGTGTCACTTTTGTATTGAATTTTGAATGTTAATTTATATTAAAGATTAAATTTAAAAAATGTTAAAGAATAATGATATTACGTAACTTGTTGTATTCTTTTGTGTCTAACTAATAAAAATCAGTTTTTGAACATCTTATACTTTTAAAACTGTCTTGATATATGCCAACATATCACTACTTCTTAAGATGTTAGTATGATCTACTCCAGAAAAACCTTGATAATAAATTTTTTGTTTTTGTGATTTCTGCCAATGTATACATGCTTCCAAACTTCTTATATTTACAGTTCCATCTCCATCTCCAAATAGTAATTGAGGATAGCCATCTATAGCTGTACCTGGCTTATAATACAACCTATAAAAAATGCATGTAAATTTTAAAGGCTCTTACCTCTTATAAAAATCCTTAATATCTCATTTAAATCATTTAAACTTTCTATATAGTAAAAATAGTATACTTTTCCACAGTTTGCACTTTACTGCCATATAAACAATGTACTTCTACACCTGGTGCTGTAAAATCTAATTGATATTTCTCATTGTCTTTTCTGAATTCCCAAGCATTAGGAACACCTATATCTCTAAAAATATAAAAATATTTTTAAAAATACTTCTATAAACGAGATACAGATAAATATAATGATTAAATAATCGACCGTACATAAAATATTGTTGTAAATTATTTAAAGTGTAATTCTTTAAATCTGATTGTATCAAAATTTCTGTTTCTTTCCAAAATAATTTTGAAGGTAGTAACCATCCCAAACTCGGACTTGTTATCTGTTCATCTCTTAACACACTTTCACGAAGAAAATATGCACCTAAATCGTCTCCTATAAATTCAAAATGTTTAAAATAATTTAATATATTTTACTACATTTTAATACATTTTATAATAAAGTAATATTTATAATAAATATTTTTGTTTTGCATATTATTTTAAATTAAGATATATATAATAAAACTGAATTAATTAATATTAATAATTAATTATTGATGATTATAAACAATTTTATGCATAAAGCAGAATTGCTTACCAATGGCAAATACTTTGATAGCTTTGACAGATCCTCCCCATACAGCGCTAAGAGTGATGAAAGAATTTATAAACTTATCCTTCCATTTCTGACTCTGACGTTGTAACATTATAAGAGTCATAGGTCCACCCATGCTGTGAGCCAATAGTGTTACTGGTGTATTATTATTCATTGCATATGTTTCTTCAATCAGAATTTTCAACTTAACAAAGAATTCTTCACTTTCGCCTGAAATGTAAAGTCTGTATCTCGGTAAATTTGCAATACAACTGAATAAAATATATGTTGCAAAATGTCAAAGCATATAACGCCTGTTAAAAATATTAATTAATTTCATATTTTGTACATACTAGGTCCTTTTCTGAAATCATAAGGCGCACCACGTAATGATAAATTCCTAACATATTTCAAATCATTCACCAACATATTTCCAATATCTTTGAAATATGAACCTGGTGAGGCTCTACTGGGATCTATATACTCCACTACAAATGAATTGCCCCATCCTGGTACTCTTATATCGACTCCAGGCTGATTGCTTGTAGTCCTCGTCACATTGTCATAATTAAGCTTTAAATTATCAATCTGCAATAAAATAGATTTAAAAAATACAATTCCAGATTATTAAAAAAAAGATGAATAGAAACATGTGTAATATAAATAATTAATAAGCATACAAAGCAATCAATCACAACAGGAACAAGCAATTCCATATTTAGCCATAGACTGAAATAATCATTGGATATTTTTTCGCAAATATAATGCACCACTGATGACTTGTTAATCTTTGCTTCAATTTGGCTGCCACCATCACCTGGAACTATATTATTTTTGTTCGTAAACACTCTTCATATTATCTCGATAAGTCGTTATCTCAAAAATTCTACATATTCTTCAATACTATAATGAAAACAATATAGAAAGAGACGAGTTCATCTAATACATCAGATAATCAGCATGATAAGACGCACTTATCGAGCATTACTTTTCTTTTTAACATTGATATGCGAATTCAAATACTTACCTAAAATAACGGGTGATATTTGTTTCGTTTCAACTTGTTTCGCCGCTTGCATAAAGAGTGAAAGAACGATTATCGTGTTTAGGAGAATCGCCAGGCGCATTGTTTGTCACAATCAAAAATCTCAAAATCAAAAACAGATTCCAATTGTTGTATGTAACACTTCGTAGAGATAAACTTGCAAGGACAAGTAAAAGAAATATTCAAATATTTCTTTTCGTTCAAAATCAAATGGCACTCGTCTGACAGCTTAACGCTGTTTGTACGCAGTCGGCCTAATCAGCTGATATCATGCACATGCGTTGAAACTTTCAAGGGGGGGAAGCGAGAAATATTGACGATAGCCAATCGGAAAGAGAAACGGAAAGTGTCAGAATAAAATAATACTATTTCATTGATACATGACACATCAAACCCAGTTGAATACATTAATAAATATTACATTACATCATTTGCATATTTCAAAAACATGTTACTATTCAACGGATTGAGAAATATGAACATATAGTCAGCATTTTCTTTTTTTATGTGCATATATGAAACTATAGGATGAGATTGTATGAAATCAATTTTTCTTCTGTTACATTCTTGTTTTTTTTAAGTTTTTTAAGTCTATAAATATATAATTAACGTGTAATTTATTTTGAGAAATAAAATAAAAAAATCCAAACATAATATATATGCAGACAAACTGTATATACATATATATAATTTATCTATGTTTTTATTCCGTTCTCGAAGATAATTAATTCGTGCGCAAAACAATTGTAGCGCGATGATTAATTTTTATCAATCGTATTTTGATATATGATATCATATTATTGATATGTTTCTAACATCTCGAATTACGAAAGTAAAGGGTTTATAGATTACGTGTCTTGTTTTGTAGTATATTGCATTTTATCATTTTTTGATAATATATTTACGTCAATCTTTTCATTTTTATCGTGTCATATAAAATATATATATATGCATTATTGGTTGTATATTTAAAATTCTGACGTTTGATCACATACATATATACATGATTTTTCTACGTAATAAATAAATAATATATATAGATTGTGTATAAATAATGAATAATAGACAAATATATCTGAAAATTCAATTTCTTCACTTTATATTGATGTTTCTCTCTCTCTATCTTTCGATATGAAAATACCCTGGTTTAATATATACATATACATTATAGTTGTTGGATCAATCAACGGTGCTTAGCACCATCCGTCACCGAAAGTCACCGCGAAAGATGGAGACATCGCGTCGCATGCGCCCGCTCGTGGGATCCATTACGACGTAGACGTCTCGAATAAGTCGTTCGATCTCCGTTCGGGCAAAACCTCGAGGATGGCCGATATTAAGCAGGATCACAAGAACGAGGATGTGGACAGCTACGGGATGAGTAATAGTGCCGATCCAAAGAACATGCAAGAGTTGACGCAATACGTGAGTCGCTTACTTTGTACACAAAATAATGCTGATGACGATGACGATGCATCCAGACACATGTCGCTGACTGTATGTTGACTCTTTTGCAGGTGCAAACGCTGCTGCAGAATATGCAAGACAAATTTCAGACGATGTCCGATCAGATCATCGGAAGAAATATCCTTTTTCTGCAGTTAACCTAAAAGAAAAAAATATATGCATGAAAATGTCAGATTTATACTGAAATAATATTTGGAAAAATTTGTAAATATCTCGTGTACATTCTGTAGAATTTAGTGTAATTAATAGTGTATATTAATGTGCATGTCAGTGTTTTGTGCGTCTCATTTGATTAATAAGATGTCATATACATATTCATTTTAATTGATATCACATTGTTATAAAAAATCCTTAATAAGAAACACTAGACGAGATGGGAAACAGAATAGACGATCTGGAAAAGAATATTGCAGACCTAATGACACAAGCAGGAGTTGAAGGTGGTGATAAATAAGTTCATTCCTTCAAGTGCACTAATCTATAAGTAATCATTCATCCAAAGCACCTGAGATAGCCATAATTTTGTGTAAAAAACCATGTATGCAAGACAATGTGAGATATCCATCCTTTTGTTATAATACAAAAATAAACTTACACTTTTTTATAAATTTTATATAATTTTTATTTTCGTATTATATCAAATAATATTTATCATATGATTAACTGAGCTATCAAGTAGCTATATATATATGTAATTAGATTTTACACAATTATATGTGATTAGGTTTTACACAATTTTAATGGAACACAACTTATATCAATTCTTTATTCTGCCCTTACCTTATGAAAGTGATTGTATATAACATTCTCTTTTCTATAAAAATCATTATTTAATACAAATCTTATCTGTATTCAAAATAAGTTTGTGTATTTATAGACATTTAAATTGTGATGTAAAGTATAAAATAATTCAATATTTTTTAAAGATAAATGTATGTAATAAGATTTACTTTGTCTTATTCATTTTAGAAGGTATACGGTACATTATAGACGATATTAAAGACTTCTGACAAGAAGGAATTGGTGGAACAGGTTTGAGAATGAAGCGTTTCTTTACTTTACATCCGGAATGTCTTGATACTTTTCTCTAGAAAGATAGAAGGACAAAGTTAAAAGTGTAATTGTAATTACATGGATTTATGCCTAGTCCTCACAGGCTTCTCCCGAATTGATTCTGATTCTGTTTCCTCCGTGCTGTCTGGATACTCTTCAATTTGAACCGATTCAGAAGAATTTGTGAATCCAGTTCGTACAGAATCCTGCAATTTTTTATTAAATATTAAAATTTAAATATAAAATGATAATAGCATAAAGAGCAATAAATATTCAAGTTCTGCACTTACAGCAGATTCAGCTTCTCGATTACTCGATTTCTGCGATGTCACGGGAGAGGATGCGAATCGGCTGGCTAAATTCGTCAGTGAATAAGCTTGTCGAAATGAAGTTCTATTTACTGTGTCTAATCTTGCGACTGATTCGGGGACACGCATTGTCTCTCTAAATTCCTAAATAATGATATAATTGCATGTTTTATTGGAACCATGATTGATATAATATTGCATAATATTGAACATTTAATAATAATAAATTATTAATATTTAATAATATATTATTAAATTATTAATAATAGATTATTGTGTAAAATAATTAAATCGTGATAATGCAGATATCAATTTCAAGCAATTTTACCCCATTCATTTCTCCTCTCGCGATTTGAAAGTCCTGCATGTGAAAGTATAACTATTGACTACACTTTTACAAATATTGCTATAATTAAAGTATAGTACTTGTAAATAAATTTAAAAATTTGTAAATTTGAAAATACTTTTCCTTTTTTTAATTTTGCGAAAGAACACTTTGACAAAATTTAAATTAAATTTTACATCTTACCTCGAGATCTTTTATCTCGTCTATAGACGCGACGTCTTGATATGCTTTGGTCAGAAGCTCGAGGGCCTTTGTGTGAAAGCTCAATTCAATGGTGATAAAGTCTAAAAGCATGGATTTTAAATCATGCAATTTTCGTCGTTCGAACGAATCGATTTGTTCTTCCAATCCTTTTACTACTCGGGATACTTCCACGGATGCTTTCATCAGCTCGGACTTGGCTTGCGACTAATATTCTTTTTTAGTCAAAGATTTTATAATAAGAAATAAAATTTATAGAGAATACTAAATTAATATTAAATTAATTAAGAGAATACTAAATTAATTAATCAAATTTTAATTATACAACTTTACCAATATCTATCAGTTTTTTAATTATAATTTGATTTTTTGTTTCATTATTTTTGTAAAGTTATAAAAGACAAAAATCAGTTATATTATAGCTAAAATTAATTAATGCTACTGAAGTGAATTTTTTAAGGATACTATCATTTGGTGATTTCTAGGATTTCTTTCTCGGACTTTGTCTAAGTGTCTTCGTCTTGTAAGTTCTCTGTCTCGTGCTGCAAAAGTGTTTTTAACATCATCACGAGCATGTTTGCAAATTGTCGCGTACTGTGAAAGAGGTGCGATTATTTTGGCATCTAATCTTTGTACCTCTGCATCTCTAAAATAAATCAATAATTTTTTAAATATTAACGTGAAAGAATAGAATGTCTAATTAAAATATAAAGTAGAAGGGAAGAAAATAAATTAAAAACGAGAAAGAAAAGCACGTTTCTTCTCCTTTTCTGTTCATTTATCGAGAAATAAAACATGATTATTTAATATAGAAAGATAAAGAATATAAATATTTGATAAAATATTTTTGTTTATGCAAGTAAAAATATTCACTTATACGTGGTGACATTAAACGTAAGAATTATTTGCAATAAGAAATAAATTAACATAATTCTTTTTTTCTTATACATTGCAAAGAAAATATCAGAAATGAAAAAATTTTACCTATAATCGCCAATGACTGATAATGTTACGGAAAAATTTGCCAGTCCGGTGCTCAAGGATCGATTTATAATCTCTGAATCGGCGTAGGTTTGTATTATTTTAGCCAATTCGTCACTTTTATCGCGCAACCTGGAAAAAAAGATTAAGGAAAAAATGCGGTGCGAAACAATAGGGGATAAAAGGTTTATGCGTATCGCTGAGGAAAAATAATCGATATATAATTTCATGGAGGAGCACCTGGCCGCTTTTCTGGTAAACGCTGCAAATATCGTGCACAGCTCGGCAAAATGTTTTTCCACGCCTGTTATACGATCTTGCACGAATTTCGCTTCCTGCTCACTAATAAACAAAAAAAATTTTTTTATAATTCGCTTTTATATATAAATCTGTCAAACAAAATAAATGTCAAATTCGCTCAACTTACTACACGCTACTTTGAGAGCGTGCTCGAAGCATTTCTTTTTCTCTGTAAAATATATATATATATGATAAACTTTTTTTTGTGCGATTAATTTTTTTATTGCACGATAAAGCTTTTGTAAAACGAAAAGCACAATTTCGGCCGTTTCCTTCCTGCACGCGACCGATGACAATTGCCTACTGACAGGTGGTGAATTGCCGCAGGTGAAGTTACGCGCCGTGCATTTTCTATACTCCCTTCAGGCTAACAATACAGGGGGTCGATCAAATGGGGGTCTTAGACAAATTATTAATTTATATGTATAATTTTAATATATTAAAGAAAAAATTAATTTAAAAAGACTGAAAATTTAAATGATTATTTTATATATCCAGGATACAAACAAAAAATTTTGCATTATTAATAATACTTGATTTCTTATCATCGCCTTATATTGTATGATGTTCCCATATTTACAAAAATATTTTATTTATGCTTATAATAATAATTGTAATATTATTAAAGAATAAATTTTTTTGTAATATATTAATATTGCGACTAGGTAATATCTTTTATCACAGCAAATGAGTGGCCTGTGCCAGCACCAATAAGGACACCAACAGAATGGGGTGAAATTGAAAGAAATTCTGGCTTTAAAACGTTTTCAGTGTTTCCATTACCACAGTTTCCATGCTCATTCCAACCCCAACATAGTATCGCGCCATTATCTGTAAAATTAAATTATTATAAATGACTAAGAAAATGTTCCTTTCAATATTTAATTATATTTAATATTTTTTGGAGTTTAACACAAGAATTATATTTCTTGCTTAATAAAAGAAAAAAATTAGAGATAACTGGAAATAGAAAATATCCAGTTCAAATTACAACTGAATTATAATTATTTGATGTATATTATTATCTTCTAGATTTTAATACAATTCCAAATGCATTTGCATTTATATTTATCATGCAACAATGTACCAGTCAAAGCAACATTATGTTCTGATCCAACTGAAAGTTGAACGATTTTAGGAATACGTTCAATATGTTGAAGCTCCTTTTCTATGAAAATTGCATTTTGTGAATTTGTTAACAAATGGCCCAATTGACCATAATCATTTCTTCCCCATGAAAAAACAACGCCATCTAAAATCGTATAATTTAATTTTACATAAATATAATTTAATTATGATAATAAGAAGTAAATTCAATTTAGTTACCACTTAAGATATTTATGTGACTCCATCCAGCATGAATCTGAATTGATGTATCGAGTTGTGCACCAGAAAGTGGGATACATAAAGGTTGCCATAATCGTGTCTTTGAAAATGAAGATTCAGGATAGAATCCCAATTGTCCATGCTTGTTATCACCAAAAACGTATATATTGTACATGTCTTTTTGATCTTTTGTTAAAACAACAGTATGATACTGACCACAAGCAACATCTTCTATACTTCCCTGCATTATCAATCCTGAAACTGTTTATCTGTGTTTTAATTAAATGTAATAACATTTTCGTTTTTCTATTACACAATATTTACAGGATATTTATTAACTATTTAAGTTATATGTGATTAAAAATAATAAATGATATAAGCAAGCATGAAACTGATAAGTAAATATAGAGCTATAATTAATAACAAATATAAAAATATACATAAATAATAATAAAAATATATAATTAAAAATATGTAAAAAGTGAGAATTTTAAAAAAGATAAGTAATACTTCAATATTTTATCAATTCCCTAATTTACTCATTTTTTTTATAAAGCAAGATATATTCAATGCAGAAAAATTGTCATACCTTTAGTAAATTTATTTAGAAGATTGTAAGGCTTCATAGTTTTTGGATTAATCAATCCCAATTGTCCTCTATTATTTGCTCCACAAGCATAGACTTCATAATTTTCTGTCACGATAACGGTATGTCGCAGACCCATCGAAACACATCTGATTCTTTCACCGATCAACATTTTGCGGGGTTGTGATATTGCAGAAAAAACTGAATGATCCAAACCCAATTGTCCATAACGATTGGAGCCCCATACATATAATTCGCCGTCTCTTGTTAATGCTGCGGAACTATTCCATCCGCAACATACATCAATTACCATTTCATGCTCAAGACTGTATATTTTCTGAAACGTTAAAACGTTTCTCTGTTCGATATTTCCGATTCCAGTTTGTCCCTTGTCGTTTAATCCGCAAGAATATATCTGACCATCTTCATCTAAAATCAGAGTGTGTCCGGCACCGCCAACAATTTTCCTTATAACTTCCAGTCTCAAGGAACATTCAGATAAATCCACATTTTGAGGTAAAATACATTCATCGGATAATATACCTTGTCCTAATTGACCATGGGAATTTGCACCCTGTAAAATAAATTCATCATATTTTACTAAATTTTTAGATAATTTGTTACAGATTTATCTTAAAGAAATATATATATTCTGTGTTCTAAATTTTCTATTATTTTTATTATGTTTAAAAAAAAATTGAAATAAAAAATATGACTTCAATTATATACATAGTATGATTTTTCATCTTTCAACTTTATCTCTGAAAAAGATAGTTCATTTTGGATTATGATACAACACATGCATTTTATATTTTTATTAAAAAGATACGTAAGGTTTCAAATTCTCTCAAATCAAATTTTTAAACTATTATACTTTAAAATATTTAAAAATCTTTGTCCATTTTTAAAAACCAAAGTAAAATCTATATGGTTTAGAATTATATTTTTATGATTAGAATCAAGAACTTGTACTCTTCGTAGAAGGAAATATGAATAAATGACAATATTTAGATATTAAGTTAAAAGAGAATTTGAAAAAAATACATATAAAATTGAAAAAATATAGATCTAACTTTTATCAAGTATTTTATTTGGTTAATTTGACTATCACATAACTATTACAGGGAACAATAAATGTTTTAAATGTCAAGTCTGAATATTTTATATACGACAATCTTACCCATGAAATCAAACGATATGTAGGCATCATTGGACAATATTTTCTCTATTCGATAGATTTTCTCTGTTCGATAGATTTTCATTCTTGTGATTCATAGAAGAGGTTCTATGATTTTTCTGCATTCACATATACAAGTGACGAGCACGCACACCTACTCATGATACCCTATGCATGTAAATAACTTTGTGTGAATCAGCCTTTAGCTTCACATGTGTACATGTTATTATATGATATGTAATATTGTATAAACAAAGAATGATGCCGATACGATGAATAAAATGTGCAGAAAAATATAGATTAATTAAATATATCGCTTACTTCTGGATAGACGTTATATTAAATGCTTATTGTTCTAGTGAATGACGTATGATATAGAAAAATAAAATAGTGGCAAAATGCAGGAATCCGTGAAGTTCAATCTTAAAGAAGTTAAATCGGATCTTCTTCACGCAATAAGCGAATGTTCTCAGCGTGGTTTATTGCATACTACTAAATGGTTTCTTTCTAAATTAATATATCACTGTTCTTTTATGTATTTACACATACGTATTTATATACATGGTGTTTGTATTTTATAGGTTAGCGGAATTAAATTACTCCTTGAAAAATGTGAAATTAGATGCCCACGATTTGACTGCGAATATATCGGAAACGTGTCAAGAAGAGGATATTTATACTTTAGCCAAGACATATTTTGACTTGAAAGAATATGATAGGGCAGCATACTTCACAAAAGACTGTACGAGTCCAAAAGTTAGATTTTTACATCTGTACTCACGTTACTTGTCAGGAGAGAAGAAGAAAGTGGATGATATGACAGATGTGCCGCCAGATCCTATGAAGAATGATAACTTGAAGTTGCTTTGCACCGATCTAAGAAAAGATCATATGGCTTCGAAATTGGATGGTTACGGCTTATATCTTTTCGGTGTGACTTTAAAGAAGTTACAGCTCACTAGAGAAGCAACAGATGTTCTAGTGGAGTCTATACATAAAGAACCTATGCATTGGGGTACATGGTTAGAATTGGCTGCATTAATCACAGATAGGGAGAAATTGGAGAGTTTATGCTTACCTAAACATTGGATGAAATACTTCTTTATGGCACATATGTATTTAGAATTGCAGCTTATAGATGAAGGTTTAGCATTATATTGTCAATTGCAATCGATGGGTTTTCAGAAAAATGGTTATGTACTAGCTCAAACTGCGATTGCGGTGCATTATAGAAGAGGTGAGTTAATAAATTGTTATATCTGGAATAGACAATATAAAGCTTGCAATCTTTAAAAACTTCATAATTATTTTATTAAATCTCTTTTATGTACCATCACAATTTAAATATTTTTTTAATAAAATAAAATATAAATAATAAAGTATATTATGAAATATAAATAATAAAGTATGAAATGTAATAAAATATCATCTTTTATTCTAGATGTTGATAATGCAATAGAAACTTTTAAAAGAATAATAGAAGAAGATCCTTATTGCCTTGATAATATGGATACATATTCCAATTTGCTTTATGTAAAAGAAATGAAAGTTGAATTAGCCTATTTAGCACATAGAGCTACTGAAATAGATAAATATAGATTGGAAACTTGTTGTATAGTAGGCAAGTATTAATTAAATGTTTGTAAGAAGGTACATCAATTTCATATTTAAAGAGAACATTTTGAGATAAAAATTAAATTACCTTTTTAGGAAATTATTACAGTTTAAGAGCCGATCATCAAAAGGCAGTAATGTATTTCCATAGAGCATTGAAAATGAATCCGCAATATTTGTCTGCTTGGACATTGTTAGGTCATGAATTTATGGAAATGAAAAGCACTAATGGTGCAATCCATAGTTATAGGCAGGCAATTGGTAAAATCCTAGAACATTTTCTACTTGTCAATAAACTATATATATAATTTTTTATTTATGTGTTATTTTATCACAGAGGTAAATAGACGAGATTATAGAGCATGGTATGGCTTAGGTCAAACATACGAAATCTTAAAAATGCCATTTTACGGACTCTATTATTACAAACAAGCTCAGCTCTTAAGACCCCATGATAGTCGAATGGTTTTAGCCTTGGGCGAAGCATATGAGAAGCAAGATAAAATTCAAGATGCTCTTAAATGTTATTACAAGGCATGCAATGTGGGCGATATAGAGGGAATGGCACTTCTAAAGTTAGCAACGTATGTATTCAATATATATTGCACTAAAAAAAAAAAAAGTAATTACATATATTTTTACTAAATTTTTTTTATAGGTTGTATGAGAAATTAGGAGAACATGAACATGCAGCAGCAGCTTATGCAGATTTTGTACTAGATGAATTCAGAAGCGTCGATAGAACGGAATTGAGTCATGCATATAAATATCTTACACAGTATCACTTAAAGAGGGAACAATTAGATCTCGCAAATCATTTTGCACAGAAATGTCTTCAGTTTGATGAAACAAAGGAAGAAGCTAAAGCGCTATTAAGAACTATTGCTGAGAAGCGAGCAGAAAGAATAGGAGAAACTTCTATGGTGGTAAGTAAAAATATTTTTTTTATAGTAGTTGGCAAATTAAATTCGATTTCATAATTTGTTCCAGGTGGATGATATGAATGAAACGGATCCTGTGATTGAGCAAAGATCGCGAACAGATGCAACACCTGGGAGTCAATTGTCACCGATGAATCTTTCATTCACTCCTACACCGTAAACAAAATACTTCCTACATATGATATACAATTTTGTAATTTATAATTATGTATATAAATATAAGATATTTAAATAATTTTGTATTATATATTTCTGTAGTAAATTATTTTTCCTGAAAGTGTAATATTTTCAGATATTTATTTGTATTAAATACATATAAGATTAGAAATTATTAAATAGCAAGTGTATTTTTTAGATAAAGATCAATTCATAAAACTTCAGTTTAATTACAATTTCGATCTGATTAAAAGAAAAAAATTAACAATTACTTTAAGGAATAATTTTCAGTTGGAGTAATATTAATATAAAAGTTGACATTTATTATAAGAATTGATTAGAATCAACAGTTAATTTTTTATTGATATGTGTATATAGATATATATTAATATTAAATTATATTAATAAGTTTTTTTCTATAAAACATAAGATGCAGATCTGTAAAACAAATCTAAATCTAAGAATGCATATTTGATGCTGTTTTCATTTTAAAGTGAAAATAGTATCTAGCAGAATGCATTTTAGATCTGTAAAATAGTCTGTTTTCTGTCAATTCTTTAATTATATTTATGTTTATTACATCATGTCATTGTATCAAAAATATTATTACTCACAATAAACTTAATAATTAATATTTATCGCAATTAATTACTATCATAAGTATAAAATAGATTACCAGTTGTGGAAGTGTCTAATTTGCGTTTGGCCATTGCTTTTTCGGTGTGTTATTATTGACCAACGTTGTTTCCTATAAATGTATAATACATTTTAATATTTATATTATATTTGCTTATGTTAGTAATTTTTTACTCATTTTTTTAGAAATATATATATATATATATTAATATTTCCAAATAAAGCAACATTTATATTTACTTCATCATCAGAGCTTTCATGGTTATTCTTGTCTCTCAACCTCCTAATAATTCGATCATGAGGTGAAGTTTGGACGAAGTGTCGTGGGTAATGGTAATCTTTTCTTGCAGGTGTTAAACCTTAAAAAGAGATGTTAAAAAATGTATAAAAGTTATTAAAGTTAAGTTACCATTAAATAAACTCATCAGAACTTACCTGTTGGTGTATCGCGTTGTAAATCTTCAAAGAAGAATTTCCCAATTCTTTCTTGTATTGAAGTCAATTTCGTAGTCGTCTCGTTATTCCAATCAAATGAAATTTCACTTTGCTTTTTAATTTCATCGTTTAATTCTATGTATACTTGTAGGTTTTTCTTTTCTTTTTCTTTTACAAGTTTTATGTGATTATCATGTCCTTGCATTAGTATATCATGGATATTCTGTAAAATTAGTAAGATCAAATATGTATGTTTTGTAAAATAATAATTTTAATACATAAGTAACAAAAATTTACCTCAATGCATCCAATAGAAGAAGAATTATCTTCTATGAATTTTTGTTGCATTTGTTTCATATTATCTTCAACACGTAATTTGTTCTGTGTTAATACATTGCAATGGTTGTTTATATTAGTTTGAAATTGGTCAGTTAAATTATGGCCTTCTACTGCAATCTGTTCTGCTATAGCTTGATTCTAATAAAATGCAAGAATTAACATATTATTCAGTTATTTTCACAGGTGTTAATAATTTAAATAAAAATGTTGTAAGATGTAATAAAAGTATAAAATGATACCTTTATCATATTATGATCAATATCACTTTTAAGTATGTCTATATTGCTCTGAATTTTCTCTTGCAGAGACTTATTGTCTCCAACAGTTTTGTGGTAATTATCGAGAATAACGATATCCGTGCTGTCGCATAGTTCATTAACACAAGTTACAGTAGCGCATGCATTAGAATAATTTTCAGTCACATTTTTATTCAACTTATTAAATTGTAGCCATAGATTTTCAAATGACTGTAAAAAATTTATATGTAAATAAAATTATTAAATTTGTTGAAAAAATGTTATCAACAAAATATCATAAAATATTTAAAATTAATATTAAATTATGATCATACCTTCTTAAAACTTTCTTGTTCCTCCATAATTTTACCATTACCTTCATGAATAGCTTGTACATTTTGTCTTATCTCGTTTATACTTTTATGTAAATTGTCACGTTCCTGTATTTTATGATTACAAAGTTGTTTCATTGATTCATTTGTATATGCCAATAATTTATCAAATTTCTGAGATACGTCATCATTTAAATGGCGTAAATTATTTGCAACTTGTAAACTATTAATTTGTATCAAATCATTAATTTTTGATGTTAATTTTAAGGATGTATCATTTAAAAATTCTTGTTCGTTTTGAGCTGTGTCAGATGAATATTTCATTTCTGTGTCCAACCATTGTTGATAGTATCCATACTAAAATAGAAAAAATTATGTTATACATATTCTTTGGTTACATTATTGATTTTGTTTTGCATATGTGTAAATAACTTACCGAATTATTTACATTTTTTGTGAATTCATCCACTGCTAATTGTTCTTTATTAACAATATCATTTGACATATGATGGATTAACAAATCTATATCCTTTTTGAATTGTTTTACTTGTGAATCTATAAAAATAATTTTATGTATATTCCATGATATCCATTTCTATATTAAGAGTACAAATTAATAAGTTTCAGTTACCTATTTTATTTTTCACAGAAGTACAAAATTGTAGAAAATTTTGTGAATGAACTGTAACATTATTTTCCATGTCTTGAAACTGTTTTGCAATGCTATTTCGGAATTGATGACCGAGATGTTCGTTTGTCTGTTCTAATTGCCTATATGTGTGTATAGAAGTATATAGAAATATATATATTCAATATAATTTAAAATAATTATAGTAGTGATATCAATATTATAAAGTCATTACTGGTGTCTTTTACCTACATTAAAATATTAAAATAATGATATAATTACCTCTTATAAGAAATTTTATCCTGAAGCTTATTTACATCAGTTGTAGCCATATCAGCAACATTCAAAAGTGTTTGTGCCTGTAATAAAAGTTCTTTCTCTGTAGACGCATGTTTTTCTACTAAATAATGTTGTTCTTCTTTCTCACGTTCTGTCATTTCTAAAAGTGCAGCAGTCGATTTTAAAGCATGTGTGGTAGTTTCTAATTGTTCCCTGGTTTCATGTAGATGATAAGTTTGCTCATCATGTTTTGCTTTTAAATCATTGAATATTTGCTAAATAAAAATAAAATATAAGTAATAAGTATAACAGCAAAAATTACTATAATAAAGTATTAATCATTATGCATTATCTTTACCTCTTTAAGTTCCATAGTTTCCTTCATCACTTTCATGTGAGTTATTTTTTCTTCAATTTCCTTACCCTGATTTTCAATTAATGATTGCATTTCGTTATAATTTTCATGTGCCAAATATACACCACTTCGTTCACGTGCTGCTAATAAATCTCTTCTAAGTCTTTCAATTTCTTCTGTATATTCTTTAAGCAATGCTTTTTTAGACAATTTCTGATTAATCTCAGGACGATTTGTGATATTTTTGGCACGATGAGCATAATCTAATGTTGACAATGTTTCCTCAATATTTATGCTTGCTGGGGATACTGTTGCAATAATTGATGTTTTTGTACGTCCGCCTAATGATTCTTGCAAAAGTCTCGTTAATTTTGACTCTCTATATGGTATGTGAGGCGCTCTTTCAACAAGTGCTGTTATAACTCGACCAAGAGTCAATAATGATTGATTAATATTTCCTGCTTCTCTTGCTCTCCTATCAACTGCACCAGATCTTCCAACATTCTCACTCCCAGCTAAATCTACCAAATTTAATTTTCCAGTTTTCAAAAGCTCCTCCCCATCTACATTATTCTCTTTTATATGAATAGTAATAGAAAATACTGTATGGGAACGACTAAAAATATATCAAAAATATTATTACAAGCACAAAATATAGTGATTTATAAAAATGAATGAAAAATAATAACCTTGAATGAGCATTCATTAAAGTTGCAGCTGTTTGTCTTTTTTCAGACCCCTTCTCTAGGATTTTATAAACCTCATTTTTATTATGTACAGTTACTTCCTCTAATCCATGAATAATTACTGACCCTTTTCTTGTTGCATCTTCATAAAGCCTATATAAGATTACAAATATGATGGTAATTATATATCTATTCTTCATATTTGATTATTATAAAAATACATTTTAATATTACCTTATTTTAGATGCATCATCGTTAGGTGATAGCAGATCAAATAATTCTTCATTATATAATTCAAGAAAACTAACTCGTACTGTGTATTCTTGTGCTTCCAACAAACGTAATTCATCAAACAAGTGACTCAATGCACGAGGTATAATTCCAGCAGTTGTATCCTATGTGTATATAAATTTATTTTATATAAGCATGTTTATGTTTGATATCACATTATTATAACTTATGCATTGAGACAAGTTGCTAAATTTGATCTAATAAAGTTTTTGTTTTTATAAATATAATTACAATATAAGCAGTTAGATATAGATAAATATAATTATTTTTCTAATATCTTTTGCATCTCAAATTTAGTTACAACTCAATATTCAGGAAACTTTGATTATTCTTAATATATTAATTAATATTAAAAATATTATGTTAAGCTAATTGTACATATTGAAATTTGCACATGTTACATTTACTATATTTTATATAAAATATAACTGACACTTTGCCAATGTAATGTTGGATCATTGCTAACACCTTCCATAGTAAATGTTTTTCCAGTTCCAGTTTGACCATAGGCAAACACTGTGCAATTATATCCTGCTAGTACCTCTTCAAGCAATGGATTAACAACTGCATTATATACATCTATCTATAAATTTCAAACAATATTATTTTTCTTCCAAAAGTATAAGCGCTTCTTAAAATATTCAATACAAAAATTTTAATTGGTTATAAAATAAAGAAATATTTCTTTACTTGTTTTGAGGAAGGTCCAAATACTTTGTCAAATGTAAATTTTTTGGAGTGAGTTCCCTGTGACCTTTCATGCACTACTACTTCTTTGTTAGATGGTAATTCCACTGCTAAGAATGATTTCCCAATTTTCTCAGAATTATTTATTGGCCTATTAAAAAAAATGACACATTATTTCATGAAGACAACAATTTAATAGTGTAAAGATGTCGACTTCAGTGTAAAAATAAAAATTCTTATTGTGTGTATACATATATATAATTAGTTATTTAATTCATATTTATAAATAAATAATTGAGATTAAATAAAATAGAAACTTTCGGGATTGTATAAAAAACATTACGTTTTTCAATATGTACAGGATTCAGTCTCTTTGGAAAATAGCAAAACACCAACTTTTTCAATTCAATTTTGCTTACCTAACACGCACGAAAACCTGTATATGCTGATTTTTATCCTTCTTCATGTTACGTGTATCATTCATTTTGGATAACTTTTTGTGCCTCAAATATTTCTCGTTATAACACAGCTGATACGATTTCACTTTTCTTCCGATACGTTTTATTTCGTATGTATTTACTGTTTGTAAACGCTCACACGCCAGAAGTCAGGCAAGCATCCGTTGGAGAATTCGAATCGAGATATTTTACGCAATCGCCGCTAGGCGATGGTGTCTGACTACCACTACTACCAACTGTTAGTCCAAAAAATTGTACAAAAAGCTAGATAACAAATCTGATTGGTCCAGCTATATTTCATGCACAGATTATCTGTGTTTCATGTAATTAGCAAATAAAAAATAGAAAACATGTACAAAAATATATAGAGAAAAAAATAGAATATATATTCTAATAGAATAAATATATATATATATATATATATATATGTATAATCAAAAGATAATATATCAGCATTAATATTATCAAAATATATAAGCACATAATCTATACATATTATAAAAACAAGATTAATGAAACAAGATTTATATATATATTTCATTATGCTTTTATTATGCTTGATAAGAAATAATTCTTGATTCAAATATATTTACAATTCACCAATTCATAAACACTTTAAATATTTATAAAATTAGTCATATTGCTACACTGATTCATTATTAAATAATTTTTTGCTTTAAAACATAAAAATATTAAAAAATTTATTTTAATGATGAAGATTTAAATAATTTAAAAAAATGTAAAAAATAATTATTATGCAGTTTCTTTTAAATATAAAAAATTACTATCACTTTTTAAGTTCAAATATATATTTTTGATAATGAGCAAGTTCCTTAATGCTTTCTTTTATATCATCTAAAGCCCTATGATTAAGTTCTTTTTTTGGTACAGATTTATATACACTTGGATTCCACCTTCTAAAAATTACAGATTTCCTCATATAACTATATAGTTTTATATCATTATTTTAAATATTTAGTGTATGATAAATTGCTCTTATAGTCTCATTTATATTACACAAGAAAAGAATAAACATTATAGTTTGTAGTAAAATAAAAGATTTGTTATACCTGACAATTTCCTTGATTGTGCTAACATCAATAATCCTGTAGTGCAAATAATCATTAACTAACGGCATGTATTTGTATAAAAAGAAACGATCCATGTAGACTGAATTGCCAGCTAATGGACATACACCTTTAGGAATATATTCTTGTAAAAAGTTAAGCACCATCTTTTCAGCATCTTTTAATGAGATTGTACTTAAATAGGACTTTTCTGTCAATCCACTCTAAAATTCATATACAATATACAAATTTTAAAATTCAAATTTATCAATTTGTAAATATGAAGAAAATCATTCATATAAGATAAAAACTTACTATTTTGTGCTGTTTCTTAGACCATGCATTCATGTTATCTAAAATTGTACTTGATTGATGTATTATAATATTTAATTCTTCGCTTATAACTTTCAATGTCTTATCTGTTACAATGCAGGCAATTTCTAATATATGATCCTTTTCTATATCAAGTCCAGTCATCTGTAATAATATAATACAATTAATCTACATTTCTGTATTTTTTAGTTGCTTATTATTATTTCAAATTATATGAATGTCATTTCTATTTAATTATACCTCCATATCAATCCAAACAATATGATCAGCATTGTTGGATATTTCCCTGCTGTCTGTAACATTACAAAATTATGTATATCAGACAATTCAAAGCAAAATTTAAACATAGAAAAAAATAAAAGTATATTGGTTATTTGAGAATAAAAAAAATTTTTTTAAATTGGTGATATTATTTTAGCACATATTCAGTTTTATATAAATTGCTTACATTGACACTAATTCCAAATTTTGCACGAATATGAGAAATTTATTATTATATTTGTTTAATTAATGCATATATCTGTTTATATATATATATATGTAATTAAATGTATTAACAGACATGCATTCTCATTTATAATAAAGTAAAATTGATACAATAATTGATTGATACAATAATAAATTTAAAAAGTTTGACCTTTTTATATATTCTAGACATATTTTCTTATATAACTGTATAATTGTATATATAATAAAACTATAAGAAACTTCAAAGAAAGATAACCTCTAATTGTAAATAAATTTTAGTTTCTAAGTGTTATAATCTTGCTTGGAAATAAAAAACATATATATGCAGCAGAAGTAAAACTTACCAGACATAATGTTCTAAAAAATAATTAATGTTTTACACACAATAATTGTCTTTTCGTTAAAATAAAATAGCGTCAGTAACGTTAAAAATGGTCCGTGTCGATG
Organism: Nylanderia fulva; assembly: GCF_048542155.1. Taxonomy (NCBI): domain Eukaryota; kingdom Metazoa; phylum Arthropoda; class Insecta; order Hymenoptera; family Formicidae; genus Nylanderia; species Nylanderia fulva. The sequence goes on from NW_028189622.1 coordinate 2,010,841, forward strand.
ACAGCGTCAAAACACTATCGCTATAGCTTTCACGAATTCTTGCTTGACATGCGCCTTTGACATATATGCATGTATATATGTACATATACGAATAAAATCCAATTATAATAAAATATAATATTCATGTAATGTTCAAAATTTCATAAGATAAAAAACTTTCATAAAAAAGTTGATCCAGTTTTGGTCAAAACAATTTGCAAGTTTGTTGAACAATTTTGATAAAAAAAAATAATAGTAAGTTTTTAATTCTAATTATTAAATAATTTTATATATATATATATAATCGTTATATATATTGGACAATATCACGAGCAATTCGGAGATAAAAATTTTCTCAGAATTTCAATAAGTCGATTCTGCGAATTTTTTTAAATCTTTATAATGCAATTTTCTTCTCTTTTTTTTATTATTCGGTTCAATGTTCTTAGCGAATCTGTTTTTTTTGCTGATCGCTAGACTATGGACAAGCGTAATTCATCGAGGAGCGTCGACCGCTGACGATCGCAGCAGAACATCAAGAAGCGTTTGCCGTTCAACGCAGCTCTTATATACAGGCAGGCGACACTAACGGTGCACCAATCATGTGCGCGAAACGACCAATCGCCACGCCATTGGCCGCTCGAAGGTCCCGCAGTCTGGTATAAATAGCTCGGCGAAGCAAGCGTGCTTCACAGAACACATTGGAGCATCGTGCGCATCGCATCGCATCGATAAAGAATCCCTCGTTCGATAACCGCAAATCTTCTATTCGTCATGTCTGGCCGTGGAAAAGGCGGAAAGGCTAAGGGAAAGGCGAAGTCGCGATCCACTCGTGCTGGATTGCAATTTCCCGTTGGACGTATCCACAGACTTCTGCGTAAAGGAAATTACGCCGAACGCGTCGGCGCTGGTGCCCCGGTCTACCTTGCCGCGATGATGGAATACCTCGCTGCGGAAGTGTTGGAGTTGGCGGGAAATGCAGCACGCGATAACAAGAAGACCAGGATCATCCCGAGGCACTTGCAGTTAGCCATCCGTAATGATGAGGAATTGAATAAATTACTCTCTGGAGTTACCATCGCTCAGGGCGGTGTATTGCCGAACATTCAAGCGGTCTTGCTGCCAAAGAAGACCGAGAAGAAAGCTTAACTACGGATTGGCGATAATTAATAAACGGCCCTTTTTAGGGCCACCAATTCCTGACGTTGGACGTCTCTCGTATCGTGTTCGCAATTTTTTTTTTTTGTACAATTTTTTTATTGTTTTCTAGACATTTATATCAAAAATATTTTTATTAATTGCTTTTTATCATTGCATTTTATATTATTATCATATTTTAAGAATATGCGTAGACAATTGAATTCTACTATTTAAAATTTAAAACAAACTATCTTAAAACTAATTATTCAAAAAAATACTTAGTGATCTATATATATAAATATATAGATTTCAATTAACAAATACATTTAATTATATAGTTCAAAAAAATCATCATGTAGCTAATTATTATATTATTTCAAAATGTACACACAAATTTTTGAGTTTCTTATTTCATCATTCGTCTATAATCATATATCCGTATACATATATATTGTTTCTTACACACAAAAATATGTGATAAGATATATTGCGGAAATTTGAGTAGGAAGTAGCGACGATCCTAAATGCGATAAAATTGGATGATATCGCGTGACTTTGTCGGGACCATCTTTTCTCATGCAACATTATTCTGTAAAAATCGCCAAGTGAGGCAATCTTTCGGAGCATCAACTCTCTACCTAGTAATAATCATTTCTGTAAAGAGATATAGATTCCATATATAGAGCATATACAGAAGAAATGATTCTTTAGCAATGATAATTCTCAATTACAAAAATTACAAACACGCGATAATAAAATAATCACATTTGAGCAAACTCGGCGATTCAAATTTATTTGAAATTATAATTCGTCTGCAGCGGAAAAGAAAAAAAATATAAGCTAAAATATACGTTTTATTATTCATAAAATTAATTATGAAAATCGCTAATTATAAAAATCGAGAATTTGTAATAACTTTTTTATTTTTACAATATATGCGAGCGATTTGTATATTTCTTGTAAAATTTAAACATTTCCTTGTTATTTGAAAAAAAATTGCACAAGATATACAAATTGCATATTTTTATTAATTATTTTTCCGATTAAACAAAACAAACGTGAAAATACTGCTAGATTTTCGTCTTGTCTTTTTCATGCTTCACAACCGGGATGGACGTGAAGCAGGGTAGAACCTGGTGGAACCTTAACGATTATAGAACTCTGTTGTAACGCACGCAAGCATGCATGCACGCGACGAACGCGCACGCACGCACGCACGCACGCGGCCGTACACATAGCACACACAGTTGGATTCTATACGCACGCGAGCACGCACGTCAGCAAGCACGCACGCATGCACACTCAGCATTCGCCTTAATGTAAGTCTACCGTGCCGTGGTAACAACTTTGTCTTTCGATCCAACATAGAGTTCGCGTTATTTTCTTATGAAATAACAAAATGTTTCCTAGACGAGCATAAAATCGACGTGTAACATAATAGGGTATATATATTCGTGAATTGACAATTGTTCGAATTTTGCTAATTCTGGGAAAATTCTTGAATTTTTAATTAATTTTAAAAATATGTAAATGTAACGTAAATTAAATATTTTGGGGATTTTATTAGTATAATTCACCCTGTCGTCTCTTGCTTCTTTTTTTAATTTGATTTAATACTGCATATAAATTGCAGATACTAATGACATATTTATTTTATTTTTACTGCAAAGTAAAAATATACAAAAAACTACTCTATAAAGACAAATAGACTTATTCTAATAAAACTTATTTTCCATATAGAATTCAATTTATTCTAACAATATTTTCAAAGTGTGTGTAAACAAATACGGGATCTCATGGAACATTGAATGTCCTCTGTCATAAAATGCTGATATTACGCGCAATTTTATTCTATTGCAAGACGTAGCGATTTCGTGGCGGAATGCGAGTTCGAAGCGCCGCGTCATTCGAATTTGGCGCGCGGACGGGAACCAATAGCGTGGATGGTCATGCTGCTCGGCCGTGGTGTTCTCACGATTTGTGCGTGCCTGGCACGACTGCTGTCCCACTGTCGCGTTCGCCATCCCCGTCGTCGCGTGAGAGGGTCCCGCGGACACCACGGTGCGATAGCGTCCGCGACACACCGTCCGACATCGGCCGCGATATGTCAAGTCAAATATGTCTAAAGTGGAACAGTTTCCTCAGCAATATCGCGACCAGCTTCGAGAGCCTGTGGGAGGAAGAGGGCCTGGTGGACGTGACCCTCGCGAGTGACGGACAGTGTCTCACGGCGCACAAGGTGATACTCTCGGCCAGCAGTCCCTTCTTCAAGAAGGTCTTCCAGGTGAGCCTCTCATCTTTGCTATTTCGAATTTGCGTGAGCATTCTCAAGGTTCTTCTTAGTCTCGAGGTCTGTCATCTCGTTTCGCGGTTGCACCGAAACGCATGTTGTCATTTGTCATGCCTCGGAGAAGCGATACGACAACAAAGCTGTTTGACAGCTGTCACGTAGCCTTCGAGGCATTCTCGAGGTTAGAGATGATTGTCGCGATCATCTTTGAAGTAAACTGTGTACGATTATTGACAATGACACAGTTTTGTCAATTATAATTCGTTTACTCTTACTCCAAGCTGTTAATTGTGATGATTTTTATACTTATTTCGAGTTTTAGTGACAAATAATCATGTGTTTCTATATGTTTTTCTGAACAAGATGATAAATCGTTTTATATGACATAGCTATATCTCGAATAGTCGATTTAAATCTGTTTTATTACATATACTTTTATAAATTATATATTCATATATGTATACATGAATTTTATTTATATTTTATTTTAGTTCTGTTATGATCTTTATTGTGCATTTTATGAATTGAATTTTAATTTATCATTACTACAACAATATTAATTATTTCTGAAATAGTGTATTTGTAGACATTGAAAACATCTTTTATAATAGATTTTATATAACATCAAAAAAATATATATAAAAGAAAAAATTGTATGATAATTAAAAAACCTACATAAATATAATTGATAATATGAATAGTAATATAATGTGAATATATTTCGACAATATTTTATTTCTTCATTTTTTAGACAAATCCATGCCAACATCCTGTCATAATACTTCAGGATGTACATTTTAGTGAATTGGAGGCACTACTTATATTTATATATAAAGGAGAGGTAAATATTGAGCAGAAGAATTTACCAGCACTCTTAAAAGCAGCAGAAACATTGCAAATTCGGGGGTTGTCTGGTGGAGATATCTTTGCGAAAGAGTCCTATAAACGATTAGCTGAATTGGAGCAGGCTGTGGCCGAAGATGTACCACTGACTAAAGAAGAGACACCTAAGAAAAAGCAAAAAATTAACAAACAACAGAATAATTCTATATTGGAGAAAGCACTAACACCTAGAATACCGCAATCAGAGAATACAAATGAATCCGCAACCAGTGATCAAAGTGGGAAGGATGGAGAGTATATGTTGTCTGAAACATTACCAAATCCAGTATATCATCGTTTAGAAATGAAAGTTAGTTTAGAAAATAGAAAATGTGATAGTAATATGATATTATCATTGCATGTATGATTATAAACATATAATACATTCTCATTCTAAATGCATTTCAGATTGAACCATTGGAAATGGCAGTAGATGATCTTCAAAAGCCATCTCCATTAGATAAGGATCCAGCAGAAAGGCTAGACACAGGACAAGCAGATGGGAATCAAGGTTAGTATCAAAAAACATTTATGAGATATTTTTGATACCATAATTCAGTATGCTATACTACAGATATATAATTAAACATATAGATTATATTTTGTGTGTTTGTGTGCTGGAAAACATGTGTATTATATTAAGTGCAACATTGAATCTTTTTTGCATTTTCACTGCCATATTATTGCTGATGTGTTTTTTAAATTTTATAATTAAATACAAATTTAGTAAATTAGCAATTTAAAGATATTATTTTATACAAGCATATATATATATAGAATATTTGAATAGTACTATATATTTTCTATAATTTTTCTAAAGATATTTGAAACTAATTCTTTTCTTTTTTATTGATAATTTAATCAAGCATCATTATTTGTTATACTATATTTTTGCACAGTTAATGTTAAGAACTTTGTTAAAAAATCACATTGCAATATTTGTATAACATAAAAAAGTTTCTCTTATACTAAATTTGTAAATCATTAATAGTGCATTTATTATATATATTCATATATATATTCATCAGCAATATGTGTTATTATCATATCAATTTATGTGCAAAATTTTCATTTGAAATAAGTAGTCTAATGCGAGGGTAATATAATATTTTGCTTTTTCGAGATTTGAATACAAATTATATTTAACATGCATTGCTCCTTATAATCTATTGTTTTTATTATCGTATATACAATTCATATTATCACATGTGCTCTCTGCAATACAATCGTGTCCATTGATTCATTCTTTGCGTATGTTTTGGCGGCTACTGTAGTATCAAAGCTTTTTCTTTGATACGGTAACTTGTAGCTTTTTCGAATCTTCAGTTCGCTTTCGTCGCATATATTTTGTTCTGCTCGTTTTTTTTGGCGCGCCACGTTTTCTTTATTTGCTGTGCTATATCGTGAGAGAGGTAGAGACAAAGATTGCGTGCACGAGTGAAGAGTACTTTATTGAAAAGACAATGAGAGCGACATAATTGGAATAATAAATGCATAAACATCTTCATGATTTGTTGCATTGCAGCAAAATTTTCATGGTACATTCGATAGTATATCGTTGATCTAAAAACGCGATTAATTTGTAATAATTGTAACTCGTGCAGTAAAAAACTGGACAGTAGTCTTCTCTTTTATTTCTGTCAAAGTTTATGGAAACAAAATCTGTTTTTTTTTGGCGTCACGCCTCGATCGACGGTGCATATAGCGTCATATAAGCGTGCATGCGTGAGCAGTGCATACGTGAGATGGGAAGATGCGTGATCGGTCCTTCATTATAGTCTTTAACGTACTTGAACTCGCTCGCATTTTCTTTATTGTGTGCGCGTAATTCACGTGTGTGTGTCGGGGCCAGCCCGTGCTAAGTCTAAAGCGCGCTGTGCTGATGTGTGTGGCAGGGTCTGGGAACAGTCCTGCCGAAGACATTTCTGGTTTATCTGGCTTGTCCGGGCTAAGTGGATTCTCGGACGTGAAGCCGCTGCTTTACTCGTATCAGCACCTACCTTACGCCGATCTCCTGCCGAGCCCGGACATAATCTCAACCTGGGCGTCGTCCCGACCGATGGATCACCTGGCTTGCGATCTCATGAAGATCCTCTTCACGCCGGAAGAGAGGATCCTCTGTAACGTCAACGGCAAAATGGGCAAACAGCAGTTCGACAGCAACAAGATACATTTAATTCGGGAGGTTTTGTTGCACTTCAGCGGTATTGCGCCTAACAGCATCGAATGGGAGGAGGCGTGGAAGAATTGCGTAACCAAAATCGACACTAGCAATAGGGGCCTGAAAAGGTATTTGTTTCAAAGGCGCTCAGTTTACACCCAATGACTAGGGCGTTTCAGGTCAGGGGTCAAACGGAAACGTTTCCACTGGCTGGAATAGGAATCGTTCTTGTAAACCCGTCGCCCCGTTCGTCGTTCTTACGCGAATGTCGCGGGGCTCGTCCCTCGCTTGTTCCTCTTCGATGTGAAGCTTTCGCGTAGCTTTACATTTAGGGCAAGTTGTAAAAAATTGATGTAAGTAGATAATAAGGTTCGTGTAGCCGTTTATAGGGGAAAAAGAGACGGACGGTCAGCCGGCGTGATTAAAAATCGTGAAATTAATACACGTGTAATAGGATCGTAGTGCGAGCGGTCTCCGATCCGCGATTGATGATTCTAGGCTGTAGATTTCGGGGTGACAGGGTGATTAGACAAGAGCATCGTAGACGCGATCGAGTTATTTATATACGCTTCAGGTTCGCCACTCCGACGTGACGAACGATCGAATAATTCTAAGCCTTCCTCTTTCGTACTTTCGTTATAATTTTCATCTTATCAATGAGTATTCCCTCAAGATATTTTGTTGGATCTCTCTCCTTGTCCCCCCTTTGCACATCATGTATTTAAAAGAAATTGTTGACGTTTCTCACGACGCGCTCATGAGCGAGGTCAATCATCCAGTTGTCTGTGTATCTGTTTATTTTTTCGATAACATCTTGAATACCGTAACATTCCTTCGTTTATTTGCGGTATATTTATGCGAGAATTCACTTTGACAGTAGAGTTTACTTTGACAGTAAAATATTGCGATATCAATTGTAAAAAGTTGGCGTATCAGGGAGACACGCGAGTCTCCCTTTCTCTCTTTCTCGCACTTGAATATGCACACACACACACACACACACACACACACACACACACACACACACACACACACACACATATACACAAACAAACATCACGTACTCGCTCATACGCATTATTGATACACGGACAGGATGTGCGTGTATATAAGCATTCGTTACGCGTCCATGTGTGCGATATATACACATATATATGCACACGACTCACTTAGAAGTATATGTATATACATATGAAGATACGTGTCGGTCACACACATATATTGGTCACGCGCGTGCGTAACGTAACGCTGCATGACCGCGGCAGCTCTATGTACACTTAAAGGAAGAGAAACCGTAGGCTCTTACGACAGGAATAGTGATTTAAGACATGCTTGTAGAGTATTTAAATCGCAGCAAAAGGATCACTTATACACACGTACAGAATGTGCGTTATACGAACTATTAGGATATATACGTTGCGAATCAATGTGCGATACTTCTCATCGCGTGCGTCCTTTTCTCAGGATTCGCACGAAAGTGTTCTTTGATCTCCGTTTATTTGTAAAATAAAATCGTTTTTATTGGTTGCGCGCGCGATATCAGGCGTTGGATCAGTGGAATATATTATATCTCGACAGCTTCGAGCCGACTTATTATTTAAATCGATATTATTGTAGACAAAACAAATGACTGGTCGCAAATAAACCTATTTTACATTTTTAATTGTCCCTTTATTTCGGACGTACCTATCATCTTCTTTATTGCGTATCTATGTAAACAATAAATAAATGCTGCTCTTTACTATGTTTAGAAGACAGAACTAGATAGGTAATTTTTTCGAGACTTTTTACGGAAAAATATAAATATTTTTCATACATTTTTCGTTATAAACATTACTTAAAATTGGAGCAAAATTGAAAATCGTGCAATTTTTATCTATTTTCATCTATATATAAAATGAGAATTCAAATGATAGATTGAAATTGTTTACAGGATCATTAAAGCCGATTGTGACAGTGATAGCCGAAGCTCGCAATACTTCTCCAGATCCGCAAACGTACAGCAGAGATCCGTTCGCAGTTGAACAAGAGACTTCGTTGTGGAATGTCACGAAAAAATTGGACGACCCACCATCTAACTCATCGAATCGTCTTCGTGTCGAACATGCATTAGATCAACCGAAATCCTCGTCGAATCTCTTTCTAAAATACAATCCTGAAGCTTTGCAACCCGAGAGTTACTCCGCATTCGCCAAATCCTACGGTACAGATTTGCCGGACGAGGCTATAAGAGGATCAGCATATCCACCTTTTCCCTGTCCCTTCTGCGACAGGGCATACACGAGTTGGGGCTTTCGCAGAAGACACATAAAAGCCGTTCACACCATCTCTCCATCCCTTAATTGCAAATGGTGTTTACAAGTAAGTTTTCCAATTTACTGCAGGATACAATAATAAGCGAATCGAATTATTATATTTAACATTTTATTTTCATCATTGTCAGATTCTACCGACACACGCGGCTTGGAGACGGCATGTGATATCGGCGCATAATCTATCGGCCAGTGACGCACACAACGGTCTCTTAATCCTAGAAGAAGCGCATATGGTTCTTCAAATAGCGCATCCTACTAGATTGGATACATTGGTTAACATTATTAAGCAGAGTTCCCAACAAAACTGTAGTCATGATAATACACACACTCAATCGGATAAAGATTAGGTAATTGCTATCAGTCAGTATTTACACTATTTTTGTATTGAAGACTTGTTACTATTTTAATTTTGTTCTAATTATTGACATTGTCGATGAATCCATTAATGAATAATGGCAATGAATATATAGTTTATATAAATATCAAACTGTGTGTGTTCAAGTAAATACAAATTTATATTCTTAAAATAAATATAAATTATATTTTTATTATATACATATATATATATATATTATATAAGATATTTTAGTATATTTTTGTTCATGATTATGAACAAGGATATACATTATTTTTTTATTATGCTGTTCTCGGCAAGTCTGTCAAAAACAGAAATTTAAGATATTGTTTAATATCTTAAATTGCATAATATTAAATGCATAGAAATATGACAAAATAATATGTTTTTATATATATGTTTATGAACTACTGTGATATATGTATAGGCAAATTATTATCAATATTTATATATATTTTTTTCATATATAAACATCATAATATACCTAGGTATACTTTGAATAGTTCATAATGAGTTGAATATTCGAGTTATTGATAATGAAATATTTTGAAATAAGTATCAATATATAGAGAAATGACATTCTCTTATAAATAAGTCATCGCCATACTAATAATCACGTTACATATTCATGCCTATTAATCATTGATATATTTAACCAGTAATTTCGCAAAACATTTTTGAATGAATTCTGAATGAATATGAGATGAGAGAATAAGTATTATTTACTATTTATGCTTTGTTACAATGTTGCGATATCAGTAAACGGCAATTTTCAAGCTTCAAGCTATCAATATTAAAACATATATTTTAATATTGATAGGACAGAGTTTGAAGTTAAAAAGGAATCAGGTGTATTGATAATTTCCATTAAACTTTAGCGATCCTTTTTCCTTTCCAAATCATAACTTCAGCTATGTTAAGTACATGGAGAGAATTTTTTATTATATTTTGCCGCAAAATTTACTACAAATTTTATCATGTTTTATAATAAGCCGAAAATTACTACGCTGCATGTTTAAATTATCATGACTGATTAAGCTGGATTGAAAATATGGTACACTATAAAATTTATATAAAATAGATAATAATCCTTAAGGTTCGCCAGTAATAATTAATAAAAATCTTTCCTCAATGGTAAAAGTCGACCAAACTGGCAATCATTTATTATAAATAATTAGTTAAAATACAACGTTTCGGCTGTCATTGCAGCCCTTTTCAAGTAAATCTATAAAAAGTTACATAAAAATAATTATAATTTTAATACATTTCATCGCAACAAATAATTATAAATTCATGTACAAAAATATGTTACATACCAAATGTAAATGCATAATAAATTAATACAATAAATCAAATTCACTGCATACCACCGACAATATTCACCATTGTTTTAATGAACAATACATTTTTGTATATGAATTTATAATTATTTGTTGCGATGAAATGTATTAAAATTATAATTATTTTTATGTAACTTTTTATAGATTTACTTGTGAAAAGGCTGCAATGACAGCCGAAACGTTGTATTTTAACTAATTATTTATAATAAATGATTGCCAGTTTGGTCGACTTTTACCATTGAGGAAAGATTTTTCTATAAAATATTTATCACTTTTGGCATCTACTCTATTTAAAACACTTAAAGAATTATAAGTTTTTTTTAATAATTTTAAAATTATTGAAATTTTATTATATATTTTAATAAAATTAATCAAATATATTTTATATCTTATTGTGATAGATATTAATATTTTTTATTGTATATATTAATCAGAGAAACTCTTATAAAGTTCTTTCAATAACGCATTGTCCTACGATTACCACGATGAAATTTCAAGATACATTCTAAAGGAAAATTCTCCCTGTGTATAGAAAGAAAGAGCATAGTTTGATACTAAATACATATAACATGCTGATATTGCAACCGATGTTCTCTGTTCGATGCTTCATAGCTCAGCCACGTGGCCTTTGACGACAATGCCTGGTGCAATCTCCGCAGTAACACTGTCACTATCATTGGCGCAATTTTCGTTCCATGCGTCTTGTTTCGCGTATTTCTCTGACATGAGAATCATCTCGTTTGGACTCCATTCTGGCGAATCTTGACTATCGCTACTCTTGTGGGCGACATTCGAGTTGCATAAATTTTCGTTACTGCGGCGATAAAATTCTGGTTTTGACGGTGATGAGCTCTCATATACAGAATTGCGTTTCATCGAAGCACGCTGATGAGGAGTTTTCCGCAGCATCGCCTAAAATAACAATATCTTTTAAGAAGATATACATATATTTGTTTGATAGTCTTTTTTGAAGTTTGTGCTATACTAATTATTTTATTTTCTTATTAATATTTTAATCATACAATATCTTAATAATTTGAGTTACGAAAGGGAGAAGTTTTATATATATAATCAATATGATATATCAAATTGATCAAAAAATAATGAATTAATACATCTAAATATTTAGATAGTGAAATTTTTAACAAAGAAAAAAATATCGATTTTTATATATTATTTTTTATATATTCTTAAACATTACAGTTATAAGTAACACAGTATAAATATTGGTTTCTGGAAATAAATTATATTGTTTTTAAATAATGATAATCTCTGTAAATTTTTAATAGAGACTCGAGCAATTCTATTGCAGAATATATTGCATTCTAATAATGATTATAACAATATTTGTATGTACATATAACTGTATGAAAAGAATGAAATGAGTAAACTAATATATTTTACCTGGAAGTTAAAGGGAGGTGCATCATCGTTTTCATCGTTGTTTCTCTGTCCAATCATTTTCAATTCCTTGATGGGATTTACACTGTAATAAAAAAAAAAAGATTATGCTACAAAGAAAATTTTTATTAACTAAAAATATTATTAAAAATTTTAATTTATCTCAGCAATGATTATACCAAACATTATTATTGATATTGCGATTAAATCCATCCTCAAACTTCCAGTCTGTGTCACCTATCTTTTTGTTCCGAACATCTGACTCATAATTGTTAAAATTTCGCATTGCTGAGGGTTGCATTTGATTATATAATGGTACTTTCTGATTGCGGCATCCACTATTATCGGTATTGTTCTATAAAGATAAGATCTCTGTATATAAAATATATCTTATAAGAATCATAATCATATTTTTTAATCTAAATTTTTTATATATATTTTCTAAAGCATTGTGTGGAATATATTTTTTTTCTAATATATGGTTATATCAATTTTTAATCTAAATTTTTGATGTATATTTTTTAAAGCATTGTGCGGAATATATTTTTTTTCTAATATGGTTATTAATGAAGGAAATTGAGTTAAAAGTTTTATAAACAATTGCATGTTAATAAATCTGATCAATATTAAGTATTTGGCATATATTATAAATTAATTTATCATTTGATAATGTATTTCATAAATTTGCTTCAACAAAAATATTTTATTTATTTAATGTTGAAGATTAAAGAAATAATGAAAAAAAATCACTAAAAAGAAATCTATGTTTTTTATAGAAAAGTTTTTAATGGCTGTATAATAATTATAAGAATGTGTGTGTGTGTGTGTGTGTAATATAAAATGCAATCATATAATAGTTATATTTGCAAACTTACAGAGTAAGATATATAAGAGGATTGTATGGTATCACGTTTATTTGCAGTTTGAAAGCCACAAATTCCACTGTTGTGGCGAGTTGGATTCTCTGGTGGACATTGAATCGGAACATTAGGATCCCTGATGAATGGAGTGTTGATCAAACTTTGTTCCCCACCGACTGACGAATGATGAAGGAGCACGCGATGTGGTGAGTTTGTTGTTTGAACTTCGACATCTAAAAAATATATCATATTAAAAGAGAATTTTGCTTTCCACGTCTGTAATCGCTATTAAATTTGCTTTGTTTTTGTATTAAAAAAACGTACTCTCTCTCAGCCCACTATTTTTATAATTTTTCATATGAATTGCATATTACATGATATTTAAAGTTATAATTATATTTTTATTAATTAAAAATATAGCGTCAAAATTCACGAATAATACAAATGAGAAGAGTATCGATATATAAAAAAAAGCAAATTTATACATAAAAAATTTATACATATTTTGAATTGTTTTAAGTTCTTAGAATTTTACAATTTTTTTATCGAATATTTTGTACGTACTTCTAGTGCTAACATTATTGTTAGCCCAAGGAACAGTTTGCCTACGTAACGGTGTATCCCAAGACTCGCATTCGTCATCGCTCATGGATGTTATAGATCTGTGAAAAATGTTTTTGAATTGACGTTAAATTATTATTTACATTTGCTATTGTGTGTTTTTAAGAGATTTTTAATTCGCGATGTACATATATATATACGAAAAGATCAGTTTCGATATAATTATCGAAATTTTACGTGTATTTTGGGATCAGCATTTAGATTGATATTATAGATAAAAGATATTTCAAAATTTGAAAGATATTTTAGACGATTTACCCTGCACGTTTAATGTTTATATTTGAAGGATCATTCATATAACTTGTGTCGAAGTATAATAGTTCTTGTTGCATATTGAAGGGTAGTTTGTGAACTTGAGGTAGTTTTATTTCACGGTAGGCATCTACTTTGGCACTTGGATCGATTTTATCAAGAGATACAGATTTGTTCGTCTCCTCGAAAATTGCCATTATTGATTGATTATATAGATGAACCTGTCGATATATGAAACAATATGTAAATGTTATTAATTTATTGAATAGTTGATATTCATTTATATATTTTAGTATTATTGAAAGTTTGTGTCATACTATGGGAAAAATCATATAGGAAAAAGTTTATATAACAAAACGTAAAATGCGCTAAATTTGATTAATTAAACACGTTATTATTAAGCGTTTTCCCGTAAAAATAGTTTAAAGTTCCCACTTCTTGATAAAGCAATTTTGTCATAATACCTGCTGCGAAAATTGCACAAGATCCTGATAACGGGCTGCACGATATCGTAAGAGAACTTGGAATATACTCTTCGATCTCCACTTGCTGCAATAGAATTTAATAAAATCTTTTGTTTCTTGGTCCATTTCTCCCTTCAAGAAAGGCTCCATTTCCTTTCTCACCTTATGTCCTCTAAATGCTAGTGGTATATAATAATGTATATATAAGAAAAAAGAAGAGAGGAAAGAGGTTTCTAAATAATTTTCGATAAGTTTTTAAACATTTTATAAATGTGATTAAAACGTCAGAATATTAGGATTTATTTATCGAACACATTTAATATATTGTAATAGTAGAGGTGGTAGAATGATAGGTAAAATAATACGAAAATATCACATTCTTCAAGATTTAGAATTAATATTATTTTCTTAATCACCTTTCTGTATCATCACTGCCGCTTCATCTTCCGTAAGTGACTCTGTTTTCTTAATTGACGTTTTCCTCACTGAAATAATACACGTTACAATTGATCGAAATATACATTAAAATATAAATAATTGGTAAATCGCATTTTACTATGATTCCTTTAAAATAAATTTATATACTTGCCAATCTCCTTCTTGATGTTACTCATCTTTGAAATAATATTTTTGCGCGCTAAAAAGGCGCGCATCATACACTGCACTTTTATGATCTTTTTTACTTGTGTCTCGTATAAGCGTGACAGATATTCTTCATTGTAATATTTCAAAAAGACTTTGGTTTTGCCGATGATCCAACCTTCCATCTTTAATCTGACCAGAAGTAATCTACAATTATCCTTCGTCATCTCGACTGTTTCGTTAAAATCGAAAGCCAAGAATTTATATCTGTAATTAGAAATCGTTTTTGCATTCACATGTAACAAAAAGAATTCTTTAAATATTTAGCTGATAATGAGAAAATATATTTTTCTGTGCATCGCTGTATTCGATTTCAGAATGCTATTTTTATAATTAAATTACCTGCGAAGAAATTCTTGGAAAGGTATTCTATATGGATAGCCGCGTTGTCTGGCTTTTGCTGTGTCTAGAACTGCTAACGCTCTCATTTGCTGTCTGACAACTTCTCGATAAAAACCGCAAGGAACATCCTCGAGGTCGGAGCGTATGCATCTAACAAAATGCATGCCACTTCCTGTGACTGTCGCAAGATTTCTCAGAATTTCGAGACTCGTCGATCTGAATGTCGACAGGCACGTCCGCATTTTGCGAGTCTGCGAGTATTGTCCTTTAGACGCGGTATTGTATTTCTATTGAATTAAAATCATAAATAAGATTTCGCTACCTTGCAAGCTAGAGAAGCTTAGTTTTTGCTGAAAAGTTCATCTCCAAATTTTTCTGATGCGTTTCAATTAAAATGCAAATATGTTTTGAAACATATACATAGAATTATTGACTTTAAATTGATAAAATATTCTGTATTAAAATTAAAATTATTATAAGATAATAGATACATTTGTTTATCCTTTTTCTTACGCGAAAATTGGAAGATTCCTGCATAAGAGCACTCCATTTGCTTTTCGATGTTTTTTCTCTCGCGAGACAAGGTTCGTGGACGATTGTCAAACTGCCCGACTTTGTCAGCTTGTTGGTGAACATTTGCTTGACTGTATCGTATGAAGAGTATCTCATCGTATCGATCATCTCTGGTGGTACAAAATCTCGATTTTTCGCTGCGATTTCGCTAGCATCGTATATTAATTTGCCGGTGTAATGCGCGATTGTAAACTCGTGCGAACTCATCGGTTTCACATGAGTACCGTATTTATGCTCTTTGATCCTCTCGAAAATATACTGAGCATCTTGCAATTGTCGCGAAGCATCATCGATAATCCGCAGGAGGCCATCCTGCTTGCTCATCAGCTGATCGACAGTTTCTTTATTATCATAAAAACGTAATTTTTGTATGGGTATATCTTCTTCATCTTGTTCTTGCTGAAATCACAGTAAAAATACACAAGTAGTACAGATTTTTATTCATTTTTTTAGTATATAATTGATTTTATTAGTATATAATCGTTATTTGATTCGTAAAGATATCAAAGATTAATTTACTTTATTTTTATGAATTTGCTATAAAAAATGTTTTAATAAATTAGAGCCATTTATTAATTGACAAAGAAATTTACCATTTCCCAAGCGAATATTCTTTGATTATAATAATATTGCATTTGCTCGTTCATTGTATTCACTTGCAATTGCTCTAATCGATTCACCGAGAAACATTCAAATCCAAAGTAATCGAGGATGCTGATAGAATATTTGTCGCCACTGCAAATTAAAGTATAAATGATATAATAGTATCTGTAATAACTATTATTGTGCAGAAAAAATGGAGAGAGAGAAAAGAGTTTTATCGTTTTTTGATCTATCATATACTTTCACGTGTGAAATTTTTGCGTAACTTACTAAAGACTACGAGTCAATGAGAGTTTATAATTAATGATATTGATTATCCAGTCTACTAAACGTTGATAAAGAGTATTCGCCATGACATCCCGTGCTTCTTTCGCCTCTTCGCAAGTGTGTTTTCTACGCATCGCCGATCCCTTCACGATCAAACAATAATTAATGAGAGCCCAAGTAAATTTCTTCGCGTCTAAGCCAAGAAGTTCGGCTACTGTAATTTGAAATAGCTAATCAGACTTTGCGTCTAGATAGATAAATATTTTATTACGATTTAATATGAATTAATGTATCAAAGTAAATTTCTTAGAACTGTCAATTGTGGATTTAATCTTCGAATTTAATTTTTTACCTTTGTTAGCGGCTTCATTGTTGTCCAATTCAGCCTCTCCGTTATTGCCTTCGACAAATCGGATCTCCCCGAACATCAGAATAGCTGTGAGAATTTTGCAAATAGTCTCGCAGTGCTCTTCCAGATCCATAAACTTAACATTTTCTATAAATTCCTTAAACTTAACCGCGTTGTGCTGCGGATCGTTTCTCACTTTGAACGCTCGTTTCTTCTCTGTATCCTTGTCAATTATTCGAAGATATCGAAGTCTTCTTCCACTTGGTAGGCCATAGTCATTTAATTTTTCCGACGCATCAAGACCGTCGTATAAATAATAAAAGATATGAAAATTTGATTGATTTCTGAAAAAGTATTTTCCTGCTGTATTAATATTTTTATAAGATATTATTTTCAAAAATGTATTAATGTTGTATTAATATTTTTATAAGATATTATTTCCAAAAATTAGAATTTTTTACTATTTTTTATTTTATAAGATTTAAATACATTAGAATTTATTTCATTATTTTTATTGTTTTATAAATAATAGTATATAAATATAAATAATAGCGTCAATTACATTATTACCGCGTATTTTCTTGTAAGGAATAAAGTATCAAAAATTTTTGTCGGTTTATGCGCCTGCAATGACGACCCGTTATACATAGAAATATAAAATACGGTCTAATTCTTTAATGCTCCATACTTTGATAAAACTAAAGATTATCTCGAAATAATAAGAGACTTTTAATTAAGAAACTAAAAGTTTGTGTAAAAAATATAATAAAAATTATTTTTTTGAAGAATAAGCTACCTGTCGCGAATGGAAACGCGCCACTTTTCCAATTGATATAGCCAAAATATCGCGCCTGATGCTTTGCCAGTTGAACCGAAAGTAGTTTGTATTTGCAATATGCATCTAGTGGAATTAGCATTAAGCTGTGTTGCTGCATTAGTGAGAGCATGAATAATTTCTATAGCTCGTAGCACTTTCAATCCAGTGTCTTGCAAACCCTAAAAAGCATCATCACATTATTCGTAATTCTATTTATATACCGAATTTATTCGCGTTTAACTCACTTTTCCGAGAAACATCAGATGTTTTACTAGATGCAGCATGTTCGTCGTTTTTCCAGAGTTGCTCTCACCGGCTAACAAAATGTGTTGCGGTTCTTCATTATGCACAACATCTTGAAACGCGCTATCCGCCACGGAATAAATGTGAGGTGCGTTATCAGATCGCGATTTGCATTGATATTTCATGTGATGCTGTAAATAAAATTGCGCGTCCAGATTTATGATACAAAATTATTGCAATTTCGTTATTGAACACATTGGATAGCATTTTGAAATGTTTTTTTTATATCTAATAGCGATATTTGATTCGCTAATGAGATTTTCATCTAAATTTGTAGAAAATTCTTTATCAAAAGCGCAGAATGCAATTGATGATCCAATATAAGACTTACGTAAGAATCGTAAATATCGCGTTCCTCGTTCGGATTGAGTATCAGCAGAACGTCGCCGATAAATGTGTGATATTCACCTCGCTCTAATCTTTCGCGAAGTTGATGTAAGATCACGTCCTCGGTTAACTTCTCCAATGCCGCTAAATCTTCCATGAGCATCTGTTCCGCTGGTTCATCCTTATGATTCTGTCGAGAAAATTATAGTTTTTTATTTGATATTGTAAATTGATTTATCTCGTGATTTATGCAAGTCGGTACCTTCACAAAACCATTACGAACTATCGATTCTGTTTTTCTTTCTTCTCTACCCTTCTCAGAGACATCCATCACCAATGATTTTATTTCTTGCGTCAGCTAAAAATCCATCCATTGCACATTACATTTTTGATCACTGCAGGAAATTATGTTGACTAGTAAAATTATTCGTAGACTTTAATACAAAAGTTACATCGAGGCTCTCTAAAGTGTTATTAAAATACAAAATCAAGAAAATTTCGAAAGATGTATTTTATAATTCTTATATTCTTTATAAACAATAAATCTTTTTGTTCAATATTATAATTAATATTATTTTTAAAGTGATCAATTAATCTTAAAGAATATAGAAGAAAGACATTGCATGTTTTTACATGTTCGGAGATTGTGAATTTATTATTCAATATCCACGTGTTGTAATCTATCTTTGCTAATTCGTAGCCTGTATCGCATGGAAATATCTTATTATACCGTGTAATCATTCTCAGGTAGCTCCGACAGGAAGGGATGTTCAATGATCTCCACTATATATGGTCTGTTCTCGGGATTCTTCTCAAGGCATCTGGAACAAACATATATCAGACGTGATTCTCGCGCAAGGTTTCATTCGCAACGTTCGTAATAAAGAGATTTTCATATCTGATTGATCACGTACTCCGAGATGAAGTCATTGAGATTCTCCGACCAGTTGGCGGGTCGGTAGACGGTCGGCGGTGGATTACGGACTATCTGGAAGAGAGCGCGCGTCGGATGCATGTCCTCGAAGGGTGCCTTGCCATCGGCCAGCTCAATCGCTGTGATGCCGATCGCCCATACGTCGATCCGGTTATCATATCCGTTATCAGCCCCGTTGCTGCCTTTGACAATTTCCGGCGCCATCCAGGACGGCGAGCCTATGCAAGTATGTCGTTTATCGAGTTTGTTCTTCAACATCCTGGAGAGCCCAAAGTCGACCAATTTCACTTCGCCTTCCTTCGTTAGGACGATGTTGTTGCCACGGATGTCTCTGTGGATTACATTGTGCTCGTGCAAGTGGATTAAAGCCTGAAATAAAGACAAAAGTATGATATGTAATATTTTATTTTAGTAATTATAGTTGTACACACGTGATATTTTATTTTTACGAAAACGCGAAATTATATCATTGATAAGTATTTGAAAGATCATGTAGAGATGAATGAATGTTACAACGATTGAATTACATTCTTATGGGAAAAATATTATTATCATATATATATTATTAATTTAGCTATAAGAGAATATTTGTTTTGGAGTTAATTTTAAAATTGATGAAACCACGAATGCTATACTATATTACATAATAAATCGCGCATTAATCTGACATCGCAGATTGAAATGGCTCCAAGAATAACATGCATGTAATTATCTTTGAAGTATGACAATGCGGAAGGGAAGTTGGCAACTCGGCACCTTCAATGTCTTGCAAGAATCGTTTTTATAGATTTACTGCAAATTGAACGATCTATAATTTGCAGCCGGTCGTGCTCGCAGCGCGTAACAAGCGCGAGTCAATGAGCAGTTTCAACGTGGCGTGGGCATGAAATCATTAATACCAGGCTCATCAGCAAGCTGCTTCAAAGGGCATTCTACTCCGAAGCTAAAGGTGAGCTATTGCAAAGTTGCTTACAATAATAAACACTAAAATTTTCGTTCGTCTCTGCGAATCTTTAATTCATTTTTGATAAACTCACGTGTTTGAGACGTGTTTATCGATCAGATAAAATATAATATTAAATATTAAATTTAATTTATTTGTAAAATATTATTTTCTCTATTAAGTGCAGATTAATGGATTCACTTAACAAATCTTTTTACTAAATTTACACTGATTTGTAATATTTTAAAAATAAGATAGACAATCACGCGCATTCTTCATCGTTTGTTGGCCGAATGATATACAAGAAATAGTTAGAAGAGTAAAGGGAAAACTCGAGGGACGAACGAATTGTTAATTGGCGGATAAAGATTAAACAGGACATAACGATCGTACAGAAGAAGCATAGTAGTCTCCATTCGTCTCTCGTTCTTTATCCATTTTCTCTTTATGTTTCTGTTTGTAGCACTGCGCACTGCTCTTCGCGGGCATTTATTTCGCGTGTAATTTGCCGGCATTAAACGTCAACGTGGTCTGATTTACCGCACGAGTGACCGTGGACGAATCGCTACCGAGCCCATGGAACACGTATCCGCGAGGAAAGAGAAGGAGAACGGGTGGAGGAAAAAGAAGGAGAGAGACGGGGTGTTGCGTGCAGTTTTCAAGGTAGAAAAGGAACGACATGGGCTCGACATAAGTCGGGAGATGAGGAGGATACGGCGGGCACCGCTGGTCCCCAGTGGCGAAGGGCATCGGATTGTGCGTGCATACCCGAAAGGTACGGATCTACATAATGATTTAGTGACAAACTACCTGGATCGTAAATATTATCGCTGTGAAGTCCACCATGAGAGTCATTCGCGAGAGAAAGAATGCCGAGCTCCATTAAGCGTTCTTTGTGCCCTTTCAATGAACCTATGATGCGAGATGTTGATTTCAGGGAAAATTTGACAGAGAAAATGTTTGTCAGCGATGTTGCGAGACTCTTTTAATAAATTATTAATTTTAGAATAGTTATCCGCATTCCTTCTCTTCAACTGACTTTTATAACTAAATAATAAGATTATATATATTAAGACTTTATAATAACGGAACTATCTTGAAGAAGATAAAGACGATGCTGTAATGTACTCATCGATTCTGTCTTACTGCCCGCTTATCTTGTACCAGTACAGAAGAGATGACAGTAATGATATATTTTAACGCTTACCATTTAACAGCTCATGATGCTTATACCGTACTAGTCTATAGTTATGACGATAGCAATCAAATAGCGATTAGAATAGAATCTACATAGAACATCAATGAAATAAATCTGTGCTAGTATATAAGATAAGAGTTGCAGTACGACAAAGATACAAAAACGAATTATTTTTTTGAATAATCTTTTATTATCCAATGATCCATTTTTGAAAGATTTCTCTTCTGGTGATTTTTTTACTATCAAAATGCAAAAAAAAAAACGAAAGAAATTATATAAATTAGTTGTCGTTTAAATAATCTATAAATAATATAATAATATAGTCATAGAATTTTATCTATTGACTTAATTATTTTGTTTTTCGTGTGATTGTAATTAAAATACTGACTTTGTTATAGTTAGTATTGATGCTGCTTCATGCGCATAACAAATAAAGAAATAAACAATTAGATATAGAAGCAAGGAAAACTCAGTGACACACGAATCAAAGCGGAAGCAGTCACTTAAGTTTCATCCTGCTGCGTGTCTCAGTGTCATTCGTTTTTTTCTTCAATTCTCGTCTCTATTTTTCCTTTAATACGCACATGGCTTCTTAAGTCCGTTGAGAAATGAGCACGATATCCTCGCCAATTATCCGACCTCCTAAGAGAGACCGGAATCATGGAAGGCGGTATTATTGTAAATAAGCGAATCCGTCATGCCGTGATCATTAACTATTAAGCAAAATCATGACAGAAGGGTGTTTAGCTTTTCGTTCCTCGACGACCCTTTCTCCCTTCTCGCTTTTCCTGTATTTACGGTCTTTCTTGCTCGATCATTTGTCTCAGTTTGTATTTAATTCGTGTTTCCGAACGGAAACACTTCGTGTTTTATCATCTACTCTATCTCGGGTCTTATTTTTTTCATTCTCCAAACTCTCGTGGAAAAATTAACGGCATGGCTTACGTTTTACGATTGTCGTAAACAAGGGTAATATTCAATTAATGCAGCGGCTTAAATTTATTGTGACGTTCACTGCATTGCCCATTAATGTTAATAATGATCAAAGCAAAAAAAAAATCAATATTTTACTGCATACACAAACTTTACGAATTCGTTAGCCTATTGCCTTGTTATGGTAAAGATACAGTTATCTCATTTTTATTAAATTTCTTCATTTACATTTTGTATATATATTTTAATAAAATATCAAAACTGGCTATTTGAGCCTTGCATACAGAAGTAAGATAAAGATAAATTAATTTCGAGATTTGTAAAAGCAAAATTAAGTATTTTTTTGTATTATTTATGTCGAGAGAAATATATACATACACATGATTCAAAAGTACAGTTGTAATGTCTGACATACAAATTGCTCTTACTACATAAAATTGCTAGAATGAAGATATAAGTGTAAGCGCGAGAGAAGAAGACGAGGTAGAAGTCTTTGTGCTTGATTTTGAGTAGATGCTGAGATAGTTGTATAAGGGAGAGAATCATCAAGAGGGAACTCTCATTTGTGTGCGGAAGTTAATTAGCGAACCAGCTCACTTGTCTTATTTGTAATTTCTATGTACGGCATCTCCGTTGGTCTTAGGAATCTTCACGTACTATTTATAATTTCAGGTCTATTTGCTTCTGTTTATAAATTAGAAACGTGTAAAATGAAAGTTTCTAATGAGCTTGAATATTGACGTTATTTTTGATAAATTTTATCAAATCACAAGAAATTTAATCTTTCTAATTTATTGACACTTTCGATGTACTTTATCATATTATTATAGATATTTTGTATTTAGATATTTTACATTTTATAATATATTACAATTTTTTTTACATTTTTGAACGAATAAAAATACCTAGATATATGATTCAAGAATTACAGATTTAGATTTTTATTTAAAAAGTTATAAAAATGTATGAACATAGCTTTTTATATAAACATGAAATAATAGTCATTTGTATATACATAAGTATATATATTGTATATAAAACGTTTACGCAAATTTGAAGTGTTATATTTTAAGAAAAAATAAAAAACTATATTTATATATATTTAATTTATATTTATAATTATATTTATATATTTTTTTATTTTCTCTTAAAAATATTACACTTTAAATTTGCATAAATATTTCCCACATGTGTACAGTAGTTTGTATATAATCGATTATCACTTCGATATCGAGAGAGCGATTATCGATATTGTAAAAAGACATTTCACTTCAAACGCTACAAATGCTTCGAAACGTTCAGATTAATAAGATAAGAAAAGAAGCATAAAAAAAGCAAAATTTTCTCTTTTTTGATTGGTCAATCAAATGCTTTTACTGTTTTCATTCGTAATATCAAGTGTATAGTGCACCCTCTATATAATTATTTATCGATGCCACTAGTTGGCGCCAACGAGTTTCCCGCGTAAACTTGGCGCGAACGAGTTTCCCGCGTAAACGCGGCGGCATTATCGCAAAACGCGCGCGGTGAAATGTACCCTCGGTCCTTCGGTGCCTTTAATCGCGTATCGTACGGGCGTGTGTGTGCAATTAAATCGGTGCCAATGCGTTTTCTATGTAATCAGCGGGATAATCTGTCGTGGGATAAAAGCATCGCGCCGAGATATACCGTCGAGCACATAATTGTATCGTAATAATAACGCGAGTCCGTCGCCGTAACCTACTATTATCATTTCTGTCGGTGCTCACCGGTGTTCACTTGACTCTTATCCAGGTAACATATTTTTATTTTATTTATTACGCTCTCTATTTTTCGAGGGAGAAAAGGGGAAAGAAAGAAAACGGAATGACGAAGGGTAGCGAGAGATATGGTTATAGATTGCGATACAATTTTTGGGCCGGACATTCCGCGGACATCTCGAGCAAAAACTAATTATCTTAGTCGAGCTTGCTTTCGGTCAGTCGGACTTTTTCTCGTGTTATAATAGCAGTGATTTATTATTAATCGCCTTACGCGAGACGTGCCTCTTACTTAAAGTATCTTGGGTCTGCGCGTCGTATCTTCGTTAATTAATTTTAATTTTTATATTATGTTTTTTTTAAGTCTATATTTCGGTGACGGTAATTAGTTTTTGCTCAAGTTGCTTTAATTTTCACATCATCGTTTCGGCTATATATTCTCCCTTACGGTGACAATATTTTATGTAAGTTTACTTCACATAAGTAAATTAATATTTTTTGTCATATATTTTTTATAATTACAAATATCACATTTCTATATTTAAAATCATTTTTTAATTTGTTTCATAATAGATATTAAAAGATATAAAAATATATAAAAAATAAATAAATAAAAACTATATTAAAAAATAGTGTGATATAAAATATTCGCATATATAATATATAGCAAAAAATATATAAATTGATATTATATATAGGAATCTTACCTTGATTACTTCCTTTAGGATGAAAGCAATATGCTCTTCTTGCATTCTTTTGCCATTTGCACTCATTCCGCGAATGAGATCCGAAACTGTTCCTCCCTCGCAGAACTGTAACATGTAATGACATTTAGTTAATTACAATTATATAAATTCATAAATATAAGTTGCTTAAAAAAAATAAATAGCAAAATTGTGTCCAATCTACGCATAAATATTTAAATTTATTGTGAATAACGCGGGGACTTTCATGCTTATACAAAATTTTATGTAATAATTATCAACTTTTCATCTACATGAATGTTAATTGAAATGTCATTTTAATTGCGGAAATAATTTGGATTATTATATGTGAGATTAGAAATTATATTCAATTAGAAATTATATTTGTATGTATTTGCAAATATCCGTTAATTTTTTTAGAATTTTTAAAATTCTTTTTTAAAAAATATTTTGCTTAAACTTACATAATATTTTTATTACGGATACTTAATAATTTTTAAATTTTTGTTACGTCTTACAAACAAAAGTTAATTCAGTCAGAGGGGGATTCTCATAGAGTTGATATTTGCTGGAATTAAGTCTGGAGAACTTATATTCAAAGTGTAATAAACTTCTTACGTCTGCAATTACATGAAACGTGCGGTAATCTTGAGCAAACGTGATCCAGCGATCTTCGTCCACGTGTTATCCCAGAATACGGTTTCGTGTGAACCGCGGATCGTAACACAGATGCTACCTTTCTTTCGTGATTTTAACGCGTGCTTTTTCAAATCTCACGTTTTCTTGTCAGCAGATCAAAAAATTATATTTACAAGATTATTTTTTCATATTAAACTGCATTTATATAAAATATCTCGGAATTTTATTAACTCTCGTCAGATGATTCATAGGTGTGTTTTTAATTTGGATCTCTTTTGCTAGAATAAATTGTGAACAACTTTTTTTCGGACGCAATGCAACGGATCCGATGCACTCGTGTCTTATTGTTAGTATAGGTGAGCTTCTCATCGCGGTCCATTGATTACCAATGATTCTACTCATGTCTCACATATATGCACCCTTAAAACTGGCTCGATATGAAATACCACCGGTGATCAATTCTCTCTTGTTTTTTCTTTTTCTTTCTCTCTCTCTCTTATCTTCTCGATATCTTGGCGCTCGTTTCTGCCTGAGCCGATTGACTTTCAAAATTGCTATTTGGTCCACGATGCACCGGCACGACGCGAGATGCTCTCCGCGAGATGCGTCTCCTTTCAACCTTCGTGGCACCGCGGTCTGTTGCGCCTTTATTGCGTGTAATCTCCGGCAACGAGCAATCAGCGGGCTTAACGTAGCGACCGGCGACTCATTACGTTTCTTCCTTGCGGATACTTAGTCCGTTTCTGAGCCTCGCACGCGAGTTCAAAGTGGATCGTGAGATCCAGACGGATTTCTTGTTGTTTTTTGGCGCGTTCACGCATTGCTCTTGAATCTAGAGCGAAACTCGAGGGGGAGACTATATTGTAATAAAAGCTCTGATGAACGAGTCGAACAAGTGTCATATTTTATCATTAGTCGAGATTAATTAAATCACAGATTGATCAAATACGTGTTTTTTTTTAATTTCAGAATATGCTCTTGTGTCTAAATATATATTGTTTAGAAATGTTTATGAATTAAATTATTCGCATCGATTTTTAAAATGAAAATACTAATAACTAATATACTTATTATTTTAGATCAAAAAATTAGATTAGTAGAGAATAAAAAATAAATTTTAAAAATAATATATATATAATTTCATATTTCTTTATGACAGTATAATTTGCAAAGTTAATGTAAAATCATATTTCGCAGTATAAAAAGTCACGCAAATTTTGTAGAAAGTTTATGAAATTCAATATACCTTTCCTTCAAGAAATATTCTGTGCATCGAACGATAAAGGCGTGGTTGAAAAGGCGCCGATTCTCAAGATAACTCGACCGATTTTCGAGCACACGTATTACGTCAACTATCGTCGCTTTACCCGAGATAAATAATAATGTTTCGGGCACACACATCGTGGAGGTCCGTCCGTAAATTAGGGCCGCGACGTGCCGGGCCTCACCTGCGTACACGAACGAGTTTAATGATTGTTTAATGGGAGCGCGCGTGTCATAAATTATCCATGTATTCGACGCTCAAATGCTTGAAATTGCCTCTGGGTCCTGAGTATGGATATACACGGCAACCCTCACTTCTGGCCTCGCTTTCTCTCCTTCTCCTTCAGCCCTGTCTCCTTCATGTTTCGTTCTGCATCCTTATTTTTTCTCTTTCTTTCTCTTTCCTTCGCTTTCTTTTTTTATCGGAGAATTATGACGTTAAAAGAAACTCATTACAGATATATCGCACAATGTCGATGGGAACTTTGTTGAGATTTCGACCTTCGGTGTAATAAGATAATAATACATTTTCGATTCAATCGAGTTGTAGTCTATACAGACTAGTACTTAAGCCGTCTTTTTATGTCATCGAGTATATATAAATTTTTTTATGAAGAAATAGATTGTTATATGAAGATGATAAATTTTAAGAAAGAGTTAAAGAGAGAATTAGATAGATATATTAATTTTTTATTTTTATATCAATAATCTTTATGAGTTTTGTGTAGCAAAAGTGAAATGTAAGTATACTAAAAAGAATTTATTGAATTCGAATAAATATTGATTTCAATACTGCCTTACAAATTATTTATTTGAAACTAATAATATTGATTTATTTTAAGAAATGATATTTGATATAAGAAAATTATTTTCAAAACGGATTTTTATTTGTTTCAAATAAATGATTTATAAAGCAGTATTGAAATAAATATTAATTTAATCATTTTTTTTCAATGTAATATAGATTTAAAAATAGACAAGTCAATTGTGTATAAAAAATAAAAACCTGTATTGTGTATAAATTTAAATCTATTAAATTTGAAATAATCAATTATTTTAATCTACTGCTTACTTCCATGATGAACCATATCTCGTCGTATTCGGATTTTTTCGCGGATCGTTTGCGATATATTCCGTAGAAATCCGGGAGATTTGGATGACCAGCGAAATCGCGAAGAACACGATATTCCTCCACAATCAGAGATTGCGTTTCCGGCGTGAGCTTTTGAATTTTAATAGCGACCTTTTTATTTCCTGAAACACAATTGATATATATCGCGCAATTATTTTTTGTTGCTATAGATAGTAATTTTTCTATACTTTTATATATTTGTATTTCGACTTATATTGACAATAATATCTTTTTATTGCATACCAGCTTGTTGATCGATTCCCTCAAACACTTCGCCGAATATGCCGACCCCGATGCGATCCTTTAGCGCGTATCTTTTTCCCGGATCCTGAATGCTATCCATTCGTTTAAGAGTCCCAAGTCTTGCGTCTTGATTTCTACCCCGATTTTCCATTTCCATTTGTTCATCTCGATCGTTATTTATTCTCCGTTTCCCGTAACCAAAATCGTTCATCTTGATAGATAGCGTTTGAAATGTGCGGAATTTGAAGCCGAAATCCTATACAGATTCTCTGAAAAAATAGACGAAGTATCATAAAATATAATTAAATATATTGTAATTTACTTTATAATTCAAAACTAGCGATATGTTATTTTCGAAACTATAATACAGCACATCTACTATTTTCTCTTTTTCAGATACTTGTGAAAGTGAACATGAAAAATATTCGACGCCCTTTTCGCATCTTTGAAAAATAATCATCAGCGCCTCTATCTTGTGATCGAGCTGCGGAATTGAAGACATGACTCCGAACATTCTTCGAATATTTTAAGAGACGTCAGGATCTGTCGGCCGATGTTTTAGCAGCGTTTCGGTGAGTGCTAATTATATTCTCTCTCCCCGTGAACGAGGGGTAATCGTTAATTAGTAGCTTGCTTCCTGAAAGCTTCGGCAGGCGTTGCCGAAGAAGGATGCAGCAAAAAAAAGGATTGAGAAAGTAAGTAATGTCGGTTATGAACCCGACTTGCATCTCTTCCTCTGCCTATTTATCGGTCGTACATTTAATCGAATTATATTAAGCTTGCATCTTGATTTAATCAAATTCTTTCTATTTCAACAATTAACCCATACAGCACAGATTATTGCAATTATATTGCAGCAACGTTGCAATGTTGCAAGTTGCAATGCAACATTATAAAGACATTGCAGAGATATAGGTGCACAAAATTCCAGCATACTTGTAGCAATATAACATTAATATTTCGGAAATATTGCATGTAATCCAAATTCTACAATTTATATATTGTAATATATATACATATACCCAGCAAACACCAAATTACAGCTATATAATTGTTAGTTGTAATTTCCCATTCAAAAATATAATACGTGTATTATAACAATTATTTTGTTGAGTGGAAAATTACAACTAACAATTATATAACTGTAACTTGGTATTTGCTGGGTATAATACTGTAATATTGTAAAATAATTTTTTGCAATATTGTACAATAAAAGATGTTAACGATAATCAATAATTTTATTATCTTTCAAAAAGCGGACATTTTAACATTGCTGCAATTCAACAGCAATGATGTAGCAACATTTTGCAGTAAATTTGCAATATTGCAATATTGCGGTGAAAGATTGTTGTAATGTTTTTGCAATCTAACGGTGTTGTATGGGAAAAAACGCATCTGTTGAAATTCTTTATATGCTAGAACTTGTGTATAAAACACAGGAAATAATTAAAATTTTCAATAATGTAGCACTAAATTTATCATCTCCGCGTCAATAAATTACGGTTAATTGGTATAAAATATCTCTCTGGAATGTATCATAACATTTTATTATAATTTTATCAAAGTACATAAATTTTACTTTATTTTACCGCCAATATAAATAATTGTTTTCTAGCTTTTTTGCAAGTATTAATATTTATTAATTTTATTTACTATTACACATAATTATCAAAAATCGAGTTTATATATACATTGATTAAGACTTGTAGGCTTTATACATATATGTATTCCAAGATATTTTATTATCGCTTTAACTCAATTCTATGATTTGCCTTATTCGTAATGGCAAATTAACACTTCCGAATGCTTGCAAGAAAATTAATCTGCCGTTTCCTCGACACGTATAGGTATTCTCGCATCTCCGCGAACTCTTATAAATCCCTATACGCAGATCGGCGAGGAAACGTGTTGCCCGATACGTAGGGCGAGAACAGAGAGAAATCACACGTCGTTAGCCAATTCATTTATTCCCGGTCGGCGCCCGTCCGGCATAATCCGTCGATTTGTCGGCGCGGCGTGTCCCGTGTAATGCCGCTTCTTGCCGCTTGTAATCGAGTCCGAGAGAAGGAGAGCGACTCGAGCGAGAGGATGGCGCGTCACTGACTATATGTGAACGGCCGTAAGAAAAGCGACTCGCGATCCGGAGGACGTTCACTGTATTCTGTCCTTCAGCTCCTTCCCTTGCTTCTGTTAAATCTTCGGCGCCCTCCGGGATCTTCCTGCCTCTGTCTCTCCCTTTTGCACCCTCGCACACCTCGTTGTCTTTCTCCTCCAGCTTTGTACCAGTGTCGGTTTATTGATACGGCAGGCGCTAAATTATTGATGCTTGACTGCACGTCGCGAAACAGCGCAGAAGAAGACGAGGAACATGAGAAGGACGAGAACAGATCCCGTGATTCCGAAAAAAAGCTTTCCACGTCACTCGATCTGTCATTCAGTCTTCCTGCGGTCCTCTTCGCTTCGACCTCTTCTGCGTATTAAACGTGTCTCAGGTGGACTCGAGCACCTCTTTAAAAGGAAGAAAGACGTCTGCAGGACGATGAAATGCGCGTTTGATGAGAAAGTTTCGCGAGATATTTACAAGGAACCATCTGTGAAGAATCTGTTAATAGGAGCGTGTCTGATATTCTTCTCAGGTTTTATTTCTTTCTGAGAAATTCATCAGTTTGTTCCTCGTTTACGTTCCTTCATGTTGAACCGATTAATAAAGAATGCGTACATCGCGAGTTTGAATAATCGTGATTCTGTTGGATAGATATTGTTTTAATGCCTTGTTTTATTATCACTACACGCAGAGAGAATTTATGCTTAGAATTTACTGGAAGAATTTTATGAGTTTCTCTGATTAAATATTTATCACAATAAAAAATATTAAATATCTACCATAATAAGATATAAAATATATTCGATCAATTTTACTATGTATATATTAATATTTTTTATTCTGGTAAATATTTAATCAGAAAATATTTCTATAGATTCTTCCAGTACCATATTGGTCCATGATTACCATGATTTTCAGGGTAAATCTAACAATAAGAGAAAATTCTCTCTGTGTATAAAAAAATTATATTATTTCTCAAAATAATATAAAATTGATAGAATAGTTATTATTTTCAATAATATTTTGAAAGTATTATCAAAATTAAATTTAATTGTGCGATAATTGAGTAGATAATAATTGTAAAAGATGCTAATTATTACAAGATAACCATTGTTTTAATTTCAACTTTTAATATCTTTTATGCGATTAATTATTGCCATCAAAATAGAGATCAATAGGTTTCGGCATTTCATCCGCGAAATCGTAAAAGAGAGAAAATCCACGAACGCTTCTCAATTAAAGCTACTGTGAGAAAGTTGATATTTATTGGAGGAAACCAACAATGAGTGGTACAAATATAATAGGACTCGGGAGTCGACTCCTCCCGTCGGAAAATATTACGGTAAACTACTGATAAGTGATTAACTCGCGTCTTTCCTCTTCCGTGCTTATGTAAGAACCGTGCATTTGTATTGTCATTAATCATTTATGTTTTGATTATTTATTGATTAAAATGTTTAGAAAGCTTTCGATTAATTTATACAAAATTGAGTCTTGGATATATGATAACTATAACAATTTTTCTGATTATGAAAAAAATGCGAGCATTTAAATCGCCGAGAAAACGATATAGCTTTACTAAATTATTTTTTAATTATTTCAGTGATTAAACTATCATTCAAATAATGTAAATATTTTTAAATAATCTATTAATATTAGTATTTATATAATATTAATATTATAGTGTTTATTATATTTATATTAATAGCATTTATTTAATTTTTTAATTATTTTCTAAATATTCTCTCTTCTTCGTTTCTTCTTCTCCAAAATTGTTTCTTTGTTATTCTGAATCTATATCGTTTTCTCGCAAGCACTTGTAAGGAAGCTGCACACGGGTCAAGTCTTTCCCTATACTGGTTCGAACTACTCGCAGCGTAAAAGCGCGCATGTCTCGAAGGCGGGACGCCTTACGCAGTCCTTTCTTGCTTAGTATCTTGTCCCTTTTATAGATACTCAGTGATCGATGCTTTCGGCAGATAAAGCTCGTCACAGCCTTTCGTTTGTAGATTCTGAGCTCGATGTGTCGTTCTCGCGTTTTCATTACGAAAAATCGCGTCGATTGTACGTTATCTTCGTCATTAATTGATACCAAGAACCTGATCGCACGATCTTTTCTTCGTTGAAACTCATGCAACATTTAACTTCTCGGTATACTTTCTTGGACTCGCTTTTCTTTTATTATTCATCGATATGTCGGAAATGCTAATATGAGCATAACTACAGTGAATAATTATTTATGTTTAACTATACGGAGAGAATTTTCTCTTAGAATTTATCTTTAAAATATTGGTAATCGAGGGACAATATGATATTGGAAGAGTTTTATGAGTTTCTCTGATCTCTGATCTTTTATATCCTGTTATGAGATATTAATATTTCTTATCGTGGTAAATATTAATCAGAGAAACTCTTATAAAATTCTCTCAACAGCATATTGTCCCACGATTATACCTATCATGATTTTCAGGATAAATTGTAAGAGAAAATGCTCTCTGTGTATAGATGTTTCTTGTGTCACTCCAGTAAAAAAAGAAAAAGATTATGTACGTCACATGTAATTAACTTGATTAAGCTGCTAAATCTCCACATACTTCCATTGGTAAACAAATATTACACTTCGAGCATATTATTCTTTGAGCAATATGTACATTTGCCATTCTTCGACTTTATTTTATTTTTTTCGCACGGTTCTCACATTCGCGATATAGTGCGATGACGAGAGGACAGCTTCGCGGAGTAAATTGCACTTACCTACGTAAGGGAACGCCGCTCTCTCAAGTAGTTCAGCGCACAACGAAACTCACCTCTAATTAAAACACGTTTGACAGGTCGTCATGCCCCGCGGCCTGAACTAAGTGTACTACGACGCATTCGTGTAGGGTGGCCGGTCGCGATTTACGCAGCGAGGGATGTGAGCGCAATCCGCTTGGCTTCCATGATCCAATAATGCCGACTTAATTAGCTAACTGCGAACAAGCCTGTTAGCTCATTGATTTCATTCGACAGTCTGCCGTTTGTTCCGCTACTCTGCTCTCTATCTTTCCCCACTCGGGAAGATCCATATTCTCTTTTATTCATCGTTAATAGAATCGAGTTTTAAGTCCTATCAAGAATTCTCCGCGTCACACGAATTGGCCCCTCTCATTCGAGCTTTTCAGATTGCTTACCCAAATCGAGATTTTCTTAATAAGTTTGCTCTGCGAGCGATGTGAGCGCTTTTCAGAGCTTTCTCTTATCGATAGACATTTTAATTTTATTCATGTTCGCGCCTATGAAAGGGAGGAAAAGAGTTACTTATAACACTTTTATGGAATTTTTCATTACTTTTTTTTATCCTCATAATTTTATATCCTCGTCAAATTCAAACAAGTACTCTAATCTGCAATTATTCATTTGTTAGTAATGAAAGACCAAATATACATATATTAAACATTTATATCTATTATTGCATCATATTATTGCATAAAAAACTCTTACATTATTTTTTTATTAATAGCTACACTAAAAAAATAATTATTAAATTAATAAATATTTATTTCAATATTGCCTAATAAATCATTTAATTAAAACAAATAAATATTTCTCTCAGTGTACATTAATACCTATTTAATATATATTCATTTTTTATTTCCTTCTATTATAATAATAAAAAAGACATGCTCTATGAAATATATTTAATCATATATTTTATAAAATAAAAGATTCAATTATATATTCCTTAGCCAAAAACTTCACTTAAAAAAAAGAAAAAAAAATAATAATTATATTACATTTTCTGCCTTGCGTTAATTTTGATGAGACAGCATTTTCTTGCGCGCACTGTGCGTGCGTAGCGGAAATGTATAATCATTATATGCATGTCCGGCATCCAATGAAGTAAATGGAAAGAGTAAATAAATAAAATAAGTGAATAAGAGGGGAAAAAACGATGCGCACGCTTGCTTCTAGTCTCGTTTTTTGGATCGATGCGCCTCGGAAAGATGAAATCTCCTGGGGGGCGGCGCGCGCGCGATAAATTAATGCGCTTTATCGCGGCTTCTTCAGGATCGTCCCGGCCGTTGTCGTCGTCAAAGGAAGCCGCGTTCGCCGTTCACGGGGAACCGTACAGAGTTAATGCGGATGCGCGTCTCTTACCGCTCCTTCTTGTGTCTCGCGAGTGCTTCCCTTCGGATTTCGTCCTCTTACCGCGACCGCGTATCCTGCCCACTTTGTTGCACATTTCTCCGCGTCATCAATTTAACAGTCTGTTACGCGCGAATATCCTCGGGAGCACATAAAAAAGTAATTAGCTCTCTTTTGCTTGGTGAGGTTAAAAATAATCTTCTGCAGTTTGTGGCAAACGATAATGTTTGTACGTCGTATGGGTTGCAACGGGACCGCGAGTTCGCATCGTAAAAATGATTCTGATGCATTGGGCTGACTCGAAGAGGATATGTATATATAACGAGTTCTTTTTTACAAATAAATTAAAATATAGAAAAAAGAAACGTGGTGAAAAAGAGAGAAATTGAAATAAAACTAAGTAATTGGAATATATTATTATATATAATATAACAATATATAAAAGATTAAAATTACGTGTTATATATAAATTATAATTATACTGTATGAGGTACATTGTGTGGAAATTTGATCATTAGAACTTATCTCTGATGAACTATCTTGCTGTTCATTTCATACAAAATCAATAAGCTTGCTCTTGCTCTTTTTCTTTTTTTTTTTTTTTATTTACCTTGCCTTCGGTCGTCATGTACCTTTCCTTTTTTTATTCAAACTGTTTCCACTGTTTCTTCGTCTCTTTCACGCTTTTTTTCACAATTGTCAGAGAAAAAGAATTGTCAATCGTACAATACGTGAAACTTGTATCGGTCACACTTCAGATTATTGACGACTCATATTAAAGAACGACATTCATACGGTATCGGTATCATAACGTAATAATTACATATTGATATATATGTAATTTTTTAATGATGGTACGTAAATATTATGAAGACGATTTCTTAATATTTTTTTTACACACATTTACCTAATTCGAAAAATTTAATTTCATATTTTTACATGATCTTTAAGCCTGGCATTTATTAATCGATATTATGCGCAGCGTTATCGGTAGCAGCAGTAGCGCAAATGTATTGCTAGACCAGACAGAAGTCACGCGCGCGAGTAAGATAATTAACGTTGATTGCTAGAAACTCCGCGGCTCGATTCAAATGCGCTTTTTTTTTCTCGGTAAAGATAGGATTAGCATAGATCTTTCCAAGGTCTTAATGCGCAGTAATTCATGACGATGATCGCTAGAAAAGGGGATCGCTAATATACTTCTCTGATTCGAGCGAGATATTCAAAATGAAATTCTAAAAATATCTTTGAGAATATAAAAAGTTGATCGAATTAATACTTATATTATAATATAATATTTACAAAACGCCTGACAATGAAATACGATGGAGATATAATTTGAAGGAACTCTTTTTATTGTACGCGCGCATTGTTAAGTTGTATAACAATCATGTCCGTCGAACACGCGTCTTGTCTAATAATACTGTGTTGGAGGTGTTACAGTTCACGTAGGTAAAATTAAATATCAATTAAATAGATAGCGTCATTAGATATATAAATAAATTATAGGTTCGCTTAACCTACGAATTATTTTATATTATTTACGCCGCATTACGGAGTAATATATAATATATATTACTTGCGCAAATTCTCTTATATATAATGCGATTAGATCTCTGCGATCGACATTTCTTCGATACGCTTACAATTAGTAAAATTCGCAGATGATTGACGATATATATTAAAGTATAATTTCCGTAATGGGCGTTAAGTAGAGTACAATTTCTGTCAGTCAGTTTCTTGTTACATCAAAAAACACTAATGCGAAATTTGAGTTTAGACTCTTCGATAACATACAAAATCTGCGCCATTCTATTTCGGCAATGAGAATTAAGACGAAAGGCTGCGTAATTTCAAACGACGACGAATGAAGTCGAAGATCGAATTACTATCGCATTCAAAGGTTTTCCATCTCTCCCCTAGAAATTGGATTTAATTTTACTAATAAAGATTATTACCTTTCTAATACGTTCACGGAGATCCAAAGGTAGCAGGGAGATATCTGCTCCTACATTACGATTGCCCAGGAGAAACTTGTGCCTGTTAATCCCGATTTCAATAAGAACCCTATATTATTGAATCCTCTCTCGACTTAAATACGTCCCTCGATCGATTCTTGGGACGACGAGAAAATCCCCGGAGTTAATTTCTTCTCCTATAATCATTCTCGAACTGTGCGAGACGTTGACCATCTTCGCGGAAACGAAAAGAGGAAGAAAAATCTGTATCAGTCTTTGACTGTCGCTTGCTCCTCTCGCGTCCTATTTGCAAACCGTGATCCATTCCTCCACCGTGCAGTTCTGACACTGGACGAAGCAGCACCAGTGAAACTTGCACTTGCATCGCTCCGTTCGCCGTTGCCGTACGACGTTGTAGCCCCTGCCGCAGCACAAATTCGCGCATCCGTCACCGCCGGCGCTGGTCTTGTTGCACCTGCGACCGGCGGTGCCGGCGATGTCGGCCGTCGGGTCCCGTTCGCAAAAGTTGGGCGACTTCTGATAGTAGAAGAGCTGCTTGCCGAGGTCCCGGGGTTTTCTCTTGCGGCCGGAACCGCCGTGATCGCGATGCTTCCTCTGCCTGTGCCGGCCATCGGGCCGCCTTCGACGCGATCCTCGAGCTCTGACAGACGGCGTCACGCTGCCCAGATTGCTCTGCGTCACCAGCACGGCGTTCCGGTAGCGATCCTTCAGGGCCTTCCCGACCATCCGGAAGTCCGGCGTGACCCTCCAGCAGGTCTTTAGCTCGCACGAACCGGACATCCCGTGGCACTTGCAGCGTACCTGCATGTTGTTCGCCACTGCCTGCAATTGTGGCGCAATGTTCGTCGGGATTAATCGAAATATTAATATTTGTGATCGCGCGAGATACTTTATTTACGTCGAACGTCGAATGCAAATCGAATATAAAGATTAACGCTGAAAAAAATTTGTTCATTTGTTTAGACAATTTATTTAATGTCTTCACCTTTTAATTATTTTGATATATAACAAAATAATGTTTAGTTGAAAGGCTTAGGCCTTTCAACTAAACATTATTTTGTTATATATCAAAATAATTAAAAGGTGAAGACATTAAATAAGCTAAATTATATTAATTAAAATTATTATAATTATTTCCGTATATTTTTTATATTAATTAAATTCATATAAGATCTACGAAAATACGTGTTGAAAAATATAAGATTTGAAGAAGGGACTTAGAAGGGTCGCTCGTTGTGTAGAAAAATTTCATACTTCGGTCGAGTGAAATTTAAATGAAAATTGATATAAGAATTCACAAAACAATCCATGTACAAAAGAAGGCGCGATCAGACATGCCTTGGTGGCCCCGAGTGACAAAGTAGCGCAAAGAAGCCGCTTCCACGTCGATTGACTTTGTACAAAACGGTCTGTCGTCTTTTTCATTTACGTCTGCCGCGATTTCTTTTTCGTTCAGGGAGGGCAGAATCGAATCCTTCCTCTTCAGATTGCGTTATTCGCGATGCCCGTACCGTCTTACGACATCGTCTGAAAAACTCCGGTTCTAACACGCTGTACAAACAGGTACGAGTCGCACGGATGCGCAGGGTGGTCAAGAGGAAGGGAGAAAAGAGGGAAGAAGGGAGAGAGGAGGGCTTAGTTTCTTTTAAACAAAGAGGTGTCGCGTACAAAACAGTTAATGAGTCTACGGCTGGGTGGTCCAGCCCGAGGCTTCGTCTTAATAACGTCGAGGCGAGAGAGCGAGCGTGGAGAGATCTATGGAGGAGAGAGGAGGAGCCTTTCTCTCTCTCTCTCTCTCTCTCTCTGTTGTTCTCCCTTACTTTCTTCCTCCCCCTCTCTTCTCCCATATACCTTTCTCCATTCCTCTTTCTCCCTCTTGTTTTTTTTTTTTTTTTTTTTTTTTTCCGTTCTTTTATCACGGAGGAGGAAAGGAAGAGAAGGACCGCTAAAAAGTAAAAGCCGGCGAAAAGGGAGGTAGAAAGGAGAACGAGGAGAGGAGAATCGCGCGCAGGATAATTCGGAGATCTCTCACGGACCCACGCAAGACGGCGTGCGAGCTACATTATTCGCAGACGGACCCGGCACGCGATTGCGAATTCGCTTCCTCTCCACTCGGCCCTTTAACGGTACATTTCTTGCGCGCGCGTCTGCTTCAAGATTTAAGATGGCGTATATTAAATTTATCGTGGGATACTGCGCGTATGTACCAAGCTTGTTATAAAAAGACGAGAGTTTGCAATCTTTATTTTTAAAAAATGCAGTTCGGCTTTTTTTATCGATACGTTCGCTCGATGTTTGCCTGCGTAGAATCCGGAGCAAAATTGATATATTAAGCGGAGCATAAAGCTAGAAGAAACTTTACGCGAAAGATATGAGTATAGGGTTGAAGCGAGGTACTTTGATTAATTTAATCAGCATTTTTTTTTTTAATTTAAATACACGAGCTATGTCAGAAGAGATGCGTTTACATATGCGTATATAATGCATTTTTTAAACTTATATATATATATGAATTACATATTACGAGGGTTTATATCAAATTAAAAAAAATTATCTATTATATAAATTTTTAAAGATTACATTAGGAAATATTAATTCATATTTCTAAAAAAAAAAATAAAATAAAATATATTTCTCATTTTTGAAAATATAAATATAATAATATAGGAGGCACGTAATATTTCTTCCTTCTCTATTCGTTAATGAATACGCTCATAATAAGGGAATTGAGCGACGTCAGGGATTACGAGGGTAGCACTTACCAAACGACCGGCTTGATTATTGTGTAGATTCACCGTAGACTGTATGTCGCCGCTTTTCTCCCGCGTGTCTAGGAACTGTCTCGAGAACTCCATGCCGTAGTCGAGATTGTGAGAGCAGCCACCCCACTTCCATTGAACGCCTCTGGCATTCACCGGAGTTTTACCCTTGTAATTCGAAGAATCGCAGCCGCAGGAAAGTAGGCGACCCATGCTGCAGGCACGAGCCACGTTATGAGCCACGCCAGCGGCCG
Organism: Nylanderia fulva; assembly: GCF_048542155.1. Classification (NCBI taxonomy): domain Eukaryota; kingdom Metazoa; phylum Arthropoda; class Insecta; order Hymenoptera; family Formicidae; genus Nylanderia; species Nylanderia fulva. The sequence goes on from NW_028189622.1 coordinate 2,050,073, forward strand.
AGATCGCGTACGCAAATGCAGTTTCCCTGTAACCTGTAACAGGTCGACGATCGGTTCACCATTGACCTTTCATTCGTGTTTCGACGGGAGTGTCAAAAGGCGAATCAACCCTCTTTCTCAATTTCTCGATTCTAACATAATAAAATTATATGTATAAAGTATGTTCTCTTGCGCAATTCTCTCTATTTTTTTTTTTAGAAATAAATATCGGGATGTCAACAAATGATTGTAAATTTTCTCAAATTGAGTTCCAGGGTGTCTAGCGGTCAGGGAAATCTGGAAAATTGGGCATTGTCAGGGAATTTGATAAATCTGGAATTGTTAGGGAAAAAGTCAGGAAATTTTACTATTCTTCTGGATTTTTTCACATTATTCTACATTTGTCTTAATAATTTGAAATTTTTTATTACAATAAATATAAACTTTTCCTTGACTCCCAGCACCTTAATCTTCTGTATTAAAAATTAATTCATCTACAGCGTGTTCGTTAATTTATATTTTCATCGTCGTGTTGTTTTATTTCAACGTGTTTGATAGAGACAAAACTAAAAAATTTGATATAATATAAATAAAAAAGGTGATTATTTAAATAGTTTATAGTGACATGTTTGTTTCGATTATCGTACATAATGCAGATTGTACAATTGATTTAAATTTTTGTTTTAACTTCCGAACCTTTTCATTGTTGACAAAAATATCTCAAGGATTTCATGATTTAACATTTAATTGATTTATCATATATGTAAATTATATATTTGGAAAAAATAATACTAAAACGTCAGGGAAAAAATTAATTTCTGGTCTTGGAAAATCTGAAAAAGCCAGGGAATTTTGTTCATTGCGAGTCTGCTGGACACCCTGAGTTTGCTATAACAAATGGATAATATAAACTTATTTAATGTATTGTGCGTCGATCTTTCGATACGAATGGAGGAGCAGGTAGCTCGACAGGTAATTCGAGATGCGAAGGTATTCGAGAAAGACAGTTGTCTCCGTTAGCAAATTGCTATCCGTCGTCAGCGACACCGACGCGGACACGACGCGGATAACATACGCAAGACTCGCGCTCTATCGCGGGTAAAGACAACGATCATGAAGCAGCGGGACACCGGAGGAGCTTCCGTAGAAGGGACTTCGGTAGCGGAGTTTGGGATGCGACAGACAGACAGCCATCAAGGCGCGGTTCAGAGGTAGATTATTCAGCCGTCCGTCAAAACAAAGCGCGGCCATCAGCAGCGGCGGCCGTCGAGCACATCCACATGTCCGCATGTATAATATAAACGATTTCGCGACGGGGTGCTCCTCCTCCCTTCGAGAAACGATACGATCCAAACTCCGCGAGAGTTCGAATAAATCGCGATTTCTCGCCCGATTCAACGGAAATCGCGAACGCGATCGCGTCGAGAATAGTATTGAGGTTCTCTTCTTTCCTCGACTCTTTCCGAGTTGAAAGATGCATTATTCGAGAATATTATACATATTTGTATATTTATGAAAAATTATGACATTAACAAAATTTGAGACAGAGCAGATTGATTTCTTTCGATCGTATCGGTTCGAAATTTTGTTTACAACAACGAAGAATCTTTTCGGAATCGCTGTCAACTCTGCTACACTAGATCACCCGACAGAATGAATCTGTTTAATCGTGTAATGCAGAAGGCAATCGGACAGCTGGCCGATTTTTTCTGAGATTCCCCGAACCGATAGAAATGTCGGGGATGAGAACTGCAGGGTGGACCCACCAATTTTCGGCGCGTACCATCCAACTCGATATCGCGACTCGCCAAGGACGTTAAGTTGCACGCCAAGAAATGCTCGTTCGCGTGAGACAAGGGAGATTCTTTATATGGTATTACACGATGGGAGGGGTGGTTGAGAGTTTTCGCTATATACGGCTATTGGCAGCAATGGCTGTTTTATAATGCAGATAGCTACCGTGCCGCGAGACCGTCGCTGTTTCCCGACAGCGAAAAGGACGGAGGGAGCGCATAATAAATCCTCCGCGAAGAGCTGTACGTCTCTCCTCCCAGGGACAGCGGAGAATCCGAGGTAGAAGAAGGAATCCTGCGGAACGCGCAGCGATCTCTGTTTCCTTCGCCTCGTCTCGTCGTGTAGAGGTCTTGACGTAGCGACGTAGTGACGGATGGTAGCGCAGGTCCTGCGCTACTCTCGCGCACGTGTCAGGCCCGAATCTCTATTTAGATAACTCAATAGATAGCGACCGGGGGGTCCCAGCAAGAATACGACGAGTGTCCTTCGGGAACGGATAGTCAGGAGACACAAATCAAACGGGTTCGACGAATCCGTTCGATTAACGACAAGCCCTTCCTTTATGCTTCTCTCTTTTATTAGCTCCACATTGCTTTCGAACTGTTACGAGTATATATTATATGTGTGTAGATTGATAATTGTAAGTTTTATAAGATTTAATAAAGTTTTAAAATGTATAAATTTCTTAAGTATTTTTGCAGATGTTATTATTTACTCTCTCTTTTGAACTTTGAATATTATGTATAAAAATATTATATACATGCATGTATACGTAGAGAATCTTGTTGAATCTTCTTGAAAAAATATCTACCACAATAAGAAATAAAAATGTTTGATTAATTTTACTATGTACATATTAATATATGTTTTATTGTAGTAAATATTAATCAGAGAAACTCTTCGAAAATTCTTCCAATATCATATTGTCTCACGATTATCATGATTTTCAGAGTAAGTTCTAAAAAAATTGCTCTGTGTATATATGTATATAATATTTTTAAACATAATGTTTAAATTTTAATTAAACAAAATATCTGAATAAAAATATTTTAGAATTATATATATTAGATTTAAATCTTTTATGAAAATTACAGTTATATAAATCAGTATATATAATAATGTATAAGTGTAGGGAGATAATATAGATAATTGAAAGCTGTTACTACATATTGCTATACTATTATTCGTTAATATCTTATTACAGAGAAGGTGTTGGTTCGTATAGCTGTTTAAATGATTTGATAAATCTTGCACGCTCAAGAGAATGTACCCTTCATAGATTTGAAATAAAACTGTGTAAGCCGCAGATTCGTTGTAATGGGTTTGCTCGATTAATAGAACTATAATTCGAGTGAATAGTTATTATTTATGTAGATGCTCGGCCGTTTTTTAATTATTATAAAATACAGGAGATATGTGCATATATGTGTATGTGTGTGTATATATTCATCATTCAGGCTATAACCTTCGTCTTCGCTTCTTAACGATGTTTCTTAACGAGTTCTACATATATCACGTTTGAGGTGATTTTTATGGAATCCTTCGTCGTCGGAATCCGCTACTCGAAGGGTCAAAGAGTGAGAGTCAATGGTCTGAGAAATAGAAGAAAGAGCTTTCATTTCGACGTTTTAGGCGTTTCCATATTTATAGCTATAAATCCTGTCGTCGCGGAGCATCGTTGCAGCGATCCGGTCCGAACTTCTTGTGTGGGCCTCAACGAGTCCGGTTGGAACGGTCGAAGATCGATTCCGTGTACTTTTCATAATACATTAAGTCGTTTTGCCGAAACCCGACGAAATCGTGACATTAGGCGAGAAAAGCCAGGGGGAGGTGGCGAGAGAGAGGGAAAGCAGGACCGCATTGAGAGCAACGAGAGGGCAAGAGGACCGTGTCCGAGTGATTTAGCTACAAACGGGCTCTTGTCGAGATGCCCGGGGACCCGAATTTGACACGGTGGATTTCTCGCAGACGGTCTCTCTCTCCACCTGGCCACCTTAAATAAGAGGACGGCTGTTGCTCGATGGACGGTGAGGTACGCGCTTTTCTCGGAAGCTACTGCCCTCTGACTCGAGAGCCAAAATCTAATAACGACCGACCGGTTGTTGCCGATGTTACGGATAATCGATGAATTGGACCTTTTTCGCGTGCCTTGGTCCCGCAATGGGACCACGAATGTAAGGGCGGTTTTTGTCATCACGAATATCCGTGCGATTGATGCGATCATTTGGGATTTCTCCGCGGAATGGTGTATCTTATTCATGCAGCGATTAAACATACATATTGCACACATAAGATATAAGGGAAATATTCGTAGAATTTTGTCCGACGAAAGACAACGTATCTTTTACGATAAAGAAATTCAAAAATTAATGATCAAATATGTACTTATATTTCTCTTATCTTATACTCTTTATTTCTCCATCGCATGAAAAGGGAACCGCGGAGAATGAATTTGATGGGAACGGAGGCGAAATATTCGCAGAGAGAAAGGGAATGAAATTCATCGGAGTAAGTATAGTCGAAGGTATCTCGTTAGGATTCCACGATCGGTCAGGACGGGTCGCTTTACATAACTCTTGAAAAAGTCGTGGAATCGACACCTCCTCCCGTCTCGCGGGCAAAAAAAGGCGTACCGATCCACGGAGGCAGATAACGAGAGGCCGGACGGGATGCGGGCCCCCGAACGAGCTTAAGCTTTCAAGTCAGGTGCGCCCGATGTCGCGCTCTCGCGCATTCGTCCGACACGATATATGTTTCCTCTTTCGGCGCACGTACGCGCCACGACGAATTTATATGTCACACCGGAATAGGCCGACCGCAGGGTCTTCTTATGGAATTGGGACAGGTTTTCGGAGTCTGCCGCCGTGTGCGCTTTGATTTAAGAAAACGCGGGCGCTTCGTGTCACCTCTCCCGTCGTCGTAAAAGATTCCACTTTGTATTATTCCCTCGAGAAACACGTTTATCTGGCGATTACACGAGAGAACTTTCGTTCCCGTAAACGCGAAATATCATCGAATCAAATTTTCCAGTCGGACCGATTTGTCACCATATCTCTAACAGAAAATAAATTTTATATAATGTAATGTATTTTCTTCGTGTAACAAATAGATTATTTGAATAGTTTGCTTTATCTGATCAAGATAGATTAATTTTCTTTTATAAAGATTGCAGAATGATTTAATTTTACTTCGAAAAAATTACTTAAGAACTTCGTCCCTGAAACTACATTGTTTCGAGAGATCTGCGATACACACGGTAAAAACTTTCGGCTGCTTTCGTACTGTTTTTCACATAATTTTACCAGTCATTTCAGTTCTTTAATGGAGTCTTATACGTTTCGTTCATTTGTATTTATAGCGCGAGCCGAGACGAATTTAATGATCCAGGAAACATTAATTCGCCATTAGCAAGCCGACAGCTTATTAATCACGAGTTCAGATCTGATCAGATAATTTCGCTCCTTAAGTATTCTCGGTACCTCGTTGAAGAAGGACGCTGCTCTGTTGAATTCTACTGCTGGGTGTGAGGGACGAGCAATTCCACCTGTGCCACATGAATTGATGCTGACACTCGGATATGGCCATTTGCAGGCCCTTCGTCGCGGCTACGGTAACATCGGGATTTCCGTGGCAGAGCTCGCGTTGCTCCTTCGTCAGTCCCGGTATGCCGTTACAGACGACGCTGTCGTTCCAATCATCCACGGAATTGCTCATTAGGCTAACTGCGCTGAAAAAGATAGAGAAATATTAATCGATTCATCGCTCATTTCTTCGATCGTCATAAGTGGTTACGATTAAGGATAATAGACCGTGTCGTGATTAAATACGTCAAATGAGCTTCGCTCTTTTTTTTATCGAGATCAGACGAGCTGGAAGATGTATGGCGAAATAAGTATGATATTTTACGACTTCTATATTCTTGATAGAGAAATCACAAAGGGTGTACCTTGAGGAACGCTGTTTCAGGTTTCTCACGTAAAAATGCACAAGAATCCTCGTAAAATGTCGCCATTGAACGCGGTATGAAAGTGTAAAAAGAGTAAATGGAGCTTTTACGCTTTTCAACGAGCCTCTGTTACGGCTGATAAAATCGTTAACGACGGACGCGCGCAATTAATTCCGTCGTTCGATTTAAATCGCAAGTTTCGAATAGCGAGGCGAATGATTTTCCCACGGGAGCGGTCGCTGATTCGATCGATTTGAGTGATTTTGGCTTCGGGGAATCTAGCTGAAGGCATTCCACGTGTTCACGATATGGCATGATCTTCTTTCACAGTTCCCTTAATGCTTTCGTCCCTTCTCGTTCCCGGTTATCGAATTCCCGATCGCGCATCACGCGTGGATCAGACGTTTATTAAAGGTATACACTACTTTTTCTCGATCTTCGCGACTCTGATCATTCTTTCGATTATCAGATACGCGCGCGGACATGCAACATGTGAAAAACGTTGGTTAACTCCCTTCACGCCTTTCTCGGAATATTTCACGGAAGAGAAATTGCTTTGCGTGTCATAAATCACTATCTGTTCTATCACGTGTGTCCGGAGGGATTTTCACGAAATCTCCAATATTAATTTTAATGCGAGAAATTCTTTGACTATACATGACTTGTATAATTGAATATTTACTGCTGCTTCCCTATCGTCAAATGTTGAGAAAATTACAGTATCTCATGAGAAATTAACGAAGAAGAAAAAAATGTGTAATAAGCTGTAAGTATTTACCGCCAAGTTAGAACTCGCATCCTAGTCTTTTCATCGCCGTTATTTCTCTTCCCGGTTGCGAACGTACATATTAGTTTAGCATGTGTCGAGTGTAATTAGTGACGACGTGCGGAAGCACGGGAGCAGCCGGTCAAGCTCGCCACCTGGTTAAACTCGCGAAACTGATTATCGTTGAGTTCTTCGCAGATAACGGTGCGCAAGCAATTGCACTATGGATGATTACTGGTACTGAGATAGTAGGAAACATTTTCGATATTTCACAATTAATATTTCAGGAAGAGCAGGGGAAGATTAAACTATTATTTATTTATATACTCTCTGAAATAACTCATTCGATTGATTAGCAATTTTGCTTTCGATTTACGAATCGAATTATATATAGAACAATAATATAGAATTATATATTTTAGAACGTGACAATTTTGATAGTAGAAAGCATCGATATTTTACAATGAATATTTTAGGGAGAGCAGGGAAAGAATAAACCATTATTTATTGATGTACTCTCTGAAATAACTCATTCGCGGTTAATTAGCAGTTTTGTTTTCGATTTACGAATCGAATTATATACCTATAGAACAATAATATAGAATTATATTTTTGAACGTGACAATTTTGGACTGATAATAAATATAATTTTGCAAATAATTAGCGTTTCCATTAGGCGAGAGTTTCTATCTGTTCGAGTAAATTTAGGAATTACCATTTAAAATTGAGATGTTGATTATATTTTATTTTTATTTGAATATTAATTAAAGAAATTTTGAATATACACGGAAAGAATTTTCTCGTAGAATTTATCCTGAAAATTGTAATTATAGGACAATATGATAGAAGAATTTTTTAAGTTTCTTTGTGTGATTAATATTTACCATAATAAAAAATATTAATATGTACATAATAAATTTTACTATGTGCATAGTAAAATAAGTCGAACATATTTTATATCTCATTGTGATAGATATTAATATTTTTATTGTGGTAAATATTAATCAGAGAAACTCTTATAAAATTCTTCCAATATCATATATATTATCTCACAATTACTATAATTTTTTTCTTTCAGGGTAAATTCTACAAGAAAATTCTTTGTATGTGTATCGTTAAGACATATATAGAATTTTATCCAAATAGAACTAGAAATTAAAAACATAATGCGGTTGCATAATTTTTAATTTCTATTTATACTTCGATAAGACGCTCTATATCCCCAATAATACAATTCTTTGCAATTGATATTATTAAATTGATAAAGTAGGATCGACCCTTCTCTGTAAATGGCGATTTCAAAATTTTGCTCGGACAGATAGAAACTCTCGCCTAACGGAGACGCTCGTACGGAAGTATCGGAGAATCGGAGCCGGCTGCATCTCCGAATCTGTATACGATGCAGCACTAATCGCGGTCTGGGCCTTGCGCGGCTGCACAGCGCGCACTTTTGCGCACGCGTGCGTTGCTCACGGGCGTCCGCTTTCCTTCGTCTTTACGAGGCCGAGGTCAAGAGGTGCGAATGCTTTCAAAGAGCCGATGTAAAACCGTTTCTATCTTGCCGTCTGTTTCTGCCATACAGCGCGCTCTGCACGAAGGGGGATATTCATCCCCTGCTTGGTCGCGATAACGGCATCCATCTCTTGGCAGAGGAGCTCTTAAAGCGCTATCTTAAGTGACGGCTGCTGCCTAATGGTCGCGTATCGTAATACCGCGCCGTAGCGTACCGGGTGTTAATTAATTTCGAGGTGGAGAAAAGAAACGACAGAAGCGTGCGTGCGTGCGTGAGTCGAAACGCGCGTCGGTCTATCGAAAGAAAGAGATAGGAGGGTTCCTTTCGTTCGTTTGTCGCTGCGAGACCAACAGAGTCGTCATTCCCTGTTACCGCATTCTCTATCAAAATTCTAGGCGATCGTATTTTGAGGATTTTTTACAGCCTTTTTAGTAGTTTGCCGGATATATTTACAGTTAGTAAATATGAGCTATAAACCCTTATCTATCGAATTGTTGAGTTAATGCCTTGCTTTTCCGGGGGGTACGTCATTTTCTCTTATACGAATTCTAATCCTTTAATTTTTCTAAATAAAATGGTTTTGATATAAGTCTAATAAAAGAACAGAATTATTAAGAATTATATTGAAGACGCGCATTTTTGATTGATTATCTGGATAATATTGCAGCTAAAAATATGATTTTAAAATTAAGCATTTCTCTCTCTCTCTCTTCTCTTTGTAGCGATTTATTCGGGATGGCACAAATTAAGTGCAGCAAAAGTGAAAAATTGCCTGCGATGCGCTCAGTCAGTAAAGCCAATAATTTTATGAAAATTAACGTAAGTCGTTAACACGTGAATATATCAACAATTCCTATCGACGATCATGGAACTCGCAAGATTGGCCAACAGCGCGAAAAGATCGCCTTCACGATCATTAATCTGCTCGTAGCGCCTCCGGAGCGGTTGATTTTATTTTTCTTGAAGGGACCCTCGGAGGGTCCTGCGAGATGTCACGGGTGCAAGGCTCTCCGTGGGTCGCTCGGTTATCTGCGGGTACAAATTAGCGGACGAGCTTCTTCTAAAGTAAAAGCTGCGTATAGCACCCGAATAGCGCGAACGAAGAAAGAGGCGCAAGACGAAGAAAAAATCGACGACAGCGAAGGCGAGGACGGGGCGAATGGGTGATAATAAGAAGAAAAGGGAAGAAAGGCCCTATGGAGATACTACGGTGTGTGGGAAAAGAAACGACGGTGTGGAAGAGGTGGGGTTTTAGGGTCGTGGGGTTATTGAGAGCTCCCATTACCGGTACACCGTTGCAGCCTCGCTATCTTTCGCGCTATTGATGATCTACCGAAAGCAGATTAATGATCTTAACTTCTTCAACAAATTACGGAAGACACCGTGTACCTGCGGAGGAAGTCGGATTGTATCAAGAGATTCTTTTCTGCTACCTCTTGCGCGCGCGCATTTTCGGCTTCCCTTCTTCGCTTCTGCATGCGTCTCACTTTGCGATTAAGGTACGGATATGTGAAGCGATCGTTTCATCCCTTATAATGATTGCGCAATCATAATAAGAGAGTGCAAAACTTGGTTTACTAATCGCTTTACTATCGGTAGCAATTACTCCAAACTATATGTTATACATATATATGTTTATTCTATCGAAAGGATCATTTCTTGGTCGTACATCTCTCGACATATGTATTAAAAATGGGTGGTGATTTTTTTATAATACACTGAAAAAATTCATGTACTTTTACATGGAAATTACTTGTTCAAAACTTGAAAAAAATTACTTAATTATCACTGTAATTTTTTTAAGTAAAAATACATATTAAATACATATTATATAAAAATATATGTAAAATATAGGTAAAATTACTATTTTATGCAAAAATCACTTGTAATTTGAAATTTAGTATTTTTACTTTATATTAGAACCTTATTTTATAAGCATTTATCTATTTTATTTATAACATTATTTTATAACATTTCCATGTTCAGTGGAATAATTTTAATCTTGAAAATATATATAAGAATATATTTTATATGAAATTACATATAATCTGTAATGTTTCATATGGGTAGCAATATTGCATGATTATGCTGGGTAAAAAACCCAGCACAATCATGTAATTTCACACAAATATTTTTCTCAGTATACTTTGTCAAACTTTATTAAAAAATTCGATCAAAAAGATAGATGCTGTCATATGTGGAACTGATGTTATAAGAGTTAACGTCAAATAAATGAAGATTGATCATGTATAAATATGACACGATATATCATCAATTAGAAATTAGAAATACGTTCATCCGATGCTATATTTCGAAATGAAGTAACGAGATGATGTAAACGCGATTTCTTGCGCAAACGCTTGACATTGCGCTTTTAGCGGCCGTTATAATTCCATTTCGCTTCGGACGCTCGATCTCATGGGAACCCGCTGGGCAAATCGGAGACGAGATACGCGAGCGCGTGTCCCGCATTTTTGCAATAATCCAAGGGATCGCACAAGAATCCAAGATGGCGACGACGCGGGAAGGGAGAGAGATGTACGTATTTTATTTAACCCCGTTCCGGTTTCTGCTCGCGGAGATGAGAGAGGGGAACACGGCACGGAATTTCACATCTAATGGGATATACCTAGTGGAAAGAAAAAGAGAGAGAGAGAGAGAGAGAGAAAGAGAACTTGCTTTTTTTCACGATCCGACTCACGAGAATACCTGCGGTAGATATCGAGGTGCCTCGCTCTTCCCTCGATCTTTACGAGAGTAAATCGATTTCGCGGCGAGTACATTGTAAGGAATGCGATAGTCTGCGAATTACGTTCTGCAGATGGTATCTAACGCGTAAGTTACGGCGACCTGTAACTTTGCGATAAAACAGGATTCTTCTTTAGTTCGTCAATTCAATCTTTCGTAAAATATTTCGCATCGCGAAATCTTTTGTTAATAAATCTTTAGTTTCCGTTTATATATTTCTTTCCCTTAAGAATATCAATTTCTTGAAAATAATATCACATCTGAGAAATCATAAGTCGCACTTATCCATTCATCACAAGTTACCGCACATCCGGAAGATCTCTCTTTCAGAATGATTCAGAAATCTCTTCCGATTCTGATCATAAGTATGCTACTTGAAAACAGTGTCTTTAAGGTTTTATCGATTTGATCGAATTTCTTTCTGTTTTCAATTAATATATATTCGCGTATTTCTTTGTCTAATTTCGATTGTTTAATTAGTCGTGAGAAAAATTAATATTCAATTTATTTAGCTTATTAAATTCACCATGAGAAAACCTGTTAATTAAAACAATATTAATTATACGAGGAAATAATTATTTCCTTCTGTTTTGACAGCAAAAATATTCAGAAATATTTCAATGTTTAAATGGATTTTATCGACTAGTTTAAAGTACACGTAGCTTCTACACACTAAATTCTGTCATTACTTTTACGCTGATTTATTCGCGATGCGTGAATCAGCGTAAGAATCACAATATATGTCAGGGAAAATTGTGTGCACATACGTGTCGAAACGTTGAGGATGCGTGTTGTGCGCGCACGAACCAGTTTATTGACTATTATATCATCAAAAGCGTAATTCAATGCCGTCCTGCAAGTCTGTCACGTGTAAGTATACGTGAATATGCGTGAATCTACTCACACACGTTCCGTTCCCGGATGCTAGGCGTAATTATTTACAAGAAGCAACGCGTGAGTCTCAGAGAAGAGCCTTTTGACGAAGAGTCGTTCGTGTGTATATATTTCGAGAACTTGTGGCGAATCATTGATGATTATCGGGTACGATACCTCGCCGGACGACGACAAACGAGAAACGTTATTATTATCACGAAACCCTGCGATTATAAAATTTATTACTTGACACTTTTATACGCGCGATACCGGATTTTACGACTACAGTGCGCCTGATTGACAGCTCTGTAAGTTTTACCAACGCAGCGATCTTTTTTTATCGATGTGATGACTTAATGACGAAAGAGAGAGAGAGAAAAAGAGAAATTCTCTCGAGTGTTAAATAAGAGAAAAGATATTACCTAATATTATTGAATACCTATAAAATATTTGCCAAAAAGAGAGAATATGCAATTTTCATGTTTGCATTTTTTAAGTAACAAATAATAATCCTCTTTGAAAATGTGTATTCGCATGGATACGTATATACACCTGTCTCAAATTGTCAGTAGGTCTATTTAAACAATTAAAGCGATCCCTTTCAACGCGCATTGTCACAAAACCGACCCACCGGTGTGCTTTTCGCAAAAAGAAAAAAAGAAGTCGTTTGAGGCAATCCCGGAACACACAAGGCGCGATAAGTATTACGATCGAAAAGCTATAATAAAGATCGCAGCGGGATCCATTCTTCGCGATACGGAGCCTCGGTTGGAGCGGCCTATTTGCACTTCGTCATTGTGCATCTCTATGGAACCGTCGATACGACCGCCGGGTCGACGAGGAGCGCGCGCTATTGATGGATTCTTTCCGCAGAGGAGACTAAGAGAGTGGCTCCGTGGAGTCAGGAACACACAGAAGAAGACGCGCCGCGGAAAAAGACGTGGAAGAAGTCGGTCTCTTGCTACCGCGCTCGTAAATTTCTCTCGTCGAGATTAGACACGGCCGCTCTCGTCGCAGCTTCTCCTCGGTTGTCCCGCGACATTGTCGTGCCCTTCGGTGTACCTTATTCGTATACCTTCGCGCGGGACGTGAATTTCGTGAACGACTTCGCGATTTGAAGCGCTCCGTCGCAGCGGACGAATAAAGCCAGCTGAGAGTGACGTTTTGACGTCTGCATTATGGTGCATCGCGGCGCGTCGGAGTATCGCGTGGATCGAACAAGTACGAGAATACGACCTTCTCCCCGGAAGAGTATTCGCGGCGACGATGAAGTGTGAAGTGTGAAGGGGGAGAAAAAGGGGGAGAATGAAGAGGATGAGAGAAATCGTGTATCGCTGGTCAATCACGAGGAAGAATAGATAAAACGTTTAAGCGAAAATAAATTGGCGATGATGATGATGGTGAACGAACACGTAGGGAATAATGAATATGTATAAGCTAACGCGCATAATCTAAGAACGATTATGCGATCACCTTATAAATTTGATACGTACAACAGTTTGTTTTGTACGGCGCCTATATTCTAATTTGTGAAATTTAAATGAACAAAATTTACATATTGGGAATCTTGTATACCTAAGGTGCATAAAAAATATATTACTCGATTACATCTTATTTTTAGGGTAAAATTAAATCTGTCGATGTCAGTATTGAATTTACTATAGTTTTTCATGAATGTGAAAAATTGTTTTTATTTTTGAATATTAATGAAGTTTTAATATATCAAAAGATTCTATATATCTATAACAGAGCGTTGGATAAATTTGTCGCATTTTACTTCGCTAATTGCAACAAATATTTAATTTGGAAAATACAAAATTTCTGGACTATATATTATTATTTATAATTTACGATTAGGAATTTATATTATCAATTCACACACGCAATACCATTCTTTCGCTTTCTCTTTTTACGAGATTAAATAACGAATATAAATAATTTAAATATATAAATGTTTAAAGACACGAACGATGTGAAATATTCACACGTGCTCACAGTTTTCATTCCAACTGTCGCGATCGTACAAATCGTACTTGAAACATATTAAAAAAAAAAAAAAAAGTGCAAGGGGTTCAACACGTGATTATTAAGAGATCGCGATGATAGTTACCAACGATGCTCGAACAGAATCAGCAGAAGAGCGACAACGGGGCCGATTCTCGTGGCGATCCTGGACGGCGGTCTGTTGTATGCGCGTCCTGTACGAGTTGGAGGCATCCTGTCATCGCCCCGAGGACGTCTCCTCTTCTTTGCCCACTTTAAAAGAGTCGAGTGCGACCCTTCGTCCAGGGCTGCACACCCCTAGCACCCGAACGGAAGGACCCCTCGCTCGAGATGATGCTGAAGTTGCTCCCGTTCTTGCCTCCCTCTTTCTCTCTTTCTCGTCCGCCTTTCTCTTTCTTTGCCCGTATTCTCCGGTCCCTCTCCTACTCTTTTCGCTGCGGTGCCTGTGATCAGCAGCCTGGCACGCGTCGAGGACTCGCCCCGGGCACCGGCGCTTCTCCTTTGACGTTCCGTGCGATTCGAGAACTCCCAGTTTCGCCGCTTCGAGGGTTCGTTTCGAAAACCACCCCGAGACAATAATATTCCGCGGCGATCGGGCGATTCATCGAGTGCCTACGCGCTTCAATCTCGGCAGGCTTGCTCGATGACGAGATCCGTAGACGTGTAATCACCTTTCTTCTTGTGACTCGTTCGTCTGGTAATGATGCTCCACTATCCTTTGATGCACCACTTACGCGTACGTTCTCTCATTAAAGGGGTCTCCGTTGCGTTTATCGAGGCAATTTTTTTTGCTCAAATATTGTTAGATATACTTATCTCTTTCGAAGGGAAATACTGAGGGTTGATATTCTGCTCTAGCGTAGATCCAGACTTCGTCGAGGTATACGATGAGGTCACTATCACTAAAGTCTTTGTCGCACCAGCTCTGTTCTTTCTGTCTTTGGCATTCTCTTCGGCGCTGGAGAAGGACTTCGGCATAACTCGCCTCCGAACGATCTCTTTATCCGATTTGCTGCACCGCGAAGTCGCGGATCACGACACCTTTCTCGGCGAAATCTAATCGAAGATCCAGTGACATCCTGTCGTCCCTTCGCCTTCTATCGCTTTCTCTCAATTTCTCGACTCGTTAGGCGGAAAGAGATAGATAGGAGAGCTTGACGTCTCATTCGGCACTTCCGGTGTGTGTGCGCTCGCGGCGAAGTGTCAAGCTCAAATAAAAGAAAAGTCGCCCTCCGGATCCTCCTACTCCTCCCACACACGGACCATCACAATCTTCCCCCTTCCCCGCCTCTCAGCTACAGGTCTTCTTCCTCTTTCTCCTCAACCACCGCTTCTTCCTCTTCCACCGTGGCTTCCTCTGCCTTCCTCTTTCCCTCGCAACCGCACCTATCTTTCGCTCAGCTCGTGCAAACAGTTGAATAGCAAACTTCCCGCGATCGTCACGCACGGTGTGACGATGATGACAGAACCAGGCGAGGCTTTGAGGATTGCGGAAGAGAAAGACGTTGAAGAGCGGATGGGGGATATAAGGGAAAGACAAGAGGTCTGATCCTCTTCGAGGGACTCTAAAAGCGAAGATCGCGTTGGTGGTGCGAACAAGATTCTCGCCGAAGTCTCGAAAAGTACGAGATCAAAGATCGAGGTTGTCGAGAAATCACAAATGAGGCATTGGGAAATGATAGGAAATTTTGGAAACGTCAAGAAGCACAATATACGATCGTATATATATATGTGATGATCGAGAAGAGCAGCTGCTCGATCGAGGAACTCAAGAAGATCGCACACTTTCGTTATCCCCGTTATACTTTCCTCTTTTTCGTACGCTGACACGCTACCGTAGAACCGGAGAGATGGACAGAATCTGGACGATTCCACCTCTGTTCAAGACCGACGAGGAGCTGTCAGGGAGATCGCTCTGTCTATGATGAACTCGGTGCGCAGTGCGCGGCTACGGGGGCTCTCCTCGCTCTCCCATAGGGAGAGAAAGGAGATAGGGAGCAGTATAGGCACGAAGGAACCAACTACCCCCCCACCATAACCACCACCATCCGGACCACGACTACCACCACCATCGGCCACTACCCCGAGATTCGATGTGAGAGACGAAGAGGTACGGACAGAGACCGACTTGGCTCGGACGAGGACGACGTGATGTCGAGAGGGACCGTGAAAAGGAAAAATAGCGGAGATAGCAAGCGTGCGAGAAAGAGAAAGATGAAATGCATACACCATATCTAAGCTCTCGCATTCTATACATCTCTCTTTTTCCCTTTGCCTTTCCCATCCTCGGTTTTTTCCACTTTTGGGGCGACCCATTCTTGAAAAATTGTCTGAAAGTGTTTTCCCTTGGTCACTCAGATAAACCCCAACAGGTACACGCTGACATCAGCAATCTGAATTTCGGGGTGTGTTTGTTCTAACGCAAAATATACAATATTAATTTTTATTTATATTTTATCATCTCTCGTGATTCATAAGTGTATGCTATTCTATAACGCACATTGTATTTTTTACTTTATTATTTTTATTGTTATTTATTTTTCATGTGATTTTCGGCGAGAAAAGAGAAATTTTTCGATTCTAAATTTTTGATTAAAAAATCAACATTTGTGAAAAGAAACTAGAAGAGCAATATATAAAAGAAGTTTTTGAATTACTTAACTGGTTCAATACCATTATTTCTATACATTAATCATTAATATTTGAAATAAGTAACACTAATAATTAATCAATATTAAATTTTTTCCAAATGTAACTTTTTATGTGCGTATAAATTTTTTTAATTTTACGTATTTGTACTAATATTCGGATTAAATCATCGAGTTTAATTGTTGAGCAGTATTATCTCGTCTTTTACCGAATTTATTCAATTATTCGTTGAAACGTGGCTTTACTATTCGTTGAAACGAATGTAACCGTCTGTAAATGTTTTCGCTCCTTAAAGTGCATATTTCTCTATTATCATATAAATAAGCGGATTATCTTCTCGTTTCGACGTTTCGTTGCATTTTCCGGCTTCCGGAGGTTTACACCCTCCGCTGGATCGAAAGGAAGGAAAACAGGCAGGAAGGAAGGAAGGTTGTTCGAGATCACGTGACAGGATAAGTGGGAGGAGCGAAATTCCCCTACCTAGCATCACTCGGAGGAGTCAATCGGCATAATTGAGGTTTATCTTCCTCCCTTGTACAAACTACCGTCCGCCTACTCTCATCCCCTCTATTCTGTGAAGCTTTCCCTAGATCTTGATATTATTTTTTTAACAATCTTTTGCTAACAAAGTGATCGAGAGTCATGATCGTATTTATTCCCAAATATTTAGTCTTTTTTTATTTTTTGCACGACTAATCGTTCTCGTCTCATTTTTTTGTCTACACAATATCGACGAATTTCTTTTTTGAAGCAAGACAACTTGCAATCGTTAGATAGCCACTTCATTACAGACTCAATTGACAAGAAATGCATTTATCCTTTAAAAATATCCGTCTATACACATAGTTCGTGGTAGTCCCTTTTCAGCGTTCACAATCAGGTACAAAAATCCAAACCGATAGCGAATATAGAAACCTGAATCGAAATATCTATACGACATTCACTATCTACTTGTATATCTCATCGACTCGTGTTTCTCTCTATAGCCAATTAGCTGCGCATCCGATATAATAACTGTCGTACGAAGATCTCGGTCGGTGCAGCGATCATGAGAATCGCGAGGGAGCAAGTGAGCTCCCTGTTGTACATCCCCCGTCTCTCGCTTCTCTCCTCCTACCTTCGATCTCTCGTCGATGCGATGTGCAAGTGCAGATTTCATCGACGTGGTCGCTGAGCTGGCAATTAGCTGCAACGACCCCGGCTTGTACGCCGCGCGTGTATAGTCACCCCACGTGGTCGAAGATCAAACGACATCCTGACACAAAGCGCAGCCAGTTGGGGTCTCTCTCTCTCTCTCTCCCGATAATCGGTAGCGACGCCGTCCTTGTGGAGGACGGATGAATCCGCGGCGACTCGTTTGGTCACCCTCAGCCGCGACCTTTGACCTACGCTTAATTAGGACCCACGTGCCGAGAAGCAGGTGCGCGATTCGCGCTGGCAATCGTGTACGGTTGACGAGATCGTCGATTCGGATAAACAAAAGCAATTTCTATCGTCGAGAAAGTCGAATCCATTTAACTTTCAGTATTACACTCGTATATGGTAATAATAAAGCTTTATACTATCGCATCTCATTTTGGTCAACTTTTATTGGCGAAAAGTTTTATAATAATTTTTTTTAATGCTCGTTTCACATGGCCTCGTAATATTTAATAAGTTATCATTGTGTTTTATTGGCGTGTTATGACAAATTTGCCCAGTTATCGTTTTAAAATGTAAAAAGGAAAATACGGAAAAATATATACTTTATACACTAGATTTAATCTTGCCGTTGACAGTTCATGGTCTGTCGCGATTCGATCATAAATGCAAATCAGTCTAACATTATGCTCCGGAATTATATAGGTGTAGATTGAGTGGCGATTTATTGCGCTAGATCATTCTGTCATCATGATTTCTTTTGCCTCGCAGATCAGTCACGTTCCATTCGTTTTGTAAACGAACACTTGCTGGTTTCGATACTTTGTACAGCCATTCGTATACCATTCGTGCTTCCAGAGGAAGTAGCTTTTCTGTGCTCGATTTAATTTCTCTCTTTATCTCTGTCGTACTCCTTGAAACACGTATCCGCTGTCATTCTATCAGAGTGCATTACTTATCGGGCTATCGAGTGTCGTGACCGTGATCCTGGCACGCGAGCACCGATACGATCGGGTCGTTCGATCATTCTATCGTCGCGCAATGCACCGTCGCGTCGCTCGGCAACCTAATTGGCCTCCTCGAGAAAAGAGTACGAAATCCCTTCATGAAGAACGACGTGCAAAGAGGGAAAAAAGAGAAAGGAAGAAAGGATGGTGTCGTGCGCATTACCGATTTCTTCGGCAAGATCCGACGTTTCGGCCGAACAAAAATTGTCGGTTAATTAAATGTTCTCGTAAATATTCGCATACTCGCGTTCGCGTGTGTTATTGCGACGCATTAGCGAGGGGGTGATTTATGTCACGGTAAAGGAGAGAGATTACTTTAGGGCTCGCGATTGCCGTATCATGGCCGTAATTTATTGCACTATTCAATGCTAATGATCGTTTTCTCGAACGATGCGCAATGAGAGAGAAGGAGAGAGAAAGGTATCCGCATCCAATCTTCTATTTTAAACTACATAAGCGCGTATGCTTTCAGCTTGAGCTATCTTGGGCAAAAACAAGTGTTCCTCGCGATCTATAATTATAGTCTTAAACAGCATATAGTTTTTAACGAGTGTCTCTCTCTCTCTGTTACGACGAACGCCTATCTATGATATGCCATCATTTGTACAGAAAAAGTCGAAAAAATGTACAATTTTTCATTTTTAGTATCAGAATTTATTATATCATTGAAATTAATAATTATATATACGCATGCAATGCACATAAACGGAGCTAAGCTATCGTGGATTCTTTTATTATATTATTCTAATATTTATTATGCACATTAATATCTTTAATATTGAATTATGATCTATATTATTTTTTTGATTATACTTTCGAAAATAAACGTAGAAATTATTCAACTTATATCCAGTCGCGATGCATTTAACGAAGTATGTAAGTTCCTTTGAATAAAACTGCATACATTGTAGCGCAATAATTGATTGATGCGCGTGCAAAGCGTAGTTTTATTTTCGCAAGGTAGCCATTACTATGTCTTTAAAGGGAAGAGGAAGCAAAAGATCGCAAGAAAGGGAGACGCGATAGAATGGCGGTGTGAAAATCGTTGGTAATTGCAGTCGATCGCCTTCGATCTTAATTGAGACATCCGCCCGTTAGCAAGAAGCTAACTACAGGAAGGCAATGAAGAAACGATAATAGACGCGCTATCGTCTCTTCGCGCAATATCCTGCAACAAAAGTCAAGAGCAAAAAACCGTTTATTTCGATTTTTGCAAAATGCTTATCCTGTTCTATAAAAGACGAATATTTTGTGTAACGAAAGCTCTATACGAGATGCCCTTTCATGTACTGCATGTTAAGAAAAAAATGTGCCGTGTTAAAAAAGGTAAATGTTCAAAGAGAAGAGGCTTTAATTTATTATGTGTGTACATGTACATATTTAATATTCTAACATACGAGTATTGTAATTACAAAAGATTATTTAGAAAAGAAATAATTTTTATAAAATTCCCTTACATTTTGTATTCTTTTTTGTAATATTTATTTATATTTATTTTAATATAACATTAATGTTAAAAAATATATAGTATAATCCAAAATCATAAATCATTAAAATACATAGAACATATAAAGTAATGAGAGTAATGAAAAGTATTTTTTTTCTTCAAACATTTACTATAGGAAAGGTGATATGAGGCACGAGAAAGAAAGACAATGTCTAATAATTTGAGAGATTTGCTCGTCATGGATACGCTAGAAGTTATGAACCCACTGGCGTCCCTGCAAGGTATGTCGAGGTCGATGGGGAGCACTCTGGAATGTTTTAATAATATGCATACCGGTAGAGAGAGAGATGAACTTTTGTAGTTCCGAGGGATGGGTATAGCTGGGGCAGAGGAAGAGCCGACGGGGATGAACACAGTCGATCCGCGATACACTTTATAATAATGATAATAGGCCTCTCATCTACCTACGTAAAAGGATACTCGGTTTTCCGCGAACGATATTAAAATTCGCTTACTCTCATGGGGTGAGTAGCTGTACGTAATTGCAGACTTTCACCTATTGCGTGTGGCCTGACAAGAACGACGACGTGGTTGAAAGATAAGAAGAGCGAGATAGATAAGATAATTTACAGTAATCTGCACGAACAGCTTAAAGTCGCGGCGTAATAAATTTCTCGATCGTTATTATTAGATATACAGGGGATACCTGTGTCTCGTCAAGGAGACGCTGACGTTTCTCTCGGCGAATGCTCGACATGATTTCGTCGTTAGTGAGCTAAAAATAATCGCGACGCTGAATGAGTTGCTAAACATAATCGGTGCTAGTCAACAGTTTATTTAACAATGTATTTAATGGAAAAGAAATTCTTTGTTTTTTTACACATATTCTTTACCATCTAGCTATCAAATAGGCAGATAAATCAATCTATTTAAATGTAAATTAGTATTGTAAGATTTTATTTTTAAAATCTATCGAAACTAATTTTGTAGTGCAGTTTTGTGTCTTTGAAAATTTTATTTTCTCTTCAGTTATATTTTTTTTCAAACTTTCTTTATATCGAAAAAATGTGTAGAGTATAATTTTTCAAACCTATTTATTATTTACGCGTGATATTTATATTTTAGATTTACATTCACGTCAAAATATTGTAGGTAGCGTATTTTCTTTCGAGGAAATCGAGGCAATAGATTAACGATGCGTGAAAGGCATCGATTGGCCAAGCCTTCGAGTGCATGGCACAACTTTGAATTTGCATACATGGCATTGAGAGGAACACCGTTTATTACTTCGCGATTCGCTTACGGCCAATAATTCCATTCATTCGATTAGCGGGATACCCACGCCGGATCAGAGATATTTCTTTTATAGTTCAAACGCGCCATTGCGCATTAAGGATTTTTTAAACGATATCATACAGAGAATTGTCGGTAATAGCAGGATAACACGTATATAATCTTTGTCTTGCACTGCGTCGCTAATTGATTTTTCCATGAATTCAAAATCCCTTGAAATTCTTTTGAGAAAAAAAGCTTACTTATGTACTGTCATAGAATTTTCCATAGTGTCTATTATAGCGATACAAAAAAGTCAAAGTTTCTAGCGACGCGAAAAGACTATTTAAGTTTATTACTCGTAAACACAAGTTTGAACGGTATAATAATTCTATGTTTACATCATTTTTACTATATTTATTAGGATAAACAAAATTTATGGAAAATATAAATGTAAAAATATGAGAATTTCAACAAATTAAAAACGAAAAAATCCGACAAGAAATTAATCGATTTTTGAATAATATACGTTTAACTCTTTTTTAACTCTTTTAACATAATTATATAGTATACTTTAAATTTAAAATAATTATAAAATTTAAATATAGTTTAAATGATGAAAAAGTGATGTAGACAATTTTTTATAATGTATTGATCGACATCATGTGGAAAGAAAGATTTTGCTCAGTGTGCAGAATTTCTAAAACTTAATCCTTCGAGGTCTTTAGCTTTCGATTCATCTAGAAAGGTTTAGCGTGGAGCTCTTTGACAATTCTATTACGTATAAGACTCAATGAAATCGTGTAATCTCGAGCCCCATCAATTAACTATTATGTCGACTAATAGGCGGCCTAAATAAATGCAATATCTACTCCGGAAGAATGAATGAATGAAGAAAATTACGCAGATGTTGTCGTGTCACGCCCCCATCCTTTCAATGTATCGCGGTTATCCCGTTTGCAGATCGCTTCAACACGAGCTCGCAAGCCGGGAGCGAGCTGCTGAAAGGATCGCTCGACATTATGAATGTTCCGGAAAGGAATAAAAGAGTGCGGATCTCTTGTGAGAGGCCGTTGGGCGCACGCGAGAGCTTCTTATGAGATCGCACTACAATAATAACGATATTTGGTGACTTATATTTTTCAATGATTCGGAATATATATTTCTATAGAGACAAGCGAAACGTCAAATAAACAACGTATATTAATAAAAAATGTTATATCGCTGTACACAATCTCTAGTGATTAATGATAATAGATACACTTTATGTGCTATATCACAACACTATGTATTTCTTACACGACTTTACATTTACTTGAAGAAGTATCTATAATGTTTTTAGTATTTTTCTCGTAAGTTGCAACTTTTTCTAATAAAATGTCATCTGTCAAATTTCCATCGGAAGAATGTCGACTTTAAGTTCGTTAGGGTGATGAAAAGGCTTTCTTCAGCCGGGAAGACGTACGGTAGCTCAGGTACACATTATAATTTTCGCTGCACATCGCTGTGTTATGAACATTTTTCAATGATTCAGAATATATATTTCTATAGAGACAAG
Source organism: Nylanderia fulva (assembly GCF_048542155.1). Classification (NCBI taxonomy): domain Eukaryota; kingdom Metazoa; phylum Arthropoda; class Insecta; order Hymenoptera; family Formicidae; genus Nylanderia; species Nylanderia fulva. The sequence goes on from NW_028189622.1 coordinate 2,072,769, forward strand.
CGAAACGTCAAATAAACAACGTATATTAATAAAAAATGTTATATCGCTGTACACAATCTCTAGTGATTAATGATAATAGATACACTTTATGTGTTATATCACAACACTATGTATTTCTTACACGACTTTACATTTACTTGAAGAAGTATCTATAATGTTTTTAGTATTTTTCTCGTAAGTTGCAACTTTTTCTAATAAAATGTCATCTGTCAAATTCCCATCGGAAGAATGTCGACTTTAAGTTCGTTAGGGTGATGAAAAGGCTTTCTTCAGCCGGGAGGAAGTACGGTAGCTCAGGTACACATTATAATTTTCGCTGCACACCGCTGTGGTATGAACAGCGGCGGTCGAGGAAAGGTATCCATTGCAACGTATATAACGCTCGATCGCACGATCGACAGACCGGATACGACGTATATATACGTATCATCGCCGTCGTTTTTCCGTTAAAAGGCACTTGTTGGAGTGCGTCCGAGCGTGATCGATCTGCTCGTTAAAGTAGCCCCAATAATCTGCTTTCGAGGATCATAGAGATTCCGCCCATTTACGTTTTACGCTCGTCGCAGGGGCAGCACCCTCCTCTAGCTTCCTGGACGGGGAAGGACTCTCGCGTTCATCCTATGCACCCCTCGGATGCATCCACGCGTGTACGCGCGCTCATAGAAAAATCGGGAAAAATCACAGCCGAGAAAACACAGTACTTGAGAAAGGAAACAAGAACAAAGTCTCTTCGCAGCGTCTCGATGTCTTTTTTTTTCTTCGGAACGCAACGCGCACAATGAACGCTCCGATACGCGAGAAATCCTTTCTACCGATCTTCGCTGTAACGACTTAAGCAGTTGAAAGAATCTTTCAAGGATGATTCTCTGCTGTGAGTTTCTCTTTGTTGCACGGCATTGTGCCATGTGCGTGCACGCGTGTATACCCGTGTTTCCTTTTTATGAGAGGGAGAAAGAGAAGGCGCGGCGAGTATACCGATGTACCTCGATATCGTGTTCGTGCTCTTTTCTTTTCGTATCGATCACCGGATGATCGGTTTACAGCTCAACTAAATCATCGCACGAAGAGTAGGGCCTTATGCCATAAATGGATTACCTCTTATCCGGTAAGAAACTGTGAAAAAATTATACAAAAAATGCATAGAGAAAGGAGATTTATTTTTATCAGGTGTTTAAACGGAGATAAACTTGAGCCTTTAGTGAGAAATTATTTTTGAAGTAAAGTAGGAGTAAATATAGCTCTTCAAATATGTCGTTCTTGATTTATGGAGAAACCATGCAGAGATCGTTATATACTTGTACATTTCTATTGATAACCGAATTACTGGAATGACACGAGAAATGAGCTAATTTGTTTTAACGTATTATCATTGACTTGTTTCACTGAAATGCAGAATTTTGAGAAATTCTCTATGAAATATAATTTTCTTCCCGATAACTTTGATGAAACATTAAATTAATCCTATTCTAGGATAAAAATACCGTCTTTGGAATTTTTTTTGTAAATATTTTAAAAATAATTTTTAAATATTTTTCCTTGACTTTTTTTATTTCGACAATTTTTTCAACCGCAAATAGATGGTTTCTAATTTTTTTCAAGGAGATTACGTTGTGCGCACATATTTAAATTAAAAATTAGATTAATTACAAATCGAAAGTTGGTAAATTTATTTCCGGAATTATATACCATATATTGACTTATTTTTTGATTTGCGATTATTAGAGTTAATCGTGAAAACTAGCGCGATTTAAGTAGATACGTTGGTCAAACGAGCGCATCATTGCATCTCTGAAAGCATTTGCATGGCGCGCGCTCGAACGGGATGCGCGCCAAGCATCCGCAGATGAAGAATAGTAGCCCGCGAGGGAGAAGGAAGGCCGGCGGGCCATTGCGGGCGGCGGGCCACCATGCTCGCCTATTATGGCAACCGAGCTATGGGGATTCGAAGAGTGGTCCTCGACCAACGGCAATCCGAATAAATAAAAAGGGAAAATAAGATATATGCGTGTGGGTGTGGCGGCAGGCGGGACCCGGGCTCATTGCCACCTCCGAAGCTGTCGGATCTCGCACTCGCCGATAGCTATACTGGTATGCGTATATACCAGGGGGATTCATGCTTCGACCATATATTCAGCACATCTCGTGTGTACCCTCTTCCTCGACTGTGAATCCCTATCCTCTATCCGCTCTCCCTAAACGTTTTTTCAAATCGTCGTCGGCCGACGTTTTAAACCTTGTAATCTTATGTCCCGAAGCAATGTTTCGCCCATTTTCGTGTGAAACGTCGGCTTCGTTTTCCCAACCAATTTTCGATGCTTGAGATTTATCGCCTGGATTTTGCGTATATTTTATTTTCATGCGTGAAATGTTTCCCTAAAACGTATTATAGTAAGAGTAAAAAATATTATTCATATATTTTGGATACTAATTTTATATTCTACATTTTGTCGCATGTTATGTTTAATTTTTAATTATTACAATATATCAAAAATATTTAAAAATATATTCTTTAACAAATTTATAAATAAGAACATTTAGACTATTCGAAACTAGGAGTTGGGACAGAACACACACACATATATACCGTAAAGTATAGAATTATTAAAATGCTGTATCATATTAATGACAATTTCATATCGTGGATGTTGAATCATTATCGTGAAAAACATCGAATTTGTTTTTCTTTTCTTATCGCGTGTCCGGTATGGCAGATGCGAGAACGAAGGATCGTAGCGCGATCTAAATCGTATAAAGGTTGAAGTTGATAAAGTGTCCTTTCCGAGCGACTCTTATAGCTAGCGATGATTATCTCTCTCGAAGCCATCTACGAGAGAAAGAGAAAGAAAGAGAGAGAGAGAGATTAGAGCCGGTCGAGTAAGTATGCCCCGAAGAAGCCTAATCGTCGTTGTTCTACTTACGGCCAAGTCCGATTAGAATCTCGACACCCACGCCGAGAATGCCGTGAGATGCGTTTGTCTACGTCACGTCAACTTTCAGGTACGCAATATAGCCTCTAACTATGCGGGTAAATAGAAGTGGGAATAAGAAAGAAAAACAGAAGTATTGACGCTTATGTCATTGTGTGTACGAGATATGCGATGATGGGCCCAACAGCTAACGGAAATTTATGCTATTGTGAAAGGGACACAATTGAAATGTGCTAAGATGTGTTAATACGACCGTTGAATTTTTAGACAGTCGCCTGTAATAAAACTGGCGCCAGTGAGAGGAATCAATAGTTAATCCACATTCGCCAATCTATGTCCTGTTACTAATGTGAGACGGAAAGTTCAGTCTCCTGCTGCGACCAAAATTTTATACAAGAAAGAAAAAGATCTATTTTATTGTGATACAAGCACAGACAACAATCAAGTTAAAAATCGTTTTCTTATTTTCTTCAGAAAAATATAATCCTTCCTTTGAAGGGATTAGGAATGGAGAAGACGATTTTAACTGATATACCCGATTTTTCTAACAATAACAGTGTTATTTCGATACTTCAGAGATTACTTCGATAACAAGTGGACGATTCTAGAATGAATAGTTTTAAAGGATTAAAGCATTAACGAATGAATATTCTCTTTATCTATATTGTCATTTAATTGTTTGCATTTTTTAATAAAAATTGCATTTTTTAATAAAAATACAACACGATGAAAAAATTATACTGCAATTAATTGTGGCGTAATTGATATTAATATCAGCTAAAAAGCGTAAATTCATTTAATATATTTATGCAACTTTATGGTATGAAGCTAGTATATCATTTAATGGCAGATTATAAATAATTAGGAGTCTAATTATTCTAGCTTTATTTTCAATAGATTATTTTCAATAGTTTGAGAGTTTTTCATAGTTTAAACAAATAATTCTAGCGATTAAATCAAAGAAAATGCGTAAGAGTAAATTGATAGGCCAACTTCCTGGAAAATGTCACTTTGTCTTACTGCATTTTTCTTATCAATAATTATCAGGATTAAAAAAAATGATAATTTTACTATTCTAAAAAGAATTCTGTCTTCTAAAAGCAAAAAATATTAATTAAGCTAAAATTAAGGCAACTGTAAACCTATATTTTATAGAAATTAAAATCAGAAGCCAGTAGATTTTCCAGAATTATATTAAAGCTATATCTTTTCGAACGAATCTCCTTCGAGTTTAATTAATTAGTAATATTTTTTAAATCATGTACAGTATCGCGCGTGCTATTAGAATGAAGTTGCTGATATTTGTAGAATAACGAATAACTTCAGTCATTACTGAAATGCTGCAAGTATCAGGCAGTCTCGCTGTGATTAATTAGTAAGCATAATCGTTTCTAATCTTTATATTGCAATATTTACCAATTGCATATTATAATTTCAACGTTCATATATATTTGTAACTGTTAGAAACGCATATTTCGCGAGAAATTCGATGCAAATCGCGCGCAAATATGTTGCGATCTATATAGATATATCTATCGTTAAGTCTAACTTACATATTTATATTGTATATGTTAAAATGTGAAATAATAAGATTGTTCAAATATATGTATATATTTTATTTGTTACAGGTAGCATGCGATACACAGTGCGGTTCACGCGTCGTGTCGGGAGTGCCGTGTAAAGTGTCGCGCGTCGGGAGTGCTGTGTAAAGTGTCGCGCGTCGGGAGTGCCGTGTAAAGTGTCGGGCGATCGTAATTATTTGTGTTTTCGCGAGTGTCGTGAGTGCTACGAAGGAGTGCCAAGAAAGGAGAAGGAGACCCGCGGAGGCATCGGGCGACAGCGGGGCAACTTTGAGGTATGCAAAATAAGAACATTATTTTGTAATCAAAATATAAAAAGCAATTTGTAAACTGCATTATTCAGATGCAGATATTTGATCGTTTCTAGATTTTTAAAATATATATATATATATACACACATGTACTCGTATGTAGGTACATAATTAGAATATTTTGTTTTCAGATCAATGTGCTGTGTACTACAACTCCGCTCTTGCATCTATCGGTGAGTGAGAAATGGTTTATTTTATATTTTTGTAGTTAGTAATAGGGATGTGTGAAACGTTTTATTTCGTGGAAAATAATTAAAAATTCTGGCTTTATTCATTCAGTTGTTCTATAGAATTCTTGATAGTTTAAACAAATATGTAGTTCTGACGATTAAACCAAAGAAAATGCCTAATTGATATATCAACTTAACGCAGCATTTTCCTTATCAATAATTTTCACATTTAAAAGATTTATAGTTCTACAAGAGTTATAAGAATTCTTTCTTCTAAAAATAAAAAAATATTAATTAAAAAACTAAATAAACACCAGCAAATCTCTTACTTATCAATGTAAAACGCCGCTCGATTTTCGAGAATTCTGCTTATTACGAAATAATTCTGATATAATTCTGAACTCTAGAATTCTCTACTATTGAAAATGAAATTAGAACTCTCAACTTTTTTAATGATCTCCCACAAAATGATATGTTACCTTCGCACACACAACTTTATGTAAACTCTGATGCGGGACCTCATAATTGCTGGTCCGAAAAATTTCCGCGACAATTAGTCGCAAAATATTCAATGTTACGGTAGTATACATTACCACACCAGTCGTATCTGAAGTCGCTTCTCCATACTTTTCTGGAATTTTAAGTGTACGATGAGAAAAACACGCGTAGCGATGCGCGGTTTCAGGCGAAACGGAAGGGACTCGGTAAAACGGTTTTATTAGCTCGTTTGTTCTCGAAGGTGGCGGTTTCTTTGTCGCGACTAGTAACGATCGTTTTACTACCGGTTTCAGCGATTAGGGGTATCATGACGTTTTGCAAATAAAGAGAAAAAGGGTGGGGAGAGACGCCGAATGATTTAGCGGTCGTAAACGATCGTAATCAACCGGGGCCAAGCTTCGTCAGTGTATCAGGCACTTTAGGGTGTTCGGGAATTACGGAGAGAAATATATTAGCTAATATAATATAAGTACTTTATGTTCCATTTGACAGGAGACACTCAGTCCGACAGGATTTGCAGCCGTTTTGCGGCCCGATAAGCTTATACGATACGAGCACGTTTATTGGCCGTATTCCTTTTATTGGCATGTTTCCTCTTAATTTTTCGTGACGACAATATTTTGAATACACCTCGCATATACAATCCTTATCGAGGACTTAGTATGTTTGTCGGCGAACTGCCGCGTAACTGTGCCACTTTCTCTCCTCTTTTCACATTGATCTTTCGAAGCACTCATTTGGTGCGAGAAATCATTTTATCCAAGCGTATAGAACTCATATTATTCCAATCTTTTTGGCGTTCAAAAAATGTCAAAAAATTGATTGAATATTTTTGAAATTAAACATCAATCTTTTTTTTCAATTTAAAAGAATACAAATAATATAAATCTTCATGACTGGAACATGTTTTAATTACATGTATCGTTATTAAAACACATTAATCGAATAAGATAAAGTATTTTTAATTTGATACTTGAATTTTTATTACAATAATTATGAAATTTATTTACAAAATTAATTTATCGGAAAAATTTATGTACTATACTTGGTGATGATGATATGAGATAATAATTTTAGTAGGAATATATTTATTTTTAACTTTATCCAAAGTGAAAATATAAAGAATGTTAATGCATAAAAAAGAGAGAGAGAGAAGTGCATTTTTTGAAGAGGAAAACATGTTTTTAGCTAATTTTGAAAGGTACATTATATACAATATATATAGGCATATTGCAAAGCCGCATCGCGAAGCGATTTTTTCTTCGTGTATGAGACGAGGCGAGACGAAAATTGATCGAATAAAGAAGTGTTAATTGCGTTATTATGAGCGGCCAGCTTATCGAGGGCTCGTCCGTCCACCGAAACGATCGCGATCTTATCGCGTCACGTCGCCCATTGTACGATTATTAAATACGATGATGCGGCTCTATTATTCAGGCATCTCTCGATGGCAATGATCGGTGAGAGAGCCGATCTCCCGATCTTCCCGTTCGCTCTCTTCCCTCCCGCGCGATCGAGTGCCACGAAAAGATCGACGAGACTTCCTGCACGGCTGCGCGGTGGGTCTCCCGATTTGATCCGCGATGATCTCTGTTTCGACAGAACTAACGACTTATATGATAATTGCGTATCTTTATTTAGAGCACATGAATATCAGGATTAATACGAACAAATTAGATTTTCGCCAATATAAAACTGGGAAAAATAATATTTAAACGTAAGTAAATGAAACAAAGTTTCTTTCTCTTTTCGTTTAATCGAGTATTTTATCTCCCATAATGTTAGCGTCATATTGGCGCGGTGACAAAAATTGATGGCGAGCGATACGCGGCAAGAAAGTCCATTATAAAGTCAAAACGTACCAGATTGTACCTTAAGCTTCCAACGATTTAAAGTGCAGATCTCGATCGAGGAGAGACCACCCATACAATCACGTGTGCGCTCTCGAGGTAAACGCGTTTCTTCGTGAATCTCGCTGGATGTCGATCGCGATCTACGATTCCTCGATCGGCGAACGAGCCTTCGGGCGTGCCCCGAGGGAATCGTGGGACTCGTTTCGATCTGTCGATCTCGGCAGATCGATTGTCGTGAGATTGTGAGAGAGGTACGGAGATTTTTACTTCAGAGATCTTTACATAGATTTCTACGTTGTGCCTTTTTTCTATTTCATGCAATTAGTAAGTGTTTTTTTTTTTCTAATAAGTTTTTAAAATGCAGTATATAAGATATGGGATAAGAGATAAGAAAATTGGAAAACATTTTTTCTTTTTTAACATAGTGTTTGACAAATAAAATTGATTGATACTAATTGTACTTCTATTAAAATTATTATTACGAAATAGACTACTATATAAATTCCTCAAACTTTGAATAAATTTTTGAAATATTTTATCTTTTATGGTTAATTAATTAATTTTTTAAAATTCAATTTTAAAGTATTAACTAATAATGATTTCACTCATCGCATTCGATTTAATGGTCAACTTTTAAATTGAATAATTATTTAATATACAGATATATGGTTCGTTAATGTTATAACAAAGTTTGTACTGTATACTTTAAACAACTATAGTATATTCTGTGTATTCTAATTTGTCTCTTAAATTATTTCGATCACAAAGCGCCTTTATATCATTGTGGCGCCTTCACGTTTATTAAACTTGTAAACGATGATCGCAGACGTAGAGATTATCTTTTACGCGTCCTTTAATTATTTATTTAAGAGCTCATAAGTCGCGGTAATCGATATCTTGATGTATACGTGGCTTCTATTAGTAGACCTCTATCTGAGGTTGCAGACACTCGTGAATTAATTTGCCTTCTCGTGTTTCTCTCGGGCCAATCTGTCTCTTGATCGGTTTAAATTACGTCAGTGTCTTTTCTCTTACAATCACAAGAGAGCTAATTTTATAAGTCAATTTTATTAATATTGAGTTTGTTGGAAATGATTTTTTATGCACTAGCATATACAACAAATTTATTGTCTGTTGTTATTATAATTGCACAAATTTTTAAAAATCAATACTTAACATTGTCTAATATAATTTATGATCGTAGAAAGTTTATGAAAATTATATTTGTATACCTTTAAATCCTAGGAGATTTTTTTCAACTTGCTTTATACTCGAATGTATAAAGATGTATTGAAATAACTTAGTGCAATTGATGCTTCAATTAAGATTCACATTTATGCAAAAGCATATGCGCGTGCAAGAAATACTTGCCTCTCGTGACGAATTAATATATACATGTTTTCATACCTCGACAAATGATCTCTCCTCTATTGCTTTTCTTCCTCGCTTGCGCGAAAAGAGCGGGATCGGGATTGGCGTTTTATTAATGCTTTGTTTATATGTCGCGATTAGAGCTAATCGATCCTGCGGCAAAATGAGACATAATATAGAGCCACGACGGGTTCATAAATACTCATTTGTATGGGGTAGGGTTCGCTTCGTGGATTTTCACCGCCGCCCAAGTCGCCTTCGTTACGCTTATACGGATCCAATATGTGAATTTGTGCACATAATCAACCGACTATTATTAGCTGCCGGCTATATTTATTGCGTCGGCTGTCTTTTCAAGTATGACTGTAACGTCGCGAAATTGTCTTAAAGCCAACAGGCCCGATGATAGGGCAATATCGGTGATAAGTAAGTAATTGCACCTTTTCAATAAAATGATTAGTTTACTTAAGCGATCGACTCGATCACGATAGAGATTATATTATGTAATATTTTAAATTGCGTGCAATTACTTAATCGCTATAACGGGACAACAAGTTTAACTAGTAGCGGTATACATTATTATACGATATTGATATTCTCTATAATTGGCTGATAATGCTGCTTCTCTCAGATGGTATCATGCTGTATGTGTGTATGATATCATATTTAATTTGCCACAATTTAATATAATAGAAGAAACAATTATAAATCATATGAGATTTATCTACTTTTGACATTCATTACTACATTTGCATTTTTATGAAATTCATTATAATCCAAAATATATGATGACTTTATTAATATGAAAATTGTGTAATCGACAATTTATTTTCGAATTATTATATAATTGACGATTGATTTATCAGCGTTGAAATATATACATATTATATTTTCGTCCAAAATATAAAAATAAAAATAAATTGTCGATTACACGATTTTTATATAATAAAGATAATTATATATCTGATATTTGATAAATAATTTCGCAATCATATGTAACGTTAGATGAAGCAATGCATAATTCCGGTGTGTTACATCGAAATTATAGATAATGCACCGATCTGCCGATGATTAGAAATTTCAGAACAGCACATACGGTAGCATAACGTTTCAAAGTGATTTCACGTTTAAGCTAAAATGTCAGAGATTAGAAACTCGCGGCTCCCCAAGAGGCAGTTGATTATCGCGTGTTGATCCGCGAATCGATTAAGGATCGTTACGTGCTTCATATTGCGCGGCTTGTGGATACATCGGTGGCGGATTAAACGCAGATTGGATCAATCTACGATTCGTTTCAGGCACAATACTTGACCCTTTCTCACGCTTCCACATCTTCGCCTAGTCAGGAAGTAATTGACGTTTCATCATTATTGCGGATTTATCATGTGAATGTTTGGGATTTTTCTGTAATAGATTCTCGGTGAGTTTGTATAGTTAAACGAGATTTATTCTCGTATAACAAATTTATCCATTTATCTTTATAATAATTTGTTTGCATATATAAATAGATTTTTATATAATATTATTAAAATCATAATTTTGTAAAAATGATGAATTCCTTTTAAATCGGTGTATTATAAAGATTCATAGAGCTTAAAAATATATAAAAAAAATTAATATTGTTATATTTTTAAATTTAATTAGTAAAGATCAATTAAATGTTTTGTTCGCTGTCATGTTGTCAAAAAGTTGCAATATTAATAGTTTGAAAATATCTTTGAGATATTAGATTACAATTTGATGCCAATTATATTACGAAATTCTTAGTTTCAACTTTGCGTTATAATCTGCAACTGTCTTATTAATTGATTTAATATTAAATATCGAGTATTAACGAAAACAACTTTCATGATGAATCAATATTATTGAAGAAATTAAAACGATGACATTTAAAATTTCGTTTGACGAAACAGCGTAATTAAGATCTTTATCATAAACACAACGATCGAATGCAGCGATGCTTATGATGACACTTTCTTTCGTGTGAAATCATCGCACAATATGCTGTGTAATGCAAAAGTCCATAATGCACTGACCACCTACGAAGTAAACAGTGGGAAATGTTCACCATTATTTCCCACCTTGTAAAAACCTATTTCTATAAGATTTTGACAAACGGAGATAAACAATTTTATGTGAATGAAAGTGAATTTGCCCCATCATTTCGGCACCCGAGTCGTTCTTCCATTTTTCTTAGTTTTCTTTTTGACTTTTGGGATTCTCCACATCTTGTGTACCTATATCTTTCTTTTCAGACACATTACAATTCCCTTTCGATATACCTGATCGTTTCGAAAGGCGCATAGATGCTATTTTTTAATTTTCTTTTCTTTCTTCAAACTCTCAATCTTTCTTTCTTCATCCGCCCTTTTTGCCCTTCTTGCGCTCTCTCTCTCTCTCTTTTTCTTTCTGTTTTTTCTCTCTTTCCGTCTCCCACTCTTTATTTTTTGGAGCAGCATTATCTCATAATCGACCGGATGATTCTGCCGTCCACTAGACTGGCATGGCCTGCTGAGCATACGTTTGAGTTCGTTAATGTTCGCCCATGAGAGTGGATCTAATGAATTTGATGACTCCTTTCTCCGTTGATCTTGCCTCCTCCCCAGCCAAGCATTCCTTTGAACGCCCTTCTCTTTCTCTTTGCCCGGAGCGTGTTTCTTCGGTGTCGATGTAACACACGGTGTCTTTATGATTCCAGCAATAAATCGAATTGCTCGAGATGAGTGTTTTTACGGATACAGACTCGAGGAATCGCGTTTTCAGGAACGATAACGACACTTGTCTACCACGCAAATTTCGGATTATATTCTCTTCTCCAAGTCACTGCAAATGTCAATAGAAAAAATTAATATTTTTATAAATAGATAAAATAATTTTCGGAGATGGTGATAGACGAAAAGAGATATATCTAAAGATTCATGAAAAAATATTTAATAGGCTTAGAGTTAGAGATGATTCATCAGCAACGAATTACTTATATCGATGTGTTTCACGCTTAAATTATTCGTCTAGATTAATATATCGATATAGATGTTCGCGCCTCTTAATATCATTGCACCGATCGTCTTTAGGTCCTTAGTGGAAAACAGATATTACATCTAAGACGTATAGAGCCTCGCTGAAATAAGCTTGTGGTAAGTGACGGCCACCGTGGCAATTGGAGGGAGAGGAGGGCCCCGTAATTAACAATCCATTTTGTATTCGGCTCACCTGATCGCGTCGTGTGCGGTCCGTGACGTCATAATTCGGGGCCCCTTCGAGGCGTACCGCCCCCTTAATGCGGGCCCCGACACCTCTCGGCTCCACGATCCAGCACGCACTCTCTTCCTTCTCTCTTCTGTCTTATTCTCTTTCGCCTCTACGAATATAAGTATAAGCGAGAGAAGAGGAACCGCAGAGAAAGAGAGAGAGAGAGAGAGAGATTAACGGGTGAGAGAAGAGGAGAGCGAGAGCGAGAAAGATATAAAGAGAACTCCTCTCTCGCATCTCTTCGCCCTCGCGCGATGTGTATGTGTGCCTGAAGATGCCTGGATAGTATATACACCTCGAAGGCGGTCAAGGGGGATATAATAGCTCGGCCGGACTTCACACGATGCCGACTGGTACACCGGCCGGGAGGATGATACAGAACCTGGTGGTGCCGCGCGAGGGAGAGAGATGAAACGAGAGTGGACCTCCGAGAGAGGTTCTGAAGTCGCGGAAGGAGCTACCATCACCTCCAATCTTCAAGATCCTCGCAGATCGTTTGATCTTCCGGAAGATGTCGCGTGATTGTATTTTGCTTTTTCACCGACTAGTTGATCTCCAGCATTTTTTTTTTTTTTTTTTTTTTTGTTTTTACTATGGAGGACTACCCGGACATAATATCGCGATATATAAAAGATTTGTTTAATTGAAGACGCGTGCTACGAGAAAGCGAGACGAATTATAATAGTTTTCGGACAATGGGGTCGTATTCTATTTCTGATATTACTGTTGGAAATATATATATCGGGATCGTGTGCGTGTCGCGAATCGAAACAAAAGGGAAGAGAAAGAAAAGAACTTCGAAAAGAGGCAGATTAGGCTGCTCGGAGGTGTCAGGGTGAAGAGGAGGGAGTGGAACTCGTGCAGAAGAGTCGAAGGGTGGGCCCCGTTACCCAGCTTTGTACGAGGGGCCCCTTGCCGCTGTCAGCCCGCGGGGGCCTTATTTCAAGACCGTACCGAATCAGGCACGACAATCGCCCTAATATCCACACGAATGCCGTGCCGGAGGCCCCCACAGTGCAACGGGGCCTCGCCGATGAGGGAGGCAGTCCTCGCGATGAGTAAGAGATCTTTCTCCGTTCTCTTTCTTCTCTTCCTCGCTCTCGTCTTCCTGCTGTTTGTTGTTTTTTTAGCTTTAATCTCGCGTGTCTCATCGAAACTTCGCTGGGTTTTGACTGTCTCTTGTGAAACTAATGCGCTTCCATTTCAAAACAAATCGTAGACGTTTGCAACACCAACGAAACGTTTTCGATCCCAATTCTTCGGGTTTTTGCGTTTAAGTATAAACCGCATTCGCGTGTTTTCAATAATCCTTCGAGTCACGCAATTGTTCGTTTCTTTATTAAAATAACTACAATACTTTTAATATTTTCTTATTTTATCAACGATCTCAAATCTATTTATACTTCTTTAATATGTATCGAGTTTATATTTATTGTGGAATTGCAAATGACAGCATTGACAGCGACGGTGCTAAGTTCTTACATTAAAAATTGAAGTGACAAGCTAGTAGTGTTTTTTAATCTGTTTATACTTCTCTAATAAATATTGAGCTTATATTTATTGTGGAATTGCAAATGACAGCATTGACAGCGAACTTAAGAATTGACGCGACAAACTAGTAGCATTTTTTAATCTGTTTATACTTCTCTAATAAATATTGAGCTTATATTTATTGTGGAATTGCAAATGACAGCATTGACAGCGAACTTAAGAATTGACGCGACAAACTAGTAGTATTTTTTAATCTGTTTATACTTCTCTAATAAATATTGAGAAATTTATATTTATCGTGGAATTGCAAATGACAGCTTTGACAGCGAACTTAAGAATTGAAGTGACAAACTAGTAGTATTTTTTAAAATTTGTCATACAACTGAAGGTACAATGTTTTACGATGTTTTAACTTTGTGATCACTCGACATTATCGCAATTAATATCCAACATTACGTATCATTAATAATCTGGTATTATGTGAGAATCTCTCTGGGGCTTGTATAGGGGACCTATGTCAGGGGGCCCGCGGGATAAAAACACGTTGTTGCTGACGCAACTACGCTCGCATTGTCCGGGGATGCAGCGCGTCATTAGTGGAAGCTTCAACGCTACCATCGCGCGCTTTACGTCGGCATTCAGCGATTCGCCTCGTGGATTCGTTCGCGGCGAGTTCCGAACGAGTAGGTGGCTAGCCGGTCCTCTCGAGGGAAAAGAAAAAAAAGAGGTCGCTTAGAGAGGTTTAATGGGGACCCACGGGGTCCCCGTGGGGCTTGGTTTACCGAATGCGCCCGCCACAAAGCCCCCAGCAAGGGAATAAACGCAATCGTTACGCCGGCATTTGCCGGTGTTTGCGCCGGCATTTAATTGTTTGTCCTTTCCTTTCAGACCGCGTTTTTTCCTTCTCTATTTTCTGTGCGAACATCTTCCTCTCTTGACTTTCTTTTTCTACGCGATGTAATCTCTGGATTAGTTTGTAACTGTCAAGTGGTCGGACGATGAAAGAATATTACATCGATTGTGTTATACTAACATTAAGACTACTTACATATACACGACATTATAAATTCATCTTTTCGAATTTTCAAATGAAGATTTAAATATTATAACTATGCAAGGGTCTTTATTTTCAGAACATTTGTTGGTTGACATCTAATTGCAAATATATGATAATCTATTATATAATCGATAATATAAGAAAAATACGTTTAAAAACTAATGCGCGAATAACAAAAAGTATTTATTAATTAAAATTTTAGATTTTCTTGTTTTTTTAATGGCCAAAAGAACACGTGTAATATGTATATAATACAATTTGTGTGAAAGAAACGCGATTATTTAATATTTATAGTTCAAATATATTTTATTTTAAATAAAAAAAATATGCCGAGAAAATAGTCCATTGAAATTATATATTTTTATGAAATACTATTTTATAATTTTTGCGTGGATAATTTGTGAATAAAAATAAAAATGTTTTTGCAGATTATTTAAATTTTAACTATATCGATAATAACTATATTTAAATATATCGATAGATTATCACTTATATTAAAATTGCTTTATAAATTACTTGAGATTATTCAAATTGGAGCATATTTATCAACATGTAGCATAACTTTACACATGACAAATAATCAATGCGTTACAAACATGACAGTTTATTTTCATCGTTACGTCTTTTCACCACCAAGTCGATACAGAGCTTCTTTTATATCTGTTCCGATGAAAGTGAGTCGTGCATCATTGCATAGTTGATAAACGAAAGAATTTCGAATCTAATTATCCCGGCTACGATTGTAAAAGAAACCCTTGGTCTTCCTGTCGAGATTTGTATACTGCGTGCGTATGCATTTACCCTCCCGAGATAGCTTATCTTCTTCCCATTGTCAGTTTCCAATCTGTCGTTGGAGAACCCACTTGTTTATTCGTATTTTCTTTGACTTTTCAATTTCCAATTCTTACATTTCTGCTACTTGGTCCGTTGTTTACATTAGTTACGTTATCAAATTCCTACACAGGAAATATTGGGATTTTAAAACAAAAAAATTATCTTGTCGTATCGCATTTTATTTTTTTTCTCACGAGATAGAATAGTTTAATCTTGATGTCAAATAGCTTGGAGATAGCTCTGCAACCTCCAATTGATTATCGAAGAGATAGGTCCGCACTTTTCTTTTGTATATAGAAACGTTTCTGAGTCGGTCTGATAAAAAGTGCATTTTTTGCATTTTTTTCTCACGTATATTTATTAATGTACTCATATATTAGAAAAAAACGATATAAACGTTAAAGTGAAAGTTAATTGTATATATATATATATATATATTTATTATTATTATTATTATTATTATTATTTAGTAAATTTTATACTCGATAAAAATTTCTTATGAAATTTCGACAATGCTGTTATTTAAATTTTGTTTACGAAAGTACATGTTCTCGGATATTTAATTGATCGAGGCTTCGTAGCCTTTTGCCACAATGAGCTCGATTTTCATAATTCAAAGATTTAAAATGCGCGAAATCCATAAACGTGGAATATTCAAAGGAATCGATGTAGCTGTTGCGAAGGAGGAAGGAAGGAGCGAGCATGGTGCCGCGGTACCGCGGCATAATAACAGAGCGCTGCACACAGGCCGAGCTAGCTGATGACTTCATTGAACTGGGCCCTCTTGGGCTTCGGGCCCAGGACCTCCCTGAAACCGCCTCAAATTATAACGCCGGCTCGGACCCAGGCCCGCTTTTGATGGGTCCGAGACACATCTTAAGCTTCTAGCGAGACACACAAACAGATTCGACCACGAAACCTCGATTAACAACACGCGAACGAGAAAGAAATTTCTATATTACGTATTAATCGATTGCTAATATATTAATCGACCTAAAACTTTCTTTGATTGTGCTCAACTCTGACATATCTATTGAGCAGATGACACTTTAAGAAGAAATTACTTACATAGTAAGAGAAGAATATTATTTTATATATTAAAAAAAAAACAGTGCGATGAATTAAATGTGACACTAATTAAATCTTAATTTAATTCAATCTTTAATACTAAAAAGCATATTAGTGAAAATTATCATATGTGTCACATGCTTAGTATCATATGTTTGTAAAAATTATACAAAAATATTAACTGCATAAAAACAGTAAATTTTTATATAAATATATAAAGATATCATTTTTTTTATTTAATTTAAAATATTTCAAAATAAAATCTTTAGAACACGATATTTTAAAACACGATAAAATGTAAAATAAATCACTATTATGAAGACAAAAGAGCTGTTTATTTTACACAAGTAATAAATAAAATAAATTGCTTACCCTGCAGGTGCTTTGTTGCCTCTTCGGTTCTGCTCTTCCTCTCATGTTCATTTTTTTTTGTTTGTAGCGTACACAATACTCACTCGTGACAATACTCGGTTAATTACAATCACTTGCACACTAGAATACGATAATTGCTTGACATTTTGTACAGCACTTCCGACGTTAATCGTATGCGGCCTGCGCGTTATTATATTATGAATAAATTGTCTATAAATCTAATTAAATCTCCTTAAAGTTCAACATATTATTTAACAATTAAAAAATTAATTATTTTTGAAAATATCGAAATAAAATTTATAATTGACATTTGCTTTCTTTTCTAACTTTAAATAGAAATATTTGTTCTCATTTATTACTATCAATCGGAGGATAATACGAAGATAATATACAGAGCGGCTCATATCGCTGTTTGCTCCTTCCAATCTTATCACGTGAATGGCGATAAAGCCAAATATAAATAATGAATACATTATATGTCGAAGGCCGAAAACTGTGTAAGTTTATTCGTTACCGCTGCAAAATATTTTACGCGATATGAAACAAATTCATATATGTGTACGAAGTGTAATATATTCTATTCTTATAATTTTTAAATTAATTATTTAAAAATTTTTTAATTAATTATTAATTAATTATATCTTTGATCTTTCGATCCACTGTGTTATTTCGCGATTTCAATTTGAAAGTGATAGGAAAATTATACATATTTAATATACAATATAAAGGCAAAAAGTTCAAAGAATAAACTCGACGATATTACACCGCCAGGAAAACTAGTTTTACGAGATTAGAGAGAATCACGCGATTGGAGATTGCCAAGATATAACTTTATTGATAAACAGCATATTAGACTAACAATCTTCTTTAATGTACGAAGATTGACAGAATAATAATAATAATACTTTTTTATTTTTTGCACATCTATCCTAGTCTTTTTCCTTATGTAAACAAGGACACACGTTGCTTTATTTCTTGCAATATTTTTTTAGTCTAATATAAGTTTCGTAAGTATTCACATCATAATGTAAATTTTATAAAGAAACAAAGTTACTCGTAAAGAATTATAAAATTTACAATAAAACGATAACTAGTAATTGTCACTCTATCGTATTCTAGTGATTAATGAGTGAATAACAGTAATTAACCGTGTTGTCGTAAATGAGTATTATGTGAGTGAAGGAGCAGCAAAGAACAAACAAGAGAAAAGAAAAAGGTCCGGGAAGGCATCAGACGACGGCGGGACACCTATACAAGGCGAATAAATTATAATTTATTTATTTTATATTTGTCACTTGTGTGTGCAATTAATTGCTCATTTATCTCTACGTGGTGATTTATTTTACATTATCGTGTAATATAATGTCACAAAAGAGATATATGATAAAGTAATCTATAGAAATATATATGTTGGAGATACATTATAATATTCTAAAGATTTTGTTTGAAAATTCTTGAAATATTTAAATAAAAAAAATATAATAATTAATACTTTAATACATTTATATAAATAATTTAATATTTTTCACGAAAGATTTGTATATAGTATTAAACATTGTTTGATCTCTATTACTTTTCTATAAATAAAAAAAATATAATAATTAATACTTTAATACATTTATATAAATAATTTAATATTTTTCACGAAAGATTTGTATATATAGTATTAAACATTGTTTGATCTCTATTACTTTTCTATAAATAAAAAAAATATAATAATTAATACTTTAATACATTTATATATTATAAATAATTTAATATTTTTCACGAAAGATTTGTATATATAGTATTAAACATTGTTCGATCTATTACTTTTCTATAAATAGACGATACATATTTTTATTCTTGATAAAGACAAAGAGACAGAGAGATTGAACGAATTGTCTCTCTCTGAAAAAAATTCCAGGTTCTGTGTCTATAAACTGATGATTTATTTACGACCGATATATCGGTCGGAATATATTATAAGAATCGAAAGCTCGACCACGTCAATAATGTCGCGTAAAAAAGGAACAGAAGGAATATATAGAGAGAGATTTAAATGGCAATGTCGACCATGGAACAAGTGGAGAACAGGCTGTGTACACGAAGTCACCTAACTCGGTCGGGTCAGTCGGCTTATCTTCCACTTCTTCGTTCCCTCCGATCCTTCATCACAGATCAGAACGTATCTGTATCTGCTTGTACACATATTACACACGGGAGATCTTATGGGGAATAGAAAGTAGGCACGCGACGTTCGCAGTTGCTCCATGCGTTTAGCTTATCTGAAATTTACGAGCCGAGCTGCCTCGTAATTATCATTGTAGAAACTCACGTCGGAGTAAAAGACGGAGATATGATACGAAAGTAGATTGCGGAGGGAAATAAAAAGAAATATAGAAACTACTTTGTAGCACGTATCTCGAGACCGTGAGCTATGTATTCTAATTGCTACGGCACGTTTACTCGGCCATCTGTTTACCCACTTCGATCGCGAAATGCGCCGAGCTATATAAACGTCTATTCGAGATCGCTCGAATCGGTTTGCATCTTGGTGAAGGAGCATGCTTATTACCCGTAGAAACGGCTTGCCGATTGGTATCTGCTGCGTATTCAACGTTGTTTCGCAACGGTTCGCTGCAATGGCCTTTGGTAATTAGGAAAAAAAATATTATTAGCGAATGAGATAGATAATAACTCTACGACGTCGCCAGAAAAGCGCATCGATCTTTAATAACATCTTGATTTCTATAATACCTGTCGTATATTTATTTCGAACTTATTACCATTATGTTTATAAGGCACCTTTTTTTAAAAGAATTTTTAAAAATTTATTGCTTGTCATATATTTGTAATAATTCTCAGTTTAAAAGAGATTCATATAATTAAAAAAAAAAGATTCCACTTGGAATTAATTATTTAAATTTCTGTAAGTTTTTAAAAATTTTGTAGATGAATCTAGCACCACATTGCGCGTTTTGCAGTCTCTTCCAAGCTTTGAAAAAATGTCTTTTCTAGAAGAAGAGACTCGTATGTTTTAACGCGAATCAATGACTGCGAAGATTTGAAAAGATTTGATATTGGAAGATAGATGATGGAGAGTGGAACGCCACAATAAAACAGCGAAACGTCACGATGCAGAAAAACAGACGGATTCGCTTCGTCCCACTATTTCTTTGTCGTGGGACCGATGACACGCCATTGATCTCAACCATAGCTCCTGGACCCACTGCTCGATCACAAAATCCAGCTCGACCGTCTGCGACGCGGCCTTGCGAAATTCGTGGCAAAAAAATGTCTGCCGATTTCTCCCTTCACCATCCCCTCTCTCTTACTCTTGCGACGTCGTTTAACTTATATTATTATAAGATTTCTTTTTTCAAAGAATTTTTTAAATTTCTTACTTACCTCCAATAATTTTTAATTCCAAAAAAATTCATATATGTGATTCCAAACGTTTCAAAAAAGATATTCAATTTAAAATCAATTTTTTTTTTAATAATATAAAGTTAATTTCGTCACGCGCCGAGATTGATACCAGACTGAAACCAAGTATTAAATTAATAAATAGTTATTTCAATACTGTCTAATAAATCTTTGAATTAAATTTCTCTTCTAAAACCCATTGAAATAAATAATTATTCGAATTCAATATTTTGTTTACTGCAGCAGCAATATATAAAAACGCAACGATCCTCTCGAGGATTCGAGGATCGCAATCACAAAATGAATTCCGCAGAGTCCAGATCATTAGTAGCGAGGAGCTAGGCGAAAACTCTTGCCATTCTCATGCGGTCAATTAGCCGAATTGATTACCAGACACCCGTGACTTCGGTCGTTATAACGATCCGTTCCTATTACTTGCCCCCGAATGCCTAGCGTGCCATCGGCCGAATCGGCATGCAGAACAGCGAGAGGATACAGCGAGAATCGGGACTGAAAAAAAAATCGGGCCATAGAACATTCTGCAGCTTTGTCGAGGCGCGCTCACACATCGCGCGTGTACATTAGTGTGTCTCGTCCATCCCGTTTTTTTTTTCTTTTCCACGTTTCTCTCTCTTTCTCTCCCCCTTTTTCTCGATATTCTCGTCATAATAAAAGATTCTGTTCCCTCCCTCTGTAACGCCGGTCCGCCTCTATCGTTTCGAGCAAGCAACGGCAGCGCGTTCGAGCAGGTTCTCAGGAATTCACGACTCATGCGGCGACCGGGTGTTCAGGTGAAACGGATAATGGCATTTAACGAATAGGAATTATTCCGCGTTGCACCGAGCGCGGTCCAAATTACCGGGTCGGCCTAACGCACAAATGACAACCCGATGACTATCGTGGATATTGTTCTAACAGCTTTCTCCGTGAGAAGATGACCCGCCTCTTTTTTTCTATTTATTATCCTAACTGGAATCGATCTCCGCTTTCATAGACTCTTCTATTCTTTCATATATACTGTTTTCATTTTTTTTTTAACTTATTGTATTCAACAAATCGAGTGAAGCTTCCAATTATTTCGATCGCTTTTTAAGCTAAATTGATAAATTTAATTTTAAAAGATACAATATTAAGAATTTCCTTTAAAGACATATTTTTGAATGCGTATTTCTGAACGAAAAAGAACACGTTATATTCTTCACAATTAATTGTTGATCGCCAGTGATGAAATTTTCACAAATAATAAGACGCAAATTTAATTCGACCAAAAACTGGTTATTCATTTATTGAAAATGAGTACACACTACGTTTCGACCCACATTGTGGTCCTTTTCAAGTGTTGTTCTTCTTCAGCAATTACATTAATTAAAAATAGAAACATGAAAGTTGTCCTGTCATATCGACAATCTGTTAGCTACTGTTTTTTTAATTAATGTAATTGCTGAAAAGGGGAACAACACTTGAAAAGGACCACAATGTGGGTCGAAACGTAGCGTGTACTTATTTTCAATAAACGAATAGCCAGTTTTCGGTCGAATTAAATTGCACGTTATATTCTGTTCCACGTACAGAGATATGAAAACAAATGGATTATTTCGCGGAAAGAAATGATGGACGTAATTAGCACGCACGGGGACTAAAGATAGCAACCGCGGAATTAATATATGCAAGTTCAAGCGCGTAAACGTTCGCGCAAAAGGGGGTGCAAGAAGGGCAGGAAGGGACGAATTGAGACGATAGAGAAAGAAAGAGAGAGAGAGAGAAGCGACTCTCCTCATCTCTGAAAACTGGTCTGGTGCAGTTGCGGTCTTAGGAACAGAGAAGAGTCGAAGGAGCTGCATTCCCCGGTAATTAGTCTCACCCATAAATTACTGGCTATTTCGCGTCTGTGTTGGTCACGAGTCGGTAACACCCGTTCCCACTTCCCGTCCCGCCACGTTCCAACTTCTCCCGCTGCTCTTCCTTCCTACGCTTCTGGCACTCTGGTGTTGGTCACTCAAAATTTCTGCCTGAAAATGACGTGTGCGAGAGTCGCAAGGACGCGTCGTGACATCTCAGAATTCGGGAACGTAAACTTGTGAAATCTTGATCGTTGCACCTTGTTGTCTTTTTTCACACCTATTTTATATGATGAATTATTATTATTATTTTTTTTTTTTCTACGGTAATTGATTTCTCTCTGTTGTACAAGAATTTGCATATAATTTTCTTAAAAAATTTCACGATCGTCCGTCGGAAACATGTCTTCTCTACGCGACATCGCGTATGAATAAAATATATCTAGATAGGAACAGATGGACTATTTAAGCGGCGGAAGGTTCTCTAAGTGCCGGGAGATCCGGTACTTTCTATGGGAACGAAACGGGCTCATCTTTGCCGTAGGTCCGCGGACCTGTTCTGGACCGAGCGGATCTCTCGGGGCGCCGAAGAAAGGGGCACAGGACCCCGCTGCTAAATGAGCTGTAATATGGACCCCCGCTGAATCTCTTCTCTTTCCACCGGCCCTTCTTGAACCATACACCGAAAGCATTTCTCCTCCCTTTCGTCGCCGCTTAAAACCACTCACGCTGTTTGGCCCGCCGGTTATGATATGACCACATGAGACGACTTCTTCTGCTGTCGACTCTTCCTGCAGTATTTTTGCTTCCCGATTCTTCTTCATTTTTTTTTTGTTTATTTTCTACCCTTTTTTATCGCCGCTATTATCGCTATCATCGGGATTCTATCAATGACCGCTTCATTCCTGAAATCGCGTGCTCGGAAAAAAAAGAAATACCACGAGGCAAGAAGAGAAAAAAGATTTGAAGCGAATTAGTATATACAGCATTAGCTTTCTTTAAGGAATCAATTCGTCGTATAAAAATGTTTCTGAAAAACCTTTGGTTATTGACACGTTAAAGAGGTAGAAAAAAGTAGATCAACGATAATAATATATAAGAGAAACGGCGTTTTTGTCATCGCGAGTGAACTAGCTCACAGCTCTCTTCTCCCGACTATTATTCCGGGAAGTAACGGCGAATGTGGTCGTGACACCGAGAACTATTTCTTGCAATGTTGTTCGGTCAATGAAGCAGTTGACCCACGGCTCGTCCAGTAATTAGGCCAATCATTCGATCGGCGTTGCAATCCGTAAGTCGATCGATGGACACGGATTACAAGGAACGATTAATTAATCATTTAATAACTCCGCCAAGTTTCTCAAGGTCGATCACGTTTCTCAGAGATCGCACAGATCATGATTACGAATGACGATTCGCGAGGTTAAAGTCGATGAGCTCTTAACGATTCTCAGCTCATCAGCTATGAGCGACCATTATTATTACGCGGACACAAAGTTGAACGCGTAGATCGCAAAGTACCGTCATGTATCATCCTATGACGTTAAACGTATACTCTCCGAAGCTATAATTATCTGCTGCGTTAATGACGGGCCGTTAAGGGCGCGAATATGTCGCTACCGAAATAGAACGACGTTAGGAGGCTCGCGCGCGTGTTGCATTATTGAACAGCGCGCGTCCGTCGTGGTAATAGAATTCGGAGCGGCCGATACTCCGAAACACGGTGAAGTGCTCGGGAACCGGTAAAGGCTGCGGCCGCGAACGCTCGCGGCTTTGTCGTGGCGGCGGAGATGAAAAGGATGTAGCGAGCCACACGCCGACAGCTTAAGCCCTCAATAGCCCTCTACGATGGTGCAGCGTGTACCGAAGCCATGATACGGCGGGAGAAGAGAGATGGTGGGAGCAGGTTCGAAAAGGTGGAAGAGAAAAAGGAGCGAGGATGAGATGCGAAGAAGGGACCGGCCGAGGCGACTCGAAGGGAACGAGGCATGAGACGGCTACCGAGCGGAGAGAGCTCGCCTTCACAAAGCAATGTTCGGAATGGGACTTACCGGGACCCCGTTATTAGCCCTTACTCGTTTCGTACTCTCGTATTGGTAAGGGCTGCGAGAGAGAGAGAGAGAGAGAGATCACGAGGATCTTCTCACACATATATACAAATCGCTCTCGTGTCTGTCATGCAAAGGTGGACGATGGCGCGGAAAATGTCAGTGTCATCGATACCTGCTTTTCTCCTGGCGCTTCCCGATCCGAGAACTCATCATCCGGTAAAAGAGTTCTCTTTGTCGTGCTGCTATTGGCAAAGGGAAGAGGGATAGGAGAGAGCGACACGTCGGCTGAGATTCGTTTGACAAGGCGCAGCGAACTCCTTATTATGGGAATGAGAGGATAAGAGGGTAGTAGGGGGATGAAAAAGGTATATTCGAGCGTAGAATTCAGATCTCTATGCATAATCTTTCGATGGAATCTTTTATTTTAGAAGCAGTAGAGCCGCAGACTCGCGGTTTATCCTTAGGATCTCATTTTTAAATTTGTTATTACGATAATACATCAATTATTTTTATAAATAATAATCAAAGTAATTTAGATATTAATTAAAATTAAAATTATAGATGTGTAAATTTTAAATATTGCAATTTTATAAAAAATACGAGCTAGAACATTTTAGTTTTACGTATATAAAAAATATATATATAATTATTATATATTTCAATATATACTAAGATATATTTTAGAATTAACTTGCAATTCGCATGAAAATGTTAATAATTTTTTATTTAATATTAATTGCATTTAAAAACTGTCGTGCATTTTTTAAAAGTGTCAATCTTTATGCTCAATACATTTTATCGTATTAAATAAAAAAAATTAATTATATACCTATACATATCATGCACATTGGATGATTGAAAAATATTTGGAAAAGTTGTATTCTTCGCGATCTGTTAATGATTCTTGATGATAATACTATCATTCATTTTTAGGAGTGTCAATCTTTATACTCGATACATTTTATCGTATTAAATAAAAAAATTAATTATATATTATACACATTGGATGATTGAAAAATATTTGGAAAAGTTGTATCCTTCGCGATCTGTTAATGATTCTTGATGATAATTGATGATAATACTATCATTCGTTTTTAGGAGTGTCAATCTTTATACTCGATACATTTTATCGTATTGAATAAAAAAATTAATTATATATCATACATCATTGGAAAAGTTGTATCCTTCGCGATCTGTTAATGATTCTTGATGATAATTGATGATCGTTTTTAGAAGTGTCAATCTTTATACTCGATACATTTTATCGTACTAAATAAAAAAATTAATTATATATCATACACATTGGATGATTGAAAAATATTTGGAAAAGTTGTATCCTTCGCGATCTGTTAATGATTCTTGATGATAATTGATGATAATACTATCATTCGTTTTTAGGAGTGTCAATCTTTATACTCGATACATTTTATCGTATTGAATAAAAAAATTAATTATATATCATACATCATTGGAAAAGTTGTATCCTTCGCGATCTGTTAATGATTCTTGATGATAATTGATGATCGTTTTTAGAAGTGTCAATCTTTATACTCGATACATTTTATCGTACTAAATAAAAAAAATTAATTATATATCATACACATTGGATGATTGAAAAATATTTGGAAAAGTTGTATCCTTCGCGATCTGTTAATGATTCTTGATGATAATTGATGATCGTTTTTAGGAGTGTCAATCTTTATACTCGATACATTTTATCGTACTAAATAAAAAAAATTAATTACATATCATACACATTGGATGATTGAAAAATATTTGGAAAAGTTGTATCCTTCGCGATCTGTTAATGATTCTTGATGATAATTGATGATCGTTTTTAGGAGTGTCAATCTTTATACTCGATACATTTTATCGTACTAAATAAAAAAAATTAATTACATATCATACACATTGGATGATTGAAAAATATTTGGAAAAGTTGTATCCTTCGCGATCTGTTAATGATTCTTGATGATAATTGATGATCGTTTTTAGGAGTGTCAATCTTTATACTCGATACATTTTATCGTACTAAATAAAAAAAATTAATTACATATCATACACATTGGATGATTGAAAAATATTTGGAAAAGTTGTATCCTTCGCGATCTGTTAATGATTCTTGATGATAATTGATGATCGTTTTTAGGAGTGTCAATCTTTATACTCGATACATTTTATCGTACTAAATAAAAAAAATTAATTATATATCATACACATTGGATGATTGAAAAATATTTGGAAAAGTTGTATCCTTCGCGATCTGTTAATGATTCTTGATGATAATACTATGATTCGTCGTCTAGCGTTGATCACCTTGACATTGCGCGTTCGGAAAGATCGAGGCATGCTCGTGCCTCCCTCCGTGGGATCCTAGGCTTCGGAGCAGAGAGGAGCCCACGCAAGCGGGCTCCTCGTGCCCAGCGGGTTCCGTAGACGAGTTAAAAGAGGAAAAGAGGGGCTCGGTTGCGTCTCGTTGCCGCCGAGCGGCGCTCACCTGCCTGCCTAAGTCCGCAACAGTCTCATACAGTTCGCTCCGGCCAGGAGCCTCGCCGGCGATCGCAGACAACCAACATCTCTCGTTGTCTCTCTCCCCTACCATCTCGATTTTTCCACCTCCGCCTAGGCTCCCTCACAGGTTTTCCACCCTTCTTTCCCCGCTCTCACCTTCTCGCCTCTCCGTAATTTCCGTTCTTGTGTCAGCTTCCCTCTACGTTCTCGTTCCCGCCTACAATTTTCCGCGCACGAAATTTTGCGAAATCCACTTCCACGCGATCGATCTGCTCGTATGCGAGACTGACAAATCTTGAAAACGTCTTCTCTCAAGGGGATGATCTCTTCTCCGAAGATCGCGTCTCTTCGAAAGACGACGAGATCGAGGATGCACCCGTCGCCGGCTTCGGTGGCGGTGGTCTCGCGGTGGTGATGGTTGTTATGGTGGTGGTGGTGGTGATGCTGGTGCATGGTGAAGAAGAAAAGGAAGAAGAAGAGGAAGAAGAAGAAAACGGCATATGTTGGTGGGGGCAGCTCTTCTCTCTGCTCCTCAGAACTTCGTTGGTGGGGGTAAGGCAACACTCAAAGATCGTGGTGACGTAGTTCTGGCAGGAACGCGACGCGTTTTTGTCCACGTAGCAAGAAAAGAGAACTTTCCTACGCCTCGTCTGTGCCTTACGTAGCTGGTACTTTTGAGAGAAGGAGAGACGGACAGAAGGAGCAAGACACGGAAGTAGAGAAAGCGAGGAGAAGGAAGAGGACGTCAACTACTTCGACAGACAGAGAGAAGAGGGAAGAGGGAGCTAGGGAGAGAAAGAGAGAGAGAGAGAGAGAGAGGGTGATTGGGGTGGGGGAAAAAAGAAGAGGCAGATGATTCAAAGGACCGGAAATCAGTGGTCCTCTCTCTTCCGGATCTTTCTTGAATTGCGAGTCCCTTTTTCGCAATCTTGAAGACGTTTCCTACAACGAATTTTGCATCATCTTCAAACACTCTCAGTGCGATATGATCATGAGGATCAAGCACACATCATCGTGGCTGCAAGACATCTCGAGAAACGCAATATCGAGAATAATTCGTTCGATAAGAACGTGAAGATCGAGAAGAATTTTGCGCGCGACAAGTGAATCTTCGGCAAAAAATGTGATCATCCTTTAACACTTCTGTTGACATTGGTTCTAAAAAAAAATCTAGTCTATCACAAAACTGCGAAAACATCGGAAAATTGATTCGAAGGATTTCAAGATATTCTACGAACGAATTATCACATCGCGATGTTAAGTTTTGTTAGATGAATCGATCAAGGAGTCGCGTGGTAGAAGGGAGATATTTTTAGTAGTTAGTTCGCTAATATTTCATCACGAAGGTGTATTCTACATCTAACGGAGGACATATACTTGGTGAATTCACATCCTATCGATTTCGTACTGGACCCGGTAAATTCACGAGCGTTGCTATTACGTTTAATTTTGTTTCGCGTACGATTTCGTTTTGCGCTTTTCGTCTATAATTCGTTCTATAATTAGCGAGCAGAACGGACAAAGGAAACATAATCGGTGATCTTCGGAAGTGTGTCACCAGGTGCGAAGGGGATGGAGATGCGTTTCGTTCTCGTGGCGATCTGCCTCCTTCTAGTCACCCCCATCACCGGTTCTTTCTGGTGAGTCACTCATCTCATTTTGCGACACATTTTCCTTTTTTTTTTTTATTTCAATTGCTATATACATTCTCGTAAGATTATATATTTACGTTCGATTTACGGCTATTTTTATTTTCATTTTTATTTTTTTTTTTTGTTAAATAGGAATGTGATTTATACTACTTGATTTCGTTCTTTATTTTGCGCACTTTTTCCTTGTTGATACTCTGATTTTGAATTTTATTTGCCTAATCGAAGATTGCAAGTAGGCACGACATGAGATAAAAGGGAACAGATATATAACAATACGTGTCCTTGCGTGCGAAACAAGAATTTATATTACTCTCGCGAACAAAAGAATTTTTTTCGTACATATACCTTTGGATTTTATGGGTCTAACGCAGCAGTAAATGAAAACGTTTCTCACTATTTTCAACCTGATTATCTTAACTCTCGGTCAGGACGGTTGCCTCCACGATAGGAATAACAAGCGTTCTCACTTCCCTCGAAGTTCTTCGTCGAAGTCTCTCAAAAGTGAGATAAAGAGTGACACGTAACAGCCCGGGCATGTCCTTAGCGCCGTAACACGTGACGGCCATAAAAACGAGGGTTAAAACAAACATAAGTTATATGTATCTGGTATCTCTGGTAGCTCGCGTTGTTTGCGCTAGGTAAGAAAAAAAGGGAAATATATAATTCCTTTTAAGAAAGAAAAAAAGTCCATTTAAGATTCGTGTCCAACCTGGTGAATAATAAATACGAGCGATTCCGATAACGTCACGGCTTTATTTTCGTCACAATTTTCTCCTTCTTTTTTCGAAAACGTTGTTTTCAACTAATTGCTATATTTTCGCTCGAGTATCTTTTGTATCTTAAATCTTGCACAAACACTGCGGTGAATTACACGAATTATACGGGATTTGTTGCATTAACGCCAATACTTGGCGAACACGAAGAACTGTAACGAGTGCGCTCCAGTTTCGAGGTGCGTCATCTGGGTTATCAATTACATCGCACGTTACGCTTACATATAAGAGATGAGTAATAGCGCTATAAATCCTCCTTTGGTAGTTATCCATGCTCTTATAAGCAGACTGTGTCTCGAGATTTATGGCTTTATTTCGCGTTACCGTAAGTCCGCTTATTATTGACGGCGCGCAAAATGCTTTTCTAAATATCTCTCTTTATTTCGGAGCATGCGTGATTCCTAAAATGAATTCTTACCTATTTGTGAAATTACTGATCTTCTTTTTCCTGTTCTTAAACTATCAATTATTACGTTTCGGTTAACGAAGATTCGAGATTCTCCGGAATATCGAATATCGTAGAACGCGAAATCAGGTGAGACGCTTTCGGTAGCTGCGTAGCTGAAATCCAATTTATCTCGACTCGGAATAATAAATCATTCGGTAGCGCGACACATTCGCTGTGTACTACACTTTGTTATGCAAAGTGTTTACACGATGATAAATCGTTATCGCGTCCGTGTCACTCGGGATTACACAGCATCCGGAGACGGACCATCTCGTAACTATCTTCTAACGAGCGTAGCGTGAACTTTGCGTGCATCATAACAAGGTGAAAATTATTTAGTTACTACCATATATCATATAATAATCATACAATTAACTACTGCGAGTATTTAATAAATATTATTCAATCAATTTTTAATCACACGGAGATTTTATTTTGTATGATGATACGAGTAAAGTGATTTTTCGAATACGAAACCCAGGGATAACCAGGATTGTACACGCAGGATAGCTCTCAGGGACGAAGAAGGAGAGATCCTCTCGAGAGATCCGTCAAATATTTGTTCTCGATTTAAAGCGAATTTCTGCGTTCTGACGACTGTTGTGAGTCCGCACCTCGTTGCTTTTTGGCTCGGTCGTCGTTCACGGTGTGTTTGATAAATATATTAGGAGGATGACGGTTTGTTTCGATAACAAGTATTTAACGGTCAAACGGGAAACTTTCGTTCTTTTCTTCTCCGCATGTTTTGTTTACCATCTGAAAGATAATCTACGGCTACTATCGTATTGTTTTTTCCGTTTCAACAATAATCATTACCCATTAGCATCTGACAGGCATACAAATTTAATTTTATAAATAGATTTTATATCGAAAAGTAGAATCATTATTTATTTTATAAGTTGAAGTAAAAATTATTCTTTATTAAAAGTAATTTTTTTTCTTGTGATATTTTAATATTGTCGAAAGTAATATATCTATTCATTATGTCATATTACAGTGATATGCAATGTAGTAGTATATAAATAGAATCAATAAACATAATATTAATTCTAAATAAATATTTTAAATTAATTCTAAATAAAAAAAAAATAAATATTAATTTTACACTTGTACACGCATCAATATATTCACATTAAATGAAAGTAATTTGATGAATCAGAATTATATGAAATTAAAAAATATTGAAATTAAATAACGGCTTTGATAATAAATTTGTATTTATACATCAGTCTTTTCGTTTTATCATATATTCCGCTATTTAATTTCAATATTTGAAAATCTCACATATAATTCTGATTTATCAAATTACTTAATCATTCTAAAAAGAGGATTTATCCAAGACATATAAATTTTAAATATTGAACAAATTTAATTAAATACGTAAGATTCGCGAAAATGTCTCCGGTCCTCATTCCCGCGGAATGCCATCCGAAAATATCGCGAGGTCCATAAATCAGTCGCTCGTACGATCGTTCGTCATCGAGTCGCGCATTACGCTCTTCTCGCGAGTTCTCCTAGGGCCCGCGAGAGCCCCCGATTATCCGATTGGAACCGGATTCCCTTTCGTCGATCGGCATTCCTCGGTTTTTTCGCGACACGAATATACCGCTCCAACGAATCTCCCTCTCGTTCTCGTGTGCTTGCGCGAGCGCCGCGTCCTTCTCGCGCGGTCCTCTGGGAACGAAGGGAGAACTCGCGGAGAAGAGGATGGCCGAGGACGACGGCGCGATTCACGAGGGGACAAAGACGGGCCAAGTGGAGGAGTAAAGAGGTAAAGAAGTGAGCGAGGATGGACAATGGTCTCGCTCAAAGCGTCACCCGTAAATCTCGTTGAGCGCGTATAATTTGTAAGTCGGCGGTCTCCCTCGGGCCTCCTTCGTTCTCCGGTGCAACCGCGTTGCCTGCCGTTGCGTTTCTTCCCTTTCTCGCTCCGGAGGGCCTTAACCGAGATGCACCGGAGTTCGTTCCACGTTCCAATCGCGGTATCCCTCCGTGTATTTCTTCGGAGTGTTATACATGTTGAATACGGTATACGTTTTTTATATCGATCGAGAGGGTGGAAAAAACAATCGATCGTGAAACTATTAGATTTTCTATGAGAGTTCCTGTAATGATAGAATTTTCAAATGAAGCTTAAAAAATAAAATCGAATTCAGAAAGGCGTGATTGATTTTAAAGCATAATTAAATGACTCAGTTATGTAATTCGCCGTCTCTTTCAGGAACGATACATATTAACATCCTCAGAAAATCCTTGGAAAAGAGCGTTTAACATAAAAAGATTTCTCATACACAAATCGAGTGCCTCGAAATTATTTTTCATAGACACATCCTACCTACGCTCACATTTTTTAATACGATCGTCTAATTTATGATTGCGCGATATATCGTTGCAGTTTCCCGCGATTTTTTCCTTCACACCAATCTACTATCTTGAATTTTGAACATTATTACGGAATTTTCCGTGAAATCGAGAGGATTATACCGCGATTATCAATTACGTCACGGACCATTCCGATATATATACGAGAGGGAGATTTCGTCGCGATTAATAATAATAAAAGTACCCGCGTTTTCACGCGTCTCTCCTTCGATCGCGGATAGTTATCTCGCGCGTGATCGATCGCGGACGTAAGCATCGGTGTATCGTAACGGCGAGTTCCCGTCGAGTTCCCGGCGATAATACGATAGCGGACTCGCGAACCCGGCCAATGGGCCGCGGTGGGCAGTCCGCGGCTACCATCCCGCTGGTTGGACAACCCGATTCGCTCTCCCCCACGCTCTCTCACCTGGACCATTCTCTCTCCCGAGCGTTCTCTCACCTGCCGTATATTCATAATCATAAGACCGCGAGCATGTGCGCGAGCGCGCGCATGCGCTTTCGCGGGGATGCATCGCGCGGGTGCAGCGGAGTTGCATTAGGAGCGACCACAGGTGCCGGATTTATTTGTTTGAAAAATTCGAGCGCGCACGTGCACACGCGTGTAATCGCGTGAGCCTGTCCGTGAAGAGACCGCCCCGTGTTATGCAACGGAGTGTTGTTGCGTTTGATGTCTTGTTTTCTGTAGAGCTTATATATAATCGCGGAAGCCCCGGATATCGAACACCTGGTCGTTGAGACTCGATGTTTACGTGCTTGTCGACTTATTAGTTTGAAAACTTTTCGACTTCTTTTCTTTTTTTTTTATTTCGAGTGAAATATATATGCTTGTTTGAAATTTTCGGGAAAAGTTGTATTCGGTGTAAAAATTTTGGAGTTTTGATTTTATTATGAGGAATATACGAGTTCTCTTATTTTTCTGAAAATATACGCCGTAGGCAGTTTGTAACTGATGATTTTTCGCTTAATGTACACGTGGTTTCACGAGCGCGGATCGATATTAGCGTCGGTGGGTTTGTTAAATTGGATTAAATTAAAATCAATTTAATTATACGTACTCTTTAATGCTATCTATAATAATTTGTGACGCGTTTCGCGCGGAAAGCCATACTTTACGACACGTTCATAATGTGAATATTATTAGTCCGGGTAGCGCGTAATAATTCTTGATTACTATAATTACGGTAGTTCCACGGTGTAATTTTAACGTAACTGATCGTATCGATCAGTGCTAAGGCGAGCTTGTAATCATCTCGTACGAATTTGATTCTCGGAACACGTCAAGCAAGATCTATGATATCTTCAATCTATATTATATTTTTTTTTATTCGATATGTTCAATTTAATCGCGCAACTTTTCACCGTGTATATAGGCAATTCGAATATATAATATAATACTTTCGTGCATGTATTAGAATAAATATCGAAAGAGAGTGAAAGCCTTTGGGAATGATCTATCATTGGGATTGATTCGAATTGATTCCGCAAGATCTCTCTTCTATCTCGGAATATTTCTTCTCGCGTGGGTGGAGAAATCCTCGATCTTTGTACTTGTAAAGCGAGTGGGTCGAAAACACGCATAATTTATCCACTTTTTTGCAAACTGCGCTTATCCTGCTTGATATGCATCCATCGCCTTGAATGCAAAATTTCTGAATTAAATATAGCGTCCCACTCTTTAGATTCTGGAGTCATAAATACACTCGATCATCTGTGAGACGGTCTCTACTATTTGTGAGACGGAAATACGACGTATAATTTATTGTGTATGCAAGATTGATAGATAAAAACCTGTGGAATGAGATTTTAGCGAGTGTTCATTTTTTGATAAAAATATTTGGCACATTAAATTTAACGTCATTTGTTCATTATGACGAAATTCTGATGTTAATGCAGATGTTAATTTTTTTTAGCGCGATCAGGTGTTAATAATACTTAATATTGGAGAAAAAAAAATCAGATCTCACAAAAAGTTTTATAGAAAAGATTTATCGTCAGGAATTCAGAGCGGTCATTTAACGGTTGTTGTAATCAACAAGCCTGCTCGGTTGAACTGTAATTACGATCGTTTCCGACAGTTTACGGTGACATTTGCCATAAGTACGTCGCGGCAAGATGAGTCGTAAAACGTTCGTGGATGATAACAGTGTGATGCGTCTGCTACTCTAATTACGGTTTTGTTGAAGCTTTAATAATACCGCGATATCTCGGGCAGATTTAATCGGTATAAACTTTTTACACAGCGAGAATCAGACCTGTCTCGTTTTCGACTCGCTTTGTTTAATCTCACTTTTCTGGAACACCGATAATTACTGCCCGTCATTTTGTAATTTATATATTATCTCGAAGCGTCATTGAACTTAGAGGTACATGAATATAAGTGCAATTTGAATTTGCAGTTGCGAATTATTTTGCAATTTTCTCTATCGTTTGCATACATGTTAAAAAATGTATTAATAAATAATACATTTATTCATTATTATTATTATTAATATAATTTAATATCATGTCACGAATATATTAAAAGATGCATAAAAAGTAATGATTTATTAAATTAATATTAAAATATCATATAACATTAAATATTATATAGTATTAAAAATATCATATAAACAATCTATATTTTTATTGAGAAAACAAACTTGTATCGAATGCCTCTGTATACCTTTGTCACAATTTTTCATCGACCATTACGTGGGGTACAATATTTAAACAGCTTAAAACGGTTCTCATAGTTTGCCCTTCGTATAGTTTATTTGTTACTTTTCTCTTTCTTTTTGGCGAGCGGCACTCTAAAGAAATGCTCGATTTGTCACGACGCGGTGCATGTCAATCATGGGCCGGGTCAAAATACGGCGGACATAATAACGGCAGTGAACCGGCAATGACACGGGTATCAGAAACGGGGTGGTTAACGACGGGTGTCCACGGTTGGGAAATGAGCTCCTCTCTTTGCGCGAAATGCAGCATGGCGTGACGCAACGGCACGCACCACGTGCGGACCACGCACAATGCTCGTAATAATTTTCTCTCCTCCTTTCTCGCGCCATCGTTCTTCTTTATTTCACCCTTCTTCCACTTCTCTCTCTCTCTCTCTCTTTCTTTGCCTTGACCTCCCTGGGACTCTCTCGCCTGATTCTCTCCTCTGTTAGCATCGCATTCGTGTACTACCGTGCCTATAAATGATTTACCGGACGTTTCCCCTACAGAGTGCAACATTGGTCATGGTTTCGTTGCGCCAATGGCACGGTGTTAATGCGACTTTATGTCGGGCGTGAACAAGTACGTGGCCCTTTTTCAATTTGTGAGCCCTCAGTCATTCTCCTCGCGTTTATATCCTTCTGTTCCTATTCGTTTAATTCTGATGGTCCTACGAACGAAATACATGTTGGAGAAAAATTATTGTTTTTATTATTATATAGGTATTTTTTCTGTTTGAAAATTATAATATCGATTTCCCGTTAAAGTGCCATATTCAAAATTTAGTATTTGGTAATATTTTTTTGAAAAGGGTTCTTTCAATTAATTTTTCGCGAAATATATTTCGATTGATATAATACTGATATTATAAATCATGCTCTTTCAACGTTGCGTTTATTTATTATCGATTAATCCAGAAGTGACGTAATTTTGGAATGCATGTTACATTATTATTGGGCGTATCATTGTATGCAGTTATAACGAGTTACGATCGATTTTGATGGAATGTCAGGGCTAAAAAAGGGAGGGAAAGAAAAAAAGCATCATTCTCTGTGTGCTTGGACATGCCAGAGGAAGAATTTTAAATTATTTTAGGAGCACGTGCAGGACGCATCTGCTATGTACGGAATTTCAAGACCTCGGCGCTATCACATGTCCGAACTTTATCGGTCATTCCTATTATTTGGTTTGATCAAGGCGAACGCATGCCACGAATAATTCATTACATCGAGCGTGAAAACTCGCGCACGAATTCTGAATCCTCGACTCCGAAAAAGTTGATTAAAAATTCGCACAATATTGTAACGAGATACCTATTTTTTTCTGTTGCTTGATTCGACATTCAAGTTTAAGCAAAGCATGAATTCTTCGCGATTCACAAAAAGGACTATCCAAAACGTAACCCGGGCCCGGTGACCCTTGCCACTAATTTGTTCAGGACATTCTCAGGTTGAATCAATTTGCTTCTTCTCTACCTATGGTTCTCGGTCCATATATAATTTCATATGCTATTATAACTCGATTTTCTTGGTCTATATTCCTGGATTTAAATATTTAATTAACGAAAAAGATTCTGAGAAGAGAGATTCGCTTAAATTAAAAGTGTTATAATTTTGCGAATTAAAAGGAAATTGAGTTGCACAAAATTAAGTCGTCTAAACAAAAATGTAAAAATAATCTTATCTCATTATAAAATACTCGTTTCGCGAATGTATTTATTAATTAAATTTAAATGAGTTTTGTGAAGACATTCAAAGAATGCAATTTAGACTGTTTCAGCTCTAAGCAGTTCGATTTTTTCGGGAAGAATATTCTTCGTCACGCATTCGCGGTCGCGAAGAAAGTGAACTAGAGTCAGGAACAGGCGCGTAAAATGAGCACGCGTCCGGAACCACTTTGGCACACGTGAACTCAGTGATAGAGTGGCTCCGTTTCGTCGTGTTACTCCTTTTCGTCATCTTCTCGTCGTGATACGACGCCGCTGTCTGCCTCACGTCGTCGAGTAACAAGAGGATGATTTAAATCGAACGCGCATATTTAGCAGCCAGGAGCTGTTGTGACTTTCTACTTCCGCCCGTCATTCTTTCATAAAGCGCTTTCTCCCTTCTCTCTTTCTCTATATCGCGGCGACTTCTTCGAGATAATCTGGATAATCACTTTTATCCAGTGCGTCACGTTCCAGATATTTTCATGTTCCTTTACAGTCTCATTGGATATATCTGCGATGTGACATCTAATCTATTTTCTTTTCTTTGGGAGAAAATGATTCTCGTTTTAAATCTTGTTTTAATCATGACCTCATAACTTGATGCAGAAGTGTTTCCTCTGAATCTCTAAATTAATTCATTGCGTACGAAGTAACATACTAGCAGATGAAAAAAGTGACGATAAACTGTTTGATCCTGAAATTTCCGATTTTCTTTCTCCCGTGACCTCTCTCTTTCTACGCGTCAATTTTTATCCGCGAAATATTTGAGGAATCTACTTGCGAGCCTATCAACTTGTCTTCCCGTTCTCTTGCTTCTTTTCGCGGACCCATTCGCTGAGAGAAGCGATCCCTTTTCTTTTTCCCGCTCTATGGCAGACGTTTCTCCCTTTCTCTCTCCTTCGTTCATTCGTTCGTTCTGCAAACCGGCCGGTCGACCGAAAGAGTCCAGCAACATTGCTCTCTCGTCACTGTCTATCCGAGCAGACAGCGTGGAGCTGCCTTCGAGCAAAGTGAGGGCGTCTAATGAGGCAATAAATAAGTCGACCGCCCTAACCGGCCTCTCCACGCTTTTCGTTCGCGACGCGAACGTGTCCATCCTCGAGTTCTTTTCTTGCCTCCGCGTACGCGAGGTAGGGCCTCCTCGATTCTAGTCGGGTCTTCTTCTCTTACCCTCTCGGCCGTTTCGCTGACTCCGATTGTCGTCGATTAAACCGAGTCTTCCCTCGAGTTTTTTTCCTCTATATAGCGGATCCCGCGAGATTTTTGCGAGGGTAACTTTGCAAGAAAAGAGGTACGAGCATATATAATATAAGATTGACAGGATCTGTTAAGCCTGTTGTGTTTTTAAATTCGTCACGATAGATTTTGTTTCGATAAGTGAGTTGTTCACGAAAATTCATACGTCGCCATGAAACCTTGTAATTAAATGTTTCATACATGAAAGAAGGAATTAAATTTTTTAAATTCTTTTATAAGTTATTGCGCGCATCCCTGACAATTATTTTAAGCGAAACGAATAAAGTGTCGGTGTAAATGCAAACGAATAATGTCTGTCCTCGATTCTAGTCGGGTCTTTTTTTCTTATCCTCTCGGCCGTTTCGCTGACTCCGATTGTCGACGATTAAACCGAGTCTTCCCTCGAGTTTTTTTCCTCTATATAGCGGATCCCGCGAGATTTTTGCGAGGGTAACTTTGTAAGAAAAGAGGTACAAGCATATATAGTATACGATTGACAGGATCTGTTAAGCCTGTTGTGTTTTTAAATTCGTCACGATAGATTTTGTTTCGATAAGTGAGTTGTTCACGAAAATTCATACGCCGTCATGAAACCTTGTATAATTAAATGTTTTATATATGAAAGAAGGAATTAAATTTTTTTTAATTCCTTTAAGTTATTGCGCGCATCCCTGACAATTATTTTAAGCGAAACGAATAAAGCGTCGGTGTAAATGCAAACGAATAATGTCTGTCCGTAGAAAGTTACAAAGTAGCAATCGGCACAGACGGAAGACGAATGGCAAAACGTAGCTTCTGACCATTCCAACTCCCATTAACTCGCCTCCGGCGATATTAATAGGCGCGGGTGCAAAACGTCCGCGTATAAGCGGCGCTCGTCAAACGCGACGTGTTTGCTATAACGTCGTAACTTTATTATCCGCCTCGAGGATTGGTCTTTTAGTATCGACGCACAGCGGCCCTGCCGTTTATTTAACTAACCAGGGTGAGATACGCTACGAAACAATCTTTGAAGTCAAAAGGTCGAGTAAACTTTCGACTACAGAGGCTACACCTTCGTCTTCTCTCACGACATACTTTATCCCGGAAATTATTGTATCATTAAAAATTAATGAATCCAATAAAATAGTAGAGCGAGACACACTTTGATGAATTTTTGCCGCGAGTGGCGCCAAGTTTTATTTTAATTTATTTCTTACACTTCGATCCGCGATTTATTGATGATCACTATTTTTAAATCGTTTGGGCCATGTGCGCTCTCCGACAGAAATCGATTGATAACGTCATAGCGCGACCATAAAATTCACGGCAACGCGCAGCCGAATATTTGAATATGAATATCGTTTTATTGTGGGCCATTTAGAGATATCTAGCTTATCGTTTTATTATTATTTCTCAAATTGTCTATGTAAATATACACGACCAGAAATCGAATGTGTAAATTATATATTTTAAGGTTCGCACATTCGCAAAAAATGTGGAAATCTAAAAATTTATTTGAACAGGCCTTGTGTATAAAGCGCTATTCGTGAATGTTTACCATCTTCTCAGCAGGAGCATATCTACACTTCCACTTTTGCCCACTCCTATAAAATTCATCATAAGGCTTCTTTACACCGTCACAATAAGCCACATTTAATACAATGTTTAACTTCTTGCGTACAAGCGCGACTTTTCTCGGAAGAGCTATATCTATGTCATTCATCCATTATCTTGCGGCTAGAAGTTTCGTTGCGTTCTCGCGTAGATTGATGCCAAGTCGAGAAATAGTACATACATTAGTTCCAAGAAGAGTTACTTCG
Source organism: Nylanderia fulva (assembly GCF_048542155.1). Taxonomy (NCBI): domain Eukaryota; kingdom Metazoa; phylum Arthropoda; class Insecta; order Hymenoptera; family Formicidae; genus Nylanderia; species Nylanderia fulva. Next base: position 2,112,056 of record NW_028189622.1, read on the forward strand.
TAACAGCTGGTCGTGATCTAGGAAAGCTGGGAAATACTCGTATGTATAAGATGGAAGATTGAGGACATTAGAAAAAAAAATGAAGCATTTATATAAGACTGCGGGATGGAAAATTAAAATTGCACTCGAGGGAAGGAAGATGTAGGCATATATTAAGCCGAGAATTTTAATAATATATTTATAAATTTTAAATATGCCGCATACGCAAGTGTTTTTCGATACGATAACAGGGTATACCGTTTTTTTCCTTCGACGCTTGTCGTCCGTCAGACTCTATCGGGATCGGGGTCTTTAACAGGAATATCGACAAGTCCAAATTCCTGCGCGGCTTGTAGTCTGTCAGTGGGTCTGATCATCCCGCGAGACATTACATACGCTATATTTTGCTCCAAGGAGAGAAAGAGAGAAGGCTCTTTTTTTTTTTCGAGATCGAGGAATTTCTCGTGAATTTTCGTTTGTCAGTAGACTTAATCATCCCACGAGACATTACACGCGCTATATTTTGCTCCAAGGAGAGAAAGAGAAGAGACTCTTTTTTTCCTTTATCTCTTCTCATCTCTTTGTCTCGCTCATGGAATTGCTCTTCGAGATCGAGGAATTTCTCGCGAATTTCCGTTTGTATATCATCTCGTCTATCGTTCTTGCCGTCGTCGCCATTCTCCGAGGTAGCAATTCTCTTCGCCCAAATGACGATGTCACTCTCGTGCACGACTCTCCGCGTCGTATTATCTCCGTCGCTTCTTATTCCCCGTTCGTGCAGAACGAAAAGACGTCGGGCAGCGCGAGCAACCGTCCTTAACGGAATTATTGCCATTAAGGTCGTTGCATTCCCGAGAGGCCGTCGTGTGTACGCACCCCGGCATCCTACCGACGCAGAACTAATGATCTTAATTAACGTTTCGTAACGAAGGTCGCCCAGACTGTCCTCTTTCTTTTTCTTCCTCTCCATTTTCTCTCCTCCAACCCTGCCTGCGTCGTAATCGTTTCTCTCTTTACCTTTCCGCCTTCGTCCGCGCTTCTTTCGCGCTCATCTTCCTCTACTTCTCTTCTCCTGGTACTCTTCTGCCTCCGAGTCGTCGTCCTCCTCAACTTCGTAGTTCCCACCGCTCTCGCGCACTCACTCCGGAGTTCCATTCCGCTTGATTTTTCTTTTCCTTTTTTTCTTTTTGCACTCTCTCGCAGCGCAATCATCCGACCGTCTCCTGCCTCTTCGCACTCTCTCGGCACACTCGTTCGTTTCTTTCCGTTTCTCTAGATCGTCTTCTTTTCCTCCCTCCTCGGAAACATTTCTCTTTTCTTCACGGCTTCCTTTTTCGTTTATAGGATTGGTTACGTCGGAGCTTTAATTATATCGGTAATGGCGTTAGCGTGTTCAGATTCGAGTGTCGTAGCGTAATCGTCCTTCTTCTTCCTCCTCGTCGAGTTCTTTTCCTTCTCGTTCGTTATTAGAGTTCCGCGGGATACAATCGTGATTTCGCCCTATTACTCTTCGTCACCTTCCTTGGACTGTTTCGTTCAATCATTAAAACCGCCGTAATAAAGTTTATTGGTGTGTTGTGCCGCTGGATAACGTCTCTGAAGATGTCTGGTATATATTTAGAGCAAAGAAAGAGAAAAGTAAAAATCGTGAAGAATAACGACTTTCCTCGGCATAATAATCCTACATTGCGTCGACCGCAATTGCATGCCACGATTGCTATATAATTCATTCATTGTTATCGTAATAAATTATTAAACTGACCACATAGAGAAAATTAGTCACAATTGAATGAAGTGTACAAGAATTTAAGGCGTTTTTCTTAATAATTTATTGTTTTATTATTATTATTAACTCGTTAGAATGCAAGATTTAATTAACCATGTAGCAGATGCGAAAAATTAATAATATCAAGGAATACGTGTCGGGGAATGATAAATTTGTCAGGCAATAATAAAGTAAATCTGACTTGTCTGTAAATGGCGAGGCTTTGACTGATTTATGAGACACGATGGTTATGCGCTTTAAGAGAAATAAATTCTGATACAAACACGTGTGATTAATCGCGAGAATCGGAGCTGCGATGAGACACAACACTTATACCTGCTCCAAAGAGAGGGAGAAAGAGTTACCATAGATCTATCGAGCTCTAAGAGAAACGAATAAGCATAAACCGCGAGAACTTCGCTTAATCTTGCGCTAGTGTAAAATTGTCTCTTCTACATTGCGACTGAGAAAATATTGTGCGGTTAAATAATTGCTAATTTAGCTGACATCATTTCAATTTTTTACGTTGAAGCTGCTTCATTTTTTGTCCTCGAAAAGTGCTATATTAATATTTTTCTAATTATTGCTAAGAAATTACCGAATTTTTGAACAGATGCGCAAAATGCATATACATGTGTATTTGAAAATTGGATTTTTGGTTAATTTTTACAGGACCGTAGGAAGCACACTGGTCATGGATCCGATGCTCGTCTGTAAGAAAATACGAAGACTGAAGGGGAAACTTGCTGATATTTGCCGTAAAGAGCCATCCCTGTTGAAAGAAATTGCAAGAGGTGTCCAAGTAGGTACTAGGGAATGTCAATATCAATTCCGGAATCGAAGGTGGAACTGCACGACCATCAGGAGATCTCTGAAGAAGATGCTGCTCCGCGGTAAGTTTCATCGAATTACACAAATTTGACGAAAAAAATCCAATTAACAGATTTACAAATCCAGAATTCTAAAAGCAATTAAAATTCCAGACATAATTCGATCAAAGCCGGACTTGTATATATTTATTAATCGGATTTTTTTTTCTTACTAAATATTATTATTTCTCGTATGAGAAACGTGGGGGACAAATTAAACATTATTCGCGCGGATTTAAACCTCACCGCGTCCTTTTGCGCACATCGGATACTCGATCCCGTAATAATTCGTGAATCCGGTTCGCATTATTCGCGAGTCACGGGCGCAAGATCGAGGCTCTATTCCGGGCCTCGCCCTCTCGCCGAGAAAAGGATTTCGGGTCCCGCGGAGCCCTTTTCAGGAGCGAGAAAAGAGCCTAAGCACGACAATGCACACACTAGCGGCAGATTACAGGGCGCTACTCGTTCGACATTAGGCGAACCGGATGTCGATTACACACTCCCCTACGGGCCCCTGAGGGCGATTCGTTACGATTAAATGCCGGTGCGCGATCGGCACACCTCCAGAATGGGCTACTTCTTTAGGACCTTTAAGGACCTTTCTACGTGCGAGGCCTCTCTTTCTCTCTCTCCTCATGTCGAGTCTGACGTTGACCACTCTATACCGATTCGAGTGTATTAACGATCGTAAAACACGATGCGCACAATAGCCTCGATATTTTTACTTCGGATAATCGACGATTATTCGGTCAAAAAATTATTAAACATTGCTTTCCTTATATATGTCGTGTTTTACACTTTTATTTCAATTATATTCACATCTAGTCATCACTTTTTTCTTCGAAAATGATATATATATATATATGACGGAAGAGAGTTATATCTTTATAAAAATATTGAAGGTAAACGAGGGAGAAATTTAAAAAAAATTGACAAGAATTTACATATATATATTTTTATTGTAACGTTTTATGATATAAGTTTATTCCGTTGACTCTGAAGTTTGGATACATTACAGAGATGCGCGCGCGAATAAGTGGTAATTATTTTTAAATTAACCTTAATGGGAGATCTCTTGGATGTACAGTTTCGGTGGCTAGGAAAGAGAGATAATGACTACTGTCTTTAATGGTAGGACTATTTCGACACGTATACAACTATGAAATCAAACTGTAAGGTGTCATAGCAAACAGCAGCGTGTAAAAATATGATAATAATGATAATCGCTATTACCAACTACGAGAGTGATGGGAATGTTGGGAAATAAAAGTTCAAGGAACTACGTCAATTATAGATCATTCATGTCTAGACCCGCGTTCGTGCCATTATCATCTGTGTGTCAACAAATTGATTCTCGGTGACTTGCTTGTTTCATCAGCGATTTACACCAAAAATAAAGGTGATTATACCAAAACAAAGAGAAAAATTTGATCAAATTTTGTTAGCTCTCAATAATATTCCTAAATAATATTTCTATGACAAATAAAAGATATAAAAGAGACTACATTTATATATGAAACTTTTTATTTATAGGACTGTCAAATTATTTTTCTCCTCGAGAGATCGCATGAGATATAAAATAATTTTATTCCATCTTATTTTTTATATTCCAATGTAGCGCAGGACTAGTAATTTTTTCTTTGTAATATATTTGCACGAAATACACCTATTGAGTCGCGGACTACGGGAATCTGTAAACAAGCGCGAACGGATTTCAGCTAGACCATCGATCGATTGATTCTTACATATATTTCAAATACTTCTTTCCTTTTCTGTCTTTTTTTGCTCCACGAGGTAAATCCGAACCCGAAACGCTTGACGAAAAGTGAAGCTGTCCGCGTGACTCGATACATTAATTCCGGATGATTGGCCACGACAACTAAATCGAAGACAGCATGTCCAATAGACTGTGCTGATCTCTAGGACTCGCTATCAGATCGGTGTCTTATGGTAGCTTGACAGATTGACACTGTCCGTCGGATATTAGTGGCTATATGTTCCCCTAATTAAAGCCTCACTGCCACGACGGGCCGTGCCTCGGTCGCGTTTTCTCTTTCATCCGCGCTCTCGCGATCTAGAGATCGCCGTCAATCCCATCGATCGTGATTCGATGCAGGATCGTCGAGGGCCTCCTCAGGTAAGATGTTAAGCGCGGACGCGCGTGGAATCCACGCCCGACGATCGATGATCGAATTAAGCACGACACCGCCGAGGATGCCTGACGATCGGCATTCGCTCTCTTCGTGAGATGCGGGAGATAGTATATTATTAACGAGACAGCGCGTCCATCGGCCCAAATAAAGCGAGTTTAATTAAGCGAATTAGTCTCACACTCGGTGCTCCCATTTATTTTTGTTCATATTTCAGATGTTTAAATTTTCTGAACTTTCTGAAATTTTTCGAACAATATTCTGTCATTATTTCCTATCATACACATACATACTATTGGATAATGTTCAATGTTGAATGATTTATATAAAATAACTGCTTAAAATATGAAGAAATTCTTTAGAAATATCTAGTTTTGGATCGAATAAATATCTAAATATTTGATGGATTTCCTGATGTGTATGGACACATCTATGCATGACTGTGCTGTGTATTGAATGTACATACCGATTGTTCGGCACTTTAATTACGATACTTCTCGCGAGACAAATGCTGTAATACTGTTTTACGATCAGTTCGGCATCGTCGAGATAAGCTGATGGAATAATCGAATACAAATTGCGCTTAAAAGCATCTTGCTGACACGCTCCGCGTGTCTTCAGTCGAAATAAGATCGACGCGATCCTAGAGCGCGCTGTAATATCTAAGATTAACGACGCGTAATACTTGATTTTCAGCGTGTCGGCATTTTAATTGAATTCCAATTAACGTAGCATGCGTAATACGCGAGAGATGTAACGAAAAGCTACTTAGGTATCGATTAAATCACTTGGAAATCAATTGGAATATTTTACGTATAAACAATATATGATCGCATTATTTGATTAAATCCTACATTATGACTTTAAAAATTTTATATTTTCATATTTATTATTTTTTAAAATTATTTTTTTAATAATTATATTTTTTAATAATAATGATATTTATTATTATTAATATTTAAAGATAGGGAATTTAATTATAATTATTCACATTTGAAAAAAATATGTTTTAAAAATCTGTAAATCTCCGAATATACCTTCTTTGATATCATAAAAAAAAATGTCGGTTTTAATTTTTTTCATTTGATTAAGAACATCGCTATCGGATTCATGGAGTTGAAATTTATGCAGCTGGCAGGTGAGGACTTAATTTGCGTTCCACCTGGCACTTACAACCTCCTAGCCTATCAACCTCTTCGCCTCACCCCATAAAGACGCATCATAAAAACGACAAAATCAGATTGTATGCTTCATCGGATAATCGTAAAATTCGTGGTGGTATTTACGTCGTGTTGTAAATAATTTGTAGTCTTTGCTTTATGCGGTGATTTCCTATTAGGTACGAATGTATTCATCTTCGTATGTGATGAATTATTATTTCACAGCACTTGTGTCAGATAAAGCAACAAATATCCTTTTTATCTTCCATTAAATGCTCAAATCGCATTTAATGGTAACGAGAGATTAAGACAATAAAAATCATTATATTTACAAATACCAAGGAAAAATGTTAAGATTTACATAAATAAATATATTCGGATATAATAAATAAACGATAATATAATTAGGTCAATATTAAGAATAAAAAGTACACGTGATAACTCAGTTCGTCTGGGGAGAATCGTTTTGTATAGCGAAGGATTCACAATGCAGCCAAAAATGTACACTCTAAATGGTGGGTTTCACGGGAAAAGGCTGGACCGCAGATATATAAATCTCGTCTATATAGGTACTGGATGCGCTTTGGACGCTGTGGATCGATGACAGGGACCGTAATGTGTTAACCGCTCGTTCCGGGTGACAATTCTCGCCATCGTCATTTATCTGCGACTCCGCTTGCGGACAACTCGCCCTGGGACGTCCTGTGTAAACGTTACATCGTTTTTTATTGGGCCGTCCCTTGGCAGCGGCTTGTGTGTGTTCTCACTTCCGTATTTTGGGCATTGTATCCTTATTGAATTGCCATTATTAACATTTTATTATTATATTATTATATTGATATTAACTATTAATTATTAATAATGTTATTTTTAAGTATAATATTAACTATTATACTTTAAAATAACGTTATTAATAATTTGCTATTGTGTTTTTTTTGTTCACAATTGATTCTTCAGTCGAGAGTTGAATTTGTTAGATTCTTTCATCTTAAAATAATTTATTTATTATTATTTTATTGATCAAATTTATAGGTTTCGAATATTTTTTCCATCTCATACATATAAAATTAGAGCATTTCTATATATTTTAAATGTGTAAAATTGAAATTGCGCGTACAGAAATTATATCGGAGGAAAGAAAAATGCATTAGTTATCTATCGCTATTCATCTTTAGCGTAATAGTTCGTTTGTTACGAGTGCAGAATTTGGTGAATAGGATCCATTGATACACGTCGAGACTATTATCTATTACAAGCTGAAGACAGATCGCCGTTGGAAATCTCGGTAGAAGGAATATACGAGTTTCGAAGGGCCACCCGTCTTGATCAGAAAGATTTCAAGCAACACGTGGGGTCTAGCTACCGAATCCTGGTGTTCGATTGGTTGTCACCAATGTAATTTTTCTTAGGAATTTAGAAAGAAGAGAGTTTTATGAGAAATGTGAAAGCAAATGTCCTTCCTCTTTCAACAGGATAAGATAACAAATGGTCTAACCGTTTTCAGCAGATTTCTTTGTGTGACACAAACCAGGTTAAGATAATAAAATAATATTTCGTTAAAAACAGCAGAGGCATTAAAAAGGAAATAATGACAGTATTGAGAAAGCAATAACACATTATATATATATATATATAGTATATAATACAATATGTTCCGTTAGTATTTTTGGATGAGCAATCTATGGAGGATCAGAATTATTTCAATGCGATAAAAATGAGAAGAAAAAAAAACTTTTTTTCAAATTGTCCAGTTACGTACTCGAGGTTATTCGGTAATGTTCCATTACTCATGGAGATATGTGTCACGAGGGGTCTCTCTTTCCCAAGCCGAAAATTCGACTGACGATACATCAGAGGTCGATGTCGCTTTATCTATCGTCCACTCCCGGATGCGAGCTCTAGGAAAAATTCCTAACGGATGCCCGATGTTCGAAAGAAAGAGAGAGAAAGGAGAAAAAAGCGCATGAGGATCCACGCTACCGGCGGCGCCTATCTTAATTCCCGATTGACGTTTATTTATCTGGCGACGTTTAATTTTTATGGGCGCGATGCGGCCGATAGGTTAGACCCGGCAGGTAGCTCCCGCTGTGTGGTCCTGCGGGATCCCTGGGGGCCCACGGAGGCCCCTGGTATAACATTCGTGGACGAGCAGCACCTCTTAATTGAGGGGTGCCGCGTGTCGCGATAAGAGGAACACGGGCGTCAAAACCCGTGGAAAGAGCTACCTCTATATGGGGATAAAGGGAAACGGAGGAGGCATAGGAATTTATTGTGATGCAGCGCATCCACAACACAGAGGTTCGCCTCTTCTCGCAGGTACGATCGCAGCTCGAATCGATGGGCTTCGGGCAAATTAAGAGAGTGCTTTTCTTCATTCAGATTCCACGGAATCCACGGAGTGACGAAGAAAACGGTCGCCTAAGTGGTCGCCTTCTCGAATCAACAAATTGCCCTCTTTCTTCTCTTCTTTCTCTCTAAAATGGGGAAGTCAAAGGAGGGAATATAGAAGAGAATCAAACGTAAATTGATTTTGTTTTCTTATTGAGAAGAAGCTTAAGGTTAATGCTTGGATCGTGCGCGCTTTTTCGAATCCCGAAGAACTTTCTCGTGATCGAAGTTGAGGTGTCGAGCCGCGTCATTTATCGGTAGCAATTGGATTGATTGCCTCACTTTCGCGACGACTTTGTTTTACAGCGTTTGAACGCTCTCTGCTACCTTGGGATTACCTCATGGAGACGTCTCTTTTTCTTCGTTTCCCAACTCGACTTAACGAGGATGCTCACCTTGGGGCTCGAGAGCTCTGTCCGTTCACTCGCGATACTTTTCTTCCGCGAGAACGATCGCGAAATCATTTACGGTTTCTGCAAATTGAAATTTTTCACCGGATACTTGACTGAAAAATCATTTTTTGCTTTATACATTTTGTATTTTTCTTTCTGCTATAAAATATATATTTTATCTTTATGAACGCACTAGCAATAACTAGCTTTCATCGCGTCAAAAGAATGATGCGGTAAATTGAGAAATATATACGAGATTATCGAGCAAACGGAGAGAAAGAAAGAGCAGGAAAGATGGGAGGATCCGCCGATGCGCTGGTATACCTGATGAAAATAAAAAGGACAGTTTACGTGTAATAAAATGTGTTACCACAGCTCCTCCACGAAGGTGGTCCGACAGGTACGCCCGCGCTTCCCGAATCTTCCTCGCGGGCTTTTCTGGATTTTATCCCTAATAGGACAGAGCGGCAAGTTTAATGGAATCTCCACTAAATCGGGTACTAATTATTTGGCAGTGAGGGCGCCGACGATCCCGCTAATATCGCCCGTAAAATCTTCGGTTCATCCTATTTTACGATCCCTGAGCGACTTCTTATAGAACACAGAAATGCACAGAGCGTGAAATTTCGAATTTGGAAAAATCCAAGATGGAAAAGCTCTACAGCGAGACATATTTTGAAATATTCCTCTTAATAATTAAAATATTGATCTTCACCTCATCTTTTTCATATCTTATACTATTAAATGTTTTATAATATCTTTTATACGATTTTCATACATTAGTAATCGAAATCCCTGCGGGAATATTGTTGCGCGGCCTTGACTCGTCCCTTAAACGGATTAAGAGCGCGCGCTGAAATTTGCGCGAACGCGAAGCGAGAGATAACCAGAGGGACTGAAACGGATTTAGCGGCGTGGCGCTAAGTGTTTCGTCGCCTCGCGAAAATGCGGCGCTAACTAATGCGCTCCTATATTCCCGGCCTGCCCGCTTTCGCGCCTTTGCTTTCTCCGTCTTTCTCGCACGTATACGGAAATTAAACAACGTCACGCATACGTGTCAAGCACCTACTAAAAGGCCTTTAAAAGATGTTTGTCCGCCGCGTCGTCCGAGCTTCGTCAGTCCGTTTCGTGCCGATTCTTGTAGTCGATCTTTGCGTGGATCATTGCCAATGGAATGTTAGTGTCATGCAGGATTGGGGAAACTATTGAAAATTACAAGTTTATAATTATATTTGATATAGGAACGATATATTTAATTCGACCCAAACTAGCCAAAAAGATTTTTATTTTATTTCCACCTGTGTGGAAATAAAATAAAAATTTTCTTGGCTAGTTTGGGTCGAATTAAATATATCGTTCCTATTTTAAATACCACTAGCGACGTTTTAAGTATTCAATTTGATTTTATATTTGATATATAAATCGGTGAGTTTATAATTATATTTGATAAAGCTTAGTAAACATATTTATTTAAATCTAGAAACAATCAAAATTGTTTTACCTTTTCAATACATATCGATTACATAATGTTGGATTTTTTATTCAAATTGGAAAATACATTTACATAAATGCAGGACGATTTTGAAAGAACAATTTATTTTTACTTTTACAATTGATGCTAAAATAAAGTGTGCATAAAGTACGTGTATGTATCATACAATGGTTTAAATTATAAAATTAATGTTTAAATAATTGCGAAAAATTGATTGTCAAATATCTTTAATACGTTTTGTCATTATTTTATTTTTGTCTGAAATAATCTAGCAATGGTTATAAAATTTAAAAATACATTGCATTTATGTCGTGATGGTATCCTGACCTTTCGCTTGCATGTCACAGAGAAGGTTAACGAAGCCAATGCAATTGTGACTGCAAATTATGTGCATCACAAAAAGACTTTATTCTATCATTATCACTTGCGATGCTAGGATGCTTTGTCAGGATCACTTTAGAGATTTTCAAAACCGCTGTGGGAAGTTTCCTTCAGCTCTGGCACAATATTGCCAAAAATATTATTAGGAGACGATGGGTCCAGAATGAACGTCGATTCGTGAATTATTTATGAAGTGAAAATCATCTTCGCGACAGCAGCAACAATGGCAATCATGAGCGTCAATCATGATGAAAGCGTGTCGAAATCGAAGGCGAAGGAAAATCGTAATTTTTCTCGCTTTTCTACAGATCGTAAAAAACCGGTAGGAGGGAAATTATCCGTGACTAAAGACGACCGATCCGACATAGACGAGTATCTTGCAAGTAATAAACGCATATAAAGAAAGAAGAAAAAAACAGAGATAGAGAGAAGGAATATTTCTCGTCTTGCTTTCCGAGAAGACGAAAGCCCGTGTCATTTTATTAACACTATTAGCTCCGATGTTAACCGTGCTCTCTCACCGAACAAAATCTATAAATGGAACAGAATGTGAGAGGTGTGTGTGACTGCATACCCACGTGCGATTAATCTCTCGTCTTTTAGAAACAAAAAATTGTTCAACTAATATTAAAAAAATAATATTAAACAAATAATACATATATAAATAAAATTTTAACTAAGGTTTCGCGCGAGTGCTCTTTGTAAGAACTGTATACTTAAGAGCGATAGACCCACTGCATCGCGAGGGTACCTGGACCGGTATTCCCTTCACAAAGGATTGACAACAGCAAACAGTTTAGTGTCCCGTGCGTTTATTGTATCTCGACTACCGTACGTTTAACTCTTCCTTCGTTGAACGTGGGAGGAGAAGGAGATAACATAGGACAGACCGACGAAAAAAAAAAAGAACCGGAACGGGACAGATCTGTTACTCCGTTAGACCTTGTCGGTCTGACATTTGAATGCTTCGTCGATTCCATGGCGTCGAAAGAAGAACAGGAGAAACTGGGAAGAGGACTTACCGACGCGATTGTCGTCTTTATTTTGCCTTTCTTTCGCGGTATCTTATGGGTTTTTGTCAAACTTTGGTACGTTCGCTCGCGGATTTTACAGACTGGACAACAGGCGAGTGAGTGCTCGTCTTCTTCTCGCACATTTTCCCGCGTGCATTATATTCAAATCACATGTCATGTGACATTTCTCCCGTGTTTGTGTATTTCTTATAAAACATGTGTGATATTTAAAATTTAAGCTTAATTGTCATATAGAAATTAATTGCCTTAATCTCTCTGTTCTTGTCTTAATTCTCATGATATACTCTGGATATCTTTAGATAATTTTCAAGATAATTTTCATCTAAAATAACAAAAAGAGTATTTCAATAAAACTGTCTCTCATTCTCTTTAAAATACTCATTGATGATCAACTTTGTTTTTTGAATGCATTATTTGGATAATTAAGAAAAAATGTAGAGAGCGTGCAATTCGGAGAGTTACAAAAGAGGGTGGACAAAATAATGGTACGTCGTTCCCTTCGAAATACCTCCAGTTCTCATCGATAATTGCCACGGTATCTCATCGTACGACGACGAAGCGCGCTTGGTGCACCTTGACTTAGCTTAGAACCCGGAGACGCTTCGCGAGAAACAGAGATAGAGAAATTCCTGCAAGAGAGTGCAGCGGTGATAGGGCGCTCAAAAATCCCGTGGAATCCGCGCGAGGAAAAGGCGAGCGCGGAGGAGCCGCAATTGGTCATTCCGCGATTTTTGCCGGCATTCATGCGTCCGTTCCTCGCGCGCGGTATTTATTGGAAAGGTTTCCTTCCCTCTCTGGTGCATGTATATATATTTGCGCGCCCTCGGAGAGCCGAGAAACGGGGCCCGTCGTCGCGACGATCTGTGGTGCTCGCGCGAGCGATCGAGCCGATCTCTCCACTCGTGGTTACTCTCTTCTTTCCTCTCGATTCCCTCACATGCACTCGCGGCCCTATCTTCCTCTCTCATTGAATATTCTCCACTTTATTTACGGATACCCGTCGAGATTTATCGTCGTTCGCGCTGCTCTTTTCGCTTTAACCTGCTTCAACGTCGTCTGCTCTTTCCTTTCTCGTGTTCGCCTACATCGTCTAATGTTATTTCCTTCCCTTCTTTCTCTTCTTCCTTTCTTTCTTCTTCTTCTTCTGTACCTTCAGATATATTTTTACGGTATCACGTGATACGTACGAAAATGATGATTTACACGAGTAAGAAGAAATGTATGTAAAGAAATATTATTTTTCTGTATTTTTCAAATTAACTATTCTTCGTTTCTTTTTTCGAAACGAATTCTTTGTTTTCTTTATCAATGAATATACAATACTTCACAAAGATGAAATTGCAGTCCGTCAAAAATTTAAATTATTTTTATAACTTTATCAACACCTTATTTTTTCGAGATATTTATTAAGTGTATTATAATAAATTATTTTAGTTGGAGAAAATATATACGGTGTAAAAAAATAATACGTTGAAAATTTGCAATAAATGTATTAAAAACAGATCGAAGCAATATCGGCGAGAATGAGCGAGGATTGAGTTGACCAACACCTTATTTTTCGAGATATTTTAATAAATTATTTTATTTGAGAAAAAAATATATATGATGTAAAAAATAATACATTGAAAATTTGCGGTAAATGTGTTGAAAACAGATCGAAGCAATGTCTCGGCGAGAATGAACGAGGATTGAGTACCAAGTACGATCTCTATTGCGCATGAATCGGTGCATCCGGCCCGATAGATCGTCTCGTGGCTAAACAAATCACTCGGTTGCGAACGAACGATCGATACCATCTACGTGCGTCGACCGGGCACAACGGCGACATAATTCTTACAATGGCGGCCCGACGCATCTCCGCAAATTGCGCACTTGCATGATCCGACCGATCGATTAATCACCGCGAGATTTACGAGGGATTTGTCGAGTCCCTACAAGATTTGCACGGCTGTGTAATGCAATTGCACATTTGCACACTCTTGCATATTTTCACAAATATATATTGAATATATAGGTAATGTTAATCTTACATTACAGAAGATGTTAATGTTAGTGATTTATTTCTGATTAGTTTTTAATATAATGAAATTTTATATTATTCATTTATCACTCTACAGAAAATTTTATTAGAAAGATGTATCTGTGATGCAAATTATGATTGGCTTAGTCGAATTTTTTTGATAAAATAAAATTGTACAATTGGAGAGGATTGTTCGAAAAAATTGTGGGAGGAAATCAAGTGCGAATTTGATCAATTAAATTGAACAGTGTATTATTTGAATTGATAATGTATAGATTTAGCATAATCGGTCTTTAAAGATTCATCACTATCATCGAATTGTGCCATATTGAAATCCCGCATTTAGTGAATAAAAACGCGTACATTTCTACAGTATGGGGATATCTTGCGTAATCTACGAGGTTACATAATTGACAAGCAAATGGATCACGATCATCCGAACCGAACGATGTGTGTATATGTTCGTGGCAAGTGGAATGTCATTCGCGATATTCCTCTTTCACAGTATATAGCAATATTGAAAGAATGCCGCCGATGCACCGATGTATATTTATATGCATATGTCAGTCGACAACGCTGATGCAATGTGAGTAATTTGCACGAGACAGGCAATATAATCTCTTTTTACCCATAAACGGTCCCTGACGGTCAATCCTCCGTTAAAGGATTCGGGAATATGCTCGACATTATTAATAATACAAGCGATTAAAACTGAAAGGTGCATACCGACAAAAGCGAGTCACTCGTACATCGAAGGCAAGATTCGAAAGAGAATATTGCATTCAATTTATTCTTATGTCACATGACGCGTTAAAGTATCTATAATATAATTACCGAACAATATCTTTTAACTACATCAGTCATACACCGAACAAAATTTATTGAATTCGAACAAGTATTTATTTCAATACTGCCAAATGAATCATTTGAAATTAATAATATTGATTTAATGTGAAAAATATTTATTTAATATAAGAAAATCCTTTTAGGTATTAGGCAATATTGAAATAAATATTTATTAATTTAATTAATTTTTTCAATGTAATATAGTCATACGTTATTTTACGTCATTCGCAATCTTACCTCGAGACAAGATTCCATTCTCAATAATGCATCGAAAAGACATTTTCGCGGAAAGGATATTTTCCGGAAGTGAAATTACTCGCTATGCGGAGGCGCGTTTTACTGCCTTTCGAGTTATTTCTTCGTGTAGAATAATGAGAGAACGTTACGAAAAAGAGAGCCGAGGGAGATGGGGAAAGAAGAAGAGGAGACTATACTCGCGCAATTAAACACGGCGTAAGTCCGAGGATAATGCCCCGGAATGCTGATAATTGGCCCGAACCGTCCGGGAAGACCCGAGACGAAGGGACTCACAGGTGCAGCTGGCACCGCGAAGAGAGATCATCGATCCCTCGTGTCTAATTGATTCCAAGTGATTTATATTATCTGCCGTTCATTCCTCCGGCATTTCCCGCGCATCATCAAAATGCTCGGATGAATTGTCGTTCGTAGAAATATTTCGAGACGCAGATCGAAAGCAGCTCTTCTCCATCTTCGATGTCTTCTATCGTTTAATGTAAATTTGATTAAATTATATCGTGGATATATTAAATATGAGATAATTTTGTTATAATTATTCAGATACATAAATCGCACTGCAATATGACAGATCGAAATAATTTCCTAGCTGAAGAACAAAAAATCATCCTCGAGAACGACTCTCTTGAGATTCCTTCGGATTTAGGACCGATCCGAACGGCGCCTGGAGATCCGAGGCTGCGAAAAAGGAGCAGAGAGGACTCTCGTAAACGATCCGGCCGCGTGAGCTCGAAAGAGCCTCGATGCTTCCGTCATGTTAAAGGGCCCGATGTGCCATTTCGAACCGGAACGAGATGGAACGAGCGATCGATCGGCCATGAAGGAAGAAGAAGAAGAGGAGGAGAAGCCAGGCCTCTCTCGAGATACCGATATCAGATCGCTCGTATAAAACTATCGTATCGTTTAAATACGCACTGAAAGGTGAGGCGATGCATCAGAAGATACGCGGGCGGTGGCAAGGAGCCTTCTTCTCTTTCCCCAGGCCTGCGTCCTCCCGGTTCCGTCCGCGCTGTCGATCCGCGCTAAAGATACTGCGCTTGGAATCCATGGGAACCACGAAGAACCAGACTTAACGCGTATAAACTCCTCCCTAGCGTCGCAGTGGAGTCCAGCATTCGGAGTCCCTGTACGTCTCATCTTCGCGTTTGCCTCCGGTTCACTATGGTACTTTGATATATGGTACATACGTGCTTTCTCTTTCTTTCGCTCGATTTTTATTCTTTATTTTCATTCATTTTATTTCTTTTTAATATTAGTAATATTGACATTATTCTAAATATTGTAGTGCGAGACAATAATGTTTATTAATATTATTAATATTTAAAAAAAGAAAATAAATAAAAATTTGTTTTAAAAATTCTCAGGAGAGTTGTGTGTAATAATAAATTTATATGAGATACGACAAATGTGTAAATAAGCTACAACAAAAATGAAAAGAAATGATATAAAAATGCAAAAAAAGAGGGATCGGAACAGTACGTTGTTGTTCTTCTGCTCGATAGCACAACGATCGATATTATCGATATCACCGATAATTGACAGAGAATCGCGCAACAAGTTTCTGAAAAGGAACCGAGATGCGATCGCGATACAATTTCGCATCGTCGATGCATCGCTGCTCGATATTCACGATGGCTACCGATTTTGCTCTTCTCTCCCTTCGCTGGAATCCGTAATTGGGCGGGCATTCCACGTTATGAGTTAATTCCGACGTATCGGCGTTGAAGTGAAGATCATATCGATTCAAGATCCGCGGGACGATCTCGGCGATCCTCGACAAGTATCTCGCAAGAAGGACGACGTCAGTTTAATGAGGTGTCGCAGCCCATATTTAAATTTTCTGTGAACGCGCATTTAATAAATAAATAAATAAATAATCTATTAAATAAATAAGCAAGAAAGACATATTTAACATTTCAGAATATGCGATAAGGTGAGAGTTAGAGAAATGCATGCGTATATAGAATGCAAAAATGAAAACGCAATCTGACATGCACCGTGCGAAAACCGGATGCTCGAGAGGAGGCCAGAGACAATGGTCGACCGAGCGATATTCCGTTTTGAAAAGGGGTGAAATTCCGCGTCGTGCGCATTGTCCGTTTAATGATTGAGTGGAGACGTGACAGGTGAAACCGAATACACGCACACGCTCTACTGGAGGAGTTTGCACCGGGCGCGAGTCTCCCTGGATCCTCGTGGGTACACCTACATCGCAGTCAGACAAGCGTGGGCTGGAATTGTGGAACCCACCAATGGGCTTCTGCTCCCAAGGCCTTCGACATTGATGACATATCCCTCTTTCATGCTGATCTTTTCGTGCGGTCTATTCGCGACCGGCGCCACCCACAACTCACCGAATTGCCGGATGCAACTTGATATCGTGGGGTGCGTACGGATTCAAGGTCAAGTGACTGAAGGAAGGAAGTTGTGGTATTGAAGAATACGTGTTGTATATGACCCGATAAATAAGTTATTTGCAGTTGACGATTTGTCTGCGAAAAAAATTCGAAGAAGCGTTAATCGCTTATTGCTATATCAACTAATTATTATATATGACTATTATTTTGCCATATAAGCAACCACTGTAGCGCGTCTAATAGTAAATATCAGGTGTTAAATTACACCTTGCATCGCGTCGTTTATTTCATACTTGACATTTGGATAATGACGCATGGAGATCTTGATAGGAATACATAGATGTTCCGATCTGTATAACTGGTTCATGGTTAAACGCTGTCGTAATCAGATCTATGCCTTTTCAGATTAACTGACCTAGATCATTTAGAGAGCCAACTAATGATTTCCGCGAGACACGTTTGTTGAAAAGTTGCTCAAGTGTTTTTAAAACTATCGGTCTAAGAAATATTAACGACAAATGTATTATTACGAACAAAATATATTTATTGAGTGTTATATGCGCGGTGTATATGGATGTACGAAATATAATTGTGTTAAAGGTGTACGATCAATTTTAGCAAACTGATTCTCGCGGAATTCATTAGCACAAAAATATTCTTAAATGAAACTTTCTGGAATTTATTTTCAACCATGAAATATATTATTAATTAATGTACACTTCAAAGATCTCCGGACACATACAGATGCACACAAGGTAGACACACATACAAAGGTTCTAAATTGTCTTATTCGCCGGTCGATGCGTAATCCGATTTGTTTCTCGAGCGATCTGATTATGTGACCTTCTTCAACTTTACTCGCCGACATTGCTTCTTATCTCCCGGCATCCTCCGACTTCGTGACTCTCCGTACGCAACCGAGAGAGATTCTTGCTAATTTTTTTTCTTTCCACTCGTTTACCGTGCACATGGCGCGCTTCTTTTTGTTTCACGAGAGATCGGTGACTTACGTCGCAGATCACACTACTACCAAGGTAATAGTCCATTAATTGATCTTGGATTCTCCGCCGTGTGCTTTCAGATACGCGGGAGACGGGTTTCGTGAATGCCATCACCGCAGCTGGAGTTACTTATGCGATTACGAGAGCCTGCACTATGGGTGACCTCGTGGAATGTTCCTGCGATAAGATGACGAAGGGTAAAAGCTTGCTTTTTTAACTTTATAATTTAATTCACATATCGATTTCTCATTAATCTCACATTGGAGAGAATCTATAATAATTTATAGACTTGTAAACATTTCTTCACAATATATATTAAAATTATTATTTTCCGCAATAAATAAAAAAAAAAGAGATTTTTATATCTTTACTTTTTTTAATCAAGAAAATTGCAACGCGTAATATCGATAATAAATTCTTCAAAACTGTACTTACAATATGCAATTTTCGTGTATTATACATACGATTTTGTCAGCATTTCGCGAAAATTAAATTGTTTAAAATAGGGAGAAAATGTGGCGATTGCTTGCGCAGGTAATCGTTTGTCTAAATTCGCGCGAGCCGAGGCCAAGAAAAGTTTGCCAACAGACGGAGAATGGGAATGGGGTGGATGCGGTGATAACGTGAATTTCGGCTTCAGAAAATCTCGTGCTTTCATGGATGCGCCTTATCGTAAGCGAAGCGACATTAAAACACTAGTAAAGCTCCACAACAACGATGCTGGACGTTTGGTAAGAATTCTTTTTATATTTATTCTTTATGCATTTCCAGTTCATTGTATATTATTATTGCTTGCTATCAATGCTTATTTTATAATCGCGCATGTTTGATGATGAACGATATTAATTCTTTTTAAATTTTTTATACTATTATTATAATATGATGAATATTGCATACTACTATATATTTATGAAATGCGTTTAACAACTATTATAATATCTTGTTCTAACAAAATCAGAGGTATTTTAAAAAGTCATTACAGTTATAATTAATAAGTATCTAATGTGATTTATATACCACTGGCATTTTATTGAATCATTGATTCTTCAACTCGATTTACTATGTCTTGCAATTCGACGCGTTGCTTACATTCGCTCCTCAGGCTGTACGTAACTTTATGAAGACTGAGTGCAAGTGCCACGGGCTTTCCGGTTCCTGTACGGTGCGCACTTGTTGGCGCAAAATGCCATCGTTCCGGGAGGTCGGTAATCGCTTGAAGGAGTCCTTCGACGGCGCAGCCAAGGTCATTCCCAGCAACGACGGTCACAGTTTCATCACCGAGGGTCCTACGATCAAGCCGCCCGGTAGATTCGACCTGATCTACAGCGAAGACTCGCCGGACTTTTGCAAGCTGAATCGTAAGACCGGCTCGCTAGGGACGACGGGTCGTCAGTGCAACGAGACTAGTCCCGGGATCGAGGGTTGTGAGTTGCTCTGCTGCAGCAGAGGTTACGAGACCAAGATCATCAAGGAGAAGACCAATTGTCAGTGTAGGTTTCGGTGGTGTTGCGAGGTCACGTGCAATACATGCCTCGTCAAGAAGACCGTCAACACTTGTCGCTAGAGTGTCGAAGTAGTAAGTGAACAAACTTTTTGGTATATCGATACAAATATATGACAACGTCGAGAATTTTTCGAGTTGGCTTTGCACCGCCATTTTTTACATTAGAGTAGACTGAGGTGACACAATGTGCCGAGAGGAATGATTTATATTCTTTGCGCGAGTCGGAATATAATTATTATTAGCCGAAATGCTGTTTCGTTTTTCCTAACAATGGAGAGGAATATTCACGAATATTTAATCAAACTTTTCTTGTTGTCTCACTATTCATTTCTGTGGGAGACGTTAGCGATTTGACTTATGTCAATTGTTGCAGCATATGGAAGCATATATTTTTTTATATTCAATATTGGTGCTTAACGCGACGATGAACAGTTTTCGATTTTTATCGCAGCCATTGCTAATCTACGGTCTTTCCCTCGGTACGCTCGTGATAATTACATCTATTACATAATAAGGTTTTGTAATATATAAGAATACTTTTATACGATTTACGGTTCGATCTTGAATGTTCAACGACGAATGTTTAGATGACATGTGATTTACGATTTATACCGCGACCGTATATTCTCGGTCGCGGGTAAATCTAGGTTACTTAGGATATGTATGTGTTTAGGATTTTTTAAATGGTTTATCGTACGCGCGAACGTAAGGAGCGGGATCGAGAACGTCAGTAGTACATGCGCGTGCAGAGTCAGACGCGAGTCCGCGATGCACCTAGACGCGATTCTTCGCGTTTTGCAGGACATCTTCGACTACATATCTATGAGTTGTCTGCAATTGTAAAATTGAATATTTTTGATATAAAACTCGACGTAGTCTTATTGATGAAATATCAATGCTGACAATGAGATAGGTTGTATGTAGTCAAAGATTTTCATTGTTATAACTGGGATCGGTTCTATACGTTTACAAGTCGTATTCTAGATTTTTATTAGACTGCTAATCTCTTCTTCAAGTTTCGGGAAGATAATAAAAATAATTCGCAACGTTACCTAAAAATATCTTTCTCTGATCTTAATGATAACAGAATGTCTAAATATTTCTTCAGGATTTAATAAATCTCATTAATCTACTTTTCATATTTTTAGTTCAGGAAAAATTGAATATATTTTAATGAAAACGAAAATTTCTTGATTTCTAATCCGGGTTTCTGCTAGATAGAATCGATTCTACGTATAATAGTCATTATCAGCATCGCCGACGCCGTCGACGCAAGGGTGATTTTTTTTCTTTTTTACTCGCGCTGAAGCTTTCCACGTATCTCCAGTGCTCGTAATACATATTAATACGCACGTGTAGTCGTATGATGAATTTATGTAAAGTATATCCGTCGGACCATCATAACGCGCCATCAATTCGCATAGTAATGCCTCGCTTTTCTGCTTGAATCGCCGCGAGGTCGAGCTTCGAGCGAAATCCCGGGTGATCAATTCGACATTAACGACGTATCGCAAACATCTCGACGTTATGTCGCATCGAGTTTTTATGCAAATTTTTGATTACAGTCGGGCAAACACTCAGGACTTTGCTCTCGCTTGCGCGTCTACATCCATATTATGTTTTGCTTTTTTTCCTCGCGTGATATATAAGCTTTTGTGCCATACGTCGCAGTTCGATCATTCATGTTTCAATCAACGAACTTTACACGAGCTTCTTCCGTTTCTCGAATAATTATACTTTTTTAATCGATTAAACGAGCCTTATCGCGCCACAAGGCTTCCTTTTTTATGTACATAAGACTGAAATTATTAATGTTTTGCACTCTTGTGCAAATATATGACTTAGGTATGAAGAGAAAAAATTGTATTTACGGACGAATCTCGTTTCGTTACTATTAAGATTTATTAAGATTAGTAGTGACGATTTATTTTAGAATGCGAACATATATAGAAGGAAGAAATATATGATTTTAATTGTATTTGAAATTTCAGCGTTTAACTTAATTCAACTTTACTTCGAACGATCCTTTTTCGATTTTATCCTCCACCTTCTTATGCTTACAGGTAAGTGTAAAATTATTCTATATTATATATTTTTAATGGATTGTAGTAATATTTGACAAGTATAAAGCATTGTGTACGTTTGAAATTTTTGAAATCTTTAACTTATATAGCGGAGATAAATTTAAAACCGGCATGAAAGAGAGATCGGTGTTATAAAATTTATTTGATTTGTACATTAGTTTTCTTCTTAGAGTTTGAGATTAGACGTGTCAACAGTCTTCAGCCCATTGTTAGTGTCAGATGCTTGCCTAGTTTCTTTTTCTCTCTGATTCTGTTTTATTTGGATAGGACACTCTCTTAAGAAAAAAATCTTTTATCAAACTTTGAAAAACGAAGCGCTAAAAAATTAATCTCCAGAAACATCCTCGAATGACGAGGAATTTTTTGTATATATATGTATACGTTCTCACACACGCCTGAAAACGTGGTAATAGGGATAAATTAAAGAAACATCGAGAACTTGGAGGCCTCGTATATCAAGGTATCGTGTAAAACACGGACGTTTACCTGTAATTCAGGTTTATACATGACAGTTGGGCAGTAAAGAACTACCACCATTTCTTGTAAAATAGTTTTATGGCCACCGTCAAAAGAAAGGAATTTCGCATAACCATAAAGGTTGCCGAAGACTCGCGTCATATCGCGTGTGCACTCGGCGCGTTTCGGCGATAACGGAAGCCATAAAGCCGAAAGAAGCGAGCCTTTCCTTTACTTTTTATTACATTTTCCGCCCTGTCGACACAGCTTTTGTTTTCTCAAACCTACACTTCTGAAAATTGGCAAATATTCTTTTCTGATTTATGGATATTGTAAAGAGTCTTAGCTTTGCAGTGTGTGTTGAGACTATATTATTGATTTTAATATATTGTAACTTATTGTATCAAATATCGATTGAGATGTGTATTATTTCAACAATTATTTATGGAAATACTTTTTATTACAGGAAATTATATTTCATTTTAATCAATTTTCCAGCGATATAATTTTTCCAGACTTACAATTAGATATATCTTTTATGTTTCGAATGTTTCGTCTTCTTTTTCAACTTGTTAATTAAAGAAAGAACAATTTTTTTAAAAGTATTATAATTTTATATATTATCTACTCTCCCAGATAATAGACGTAAATACAAAATAATCAAAGAATAAAAGCGAGCGATGGCAAATCGAATAACAAACAAACAGCGGTTTTTGCAGCGTCTGACTGATGCTAGATATTCATAGAAAATTTCCCGCATAACATCACGAACGTCCGAGATTACTCGGGATTAACTTGGTGATTCGCCACCAACGGTTCCACGCATTCCCACACAATCCGTGTCTAAAAAGAAAAAGGAGAAAAAAAAAAAAAGAAAAACCCTCTTTAAAGAAAAGACTCTTAGAGAGGCGAGCTTACACCCTCCAATTTAATACGTGACGCGGCACGACGCGGCGTGCGAGCGCGTCCGGGTAAAAGTCTCTTAATAGAGAGGTCGACCTCTCGGAGAGGTACGAAAGTGGTGAGGCGCAATTAGCCCCACCAAGGGGGACTGTCTGGACTCGATTAGCCCATGGCCAGGAGATTGGTCTGCCGCGGCACGACTGGGTGGTCCGTCCGGGGTAATTTTCGGCTGCCGTCGACGTTCTTCCCTTCGGGGGAAAAATGGCCCCTCGAAATTGGCCCTCGAGTTACCGTAGGTTCGTCCGCCATTTTTAGAATCTCCATCTCTCGCCCTTCGTCCCGATCTTCGTTCCTCTCCGAGACAAGGATCTTCATCCGCGGCGGAGAGAAGCGAGACTTCCCGATAATTCAATTTTGGAGGAAAAAACGCGGTACACCGGTTATTACGCGCTGATGAAAACATCGGGAACGGTGTGAGAATGCGGTTTCAATCTCGATTTCACCGTCATTGCATCAACAATAAAATGACAATAAAGACATCATTTTTTCATACTTGTCACACAAAAAATGTCTTTTGACATTTAATTCAATATCTTTTGATATTCATTTTTTTTTTTTTAATCGAGGAGAAATATTTTCAAGCTTTTATTACATCAATAAAACTGTTGTTTAAATTATTATTACACATCCGACACACACAAACAAACAAAAAAAAATAAATCAACAACTAAAAGGCAATAAGAGCTAATTAAATTCTATCAATTAGTAATTTATTTGTGAAAGGATGTATAACATAAATAAATTCGAACGATATTTAATATTTATGTTATACATCCTTTCACAAATAATTTACTAATTGATAGAATTTAATTAGCTCTTATTGCCTTTTAGTTGTTGATTAATTTATTAAAGAGCTGTTACAGATTATATAAAAAAAAAATAAATAAATCCATTTTAATTTCGCATTCTCAGACATTGAATCGGTCCAGAGACGTGAGGACGCAGACTCTCCTAAGTGAAATGTGTGCGAGGATCCGCGGGTTTCACGTACGACGGGAACTCTCCCACGGCGTACGACTGTCCGACATCGTTCCCGGAACGATTAGGCGCGGAACAATGGGGCCCGCGGAACGCACGTGGGTCGTAACGCGCGACAAAACCGCAAAATGCGACCGTGATTAATCGGCGCTGGCCGCCCTCTCCGGACCGTGCAAGAACACGTCGGGGCACACACATTTTCTCTCTCTCTCTCTCTCTCTTCGGGGCCTCGCTCGTGCAACCCTCTCGCTTAATACGCGAGCACTCGCTCGCTCCACGTCTCTCGTCTCGTGGAGGTCGATGATAAATTTCTACGGCAACGAGAGCGCCTGTTTGTTGTTGCGTGCCTTCCTCGCGTATTTTTATAGTTGCAACTCTGACTGCGTTTTTCACTTAAACGCAACTTATATACTCGTAGATGTAACGTGGAACTCGCGACAAAGTCTACATGATTACGTGTCGGGATGTTATTCGTCACGTTTATATGGAAATAATTATTTTATATTTTAATATTATATTTTTTAATTGTCTGTTTTTTTGACACATTATGTTGCTATGGCGTTATCATGGTTTAACATTTTTTTTCTCGAAAAAGTTTTTAGTCTTCCAGCATGGAATTTAAGGATACAGGATATATATTGAATGAAATAATGACATTTCTCGAATAAGTCTACATGATTACGTATCGGGATATTATTCGTCACGTTTATATAGAAATATTTATGTTATATTTTAATATCATGATATTTTTTAATTGTCTGCTTTTTTGACACATTATGTTGCTATGGCGTTATCATGGTTTAACATTTTTTTTCTCGAAAAAGCTTTTAGTCTTCCAGCATGGAATTTAAGGATATATATTGAATGAAATAATGACATTTCTCGAATAAATAGCATATATTTAGGAATTTTTAATAGATACAAATTCCGAATGTCTCGGAATCCCAAGAAAATCTACTGTCCAGCATAACTGAAAAAACGTGTTCATTTGTGCGCGATCGATTAAACGAACGTGCTCGCGCGTAGCAAACAGGACTCGCCGGAGGATGAAGGTCCGATAAGGATACCACCGAACGTCGCGACACAGCAAATGACCACCAGTTTGAGGACTAATGTATACCCGGGCGCCCGCCGTGAGCCGATATATGCGCGCGAGTCGCGAGTCCGCGAGTGTAATCTACCGAGAGGCAGAAGAGTCCAAGCTGCGCCGGAGGTGGTCGTCTTTCACCGTTTTCGAGCGAGTCCGGGCGCGCTGCCCGCGCGGATGCCAATATTAATTAAACGATCCCATAAGCGCCTAACAAACTGGCCGTACGTTAGGCGGTTTATGGGGTCCCCCGAGCGGGACGTTAAAATGTTCCAATCTTAATTAGGTAGGTGTTTACAGGAGGATAATTCCACGGGTCTTAAGCCGCTGCGCCATTTCTGCCGAACGCGGGCCACCGGGCTCGACTCCTCGCGAGGATGAGGCCTCGCGAGGAAGAGAACGTGGGTCCTGCATTCTGATCAGCTCTCTCTCTCTCTCTCTCACTCTTTCTGCGTCCTTCTCTCGGGATGGGACGATATTACAGTGTTCTTTGCCGTTCCGCTTTTTCGTTTTCGCTCTCTTCTTCGAGGATGATCTTCTGATATCTTCGTTGCATCTCTCCTTTCCTGTGTCCTTTCCTCTTCTTCTCGAGGAGTGCCAGAAGCACACCTCGAAGAACGCGGGACACCGCAGGACTACCTACTACGGCGGTAGGTAGAGAAGAAGGTCATTGAAATCTTTACGGTTTCTCCAGCTTCTCGGAATTTCGACCCTACCGATATGACCGCTGATCTTGCGTAATTATCCGCGTACAGATTTCTTTCTTGTCTCTCTCTCTCTCTCTCTTCTCACTTTCTCTATCTCGGGTGAATCGGTGAAACTGAAAGAGCAACGAAGCGAAAAGAAATGTGAGGTAAGTAGTTTTCGTTTATGGTGTAATATAAGATTGTTTATTTCTTTTAGAAATCTGTAAATGAATTTCATAAATTTTATATTATTAATACTAATATTTATCCCATTATTATAAATTCTATTTTTCAAATGCAAAGAATAATTTTACAGAAATTTTTAAATATATCATATTTATTTATAATTAAACTTATTCGATGCGTTTATGGAGCAATATAAGATTCCTAGAACTGTAAATAAATTTCATAAATTTTTTGATAATGAAAAAAATTGATTAAGGATATTATTAATACTAAGATTTATCTCATTTTTGTAAATTCTATTTTTTTAGGTATGCAAAGAATAATTTAACAGCAATTTTTAATTATATCAAATTTATTTGTAATTAAACTTATTCAATGCGAGGATTTTCCTCAGTCCTTTCTCTGCTGCATACAAGAGCCTTGCATTCTGTATGCAGTCGTGCTACACCGCAGCGCTGCGTAAACAGCAATTTGCGCTCATTAGAGTAACGTTTAGAAGTGCTTAGCGCTTTTTCGGAGCGACCTTCCGCGTTCTCCAGACAAATTAGGCTAATTCTCAGCATCAGGACACTGCACCCGAACCTACAAAAGTGCAAAGAACGAAATGCAAATAATGTGTATCGCATCATCGATTTTAAAATAGTTCGACCATAAGATATCCCATACGAAAGAGCAACGTCATCATGTTTTTATCTGACATATGTATATAATCGCAATTTAAAACATTTATATTTTTAAATTATGTTTCTATATGTTGAATCTATTTATTAAATATATATTTAAATATTAAGGAAATTTTCTATATCGAGAACAAGTAAGTAATTAATGTTAACTAATATCGTTAATTGGTGTCAAAATGATCGTTATTAATTCTAATAAATAAATAGCTAAATATTATTGAAAGAGAAAGAGAGAATCGTTCTTAGTTCCGTAAAAATAATGGAACAAAAATTTATTGGAATGTTTATTCTAAAGCAACCGAGGTATTCAGATTAGTGAAAGTACATATAGGTACATTTACATATTATACATGTCAGGCTTTATTTCAAAGTGAAACTGACAGATAAATTCTTTCCGAGATAATGACATTTTTCAACTTGGTTTTGCGTTCAAGGAGAACCGTACAGTTGCAAGGCACATAATGTTGTATACTTCACTGGAAAAATATTCACGCATTATGGATCTGAAGAATGTTATACTTTCTCGATATGGCATTTACGAAATATCTGTAGGAAGAGAAAAGCAATTTTAAAATTGATATAATTGTATTTGCACATTTTACGTGATAGATGTTGAGAATACGTCAGAGATAAGATTACAATAATTATTGATTACGATAATTTAATTTTTGCATTTGTTTTTATTCTTCTCTGAAACATTTATCATACTTTATTCAACATTCATAAATTACGATGCAATATAAATTGTATTGCAATATTTGCGAATGACATATGTAAATCTTGAAAGTAGATATTCGCAATCGCATGGACTATTTACTTGTCAACTTGCTAAATTATGCATTTTTGGCAAATTGCCTCACACGAATATTTATTAATCATATTTTCTCCGCACATAAATTATAACATTGTATTAAAATCGTGCGCAACTTAAAAACTTCATCTTTATTCATTTCATTTAGACAGAAGGAGGAACGCGAAGATTGTAAGTCACGCTTAATAGCCATGCTCTAACAGCCGAAAGATTGTTGCTAAACACGATTTAATAGCGAATAGAAAATTAATGCGACATAATAGATTCTACGAATGTTAAATATGCCACGCTATATGCTTATTTTATGCGTTACGCTAATTGGGCCCGACATACTGCACTATGACATTTTCTATTTTATTCGACAAACGAGGCGAGGCTCCACTAAGACTGGTCGAGCACATCGCTTCATGCTCCATTCGACGATCGTTAATTAGTTCCCCTCGATATATATCTTCCAAGTATGCGACTACGTAATGTAAAAGTAAGGTCGAGCACGTAAAAGGTATACTCGCTTTTGTGACAAGATTGCCTTTTGCGTATCCTGGGTTCCTTAACGGGGATCCCTTTGTGAAGATAATTAAGCAAATTTTTGGACAGTCATGAATCTGTCGAAAATGACATATATACACGAAACTATTCGTCGATAATGAGGCTGGCGTTCGTTTCTTTAATAAAGTAAAACGTCTTGATCCTTCATATTACGACCGTCTTTAAGACATCGCGCGCATTAAATCCACGTGTTTTCTGAAGAATGAATTATGTTTTGGGAGTCGAATTTTTTGCTTATCCGTTATTAAGTTTTATCCTGTTCGAGTCAATGAAGTCGTCAGCCGTCTTGCAAAAATTGTTGCTTTTGCTCGCACAGCACACTATAATTATTGACGCACACGTCATTTTTTCTCGGCATTAAATAATCCTTCAGAGAAATAAAATTGTCAATATTAAGAATATTATTCGGCTCTCGAAATCAACATATAATTTGATAAATACGTCGTTGTGATGTCTTTCGCGTCGGTTATTGCGAAAATTCATGTTTTCGCTTTTAATTAAGAAGTATTTAGTTTAGATCTCTAATTCCCGTGTCCCCCTTTTATCGCGTTAAACTTCTATGGCCGACATATTTATAAAATAAATAATAAAAACGTAGATATTTGAGAATCGCCAGACAGAATTTAAAAAAGGTAAGAATCTTCTCTCGACCGTACTGGCAAATATTATTTATTCAATCACAACGTTTCGACCCTTCTTTGAGTCCTTATCAAGTGATTTGTAAAAATAAAAATAAAATTATAATTTTAAGAACAAACATAGTGTCGGTTTGACAGACAGTAACTCCAGTAACTCGTCTAAGAGTCTTGACGTGTTGTCAAACCGACACTATGTTCGTTCTTGACATCTTAAAATTATAATTTTATTTTTATTTTTACAAATCACTTGACAAGGACTCAAAGAAGGGTCGAAACGTTGTGATTGAATAAATAATATATGCCAGTACGGTCGAGAGAAGATTCTTACCTTTTATAAAATAAAATTCTCATTTTTTTGCAAATCTAAATCTCCGAAGCTCTCTTAATCGCTCGTAGCTCGACCGACTATTTTCGAGACCCGGTCACCGACTTTGTCCACTCTACAATAGTCTTTGAGACACCGCGAGAGGTGCTCGTAAGGGGTGTCGAGAAAAAGAAGAGGCGACCGGGAGAGCGAGCCGGGTCGACGCGAGACAGGACGATAAATATCTTTATGCGCTGCACGTTGCGAGCGCGCACGACATTGTGGGCAATGGTCGTAAACCGACATGTTCGTGCGCCCCCTACGCGCCATCGCGTCGCGTTTCTCCCTTGACCCCTTTCGTGTACCCGATGTCAGATTATACGTGCCGGACCGCGGCGCACCGACAACTTCATCCGCAGGGCGTCTCTGATTTATCCTTATTAATAAAACTTTAAAGTCCCGCTAACATGTGTGCTCCGAACATGAGAGAGAGGGAGAGAATTCACGACAGCGAAATTATTGCTGCGCTCGAAATTGCGAGTCAAATTTCGTTATTCTCTTCATCGACGTGTGTGCTTATTCTCGCAATTAATCATGTCAAAAAGTTAGGAAATAACATTTGGAAAAAAGAGAGAGATTATATCTTTATCTCTCGCGTATTTACAAGAGATTGTAAATGTGTCGTAGCTGCTCGATGACAGCTGTGGTATTGCGAGGCAATATCGCATTTTTGAAACGTGTCAAGTGGAATATAAAAATGCCCCGAAGATAGGCGTATTTGGACGTCGCGATCGCGCGAGACAATAACGATCGCACGGGCCGAAAGTTTCTCGGCCCGTATTACGACCACACATCTGGGCGCAGCAGGGTGCAGCAAGATGCAACAACGTCGTACGAGGAGAGATATCAGGCATTATTAAAAGTACATAAACACCGCGAGGTAAAACGCGAGTTATGAGCCGGCCTGGCTGTGAATTAAGAAAGGGCGACGACGGAACGATGAGAGCAGAGAGATAAAGAGAGCTATCCGGGGCTTCACCACCTACCTATGTCGAACGCGAGGCCTCCAGTGTTTTACCTTCCTCCTCTTCCTTTTCTCTGTGTCTCTTCTCCTTCACCTTTCTTTCATATACTCCGTTCGCGCGCTCTGGTCCCCGGGGAATTATGTCATTTTCTTCGCTCGCTCGATGACTTTATTTTACCTATATAGAGTAGATTTTTCTGTATTAACTGAAGGATCACAGAAAAAACAGTATCCTTGAAAGAATGCAAATATATTTTATCCTTATAATAGCGCCAAAGATAATTAATTTTGGATAAAGGATAATTTATTCTTAAAACAAAGTGCAAAATATTCTTGATTGAAGCTGAAATTTACTTATAAGTATTGCAAGGGTAAGTGAGCATCGAATATAAGCGGTACTTTCAAATATATATAATATGAAGAATATAATAAGAATTATTATTCTTAGTTCAAATGTGACTAAATTTGTTTTTACAATATGCGATTTTTAAAACAAGAATATATCTTAAGGATAAAATATGTTATACTTAACACAAACTTATTTATTATTAAGGCAAATGAAAATTTGTGATTACAAAGAGCATTCTATGCTTAAATCAATCAAATAGCGTTCGAGAATAAAAATATACTTGAATCAAGGATTCCTTTCTTTCTGTGATGTAATCTTATGTTCCATCGCATATAATTAAGACGTGTGATTAATCTGCATTCACTTTACGATTTTATTGCGCGATGTGTTGAAAAAATAATAGCAGCCGCGCGGAAGGTCGAATCTAAAGTGTTTTTAGTTCTTGAGATTATTACATCTCTTTTAAATTTTATTATATGATAATATATTTATAAGATCGATCAAACTTAATTTCTTGCGAGGTATGAATTCTCTGTACATTGTATATATATATATTCTTTATCAATCGCTTCCACTAGGACCCTCCAGAGCAAGATAAATCGATATAGTTGTCGTGCAAAGTGACATTTATTAACGCGAGTACGATCGGATGGTCAGTAACGAGAATTATATGAAACGTCGTCGCGTGGGGTATCCGAAAGATGCTGGATCCTAATGAAGCCGTTTGGGCCCACCGTGGTTGTTCCATCGGTGGCAGAAGGGGAGAGATCGATCTCTTATCGGCAAGTCTCAATCTGAGATCGGCTCGCCTTTAGGCTCGGTTATCGATCCTCCGTGGACTTCGCCTCGATGGTACTCGGACGTAATTCACAATCTCCCGCTCTCTTATATTTTCTTTATCTCTTTTCTGCTCCTCTCTCTCGTTTTACCACTGATCACTGATTTGGTCGTCTCGTGAATCGAGACGCGCACCCCCGCGAAGACGACGATGAACAGGCCTGATAGCGGCTCTTCGTGATCGTCATTAACCATTTACCAGCTGCGACGCGACGTCTCCACGTCATGACGATGCGAGACGATAGTGGACATTGATACGAGAATAATTACAATGACCACCTCCATATGCGACGAATGCATGGGAATGATGTCGCGATGATCATCTCTTTGAATTTGTACTCTTCTCTCATCGAATGCTTATTATATGGTTCTGTATAATTTCTTTGCGAAAAATACATAGGTGGATTTTTTTGAAGAAAAGGCACAATTACATTTTTTGGGTTTCTTATTATTCTTTCTTAATTTTTTGATTATTTTGTTATTTTAATATTTTTATATTAAATATAAAATTGCAAATAAATTCCAGTGTTTATTCACAAGGAGAGCAGATGCTCAGTTTTTAATTGATTCCAATAAAGGAGGCAAGAGCTGTAATAAAAAATATCCACAATTACTAAAAAAAATATATAAATAATTTTGATATTATAGAGAAGTAACCATATATTGCGCGCATTATCATTCCACATCCGACATATGCTGAGAACAGCGACGACCGGTTCGGAGGTGACAGCTCAATCCCGCAAAATGCGATATTAATTGATTCCAATAAAGGGGACAAGAGCTGTAATAAAAAATATCCACAATTACTAAAAAAAATAAAAAAATTAAAAATAAAAACATGATAAAATATATAAATAATTTTGATATTATAGAGAAGTAACCGTATATTGCGCGCATTATCATTCCACATCCGACATATGCTGAGAACAGCGACGACCGCCGCGGTTCGGAGGTGACAGCTCAATCCCGCGAAATGCGATATTAATTAGCCCCTTTATCCCGTTTCTTAAACGACCGCGGTTCACGGGGGTCGTCGTTCGGGGACTGCACTTGTCCTCGTCGTTCTCTCGCCCATGTCGCGCGTCCACCCACGACGGCCGCGATATGGATGCGAGCATTTAGCCGGCGGGAGACACGGCGCAGGAAGGTCCTGAATCATCGCGCTCCTCCGGAACGGCCGCGTCGCTATTACACGCACGGACAGTAACATAATGTGACCGTACGCATGCACGCGCATAGGTCACCCGCCGCCCACGTGGCGGAACGATCTCTCTCATCGCGACGTGGCCGAAACCCACCGTGGGTGAAAGTCGATTGAGCGATCGTAAGTATAAGCGATGTGATTCCTGGCATTCGTTATACCTAACTCGTTGCTAATGAACGGATACCTTGAGAAAGGTTCATCTCTGCGCCTACTTGCTGAATATGCCCAAATTTCTTATTCCATTCTTTCAATTATTTTTGTCAAAGAGTGATCTTTCAACATTTTGTCCTAATTCTGTTTAGCATTTTTTTTTGGTAACATGATACATGTAATGGAGGTGTTGCTTATTTTTGCGAAATTATTTTGTAATCTACTCGTGCAAATAGTATAAGATTTCTTAATTTCTTCTGTATCTCTTAAGTGTGAAGTCTAGCAATTTTTTATTGAAGTTTAGGATTAGAAGTAAGCACTAATTCTGTTGTTATTTCAATAATAATAATAATCCAAATTGAAATTAAATTCCATAGTTGATCGCATCATACAGGAATAGAACCGCTTGGAAGATTTCAGAGAGATCGGAGGAAATTTATCTAGATATAACTTTAAGCTTAGAGAAAGCGAAAGAGCGGAAGAAGCATGGAAATAGCGAAAGGTTATTTGGATGTGGAATTGGCGCTAATTAACCGCAGACCACAGCAGGCTCGTTGACGTACGATAATACTAGTAATTTATGATATTTCCTTAACTATTCGTCGAGTGGATTATTTTATAGTCGGTCCGATTGGCTCGAGTCTTGGAATCTCGGGATATTTATTACGGTGTCGATGCACGTATGATAAAGTCTGCGCTTAGAGATCAAGATGTTAGTTCGGTAACGAATCGTTGGCATGTTTCATTAATTACGAAGATAGGAAATTATCGTTGAATTTAATCATCGAGATGCTTATCATAGTTGCATCATAGCATGAGAAGTAAAAGTTTCATTAATTTAGCTGCTGCAAATAAACACATACATTCGCCTTCAATTTGCAATATTTTTAGGATTCTGATAAATTCTTTAACAATATATCTGGAAATTTTTTATATAACTGTAAAATAAAAATCGGAGACAGGAAATATCTTATCTCTATTTATTGGACTTTGTAATATTAAGAAATTCATATAATTATATTAATTGAAACACAATGTATATTTTTTTTTAGATACATAGTTGTTAAATTTTTTATAATGCTACACAGAGAAAATTTTCTTTCAGAATTTACTCTGAAAATCATGATAATAGTAGGACAATGTGCTATATTGGATAAATTTTATAAAAGTTTCTCTGATTAATATCTACCACAATAAAAAATATTAATACGCATAGTAAATTTTCCTATGTAGATATTAATGTTTTTTTACTGCGATAAATATTAATCAGGGAAGCTCTTATAAAATTCTTCCAATAGCACATTGTCCCATTATCATGATCTTGAGGGTATAATTTTTGTCAGCCGATCTAGGATTTTCCTTTCTCGCGCAGGTTTATCTTTTCTTTGCACGCATCATCGAGCACAACGATGTATCGCCGATGCGTGTTAAGTGAGCGGTTAGTTAGCCGCGGCAATTAGCATCGGTGTCGCCGGTCGGTCGATGGTTACTGTTGCTCATGTCGTTGTTGCTGTTGCCATCGCTGACGCTCCTCGGTTGAGCGTGCCGGACACGCTCGACTGCCCGGGAAAACGGCTTTAAAGACTGTTAAACTGTGTGTCAATAACCGATCGCAGTTGATCCTGGCGCGACTCGCCCGTGACCGAACCGTCAAAGTTCGACGAAATCGACTCTAGTGAGCAACATTTTCTGGTCAAACATTTCATCATCATCGATCTAAATTTTATATAGCCATTTAATTGAAAAACAAATATATGTATAAATTGAAGGAATAAATATTTCTCGACCAATACTGGCAATTCTTTATTTAATAAATCTCACGTACAAGGTAATTTTACATTTTTTATTTATTCCTTTAATTTTTTGACTATGGCGCGGTAATAAAGAATCTAATCAGTAAATGTATAAATATCTTCTCATAAATATGTATGTGTAAAAAAAATTATAATTATGTGCATGCATTAAAATCAAGTTATATTTGAGAATGTTATTCGATTATCTAAAAATTGAGTTAATTGTACAACTGACGCAACTTTGTGACTTCAGCTCGACTCTATTCGCCTAATCATATTGAATGAACTTGCAGCGGATTCGGTGTCTCGCGTTAGTATGCAAATTACGAATCGTCGTTGTTCGTTCGTTCGTAAATTTTTGCCCTGTCGCGATTGCAATATTGTAAATTCATTTGCGTTCACGCCCTCTTCTCGCTGCCCTTCGTCCGCCGCGAAATAGCTCGAGCTGAGGCTGTAAGGGGAAAAGGACCAATCGCCACGAGGCCGGAACGGAGGCGAGGAAAAAATCTCTTGTGGTCGCAAAACAAAATGTCACGTAATTATCGCGGTAGGTGTTCCATCGTGCCCTTCCCCACTTCTCCCTTCTGTCTTTCCCTTTTGCGGATGACCTTCCGCAAGACCCGGCGTGAAGCAAAAAGTACAGCGAAAAACCATTGGAGGGATCGTAAAATGGGCCCGTTTATGAGCATCAACGCATCCGAGAGAAGAGAGAAAGAGAGAGAGAGAGAGAAGGCGTTTCCACCGGCTGCTATAATAAACATTTTCTATCGGTCGGCTAGAGGCGCAGAGAGAGGAAGCACCTGCGATTTCTCGATGCGGCGATATATTCTTATCGATACGTCGTCCCTTGCATCCATGTGGAATACTACCTGAAATTTCATGGTCAATTTTCAACGACAAGAACAGGACGGATGTTTCTTAATTTTAGTACTTGAGAAGCATCCTTTTATACTAAATATTATGTTATTGAAAATTAGTAACACCAGAGAGTATTAGCATTACTTTTATATGCAAAATTTAATGGCGAGGATGAAGATAATTTTAAAATTATTGACATTTCCGATTTATTTCAACACTGCAAATTATTCTTATTTTACGCGTATACACAAGACGGAATGTTTGTCAGAAAGCATAAAAGAGGCGAGATTATTTGCGGAGTAATTGCCAAAAAAAAAAAAAAAATATTTTAAAATACGTCGCGTGCGCAATGCAAGATCAGACCATAAGAGAAAAAAAAAAAAGAAAAAGAAGAAACGAAAAGGAAAAAACAAGACTAACGAGAGAAGAGGAAGGAGGAGAAGAAAGGTGAATGAGGAAAGAGCGAAAGGGGCCGGATGGCGAGCTCTCTAACTTTGGGACACCGTTAAATTATCGTTATTGATTCGTAATTATCGGGAAATAACTCAATAAAGGGCCCAGTGGATTATGGTGCGGGCCATCAATAAAATATCAATTTCGATAATGGTCCCCGGGACCAGAAGATCACGCGAGGCCGAACGAGAGGCAGGAGAAAGAGAGAGAAAGAGAGAGAGGACTGTAGAGCGATTTTGACGCCTCTCTTTCGCGGCGGCCTTGCCGCGTAATTACGAGTCTCGCGGAACACGGCGGTGGGTCCGACCAGACCCTTAAGCTTCGTCCTGTCTCTCGCTTCTTCTTCTCACCTCTCCTTCTTTCTCCTCCTCTTCTTCTTCTTCTTCTTCTTCAATCATCGTCTTGCTTCTCGGGGCGGTTCATGCGTCTCTCCGTTATCAACGTGCGCGCGGCCTCTTCCTTCGTCTATAGTGTACTTTCAGGAAATTGACAAAAATTAGTTTCATTAAAAATGATTTTATCTCACCCGCTTCAGCTTCTTTCTAATTATCCTTTAGTTGTTAATTAAGAAAGATTTATATATTTTATTAAATATTATATTTGACATATGTGATTTTTGTAATGCATATTATATTTTTCAAGATTTATTTCTATTTATTCTCATGCAATCTATGACACTCTGCACTTTTTACATATATATCTAATATTTTAAAATATGATTTGCATACATTTATGAAATTCTATACAATTTTATAATTTTAAAACTTGGAATGTAAAGTAAAAAGGGAGAGAGTAAATAGATGAATGAGGAGGATTCATAAATCTCGCGGCTATAAAAATCTTTCAACAACCCCGTCGAACATAGTTACAGGTACAAATGTAACCATCAATCTCAGTGTCATTTTCCGTTGTTGAATGCATTCAAGATTCGAAGGATTCTCCTCTGATCTCACGGTGATCCGGAAATTATTACACACACGTAAGTCCCGATTTCTTTCGAGCGAGTTACTCACGTATAGGGAGTGACTGGTCGATCTTGTTCAGGGATAAAAGCGGTCGATTATCCTTTGACATTCTTTCGCGGGCGCAACGGGTTATTCGTTCGCATTGAGAACTTGCTTCCGAAAAAAAACGCATCGTAAATTCTTCGTCCCGATTGTCTGTGTACCTAAGTATGTGTTAATAATATTAAAATCCATACCGAAAAAAAATTTCTATATTATATAATACTAAAATCGTTGAGGAAGAAAAATTAACGATTACCCGGAAACGATCGCCCGGAAGAAACGAAAAGATAAGAGTATAGAAGTAAATCGTGAGTGTAAAATTAATAAGATTTTTTATTTTTTATTTCAACCAAATTGACTATAATTATCAAATGAAAGATCTTATTAATTTTACACTGACGATTTACTTCTATACTATAATAATCAATAATACTGCACCCTGCAAAATGCGTTTATCTGTAATTGCGCGCTGATGGAACGATTACGCGATCCTCCCCGTAGAAATGATGCAAAAATCGCGGCTGCTCATTACGAATAAACATCGCGTCGCGCTTATAAAAGTGATAACAATAATTGCGAATAAATTGCACGCCATTATGCATCCGTTACTTATCTCCGTCTTCTGCTCGTTCGATCCGATAGCATCGAGAAAGAGTATAAAGGGTATAGATTTGAACGAAACAAGTCTAAATCGTTAACCGCGCGCTTCCGGTGAAATCGACGGTAAATTCCTCCTTTTTTTTTCTTCATTCAGCTTTCCGCTCGAATGATACCGGAGTATCTCGGGACGGAGGAATTCCCGGGCACGAAGGGCGTTAGTCCGCGTACATAAATTACGAGCGTAATCTCTCTGGCCTAAAGCATAAAGAGAGAAATCAAGGAGAGGGAGATAGAAGAGAGCAACCGGGACCAGCAACGGCGATATGGGTGTTTCTATACCGATGGCTTCCTGGAGAGAAAGAGAAAGAGAGAGAGAGAGAGTTTTACTACTCATGCCGCGTAATGCAACTGTGCGTCGTAATTTTTGTTTCGTTGCCCGTGACGCTGAATCTCGTCTCTTCTAATCCATGACAGTTGCAGCATGCCACCTGTTGGAAACATTCATCGGCGACGGAATAACCGTTCGATTAAAGATATACCGGTTGAATGTACTATTCGCGACTTGTAATCCGACAAAATGTTTGAGATCTCTGACGGAAGATGTATCGACTGTTATAAGCATACATTTTTATATTGATTTAGCTTACGATGCATATTCTATGGATCGTAATTTTTAGATAATATATAGTGAAAGACTGGATTTGTAGAAGGAAATGTGTGAAGAGAAGATGATGATTATGATTCAGAATCGTATGTAATAACTTTTCTTTATAGACATGTACAGCAGGAGATTAGTGTAGAATAAATCGGTATATAGAGAAGCGAGAATGGAACGGCTACGACTAAAAGCTACTGATCCGAGTGGCGTATGTTAATTTACCAGGAATTGCTGGTCCTCTTCTTCCTCTTCGATAGACATCGACAGAAGAATGAATCGAGTCCTCGAATGGCCAGGTGGTCCGCTGCCGGCAAATGCAACTGAGTGAGTGCACCCGATTCTGTTCCGAAGCCTAGCCTTTCGGAAATCATTAAGTCAAGTAGATTGCGGAATTTTACGCGCCTAGTTTTCTCACGCGTATGCAAAACTATTTTTTTTTTACGCGTGAATTGATTGACAAATGGAATTTTTATATTGTATATATTATATATGTACATAGTATACAGGGTGTCCCGTAAAGACTGACTCAACGCTTAACAGTAGATTTCTGAGAGCATTTGGAGACGATTTTTCCTCAGCGAAAATGTCGAGGGAGCTTTGTAACTAAGCCTTAAATTATTAAAGTAACCTCTATTTGAAATCAATTGAAGAATGCAATTTTGTTAATATTTTATTTTCACGAGGCTTAGTTTGTGAAAAATTCTTAAAAATCGAAATTACTGAGGAAAAATGATCTCCTAGGAATTTACCCTTAAGCGTTGATCCGATCTTAACGAGATACCTCGTATGTATATTAGAGTAGTATACGTATACATTTATTGAAGGATATATACGTCAAAATTTTGACAAGACACATGTCTAAAATTAAAATTGC
Organism: Nylanderia fulva; assembly: GCF_048542155.1. Classification (NCBI taxonomy): domain Eukaryota; kingdom Metazoa; phylum Arthropoda; class Insecta; order Hymenoptera; family Formicidae; genus Nylanderia; species Nylanderia fulva. Next base: position 2,150,878 of record NW_028189622.1, read on the forward strand.
GATACTAATAATAGCAAATTCTCAATCAAGATGTTAATTAGCGACACGAAGAGAAGATACATAAGTTATACATTTAATGCGTGTATTTTTTCGATTCTGTCATCGATGTGTCACTTTTTATTCGTCGCATTAATCGATTACCGTGTTTGTCAGAAAAGGCATACCGGATAAAGCAAATACGGCGATGCGGAACGAATCGATAATCCCCTCTCGAAGGAAAAAGAGAGGAAAGCCAGGCGAAGTCGAAATCGCGCAGAAAAAGTCGTATATAGACGAATCACGGCGCGGCCCACCATCGGCGACGGTAAACGCGTCTTTGTTTTGACGCCTCGATAAATTCTGCTCTGACCGGACGCGAGACATTTCCAATATCATAAAACCATTAATTATCTTCCTGGTCGTGGTGTCGGAACCTTCCGCCTCCTCCGGCTACTTAGGTGGCCGCCGGCGCCTGCCTGATGTATTTCGGTGTTTTTGTCCGACATTAATAACGACGTCGCTCTCTTATCTCTCTCTCTCTTCTCTTTGGCTTCTCTTAAAAAAAAGACGCACACAGGTATATATCTCCGATCGAGACCCTCAACCTCCGTTGATGCTCCGGATCTGGTGACCGTTATAATTTTCGAAGGAACTAATTTCCGAAAGCGTGGTCGCGCAAAAATCAATCCCGAGTCGCTTATTATATATAATAGTCGTCCAAGGGTTGCTCGCTAATAAAATCATGTCGAACGATTCTGAAAGACATAATTCGTAGGCCAATAAAAGTCCGTAATTACGCTATCAAAGGGACGCAACGGTGAAATTTTAGGGCGGCGATGCGGTTATGTACCAGCAAGTTTCAATGAGAGGGCAGCTATAATTTTACTAAATTTAATTTTCGGTAATACATACACTTGAATTGATATTGGCACCTGTATAATTATCTTTTCTCATGTAATACACAGCATTCAAGAGAACATTCATTGTTTATTATTATAAACACATAATGCACAAGTATATTATCATGATACCAAACATAGATTTAATATATTAAATATTACAACGTAATAAATTGTTTTTCGTGTAAAATTTGGAATTTACAAAAATCCCATTCAGCCTCAGTTTCTGGTTTTCGACGCGAAATCGCAGTCGGAGACGAGTGTCGCGAGAGTCGCGAAAAAGAAGGGTAGAAAAACGGCAGAGACTCGGCCGGAGCTGAGAACAGAGTAGAACGTTGTGTGTGTTTTTCGAATTAAAGGGAGGCCAATTGTTGATTTTCCCAGACGGCATCTCAGTGATTCGCCACGCCACTCACGGCGTCATCTACGCTTCTCGATCTTACGAAAGGGGACACGGACACGTATTACGCGCCCTTCTTCCTCGCCTTCTTTCTCTCTCATCCTCGTCGCGGACTCTCTCTCTCTCTCTCTCCTCTGTCTCTATCTTCAGAGAATTAAGTCATTCATCCCGCGCCGGGCCAGAAAAAAGTAATGAAGCTCTCGTAGGATCCACGAACATGTATCGCCCCCGGGACCCGTGGCGAACGCGATACGTAAATCTACCCGGTGGTACCCGAAGGATTATCCAACAGAATCGCCCAGGGTGGTCCGTTGTGTTCTTCAATGACTTACTTGCTGCGACCGTCATGGATGAAAGAGCGAGAATAGCACTGAGTTTTTTGTGACAGGCAAGATTGTGTCGTCTCTTTAGAATTGCCTCGCAAAATACATTTTTCTTTACATAGACATCCTTGAACTTCCCATAGAGACATTTCTCTCTTTGCTCGTAGGCGTCTTTTTTCGAAATTAAATTCTCATTTAAAATTACAATCGCTTTGCAAATATTTTTTCTTTCCTCTTCGTGACAGGATCTGATCTTGAATCTTTTTATCGTGTTAATTACATTCGTACTTCTTTATACATATTTAATATCATAATTAATGTTTGCTTCAAAAATTTCAAAAGTTAATAAGACAATTTTGTAAACGTCAGAATATCAGAGCGATCATTCGGAATCAACCGAATCTCGCGATCCTCTCTACAAATACTGTCCTCACAATAAATTCACATATTTTCGACATCTAATCCGCTAATAATTCTGAACGTCGCACAAGGCAACCGAAGACGAATCTTGTTATCGTGTTAATTACATTCGTACTTCTTCATTATTTATACATATTTAATATCATAATTAATGTTTGCTTCAAAAATTTCAAAAGTTAATAAGACAATTTTGTAAACGTCAGAATATCAGAGCGATCATTCGGAATCAACCGAATCTCGCGATCCTCTCTACAAATACTGTCCTCACAATAAATTCACATATTTTCGACATTTAATCCGCTAATAATTCTGAACGTCGCACAAGGCAACCGAAGACGACTAGGTACCGGAATAGATCCAGCAACTGAGACGGAGAAAAAGAGAGAAGGAGAGCGGAAGGCTAAGGAATACGAAAGGAATCCGGGTGTCGACCGACACGTTGGTACACGTTGCTTTTCGTTCCCACAGTCGTCGGAGACGCGGATTCCGCCGGAGATTCCCTTTGCCGGGTTTCGCGGAGGTGGACAGCCCGAGGAGGAACGATCGAAAGAGGAAGCGAAAGGAAGCCAGAAGGTAGGGATAGGTAGAAGCGCGCTCTTCGCCGGGAGATGCGCCTTATAACATGCCAAAACGCCGATAATTCGACGGTGTGGTCCCGAAACGTTAGCCGATATATCCTTTCCCACGGATGGGCTACGAGGACGAGCCCCAGGTCCCCGCCAAAGGGGATTCCAGCCATTCCTGCATCCCGGTGGACGACGAGAACGATGGGCCACCTTCGGCTCGATCGCAAAAACGATAAATTTGTTGATTTACGCGCGTGTAATTCCCTTTTTTCTATCGGGAATCATTTCAAGAAGAGCGACAGATATCTCGTGGAACGATGAGGGACACCAAAATCCTCAACTTCGTCGGACCAGTCTCTTTCGATTTCTTCATCGCGTTTTTCCTTGCGATGTATATATCCATATATTCTTCATCGCGTTTTTCCTTGCGATGTATATATCCATATATTTGTTCAGGTTTTTTTAATGACTACAGTGTTTCATTCTTGATTGACGTTTACTAGAAGCATTGCATTTTTGGGATATTTAATTATTCATTTATAGTCTATATTTTCACTTACTAATTTAGCTTTATACGCTTCAAACTTTATAAGCTTCAAATTTATCATTTCTTGGAAAATAGAATCCATATATTTGTTGAGGTTTTTTTAATGACTACAGTTTTATTCTTGATTGACGTTTATTTGAAGCATTGCATTTTTGGGATATTAATTTATTAATTTATAGTCTATATCTTCACTTACTAATTTAGCTTTGTACAAGCTTCAAATTTATCATTTCTTGGAAAATAGAAGAAGCTATATACGATTAGAGGATAATTTGATCTCTTCGGTCGAAGCATTATAGAACGGAGTGATAAAATTCTCATTACAGTTAATCAAAATAAATTACGTTATTTAAAAATAGGACACCGATACAATAATATAGTTAATTGTTTCACATTATCATTGTATTATATCTTGTCACATTCTAAGATCAAAAATTAAGGTTTTTTAAAAAAGTTGTGTTTTAGGTAGGTTTACATATTAATGTGTGTGTGGAAATATTTATTGTTTTATCATAGTTACATTATTACTTTTTAATTTTTTAATTTTCTAATAATTGTCATTATTATATATTATAGCACTTGATAAGAGCCGAAACGTTGTGAATATTGAATAAAGATCACTTATTTGCCAGATCTGGTCGATTAAATTACTACCATTTTTTAATTATCATCTGGTGACTTCACAGTTTTTTAAATCTTTTAAAAATAGGTATACTCAAATGAAAGTTACGTCGACAGTAACATTAGAATCGGATCTGAGAAATGCTAATAAGAGATGAAACGTGGAGTTTTTGAGCAAAGAGTCTTGCAGTAATGAGCGAGGAATCCTCTATATATAGTGGCTGTATCCGATTTGCGCTTCGAGAATACGAAATGCCGCAGCACGAGAACGACAATCGGAGTGGCTCCGCGTGGCTCCTCTTGAAGAGGAGACGGACCATCAGGATGCCACGCGCGTGTGTTCGTGCACGACACGCCGCGTGTCGTTCCGTCCGCCTGGCTACCCCGATTTTATCGTCCCGGGGGCTCTTATAACCTCTAAATGTTTTCGTCGCCTCTATCAGATCGCGGCGTCGGAGACAGAGATCGCTCTTCGCCGGCGAGGGAACCATGCGAAAGATTGAAGCTGCGATAAAGCGGCGAAAGGAGCGCCGATGGGAGGTGTCGATGACGCGATGGCACACTTTATTTCCAATTAGTTGGAATTGCCATTCCAATTTTTGCGATCCACCTATTCAACTTCAACACCTTTATATTGAATTCGGTCGTCTTCCCTTCCTAGGAGAAAATGTTAAATAGAAAGAAAATCAGAAAGATATATATTTTTATCGGCTCTCAATATTAAGAATATAAATATGATGTTTTTCAAATCGGCCAACAGAGCCAAAGCACGAAAATCGCGCCTATTTCTCCATATGTTAAGTTTCGAGATTAATTTATATATGGAACTTAGTGATCTCAAACCAAGAGATACAGTTCCGAATAATTAATTTTTCGTGCTTTGGCTCTGTTGGCCGATTTGAAAAACATCATAGAAAGAAAATGTTAAACAGAAAAATATTTCGGGGAAGAATTGAAGTAGAGGTGAGAATGTCTATTTTTAAGGTAGAAAAGGTGTCATTTTTTTCTCGAATAAATATAGATAAATTTTGTCACGCGGGCGAATCCATCGATGATGGAATCCGTGGATCGCGAGGAGGACACTCGGATTTGGCACGCGCTGCTTCGTCAGGACTCGAGAACCGCGGAAGAATCCTTCAACGGCGCGTCATATTTATCCGTCCACCTACCAGACGTTTGCTTCATTAGGCCGACATCCGTCGGTCAGGTTCGTCGGGATCCAGGATCACATTCCGCGGACTGAGACGAACCGCACGCGTGACGGTATGCGTAATAATAGTAACACTGAATGAATTCCGAGCTCGTGTCTCGCCTCCGGGAGACGCGCTCGTGCTTTTTGAGAATGCGCGGAGGTCAAGAGAGGGTTGGGGTGGCTCGGGGGTAAAAACCCGAACCTTGCGAGGAAGGGAGAGGTTGGAGAGGCTGCTGGTGTCCGCTGCTCGAGGTAGGGGACCGAGAAGGGTGGGTGGGTCAAGTAAGATCAAAGGGACCGCCGTGAGAAGTGGTCCGGCTGCCCGAGATTCTTGTCTGCTCTTGGACGCTCTGGCAGAGAGTCTCTCTCTCTCTCTCTCTCTCTTGTGGCAAGAATTTGTTTTACTATCATGGTACACTTCACCCTCTCGTCCGTATTTTTCTCCACTTCAGTCTTGCATCTCGCTGTAACGAACAATTTAGGATTCGATAACGGAAGTTGTGATTGCGAAATTATATTTCATATCACGAGACTTCGATCTAACGAAAGGATAAAAATAATTAATATGTTAATTGATTCGAAAGATCTTGGAATATATTTCCAGATTTCAGGACAATATCATCTGTGGATGATGGATAAAAGAGAAAGGAACCGATGGATCTACCTGTTGGTAGATATAACACAGAAAGAGGAAGCTGCGGCGGAAGGTGGATCGGGAGGAAGAGCGCGTGGAAAAAAAAGATGAAATGGAAGGGAGAGAGAAAGAGTCGGTAGGTCGGCAATGGAGTGTTGGTACCATTAGCGCGGATGCCTGTTCGTATGCGGTCAGGGTCCTTTTATCCCGCGCGGAGATTCCTGCGGGATTCCTACGTTCGTTATCATCGCGTGCAGCATTCGCCGAACGGCGAAGAGGGCAAGGATGCAGGAAGAAGGAACGCGATGAGAAAGAAGAAGGAGAGCGAGAGAGGAAGATCGAAAGAGAGAGAGAGAGAGAGAGAACCAAACCAGTCCTCGGCGCGGGCCTCCCACGACATTCGCTCGGCATCAGGAGTTATGAAGTCGTCCAGCTGGAGAACCAGTTGACTACATTTCGCGAGGATACGTCGACGGCGGCGCGCATCGTGTAATGGGAAAATATTGTATAGCGCCGCGACAGAACGCGATCGAGAAACGGTGTCTTAGCCTTTCCGCCGTGGGAAATCAATCGCTCCTTCAAATGTCTATTCTAAGGGAAGGCTAATAATTAATTCATTAATTTTTTATCTTATTTTTGCTACAATTTTCTGATACAAAGCAAATGTCGTTTGATAAATTGCCGATGTTGTTGGATTGTTTATTTCGCTGTTCATTATATAAATAAGAAATCGTCGTGATTTAAGAAATTTTTAAATAACTATATATTTTGAAAATAGGGGATGCAGATAGGGTACAAGAGCAACATGATAAAAAAACTCAATTTCGTTTATTTAATTTTTTATATGTTTATTTGCATAAATTATGAGTAATAATTAATACATCTATTATGCACAATAGTTGAATCACCGTTTTCTTATTCGTAGTAGTTTTTCTATTCAGCATTTCTATCGTGTGATAGATATCTTGAAGCCTGCGGAATTCTTGAAATCCCGATTTTCAGTAGAAGAAAAAGAACAAGAAAACAGAGAAGGCGAAGAGACAAAGAGAAAGTGAGAGAGAAAAAATGAAAAAGATATAAAAATAATTTATTACACCCACAATAGAGACATCAATCGGATGTCATCTTCATCATCGCGCGCGTAAAAGTAAGTTTTTATTTACAAGAGTTTCTTACGGAGAAGTACATATATTACGGCCGCCGATCAGCTAATTGCTGCAAAATATATCACTATGATCTATTTATGTACAAATACGCTTCTATGTACTCGAGATTGTTGATTTTTCTCTGAGGGAGCGAATGTTAACCGCAGTAAGAATATATACCTTTAGAATAAATAATGTTTCGCGAAACCACGATGCTCGCGTTGTGAATCGATCACTTCAAACATAAACTTGACACGCAGTAAGATAAAATAATTAAAGGCTTCTCTTAACAACGCTTAAATTATCATAGTTTCGTATACTTCTTTCGACCTCCCACAAAAATAGTAATTTTAATTAAATAGTAATTCAATCTGCAAATCGATGTACCGATGATAAAAGAAAGAGAGACGCGATAAATTGAATTTGAATACCACTATAACAAAAGTAGATGACAGCTTTATGTGCTATAATGGTAGCCTTAAATTATTTTCTCTACCACTGTAACATCTAAGATGTCAGTAGTCTTCTTTTTTTTTTGCGGATACAGTGATGAACCAGACACGCTGGTATTTATTATACCAGCACTCGCACCGGTCTTTACACCCTGCCTCCACACGCATATCCCGCAATCTTCCTGTAAGACAAACCTTAAGAATCTACGATCGCGCGAACGCTTTTCACCATTTCAGTCTTTAATACGCGCCACGCGACGTAATAAATATATGTAGTTTCGAGCGTAATACTGGAGAATGTGATGAGACCCCGCGGATTCGCGCGGGTTTTACGACCTATAGGACCCATTCGAGTTCCGCTAGACCTCGAGTCGTCCGCTAGAAAGGCTACTAGAGAGTCTATCGATCTAGAGAGAAAAAATAGTTTCGTCCGTCTTTGACGTACCTACTGTATTTTCATAGTTTTTGCGAGACGTCAACCCTGTGTACGCAAACGATCGAGATTTCCTCTATATATCAAATCGACCGAGTCCGATGCTTTACAGACAGGTGTGTATCGTCTTTATCGTCTTGCACAACTGGCACTTGACCTCGCAACACCAGTGGAAGATGCAGGCGCACCTCTCGATCACACTCACTTCCTGAGTCTTGTGGCCTCTGCCGCAGCACATCAGATCGCAGCCGTCGACGCCGAGGCTGGTTTCGTTGCACTGTCGCCCTTGGGTGCCTAGGATACCCAGGCTGGGATTCTTGATGCAGAAATCCAGCGAGCTCTCCACGTAGACGAGGTCCTTCGGCCCGGGCGGTTTGTGCTCCGGATTGTACGGCTTCAGCTGAAAGTTGTAGCGCTGCCGACGCGTGAGACCGTCGCGGTGCTGGTGCACGGAGTTGCTCGCCGAGTTAACGTGCGCGTTACTGCGCACGCGATCCGAATTGCTGACCATTACCCGGGAGGCACCGTCGAACCGATCCTTCAAATTATCGCCGACTACGCGGAAGCTCGGCAGCCGCATCCAGCAGGTTTTCACTGTACACGAGCCCGACATACCGTGACACTTGCACTCCTGACGCATTTCCGAGGACACGTGCTGTAACGAGACGGAACCCTGTAACTTATCTTCTCCTCAATGCAAATCGATCTTGTTATATTCGCGATCATTTTTTTTTTGTTTCATGGTTTTGGATTAACAATCGTGGACATCCGCAGAAGGAGGCAAAAAAGGGCATTTACTCCTTTTTTGAAATAGTATAAAAAAATAAGAAATAAAAATTTGTTAACAACGATTCATCAAAATAGAAAAAAATGTAATATATGAAGAAATGTTGAATATTAGGATTGAAGAAATATTTTCATCTCAAGTTACAATAGAATACGGTAAATAAAAAATAAAGAAAATGATTTAAACTCTTTTTAACACTTTTTAAAGAATATTTTGAGATGTATAAAATGATTTTAGAAATTGAGGAAGACATGTCCTAGTTCTCTTACCGTTCTGCCAGCTTCATTGTTATGTAGATTCATTTTCTCCCGGAGGTTTCGACCCCGTTCGCCAGTATCGACGAATTCGCGAGAGAACTTGAAGCCGTATCCGATGTTATCCGAGCAACCACCCCATTCCCAATCCTGAACGGCGGTTGATGTGCGTGATTGGTGAGTGTAGTCGCAGGAACACGACTGAATGCTGCCCTCGCTACATGCTCTCGCGATACTGTGAGTCACAGCCGCACTCGTTATGGCATAGATGAAAGCGGTCTCTCGGCATCCTACAAGAAAATTATGGAAAATTTATATATATGACGCGTGTTATATTGGTAATTAAATTCCCCACATGGTTGGAAAATTGTTGTTTTCGCTAAAATGATGTATTATTTTCCTTTTCAATTTTTAAAAATTTTATCTGTACCAAGTTGTACAATATATCGCATTTTTCTGCGAATTTCTGGTGAGCCAACTCTTGGCAGTTATGATTTTGTCTCCATCAGAAGTGCTATATATTCTTGACGTAGGCACCACGTTTATTCTTCTCTCGACTAAACGATAAGAATATTTTTATACTCGCCGAGAGCGCAGACAAGACGTTCACGATGTTTGGTCGTGTGGGAGGTGAGCGATGACGTCAGACAACATCTCAATCCTCGGCAGGAGACTACCTGCGCGAGAAGTCCTCGCAGGTGGAAGGTAGCGAGGGAGAACGAGAGGATCGAGCGAGGAACGAGGAGAAGAACGACAGAGAAAGAGAGAGAGAGAGAGAGAGAGAGAGAGAGAGAGAGAGAGAGAGAGAGATAGGAGACGGTACGTGACCTTAACCCTGAGTGGGCTGACCTGAAGCACCTCGACCTTATCTGCATAAGGCGCAGGTGTTTGCCGGCTCCTTTTGTGCCGGTGAAGATATCACGAGGGAAGAGCGGACGAAACGATTTCGTAAATTGCGAGCTCGCATCGTTTCAAGGCAATGTCCCATTAATGAAAAGGTACCTATATTGCACTCTAATTTTTTAAATAATAATTTTTTTTATTGTTTTATGTATTTTCAAATATCTTTTAATTTTGTTTTAAATATTATATAATATTGTACTTAGTCAAGAATTATTATACGATTTAAATAATGTGATAAAATTATTCAAAATAATTAATTAAATATTATATGCCGGCTCCTTTTGTGCCGGTGAAGATATCACGAGGGAAGAGCGGACGAAACGATTTCGTAAATTGCGAGCTCGCATCGTTTCAAGGCAATGTCCCATTAATGAAAAGGTACCTATATTGCACTCTAATTTTTTAAATAATAATTTTTTTAATTGTTTTATGTATTTTCAAATATCTTTTAATTTTATTTTAAATATTATATAATATTGTACCTAGTCAAGAATTATTATACGATTTAAATAATGCGATAAAATTATTCAAAATAATTAATTAAATATTATATATTTTACATAACAAATTAATAATGTTGTATTTATGGAGAATGCGATAATCTGGTATCTTGGCTTCTCCAATTAACGTTACTGATATCGAACTGGAAACTTCGGAGTAACTGATTAGAACTCGCAAGAAATATTTCTTGACCGATTGGACGCGCGTGCGTATCGAAATGACAGAATACGAGAATAAGACGTTCAACCTCGGGCAAGGGATGTTTCTCCGGCTAGCAAGAGATAGTGATGACCGGATGATCATCCGTGACGAATCAACCCTGACTACGAGCTCCAAATTCGTCACGTATCTTTTCCGTTACGACAGTGACATCTCGTCGAGCTACCCTTTTCAGTAGTAGAATCTCTATACGGAGAGAAGGAAATCGTGTAGGAGAAAGAAGAGAAGGTAAGAAAGCAGCAACAACGATTATTTTCCCTAATCTTTTAATACAGAGCGACGTTAGCGGAAGCGAGAGAGCAGGAATGGCAAAGAAAAGCGGAGAGATTTACGCCGTCACACCTTATTACACGTCACTTCGTTTCCTCTCACATCCTCAATTCGATCAGTTCCAGATATTATTTATCTCAGTGTCAGGTTACCATGACAGATCGTGGTCGCGTTAACTCCTAGACAAGTTACGCTATTTGTTCTGAAAACTGACACTGAGAGTGAAAAAGTCATAGATTTGTCATAGATTGTTAACTGACAAGAAAGAATGCACGAAGTCGACGGGGGTTTATTATTATCTGAACTTGAATATAATGGAAGAAATATTTGTGTGATAAAAATATATGTCGTTATCGAAATTGTTCAACTTTAGAATTTTTTTATTATCTCTTTGAGATACTTTAAAATCTTATAAAATCTATTTCCCTGTAGGTTTCGACATATTTTCTTTTTTTATTGAAAAGAAAAATCTTTCTTCATATTCTCCATTATATTAATATAAGATTATTTTTGCTGTTAATATTTTATGCGATATATCCATTTCTATACATTTTTTGTTGTAGAAGAGAAAGACAGATGTCTACTAATAATTAATTAATTTCTAATAATAATCTAATAATAATAAATTAATTTTTCTTTTTTTCTCGATTAAATAAACGGAAACGCATACTATATTAAAAGAATATCTGACTATACATAGCTGAATCATGTTTGTCAGAACAAGGCGACGGCGAACGCCCTCGATAAACTCATTGTCATCCTTGTTAAAGAGTTCGCGGAAACCAATCTGTTCAATTTTTCTTCACTTTTACGGATTTTACGATTTTCAAACAATCAGACTGTCGTCCGCAGATAAGCGGGATTGCGTTTTCTCAAGACGCGAAAGAATAACGGCGCGTTATCATGCGTGCGCGTTTATAGGAGAGTGAAACGCAGGAAAAGAAGATAAATAAGGAGCGCGACGAGGAAAGTATCAGACGAAGGGGAAAAAGCGCGTTTCAATGATCCCGGTACCGCGATTGTTTGTCCTTTGTGCGAGGATACGCCGTACGATAAATAGTTCGACACGACGGCTTTATCAACTCGTTCAAATAGTATGAGCAAGTTGGAGGCGCAGCCAGAGTGTGCCCGTAAGGTAAACACGCGCGCAAACATTGATGGGGATTCCTGGATAATGTTCGAGCATTGCTCCGGAATCTGTCCCTGACGATACACGGCAGTATTTGGGACAGCAGACTGATTTCGAATGTTTCGAGCTTGAAACGGTATTTTGAAATCTTTACATAAAATAAAATAAGTTAGATAATCTCTATATAAATACGATCATAAATATTTTTAATTGTAATTATATATTTGGGTTATTAATATTATATTTTTTATTAATATATAATCATATATTTATTATTAATATTATTAATATAATATTATATTAATATATTAATAATAATTATATTATAATTAATATATTAATATAATATAATAATTATTATTAATATATTAATATAATATTATATTTATTGTGAAAATTTCACGCAAATTTTCCTTTAAGATTATTTTATATTTGACAAGAAATAAAATTGACACAACGCGATGAAGCACAGCGTTAATTATTGAATTATTTCTTCTATAAACATTAAATTGAAAAACCTGTTTCAAGTTACATATTATATCAGACACATCTGATTGAATCAAAAAATGAATTTAATTGATTTAGATAGTTTATCGCTCGTGAGATGAACGGTTTGACGTTTCAGTCTCTCAATGGAATATGTAGAGCAAATATCCGTGATCTCTCTTCGACCATGGTTCTCAAGATTGTCCTAAGCGACATCGTCGCGCATCTTTACGAGGGACATTTGCGTCTCGGCTGAAATTCCATGGAGATAAAATCGTTAGGAATTATTGCTACTGTCGCGCGCGGTCCGACTTTCTGTCGAGAAGACACGGAACGAGTTATGGTGCAACCACCTACGCGTGGAATTTAAAACGATGGTACTGGCGATGGTGGTCTTATATGACGTGATATCGGCGACACGATGATTTATGTAGATGTGTCGTAATACAGCCATTAGACATAAGATGATAGCCTGTAATGTCAAATGATAGGCTGTACGTCTGAAAATCGCTTACAATGATTCATTACGAACGTTTATGAAGAATGGAAAGATGAATTTATTACTTGCGCTGGGTGACAGAGATTGTCATTTCAGCGACTCAAGATGTCAACGTGAAGAAAAACGCGACTTTGAAAGAATGGCCATAAAACGGCTATTATTCTTAACGGACATACAGAAAATTAAGTTGTTTGTCCAAGGATGATAAGCATTATGCAACCACAAAGATACATCGCGCTGCTTTAAGCGATGTTAATATAATCATTTATATGTTACTATATTTCATACACACACGTACATACATCTATATATATATATATATACGGAGTTTCTGAGGAGAGAATATGCAGGGGTGCAATTTAATTTAATTAATCTCTAAAAAAAAGAAATTACACGAATATTAAAAAAAAATTCAACATTTAAAATATTCCTCTCGCTTTTATTTTCATTCCTGGATATCGTTGGCGATATTCGACGAAAATAAGAAGAGACAAAGAGAAGCCGAGAACAGGCAGAACAGTCTCGAGGAACTCGAAGACCGCGAAGTAACACGGTGCGCCATATAGACCCGCGGGAACGAGAACGGGGCACCGCTTGTGGAAGCAAACAAGATGTAAAAATCACGGGGGGACCCATTGGGTCGCGGCTCACGTTTTCGCAAGAAACCGTGGCGTGCCGTCGACACATGTAGCCCATCATAGGCCGCGATTTATGGCGGCGTAACGCCATGGCAAAAAGCACCCGGTGTCGCGCCATATAAGACGTGTCCTGCGCCGCGCGCATCGGACAGGTATTGATTGAATTTACCCTGTAAATGGTCGGATTGTTTCCGATATTCGCGGTAACATGGCGAAAATATCCGAATCTCTCTTCTCTTTCTCTCATCCGGGCAAATATGTCTGATAACGATAAAGTTATAGAAAAATGCGAGTCAGAGTTTTGGTGAAAAAAAAAGATCGAGAATAGGATTATATGTATGGGGAGTTATAAATCCACAAAAAGTCTACGATTTTTTAACCGATATATATATATATATATATATATATATATATATATATATGTATGTACATATATGTACTTACTTCAAAAAAGCGGTACACTTAAAATTTGGAAAAAAAAACAGTCAAACTTTAAGTGACGATAATTTTGTAAATAATAAAGATAGAAAGGGTTTCAAAAAATGAAAATAAAGCTTGGAATCTTTACTTTAAGAATGTATTTATTTCAATGTTACGAGATAAATTTATTAAAAATGACGGATGACAAAACGAGAACATACAAAATTGAAAAATAATGGCCCGATTTGCCAATGGCACATGGCATGAGTCAAATGTCGCAACTTAATGGGATAAAAAGCATATGATAGTACAGAGTCTCACCTTTAAAATGAATTTTTATTCATCTCGATACGATGATTTTTCGCCGAGATATTCGCATTTGAATAAAAAGGCAGCTTTTTACTTTAAATGCGAATAACTCTGCGAAAAATCATCGTATCGAGATGAATAAAAAAACATTTTAAAGGGGAAACTCTGTACTATCATATGCTTTTTATCTTATTAAGTTGCGACATTTGACTCAAACCATGCACTTTGGCAAATCGGACCATTATTTTTCAAGTTTGCATGCTCTCGTTTTGTTATCCGCCATTTTTGATAAATTTATCTCGCTACAATGATATAAATTGATTCTTAAAATAGAGATTCCAAGCTTTATTTTCATGTTTTAGAATCTTTTCTATCTTTATTATTTACGAAGTTATCGTCATTTAAAATTTGATGATTTTTTCCAATTTTAAGTGTACCGTTTTTTTTTAGAGTGTGTTGAGTATATTATATGTATTATATATATAATTATCTTTGGAATATAATGTAATCAGAATTGATAAAAAAAGTTTGAAATTTATTACGGATTTGTGCTCTGTATTGTGGAAGTTCTCTTTCTGCCTTTTCTTCGTTTTTTTATACTTTGCAGTTTATCTTTTGCATTGAAACTCGATTTATAATAGAACCATGAAGGCGAAATGCAAATCGCGCAGAGCTGCAATGTCATTTCGTGGGATAGGGTCCGTAACTAATTGCATCTTTTGCTATGATTGATTCTCCTTATTAATATAATGTAGAAAAAAGATGAAGAAAAATGATTTTAAAAATAATATTAATTATTTGTATTATTATTCGTGCTGATCAAGATTGAAATAAATCTTGTATTAGAAATTGTTCCGTCGATGAGAAGAATTCGATGATCTATACTTGTTAATATTAATTTAATATAATTTTCAATTAATTATATCTGCAATACAGACTTTTATAATTCGATCCCTCTGCATTAAACTAACTTATCCATTCAATGATGCAACCTTATTTTTTCTCAGCAAACCGAATAATTTCGGCTGCAATCGTCAGATGTAATCTGGCTGAGGAAGAGACAGCATTGCGCATCCCGATGCAGCGGGGTCTCGCGAGGTTCGCAGTTTACCGAGCAATTAGGTTGTGGGGCTTGCTTTTGCGAGCCCACGGTGTGTGTGCCGAGAAGAAGGAAGATGCGAGGAGGCACGAGAGAGAAGTACAGGCGAGAAAGGAGCAGAGAACGGCGAGAGAAGCGAAGAAACGAGATGGAGAACGGAGGATGGAAGGCGAGGGTACCAATGCGGTAGGTGGCTCTTGGCGGCGAAATGATTACAGGCCGCGAACGCACTCACTACCAGCTATAATATCGAGTACAAACGCAACCAAAAGTAACCGTCGAGTCTCCGAATCGGGAAAGTATCTCCACGAGACACTCGACTCGATATACTAATCCTGTCGACTCTCATTTACATAAGCACAATGATTACGTGCGACATTTAAATTTAAACGTCGTATGTCTGATTCGTGTTAGTTGTGTCGACACAAAAGTTTCGGATCATACATATTAATTAACATCCACGATTTTTATCGAATCGCTAATTATGCATTCCACGCAGATATATATATGAATATATTAAAGATATCTTATATTCTTGGACACACACAAAGTTGTTATTAGACATTCCAGTCTGTAGATTGATAACGTGTCCTATACTTAATATTATGTCCGTGCAGAAACGTGAAGAAATTAATTTAATATATGCAGAATATCTTTTATTCTCCAGACGAGGCAAGTACTTGATACTTTTAAATTAGCGACTCGAAATATGCATATATATATATATATATATATATGAAAAAAAATATTAGTCACCATAGTTAAATTTTAGGTGCTTCTATATATTACAGCTGAAATTTAATCGTCATGCCTAAATATTTTAGCTATGGTAATTAATATGTTTAAGTTATAGTTTAACGGGAAAAAAATTCTTCTTCTTAAATTATAAATAAAAGTATTAATTATTATAACTAAAGTTAAACACATGATAACTAAATTATATAGTGACTAATATTTTTTTTTCCGTATAGACATTTCGTAAATGCGATAAAAATCTTGTGAAACGAGAATCTCTACGTGATTTCCTATTTCTAACACAAACGGATATCTGCGTTAAAACGTCACGACGCAGCCGGTGACGTGAATGCGGAACCAACAGATTGCGAAACCCGTGTTCTTTCTACAGCTCGAAAATTTATGTATCTCTATTCCGCACTTTCACGATTTATATTTCCGGCAGTGACTGCCGACAGTTTGACGTGCTACATTAGAGCACTGTGCTAATCCGGAAACGACCGTTTAAGCCGGTGTTCGACTGCGAGTTCTCTTTCCGGATCTCCCTCTGATCTCTCTCTCTCTTTATTCTTGCGACAAGTACGAGAGCGCATTATTGCTCGTTGATAGTGATCTACGTTTTCCCCTGTGTCGAGAGCTCGGCAAAGATCAAATCTCGAGGATCTATACGAGGACAAAGGAGATATGAGAGCGGCAGCGAGAAGAGCGGAAGAAACTGGTCCGCGCTCACACGAAGCGATGAAGACGAGAGGTGAAAGGTCGAGGGCCCGGTCTCTCGTGGAAGCTACGAGCGATCCTGCAGCTTATTACGGGAAACGAGGAGTGGACAGGGTTTGTGTATAAACTTCAATCTATATCGCGATCATTTATTTCGGAAACAATTGTCGAGTCCTGTTAGTTTTACGTGCCGAAAAAATAATCAATCACTTAGCACACGTTTTAATTGTGGGTCTGCAAAGATATATCGATACAACCGTTGCAAACAAGAATTCCGGAATTTCTGGTTACTCTCATGAATTTTATATATTCATTAAATAGTCTGTAATATGTCACAGTTCATTTAATTTTGACAGGAATGATATTGCAAATCTCCGAACGCGCGATGTGTTCTATCTCACGATTCATTTGTAATCATTTTCTATCGCTATCTTGACAGAACAATGTAGCATAGAATGTAAAAAAAAAAAAACGGATTCTCCCATCCCTATCCACGGCGTTATTATCCGTCAGTGGCTTTCTCGGGGCTTGATTAACACGTCAAGCGTTATGGATACCACATGGCGCTCTCGCTTACAGGTGTCATATAAATGCCGTACGTTACCGTGACAGCCGTTCAATTTACGGAATTTCTAATGGCTATTGCGCCGCGTCTCTGTCTCTCTCGCTGTTCCTTAATGGCCGCAAAGTATAGTAATAACGCACGAGAAGTACGCGTAATTTGGATGCATGATATCTCCGATGCGTATATATAGGTATATGCAAAAATCGGTACATATTGCATTGAATTATGCACGTCGAAACTGAATATATTATACGCGCTTTCGTAGAAACCTCTCAACCGGATAAAGATTTAATGAACGCAAATTGCATAAATATTCATTTCGTAATATTCCACAAAGGCAGTTAGGAAGCTTACAGCAACTGAATTTTTAACAATACAATATTTTTCAAATATTATATTCTCATACGACAAATGCACCGTAGCGATATCGAGTGAATATAACCAGGAGGGTGAATCGGAAATAAGAGACAAACAGACCGAGTGTATTATAATAAGAATACGAATCTCGCAATCTGTAAATAGATACCAGTGTAAATCGCAGACGTACACACATCGTTATACAATAACCGCCAATCGTTAGTTACGATCATCTCGTGTTGCAACATTGCAACGAAACGTATCTCGAAGAGCGCTCGTGAAAAGTAACACGCAAAAATCTCTCGCTCTCTACCCTTTCTCCTACCCCTTCCCATGTACTTCTTTTAGTTTTACTAAGTGGCCATATGGGGACATTCGACATAATGGGGTGGGAGCGGCTCGAGCGAAAAAGCTCGGCTTACAATCGCCTCGACAAGATCTAAAAGAGCCGCAGGGGAGCCAGAACTGGTACGAGAAGGTCCATTATCAGGTTGCAAAACATACATCTGGTCGGTGAGGGCACGTGCCCGGGACCCTCGGACGTAGGGCACGCCCTCGAAGACCCCCTACTCCGTTCGCATCTCATCGTACCGTGTACCTTCGCCCTTCTAACCCCACGACGACTTCGAGCCTTCGCCTTCGCGCCCCATGCACTCGATCTACGCGATCGTTCGCACTCGAACGAGGTGTTAATGCGCCTTGTCGAAAGCACCGCGGGTGTCTGATCGCGATCTTCAGTGATAATAGAATAATATTTATACTTTACGCGCAATTGTCTATTATATTACGGTTAAGAATATTTTATTTATTGCATTCAAAATGTTTAAAAAATTAAAAAAAAACTATATATAATCCCTGATGATTTGAAATGTTGAAAAAATGAAAAAGAAACTATATATGATCTCTGATGATTTGAAATGTTGAAAAAATGAAAAAGAAACTATATATGATCTCTGATGATTTTATTTACCGTGGGTGTCTGATCGCGATCTTCGCAGTGATAATAGAATAATATTTATACTTTACGCGTAATTGTCTATTATATTACGGTTAAGAACATTTTATTTATTGCATTTAAAATGTTTAAAAAATAACAACAAACTATATATAATCTCTGATGATTTGAAATGTTGAAAAAATGAAAAAGAAACTATATATGATCTCTGATGATTTTATTTACCGCGGGTGTCTGATCGCGATCCTCAGTGATAATAGAATAATATTTATACGCGAATGTGCGTAATTGTCTATTATATTACGGTTAAGAATATTTTATTTATTGCATTCAAAATGTTTAAAAAATGAAAAAAAAAACTATATATAATCTCTGATGATTTAAAACGTTTAAAAAATGAAAAAGAAACTATATATGATCTGTGATGATTTTATTTATGCATAGAATAAATTAATGTAATCTTTTACTAAAAAAAATTAGTTAGTTGTTATTCTAGTTATGTGGATTTCAAATATGAGGGTGCTTCTTTCAAAAAATAGTAATCCAAAGGAAATAAAAAAGTTTTTATTACCCACTTAGTAAAACAGATGGTCGAAACGTTGTGGAAATAAAATAAAAATTTCTTGGCTAATTTGGGTCGAATTAAATATATCGTTCCTATATTAAAAAAGTTTTTATTACTAATTTTTCAGTGAAATCTTAGTGCTAATTAGTGAGACATAAAACAGAAGAATAATTTGTGTTTTTTGTGTATTAAAGCTCAATGAAATACTTATTGATCATCTGTAAAATTTTATCACTTCTTTAAACAATACGCATACTGTTGTATCAAGTAAAGAATAGAGCAAACGATATTTCTTTTACTTTATTTAAAAAATATATATTTAACTAAGATCCATATTAAAATTATGTTTTATCCATCTGCATTTTAATTTATATGCTACACATTAAAATCGTATTTCATACAAATTCATAAATTCAATCAATAAATTCGCAAGATATTTTGATCGTATGATTATGTATATAATCGAGATAACCAATACAAAGAATTAGGAGAAATATGATCCATTTGAAGTAATAGACTTTTAGACCAGATAAGAGACCAATCATGTCTTAAATTGGCTCTACATCCGCTGAATCCACAGCTTATCTCAAAGGTATCGTTCACTCGGCGATTATTGCGATGACGCATTGCGATGACGAGATGACGACCTTATTACTTAATCTACCGAGTGTTACGAGACGTATCGAGAGTCTGTGTTGACTTAAGCAAATCGACAGATTTGTCACTCGTGATCTTAAGAGAGTCGGCTCTTTCTCTTTTTCTCTTCTCTCTCATTTCTATCGCGCTGAAACTCGTTTTTAATAAATCTCTATCGAGAGTACCGGTTATATAGCGGACAATTGCGATACAATAAACGATCTTTTGAAATACAAGTATATTTTTTTATTACATATATTTTTACTTTCGATTTTTTAAAGAGTAAAATAAAGATACTTATTTCTTATTATTTCTCAGCGAAATTTATTTCGATGAAGATTTAAATTTAAATATATGTTACTTCTGAGAAAGAGAGACAAAAATGATGAAATTTTTCATTCAATCGTCTTAAGTAATAATTATATCGACAATAATTATCGATGGATATAATATTTTCATAATAATAGTTCTCATTGCCATTCAAAGTTCTTCGCAAAATTACATTTACAAAATATTATTAAGCTCGATTAATTATACTCACCTTTATCGACGATCTTGCCAAAGAGATTTCTCCCTCGAAGAAAATTTTTGGTCGAGCAGTTCCATCGCCGATTGCGAAACTGATGTTGGCATTCGGCGATGGCTTGATTCGCACCCCTGGCCACTGCCATTAGCACTCCTGGATTATCCCTCGCGAGCCTCCTCTGTTTCTTTCTCAGAGTCGTATAGATCGAGTTATCCACGTGTACGGTATGTGACACGGGCAAAAAATTGTTGGGTTCGCCCGCTTTCGCAATGCCCCTGAAAATTTAAATAGACGATATCTCGTATCATTCTTCACATTCTTTACCATTTATTCGAATAAAACTTGTAATAAGGGCCATAAAAATAGTTTCGATTAATGAAGCTAAAAGTAGTATCAAATAGTTTATAAAATTGAATTAAAAATATACAATAACAATGAAACGAGAGTCCTTTAAAATTTACTAAAGCGATTCCAATTTCGGAGTCATTTCGCTCACTTTGAACACAATTCTTCAAAACCTTGTTCACGTTTCAGGAAAGAATCGGTGTTCAATAACTGAAATAGTCTTTCTATAGGCAGATAGAACGGGTTAAGGATGTTTTCAAATGTATTGTGTTAATAAAGAGTTTTCGATACTCGATGTTTTGCCTGTCCTCGCGAGATTCCGATCGTGTGTGTACTTAAAAATATATATATAGGGCCATAAAAACAGTTTCGATTAATGAAGCTAAAAGTAGTGTCAAATAGTTTATAAAATTGAATTAAAAATATACAATAACAATAAAACGAGAGTCCTTTAAAATTCACTAAAGCGATTCCAATTTCGGAGTCATTTCGCTCACTTTGGACACAATTCTTCAAAACCTTGTTCACGTTTCAGGAAAGAATCGGTGTTCAATAACTGAAATAGTCTTTCTATAGGCAGATACAACGGGTTAAGGATGTTTTCAAATGTATTGTGTTAATAAAGAGTTTTCGAATAAAATTAATCCCATGATCAAGCAATACTCGATGTTTCGCCTGTCCTCGCGAGATTCCGATCGTGTGTGTACTTAAAAATATATATACATGCGTGCATCCTCGACACTGGCGTTAAAGCGCACATAGTGCGCGCGCTATCGTGATATTGTCAATTTATATGCAGCCACGTTCGACGGCGGTTAAGCTAACTCCGGCCTCGACTAACGCAAAGAGCTTAATGCAACGCGATCGCTGGTAAATTCGCTTAATGAGATCCTGTGCGTTCGTTTCGGCGAGCAACCACGCGCATCGTTATCGTGCGTGTCGCGTATTACATGGAAGTAATAATGTAACGCACAAGGTATGTATGTATATATCGAGCCATATCGCGCGAATAAATTTTAATTACGCGGCAATACCGCGAACGATAATGCGCATCGTCATCTGCCGCGATTGCATTTGTCCTATCCGGCCTACTATGCGCGGCAGGTGTTCGTGCGATCTAAAAGAACCATTTTCGTTAAATAAGGTTTCAATTTATATTCAATAAATTACATATTATTTGCCTTACTATATTTCTCTCATTTTTATTTCATATTTATTATATTATATTTTCGTTTATGTTTCATGCAAAATGTAACATACTTTTTTATCTCTTTACTTATTATGTTAATCGATAAATCTTTTTAATTAAAAAAAAAAACATTTTCTTTTTGTCTAATTTACAGATTTATATTTCGGAACAAAGCAACATTAGAATTGTTTCTAATAAAAAATCGAATAATATTGAGCAAAACGTAATAATAAATTAGATGATTATATGTTATATTATTATTGCAGAAATGGTTTGCAAAGTATCTGCTTCTACATGTGTCTGGTTCTACCCTTGGCGTACGATTTAAACGGTGGTTGTCAACGCGAAACGCCGATTTCACGTGCAAAAAGGGAACTCGCGCTTTCAGAAGGGAACAGGTAGCGCGAGAGAACGACGAGGAGCAACGAAGGTGGATTAGCACGAAAGACGAAACTGGTTCAGCAGTTTCGATCAACGGTAGCTCGTTGTATACATATATATAGGGTGTATCGGAGTTTGGGAATTTACCAGAGATTTAGAATCTAGAATAAATTTAATGTTAATTTTTTCTATAACAGAGATACATACGAGACATCAGTTTCTCCGAACGACTTTCTATTTTTAATCATAAGTATTTTAATATAACAGATCATTTAAATCGCATCTAATATAATTAATTGTTTATATTTATAAAGCATCGAAATCGAAGTTAATAATTTATATGATTTGTAATCAGAAAATGTTAATAATATCTAATCTTGAAAATATCGATATTCTTTAGTTATTCTTCAGGTCGGCTCTTTTGGTCCCGTATACGTTGCAATTACGGTGAAAGTGTCCGACTTTCGATACACCCTATATATATATATATATATATATATATATATATATATATATAAATCAAGCTGCCGCGCGAGTCCACAGCCTGTGAAAGAATTCGCGTCTCGATCGATCGAGCATCGCGCAGAAAAACGTTTAAATGCGCTCACGGTGTGCCCTTCGTGGGAAGAAGGACGCGCGATCCTCCGAAGAAATGCAGGACCGCGCAAAATGCATACAGATCACACAAGCGTAATAAGAACCCGTGTTGTAACCCGCTCGAACACGGAACAATCGGAGAGCAGTTCGTAGTTGAGGGTGATTTTAATCAGATATACACAGGTGCTACCTCAAATATCCTTCACTGTCTCATATTCTCTTCAGAAGCGAATAATTATTATTAACATACAATATCTGTATCATAATTGATAAACACGATGTAACGAATACTCGTGCTGACTTTCCCTTCAAAAGCACGATTGAAGGTGAAGCAGTCAGTAACTAATGTCTCTTTGCGAGAGAGAAACTTCATGAAGTCTAAACAGGGTCGTAAACGTCCACGGTCGATTTGTCCCGCGTGAAAAAGCGCCAAATGCGTCGGATATTTGTTGTTCTTTAACGAGAGAGACCCCTTATTTAAAATAGCTCGCACGCGCTGGGATCGGATCACTCGTCGGCCGGCATAATAAACAGGTAATCACTGTCGCCGCGGCTCCGTCGACGCTTCGACGTGGTCTGGACGGAAATCGGGGCCCTGACAGTAACCGGGGCTGCGCGTGGCGCCCACCGCGAAACGACTGTCTCGTTGACACTCCGAGAGAAGCGGGCTAAACAAACTCGGTGATAAACACGTGGCCGGATAAAAGGAGAGACGGAAGATTGTTCCCTGATTTTAGGCTGGTTAGAAACAAGTTTTTCCATGTACAAGAGAGCTTTAACGGTACACGGAGAGAATTTTCTCTTAGCATTTATCCGGAAAATCATGCTAATCCGTGGGATAATATGGTGTTGGTAGAATTTTATATAGTAAATTTTACTATGTGCATATTAATATTTTTCATTATGGTAAAAATTAATCGAGTATATTTTATGTCTTATTGTGGTAGATATTAATATTTTTATTGTGGTAAATATTAATCAGAACAACTCTTATAAAATTCTTCCAATACCATGATTTTCTGGGTATAAATTCTAAGAGAAAATTGTCTCTGTGTAATGAAAACACAACGCGACGACACGGAACAATGCTGTTACTTGATGAATTTAGTGAAGGAAATAAACAAGTACTTCCTCATATCATTTTAATAGAAGAGGAATAAGAAAATGTGACTGCATGGTTTTGATCAGCGAGGTAATACAACAGAGAGAGAGAGAGAATGATATTGTACGTTGTACGTTATTATTACATATAATATTACGTGCAAAAATGTCAAGAGGATAATAAAATGAGGAATTCGAGGGCCATCGCATGTCTCGTGTATCGCCAGAATGCGCACACGACCTCTCATCGATTCGTCACGCGCGATCCGCGAGCTCGCGCGGCTGATGCGACGTGTAATGCACTTGGTGTGCATCGACGGCCGGGCGGTGCATTCAATAAACGATCCATAAATAAGCCGCGCCGCGGACCGGTTAGGATATATCTATTGCTTGTAATTTACGTCGGACTGAAAAGCTCAGGGCCGAGATCCCCCGCCTTCGCAGACTTTCTACCGCCAGACGATGACCGAGACGAAAATAATTTATTACGCCTGAGACGGAGACAAGAAAAAGGAAGAGGAAAGCAATAATGATCCTTCAAAACTTCGTAATAACAAAAGAACATGCGAAATTCTCGCCGTTATTACTGTATCGTCGTTAGAGTATCTACCTGTGCTTTAGAGCTCTGTATTCTTTTTTTTTTTTCAGGATCACGTGAAATCTGCAATAAAAGATTCTTTGTCTCTGCTGAAAAGTAAGGATATATAAAGGTGGGAAATTAATTAAACAATTAATGTAAAGCAGCTTTAAAAATGGATACGTGCTTTGATTTATACGGAAAATCTTATATTTTATTGTCGATTATCGAGACTCAAACGCTCAAATTGACAAGACTATTGTTTATTTTGTATCAATTCCGTGATGTAACTTATGGGATCATTGCTTATCTTAGATGAGTTCACACTATGATGATGACGCTATTTCAACATCGAGAGTCTTATCCTTCGCGCGTGTTATTAGCACCTCTTAAATCGAACGACGCAGTTAGAAAATGTATTATTAATCTCGGGATGCAGAGACACTTGGATCCCTTTAAAAAGGGGACACTAAAAAATCGAGTACGATTATAAATCTTTTCGTTCTCTCGATGCAGGCGAATGTAACGTCTAGATCCGTAGTTTTCTTGCCCGAACTAACCGTCCGTCTCGGAATAATCGCGTTCAATGTGTATGTTATTCCTTTCCAGTCGTAGAGAAGCGACGTATCCCGACGTATGTCATTTCTAACCGAGAGTCCCGTCTATATCTAAAACGACGACGTCGGTCAACCGCGAATCAGGTCACGAGATGTCATGAATCAGACGGAGCCTGTCGACGTCTTTTTCATTCGGTCGACCGACTTCTCGTCGTAGGAGAGAAGCACGGAGGCTGTCACTGTGTCTCGCTCCTGATTCTCATCCCCGTGTCAATCGTTTCGTGTTGATAAATCGACCACACTTGAGATTACCGGTTCGCGACGAAAGCGACAGATACAAAATCGCTATAGCGATCGTTAGAATCGCGATCCTCGGAAAGATGTTCATTTGAAATTCGAAACATGATTGATTAATGGCGAAGGCTTCCAGCATCCCGTTTGTGTGCGGGATGACGTTTGCCCGTGTGACATGTTATCTTGTTCAATGATAACGGAGCATCTATGAACAACTTTATCCTTGCCAATGATGGATAATGCATCAGTTGAGGCAAAACCGCACACGTTTCAAATTATATTGATATCGATGATGCAAAAAAAATATTTGAAAGAATTATACATCATTTTATGCGTAGATTTATCATTTATAATTTATATAACGAAAAATTCGTAAACTTTAATTTCAATTGTCCAGGGAAAATTTTTTACTTTGAAAATACCGTATTATGCTCCAATTATTTTTATGACACAAATTCGACGCAGAAATGACTTCGTTTAATGATGGTATTGATGCTGCTTGATAAAAATCAGACTCAATTAACGATGATGTGCAAAAGTAATAATACGTCGCGCTCGCGAGCGTCTTAATAAAATCCGCAAAAATTTTTTTGTGTTGTCACGAGTGATTGTTTGCGTCCGCAATTAATTGTCATTATTAATATCAGATGCGACCACCCATGTAATAATGTATCTTGGACCGATCTCGTCATGGTTGTATCTGTCAATCGATTGACAATGAATGTTTCGATCCGCAATAAATTCATACAGATAGAATCGATACCAATAGAATTGATACACAATAGATACACGATTCTTTCTTCTTTTCTGCGCTTTTCTTTCCAAACAATTAATCCGTTCACTTTCTATTCCGATACCGATTATTTAAATACTCATCTCTATCGTTGTTTATCCATGCCTATTTATTTTTAATATTTTTTTTATTTCAACACACTGACCTTTCAATCAATTATCAGGCTGAAATAAAAATAAATAAGACTATTGATTTATTGAACCAAATACATTATTCTTTACTAATTAAGTAGAAAAAACTTACAAGGAAAAGTTTTGTTTGTCCTTCAATATGTTTTACAAACGTTTTACTTTGACTTTTTCTTTGAATAATTTTCTAATCATGATGCATGAAACAATTTATTTTACTTGACACTTTTCAGATAAAATTAAGTACAGTAATAATGGTGAAGATATAGCTCATTCAAAGCTTTTGTAAAGAAACAACCGTTTACATCATGCTGACTTCTTTTCAAGGAATTTCCATTTTAGCTCAGACAATGCAAGCACAAACCTGCAAGATATTCTACGTGTTTAAAAAAAATCTCTCTCTTTAAATCTCTCAAATCGCTGAAACATTTTACAAATATTTGCCAATTAATCATTACAAATCATTAACAACATTCCGTCTTGTTTATCTTCGATTAAAAAGTAAATGCATAAATTAAGCGATAGATTTCGCGCGAAGTGCATTCACAGCGAAGACAAACGCACACATTTCTTTTCATAATATATATATATATATATATATGTCCGAGGCGGAATTTCACGAGAAATTCACGAGAGATTTAATTAATTTAGCGGCAATAACCGTCGCTGCCGAACCGTCGCGTCGCGCGAGAAACCGGACGCACCCGGCTGATTTATCGCCGACGGTTTATCATTATAGGCGGATATTCGCAGCGCGGCTGTATCTCGCGGGACAATATACGAGCGCGTGAACGCTCGATCGCGCGCGCGAGTTTTATTTACGATCGGACTAATGAAGTCAGTCATTATCTAACACACATCGCGCGTCCGAGCAAGAAACGCGGATCGAAACGAGCGAGGAGTTAGAATTATGATTAATGAATTAATAACGATATCGTACGCGCGCGCTCTCGCGCGCGGACAGCGTCGCTCCCGCGATTAGCCCGACAAATGTCGGGGCAGACAGGTGTTAATGCCTCGCTCGAGAGCGGAGTAATTAACGCGCGTAGGTCGTCGATTCGATTCGAGCGGTGGGTAACATTTTAATTAAAAGAACCGACTACGCCGCGAGACGCCAAGGATGAGAGAAAAATAAAAATGCGATGCGACTTGCTTTCGTGAGACATTTATTTATGATGTGTTTCTGTATATAGCTGCTGGTAAGTGTAATTACTCTGTGACATGTGTTACGTTGAACGCAGAAAAAATAATGAGAATATAAGATGGAAATTAATATATATTCAAGCATCTTGGATGTGTTTTCAGAAAAATTTTTTATGTCGCAATATATGGAAGACACAACATTTTCTGACCATTGACATTTTGAAAGAGTTTTTTCAAGCTGAGTGTCTTATAAATTTTTATTTTCTTAGCTGATGGTAATATTCATTGAGAGTTATATTATTGTTTATTAATGTGGTATTTAAAATTGAAAAAAATCGATCTTTTAAAATTAAAAAAAAAACATTCTCGAGTTTTTCTTGACAAGAGGATAAGCAATTAAGAAATATGCATCGATGAGGAGCAAAAGAAGCGACAGAGTTTTTGATCTTCAGAATAAACTCGTCAAAGATCAAGGGCAGATCCACGTGGAACAAATTCTGCTGGCGCGATTTTTATTTTCGATGATTCAGCGATTGCAATCGTGATCTCAATTAACGCTTCTTAAATTGTTAGTTATGAAGTCATCGTTTAAAACCGGAAAAGATTTTCATAAGATCGGTAATCAGACCAATAAAGCGGTAATAAGAGAAAATTTCCTTTTACGATATATCGAAATATTACAGCTGTCAAGTTTCTTCTCCGCACATGCGTTTCTATCAAGTATTTTGTTTATTCTCACACACATCTCTGAAATAAATTGATCACAACTAGCTAATTGCTATTAAAGCTAAGAAAAAAATGAATGCCATGAAACTTAATTAAGTGAATAAAAATAGAATCTCTCGTCTTGGAAATGTATCTGTCATTTTCCTCAAAAAAATCACATTTTACCATACAAAGAGCATAATATTTTTCTCATTTCGCACGAATAAAATCAAAAAAAGATGAAAAATATAATTTTGAGAGATATTCCCGCGTTTCTCTTCTTCGATTATATTCGAGTCCAACCGATGACTGTGTCAACAAGTCTATTAACCGGCGCAGTGCAACCGTAATTTATTTCGAGAACCTTCGCACGCTTAGTGTGTCCGCGATAAAAAGTTTTACGACGCGACGTGGTTGTTTACAAGCGAGCGTTCGCGGAGGTACAGGTCGACAGGAATTTCGACTGTATATACCGTATTAAAGCGAAAGTCTGATACTCACCACCACATGGATCCTCTGCCACGATGATTCTTGTTTCTAGGGATCTCCGTCAATGACGCGTGCACCGTCATCGAGAGCACGGCCAGCAACATCCAGGTCCTCATCTTCTCGGTCTAATCGCTACGAAGTATCCAACGTGTAAAGAGAGAGAGAAAAAAAAAAGAATCCCCTTATCCGCGCGATTCGGAGCAAGCACCTTGCACCAATTGTATCACTGAACGAACATTATAATTCTCGATCGTCGAACTGGCGAACCGCGTGCACTCGCGGAATCGCGATTTCCAATCCGCTAATCGTCCGATAAGATCGTCCTTAAATCCTTCCGGGGTGTTGGACGATAAAGATCGCCTCGATCCGTCACTCCTTCGTACTCAAGGTTCGGCGAACCGTATCGAGGCTGACCGGGCGTTATCGTCTTTCTCTCTGCAAACACTCGTGTGCACTGACCTGAAGATCTTGTCCGTTCTTGCCTGTATCGTCGGGCCGAGAGCGTGTCTTAAGGAGTCTTGTCAACGTGTCGATTAGTTCCGGCAAACACTAGGACGCTTAAGCTTCTGACCGAATGTCGACTGAACTGCCGCGTGAACCCAGCCCAGGGAAATTTCACCCTCCCCGAAGGGCTCTCTCTCTCTCTCCGAAGGGTGGGTGTCACCCTTCGAAAGCGTGTGCGATCGGGACGATTAACGAGTGGTGGGAGAGAGAAACGGACGTGTGATCACAAAATGGCCCGGGAAATAGTACGTTTTATATACCTGCCAACCCTCCCAGTTCGTGCCGGCTGGATCCGGAAGGTTCAGGTAAGGGAAGAATCGTGGACTCGGAAACGCCACCGTATATAGATCCGTCTACGATTCTCGCTTAATCTCTCTCTCTCTCGGGGGTTACGCGCTCTGCTCCTTCCGTTCCGTTCCGTTCATCCGACGCGTCGGTCGTGCCAACTCTCCGCTTCCTTGACGGGGAGGTCCTCTCCTGCGAGAGTGGTAACGTGCGGTGGCGGTGGCGACGATGTGGTGCGCGCGCGCGCGCGCGTGCATGCGTGAGTGCACGCGTGTCGGAGTACGACAATGTAAGGAGAGAGAAAGAAAGAGAGAGAGAGAGAGAGAGAAATGTCCTTTATTTGCCCTTTTCAGCTCTCTCTTTTGCTCTCTCTCTCTCTCTCTCTGTTTGTCCGTTCGTTTCGCCCTGCTTGGGGGGTATGGTGCAACGAGTTGGAGAACCAATACCCTTCGACGGGCAAGTATAGGCCTCGGCTAGCGACTGCATGCGCTCCTCGACAGAAGAGCCGATCTCTCTTCAGAGAGAGAACGGAACGCTCTCCCTTCTCTCTTGATGCTTGGAGACCGCTGGACCCCCCCAAGACCAAGATTAAATCTCCGCCCCGCCTCTGTCGGTTCGACCTCTCTCTCTCTGCCTCTACCCTTTCTCCGAGTTCTCGAGAGTTTCTTCCCGCCCGTTGTGTCATCCGCTTCCTTCTTTTCCTCGTCAACGTCATCGCTCTCTCATTTCGCTCCAATGTTTCTACTCCTTCTTCGTGGGGTCTGAAAGAAGAACCGTCTCCGAGCTGTTGAATCAACTTTCTTCATCAAGGGACAGTTTTATGGAGTGGAATAAAGATGTGGCTCATGTCCTGAATGATGAGAGAAAATGATCCGGGAGTTTGATGTTATAAATTGTATAGATATGCAAATTATCCTGCGTTTCCATCGCGAACAATTTATATGTTGATGTGAAATTGAAAATTTATACGCAATTTCAGTTGGACGACGATCGGAATCATCAATGACATAAGAGCTGCGCCTGTTTCATCATCGCTCTCTCATTCTCACGTTCTCGCGAAACGAGGCCTGGCAGTCTCTGACATAGAGTTCTTGCGTTGTCTGACAGACGAGCACGTGGTTCTCAAGGGGAAATAGTAGGCGGGTTTTACCAAGACTACGCCCGTTCGAGCCCCCACTAAGAACCCCTGTGTTTCTCGCACAAGGAGTCTGTGTCGTGGTGTTCCCTACTCCTTCGTCGTCCGTTTTGTCTCCCTTCTACCCTCTTTGTCCACCGTGCGGTTCCTCTACCTTTTTTTCCTCTTTTTTTTTCATTCAGCTCTTCCCTCACTCTACGGACCCTGGTAGTTTCTTCCTCTTCTCGCGCGTTGCGCCTGCGACTGGTCGAGTCTCTTTCCTCGGGAATGCGTGAATCGAGAGGTGGAGGTGTACAGCGTGTGTGTGGGAACGCATCGCGGAATGCGGGACAGCGTAGCTATGGAACTACCTGCCTCCCCCGCCTTGAATCCCGAAGGATTCTGCGTGATGTCGTCCGCGTCGCAAATTTCTCTTATTGTTTATCGGAGCTTTGTTATGGAATCATCATGACTCTAATTTCGTAACAATCCGCTGATGCTTCGATTCAACAATTTAGTTCAATTTAGTTCGAAAAACCACACATTTTTTCGGTATTGATAGTTACAGGAATTTTATTCCACTTTTGATAAAAGAATAAGGGAAAAGTGCCAAGTCTGTTAAATCACTATCTTTTTTGCTGATATGCAAGAGTTCGCTCCACTACCAAACTATCAAATTATATAAATATAAAAGTATAATAATATAAAAATATTGTTTTCTTTCATGATAAATAATATCCTTTCAGCAGCGAGTTAAAACACGAGTTGCACGACCGGTCGAATCTTTGGATGAGAGTTGGGGAAACATTTATTTAATCATGGTTTATCATGACTCTAATTTCGTAACAATCCGCTGATGCTTCGATTCAACAATTTAGTTCAATTTAGTTCGAAAAACCACACATTTTTTCGGTATTGATAGTTACAGGAATTTTATTCTCCTAAAAGACATTGGTTTTCTGCTTTCCACTTTTGACAAAAGAATAAAGGAAAAGTGCCAAGTCTATTAAGTCACTATTATCTTTTTTGCTGATATGCAAGAGTTCGCTCCACTACCAAACTATCAAATTATATATATAAATATAAAAGCAATAATATAAAAAGATTGTTTTCTTTCATGATAAATA
The DNA here is from genome assembly GCF_048542155.1 of Nylanderia fulva. NCBI lineage: Eukaryota > Metazoa > Arthropoda > Insecta > Hymenoptera > Formicidae > Nylanderia > Nylanderia fulva. Next base: position 2,182,388 of record NW_028189622.1, read on the forward strand.
ATATCCTTTCAGCAGCGAGTTAAAACACGAGTTGCACGACCGGTCGAATCTTTGGATGAGAGTCGGGGAAACATTGATTTAATCATTAAAATTGATTAAATCATCGTATATAATATAATATATAAAATATTAGCTTTACGAATTTTTCACGAAAATTATCGTTATCACCGCTGCTACGTAAATGTTGACGGACGCGCAACAAATGTTAAGCATGATTAAACGTTTGCACGTCAATCTGCGTCAACAAATCCATTTATCTCCAGGTGCGATAAGCGAAAGAAAGCGACCGGAGTCGGTCGGTATCGCTTTCGCACCTATTAATTTAAAGAACAAAGCGATGCCGAGTTAAATATACAAGAGACAAATATAGAATAATATTTATATGCCTTTCCTTTCACGAAATAACATATAATTTGGTAATTTGATAGTGGATCCAATTCTTATGAACGTAGGAAGCATAAACGGCTTGCATATCAGCAAAAGAGATAGTGATTTAATAGGCTTCGCATTTTTCCCTTTTTCTTTTGTCAAAAGTGAAAAGCGCACAAAAAGAGCTTTTTATTAAATAATTCTATTTTTCTCACCAGTGAAGATATGATAGGAGCAATCTACGTCTATGAGTGAATTGCGTGATACAGCAAGGCAATAAAGTAACGAGGCGAGATTGATAGAGTTGAAATAAGCATGTGCGTGTCAATTTTAATTGAGTTAATTTTGATTGACACGGAGTTACATATATTTGACAAATTGTTCGTTAACAGAAGGAAAAAGCCTGAATACATTCCCAGTTGTTTTATCATCAATACGCGCTGAGGTTTAAAACGTAATTATGCGAGGAGTATTTTAATGTTCTATAACGTCAGCTTTATTTTTTTATACAAAGATTAAAAAATAAAATTCACATCGATTACATGTATTTCTGCAAGATGTTGAAGAAAATAAAAAAACAATCAGAAGTAAAAAAAAAAAGAAATATTATATAAGAAATATACCTAAGAATAATAAGAAACTAATAAATAAAATTATTTATTAATTATTTATGTTTTATTAAATATATATTTTCTAAAATTTGTTCTAACAAAAGAGAAGCAAAATTCTAACTTTTATTGTATATTATTATAATAAAAGATTATATAATTCGTTTGCTTTTTCGCAATATACTTTCTACCACGCGATACGATGATGTTGGAAATGATTTATTAAAGAGAAAATTTTCACTTCAAAGACACATGTTTCTTTTCAATCTGAAGACAGACACGATGCTAATCCGCTTCTCAATGTTTCAGCGGTAACGAGGAAAGAAGCGTCATTATTTACCGAGGAGAAGGCGAGGCGGTTTATCGTTAGCCAGCAAAATCCGAGGTAATTACGCTCGGAATGTTCAGCTGCATCGGCGAGAAGATGCAATTGCACGTTTCGCCCGAAGCTCGAAAATGCACTATTGCATATCGCCCCTTTATCTTTCGACTAATTATCGACGTGTTTCTCCAATTCTTCTCAAATTTATTTTTAATACACGATTTCCCGTAATTATTTCCGTATATTTCTGCGAGCGATTCTTTCTCTCGCGAAACGCAGGACGAAAAGAAAAGCGCTTTTATCGCGCGTGAAAATATTGAAAAAGAATTAGTCGATATAAATAAAATTTCTACTTTCGCACCTAGAGTCTAATGCAGCCCTAATCGCCGCGAATAACTCGCATGATCATGTTCTTGCCGATATGTCTGTCTGCGTTATTTCTTCACGCCTCCGCGCGCGAGCGTAAGCAGAAATAATCGTTCTCGCCTGTAAGTCACGGACGAGTGAGTCGTTACTATGTATGATCGCCGAGAGCGAGGACGTGGACTCGCGTGATGGACAGCCTGTCCGTACCGTACTTAAGCCGACGCTTATGATAATTACTTAATGCCGCTCTCTAAGTTGCACGCACGTATAAATGCGCGCGAATGCGCCGCGCGGCTTCTACGAATCCACGGCGAGTCTTTACCGACGACTAAACGAAGCGTCCGGATAAACGTGGTGCGCCTGGTCTGGTATTAGCGTTGCATATTCTCGTGCGATATCTATTTTACAGAGGTAATTCTATGCGTTTCTGGTGATGATTGAAAATAGAATTGCCCCGTTACCTCGTATTCACGTGATTACGTGATTAGCGATACTTTTCTTCTTATAGGATTTTTCGCGAGCTCGAAATTTTCCGTCATCAATACAATATACAATCAGGTTTAATCGGTTCTTCTTCAAATAAAAAATTACAGTTTATGGCCAACTCTTAGAGCATAAATTGGATAATATACAATAAAGAAAAAATTTGTGTCTGTGTTTCTTAGAAAAATAATTTCTTTATGCATATATAGGAATATATACAACAAAACGTATTACTAAATATAAAAATCATACCTTGCTATCTCACATGAGCAGGTTCAACACATGGCTTTTAACAGAGATAACCTTGCGAACGATTAAGCGATAAATCTCTGATTTATCACTCCTTCGTATATCTGGACTAAGCTTCGGAATCTCGGTACCAATTTAAAGTCCGTATCTTGAAAGAATATGAGGACGATGCTAGAATGTTTTACACATACGTTTCATTTCATGATTCATTACAATGTTCTAATTACATAATGCATTATAAAATATAAATTGCTAGGACGTTTATAATAATTAATTAGACACAAATCATGTATAGATTTGCATGAAACAGTGTCTTGTAAAACAGACATCTCGTATATACGATTATGGTGTTATAATTCGGTCGTCATGGATCAAGTTGCGCTGACACATCTTTTCTTTTCACAGGTTTGTCTTGGGCAAAAATATGTTGGGGAACTGTGCGGCGATTTAACGGAGAGGTATAAAAAGAAAGATACAGAAGCGCGATAGTTTCTTTTCTCCCCTGGAGCTCCTCGATGATCAAGGTGATGAGTCCACGCGGCAGTTGTGAAATATACTACTGCCGGGCATTTTCCTCCGCGCGCGAGCCTTTCCTTTTCTAATCTTCTCGCCGGTCCCTTTTCAGAGAAGACCGTCGACGGTTACGTACGACGTCCCGGACAGCGTAACGAATTTTATGGGAGACCCGTTATGGGCCACCATGATCACATCTCCGTGGCGTCCGTCGATAATGGCAACCGAAACCTCTCTCGACGAGGCTGCGATTTCTGGGCACAAATTGAGTTTTGTGCTCTCGTCAATTTATATTTCCGATCTCCTCGATTTTCGGTGACGCGAATGAGTCACTAGAATATTATCCGGTCATAATCTGTTGTGGACAAAAAATTCTTAGAGACGTGGCGATATTTTTTTACATTCCAACTTTGTGTGCATACTGGTGCAATAAGTTAGAGTGAGACAAAATATATATACTCATCTTAATATACTGTTGTTAGTGCAAGAACAGAAAAAACAAGCCTTCTATCCCTGACGTTATTTATTTTGCAATAATACAATATAATGATACAATTAAAATATTTATTTCACAGTCATATGAGGCAGCTGCATCTTCCATAATCGGACGAATCAATCGGAAAACAGTTTGCACGCGGCGGCACGATCTGTATCATCGTGCTCTTTTTTCTTTTTGAACCAGGGCGGGAGAAAGAGAGGACCAGCGGGAAGGTGAAGTAAAGACTGCTCATAAATCTAAAGGCCGCGTTGAAGAGGGCCCGGTGAAGCTGAATAGGTGTAAATGAAGTTGCGGCCTGCCGCAAACTCGGTCGGGGACCACCCCGTATATTTTGTCTCCTCCTGTATATGCCGCGGACTCGTCTCCTCCTCTCTCGGTCTCCTTCATCTCGGCAAATAAATAGTCCCACGCACACGGTGGGCTTACCTACATCCCTGATAACAATGTCGACTCCGACTTCTTCCTTTCCGATCTCTCGGGATGTTCGCCGACCACGCCTACCAGGAGGCGTAGGAACCAGATATGTAGACTTAACTGTGAAAGAGACAAGAATGCAAAGTGCGATTCTAATGTTTCCATTTTTAATCCAGGGTTGAAAGAAATCCAGAATTTCATTTAATCGCACAATAGTTTGAACAAAGTATAAAACTTGGCATGTTTGTGAATATCAGTATCAAAGTCGTGCATCATTGTTGTAAGCATGATTGAAGTGAAAAAGAAGAATCTATAGGTGGAATTTTGGTTCGAGAATGATAACGCTAAGCAGTCAGACGAGAGACGAGACAGATTAGATAGGGTAGAGATAATTAGTTATCACTTTGCCGCGGTACTTCCTTTTTCAAATAGAATCTCTTCATCCACTTTCATTCTGGCACAAATATTTGTGCCGGTGTAAATTTGAGTGTTAGGAAGCCGGTATATTTAAATTCTATTATGACGAAAAAAGCAATCTTACAATGAACTGAAAAGCCATAGTATCGCATAAAGAAGGTTGGAAAAACAGCTAAAGACCATTTGAAAACTTCTTTCTTGGCATTGTAGTACCTTATATTCAGTTAAAGTTGCAATTTAAATGACAGATTAAATATATCTAATCCCAGAACTCTGAAGGAATGCACGGAGCTTTTCAGTGCTAAATTGCTTTCGAGTGGCTCCATTTCAAGGGTCACTCGAGACTCATTTATCGAAGATCTTTTTCCGTTCATAATCCGCTATCCGTAATCCGTATTTAACGTTATGCATCTACTTGATTTCCTATTTTCTTCCACTCTCAGGAGACATTTTTCGGATTTTTCCGTATTTTCGCACAGAGTATCTTTAGCAAAGTTATCCTCCGAGGTTTATTTTTTTTCAAAATTAAGTACGTTCATCTCGCAGTTACATTTGCTTAATTATATATATAATTAATGAAATAAAATGGCGTGTATTATAAGCACTACAATAATTCTTCCCGTATAATGTATAATTTGAGCTGCGATATTTCGTGAAATAATATAGTTCTCATTTGATTAGACGGTCGGAGACTTACTTCGTTGTGCGTCATTAGTCCCAAAAGTTGACTACATCCGAACGGTTATTTTAGATTTTTCCATTCACCAGGATGAACGCTCGCGTCAGGTATATCTATCCTCTCTCTCCCGGGATCTCGCGCGTGTGCGTGACTTCCTACGGCCACCCGGGACACCTATATGTATAGGGCCTCTGGGGCGGGGTGCGAACACGTCGGGGGACATCAAAGGACCCGTGAGAGGTAATTATTGTTTCTCGATCCCGGGGCCGAAGTGCGGAACCGTGAGCACGGTGGCGCCTGCACGATAGGCGCTGCCGTTCTCACCCTGTCCTGGCTCTCTACCTCCGAGAAGGCTCATTTCTCGTTGAGGAAGGGGATAGAAGAACGACCACAGGGCACTCCCTCCGGGACACCCTTAATTAAAAGAACGCCATTCGGCCCTATTCCTCGCACAGTCCCGCATTCCGAGATTCTATATACGCGCTGCAAGGTCGCGGCATAATGATTCCACCATCGCGGCTCAAGGACGGTGTCGATGACTAGGCGCGATCTGTCGGCATCATTGCGGGAATCTATTTTTTTCTCTCTTCCTTCTTTTTTATTCGTTCTCGGGCGATAGAAATGTGTAGGCGGGGATTAAGAGAGACAGGCGAGGATGTTGAAGCCTGTTTTTTTTTCGAATACAGAAAGTTAGGGATTTCATTTAACCCAAGTGTAGCTCCTTTGATTTCATATTAATTTGTTATTCTTTTTTATCGAGCTTTTTGCCTCCTCTTAAACAAGGGGTGAACTATAAAATATTATTTTAAGCGTCACACGCCTTTGTCACGTCATAAATGGAGAGATTTATCGTGAGATAGTATTAAGGAACAGTGATAACTTTGGGTATTTCTCACTAGCATCCCTTTCCTCTTTTTTTACTTCTTCTGTTTATTGTCTCCTTTTTCGATTGACAAACAAAATAAATGCCAAGGATAGAATATTTTTATGACACGGTGGACTGAATAATATGAAAGATACATATAACGTTTCCGCTCTTTTTAAGCACCTAACTACATAATTTTGTCGTTGGCAAATACATATATACTATTTTTTTTTAGTTTTACTAGTACGTTGTAAAACATTATGAAATATATTTATCCATTTTAAAGCTTATAAAATTTTAGTTTGTCACGTTTCAGATAAACACACACAGTAATAAATATTTTCCTGTGTTTCTATTTTTGAGAGGAATTTTTCCTTTTATTGGTTTGTATATCAAAAAATATATCATAAAAAGCTATCATATATCATTTTCATCTTTTTATCTTTTTAAGAAATATGTGTTATCTTTTTATGAAAAAAAGGATCTATTATCTCTCTCAATCCAAATTTAGTGTAGATTCAACTCTAGATTTTATTATAGTTTGTTATCTCTTATCAAATTTTAACGATAAGTTTTTCAAACTATAATATATAAAATTGAATGTAGAATTTAGCTTTTACGAAAAAGTCTTTTTTATCTTCTTTCAATGATTAGCTAAAAAACTATTTATATTTAGATATTTTCGTCAAACTTCTTGGTTACAAGTTTATTCAAGTTTCTAAACCCTTAAAAGGAAAAGCATATTTTGCCAGAACGATTCTTTTGAGAAAAAGGCTTATAGTCTCCTCTTTTTCTTCTCTCTCTCTCTCTCTTTCTCTGTCCGTCTTGTATCTTTCATAGTTTAGAGTTTTTACTAGAGATCTAAGCCGTTAATAATGTGTATTGATCAACTGTCATTGTGTTAGTAGTTTGTAAAGCAATAAATACATAAATGTTTGGCCATAACAAAAAGGATAATTCGGCGTGCAACCCGAATGGGGAGACCCAGGTACCATTAGGACATCATCAAGCTCAACCACGGTTCAGAAATGGAAATAACGGTTTGTGGTTCACGTTTTTTACCGTAGAAAAATATCCCACGGTCAATCTGCGAGATTCATTAAATACATAGATAGATAGCAAAATTGTCCAAAATTATCTCTGCTCCTTTAGCATTTATACATTAAGATACAATGGATTATTAAGCAAAATTTTTCAAATATTCACATTGTAATCTAAAAAGAAGTTACTTATTAAAGCTTACTTAAATTTGAGTGTTCAATCATTTATAAATAGGAATTTATCGTTAATGACATATTAATTGCATAAGACAATCCAAACTGATGAGAGAAGCCATCGAATTTCGGAAACACTAAATTATAATTTTGGTTTCATGATCTTCTATAAACATTTCTACATATCGGAAAGAAATCTTTTTATCGGCTCTCAATATTAAGAATATAAATATAATGTTTTTTTTTTTTTTTAAATGGCCAACAGAGCCAAAGCACGAAAAATTAATTATTCGGAATTGTATCTCTTGATTTGAGATCACTAAGTTCCATATATAAATTAATCTCGAAACTTACTACTTATAGAACTTATTTCCACATATAGAACATACGGAACATTATTAACGAAGCGATCAGACGTTCGTCTTATCTATGCATTTGATCTCTCGGTACTGGATCGCGCAGTGAATCCGAGACATAAAGAAGGTCGAATCGGAGCAGAAGGGGGTAAAGGGGTAGAGGAGGGAGCCGGCCAAGAGAAACATAATGTTTTCATTAGGTCGCGATCATTATCTGGCCCAACTGAACAAACGAGCGAATGCCACGGGCCGCATAGCGCACACGTATTAAGACGAATGACCGTGGCGGACCGGTAATTAATTACGGCCTCCCCCAGTGTTACTAATATTAATTAATCCCGCGCGTCCCCCTCCTCCCTCTTCCCCTCTTCTTCCTCTTCTTCTTCTTCTTCTTTTCACCCTCTGGGGTTCAGATCCCGATCAGGGGGCCCACGCAGTGCACGTGACCCCAGCGCAGGTCAGCGCGTAGACGAAATCGCGTTGAGGATTGCGAGCCACCTGTTCGGGGAATCGTTTCCGGCGCTGCTTCTCACACACTCGAGTCATTAATTGCTGTATATACCCGACTGGAGGTTGCTCTGTGACTGCATACGGCACCATGTGTACGTATATGCGCGATCTCGCGTGTTGGCTGAAAGAGGTCAGCTCGATCTCAAACAAATTATCAGTAGCCGGATCAAGCAAATACCAAGTGATCGGCCTCGCGTATACAGCACGTACGATAAATAGATATACAAGTTGAAAATCGGGATGATAATAAATATTGTAGCGATGTCTGAAATAAATATTTAAATATACGTAAAACGTTATTAATATAAACGTGTTTTAATTAATTACGAGGTGGTCAAGTGCTCGAGAAATTATAATTATTCTTCCTAATTCCGAATGATTACGTATACTTTGATTCATAAATATATGACAATTTTGGTATCATCGTCACTTGGTTTTTCAAGAATTTTCAAGAAGGAGCGGTAAGTCTGAAGGTCCAGTAATCGATCGACGATGCAACGATCATAGAACGGGGATTCGGGAGAAGAACGAGAAGAAGGAGAAGAGGACTTGGCCCGAGGAGAAAAAGAAATAAAGACAAGTTGACGCATACCTCGCGTGACAGGACACCCGTTAATACACACCCGATCCGGCGGATCGATCTGCCAAGAAATGACGTATCGTCGTACGCCACGAACCTGTCGATTCGCAGAAGAAAAAACTTTTACGAGGTGATGCCCCGTGGCTGATTCGATATAACGTGCTTCTTGCGCGTGCCCATCGGAGACACTCGAGTATCTCGCCATGTGACCGATGTGACAGACGATTTGTTCCATCGTCCGTGCTTGCTCTCATCGTGTTTAATAATTTAACGATAAAAGCGCCTTCTCATACGCAGCACGCAAATCAGTCACGCGGTCAACATTTATCAGAGCATATTTCTTTGTTCTCTTATTATTTCGAGCTTCAAATTACGATTTTTGCTTTTATATTCTCGCAATAATCTATTTTATTCTTAAAATCCATTATTTAACTAATATAAGAATAACAATAATTAGAATCAACTAGCTGCGTGTTCTTCCGCTTTGCTGTCTTTGCTGTTCGTGGAATGGTACCTTAAGGGAAAAGAGTTCTCGCTCTTATATTTCGTATATATTTCGTCCATCATTTATTTGCAACAATAATACACGTGTTGTTACAGATTAAATTTTGATTCATGCTTATATATATATATATATATATATATATATATATATATATATAAGCATCAGAGAGGAAGTATATCAAGCGCAAAAGGCGATTGCAATTTATCGTTGTGTTTCGCGCGAGCATGGATAAACATCAATTTGCGTTCATTTGTAAGTATATTTAATACAAATTGCTAACATATATTCCGTTCGTAACCATCGATCCGTACTTTCGGACCACCTCGTAGCGTTCTCGACCCGCGTGACTCGAGACCGATATAGAACCGATATCGAAAGCCCTTCCTTCTCCTGGAGGTGGTCTAAATGAAGAAAAAAGTAACGAATGCCGTAGGCTTGCATTAATAAATCGGCGTGGATGCACGGCGCGTAGATCATCGTGTCGCGAACCCACGGTCCATACGGGATTCATGCGATGTTCGAGTTCGCGAAAGAAATAAATAAAAAAAAAAAAAAATAAGGAACGAAGAGAAGATCCGATGGGTGAAGGAAGAGGGAATGGGCGAAAGGGAGGATGGGCGCGAAGGGTTCACCCGAGAAAGATTCTCCTTCTCTTAATTGCTCCGATTAATTAGCCACCACGGTTTCGCTATGGCTAATGGGCGGTCGTACGTTTTCCCGCGGACACGCGGATATATACGTTTTAATAACGTTCCGTTAATCACGCGACACGCGAGGCAAATCGGGGCCTCGGGTCCCTTCCGAGAGGCCCCGATATTTGCGGTTACACGCCAATTTTCGTTTCACGAACGAACTCAAGGAAAAGATCTTAATCGTCTTGAGAAAGATTTGAATGTCCTTAACGTCGGACAACTTCGATCGCTTCACCAAATTTAAATAATTGTTTTATTCGGAAAAAAAGTCCTAAATTCTATTAATTGATTTTAAATTTGTATTTTTCCCTTATATCCTTTTCTATTTATTTTCAAGGCTCTATGAAGATTTAATTTCTGATTTTATTGGAATTTTTACACATGTTTTTTTTATCCGGCCCGTGCGTTACTCATAACACGCTCATAGTATAACGATATTCATTGTTCATCCTTTATTTCCGCGCGTCTGAGCCTTGTATCTATCAAAATTTCTCCCGCAAAGCCTGCCGAAAGGGAAGAGGAAGAAAGGAAACGGCCGGTATGCCCTCTTTCTTTTTTCGCGCGTCCATTCTTTAATTTGTTGAAGTTTCCTCCTGCGGACGGTAACGTGGCCTCCTTAAAAAAAAGATGGGGTTAAAAGAGAAAACACACCGAATGACTACCGCTCGTAATACGACTGGACGATTCGCTTCTATCTCTTAATCGATCATCGAATCGTTTTCTTCTTTCATACGTTCTCTCCCTTTCTTTTTCTCTCTGTGGGATGCACTTACGCGTCGCATTCCGGTTTCTTGCTTGATCGCGGACGGGACCCGCCTTGTATTTTCTTCCCCCGGAGACACAGAAGCTTTCTTCTTCTTCTTCTTCTTCTTCCTTCGCTTTTCTTACTCGAGCCTGTCTCCTACCTCCTGCCGAAGTTTCTTCCGGACAAACGTGAAGTCGCATACGGGAGGGACCACCGCTGCCAGCTGCGTGGAACCGGATCCTGACAGTTAATTAGTAGCTCCGATCATTCGAGGATGAATCGGTCTACGTGAGCCACCATGCTCACGGTTTCCCTATGGGTGGCGGATTACGAAAGAATGCTCAGTGTCGTATACTCCCGAACTTCTTTTTTCTTATATTCAATATTTGCTTCTGATGATCGATTGTATGTGTGTCATCGGTGTTACTTAATTTTTGGTACTACTATTTTTAGAATCGATGGAAAAATCGGATATCAGTAATCAATAATTTTAATGATCGGATTATTTTGTAAGCTCCTTAATATGATCCTTATTGTGACATAGATATAATGATGAAAAGGGAAATAATGATGCAATATTATATAACTCATGCAAACTTTGCGATAATAATATTTTGATGGGGGAAATATTATTTGCATTGAATTTTATTGAAGGTAAAAATACGTAATTGTAAAATAAAATGAAAGGTAAAGACTTTCATGCTACTGGCACTGTTTTGACTGTATAAAATTATCAGAGGGATTTGTGAGATGTTGAAGGCCCGCGGCGGGTATTCCTAATATTGATGATGGCGTAAGATCATATCCTGCCGAGCGTTAATGGATTGATCCTGGGTGGTTCAAATCCACGCGATCACAATGATCGTACAGTTTGAAATAAAAATTTCGTGACTGCGTGGGATGTAATTTTTTTTACCGATACTCTCAATGTGTTATATACACCTGCAAACTTTGATGGTTGTACTCTTACCTTAAATATTACACATTTGTCATTTTATTTTATTTTAATTTATAATATTTCAACTTTAATTTCATTATTCATATTATGCATCAACAGACCTTCGAATCATTATTTTTAATTGTTTTCAATTTTAATTGCAATACTGATAAAAAGAGAGTAAGGGAATTTAATAATATAATCAATGAGTTCTCCAAATTCACTCATTCCAAAAAAAGTGGTACATTGAAAATTTGGAAAACCACCAAATTTTCAAGTGTACTGCTTTTTTGGAATAAGTGTATTAGAAAGAAAACGATGGCCTTTTACCTCGTTCTTAATAAAATATGTATATCGTTTATAAGTTAATAAATCGAAATATGTAGAGCACAACTAAACAGTATTAGAATTAACAAAAAAAAAAAAAGATTCTATATTCAGTCTATGATCGTTAATGAGATAAGAATGAGCCATTTCCGTGCGACAAATTGCGATTTGTTTCTGAGAAACTTTTGACGGGACCGATGAATCATCGTTTCGCGGTTCCTACGCTATTCTCCGGAAATCGTTTAAATGGCCCATCCTCTTTACATAGAAGTTGACTTGTCGAGTCATCGCGATTGTAAAAAAATGTATTAACACAGTTTGCTCATGTATGTACATTCACCAGTCTTATATCGATTCATTATTGGGCTGAACTCAAATTGACACACGTCTCAGGTTGGTTTATCTATTAAAATAAATTATTTAAATAAAAAGTCATATAGGTATATAATGCATTCAGCATGATTCACATCGTGCATAGTATTCAGCAAAATGACAATGTATGAAAAAGGGTTTTTAGAAATTCAATTAAAAAAGAAAAATGATGAAATATGGAAAAACATAAAATACAATGCAAACAAAAGTAAAGTTGTTGAAATCGTAAAATATTAGAAGAGAGACCACCTGCGTGATGCATGAATGCAAATCAGAGAGAAAAATCAAAAATTTACCTACAGAGAAGAACTATACAAAAGTAAGTAAGTGTATCTGTGGTATCATTAATAACTTGGATTTTTTCGACTATAGACCCAGTGAGAGGATTACAGTAAAATGTCGACTATTCAAATTCTCAATTTTTTTAATGATCTTTGGTGTTGTGGTGGATTGTGGTTATACCTATTGATCATTTTCTGGGATCAAACGTTGACAATAATGTTATAAGCTTTATAAATTGTCTGAGAGTTTTAGAGCAAAATATTTTTAAGCAACGTTTTCTAGAAGATTCTTGTTTGACGTGTTTTTTATTAAATATAAATTTCTTAGTAAAAAAATCTTCCATTAAGAAATATAATAATATATATGATAACACAATATTATTATATATAAATTAATAAATTAGAATCAGCGAAGCTGTACAATATTTTATCTTTCATTTTCTGCTGTTGAAAAGTGTATATTACTCGTGACAAATGTATAGTCTTAAAAAATACATTAAAATTGAAAAATTAAAAATACATATCGAAACCGCTGTTAAATTGATACGAAGAAATGTGAACGTACTTCTTTCAAAAGTTTTAATTATTTATTTTCAGTGTTTCTCCATGATCATCTACATCATTAACGGTATGAAACCAGCTTTCGTAATCATTTGTGTCGTGCCTGAGCGCGACGAATTAGCGGGCGTTGTGGTAGGTAAGATACATGGTAATGCCAAAGCCACCCAAGTTAAGACGTTCTTTTTCGAGGGGAATAATTAAGCATCCTGTCGTAATTTTGGGCGCGAAGAAACGTGCAAAACCTTTCTCCACGGGCGGTTTTCCAGAGCCTCGAAAGGCGTGCATAATCGTTAATCATTCCTGAATTCTTTCAAACGTGACATTTCGGAAAAGCTGAAGAAAGAAAAAACGTGATTAGTAAAAATTATATTGAAACAACATAGCATTAGACGCCCTCTAACGTCATTATGCCCCTGAGGAAGTTATTTTGAGAAAACTGCCTCAATTATAACTATTTAGCATGATTCTGTTGCTTCTTAAACTTCTTACTTCTCGTAATTTATCCATATATATAATGTCTTTAATATATTCACAAATGTTTTAATTATAAAATTAAAATAATTATCAATATTCAATTTATTATTAATACGCACGATGCTTTTTAACTAATGACAATTATAAGAGATTTATATTGAGTTTCAACAAATGAGACGTTTGTTTGAGAACAAGAATAGTATTTTAACAAAAAGGAGAGAATAAATTTTAAATTTTAGTTATTATTTAGTATTTCTTATCGATATGTCATATATTCCTCTATACCCTTCATATTTCTTTATATTTTTATATATTTCTTCTATATATTCCTTTACATTTCTTCACATTTCTTTATATTCTTCTTCTTTATATCTTCATGCTTCAGATATAAATTTCCAAGATTTGATATATACACATTTTAGCGTGATATATAAATATTATAGACCATAACATATCTTCCTACATATGTATGTTATGAAAAGATTGTACAGGCATAATGAGCGAGTGATGGAGCGACAGATGTAAGAGATTTCTTCTTTACATTTCTTCATATTTCTTTATATTCTTCTTTATATCTTCATGCTTCAAATATGAATTTCCAAGATTTGATATATACACATTTTAGCGTGATATATAAATATTATAGACCACAACATATCTTCCTACATATGTATGTTATGAAAAGATTGTACAGGCACAATGAGCTAGTGATGGAGCGACAGATGTAAGAGATATCTTCTTTACTGTCTTCATATTTCTTTATATTCTTCTTCTTTATATCTTCATCCTTCAAATATGAATTTCCAAGATTTGATATATACACATTTTAGCGTGATATATAAATATTATAGACCACAACATATCTTCCTACATATGTATGTTATGAAAAGATTGTACAGGCACAATGAGCGAGTGATGGAGCGACAGATGTAAGAGATATCTTCTTTACATATCTTCATATTTCTTTATATTCTTTTTCTTTATATCTTCATCCTTCAAATATGACTTTCCAAGATTTGATATATACACATTTTAGCGTGATATATAAATATTATAGACCACAACATATCTTCCTACATATGTATGTTATGAAAAGATTGTACAGGCACAATGAGCGAGTGATGGAGCGACAGATGTAAGAGATTTCTCGAAGAGATCGTCGTCCCGTGCGAAATCTCTCCAGCCGAAGTTCGAACGGGCAGGATCGGGACTGAAATTCCGAATTAGCTATCCTTAGTGGTTTTCCATTGAGATTACTTCCGTGGCGGTCGCATCGTGCGCATCGCTCCCCGTTCTTGGCGACGTTTTTTCGGATTTGTCATAGCCAGGTGAGAGTGTCGAGACGCGCTCCCTTTCTCGAAGCGCGTTTTCGTCGCTCCGGATGCACGCTAGTTAGAATCCGGTCAAAGGGGAATCTCCCCTTCTTAAACTTAAACCAACGACAGCCACACGGATGTACACGGGATCCGGCGTCGAACCCCCGTGGGGTCTACCTGACTATGAATGAGAGTAGTTGTCATCCTGTCGACACGATCGCCTTCAGAATGTTTATGGCGATCAGGCATTCTTCAAGTACTATAATGATCTCCGACCTCTCAATCGCTTCCTTTCTTCAACATTTCCTAGATATATATACGTATAGAACGTTGCAATTTTTACATTCTCTCGTGCAATATAAAGTGCACTTCGAATAGAGATATTATTGTTGCTTATATAACTATGTTATTTTCATTTTAAAACAATATATGCATATGAAAGTTAGATATATAGGTTAATATATGTCTTTAAACAGACATATAAAATTCTTTGGTTGTTCATGTATAACATTTTCATTATTTTTCTTGCATAAAATAAAATTAAATAATTAATTTACTAATTATTTACAATTTACGGAGATGAGTGTCGTTTTACGAAAAACAGACGTAGCAATATTTATCGCTTCTTTTGTTGCGAGTGACTTTTCGGCATAAATGAATAAATAACTTCGATATAGATGGTGACATCCTTATTTAAATTTTTAATCACCGACCGAAATCTCTACCGCAGTTTCCATTCTGCTGTCGTGCAACCCAGAGACGCTCCTCGGTGTCTGAAATATCAACTAAGAAATTAATAATCCGTTAAACGATTGCTCTGGTGGACATAAATTTATCGCGCGACCGGTATTCCGAGTGTGGTCCGCTCGAGAGGAGAGTCGTTCACTTTCAACGCGACGTGGCGATAAATTAATAGCGGATCGACGTTGATGAGGGACGATAACGATCGACGCTTCGCCACCGCTATGCAAACGACTTGGTGGCAAGCACTTGGCGCAAAAAAAGAAGAAAAACCAAAAAAAAGAAGAAACGTCCAAACGAATAGTAAACGAAAAGAAGTGAGACGGAAATAGACAAGAGAGATGGTTAATCTAGAAGAAAGGATTGAGAAAAAGGAAGAATAGAGCGAGGATGAGTAGAAAGAGAAGACGAAGAGACGACAAAACACACGAAGAAGAGCACGACATTCCAGGTGCGCTGTAACCAATTTGTGAGCCGGACGATAGTGACAAATACACGATATTGCCATAACGTATCGCCGGGGCATGACTATCGTCGGAATTAATAGTCAACGCTGCTGACTAATAGCCTCATTAATTAACGATCCGCGGGACCAGATTAAGCTAATCCGGCTTAATTTAGTGATCGTGCCGTCGTTCTCCTATCCACCTACCTGTCTGCCTCGTTCGAGAGGACACGGCTTTTGCCTCTCTGCGCGCAGGTAAATCTCATCTTCCCACTTGTCTCGCCCTTCGCCACCCTTCGTGTTATTCCTTCACCCTTCGATTCTCCCTCTCAAACGCGATCGCTAGAGAAGGCGCGTGATCGAGCTTCGATATTAATTGAAAAATATTTCTTCTTGATCCCGTATGCAATTTGTCCTTCGTTCGCTTTCTCTTCCGAATTTGCAGACAAGTTATTTTGAAGTAATTGGAGATTTAATATATCGTGCTCCGAGAAATTATTCTACTTTTTAAAGAATGTAATTTATATTAAAAATCTTTGATTCTTTCTTGCTAATATGTATTATATTCGGAAAAATAAAATGAAAAGATGATACGAAAAATGGTAGAGCTAAAAGTTACAAAGAATGTATGCGAAAATATTAAAACAAATAGGTAGTCTTTTTAGCACAAAAATCGAAAATCGAAAATTGCGAATATTTTATATTAAAATAAATTGAAATAAGAAACGTCGAAATTATATATATAGAAAAACCTGAGGTATTTAATGTTAAATAATATTAGATACAAAATATAAAAATATTGAATAAAATATTTGCTTGAAGATATATAGACTTGAGAGTCTGATATGTTAAATTAGGTTAGTCCTTCTTTACACTTAATCCGCTTAAACAATTTAAAAGAATGTAAGAGATCGGAGCGGTGAGTCGGGTTAGATCAGCTTATGATTATATACAACCAATGGCTTAACAGAAGGTAATGATATCTGAGAAAAATATTTTCCCTCGGATTATCCGAGTATCGCTTTGATTGTATAGCGTATAAGAAGCTAGCTATATAATTTTCTCGAAATACAGATTATACGGAAAATTGTGCGGGCGTCGCATTGCGAGTGCCTAACGGCGCGTAAGAGTGGGCTTTATGTATGGTAGCAGGTACACCAACATGGCGGTCGGATCCTCAGGCGGATGCCTGCGGGATCGGCGACAGTCCCGATATATCTGTTTGCCTGCATGAAGTGCGTTCGAGCGCGTTACAACTCAAACCTTTTAGCCGGCTGTTTGCACGGCGCTTTGTATTCTATTTGTACAACCGCTTAAACAACTCGGCCTGGACGTAAGCCGCATTGAAGCCCCCTCGAGCGAGTTGTGCGAACCCTCGAACGGAGTCGAGGGGGCCACTTTCGTGACGAGCCGCGTCGATGCTCACGTCAATGCTTTCCCGATGCGTCTACAAGCTTAGCAGTTCCCGGGCATTTCCTCTTTCGCTCGAATGTGATCCTTCAGGTGTATCCCTATATATCTCTTCTCTATGCGTATCTCTTCGCTTTATTGCTCTCTTCTTATATTTCAATCTTCCCTGAATCCTATATCTTCTTTATACATCTTCCCGACTCCATTCGCTGTTAACGATGTGTTTCTTTGACAAATTTCATGTTCCCTCGAGATAATTAGATTTCAAGAATTTTTCAAGAAGATTCCAGAAAGATTTCAAGAATGTTTGCGAATTAAAGTTTATATGAATGTACGTAAGTGGAATAGGATAATCTCGCGCTCCTTTAGACAGACTTGGTTTTCTCGTGGAATACATTGGAGAACGCATATATTGTAGCTGATGTGTCAACTTGCGAAGGCAACAAGTTCTAGAAGTAAGATCATTGCCACGAGTTTTCCCAGGAACCCACTGATCCTGATGTCCGACTATTCGTAGTTCATCGGCCGTTATCCTTGAAAGAACGCGCAGAGTTATGCCGTGAGAAACCGCCATAGTATCCGCTGCATATCTGTACAAATGGGGGACACACGAACGATGGATCGAAGCATAGGCAGAGGCAGATGGGTATCGAGGGGAGGCGGATTGGTAGCGATTAACTCTTACTTAAGAGGCACCTTCGCTCCTTCGTGCGGCGTCATCCCGAAGAGATGTCGTGCACAACAATGGGGCACTTAAACGCCGCGAAAGCTTAAGTCATCGTAACGGCCAATCAGCAGGGCACTGCCTCTCTCTCTCTCTCTCTCTCTCTCTCTCTCTTCCAATTATCTCTGGGGCAAAACAATTAAACGCGACCTGCGGCTGCCACCCGGGATCGCGCTAATGCCCGTCGTCGCATAAGCGGGATTCGGGACTTGTGGCGTTGTCCGCCAGGAACAAAAGGATGTGCATCTTCATCCAATTAGACGATAATGGAACACGCGTTTTGCCACGGGGCGCGATGGAGATGATTCCCCAATCGTCCGGCGATCTTTACTCCCGCGTGCCGGACGTTTTTTGCGTCCTCCCGCCTTTGTCCTCTAGTTGTCATTGACATTGAATTCTCGATCAGAAATTTCTCTATTATAATCATGAGTATATATGTTTTTATATCCGTGTTAAATATTTGAATGCGTTTTTTCTTTGCGTAGGAATGCTCTCTTCTATAAATTAATGAAGAATATATCTCGCACATTTTAATTTCACTGGAATATAACAAAATGCACTTGTAGACCTTAATTAAAATTTTTATTTAATATTAAACTAAATTATACAATTTATATAAATAATGAAATCCGAAGAATTGAAGAGAAACATTTCTTAACTGACAATGAGATGTAAAATGAAAATAGTCAGTAGTACGACTTTGCTATACGTAAGACACAAAGGAGCGTTCTCGTAGTTGCGAGGATCGAGGTGAGTCAGCGCGTGGATCTCCTTGAAAATTTGAATGACCGATCGATCTGGAATAACCCAACTATCGGGACGAATTAGGCGCACGAAATGTTGTGACAGAATTTCATAATCACTCGCCGTGTGGTTTGGATCCTCCCGACTAACTGCGAGAGCGTGAGATCGATTCGTATATGGCCCGGCGCACGTCGACTCCCAAAAGTTTCACATACCGTATATAATATCACGCGCACCGTCATCGATCATCGGAGTCGAAACGTTACCTTCGACTATCTAATAACCTACTGATTTTATTGAATGGTAATCCGCGGTCGCGAAGTGAGGAACCTGAAACAAATGGATTTTCGCGCGACTTCGACTTTTGGCAGTTTTATTGCAAATCATCTTTTTTCAAATATATTTTTTGCAGCATTGAACATAATTTATAGCCTTTAAGCAATAAAGAAATATAAGATAAAATTAAAAAATTTAAGTAAATAAATTGCACTAATTTATTCAACGTAACAGAATAATGTTTTAAGTAATTGCTATATTATTTATCGACAATAAACAGTAATTAAAAAGCACTCTTGGTTTGGTATTATAAAAATATCTTTAATATTTTCTTGCTGGTAATTAATTATTTTTACGTGTTCTTAGCAATATAAATACATTTGTTATTAATACAATCGTTTTTTGTGATTTTATTAAAACATTTACGTTCCTAGAAATTTCAAAAACATTTCGGGTAATTTTTCGAAAGAACTATAATTTTATATTTGCAAGTAATAAAATATATATAACTTAGAATTATGTAAAGATTTATGTTTTTATATATTTTCTATTTCTATAGGTAGATAAATCTATTTCTAGTTAAGGAATATATATTTTTTTGAAAAATGCTATTATCTTTTTTCTTTTTTTACACAGAAATTGTTTCTTTTTACGGGTAACCTTCGTTATTTGGATGCCAATGTAATAGCTTTTTATTGCAGGCTGACGGTTCCGACAGCCAGAGATATATACGCTCACCCTTCGGCCGCGAATGTCTTCGATTTGCCTAAGCAAACGGAAGGGCCATAAATGTGCGTTAGGCCCTTTCGACCCGACATTAGCATCGCTATCAAGGAACCATCGCATCGGTCTGTATGATTGCTTAATCCTGCGCCGGTCCTGGGAACAAAATCCGATCTCTCGCTTGCCCCGTTATCTTGCAATAAAAAGGAAAACATTTCAACCCATTTTCGGGATGTTAAAAATACAACGCGCAATTTGTGATTTACACTCGATCTTGAATAGTATCATTCTTGTCAGTTTTATAATATGTTTGGCATTTTTATTACAGCAATTTTGAATCTTAGATACACCTCGATAACATTTTTTTATAAAGTGTGACAACCATTAATTTACAATTACAATTACAGTCTTACTTTTTGTTTTTTTTTTCAATAATAATTTGTAATCGATAAAGTGATGGATTTTTATTTAACATTTTTATCGATAATAATATGTAAAACATTATTATTCCAAATATTATTTTGATAATAATTAGTATAAACTTATATAAATATTTATTATTCACAAAAAATGTAATCAATCAAAATTATTTGTCATAATTTTTAGGTACCGTTGAAGGATTATTTAGTTACGAATTTTGTTTGAGATGCTAACAATAAGCTTTAAACTCTAAGGTTATTTAGAACGTCGAGGCGTTTGATTGTGCTCAGTGGAATTTAAAGAGGCTCTTCCACCTTCTAGCAAATGTTTGCTAGCCAGGAAAACTGTGCGATGCCCATCAAAGTCATTTGAGCCAACTTTGAGATCGCACCGTTACAAGTGCATTGCAAATACAAGACCTATCTACACCGATTTTCGAGATTCTGTAAATTTTAATCTTCCCTAGATCTGGAAAAATTGTGCCGCTGGAAAAATTATTTTCAAAATAATTATAATTATTTATATCTTTCAATTATCTCTGTATTTGTTTCATAAATTCGCGACAAATCAACAAAGATAATCGCAACATAAAAATTAAATAATTTAATTTGTAAATATTATAAGATATAATTAAATTACATCAATTGAGCCAATTTTATATTAAAATGCAGAAAGTTCTCAGCATGCAGCATCAAGATAATCGATCGGGAATTTGATGAATGTCGATCAAACTGAATAACTGTGTCTTTAGAAACATCCACAGCAATTGTCTACTTTTAATTCGTAACATAGGTAGATGCTACAAATAAGAGAATAAGAAATCATTATAGAGTTGATTAGAAAGAGAGCAATTAAAACGGGTTTAGAACTTGGCAATCAGGAATTAGCAATCACCCTTCATGAAATGCGATCAAAGTGAATTACAATCCTCACACAGATATGTCAAGATGCCGATAACGGTTTGCAGGTTGCAGGTAGATACTCCGAGCAAACTTACGCGGATAAATACGTACATGTATACGCGCTTACACCCGATAATATTTGATCTTAGAGCGAGAGAAAAGGAGGTGCGCCCGGTTTGTTCCTGTCCGTGCTCAAATAGAGATCCCTCTACAGACCTCGTCAGCTCTTATCTCAATTCTTAGACAAAAGAAATGTCAAGTGGAAGAGACGCACTTTCTTATCCGATCCTCTCTCTGCCTTGTCGACACGTCGAAGTTAGGTATCCGAAATTCTTGCTTCCGTGTTATTCTTTCGACTCATCACCTCTGTCCAGAATTTTTATATTAGCTGCCGTTCAATTTCCTCAAGATTTATTCATGATACGGAGAAACTCGTGCGATTGTTTTCCTAAGATGGTGAGATGATTAAGTGCCGAGACCCTTCCGAAGGAATCCATGCTTTAACAGCTTAACGACTTCAGCCAATTTCCGGGGACATCGATCTCTGAAGACGATGCTTAATCCGTTGTCATGGTTGTCAAGATAAATGCATTAGTAGATAGATACCTTATATCGGATAACAACAATAGAGGTAATTGATATTTTAGTAAAAGGTAGTATATAAAACGCTTAAAAATATTTAGTAAATTAAAAATTTGTAATTTTATATCATTATATTTTTAATCTGTTTCTTTATATTATCTTCGCTCGTTTGTATATATATTTGTATATTATAAAACTTATTGGCCTAATAATTCTTTAATTGCAGACAATTTCTTTAATAATAAATAAAATGTTAAAATGTTTTTCATTTTTTATTTTTCATGTAACAGTATTATTATTATAATTTATATATATATAATAAAATTTAATTTTATTATAATTATTAATTTTCCGGTCTTATACGAGCATGATATCGCCATCTGCTGACTTGCTGCTGATTCAATACATGAAGCTATATCTGAAATATAAGCATGGTAAAAAGAAAAAAATCCAAGCTCGAATTTTATAATAAATAAAGAAAGCTTGTATTTATCAACAAAAAAATTCATATTACATAGCTAAATAACTTTACATATACAAGTATACATCACTGCTCCACAGAAATCTACTATATCTACTGTATTATGAATCTTCCAACAATGAATGAGTTACCGTCCAGCATCTCAGTTATCATGGACCACGCTCTTTGCTGTGCAAGATTCAAAGCAACCGTATCTCTTGATGTTAGAGAGGAAAATTGAGTCAATCAATCATTCTATGATATACCTCGGAAAAAGTAGCATTAGTTGTATTGATTTTTTTGTTATATATATTATTATAAAATATAAATCTAATTTTAATACAACATAAATAGACATTATTTTAATTAAATCAATTCATTTAAGTTCACCATTTGATATAATTTAATCAACCCTTTTTCCCACTTTTTTCTTTCTTTTTTCTCCTTTAACGTATCCTCCTTATTCTATCGAAGGAAGTTTCAATTTTCATCATTCTACATGTCATGTATCACAAGTATAAATATATAATATATTTCCCTTTAGAATGGAATCATTTCATTAGATCTAAGTGTCTCTACTTTTTTCTTAGAATCCTTCTTAGAATGAAAAAATTACCAAGGGAACTATAAAAGAAATGTACAGACTACAGACATGCAAACGTATTTAATCAAGCGCTGCGATAGCGGTGCCAAGTAAAAATATAAAAATTATAAAATAATAAAAAACATAATTTTTTTTTATTTGTCAACAGTTTAATCTATGTATGTACAGGGATCGTGGCGCTACTGCATGTAATTTATTCAAAATTTTATGTCTAATAAATTTTCGACTAAAATACCTCAGGAACTAAAATCGTTAATAAAAAATTCAACTTTTAATTATATAATGCAAATACAAGCTTTCGATTGCGACTAATTCGAATAAGATTGCAGTCAATCCTGAAATATAATCGCCAAACTATTTCCTTATCTAGTCTCACCGTGTGATAACATCCTATATAATCGTTGATAAAACAAATCAATTAATATTCAAATATTTACCTCTTTTTATAAAAAGCATGTTAAGTTAATTTCGAGAGGCCATCATTGAGAGAGTTAGCAGTTTGAAAATAAAATTGAATAAAATAATAATATGTTTTAAATAATATATTATAACACTTTAAACTCGATTAATATTTTTGACAGTTATCAGCTGATTTCTGTCAAAAAGTATTAATCGCGGATAAGATACTATAACATTATTTACAACAGATATTGCTATCTTAAAATTATTATTTTAAAATATAATTCGCAAATTAAAGCTTTATTAATATTTTTTGACAGAATCAGCTGATTGTGAATTAGTCTATCATTAAGTTTCAACCGAACAAGAAATTGAAGCAATTAACTTTCTGTCGGCGATCGTATTCTTTGGGAGCAATGAACGACCTTCAGACATCCTTGCCGTGCCAATGTCCTGTTGAGCCACCCTCCGGACTTGGTCCAAAGGTTTGAAGGTAATCTTTGTTCGGATCATTCGTTGAAAATTTTATAATACAACTAAAAGACTTGTATGTATACGAGAGATTGATTCGAATTTTGACAATGAATTTTTAAAAATGAATCGATCTATCGATCTATGCGTGTAAAAAAATAATCTCACTATAAAATTATAATCTCGATTTCATAAGCTCACAAGTGAACATTTATGACAAAATATTGCTATTACAATCATAATAATTAAAATATATCAAAAAATCTGATTTATATTTATATTTCAAAAAACCTGGGATACAGATTCGAGGATATCACACAAATAATATTCTTTTATCCACTTTTTTGACGCTTTGTAGACCTTATATACCTACGTAATGTCATATTTACATATGTTTCATTTATTTGTATCGCGCGTGTGTGTGTTACGAAAGATCAAAAACTTACATACATATATAAATTTAAAAAAATGCATGGGACCAAAATGTTGATAGGTCATTCACTGATACGAATATGTCAAAACTTCGTCTATCCTTTCTTCCCTTTTCCAAATAGCGCTTGCGAAACCTGTTTCGATCTATCATCTATGATAATCAATCTGTGCCAATCGACCTGTGAAAAAGTCTCGGTCGATCCAGACAGGCAGATAGTGCCCTTCTGAAACAACGAGAGCGCAAACAACCGCGCACGACAACAGAACAGATTGCCGATGAACGCTATATACGAAGAGAGACGGGGCTGGTCGAACAAACGCGCGGAGAGGAGTGTCGTCCACGTGGATCAATACCGAAGAGCGTGGAAGCGCCTCCACCTTTTGCCACGAGCAGTACTCTCGCGCCGCGGACACGCGTCGCACGTTCCTTCCTTCCGCGTCGGTCCTTCGTATAAAGGTCCGAGGGTTGACACGGGGACGCCGTCGTTGCACGCCGACGTTGTCCTTCGTCCTCGCCCTGCGGGAGGATGCGACTCGCCCGTCGATCGGGAAAGAAGGATCCCTAGATCTCGTGCGCGACGTGCCTTACCCGTTTTCTCTCGCTCGATGCACTTTTCTTTCATCTTCATTCCGTGAATACACACGTCCGGGGTGACAACAGAAACGAGAGGCACTCTCTTGGATTTGTTTGCTCGCGTGCGAGAAAATCTGCGTGCGTATATATATATGTATGGATATATATATATGTACATTTTTCATCCTCTGCTGCTTCTTCGATATATTATTTTTATTTCATCTTTTTGAATCTTTGCAATATGTATGTATATTTATTCGTAATTAAAAAACAAGTTTTTGGGTTAATATCAATCGCATACAGATCAGCTACCCTTAAGCGCTAAGTTTAAATTAATGTGCTACGTGCTCGGAAAAGAAAACAATTATGTATATTTCGGATAATTGTATCCAAAAGTTTACTAAAGTTTACTAATGATGAAGTCGTCGGGTATAAGCGAATTATATTAGTCAGTTTCTTGATCATAAATGCAAGAATCGTCTTGCTTTTCCGAGGTACATTTTTTTTTTTTTTAAGGAAGCGCGAGAAAGAGAAATATTCTTACTTTTTCTTCTATGTATCAAAGAAGTTCTTAAGAGATTTTTTCCCCTCATTCATGTGAAAGATATCATTTGTAAAGTATATATCGTGTTGCTTGTTCAGTTATTCATCTGAATGCACATTGGTTCTTTTTATTATTTTAACGATACTTCTTGAAATACATAATTGCTTATGCAAGAGTACTTTAATTTAAATGAAGCTGTTCACAACATGGAACGCGGAAGACATACGATGCAACGAGGTACATTATTTTTTTCGTGCTCGACCGCATGGCAAATCGTGAAATAAGATATCTATTTATTTACGAATCACAACAACGATATGTCTGCAAAAATTTTTCAACAACATCAAACGAGGAAATGGTCAATGCGAAGACGCATCAATAATGTGTATATTCTTTGGGAATATATTCGATAACAATACTTTCTCTCATATACACCTTATACTTTTTTTTTATTATATATATATAAATTTATTTTATTTGTCATTTATTTTATTTTATTTATAAAAGCACTTATAAAATATAAATATAAGATGTAAAAATCTCTGAAGTCACCAGATGATAATTAAAAAATGGTAGTAATTTAATCAACTAACTCTGGCTATTTAATGATCTTTATTTAATATTCACGACATTTCGGCCATGGGTTTCGGCCCTTATCAAGTGCTACAAATTATAATAATGACATTAAGATCATTAAATAGCCAGAGTTGGTTGATTAAATTACTACCATTTTTTAAAATATAAATATATTATTTGTATTTAGTATTTCTTTCGGAACATACAATCAATTAGATTTTGTTGTTTTCAGAGAATCTCGAAAATATCTTTCAAATTTAATGATTCTTCTAATTTAAAGAGCCGTAATGATATTTGGGACATCTTTTGTAAATGTGTGGCAGAATACACAATAAAAAATTCAATCTCAAAAATTACTTTTATTTATATATTACACATATATATAAGATTCATTCTCTTTATTTTTTAATAAAGAGTATTTTTTATATACACGAGAAATGCTCCCCTAATTTATATTTATAATATTATTATTTATTAGTAATATTATATTAAACATAATTAATTCCAAGATATTCAGAGTCAGATTCAAATTATACTACTATTTCAATCTTTACGAAGCAAGCATATGCAATCATTCGACAGGTGTTCATCTGAATAATAATGCGAGACGGAAAAAAGAAATCGTGATTCTGAGATCTAATTGATTGTATGTTCCGAAAGAAATACTGAATACAAATAATATATTTATATTTTATAAGTGCTTTTATAAATAAAATAAAATAAATGACAAATAAAATAAATTTAATAAATTTGATAAAAGGCTGTTAAGAGCAGTAAATATAAAAATTCAAATTATGATATTGAAAGTGAAGTCATATATAAAGATAATATTCTTTAATCTAATGTCTAATAATGAATTACAATAAAAGGTGACAAAAAAGAATTAAACATAAGTCCTCTTTAAATACACATACAAAGCGAACATTTCGGTCAATATTTTGACCATTATCAACGCTGATTAAAAATTCTGAATTTAAAAAATAAACGGTGTCATAACGATAACATATACATCAAGCATAATCAAAAACGTCATAGAGTATGTAACGCATTAAAAATACAATGATAGATATAATGATTAACAAATATTATGGTAAGAAAAAAAGAGAACATGATGTAAAAATGAAAAGCGATATTCCTCCAACATAGTCATAATGTGATGGTTAAAATTCGTAAATTGTGTTTCTACTCCGGTTATTAGACCCGATAGACAACATAATGATTTGAATCATATGACTAGATTGCAACCTAAAATAGTAATGTAAAAGGAACATCGATTCCTGAGATCCGCACACTTACAATGTCAAAAACAAAGTCAATGTTCCTCCTACACTATTGATCATTTCCTCGTTTGATGTTGTTGAAAAATTTTTGCAGACATATCGTTGTTTCGTAAATAAATAGATATCTTGTTTCACGATTTGCCATGCGGTCGAGCACGAAAAAAATAATGTGCCTCGTTGCATCGTATCGTATGTCTTCCGCGTTCCATGTTGTGGACAGCTATTACACGCGATTCTTATTGAGAGTCACTAAATTTTCTCAGTGATAAGCGTTGTTCAATACAGACGAGATTTTTCCTCTTATCATTTAACCGCTATTTGAGGCTTTGCGCGTATGTGTTTAATTTTTATTTTATTCTCTTTCTGTGCCATTTAATATTTTATCCCTTTAATTCTCTTTTTGTTCAAGATTGTGTCGTAATGTCAGTTTTTTATTCTCGATGTCAATTCAATGAAAAGGAAAAAGGACAGATAATATATTTAAGTATTTTATCAATATCGTAAAATAAACTTATTCGTATCTTAAAAAAGCATCAACTTATAATTCAATATTGACAGATGTCTTTCGTTGCCAGTAAATATCATCTAGTTTTATGATATTACACAATACACAATCATAGCTTTATCTGTGGAGATTAAAAAAATCCATAGTATAAATTAGACTTAACATGACGGTAGGATTAAAGATAATTAAATGTGTGTGTAATCAATCGTATGTAGTATATCGATATACTTTATTCCGTCAATCAAATAAGCGTCACTAGTCATATACGATAAAACGATTTTTATAATTAATAATAAAAATAAATAATTAATGTATATATTATATAAAACTATAAAATGAATAATTATATTGCTTATAAAAAATTGTTTACCTTTTTATTCAAAATTTCATTGAGATAGATTGATATCAATATATTGATATCATGCCTCGCTGACATTGAAATTAAAATATTAATAGCAACAATAATTGTGATAAAATATCCAGAGTATGTCGAAAAATACTTAAGAAATAAATAATACATAAATAAAGAAAAAATATTTAGCGGGTCGATTCAAGCAAAATTCATCGAGTTATCAATTATACTCTCTTATCGTAACTATATCAGTGCATTGTAAGCATCTGCAGAAACAGAAGAGAAAGTCCTTGTTAAACGCGAAGGGCGCGAAGGGCTTGCGTTCGATATTCCGTTTGTGGCAATTGTAATTGCGAGCGATAGGGCAGAGATAGTGAAGGTTGCATGAATTTGTAACGTCAGCTTTTTATAGACGGCATTTATTTCCACAATTCGCTGTCGACAGGTCAAGGCGACGCGATATTAAACTCCGATGAATCGATGATGAACATTCGCATATTTAAGTCATCGTCACTTTTCGATTTTATTCCAGATTTTCGGAATAATTTTCTGGGAGAAACTTTATCGATTTGATTGTGAAATTTAACTCTAATAACTTTCTTTATTTTCGCGTATAATTTTTCTTTCTTTTTAAATTGTTTGATATCGAATCGTGTGTGCCTTATATTGTATTTGATTTCTTTAGAGTTGACTAAGGACAAGTTTTTCTGCAGTAAGTTTTGTATTTATATATAAGAGTATCTCGAGCGGAACATTTCATTCCATCTCTGTAAATAATTTTTTACAGATAGTTTAATTTGATCCCCCTTCTCTCTTATATTTAATTTTCTGTTCTTTCATTTTCAAGAAAGTAACAAGTAAATTTGTTGCAAATGAAAAACTTACGTTCTCCAACTTTTTCAATATTTTTCAGCATGCAATCTTTGAGATGTCGCGCACGAGAGGATTTCACAGGAGATCTTAATTAAGAGAACATCGAAACTCTCTCCTCGGTGGTGATCAAAATCCAGTCATCGATTTTATTCGCGCGTACAAAGTGTTACTTCCTGTGGTTATGCGGACACTTTGATATAGAACATCATCAAAGTGAAGGAAAGGAAGTAACAAGGGTGCATTCAAGACTGCCAGTAAATCAGGAGGTAAGCACACACACACACACACACACACACACACATATATATATATATATATATATATATAGCAAATATGTTAAAGACTCTCGCAATAACGTATTTCAAATAAATGCTCATGTCGTGTTAAATGACGTGTCTAATATGAATGATAATATATATTATAAATTGCGATGACAATACACGCATCTGTATACTGTAAATTTCAACAATTCGAGCAGAATTTCAGCATATTTGAAATACGGTATTGCAAAAACTCTTCATTATTGCATGCTATTTGAACATGAATATAGTAAATTATAGTCAATAAGCAATATTGTAATATATTTGATATTTTATTTACTAAAGAGATCAAATATATTGAGTAATAGATTAAATTTATTTGAGAAACAGAACTGTATAATATTAAATTATCGATGATACATCATTGGGACTCGAAGTAAATCCAAACTACTCCAAACTATATAGTTCAGACTAAATTATGATTCTATATGGATTGTATTATCAAACATAATATTCAAGAGATATCAGCTTGTCATTTATGACGTAACCATCGTAATTCATGATTCTACATTGCTTAAAAAATAGAGTAATAAAACAACAAAGATATGCAATATAAACATTTGTCCTTTCAAAATATGCATTTATAAAGTTGGTATAAAAGTTATTTAATAGACATAATCTTTTCTATAATTGCTGCATGGAGAGAAAAAAATATACGTTTTACGTTTATTTGAAATAAAAATAACTCATGAATTAATGACTAATCAGAGCATAAAACTATTTAACACATATTATGAGTCACTCGGCAATTGCTGAAAGATCTGTCAGCTGATCGTCTTATGTGTCTTATTATAACGGGACGAGGATTAGACGTTATCATTTAATCACGTGTTCGCACGAGATATACACGTTAAATTGGGCTCACATGCAATTAACGTACATATGCTGGTTTTGTACTATCTAATTTATCGTCAGACAATAGGTGCCGAGCTAAGAAGTAACGAGGAAAATGACGAGCTGTCAATGCCACGAAACACTATTTACGAGTCTTAAGTGCGTACTGATTGACTTTAAAAAGACTTACAGTGCTTACAAACAGACGTTAATTGAGAGCGGTTTAACGCGAGAGGCACGTGTTAGTTGTAAAAGAATGATAACTTTCTCATGCATATCACAAAAGTCATGGTGAATAGAGTTCATTTTTCCCTAATAAAAATTTCTAAAAGGATTTTCTGATTACATCTCGAATTACATTTATGGAAGAATTTTGCCCAATGACATTTAACATATTATATATTTAAGGGATTTTCCTGAATTAAATACGAATAAAATTGAAAATCGTATTTTAAGTCGGTTTATTTAATAATTATTTTTTTAACTGAGAGGAAAAATATATTTTATAATTTATTAAAAAATTCTGTTTATATTTATATTAATGTATATTTATAATACATTTTATATCTAATTTTAAAAATTAAAGTTTTTAAAACATAAAGGATTAAATTTTTGATCAAATATTCTCTATGAGAAATTCTTTTCAATTTTTCGCTATAAAAATATTCATCAAATTTTTTCATTAAATGATACGAGAGCATTCTGCAATTGTTACCGTTTTTAGTAATAGATAGTTTTCCTTACACGCATACAAATAAATGATTGAATAAAAATATAAACAACATAGTAGATAGTTTTGGATGTTGTTTGCGGATTCCGTTAATTGGATATATATATATATATATATAAATAATATGATACTAGTAACTAGTACCTACTGGTATTTTTTAGATAACAGAATTTAAGAATCTAAAAAAAATATGACATTTTTTATTAGTTAGAGGAAAGGTATATTTAAATTCTGAAATACATTATATGTTGCCCAACAATACTGTGCATACGAAAGTTTGCAACGGCATTATTTAATTCTCTGCTAGACAGCATGTCTCTCGTGTCTCTCATCGAGCATCGCGAAAGTGATAACGAATTGTTCCTTCATGCGACAAACACGTTTCTGCGGCTATCATATAATCTCTGATAATGAAACACATGGCAATAATACGCCATATTCCGATCACGAATATATCATTTTTTTATTTGCTGTGAAAAAGCATCTGCGTTTAATTAGGTTTGTATTATCCTCGAATTGGTATTAACTAGCTATCTCTGGTTTTTAGTGGTTTACTTGTCATCGTAAAAATGCGGGTAAAGACAGAAATTTCAGGATTTACATAAAAGGGAAACGAGTGATTGCATAATAAAAAGATGGTAAAAAAATATAATTGGAAAATGATTCTCAACAAACCGATTCTCCTTCACAATAGATTTACTTTTATTGTATATATTTATTGTTATATCGAAATCTTAAGTGTGTGTTTATAAAATAACATTATACCTATATAAAAATCCTAAGAATTCTTTTCAAAATTTGAAAATTATTATTTGTTATTATATATTAAAAATCAGAGTCATACGCATGCATAGATACACGTGCAGATATGCAATAAAAAAACTTTGGACGTTTGTATTGAGTGCATAAGATGTGTGAAAATAATTTAAATAAATTTAAAAAAATTTTTTTCTACCATAATAATTTTTTTAGTAATTTTGTTAATACATGCTTTGTCTATGTGTACAAACATATCTTATAATAATTTAATTATATAGGTATTAAAAAGTAATTGCGCATAATTGCTGATTAATTGGAGTCGTAAACACATAGAGGCCCATAAAGTGATCCTTAGATATATAATGCATAATTATACGAATTGATAATTACACGAATTGATCGTACTCTCTCGTGGGCTCGCTACAAATACAGCACGCAATGGACGTTTGCACAATTAATGATTTATGACATATTCTGCTATTTCCCTCATCTCTGTATATTACGCGCTACAGTATGCTAATTAAGACCCTTTGCTATCGGAAATAATTGCTTGAATATTATTGCATAATTTTTTTTTTAATTTTACAAATTATGTTTGTTGCAAATGACAATACATTGCATTTAAGGAAACATTTCTATGAATTTTAATAGATTTTGTTGCATATTACATAACGAGTTTGTAGTACTAATTTTACTAATTCTTCTATGAAATTTTAAATATTTATATTTTCAGATGTAAAGTTATTTCAGTCTTTTATTATATCCACTAATAAAAGACACGCAAAAAAATAATATTCACTATTGTTGGTTATGTAAAAGTAAAATAATGAAACATGAAGATATTATCGACAAACACATGTGTTGCCTTTTAAAGAAAATAATTAACATAAATAAGAAGTAAAAAGAGTATGATGCATGTAATGCACGGTATAATATATGCAAATCTCTCCCTTCTTCTAAGCTAATCATTATGCAGAACTTCTGACTGGGCTATGTCCACGTGTATGCTAGTAAATACAAAGCAACGACGTTGCACGTCAAACTAATTATCGTATTATAACAATTTTCAATGCGCCGCGCCGGTCATTTGTAAGTGTGATGTATATAATAAAAAATGTGCATAAATCATTGTGCAATAATTCAGACTGATGTGCAATCGATGATGCATGATTATCAGATACACGATATCAGATGATCAATTAAAATTGTCATTAGCAAAATTAACTTGGAATAACAAGAAAAAGAAGGAAGATAATATTTTTATGTTGTGCAATCTCCATATTTTGTTTTCAATATTGCCAAGATAATTATTTTACAAATTAATTCATACATAATCAGTGTATTATTTCTTATCTCATTTTTTATTATATTATTTTTACGAAGTTAATATACAATTTATAATATTTATATATATTATATAAAGTGTATAATATAAATATTTTGATAAAACATTTAGCAAAAATACGATATTGAAAATTGAAAAACAGAATATACATATATGAAGAATTTTTGTTTAGTTTTCTGGCTTATCTGAAACCATAATGTGCTGCAACCATTGAAACATGCATACAATGTAGTGTTATCTCTTTCACACTGTTTAATTTTAAGAAGTTATTGAAGTTCAGTAATTGAATTTAGAACAATTTGACAATTATATATGAGTCATTTTTTTAAATCACTACTTATATGTATAACAATCGATTTTATTTATTTTATTTACTTCTTTTGCTCTCCTTTGAATCTTGACGTTTATTAGTGATACGCGACATCAAACTGAAGAATCAACTTCTCCATTGAACATGTGCAATTTCTACATTCAACGCTACTTAAAAAAAATCGAGGAATCGTACCTTCAGCAACCGAACAAATCAATTTCTTGTTAACAAATATATTTATATAAAAATCGACGACAAATACCGGTCCTCGGACGAACTGACGACCCCCTTTGTTCTGTCATCATCACGAATTTCGTAATGACAAAATCATTCCCCTCTCCGTGGGGCAATCTGACCGGATTCTGGAGCATATCTGGGCACACTATCTGGGCGGAGTTTCCTTATCAGAATCACCGGATGACTGTCTCCGCGCTGCTGTCAGCCACCAACTGCTTGTGCTCCGACTGGCCGCGATTGCTGGTCGCTTACTGGTACCGAAGTGCCAAGAGGAGAGCGCGATCGGAAGTTATCATCTGGCTGTCACCCGATGGTAAACAGTTCACCGGCGTACACCGCGGTGCGTAGACGTTGCGTAGACGTGTTGCGTGGTGCAACGTGGTGTGTGCACGTGCGTGTTAATGAGTGAATATAGAGAGAAGAGAAGGGAAGGATAGAAATACGGCTCCAATTGAATACACACATTCTCGTCCGCCCACGCGTGTTTATTTATTTACTCGGGAAGCCGCGGCATGAGGACCACCGAGGTCTGACGTTTACAGCCGAAAGTGCATCCTCCCTCATTGTGCTCATCGTCGTGGTGGCGAATTTCTTCGGCCACCGCGAGCAATGCAGTCGTCGATGGAGCTCCGAGAATGCGTGCACAAGTAGCGTTTTTATAAAATATTCACGTGGCATAATTATATGCTTATTGCTTAATCGCTTACTTCAGTTTATTTCATTCGTATTTCAGTTATTCTCTTCTATTTTATTCTCTCGTATATTATTTTTTTTATTTATGTGTGATATCATAATTATAGTAATTAATAATACGCAATATTTCATTATACAAAAATTAATGATGACATTATATTTATTGTACAAAAATTAAATATTACAATATATTATCATATTAATTAATAAATAATGACAGTTCTGCATTGATTAACATGAATATAATGGAAAATTTATAATGTTATATAAATAATACATTAATATTAATAATTTTACACTGTTACGATAATGATTGATGCCACCGAATGGATCGACTCTGCAAGTCGAAGAAACAGTATCGATGAAAAATTTATATTCGCCGTTTTATTGTATTTATATTAGATCGTAGCTTGTTTGCTCGAGATTCTCGAGATGTACTTGAGTCGACTTTCAAAAGATGAAAAGATACCTATAAGATACCTGAAACGTGCTATCGACGTGATAGCAGCTAAAGCGTGTCAATCAAATTCAACATATCGATATCCATCATAGAAATTTCTCAGAAGGATTTTCTGACTTCAAGAAAGAAAACGCATTAATATAAATATATTAATAGTGCTATACAAAAGGCAACCTATTTTTCTTTTCATTAAAATTAATAACGCTACAGTTATAGAATATAAAAAAAATTATATTTCCACTGTAACTATATAAACACTAATTAGTATTATTTTTTTTTAATGTAATAAGAGTTCTGTTAACAATAAAAATGTTTGTACAAGTGAAATGGACTCAAATATGATCCAAATGTTAGAATTACTGAGATGTAAAAACACTAACACATATGATTTCAAAGAATTAAAACTATGTGTAATTAGCTGTGTTAATCAGTGTTTACAATTTGCACATTATGCATTTAATTCCGATGCATATATTACTATTAAATTCATATGAAATGCAAATTTATTTAGTCGATCGTTTAAGTGATGTCTTTTTCAAGCTTGTATTCATAATTGTTCGCGTGTATAATTACTGTCATGTATTGCTCAATACGGAAAAAGTCGTGAGAGAATAATTATTTCGCAATATAGTATAGCTAATCGATCACGTGCTGACCCGCACTTTAACCCAAGTGACGTCATTATGTATAGATTCCCTTATCAACGCTTATATGTGCTTGATTCTTGAATGTTGCGATTATCGTTATCGGGGCAGCGAACCTGGAAAAAATCGGCTAACTCATCGAGACAGAGTTGATAATTGACGCACGGCATTTTATTACAAATTATCTATATCAATAGCATGTAGAAAAAAAAAAACACGTGAAAAGAAACGATATAAAACGTACAACAACTTTTATCAGTACCAACAACAATATATCAACAACATTGCTTTCGTTTATTTTGAGAGTTAATTATAAAAACAAATAAGTATGTCAACAGAGGATTCTGTTTACAAAGAAATGAAAACTATGCTGTTTCTTTGAAATGCAAATGTGAAACATTTGTTTGTTACCGGAAATTTAAATTATTTACGTATTAAACATATTTGCATGTACACATCATATTATTAATATATTATTTTGCATACCATTATCAACTTTTGTAACTTTAATACTAATGACAAACCAAAAATATCAAAAGATATTCAGATAATAGCACTTGTCAAAAACGTGTTAGCGTTTAAACATAATTATTTATTAGGTATATTTATTACTTATCATTTTCAAATAATTAATTTAATTTTTTTCTAATAATCTAATAATTTTTCTCTATCGCTTGTTTTGGAGAAAATTAAGTTTTCGAAGTCGATAAATAACGCTCGGCTAAGCAAAAGGCAATTAGCTCAGATTGAAAATAAATATGATCCAACTTAATTGATGTTGCGATGGTCCAGATAATTCAGATAATTGACAGATTGATAGTAAAAAGTGATCAAAGTCAATTAAGAAAAATGTCGATGTGAAAAAATTTCATAAACGGTTTGAATGAGATAGCTTGGCTGAAAGGTAAAATTTCATGTTAAAATTACAAGAAACAAAAATATACGCTTGTTGTTATTTCAAACTAACAAATTCCAGATATAGAAAAACGCACGATGTATACATTTTTATATATTTCTGTATAAACGAATCGCGGGAACATAAATATTTTTTCATAAAAATACAATTTTATAATACACAAAAAAGTTACGTACAGATACAATCTGCAGTACTTATTTGAGAAAGGGTGGAAAAAAAACACAAGGTTATTAAAAAGTAATAGTCTATTCAAAATAATCGACTTTTGACCTCTTTTATATCTCGAAGGTACAAGAAAATTCAATTAATATTCAGTGACAATCGATTGGGCTTTCGCCTGCAGGATACTTATTTTACGATTCTCTTCTCGATCGTCTCTTCTCGAGATAGGAAAATATTCCTTAATCTATTTATTCGCGTTTTATAAAATTGCTTGTGATATGTTCTCTCTTATATAAACGATTTACGTAATATGAGATAATGTAAAAGATTTAATATATTGTACCAACCCACTTTCGCGATCAGCGAAATCTTATTCTTATACAACTTACCAATATAGGTCTGTCATTGGGACATTATGAAAATGCATGTATTATAAAAATCTTGAAAAATATATGTATAAAAATAATCTGAAATTCAAACTTACAAACAATTATCTGCAAATTTTAAAGGAAATCTCTTCTACTCGTCATACGCATTATTTTACGCAGATAAACTATGACACGCAATGGAACTGAAATCATCTTATAAATCACATTATCGCACGCTATGTTTCCTTAGTTGTATAACGCAAAAAGTTAGAAACAAAGGCTGGTTTAACGCCGATTAGAATCATCTATATATTAGCATTATTTAATGGACCAGTGATTTTCTGCCATTATTTCCTCCACAACGCACAAACATTCATCTTTTCCCCTTGGCACGTCCGATGGTTATTTGAGACTGCTACCGACAATTTTGCTAATTTCAATATACGCTGATGCTACGTCTCGATAGTGTAAAGTAGCTTTAAAGCTTTTCGTCATGTACTAAACGTCATATATTAAACTAGGGGACGACCACACGTGGTGGAGATCCCCTAAATTCCAACTCTTATTAAATCCAGCTTTATACCTTTTTTTCGGTAATTTGTCGGTAAAAAAAGCTATATAAATCAATCTTAAATATACATTATTCTTATTTATCTTTCGTGATTAAAAATCAATATATTAATAAAGATCAATATTTGCTTTTTTATTAATGATATATTATTATTGGTCTAACAAGATTTATTAAACGATACTTAATTTATTACACGTGTGCGCGAAATTACGTTACAATAAGTAAATACAGTTTTAATGTATGGAACGACAATTATATACTAGAATTATCATTTTATCAGTTAATTGGTCGTTAATTTACTGTCGCATGTTTTTTTAATCAATTGTTTTATCAGTTTACCTTTAATTCCACGTCTGCCTTTTCTTGTGATTATCTGTTAGACTGAAAAATAAACATGCCATTGATACAAGTGTTGATACGTTTATGTTACGACATTGATCGGAATTTATTTGTTTTTCATTATAGTTCTTTCATGGAAATATTTCAATCGATTAATTAGGCGTATTGCAAATAATAATATTTGAAGAAAAATTATTTAATAAAATAATTTTGTTACATAAGTGGTATATCTACCATGCAAGGAACAATAGTCATGATGTTACATGTAATGAATTTGTCAATAAAATGACATATGTAGATGTAATTTTGATGACAAATTCTTTGACAAAACAAAAGAGCTGATTTTTTGATGATGTTATTAAAATAGATATATTATATGCACAGATGTGTGGGACATCTTTCTGAAAACATTTCACACAATATCAATTGATTCAAAGTTCAACTTCTTTTACAAACTTTTTTACACCTGCATTGATGAATGTGTTTGAAGACAAGAAATAATTTTCAAATATTTAATAGACATTCTTATTTAACGATAAGTCAAGCATTGCATTTCATTTTTGTATTGACAAAATATTAAAATATTTTGCGCGGAAAACGTTTTGTTCTATTTTAAAATCGATTTGTTTTATTCGCCTTTCACTGACAAGTGAAAAATGTATTTTTGATACGATGTCAATTCCAAGCCAAAAGTATTCATGTGTTAAATATGTTTCACTTGAAAAGTTAGACATTAAAAAATGGAATGACACTGTGAAAATTCGACAGAATGTTAATTTAAAATTTTTTTTAAGAATTTTGTTATATGTGTGTTTCGCGATTTTTTAATATAATTCATATATTAGAAATATTCAAATGTTGTATGTTTTTATATAAAAAATTATTTAAAAAATACGATCTTTCACGGATAATACATACTTTAATGAATCTTTTAATGATATTATTTTTGTTAAAATCACAATATTAAATTTCTCCATTTATAAAGCAATTTTCAACATTTGTTTAATATTAGCAGGGAAACTTACGTTACTCCATTCGTGAGATTAGCAATCATTGCGTTGCAAATTTGGAGAGCATTTGATAAAGACAATTATTGGAGATCACAATATTCGATGTGTGATATAAAGGAGGTATTAATGATCCCTTTAAGTTTGAATCGTCATCTCAATTATATAATTAATACGTTTACAAGCAAATTGCATACATATCTATCGCGCCCACCCTAAATGATTCGCTGTCATTTTCATCTCTATTAAATCATCAATTATCGCCGCATGTCTGCGGAAAAGTGCCGTATCACAAGGACTTTTTCATTTGACGTTGTTGTCCCTCGTTAATGCTCTCATTGGCCCGTCCGCCGCTTGATTATCAGCCCGAGCATTGTCCGCTTCCTCGTCCAAATTCGTTAACTCATTCCGAAACCGGAAGCGCAGCGCAATGCACCGCGTTAGTTCCTTCTGCCATCGTATACTTTCTATTTTTATTATAAAGTAGTCAAATATTTTATATGTCTATGCAGACCTCGTTAAAAACTTTTTATTCTTCTTTAAAGTGGTATTTAAATATGTTATTCTATAATATTTTATTCATTAAAATGTGTAGTTTATGACGTGTC
This sequence comes from Nylanderia fulva, assembly GCF_048542155.1. Lineage (NCBI taxonomy): Eukaryota > Metazoa > Arthropoda > Insecta > Hymenoptera > Formicidae > Nylanderia > Nylanderia fulva. The sequence goes on from NW_028189622.1 coordinate 2,221,382, forward strand.
CTAAACATTTCTAACATACTCAAAGATATTTCCTTCTTTGATAATTTGTTAGCAGAATTATAAACTTTGTTATAGCACATTTTTTAATTAGATTAATTAGAGCAACTAGAGTTTATCAAGACTTGTTGGCATTTATTATAAGTGGATCGATATACTTCAATAAACAGATATGAGGCATGACATAATAAAATAAGAAATTATTTTATGAATTATATGTTAATTAAGAAAACATTTGGTATATACATAGATATAATTATACGTTACGCAAATGTTCTTGATTTATTTGTTAATATAATTTGCAGAACATTTTTGATGTAACGAATATAAATGAAATTTAAAAAATTTTTTAAATTAAAACTTAACATTAAAAAATTTTTTTAAATTAAAAATTTTAATTACAATTTTTTTAATACAAAATTTTTATGAAAATATTAAGTGCGCGAATTAATGCGCGGATGTCCAAAACACTTTAGTAAACTACATATACGTTTCAAATTAAATTATGTTTAAAAAGCGTGATAATTTTGAAATACTGGAAAAAATTTTCCGAGAGTTTTTGAGAACAGAGATGTTTGTAGCATTAATTTTAATATTTTCTATTAAATATTGATTGATTAAATAATTCGAATTTCGAATAATTTTCATGTTGTCTGATTTGATATAATAAACATTTCGTATATCTGATAATATTATGCAAAAATTATATTTATATATTTTTTATAATATAAATGACTAAATAATTTTCGTAAGAGAGAGGAAGAAGAAAAAAGCAAAGATCTCTTTTTTTCACTGATGACTACGCTATCAATTCTTCCAACAATCAAACAATGCAATCATATTCTCTCTCCTCAAATCATCTTCCCTCTAGTACAGACGTAACCTAGGCAAATAGGTCGTTCATTATGTAGAGCTTTGTACATAGGTATAACCTGGGTAATCGTATTGCGGTAATTATCCATTTGACGACGGTTGATTCGTCGACAACGACAAAATGAGATCTTGACATTCCGTTGAGTGACCTCACAGATCACGAGGAAAGTGCAACCAATGAATAATTCATTCGAGACAATCTTTGTCAGAGATACTTTTTCTACGAAAAATACTGCAGTTTTAATTTCTAATGATATAAATAAAAATTAATCTACTTCCAAAGTTCTCATTTTTGGAGAAGAAATGTGATACATCATTACAATATAATGAAATATTTAATAAAACAATATTGTATTGACGTTGAGTTTTCAAACAACAATTTGAATCGATTAGCATGACGTTTTAATATTCAGCCAGCTATATCGATTCACAATTTTGCGCTTCATGATTAATTACTGGGAATTACCTAGAATATAAACTAGTCTTTGATCGATTATTTTTATCTCAGTCATCTAACTCGAACGTTTTCAATACTAATATGCACACGCTAATAATAATCAATGCCTCAATAAACTGTATGCACCAAACTTAGTGCATTAATTATACTCGAGAAGTACACATAAAATAGAAGGTCGCCGCGAGAACCTTGAAAGAGCATTTCATTGAGTATGCATAACGCGGGATCGTCGCGTATTCCACTGTCTTTCTCCGCGAAGAGACACACACTACTGATCCGGGGCGACCCTGACAGCACGTGTATACGTCATTCGCGTTTATATCGAGCGCTGCAATTGCGTTCGTCGCAATCCGAGAGAGCTGCACCTGGCAGCGCCCACGAAAAGCAGATTAAGCAGCGACCCTTCCATCTCTCGTCCCATATTCGCGACTGATTCGCGTCGCGAGAAGCTCGTCTTCTTGCGCCAGTTACATCTGCGACGAGGTGCATACCGCGGTGCGCAACGTTTTAATTATTGTTTCCCGCCATGTGCTCCCGGGAACGAGGTATAAGAAATGTCGCTCCCTCGGTGATCGTCTCATTGTCAAACGTCTGCCACGCGTGATCGAGCGTCGTTGAAGTCGGAGATAGTCGGGAAGAATCAGAAAAAGGCAAAGATTAATCACTTCGCAAACAAGGTAACAATCTTGGGCGAGAGAAACTTGCCTTTTCATTGTAATCTCTGCTCTTATCTCGTCTGTCATTTTATTAATTTTATTTGAAATAATTCTTATTGAAAAATTTTATATTATTTTATTATTAATTGAAAATTTATTAAACAAATATTGTGTGAAAAATGTTTACAGTATATATCGTTAATAATTGAATATTATGTGGAATTTCTTAAGCAAATATTATTGAAGAAAACATGGTTGAAATAGCACAATCGAATAAACGGATAAACAAAGAAGCCTTCACAGTTAAAAATAGGAAACTCAAGTATCAAATGAAAAACAAGTATAGCAAGGAGTTTTACACGCGCATAAGTAACAATAAAGAGAGAAAATGATATATTATAATCTTTACTTAATATATATAACTTGGTCTTTGTTAGGACAAGACATAAAACCGTCGCTATAACGCGCATGTCAAAATTAACATCCGCAGTGTAGGCGGATAATCATAGTGAACCATATTTTTTATATGTCGTGACGCATTGTCTGACAAGAGTAAGTATCATGCAGCACATTATGTTTCAGTAAATTTGGCATAATTCTTTCTTAATTATTATCAATTATTTTTTTATGTGTATATATCATGTGATCATTATCATTTTCAATTTATCATTATCAATCTGAAGGTATAAGACTTTAACAAATTTTATTAAAATCTTTTACTATGCGTGACACAATTTGTCATTGTTACGTATATATCATTTCAATATTATCTATTCATAATTGTGTTAACATATTAATGTTTTACGTTCGAGAAGTGATACAAATAATTATAATTTACTTGAGTGTCGTACGTTATATTTTAATTTATGTTTTAAAATCGATAACTTGCTTTATGTTTATTATTTTTACATTTTTCCAACACGTGTAAATGACTATTGTATGACTTGTTGGTAAAGTGTAACAATGGTTACAATTAAAACAATTCAATAATTCAGAAAAAAAGTTTGATGAGAAGGGAAAACAATATATTTCATCAATAATTTTTTTCATATCAATTTACATATAAATTTTCATATATAAATTAAGAGAGAGTGAGAGACTTGTAAATAAAATGTGTTTTAATTAAAATGTAACAAGAAAAAAATTTCGTTATTAAACTTTAAAATATCTCTCTTACGTTTTTTTTTGTATCCACACAACAAATATTCTCATCTTGATAATTTTATTTACAAATAGTCTTTTGTGTCATCAAAAAGCAGTGGGAAAAATTCAATCATTACCATTTACTGCCATTTATTCATCAACTAAATTTTTCATCATTGTCATTACCGCCATTGTCCCGCATAATTGCAGATTCTTGCGCGATTGTAAGAAATTTGTCACGTCAAAAAGAAGCCCGATACGCGCGAAACTCTCTGTTCTGTGCAACAGCTGCTTGTATCCCAGAATTAAATCGCGATTAGCATGATAATCGAATCCCTTCTATGAGCGTGACAGAAACGGAATGCCGATAGAATACCGTGACGACCGTGGCAGTGCTACACGATCGATGTGCGAACGTAAATTTATATACAGACTATGTCTACTATAGCACACGGTTATTTCTGTTACGGAGAAACTTACATCCTCAATAATAATGATATCAAACTTTTGTTTGCGAGATACATTGTTTATTCATGAGAGTCGCCGTCTGTCTAAAGCTTTCGATCGATCGACTTAATCGTGATCTCATGTAACGAGCTTGAAATACAAAAGGAATCTAACATTTTGCATACTGATTGCATATTGATTGCACAAAGAAGATTGAAAAGAGGAGTAAAAGCGCACACATTTTTAATCCGCAATTTAACTTTTTATTTTTTCTTATCAAAATTAATTTTACAACTTGTATACCCACGTTCTAATTTTTTATACATTCCATCGTGACGCCTACTTAACATTAAAGCTGCTCTGACAATCGTTGATAAACGTGAGAACAGCGTGATTAAAGATGTCGACGCAGAAGGAAATTAGTAAATGTCTCAGAGGAAGAAGGTGATTACGAGAGACAAAACCAAGATATAATAGCCGACCATATTATTAAATTCGTTTTTTTCCGAGAAAGAACGACAAAAGTATTCAATCTTAATAAATTTTTGTAATATTCCAGAAGCTTGGAATTTTTGTAATATTCCAGAAGCTTAGAATCAAGTGAATATGATTGTCGATCAAATTAAATAACTTGTAACATTTAAATTGAAACAATCAAGTGTATTACTATTACTGCTATTTAATTATATTTGTGATATATTAATTAATATAATAATTTTTATATCAAAAAGATAACTGTATTTTTTATAACCGATATTTTCATCGTTGCTTAATGAAGGAATTTGCTTCAAGTGAAAAGTTGCATATGAATTAAAAATGTACATATGAATATAACACATACTTATAATTTAAGATTTCAACAATCGAAATGTTTCCGTCTAATATTAGTGAAATTGTTTGATAAGTTTAATACTATTGCGATTTACTTATACATTTAGAAGCTAATTTTATAAGTTATATTAATTATACTTCAAGTGTTTAAAAAATATATATTGCTATTTCTGAAAATTGCAATTCAGTTAATATCATTATTCCTTATCGTAATGTTGGAATTTAAAAAACCAACAGTGTATTAGAATTTCTTAATAATAATGCTTTCTCTCTACATTGAGTTCATCGTGATATAAAACCAATGTACGCATAATTAAATTTCATAAATTTATTACTCCGAGATAATGTGCAATTTAATGATATATAATCGCTAATATGCACTCATGTAACTCTGCGTTACAATAATATGATTACGAGAGAAGAAAATATAATTTAATTAAAAAGCTTGCTTTAGATTGTAGGCCGGTAAACCACACTTTCGTTTTCCCCACTTATTATGACAATGCATATTAGGTAAAGCAGCCAATTCTCGTTGAAATGTTACGTTTAAATTATTCGTGCTCACACATTCATTTTTCCTATGATTGTAATTTTTTCTTATTTGTAATCAACCCACGTTCACTCTCTGAATCTATCTAACTGAATCTATTTCTCATTTTCGCATATAATTGAACTGCAACGATCGATTGCATGTGATTCTATGCAATTTAGTCAGCATTGCGAGTAAGTTGTTGCGTTTCCTATGTAATACGAGAACAGGTATAGAATATATAATACGTAGAACAAAATGATATCTTCTACTACAGAGTTGTATAACTTGTAGTCATATCGATTCAATAAAAAATAATGCCGATTGAATAACTGTGATAATTGATAAGACATGCAACTTTGAATAAACATTAAATATATTTAATCGAAATAAATACTATAATTTTAATATAAAAATGTGAAAATTTAAATAAAAATTTAGACACATTAATTTTTTATACAAATTGCAATTATTATTAGTTAAGTCTATTTATTATATGTACATATATCGTTATCTTAATAATATAAAAGAATAACTCTATTAGCATCGTCAATGATAGATAAAGAGATAATGTCACGTTCTAATTAACTATAAAATTTAAATTAAATATAAGTTTCCATAATAAACAAAATGCTATTATATTTTGTTTTTAAATACCAGACTTATAAAATGCAGCTAATATTAATATACATTTTTGCATTATTACATGCACGGACAAAAAATAAAATATGAATAAAAATCTGGTTAAATATTCAAAATACGTACAATTTCTTTTTAATTTATTCAAAAACATTATTTTTTTCTTCCAAGAAATGTAGTTCGATCGTGAAATCATTTACATAATTGAAAATTGAGTTACTCTTATTGCTGAATACGCTAAATTTATTCTCGTTAGAATCAAGAGAAAGCTCGACGAGAACATCGAAATTTATGTATCTCTCGCGACTACAACAAAATGTGCGTGAAAGCTGTCTCGGAACTACGATACTAATTTATAAACTGGAACAAATATTTGTTGCGAATTTACAATGTGAAAATGTATGTGGTAATGCATTTCGGGAATTTATAGTCACGAAATTAATTTATTACGCAGAATTAAATCATGTTATGCAAAATTAAATCATATTTAATTACACGTACATGAAACTTAGCAAATAAGTCACACCGAAGATTAAAGATGTAAACACAATATAAAAACAAGTGAAAGAAATAGTGTGAAACTTAATAGCATAAAAGAGAAACGTGAGAAGGAAGCGGTTGCGAGCAAAGTGCCCCTGGGGCTGAGGAAGTTTAATTATTATTAACTCGCGTCGCGCAGTAGTTATGAACGGTTGCGGACAGACGCCCACGGAATATTTCGTGGATAGACGTCTACAAACTACTCCGTGATATATTTGATCGACATCTTTCACCAGCATCGAAATAGACAACTTTTCCAATTTGTTCGATCAATCGAGCGGAAAGGTTCTGTGTCAAATTATAATACAAAAGCACAGTCAAATTTCACTATTAAAATTTTTGTATTATACGTGCAGGCAATGTGGCACTTTCGGTGCATGTTTTCTGTGCCGAAAGCGGCCGATTTCCCCCGCCGCCATCTAGCGGCGACACGGTGAGTGAATAAGTCGGTTTCAAAGCCATTATCTACGGCTGAGCCGCGTTAAAAGTCATTGTATACGGCTCAAGCCGTAGGAAATGTATTGAAACCGGCTATTCTCCCACCGTGCCGCGGCAAGATGGCGGCGTGCGATCGGCCGCCTCGCGCACAGAAAACGCGCCGAAACAGCCACTTTGCCTGCACTTGCAATACAAAATAGTATGTGTATCAAGTGCGGATTGACAATTGTTCACTCGAGTGGGGTGGTGACCAACCCGCACTCGTGACTAATTGTCAACTTTCCGCACTTGATACACAATATACTATTTATCCACATTCCATAGAAAATTTCGCGTCAGCGAGCAACGTGCTTCGGCAAAGAGAACAAAGTCACAGGCGAACGAGCTCGATAACAGTCCCGCCTTAATGATTGGAAACTCATTAATGCGTGTTAATGAATAATAGAAGCATGTATTAACGCGGCGGATGCGTACAAAGAGTCGTCATTGGCACAGTAATTGAATTGAAGATTTTTAATTAATTTGCACAGACCGTGGATGCAGCCGGGAGCCGGCAGCGGAGGAGCCCACACGGGCGGGACAGGTGACGATGAGGCCCCAAAGGACCCGGGCGCGCGGATCACCCATCAGTCTTACACGGAAAAGGATTATGAAGGTAAGAAATTCATTCATTTTAGTGGGATTTGTGATCGTGTTCTTGACGGTATTTAAATTATTTTTCGGACCGATATATTTTTCTCGTCTATATTTATTTTAGGAAGTTTGTTAGGAAAGAAGGAGAACTCTTATAAATCTCGATTTGAGAATGTTCCTCATCTTGGCAAATTTGCTAAGCATTATATATTGGCTCTTACAGCAATAGATTCTCTATCCTTGTCCTTTATTTACAATAAGAGCGATCTAACCATATCATTCGTAAATTATTTTTATTTTTACCTATTTATTTATTTATTTATTTCGTTTAAATGCGAATAAATGTTCACTTCTTATGTATTTCTCGTTCCGTTTAAATGAAGTTTTTTAATATCATCTGACAACTTTGTTATGTTTAATATAGCTCTTATAGCCCTTCTTTGTTTACAATTATTAATTTAACAGAGCTAATTACTATTTTTATTTAATTATTTATTTGACTTTGTTATGAGGTTTTAGATTGCGAAAGACACATTAGTATTGTCTCGATTTTCTTAACGCGTAGTGATTAAGATTCTTGCTAACTGTTAACATCTGTTTATTTCTTGCTTACTTCTGTCAGTTCTACATTGTTCATCAAAACAATGGTGAATATTGTCGGTGATATGCAGTGAATTTGATTTACTGTATTAATTTATTATGCATTTACGTTTGGTATGTAGCATATTTTTATATATGAATGTATAATTATTTGTTGCAATAAAATGTATTAAAATTATAATTATTTTTATGTAACTTTTTATAGATTTACTTGAAAAGAGCTGCAATGACAGCCGAAACGTTGTATTTTAACTAATTATTTATAATAAATAATTGCCAGTTTGGTCGACTTTTAACTTTGAGGAGAGATTTTTATTAATTATTACTGGCGAACCTTAAGGATTATTATCTGTTTCATTCATTTTGTCAGAGCTAATGAAACATCGGTCGAAATATTTATTCGCGCTATTTTATTTAGGAATAGAAATATATTTTCAATTTACTAAACAAGGTGTTTTATAACTACATTGGTATTATAATTTTGTTGATATATCGAAGTTATATTGGATCTATCGAATTTACATATTTTTAGATTGAGCTGAATATATACGTGAGGTGTTTGATAAATATATATCTTCCATTGTCGTGAATATTTTTTGGTGAGATCGAGTTAGATTAATTTTGTCATGGTCAAATGTATGCGATTTGTTGTGAAAACGATATGAAAGTAAAATATTTGACTAGCGAAGGAGGGAAAGTTGCGAGCTTTAATAGTTCTTATGATTATTACTCTGCAAAGTAAGCTGATGTAAAAGTCTTTTATGACAATTTTCACGAGGTGTCTTCTGAGACTTCTGCTGAAACATCAAATTGACACACAATAACGTGCTCGTAATAAGTCAGTCTGATGCGAATTTGGCTTCGGTGTTTGCTCATATGACGGTCCTCGCACGTGTAGGAGCTTCGAAAATCGTTACTTCGTTAAACAACATCGCCGGCTATAGATGGACAGGGACATGTGACGAGGTCACCTTATATCGACAATGAAACGTACAGAGAGGCCATATATGTAGTGACGATCTTGCATCGTAAACGCTGAACCCTTTACCGAAACAAATTGATTGCCTCGTTTGTCAGGTGTTCATCTCCTTCAACGTAATTCGAAGCTTCATTGAAAAATGTCGACCCGTCTTTAAAGACGACGTTTCATGGCTAATTCACAGAGCTTCTGGAAATTGCTACCGAGCAAACATTTTCTTTCAATTTTTATTTTTTCTAAGAAACCTAAGCTAAAATAAGAATTACTTTTTTAAAGACTTATACAAATAAATATATGTACTTTATGAGAAAAAGTTTTTATATTATTTTATAAATTTTATATTTCAGAGTTATATCTTTTGTATTTTCACATAAACTGTGCATTTCAAAAATTAAAATATAATTAATAATGCATGTGAGAAATAAGCGTTTATTAAAAGATGTTCGATCGGTAAAAATGTCAGGCTATATATATATATTTAGTATACAAATGTTCTGACCTAATGCTGTACTTTGATACAGTATTCCATGATCTTAACTTTAATGTTTATTTTTATTTATATATATATAATGTCCATTTATAAAACAGATAACGTAAATATCTACGTCCTTTACATTCTTATCGTGACATTATTTTCACGTGATATCATGTAGAAAATTACAATTTGCTAATGAGAGCAGCCACAAGCTAATAGTCAAGATGATAGTCACTGTACACTATTATGCTAAAAGGTTGCACTGTTATTAATAACAGTAAAAGTGTTAATAGTGTGCTATTAATATGTGTTATTTCTCTCACATAAAGTTCAACCATTCGTCTACCTATCACCGCGAAATTGGCACACAGACCTATTGACCTTTTCACCTAAAGCTGAGTCATCTTAATGTGCCAATATAACGCAACCGTGTTATGCGAACACCCGTGTAAGTGTAAAGTCTTCTCGTTTGCTGGAAGATACGAGGAAAACTTTTCATCAGAAATCCCGTGTAAAATCTGCTCTTCTCATATTGTCGTAAGCGAGATTAAACGCGATCAAACGATGTCGACCTATATAAATTCCTACCCCTATATAGGAAAATATTTATAAAATTATATAACAAAATTTTAAATGCTGCAATTATGTATATATATTTGAAATACATGTAAAAATTTAGACCTTTGAGCAAATATATATAAATACTTGCACAATTTATTTTTAAACAGTATTTCCGCAAAACAGTAATGTATGGCGAATTATCTTGGTAAAATATTTGCAGAATTAAATTTGAAAAAATTACCTAATAATTGATAAATATATTGAGTTTTATATTTATTTTTAAAAAATTTTACGAAATATATAAAATGATTAAATATCTCTATCCTAAAAAAAACTGCAAAATTATTCTGAAATAATTTTTCTATCTCATTTAGAATCAAATACGATTTAGAAATTGTATTCTGACAAAATCGCTGCGTTATGGCATTTCACAACCATTGACAAACACTGTGCAAAATTCCTTCCTTCCGTGACGTATAATAATTATACAATATTTGGGACATTTTTCTATCGGGGTATTATTTTCGTGTTCCGCGGAAAAGTCTCATATGAGACAATTATGGTGATTCCGAGCGGGTTGAGAGATCCTGCGTGACGAGGCAACCCTTTCATCTGCATCCAGGTCACAGGGCGCACACGGTGTACGTGGGCGTGCATTTGCCAGGGGAGAGGAGACATCGCCGGCACCATAAGCACCATCATTCACAACGGCAGTCGTACCCCTGCGGTAAAGACGATGTCGACAACGAGAGACCAAGTAAGTTGATTCTCCCTCGTTCCTTCTTGCCTCCTCGCAGATGTTGCGCGCGACTTTTCCTGATAATGATGTAACGTCGCGTAATCGCGTCTCGACTGCTGCCCGAACTTCTCTTCAAGAAAGAAATAACGAAGTGTCGTGCAGAGATGATGGATGCTGCGATCATCCGCGCTCTGGACTGGGGTGATTTCGCGGTGAACTTCTAGCGTTTTTGGTGATCACATATTAACGTCGTCGATCCGCAATATCTCATCCTTTAACGTCGAGAACGACGCGGCCGTGTTTCAAAATGTTCGCTGAAATATGAAATAAGCCGTCCTTCTCCCCGCGATTGTTAATCTATCATTCATCGCTACTTCATCGTAGTAGATTCCTGTCAACAGAATGAAACGTTTCGAGTTGCGCGGTTTATTAATAAAGCATTGTTGGAGAACTCTCGACGGTGTGCGCGCGCACAAGATGTTAATTATATATGATTCCCCAGCTTCTTGAATAAGCTTACGCTTATAAGAATTCTCAGGAGAGACTTAAGTTGTAAAAATATCATTAAACATAAATAGTATTCCATATAAAGAGATACTGTGTATATCGAGCAAGTTTATTTTCCTTCGCGATAAAATTAAGGGTCCTCGGTTAACGTTCTCATATTATGATGTCGAAGCCAGAAAATGCATCTAAATCTTCCATATAAAGTTTATGTCCAGTTTTTTTCCATGAGAAGACTTTAGTTCGATAAAGCAAACTTATGAATTGGATCAGAGGTTTCAAACAAGATAACAAAGATGTCGAAAAGAAATGTCTAACGATATCGTTACTGTAGTTGCTTGGAATATTAAAGCTGTCACATGGTTTATCACTTATTGTCTTATCTATAAGCGTGCTTAAGATTACAATATACATATATCACGAAAACAGATTTAAGATAATAGTATAATCATAAATTGATATGTGTCAATGCTCCTTTGAAATTATTGAGATTTCGTAACATGCATTAAAAATTTTTATACAAAGCACCAAATAATTTCTCGCGTTAATCAGTTGATTAGAGTTAATCGTTTTATTTATTTTATTTAGAAACAATTATATATTAGTATCCTTACCTTTTGTTTATAAATAATATTTGGAAAAATATGTTACTTCTAAATAGAGCAATTATCAAAAATATCACTTTGGTATAGAAATAAATATAATAATGAATGCATAAAACAGTAAAATTATTATTAAGAATTATACATAGCATCGCACTCATTTCACGATACTATTTGCGTTGAAAATTTGGCATCGACACGTGCTTGCGTTCCTTGTACTCTAAGAATGACACACGCTTACATATACTTTCAATATATACATGAGACTACTTTGTTTATTTGTTTCAATATTAATTTTTCAAGATTTTTAATTTTTTTACACAAAATATCAACACTAAAATAATTATTACAAAACTATTTGTTGCTTTATACACACAAGTGATATTTAAAAAAATAATCAATTTAGAATACAAATTCTAAATTGTTTTCTTATATTAGAAATATTTTATAGATTACATAATATGCGGAAGCGAGTTTTGACGAGTATAAATTTCACATAAAGCGATAGAATAATGAATTTGTATATTTTCAACCAACGTGTAATTTATTAAATATTACAATTAATTATTAAACGTTTCTATGTAAACGTAAATATATCAATTGAACAATATTTAATTCATACAATAGCTATTTTCACAGCCATGCAAGGCGTATCTTCTGCCTTCGTGATTCTGTTGTTTCGAAGCACGCGGTCGTAAATATAGCAATAAAAAGCAGATTGCACCATTCTAAAAATGAAACGAGAAATCCCCACCTTATTTCCTAGAGACGCGAATAGCTTTGTATCTCGCGTGTGACAATATTACTTTATATTTCACTCTCGCAAATTTAATCACGTTTCAAAGAGACTCCTCATTGCATAGCATTGTTCTGCAAAATTTGCGCTACTATATTTTGTACTCGAAAGCAATTTTTGGAACGCTACGCTGAAACGTCATACATGACGCAAACGCATCATTTGTGACGAGTTGCGCTTTTACGGTGCTACTAAACCGTGCGTGGCAGCATGCCAACCACTTGTCGAGACTTATCCGGATATTCACCCTACTTCTGAGAAATCCAGTACAAAGGGCCAACCGATATTGAGGTGCTGCGGCAAATTCTACTTTCCTGCATTTTTCATTTTTTTTTTTTTTTTTTGGTAAAAATGACACGAATATGACTATATAAAGAATAAATACATATAGTTTGAATTATTTTAAGATAAACGTAATACATAAATTTTATTATTGTTTCCATCTTTTATTTTAATGAAAATTTGATCGGGCATTATATATCTTTATAAAATTTGGCTCTTATAGATATCAAAGATAATAATTAAAGATTTATTATGTAATATATTAAATTAGCACCTTATAAAATTAAATCTATCAATACCTATTCGAAATTAATTGGAAAAGTATTAATTGTTTTCTGTGTCTTCATCGAAAGTTCTTTAAGTACTATAACTTAGCTGTGATTAAAACGAGAGCTTTTAATCGAAAACTTTTGCGTGCGCTTAGAAATAAAGTACTCTAATGAAATCATTGAGACAAAATGTTGCAAAGTACATTTATAAATATGTAAAAAATGGAAATAATTAATCAAGTTATTCGCTTAAATGTAATGAAACGTGATAAAGATAAGAGAAGCTCTTGTAAAAAACCGTATTTAGGTTTCCAAGGCGATAAAATCGATTCTCCGCGTTTTCTAAAAATAGAGCGAAAACATGTTGCACTTTCTATCGCAATACAAACTTTATTATAACTAAAACTTTAAATATGGTAATATATCTAACTGAAATTTTAATTTGTAGTTCCATTTAATACACGCAACTTTTAATTATATCTATAAAGAGTAATCAGATATTTTCAAAGATCAACCGCAACTTTCGTAAATTAATTGGATATTTGAGAAGTTATAATAGCTGTTCTCTTTATCTCTTTCTTTATGTATTATAGTTATTTTTAACTAAAAAGGATATTAATAGAGGCATTTTTTCGATATTATATACGCGACATATTTGTACAATATTATTTATATGTTTGATATCAGTTTGCTTTGTTGAAAATCCACCTATTAGAAAAACTGTCGCGCAGCATTAAAGAAATTTTAATCAATGTTCTTCGAGAAGTGGTTTTTTTACGAGCTTTCACGAAAAGTATACAGATCAGAAATTGCAATTTCTTAGCTAACTCACTATGGCACTAGCCATTTAATTTCTGACAAAGTTTGCGTCAAAAGAAGTTCAAGTCTCAGCCGTGATACCACTTTACTACTTACGATACACTCTCAATAATAATAAAATATTGAATATTGTCAGTAAGTGTGGAATATTAAAATAAAGAATCAAAATCGCAGAAATAGTAAATAAAAATGGTATTTTATAAAATAACAAATATATAATAGAACAAAAAATTATTTTGATTTCAAAAGAATCTGACATTATGTGACATTAAAAGTAATGTGTTTTGCAATACACGTGAACATATCCGAATAAAACTGTGTGCGTTAAACGTGTTTTATTTATAGATTTATATTTTTATATTTTTTCGTATTCTGTATTAATTTTTACATCTGTAAATTAAATGTCGATTAACATTAACGTTACATAATTTTCAAAATTGAAGTCAATTGAATTTCTTAAGCTTGGATAAATTTACTTTCGGTATTTTTCTATTGACTTGGAGATCTATCAATAATGACGTGAATAAACCTTGAAGGCACACGTAATCAATATGTTTTCAATCCCTTCTTTATAAACGCGGATTTCATCTTTAGTAAACATTGAACATATGTGTCACAAGATAGATAAACCAGATATTTCTCGTCGTAAATGTCTCAACGTCGTAATTAAATTGGAAGACTGTACATATGTATGCAGGGTGTATCTAAATAAGTGCGAAAAGGAGATAATTCTTTGTCGAAAATTAAGGGAGTTTCTTATATATTCTTACATCCTTTCCTAAATTTTAATTTTTTTCCTCAAATTTCGGACAAATTAAAAAAAATTTATATAAGAAACCCCCCTTAATTTTCGACAGAGAATCATCTAAAATTGTTCGCACTTATTTCTACACCCTGAGTTATACATAAAACAACATAATATCGCATACTAAAATATAAAAAAAATAAAAGAAATTTTCTCATAGATAGATGAACAAATCTATAGAATTTTGCATAAAATGTCAAATTATTCCTCACTTTAATTTCTCACACTGCATGTCGATATTGCGAGAAACATATGACTTGTCTCTCGAGAATCACCGTTTGTTTGGTCCGAATGACACGGCAACACACTATTGACGTTGCAGGACAATTGTTGATGGCGCGTAGGGGTCGTCTCGCTAGCATCTGCGACCCCGCCGGCGAGATGATATGTAAGCCACCCTTATGCATAAGTACGAAAATTCCTTTGTGTGATGCAAATTAATTCGGGACAACCGTTCGTGCATCCTACGAAGCGATTCGTGCTCCCGAAGCTCCGCAAGTTCGCGAATCCCCTCACGTTCTCGCTGTTATGTCAGATCTGAGATCGATCGAGGCTTTCGCCCCGAGATCGTATCTCCTCGTGCGAAGATAATATTTTTCTCAATCGATTGCGAACTTAACGCGCTTCGACGAGATGTTAAATGCTCGCGATAATCGCGTCACGCCCGGCGCACGTTTTATCGGATACAAATAGCTCTTTATATCGCCTCGATTCATCGTTTTATATCGTTATATAAAAGTGCGATCGTATCGTATACATAACACACCGTTGACATGAGCGCAGTTACGTTTAAATGTCTCCGTTGCAGCGCACATTCGCGAACTCCGCACATGTCAAATGTAAATTATGCACACCGGGCCTCTATATAATGTCCCTCGGGACCCTTCCACCTCTCGGGTGTATATACAGTGCAGTTATATACGATAAATATTGATGGCATTGTAGGATATACGAACGGTACCCCCGAAATTTATTGACGCACGATACACTACATGTATAATTTTCAGAGGAGGGTAAAAACGCTATTCTCGCGTTTGTAATCTAAACGCGATTGATGAAGGCATTATTTCGCGCGATAATAAACGAGTAAATACATTGCATAATAAATGGGCGTCTTTAGAATGTTATAACATTGTGTGCGAATATTTGTTGATTAAGAGTGAAAGAGTTGCTGCACAATAAGTCGGTGTAATTGAAATTGCATTTTCTTGCTTAAAGCATTATTTCAAGTTGACGTACGATAAATCAACGGAAACGGTGTCACGTAAAGATATTTTCAGAGCAAATTTTAAAAACATAATATATTACACGTGAAAAAAAAATAGTGATTGAATTATATAATATTTAATCGATTAAAGTGCAGTGGATTTTTAGCTTAAACGTTGATTAACTTCTCAAAGCCCTCTCTCGTAACATCAACGATAGTTATAAATAAAAGGGGCAGGTAGGCTAATGGGGTGTGTAGCCTTTTCCCCTCATTAATTTTATATTAAGATAGTGTTTTACCTAACTCTCTCAAGGCAACTTACCATCACACAATAGGTTACGCAATCGTTTCGAATCGGAAGATTCGTGTTACTTTTTTTTTTTTTTTTTTATCTGCTTTCTATGTGTTCTCTCTGAAAGCGAATCTTTCTAATGTGCATGCGTCATCTATCATATGGCGTATACATACTATATATAATCATACATATAGTACGTCCATTTTTTATACCATTTGTTCAGTCGTTCGATCAACGTCGACTTTTTTTTATTCATCCTCACAAATTTGATGCGCTCGCGCTCGCTCAAAAGATATTTCAAAAGTGTTCCAAGTTCCCTTTCCTCCTATACGTTACACGTGTTCCGTTCTGATTTTTATATATCTGAGTTTATATATATCGTTGGATATTTTTGCATCGAAGCGCCGAACTTTGTTTCTTCATCTCGCCGCATCTCTCGCTGCTCTCTCATAACTTTTTCGACATGAAACTTCAGTCTTGTCTCTGACATATCTCACTCTGAACAAGGTCTATATTTTTTTTTCTTTTACATATACGCTGCGGAATGTTTCTTTCTAGATATTACATGCATTCGCTGGGATGCGCGGAAAATGAGATGCATGTTCTCATGGAACCGATAATTTACTTGCTTGCACATATCGCTCTGCACGTGACGAAAAACAGCCATTCGAAATGACTCGCTGTTCATTTTTGGGTTAACGCGCGAGCTCTTGTAAATTGTATCTCTAACTGTGATCAATCTCTATATTTGTGATAGATAGTGTTATGTAAATAGATAGGGAGATTAAATAAGCCACACAGAGAATGTCTGCCGTTATAATATATTAATATATTATTGTATGTATTTTCTGCATTCGTAAAAAGATTTTTAATCGCATTTTTAGACAAATATTTTTCGCAAGTGATGTTTTTTTAAACAAGTTTCTCATCACATCTTTCTTATTGAGATCTCTCGTCATACTTGACATATTTTCTGATAAATGTCTGTCCTTTGTATAAAATATTGTAAATACATATATGTATTTTCACGTGCATATATATATCTACATATACATATTATATATATATATTTTCTCTGCAAACTTCGAAACCCACGACTCATTATGGATGATTATTTTAGTCACTCCACCAGCCCAGAGAGTACAGTTTATCCTCGGCGAGGAAGTCGGCGACGATGCGCACGAATCGCATCCGCTCTTCTCGGAGATGGAGGAGCTAGTCAAGGATGGCGATGAGATGGAATGGAAGGAGACGGCGAGGTAAAGTTCGAATTGCCACTCCACTTCCCATCGATTTAATCCTTTGAAATGTAGAAATGTGTTTACGATGTTATGCACTGAAATGATCATAGATTCTAGTATTTCTCTCTCTCTCTCTCTCTGACGGTATTTCTCTCTTACATCACCAGGAAATAATATTCAATTTTATTTTATGTATCATTTTATTTATATACGCAAAATATTTTCAAGCTTTTAAACGTGAGCGATTCGAAAGAAAAATATTAATAATTTTTTGAATGATTAAAAAAAAAATTTTAATGATTAAAGAAAATTTTTATTTTCGTATATGTTATATGTTATTCACAGATGGATCAAGTTTGAGGAGGATGTCGAGGAAGGTGGAAATAGGTGGAGCAAACCTCACGTTGCCACATTATCGCTGCACTCACTCTTCGAGTTGAGGAGTCTCCTTTTAAATGGAACCGTCATGCTCGATATGGAAGCGGCCAGTTTGGAGCAGATAGCTGATCTGGTTCTCGATAACATGATTAATAAAGGAGTACTGCCGCTTGAGTTGCGAGAAAAGGTAAAAATGTGACAAAGAGCACATAAGAAGAAATGTCATATCTATCATTAAAATAGAAAATCTCCGATATCTCTTTTTAGATAGCTATAAATGAATATACTTGTCGATCCGATTTTTCCACTGATATGACACATGCATATAAGGGTCATTTGTGAAATTTACATGTCTATTGGAAGCTAAATTATTCGTTCCAAATATAGTAACGCGTCATTGGATACTCTGTCATTCTTATGAAAAATTCGAGGAATTTTGTGGCATCTAAAAAATGTAAAGTTCGAGATTCCACATTCGGAACTCGTGTTATTTCCAATTTGAATAGATACTTAAGATGTCGGACACACATGTGTCGCTAACCTGATCGGGCATATAAATATCGTTTCAGGTGAAAGAAGCTCTTCTCGTGAGACATCGGCACCAGCACGAAAGACGTAAAGACAATAACATGTCGAAGTTACCGATCATAAGATCGTTAGCTGAGATAGGACGCAATCATTCCTCTTCAAAAAGTAAGTTTCATACCTTGGTCCGGTGTCAGTAATGTTTTTGTTTTTTTTGACAGATCACCGGATATAAATAACTCTTATACATATAATGTACATAATACTTTTTTAATATATGAAGCACACGTGGACACTCAAGAAACAGAGATTGTCTCTGCGTCTAATTAGCACTTTCAGATTCGGTTTGCTATATTTGTCTACTTAATATTTCACTCACAATGCGTGCGCTTTTTATTTCTTTTAAGTTTATATAATATTTCATTTTTTTGTTATTTTTATAATTACCTGTAAATATTATATTTCGTTTTGCTTTTTTTACTGTTATAGTTAAACATATTAGCTTTTGAATAAAATAATTATGCTTTTTTCCTATATCCTATCATAATTTTTATTATCTAGACCAGCCTATTTAATTTAATTTAATATTTTTGTGTGACAACTCGTAATGACCCTGAAATAATATTTAATAATAAAATTAGAATAATTTCTACATTTGTGAATGAAGTTTCTAATATCATCGTTACAAAAACAATTAAAATTAGTTTAATTTTTCTGCATTTTTCTATCTCTAATTTTTCTTTTACGAATTATTTTAATTTTCTGAATTTTAAACCGGGGTCATTAAGAGAGTCCTGTATAGTCCTCGTTCTAATAAAATTTATTTTAATTTAATTAAATTTTCTTAATTTCTAATTCAGATTTTCTTTTTCTTTTTACCTGCATTTTTTCGTTGAAGACCACCCCGGGTGGCGGTGGCGAGACGAAAGAGTCCGGGTTCTCCGGTCCCAGGGCGTGCTAAAACTTTGCTAAAACACGTACGACACAATCGACATTTTCAGATTGCGACTGTTCATGTGGTATGCATGCCTTGTTGACGTCAGATTTGCAGGATCGTCGCGATCCGAAAGAGGCCTATGTACTCTCCTCCGTTGCCCGTAGCAGCAGCTGCCCGAACTCGAACACAGCGCCGTTGTCGAAAGAGGCGAAAGACCTCAAAGGGCCGTACCTTCTGGTTCCAGGTACAACTTAGGCCAGTTCATCCGCTAAGCAGCCTTGGATGCCAATCGCGGTGCTTTCGTGGCTTTTCTAACCACACCTGACCGGAACAACCCACTAACAACTACAAACATATCCGTGTATCGATCGCCTCGCAAATTATTTTCAATATCGCTTTGTTTATAATTACTCTCGCCGAAAGTCATGCAAGACTCTACAGAATTCCGTAATTTCGGCGAATTTTGATCCCTAATAGCACACATCCTGAGGATGTTCAAATATCCTCTGGATATCCTCTAAATATCTTTTGGGTATGTTGTGCTATTAGGGGAAGTAACTTACAAAAATCGAATAGAAAGAGTATTCTTCTGGCTTTTTAATGAGAACGAGTATATGACTTTCTTGAACGAAATCTTAGAATTTGGGAGGCAAACGATACGTTCTAGCTATAACTTAGTACCATGTGATTGTGTATCATAGTGCGTGGTGAGAGATCAAGCGAGGATCAAGGCAATCTCGATCGTCGTTGGATCCGTCGCGCAACGCGTTGAATTTGACAAAAAACCATCATGGTCATTTCCCAACTGCCTGATGTTTCTTGGTGATTGTCTTGTTTAAATAATTATCAATGTAAAGTACTTGGGCATCGTCGAGCCTACTTCATCGTCCCTCACTTGTGTCATCCTCTTGTGTTCTCCGGAGCTCAAAAGCCGGTCGAAAATTTATAACTTACCAGCGTTTCTTTTCTTTTGTCAGACGAATTTGGCATACCCCACGTGGTGGGATTCACGACGTGGTTCGCGATGTGTCCGCTAAAAGGTTAGCTTGCTAGGTGGTTTATTCTACACGAATCTGCACCAAAAAATATTCTACTCTCTCACTTATATCTTCCATTATTTATTCTAAAGTCTCTCTTCTCTATCGTCTCACTACTACGTAAGTTCGTGATCGACGCGCGGCGAACTTATTCCTATTATATATAATATATTCCTCCTATTATATATAATATATACTATCTAGCTGTCTCGATGGAATTGTGATTGTTCACTCTGTAAAATGCACAAGAATTTCAACTATAAGGATACAACTTGATCTCATAAAAATCATATATACATGTCTGCAAAATAATATATATGTCGTACACGAGAATTCGGTAATTATTATTTTTCGGTAATTATGACACTGATTCGCGAGAGAATGCTGTTTTTTTTTTTTTCTAAACACGTGTCCTTATTGATGAGAGAGCGCAAGATTTAATTATCCGCAGCAGACGGTGTTGCGTCTGACCTATTACGGTCGGAACTACTGCGAACTCCCCTATGTCTCTCTTGTACTCGATATGTCCTGGTATTCCCGGCACTCGCATCGGAAACGAAGTTGATCGTGGTTATCAATCTCGTGCGGTTTGCCAACACCACGAGAGAGAAGTGAATTACGGGTTTGGGCGTATAATCCGTATTCTCACACCGCATTTAACATTAAATGCGGCTGTCTAATTATCGTATCCCTATATTAATACAAATAAGCCGCATTAAATGTGCGATGAGAAGACGGACTTGGACATTTCAACACGTTCGCGATTTATGGATTTCCGAGCGAACGTGACGTTATTAAAGAAACTCATCGCAGTCTCATTATCCATTGATCAACATGCACGTTTCTTCTTCGTTGACCAACGTAGATCAACATTTGTAATTCCGAATCACGAGGCATGGATCTTTCGTTGTAATCGTATTAAATGCACGTAATTCAATGTATAATCTCTCTGTCTACTATATATATTTATTATACTTATTGTGCATTTATGACTCTCAGTGTTATAATCGAGTAATTAATATCTTCTCAATATCCTAACTAACTATCTTAACTCATTATTTTCATAACATGCAGAAATAAATATATATTTGTTTTTTACTGTCATCATTTTAAAGTACATTATATTTTGTAAAACGTTTAATATTGTG
The DNA here is from genome assembly GCF_048542155.1 of Nylanderia fulva. Classification (NCBI taxonomy): domain Eukaryota; kingdom Metazoa; phylum Arthropoda; class Insecta; order Hymenoptera; family Formicidae; genus Nylanderia; species Nylanderia fulva. The sequence goes on from NW_028189622.1 coordinate 2,242,764, forward strand.
AACGATGTAAAATCATCACAAAAATATCTTGGAGAATTTCTTCAGTAATTAACGGAGCGTTCATATACGTATCTCCTAAAAGAGTTGGGAGACTTCCCTTATTTGAATTTTACGATCGTCGCGAAATGTGCTGACAAATATATGGAAATTTAGCGAAGTATTAAAGCATCAAAAACGCGACAGAACGTTGCGGTGAAATCGTTCGAGAAATTTTCTCGACGTCGTTTAATTTATCGTCGTCTTGCTTGTCCTTGACGTTTCGCGCGCAATTTTTTACATAAAAATAGAAACAGTTGCATGTATAATTTCTTCTCTCTTTCCACGATACGAATCAGCACGAAACGTGTATTCCAAAACTAAACTGTTTATTCTCACGCGACAATTCTTTCTCCAAATTCCAAGATTAAAATTGAAAGTGGTGCAATGATAGAGACAGTTGCTTCTAATTTCGATTATGTCCAGCTATTTTCGTCAAAGTAAATTGTATATATATATATATATATATATATATATAAAAAATATATAAATTTATGCCAGATATCCGGGAAAAAATTTTTTACATATAATTATATATAAATAATTGTACAATTTATACATATAATTGTAAAATTATATATAAAATATGTCTACTTTTATACATAATTATATAAATTTATATAGATTTATATGAAGAAATACTTATTTATTATATATATAAAAATTTATATAATTATACATAAACAGCACTTTTATCTACTTATGTATGGACATATTTCATATACAATTTTGCGATGATATGTATAATTTTCTATATTCCTATATAATTTTATATCGTTACATACAAAAAATGATTTTCCCGGGTGATTGCAATAAAAGATCGCGTTTATCATGTCAGAGATATATACATTGCTATATTTGAAGGACTCCTCGATCGCGAATTACAAGGACAGCGGATCATTCTTTCTGCAGCCTATACTCGCACCTTCCTTTGTAAATAAAAGACAATCCTGGTGTTGTGTTTCATGCTCATTTTTAGTGGAGGAATCGAACTCCGCTCCGGCGATCGCCGGCGCAACAAGTCATGGCAGTGGAGCAGCGCTGAATGTTGGTAGCCGCTTCCTTGCGATACCCGGCATTCCCGGTAAACCGCTTTTCTGTGCTCGCTTTTACTACTCACACTACACACATTACTTTGACACACTCACACACGGACACGCACATTCACACACAGATATCTCACACTTTCGCTCGCGAAGCCTACATGATCCGTAGTGAAATTCCACATTTACACACACGTAGATTGAACTTGCAGTAGCAATTATCCGCGCTGTTTGTGTGCACGCGACAAATGAGAAATCATTGTTAAATCGGAACAGCCTGTTAATCGGAACGCGGAAGGCTTAACGAGAAGTTTGTTTCGCATGCGACAAATTATTTCTATCGCGGCGCAGGTCTTTATCGCGAATAATGATGGTCGATTCGCGAAACGCGCGAGACGTTCGTTATCTCTCTTCCTATTTTGGAAAACTAAGCAGATTCGAGGGAAAAATGAAAGACAATTTCCGGTGATTTTATTTTGTAATATTTCTGTTGTTAATTAGGATAAATTATTTATTACAAATAATCGAAGATAATCTGGAATCTGGAAATTAAATACGTACATATATATTGCTTATCACAAATCACCATTTTAGATAAATGTATAAATATACGGCAAATATAAGTATTTATATATTTTTGTACTGATAAGAGTATTGAAAAACGAAAAGAAATCAAATCTCTTGACTTCGTGCGTTAAAAAGCGAGAGGAGCTATCAAGAATGTTTGAACGGGTATTATTAAGATTAATGAAAGGCAGATATTTGAATATTTAAATAGAGTTTGTACTATCTCTTTTCTGTGATGAAACTGTCAGAGAAACGGGAATATAGAATATCCTTGCAAAGGGTTACGAGCAACCGTTCTTGATTCACAAAGGTCGAGTACTAGTTTAAGTACCGTAGACTTCGATCCAAGTTTATTAAAGTTTATTTAATCAAATCGGTCGTTATATCAATTTCACGTACCGGTAAAATACAAAATTCAAACTTGATTACAAATAAATTTATGTGACTGGTTATCTTTCGTGATTACATAATCATAAAATCGCATAATATCGGTGCGATTTAATCTTAAATTTTTTTCTAATTAGAGCTATCTCATTTTCGATTATTCTTGATTTCTATCAAATGATTTAAACAGGTACTTTATTATATATGACAGATTTAATCTTTCATTCGATGAGAATTTAGTTACAATTCGAGATAATTCGTGTTTCGCAAGATAGCGCAAATTTAATTTACAAAACACAAAGGTAATATGAAGTTGTAATATCGGGTTAGTACGAGTAAAATGAAACACTATATATCAGATAATTGATTATTCGCGATTATGCAGGCATAAAACTTAATATTTCGCGATTGAAAATCGATATAACGTTTTCTCATATTCGTTAAAAAACTTCAAATGAATATTTTATCTTGTATCATTTAACAAAATGCAAATTTTATTTCACGATTTGCTGAAAACGAGGGACTTTACATAAACCATGTTGTTTATTTAGAAAGAAACTTTGATCTCTAAAATAATTAAAATGTTGTAATTGACATACATATTTCAGTATTTTTTGTAACTTTAATTATTATCGTTTTAATTTAAAATCAGAGATCCGTCCTCTCTTTAAAACTTACGTTGATTCTGTGGAAATAAAAAAGATCTTGCATTTATAACCGCGCTTATAAATATTTTAAACAATTTTCGCTCTCTGACCTTTTATTATCTCGCAAATGTGCAAACGAATTTCATGAATTCCGCGCGAAATATAAAATTTTACAACGAAATAAAGACATGCCTACATTCGATTTTATAGGAGGGTGTCTTAAAGCGAAGCGTTTTAATTGCGAAACGAAACAGCTAAGAGAAATTTGAACGGCAGGAAATTCTAATTTCGGTTCGCGGGCGCGAAAATTATTGACGCACGAAGGGGTGAAAGCCTTGAATTCATTCTCCATCGCACGCTACTGACAAGAGGGTTGTACCGACTCAATTATTATTCGCGTAATAAAAATGCAGTAGGCAGTAAGCTAGATCTCTTGCAGGCCAAGAACCAGGCAGCAACGGTATGGACCGAAGTCCCAGCAGCGTGTCCATCAGCAGGAATCACAGTTCTTCAGCATTGGAGAACGGAGATGCTAATCACAAGGTTTGTAGATATATTTGGATATTAAATAATTATATATGCAATCTATCGCTGTAAATGCCTGGCAATATAATAAATATCCGTGGGCTTTAATTCAATTATAATTATCAGATCGCTTTGAATTATAATAACTGTGCAATATATATACAATTTAATTTTGTAAATATCAAAATGCGATTATTGGCGACAATTGGCTAATTATTGTATTTATTTCTCCAAAATTTACCTAACGATATATCGTATGAGGGAGAAATGATTTTCCAATTTTGCCAGCAGGTCCGTTCCTCTTTTTTCGAAGAATATTTTATCGGAGGTTCTTCCCTTTAATGCATATTAAAGTCGGCCCTTCGTTAACACGAGCAGAACTGAACTTTATTTTCGAGAAACTTAAACTTTATTTTCTCATTTCTCAGGGTAATACGCACTTTATGAGAAAGATACCACCTGGCGCCGAGACAAGCAACATACTCGTGGGTGAGGTCGATTTCCTCGACAAGACTTTGTCCGCATTCATCCGATTAAGCCAGGCTGGTATAATGGGTGACCTGACAGAGGTTCCTGTCCCGACGAGATTCATCTTCGTTCTTCTAGGACCCCTGGTAAGAACGCTATCGGGATTACAAACCATGCGTGCAAAATCGTAAAAAAATGAAATACGATCGCGATCTACCTCAGCTATACCACATTTCGTTGAGACTCGTGTGCAAGAATTGTTGCGATAAAATGCAAATTTATCGCGCTCGGTAGATATTTCATTTTAATTAAATTTTGCGTCGCGCATATTTGCGAAGACACAAAAGTCGTTTAATTCGCACTCTGCAATATTCCAGCTAAAGCTATGAATTTTCAAGTTTATCCTCTCTGACTGAAAATCTCAATTATTAGTTAATCGTAATTATTAATTAAGCAATAAACATATCAATTATTATAAATTTTCTATCTTTTCATATAAAATTATTATATATTTATTCAAAAATAAAATCAAATTGCGATTTATTATAAACTTTCTATTCTATATGAAGATTGTAAGAAAAAATAGCATTCTATGATGAAGAAAATAAATAAAATAAAATATATAAAATAGTTAAACAAAATAAACAATATATAAATAAAATAGAATAAAATAATTAAAAGTTGTTATTGCTTTTTCCGACAATCACTTTCAAAAAGTTGAACAATTTATTTCGGAATCCTAAATATTTGAAATGCGATCCCTATACGTGGATCATATATTCGGGAGAAATAAAACACAGTTCACGTGCTAAGGATGGAAGTATTTACGAGATATAAAATATCAAAACGTCAATGTAGCGTGTCAACGGGTTTGCGCATCGCAAATAAATCGCTCTACTGTGATTAAATCAAATAAAATTGCCGTACATACAAGTGCGACAGTAGCCATTAATGAATTCCTTGACATGTTTCTGAATCGTCAATTAGCTGCACGAATCAATATATCTACTCGGTTATTATAGTTAATATCAACTGTTCATCACATACAGTCATTTTCTGCAGTCGACCTCGAATGGATGAGGTCTAAAAAAAGAGAAGAACTAGTCCGAACCGCCGCTAATCATCTAACCACTTGTGCAAGGTCTTCTCTCTTCGCGTTTACATATATATTCGCACGTGTCAATTTAAGGCTCGCCGAAAGGATCGCTTCTACTAACTACACCGCGGCAATTAAATCTCCAACAAAGCAACCATGCATGCTGATTGCGTTTGCTGACTATTGTCTCTCGAGACCTATATGCAAAGTAATGTTATTTTCGGCGCAAATGCGATTTAAACGCGATCGCGAGTTTATTACATCTTAACATGCGATGACTTTGTTCTCCATATGTGTGATTCCTCGTGTCAATCACGGACATATGTGCATGTTTGTTCTTGAATTAATTCTTTTTAATTATTTGCTATTGATGTATAAGAAATTAAGTCCATTCATGAAATAACATTCCGTAATTTACATCATTAATGACGTATAAAATATGTACATTCATATGTGGAGAAAATGTACTAAAGCAAAAATCGAAAGTAAATTAAACAATGCGCGCACAAATTAGTATTAATATTGTATTATTTATATATAATAAATTAAATTTTTAATAAAATATATCTAACAACGGATAATAAATGTAATTATAATATTCGCTTATTTCACGTTGCATAAATCGATCTCAGGGAGGGATTTCGGGTTTCCACGAGATCGGTCGGGCTATGGCGACCTTGATGTCCGACGAAGTCTTCCACGACGTGGCTTACAAAGCGAAAAACAGAAATCATCTTTTAGCTGGCATCGACGAGTTCCTGGATGCCGTGACGGTTTTACCACCCGGTGAATGGGATCCGGCAATCCGAATAGAACCGCCAGCAGCTATACCATCACAGGTGAGAAGAAATAATCTCAAATAAAAATAAGAGACGATATATACATTTTTCCAAGCAAGTTTAGTTTTCGATAAATCTTTAAAAAAAGTCGACGACAACAATCGCTGACGAGAGACGCAACAAGTGTCATCAAATATTCTTTTTATTACATTATTCATAGCATCCGTAGAATTCAAGTCATTAAAATTAATACCGAATTTTTATTTAAATTTTTTAAAAATTTTGTGTGTATGCAATTTTAATAATATTTAAAAAAATATTCTTCTCAATCGCGGCTTAATTTCGACGTTCTTAGGAAGTCAGGAAAAGACCGAAGGAGGAAAAGCCTAAGGAAGACTTCGACGAGGAGGCTGACGAGCAGAAGCTGAGGGAGGAGTCCGGTCTTTCGAGAACCGGAAGACTATTCGGTGGATTGATCAACGATGTTAAGAGGAAAGCCCCGTTTTATTTTTCCGATTTCAAAGACGCCCTGGCGCTTCAATGCGTGGCTTCTTTCATCTTCTTGTACTTCGCCTGCTTATCGCCCATAATCACCTTCGGTGGACTCCTCAGCGAGGCTACCGGAAAGAACATGGCCGCGATGGAGTCGCTGGTTTCCGGTTTCGTTTGCGGAATAGGATATGGCTTCTTTTCCGGCCAGCCGTTGACTATACTCGGTTCTACCGGTCCGGTTTTAGTTTTCGAAACAATCGTCTACGAATTCTGCAGGTAAGTCTCAATAAAAAGTGATATATCTTGCCGATAAAAAAAAGCTTATTTTTTGCAGAGATCTTTGATAAATAATTTCTAAAGCATCTTCTATATTATAACTTACGACGAAGATAGATATAGAATATTACATACATTTTTCCCCAGTAATACGTTTTCTTTCTTCGCGGATTCCGAGATAATCTCGTCAGATTGCTTTTTTTCTTGCAGAAAGATCGACTGGAGTTACATGTCCTTTCGCTTCTGGATCGGCACATGGATCGCCTTTATTTTGCTCATTCTCGTGGCTCTTGACGCAAGTGCTTGCGTCTGTTATATTACTCGATTTACTGAAGAGAACTTCGCCACTCTCATCGCTTTCATCTTTATTTACAAGGTGAAAAAAATCGTACAACTCTATCAGTATTGTACTTCGATCAGTATTGTAGACAGAATATTTCATAAATAAATCTTTTGTGTGTGAAATTCTTTTACACATTAAAGTCATGTAAAAAAAGAACATATATTATGCTATTTTCGAATATCTTTTTGCGATAAAAGTATTAGTAGCAAACGGTCAACTTAGATTTAGATTATTATTCAAGTTTTCCACAATACAGTATATTGAATTATTTATTATATAAATTATAGAAAAAACAAAATATTATTTATTATTATATTTAATATACACTAGTAAAAAATTTTTCATACTAGGAAAAATTGTTAATGTTTTTATACTTGAAAATATAAATCACGTTTACAATTGTTATATCTATCTAATATTATTATTAAGTGTGTCGATATCATTTTAGGCTATCGAGAATGTGTTGTCGATCGGCAAGAAATTTCCTCTGAACACCTCTTCGAGCGGAACGTTGGGCTACGATTGCTGGTGCAAACCACCAAACATCAGTCTGCCATCCAGTTATGACAATATGAATTGGACGACGTTGGATAAGACAGCTTGCGAGGTATTGGAAATAACGCATGAGAAATCAATATCTATTTATAGTTCAACATTAACAAGTTTTAAGAGATTGCGACATTGAATACTCTTTAATCAAACTCTGTCAACCGAGTTGATCAAAGTGTAATTTTTATCTTGCTCTGTCACTCGTGTATCTTCGGGCGTCTCGTTATATAAATTGTAGACTTTTAACTCGTTTGACGTCAATTGCGAGTGGGGTAAAAAAACGCGAAAGAAACGTCTCGTTCAATCATATAGTGATCAAACATGCGGTTCTGGTTTCTTCTATATATTTTTACGAAATTACACGTTCCTGCGACCAATTGGATTACTTGTAAGACGTTTCTGAGTTCGCGAGAAAATACACTCTTGGCTGCAATCCAATTCTACACATTTCCTTTGGCATCGTGTTCATTATTGCTTCTTTCAGAATTACAATGGTACGATGGTGGGCGACGCCTGCAACGCACCGCATTATGTACCCAATGTGTTCCTCATGTCAATTATTCTATTCATGGGCACATTCTTATTATCAGTCGAGCTCAAGGATTTCAAGAACGCCTTATTCTTTCCCTCAAAGGTGAACATAATGTTAAATTGAAGAATTTATGAACAATCGACACGCATTGAAATAATAATTTATTTTTTTAATTAAAGAAGATAAATAATTTTAAAATTTATCATTATTATTATATTTAAAATCTTGCATAGTCGCTAATTGTATATTTAGGGGTGCTTATTCGTTTTAGCATCTCAAAATAATTATTTCTTTATTTATATCGAGAATCCAATAATTGGATCTACTATATAATTTTATTTTATCACTTCAGGTAAGACAAGTGGTGAGCGACTTTGCAGTAATAATCGCAATATTCTCTATGAGCACACTGGACCATTTCGTGGGCATTCCAACACCGAAGCTGGAGGTACCAACGGAGTTCAAACCAACCTTAGAGGGACGAGGATGGATAATCTCGCCTTTTCAGCAGAATCCGTTGTGGAGTGCCATCGTCGCATGTCCCCCAGCTTTATTGGGCACTATATTGATCTTCATGGATCAGCAAATCACAGCCGTTATTGTTAATAGAAAAGAGAACAAATTAAAGGTGAGCGAGTGTTACACTTTACCGAAATATTTCTATATTTATTCTCGTAGGAATCATTCGATAATCGCGTCGATATATCTTTTTTTTTAATACAGAAAGGATGCGGATATCACTTGGACCTCTTTATCTTGGCGATTCTAATCGAGATATGCTCGGTGATGGGACTTCCATGGTTCGTCGCAGCGACGGTTCTCTCCATAAATCACGTGAATTCCTTGAAGTTGGAGTCCGAGTGCGCCGCTCCGGGTGAGAAGCCGCAGTTTTTAGGTGTCCGCGAGCAGAGGGTTACTCACGTGTTGATTTTCTTGATGATCGGATGCTCGGTGTTCCTAACACCGATGTTGAGGAACATACCGATGCCGGTGTTGTTCGGTGTCTTCCTGTATATGGGCGTCGCGTCGCTGAAGGGTCTTCAGTTCTTCGATAGAATTTTGATTATGCTGATGCCTGTCAAGTATCAGCCAGACTACATGTTCCTTCGCCAGGTATAAATCAATCCTGTCTCTCCGATCTTTATATATTTTTTCATATTATTTTCTAACTTTAATAATATCCCTAATAGCACAACACATCCGAAAGATATTCAGAGGATATCCTCAGGATGTTCTCTAATCGTCTTCGGGATATGTGTGCTGTTAAGGATAAATATTTTTTAATATTATTTTCTAACTTTGATTTTTTAAAATTATTTTCTCACTTTAATAAAATACTTGTAAAAATTGAATTTGGGATACTTGTGAGTCAAATGTTACTTTCAAGCTATTTTCTTTTCAATATCTTGAAACAAGTATACGTGTCTTCAGGTGCCATTGAAGCGCGTACATATGTTCACTGCGATCCAGCTCACTTGCCTCGCCTGCTTGTGGCTTATAAAATCTTTCAGTACTACTTCCATCCTATTTCCTTTAATGGTGAGTAATTGATTTGAGGATTCATCGATTCGTAATAACAATTAGAAACAGCTATTAGATATAGTAAATTTGCATTTTACGAAAGAAAAAGAAGTCGATTATATATTGTTGTAAAATCTCAAAACTAGATGAGTCAATGAATTTCCTAGAGTCTATACCGATAATGATATATTTGCAATGATTACAAATTAAAAAATTTTCCAGCTCGTGGTAATGATCGGTATACGTAAGTCCTTGGACCTGATGTTTACGCAACGCGAGTTGAAGATCCTCGACGACGTAATGCCGGAAACGAGTAAGAAACACGCGGACGATCTTCGCAAGCTGGAGAACGGCGAGGTTAGCACCGCGACACGAATATTAAACGCCATCACTTGTCGCAAATAGCATACAAACAGTGATCGCGTGACGAATACTCGCCCCGTGGTCACTATAACTCTTTCCGATTTTGGGGAATCCGCCCTTTGCAGAGACAACGACGTGTATACCAAGACGTGCGATCGGAACGTCACCTAAGACGAAGTCAGTTTTTCGTCGCCGCGCGGAGACCAGATTCGAGTAAAGAACATATATAAGCTAGGATATATAGTTTAATTTCACGTGCATAATCATGTATATGCAGAATAATTTAAGAGAGCCAATATTTCGGGCTTTAATAATTTTAACAAAAACGGGTGGACCACAATGTGATATATACATATATATATTTCTACGCAAAATGCATACTTTTTACGATTAATGCAATCGCATCGAAACAACTCTTTACTCCTCTCTGGTTGAAAATTTCGCAAAGGACGCTTCATCGTCTGCATAACATTAAGATGACGAGAATGGTATCACGCAAACATTTCTTGAAAGCGCACACAGGATGGACTGTTTTCAGTCTATTAAAGAAAATTTTGCTTTTTTTTAAGCGTGAAAGTATTTGCCACTTTACTCAAAAATATTCGTTGCCTGTGAAGCATTTTTTACGCGGCGAATTTTTCACCCGATATTCTTTCAACGACCCAACGAAGCTTTTGGTCTCGAAAGCCATCCTTCTCGTCTTCCATCCAGCACATGTGCCAAAAACAATTCTTAAAACCAGGTGGCTTACCGACCGACCAGTATTAAAATAAATGTAATAATGATAATAATCGTTGTTGAATTTTTGAACACGGTAGACTTTTGGGATACCGCAATCTTAAATATTTGTAACTATAGCATTGTTGTTGTAGCGAGATTAGGATAATGTGTTGAGTACTGATCGTTTCTGCGAGCGCTTCTCGAACACGTCGACGGCTGTCCGAAATTTTATTTTGCGCAACACACTTCGCAAATTACTCAATTATTCTTCTATAGTGAACACGTTATTAACGTACGATCAGATATTCAATGAGAATATATAATATAATACTCTTTGCTTGATAGTTATGATTTTAGGCAAATTTAAAATAAAAATATAAAAAATGCAGTCTCTTATGCTTTAATGTAATGTAGTCGCGAGAATATAAATAATATTATATAACAAAATATTATATATATTATATGATAGCCATGTAACACAAGCAGGATATTTCAAACTGTCACAAATTGTGTTTAACAATTAAGTGAAAAATGATTATTGCAAAGTAAGCAATATTTTACTATTTCGTACGTTTAAATGATTTAAATGTAGCTATTCTTCTATTTGATTCTAAATGATATTTAAATAATATAGTACTATAAAAAATAGATAAATTACGATCAGTTCACTATAGAAGAATATATACATATATATATATATACATTTTCTGGGTCGCGATCAGAGGTTTTTTTTTAAATATATCCATAGTTAATCAACTATATGTATTATTAAACATATAGCAGGTTGTCGACCATTTAAATGGTATCAACGAAAATATTTGTCGAGTAGCGATCGACGCATCACGATATCACGACTCGGCGAAATGAAAGTGTCTCCTGCATTTAATACATCGCCAAGTCGCTGATATCTGTCTCTTTTTTTTTGTGGACCATTCGAGATTTTTGTATCGATTCGACGCGCCGTCGTACATACAATCCACTTATCTTATCATAATGTAAAAATACATTACTGTTTCGAAACACACGGAACCTTCTTATAATTCCAACTCCTAAAATACAATTAATGATTCACGTAATTTCAATTGCTTGAGTTACTTCTATATTCAAGCTTATAAAAAAATCAAGATTTTTAATATAATTTAAAAATAATTAATAACAATTAAAAAGTACGTTATAAAATTACATGTACAATACAATAAGTGATGTTAAATTTGCTTATACATATATAAGCATTTTATCAAATTATTCTTTTGCAATATAACTTGATTTCAATTTTTTTATTTGTTTGTGTAAGTAGCACATTTAATTTTATTTTTATAATTTAAATGTAGACAGAAATTTTACGTGTTAAAAAAAACTCTAAATTAAATAAATCTATTCAAAAATTAAACTGTAATAATAATTCGCATATTTGCTACGCTCAATTCCATTATCAAGAGGAGATTTTTTCCAAGATTGATTCTGTTAATTTTTGAAATATTTTTCGATATGTCAATGTCAGAAAAGGATGACACACGTAGTAAAAAAACACAACTTTTTACATATACAACTTAAAATTTTGTTTCACGATATCACAAAGATAACTTGGATTAAAACTTAAATTAAAAGGTTTAAGTAAAAAAGATTAATTAAAAAGTTCTGCACTAAAATCAGCTGTTAATTACAGAATTATTACAAAGATAATTATTCATATAATGCGGTAAAATATAATCAATATAAGGGTATAATTTTTCCCCCTAATGACGTATTTCTTAACGCGAACGACCGATTAAACGTCGCATCGTGTAACAGCTGACAGCTGTGCGTTCGTTAACGATGCAAAAAGGCGGAATAACCGAGTGGAAGCACCATGACTCACGGAGGAGAATGACGATTCAGCGAGAGAAAATTCAGTGAGAGAGCGACTGAAAGAAAACACAAGCCGGACAAACACGGGATATCGGTACGGAAATCGCAAACGAAAAAAAGCGTCAATCGAATCCTCCGCCTGTCATCGGTACGTCACTATAGGTGCACGTCCGTAGTTCCGCCGCATATCGACAATCATATATTATATATGTATATGTAAATATATATATATATTCTTTTATCAACAAGAGCGAACGAATTCGCGGCGAACTTATAATCTCTTGTGTCAGTTACACGTTACGTAACGAAGAGAGAGGCGCTTTTCGCGACGTTGACTATTCTGTGAGCCGATTTACGCATTGCGTTCCGATTGTAATCATATATCGATTACTCGTCACTAAATCGATCGCAATAATATCGAAAGCATGTTACAATTTTTTCGCACACTGAAAAACAAATTTGTTAACTTGATTAAATCTTTCAACTAAATTATTATTTTGTTAATTGAACATATATTAGTATTCGAGTTAAATATATGTTTTGTTAGATTTATTATGTTATATTTAATTTAAATATTTTTATATATGCAATTAACAAAATAATATTTAGTTGAAATGTTTAGTCAAGTTAATAATTATTTATTGTAGCTTATGCTTTTTGGTTGAGGATCAAAACGATGTTTCTTCTTGTGAAATTAAAGCGATATTGATAGATATTAACAGTATGTGCATTTACGCACAGACTTTTTATTTATTTAGCCCGAATAATTTAATATAACTGTATAAATGCTGCACATATTATTTCTCCTTAAAGTATAAGCATCAATGTTATCGCTATTTCTTGATCGATTATACGCGGATAAAATGATAATATTTTATCGATTATATCCCGCGAGACAAGCAGAGAATCATTGTTATAATACACATATACATTCATACATATCTATTTTAGAGAATCATTTTCCCTAAATCATAAAACTGACTCCATTGTCATCATGGACCCGTCGCACTAATTTTTCCAATGCATTTTTTCTACACACAAAGAGTCACACTTTTGCCAATTTATTTTTAGTGTTTCACGACTTTCCCTTTTTACCATTAATTATTATTATTATTACTTCCTGTACACATCTATAATTTATTGTCGCGTATAACTGACTAGTTTGTGAAATATGCTGGCAAGCAATATATCATGCCTGCTCCCCAGCAATTTAAAAGCAACGCAAAGTTCGCTTGATAATTTATGCATGGCCTCTGGTAGAGAGCGATCGCGTGTAAACGTCAAAACTCACACTATCGTTTAATTCGTTTCATAGGAGGAGCATCCGAACGAGACGATGGGATATGGACCACCGGGAAATATTCAAATTTCTCTGGCTAATGGGAACATCATGAAAATTCCTCTGACTAGTATCAATATCAGCGAGGAGGTGAATAAGACCGGTATCTGGCAACAGGTCAACGAAGGCAATGAAAAGTCGAAGCAATCGAAATCACTAATCAAGTAAGCATCGAATTTTCAACAGCTGTATCCTTACAGAGATTTCATAAAGCGAGACATAAAATTAAGTAAAAATTCTTATTTGTATTTTCTTTTTCCCCAATAATTTTCTTACAATATATTACATTTTATATTTGTGTATATTTTATTATTTTTATATTTTTTCTAGATCGCCTGACACTTATTAATACTTGATTAAATATCTTGCTTTACATTTACATATTCATATAAACTCAATGCGAACTTCATATAACTTAAAATTAAAATGCTGTGAAAGAAAGAGAAGGAATAGGCAATTATTAAAATAATTTCTAACTATTTTAGTATTAAGATTTTTTCAATCATCAATAAATATTAAAATTTCAATGTTTTCCGAACAGAAAAAGCAGAAGTAATTAATGCGAAGACTATAACTGTTGAAACTAATTGTATTATCTGGCATATACAGTGTGGGAAAACAGAAGAAACCGAAGAAGGACAACTCCCTGGTGACCGACGAGACAACGAGACTGACGACGATGACCGAAGAGGACGAGGATGACAGTGGGATCTCGATCAAGGTGACAAACGTAAATGACTCTAAATTCTAACTACCATCACCATCATGAAAAATAAAACCGACCATTCATATGGCAAGACACACAGCAAGAGCACCAACACACCGGCATGCAACATACCCCATGCACCGCCGCTGTGAGTAAACTTAGAAACGAGGACGGCCCTCGTCGAGTCGACGTAAAAGCGAATTCAGACGCGGACGACTCGTCATAGAAAAAAAATAGATTTTCATAGACGACGAGATTGCGATGAGAATCACACTTTTATCATATGTATATAGCAACGTCATACATGAAATATTAATTGCGACCGTAATGCACGCAATTCCGCGTGACTTGGAGCTTTCAATTTCCACGAGTTTTTTTTTTACTGCAGACTTATAAAAATTTCAGAGTATAATTATTCATAAAAAAAAGAATTTTTTCCCAATTTATTTTTTTAACGAGTCTATCTGTCACGCACAAGTCTAACTACGTTTCACTCTTTTCGTCATATAATAATCGTCTATGAAATTCAGCTTTGCAATTCGTGCTTGTAGAAATAGGTTTCGCACGTGTTTCGCACTAATTCGTGCAATGAAGTAATTAAACACTGATTGAGAAGACGTTACATGTAGGTCTAGACTCATTTCTCATTTCGATTCCCATTTCATCTTTATATCATTTATCCTGTATATAGTGATTAACTTTTTAATTGTATGCATTTTGACTTGTAAATGGAGAATAACCGTACACCGAAAATAATCGAAGAAAAATACATAATGTGAATTTAAGATGAAATAGACTGATATAACGTTTTCTCTCCTTATAAAATATAGAATAGAAGCATCCATAATCGCATGTTCTTTTTTATCATTGCATTATTAGCTATTTTTAACGTTGCATGCGCATTAGAAAGTTACTTTTTTTATCTCGTTATATATATTATATATATTTATATATATTTTTAAAAAAATTGTCAAGTTATTAGAATTATTCGGAAATTTTAATGATATAATACATATATATATATATATATATCTTTTTATTATATATATTATATTTTACATATGAAATATTTCTCATAAAATGTGAGATTTTTTCTTTCTGCTATATATCTGTAATACTATTTTTATCTATATATGATATTTTTGTATAATTTAAAATTTTTCTTTCATATTGTTATTTGTAATCAAATGAGAAAGGTTAAAAAAATTAAATATTGTAAAAATGATTATAGAGTAACTTACAACTATAAATATATGTATATGTTTATAATTATTCAAATTTTCATAAAAAATTTAGAACAATAACAGAAGGCAACTCTACACATATCTTATTAGGAAAACTACATCAAAGTAAAATTTGAAAGAATTACATTGTTCGAAATTAATGAATACTTTTTCAATTCGCTTATTTCAGGTAGATTTAATTCGATCCAAGGAAAGCATCAGTCCTTTAAAAGCAAATGGTACTACCTCAGCCGAAACTTCCGTTTAATAAGAAGACAACAGAAGTGAACATATGTTAGAGTATAGTATGAAATTCTTTAATTACAATCATTTAATGTCGACACTATTGCTCTCTACATTTTGATCTCATGAATCGCCAATGAACTGACAAAAAATAATAGATTGATCACCTAATTTCATCATCTAATTTATGAAATACGATTATCCTCATCCAAAGGAATATTTATAAAGGAAAATGCATACCTATCATTTTATCTCCTTGTATTATATTTATACTACATTTAGCAGACAATGCGTACGTCGATTTGCGCGATATTCTATACAATTTATACTCAACTGTAAATGAGATTCTCACCACACACATTTTCCCAATGTATATAGAAACAATTCAACAAGATTCGTCAATAGTGTCCAATTGTGATTTTATGAAACCTTTTTCTCTCACTCTCTTGAGTTTGATAATGCAGGTTGTTAAAACCATTGTCGAATTGTGGCTGATTCATGTAAAAATAATTGCAAAAGTATGTGGAAATAGAAGCGATGATGTATATCTATATTCTTTCAGGTAATTATTCAACAAACAATTCTTTTTTTTTTCATTAATTTTACGAGTGAATTGTACGAGCAACTCAAAAAAGCAACTGAAAAAAAACCGATTCTAAAATTCGAAAAAATGCTTTGAAGTAATAAAAACGTAGAATAGAATGTTTCTACGTTAAGTAACGGCAGAAAAAGTAAAAAAAAATCTTATATACCATATATCTTCTTTAAGCGATATACATACGATCTGGACTAGTAAGATTTATATGATTTATATAAGTCAACAGCAATATATTACGCTAGAGAAATTCGTGAAGAAACGCACATTTTTCAAAATTGTGACACTAAACAAACGTATACATGGCATTTATAAAACATAGCAAGGAAAATTACACAGTGAAATTCAAATTTTCACGATCCTTGTGAAATTGGAGAATTATTTAAGTTTTCATCTATTCAAATATTCAAATAATTAATACCGATAATTCTCATTCTTATAGAATGACATGCATTGAAAATATAATAAAAGTAATGATAAATAGTATCATGCAGATATATCATGAGTAATGATTCGGATAAATATATGCATTTCCAATTATTCGAATATTTGAACATTGATGACTGTAGTTTTAAGTTCATCAGTAACAACATGTGAATCATAGAAAAAAAGCATGTATAAGAATATCGTATTGCCGTGCAATAACATATTTCTGCGTGTAGATATTAAGTAGTTAAAATAACTTTATAATCATACTATGCCAAAGAAACCCCGCAATATATACGTAAATCAATATAATATACGTATGCTTCCTTTGAGGGATATCTGGCAAGTTATTGCTGGCAAGTGTTGGGGAATACATTTTCATTAAAAGAAAAAGAAAAAAAAATCTGGCAAATATCAGTTGTTAAGAGAAAGAATTAATTAAATATTATTATCTGACAATTCAACATTGCGAATAAGAATTATTGAAATTATTTTGAGCTGACAAAAAATATTGCGTATACAGATAAATAACATTAATTATGTATTCTCAAATCATATAACAATGCATAATTTCTTTTGCTCTGAAATATTAACATTGTGCTATAAAGAACTCTTTGCGCGTATATTCGCTTATAAACATAACCGAAAAAAATTAGCTTTTATATATAATATATATAGCAATTCGATTTTTCATTAATATTTTAGATAAAAAATTTTTGTTTAAAATTTTTAACAAAAAATAAATAAGGTATATCTCTTTGTTATTTTTTAAAATTCAAAATTAGCTAAAATCTTTCGCGAGAGAGTTGAACTTTAAAATTCTATTTTCATAACTTTTTTCATATTGGACACGCCCAACTAGCCATCAGCGACAATATATACATTTTAATTATAGTAAAATTGGTTTCTTTGTTGCAATGAAAATTTTACGTATTAAAATATAGATGCAATATATAATTTTCTATAAAGTAAGGCAGTAATAAAGTAATCCCTTGAAGGACATCCAATGTCATTCGTAATGAAAGGGAAAGAATATAGTCGATTCGTATAGTCTGTGGCATATAATAATTAATTATGCGACAATTCTTACTTTACTAAATGATAATAGATATATTCTGTCGGATAGTTGTTTAATTATTCGAATTAATTATATAAATAAAAGCAAGTTTTTAATACACTAGATTCTTGAAAAACAATTTTTCAACTTTGTTTAAATTACATAGCACAAAATATTTTATTAAAATACGATTTATATAAAATTTGAATAAAATAATTGAGATACTTAATTTCAGAACTCTTCGTATTAAAGTAACAGAATATTTGCATTATCATGTGTGCAATATGTAAGAATTAGAATATATTAAACAAAAGAATCTTTTTTCAAACGATCTGCAATAGATCTGTCAATGATTAAGGATCTTAAAAAATTAGCTTTGCAATTCGGCTAATTAACAAAATACGATATTATTTAAGGCGATTATTAAATATCGATATGGAACTTTTACAAAATTCAATTTTAAGCCGAAACTTTAATATATTTTTTTATACGAACATTTTGCTATAACGAGTAGTTTGAGAAAAACAGATTTCAATACGGAGCCAATGCGAAACTTACACAATATGTACGTTTTAAAATGCGCAGAAATGCGTTCAAGGGAAGACCTACAGTGTTAAAAACAATATGAAACATTTATATCATGCTGGAAAGTATAATCGCGTGTGCGTACTTTATATTAGTATATTTTTAGAGAAAGAAAATGTGCGCTCGCGCGTAAAGTATTCGAATTCACTTGAAAGTCGTGCGCATTTACATGCGTTTATTAAGCATTAACAACGCTTATCTGTTAGTGCAATAATATCAATGCTATATATGGCGTGACATTTGGAATACGTATCGTAAATCGAATGAATAAAAATGTCTAGAGAGCCATAAATAGGGATGCAGGTATATAAACGTGCGAATATTACAAATTTATGAATACGTCAACATATAAATTTAAATAATAGAAAGCTGTATGTATATATGATATGTGTATGTGTATAGTGCGTTTCACATATCACGCAACAGTGATCTTCGATGCGATTCGAGATAAGAGAAAAAAAACTCCATGACGCATTTGAGGAGCAATTTCGCGCATACATTTTGCAGCGAATTCACGATGACGAATGGGCTATAATTCGCCGACGTAGTATTAATTGGTTGTGATTAGGAAAGACCGTCTCGGAAACTAGTTTCCTAGTCGACAAGGAAAGTAGCTAAAAATGCCTGTCGTATAACTATAAACCACATGCCGTGTTACTCCAAAATTTTATGTGCAATTATTTACTGTACAAGTATTGAAAGACTTGCTATACAATTTTCTGTTATACAAAATGACATTCGTAAATATGAGCCTAGGTTACAAGCGAATAGAGAAATCAACTTCGTGTCGTTACGAATTAATAGTTTTTAATTATCATTGTTAGCAACGATCGTGTTTGACGTTTCTCTGAAAAATTTCCGAGCCGGTAAAAGAAAGTGCAATCTGTAAGAAAATTTATTGCTATAAGACATTTTTGCGAGAAAAGTAAAAAATGTGGCGAAGTTATAATGGACGACGGCATTAAACAAGAAAGTTCACACATTAGAGAAATTTGTACTAGAATTCCATTTTATCATTGTACCCCATAGTAATCGGGTACTGTTCAAGTTGATGATGTATAATAAATAAACTAATTGATAATTATATGTAACTTATGTATTATATAATATATATTTTCTTTATACCTTTATCCTCCAAATCTGTAGATTAGAACAGATTAATATATGTACGTATGAGGAAATTGCATTATTATAGGAAATGCAGTCATCTTTGCAATTCTACGCACGTGTCGATATCCATAATTAAGTTTGTAAGTTTTTCCAATTTCAATTATTATTATTCTGTATTTTAAGAATCTTTAGGTGTACAATTTACATTACATTGTGATCTTGAGCTTCCCATTTGAAATTGCACAAGTATCACCAGATACGTCGCCACCGTACCGACCAGCTGATGATTAAAATTGTTATTATTATTAATTTATATATTAATTAAAGAAAAATTTAATTCTGTCTCTCATATTAGACATGTTTCGAGACAATATTTTCAATAGTCTCACCGAATGAAAGAAACTGTTATCGAGTGCGAAGTATCCATTAGCTGTGAATCGTATCTTACGATGTAGTATTTGAAGTGAAAACTCCTTGAGCTACAACAAATCTATAATAAATGTCGAATTACGATAAATATCGTTTAAAAAAAAATTAACTTATAATTACCTCAGACTTTGCTTCTTTGCCGATCGCGATACTTAAGATGTTATGTACCACATTACCTGTTTTCTCCATCTACAAAAATTCGTAATTGAAATAACAATATGCAAAAAATCTTCTATTATAAAATATTTGATCTCATCTCTCTTTCTTTCATCAGTAAATCAATTAAAGCACTCTATAACTGGAGCGCAAAAAAATAAATTCGAATTTGCATATCCTACCTCGTTCATTAGCTTAGTAATTCTGCTGGTGAGAAGAAAAATAGGATAAATCACATATATTATCCAGAAGACGGTGTTAATAAACACCTTGTATTCTAAAACTTCGTCGGACATTAACAGAGGCGAGAGAAGATAGTAGCCATTATATACGAGCGTTAGAAAAAGAAAAGTGACGCCGTACAGTACTGGCAACGAGTAGAAATCAGACACGTTCCCCGAGATCTCGCAGAGGTGACAGTGCACATCTCGCAGCTTCAGCAGCTGATGAACGGTGGAGTTGGTGACGATGACGCGGCGCGTCTGACAGAAAGTCTGCGATTGAAGATCCGAAGTGCTAACCCTGGACAGGTTCTGCAGCGTCCGATTCACGTCGGCGAAATCCGCCTGGATGATCGTCGCCAGCAGAAAGTATTGTACTAGCATCCAACCCACGTGAAAGCTCGGCAGGATGTCCGACAACCAGGAGACCGGACTCGTGTGGAAGGCCAGAACCTCGGTGGTCGCAAGAGTGATTACAAGACAACCGTTCAAGATGTAGACCACGATCAGGCCCCACAAGACACGCTGTCGTTGCGATGGATCGTGAAGACGATCGAGTTCGTGCTCGATATCCGTCAATCGATTCATCATTCGCACTAAAGACTTCTGCTCGATGCAATAGAAGAGTAAAATCATGCAGATCACGAAAGCGCCGAGTACAGTTTGTATAGTCTCAATAACTTCGTTCAAGTTCGTCTTGTTCTCGTATTCCATCGTGAATCTGTATGGTATCGATATGGATAACGAAGCGAGCATCAAGCTGATTAGCACGGCGTTGTAGACGATGTCGAATTTGGAATGTTGGAATATAAATAACTTCCTCTTCTTCTGCGTGTCAGTACGATAGGTGAACGTAGCGAGACCGATGAGCTTGAAAAATATTATCAGCACCCGAACCATCCAGAGGGAAGCATCCTCACGCGGCTCCGATCTGATTTCCGCCACTTTCTGCTTACTGGTTTTTTCTGCGACGATACTCATCTTATTTAGATTTTCGCAGAAATTGGAAATCTTAACATCCATGTAAATTAATTCGATCGAATCGGAGGTATTCTTGCCATGGTTATCTTCTTCCATAATTTAATTTGAAGTTAATATCTAATTCTTCTCTGTTATATCTTATGAATTTATATTTATTCATGCTCTTCTTCATGACTTGTGAATATTTTCTGTCTTGTTTTCATATTTCAATTAAATATATAGAAATTTTATTTTACAAATATTATGTATTTATTTACTTTTGTTAAGTATCTATACGTAAAACTTTTTTTTAATTCATACATTGCATAATTTCAAGTCTTCCTCGTTAACATATAAGATAATATCATTTCACGCATATATAACGCAGAATTAGCTAATTTAATTAGGTAAGTTTTATCGATATCTATCTTTCCAGTTGCCGCGAGTAGAAATTGTTTGTTGAAACGTCATATAAGATTAATTATCAAACTTAATAAATAAACACTGCTTTAACTTCGCGCTTTATTCATGCAGACGCACTGAACGTGTGTAGCGAGGAAATTTCGCAAATGCCTTTTTCTCGCGGTCGCATCATATATGCAAAACATTATTAATTATTAAGTCTGTGAGGCTCATAAGCATGTAATAAAATATGAAGCTAACTTTTATTCTGTATCACCTGATACCGATCGCGATGAAAATACAGATTACTGGCTAGGAATGTTGTGTTATGTAGTGTTAGTGACGTTCACTAAACCCTCTGGAATATTTATTACTTGCATTTCTATATATATCTATAGCATGATAAACGATGTACATACAGAATATGCAGTTTTATGTTTTTTTTTCAACTCTAATGTTCGATTATAGTAATTAATGCAAACATGACTTGAAAATTTTCTCATAACTGCAACAATCCGTTGTCTCTATTATTAAGAGGTGTTATAGGAATATGTAACAATTTTTTAGTCTCTAATATATAAAATTCTCTTATTTTAATTTAAAAAAAAGGAAAAAAAAAAAAAAAAACTGCATTATATAAAATATTGGTTTTATTGTCAATGAGAATTTTTACGTCATCTAACGATTTATCGGAGAATATAAAATTCAATTTTGACACTTTTTATGTGATTATCTTTGATTTTCTTTCATAACATAATTTAAAATTAATGAGATTTAAAATCTTGTATACCATATATATTTTGTTAATTTATACATATTTATATTTCTCTTTTTTTATATGAGAAAAATCTCTTATATACTTTTAATTTTTTTTTAAATTCTACGCGTACATCTAAAATATCTATATAAATAAAATAATACGTTAAAGTAAGATATAAGCTGCGTTCGTTTTGGACATTTCCAGCGCTATAAGCATCTTCTGTCCTTCGTTTGATATTCGATGTGTAAGACAGAAGATGTGTTTATAGTGCTGAAAGCGTCAAAGCAAACGCAGTCATAAACTCACATCAGATTGTACTGATATTTTATCAATTCCATATCTGTACAAGTCCTATGTGCACATACGCATTACAAATCGAGCATTTGCATCAATTTATCCTATTGTGACCTTGCTTCTGTAAAATTAGCTTCTAAGTGTTCATAACTCGCCTCTGAATTTATTACATCTAAATCAATCATATTACGAAGATCTTACCAAAAATAAAACAATGTTAAGACAAGTCCGCGAACGTAACAGTGGATAAATACAAATAATTATAATCATATCTAGTTAATACAAATAATTCGATGTGATCATATCTCATATTAAATCTTCGTTCTTTCAGATATGCGATTTTATTAACAAGATTACTTTTACAAATTTTCTTTTATCGAGATATGCGATTATAAAATTACAACTATATCCTATATGATTATAACTAAAAATGTACATTTAAACTAACTTCATTAAGTTTAATGTAATAAGACTTCCGTTAAATTGTTATATACGAAAATGGAAATAAATTTACTTCCGGTTTAAAATAAAATGTATAACGCCTACCATGGCGATTTATTCTAATTTTTGACATTTTCAATACAAAAATTCATATATATATATATTTTTTTTTTTTTTACAATACATTATATCATTAATTATAAAATGAGATTTAATACTTACCAAATTCGTCAAATGTTTACGATAATTGCCACGTCGTTTGTAATAAAGATATGATAATGTCCGAGAAACTGTTGAATTATATTTCTAATTTGTACAATTTCGATAATTTTTTACGAGCATTGAATGATTTTTACAAATTCAGTGGGATGCACTAGTGCACATTAAAGGTTATCGTACACAAATTTGCAATATAATAAGTAATGAAAACAGTAAGATAATTATAATAGTACAAATTGTTATATTATTATTGAATAATATTACCTCTTATACCATTAATTATCTTACTTTTTTAATTATTTATGGCATTGTTAATTTGTGTACGATAACCTTGTACAGTAACCGAATTTGCTATTATAATATAATAGTAATTACTTCAATCGAAACAGTAATATTTTGAATATACGGACAATATATTGTATCATGAATGCTCATGGAAGCATATATAAAAAAAATATATTTTTATCTTTAAAATGTAATAAAAATGAGAAATCATTTTCATGTAATAGAAAAAACTTTTAAAATACGAAAAAAACACGAGAAACTTTTGCTTGAAACATAATGCAAATGTCAAAGACTATTTTCCTAACGACCATTGCATTATTTTTATATAATATGTGACACTTATCGCTAACATCAATTGTATTAACTAAACATGTAAATAAGTTTTGTGTGAATAGTGTTTATGTGCTCTTTACAAATTTTCTCCATGGCACTACCCAAATATACAAAGACTAGTATTTCGATACATGACAGCATCATTTTACTGTCAAGTAAAAATACTATTCGTTTCGTTTTTTTTAAGTTGATCCACTATATCAGCCACATTTATTGAATAATCTCTGACAGTGAATATTTGTCTGATCTTATCCAGTTAGTTGTGATCAATAGTGTTTGCAAATATTGCATCAAATGATAATGCAGATGTACTGCGATTACACAATGCAGATGTACTGCAATTATAGATATATACTCACAAACTCATGAAGTAAAGTACAACACAACTTATTCAAGAGATTGACTTCCACATATGCCAAAGCAAGATCGATCGCATTCACAGAATTAAAGTTTGAAGTGATTTTATAATCCTTTTAATACTTTGTATTTTGATGGATTTCTGATTGTAGCAAGAGATCATGTTATTTACATCTCGTCGAAATGTTAAGTTTTAACAAATTTTCTACTAGAATGTTTCTAGTAGATCTTTTAAGTATATTGTAAAAATTAAATTTATAAGTATATGCCGTTAAACAATTTAATGACATGCAATGATAGAAACATAAGATTTAGACAGAGGATTATAAAGCCAACAAAATAAAAATATAACTTTATGAATGCGCCCGATATATATATATATATATATATCCGTTTTTTTCTTTTTTTTTAGACCATAATGGTATACAAGAAAATAAGCAAAGTTTATATTATCGAATAAAAATTTTTATATATGTTACTTGGTCTCCTCATTTTTGGGACTCTCACATCTAGTAGGCACTTCTACTTCTGTTTCAGCGACTGGTTCCGACTCCACTTCTGTTTCTGCTTGCACTATTTGATCAGGTTCAGTTTCTGCTTTTGGTTCCAGCTCAAATTCCGCTTCTGCTTTTTCTGGTTCTGTTACAGATTCTGTTGTCACATCCAGTTGACTGGCAATGTCATCTGCCAAAAGTGAATCTTCTGATCTTCCTGCATCTATATACATATATCAAACATTTATAAATAAATATATATATATATATAACTTGTAAATGTTTATATATATATATATATAACTTGCTTGTATATTGTGTATATATATATATATATACACATACATACAATATACATGCATGTCACAGAATATATTTTTTAATTTAATGTATCATTTCTAATTATTTCATCAGGAGTTGTAAATTTAATCAATTGTTTATTATTCATAAATAATCATGAAACATATAACAAAATTACCTGAACAAGCAGGGTCAGACATCAATGAAAATACCTTCTCTTCAGGCATATTTTTTGTCAATTCCTTGAAGTGACCGACTTGACTCGAAAATGATTGCCAAAATGACTGACCTTCAGGTATGGTGAACATAGCCTGCACATTTTTAAATTTTAGTAAATATATGATAAAAGAAACAAATTTAAATAATTATATTTGAACTTTTTTGCATATGACAATCACCTTATATTTGTTGTATATATGCTCAGCTTTTTGTCTAATCTGTTCTGCTTTTTGTTTAAAAATAGCCTAGAAAGAATGTTATAAATGTATTATATAATAAAACAAAAATAATAGCACATTAAGTATTTTATAAATGTATTATTTGTACATACCCCTTCTTCTTCAGTTAGTTTCCATTCTCCTAAATTGCCAATATATCGTCGTAGCTAAAATATAAAAAACATAACAAATTAAAGAAAATATACAAAACAGAAGAATCAAACTAATGTACAATACTCAAGGTGTAAAGTATTATATATTCCTTAATTAAAGCAAAAAATTCTTTACTAAAATGATTAAAATGAGATATTATTCACCCTTTTCACTGTTTCAACAATATGGGGATGTTTTTTCAACATTAAAGGATCAATTGAAAGAGCCAAGATCTCGTCCATCGCCTGTAAACATTTATCTGTATTTGCACGATCCAATCCCAGATTTGATTTTATTTGAGCATCTAATTGCAGGAGTTGAGCCTCTATACGAAGCCACCTAGAAAATAACATTGTACATATAAGCACTTAGCTGTAACAACTAAATATCAAAATTATAATATATCAAACTCTCGTTAATTTTAGATCTTTAGGAATAAAAAAAATTTTTGCAAAACAAAAATTAATAGATACCCTCTTCATAGTGCAAGCTGTTCAATCATCATGCATTTGCTCTGTGCACACGAAATCGTTTTAACACAATTTGTTCATTATAACATAGGAATCGCGATATTAGTGTTTGTGAAAAATATGTGAAGGAAATTACCAAAATTAATGATATACCATTATAATATATAACACATTTCTTCATACCTCAGTTTATATGTTTTACGGTGAACAGCTCCATCTTTTGTTAGACGGTTCTCATCTTCTGGCACGGATACATTAAAATCTAAAGAGTCCTTCACTGCCTCTGGCAAAATTTCACCACTTTCCAATTGTGCTTTGAGTTTCATAGCATTCCTGGCAACTACCCAGTTCCATCGCGTTCGAGCTTCTTTACTTTCAAAAGATTTCGGCATATCCTTATCCAGTTTAATGCCTACATGTTCTCCAGCAAATGTACGAGCTAAGATAACGCGATTTGATGTATCAGAAGATGTGGTACTGGTTACTGCTCCATCAAGTATCGACGCTTCATTGTTTCGTTCTATAAATTAAATAAATAATCTTTTAAAAATAGATTATTTAACAATTAAACAGAGTAAAATCTATGTATAAATGCCTACTTTCAATAGCAGCTCTTTTCTTATGAATGGGTGTTATTTGATGCTCAGCATCTTCATTTTTCGGTTTACGACCTCGTCCAGAATGTTCTAAATAAAAATTTGTAATTTTAAATATTGAAATAGATAGTTTATGATAGCAATTGATAGCAAATACATTTCATAATTAAAATTTTTAATATTCTAAAACTGAATATGGATTATTCGATAGAATACTTTAGCATTTAATAAATTATCTATCATTTTATATGGAATATTTACTTTATATTAAAAAAATTTGTAACAAGAGTAAAATATTGATAATATATTTTCTGTGAAAGCTTTATGTTTTTTTAATTAAAAACATTATATATACCATTTTTATCCACATTGGTTTCAGTTTCATCAGAACTAGAGAAATCTGCAAAACGTTTTGGCTTAATCTTCCGTCCACTGCGACTAACTACTTCTTTAGGTGATTCCTCGCCTTGTGAATCTAGAGCAGCTTCCTGTTTTGATGTATCATTTACAGGTTTTCTACCACGTTTCTTCTTCACTTCTGGAGTATCCTATTATTATATATTTCATTATATTATTTCTCAATGTTTAATTTTTTCAAGATATGTTATAAATAATATTGTAAGGAACAATCGCACAAACTATTTAATCTTTAAAAATGTTTGTCGGCAATTCCTAAATCTCTTTTGGAGTATATTTATCAATAACTGCGTTTTTACACAGTATTGTAAAGTATGTATTACATACTCCAGAGTTTTTTTTTACTATTTTTATACAAATATTAAAAACACTAATATTGCTTACAGGAGTATTGGAGGTAGTTGTAAGAGGTTTCCTTTTCAAAGATTTCTTCTTATCTCCTTCATCTATCACTAAGGATGATTCCATGTCACTATCTGTAGCACTAGCAGCTGGTAATTCTGTTGTATCAGCACCTTTGGATAAAACTATTATTCATTATTAATAACATTCAAATAATATAAAGAAAAAGCATACAAAATAGTTTTTTCTGAATCTATTTTTAAAATAATTACTTCACATTAGTATCAAAATGTTAATCAGTACCTTTAATGGCAGCGAGATCTGCCATAGGTTTACTCCTGTCATTTTTAAGTTCTTGTTCAAGTTGCTGTATACCCTCATGAAAAAACTTTCGTCGAATTGGTTTGCAAAACTTTACTTTGTTTTCTGTATAGGTATATAATTCTTCAACCTTGCAAACAGCCCTAAGATTTAATATCACATTTGATTAAATATCATAAAAACATTTTTTGACATAGAATTATAATTATAACAAACATTCTTTGACAATATTATAATAAATACTAATATATCATAAAGTAATTCTATATTAAGATATTAAATGAACTAAATTTATAAACAACTTATAAAATTACTTACGTTTCTCCTGTACCATAAAAGTAGACGCTATATTTAGCATTCTTTGAATTTGGATCACTAACTTTTTCAACCTTGAACAAAATAGATAATATATGTTAATTAATTTGCATATAATACACAAGATTAAAAAATAAATTTATTTACTGAATATATATATATATATATATATATATATATATATATGTGTATCAAATATATATAAATATACATATATACATATATATATATACACATAATCTTGAGATACACAATTATAAATAATTATAAAAGAATATAAATTTTTGGTCGAGTCTAATAATAATGTAAATTTAAACAGCAACACACGTCAATTATCATGAAACAACTTAGTAAAATATTATCCATTCAATGTAAATCCCGCGCTTTTCTCAGTCCAACATGAGAAAAGCGATCTTAAAAAAACATGACCGCGTACACAAGACAATCTAATAACGCAGTCTATGAATAAGTCATACTCATCTCTCCTTGCATCATCGTAATCGAATATTCGCGGAGGATGAGATATGATCGAGTATCGTATGTACTATTTAGACATTTTCTGTTTTGTATAGCCAGCGCATCGCGTCTGGGATATACTCACTCTGGCTGGCCATGGCGGGTAACCTCGAACTTTTGCGAACACCTTATCACCGGCGAAGAATTTCTTCACCAGCTTCACCATGATGAACGAGATGATCCGCGACCGCGGCACCGAACCACTTTTTCGTGCACTCGCTCGCTGGCAGAACGCTGTATTAACGGTATGGCGTAGTTAATTCCGAGGAAACATCGACACAAAACACGACAACCGCCATTTGCACGTCACGATACACATCGAAAAACACGCACGATACGACGCTCAATCCGATTCGTCGAGCTGCCCGCGCGAAGTCGAGCGCACGACTGTTCGAGGCAGCGAAATACGCGAGCGCTGATTGGTCACGGTTGACAGCAGCGTCGTGCCAATCAGCTGACGCCCCTGACATTTGTGTCGCACGCGACGATTTGACACTTCGGAAACCTGCGAGAGGATGCGTTTGCGGACGCGCGATTAGGACGCGACTCTCAATAGGGGATACGGATTGTCTGTCAAATACTGTACGGAATATTCGAGCAATCCATTATTTGTCTCGGATGCGCTTGAACACGTTTTGAGGGGACCTCGTGCGATGTTGTTCACGACAATCCCGCTAACACGCCGTTTCGTACTTTCGTGAGGATCGTAATGTAAGTATGATATATTGCGTTGCGTTACGTTACTTTGTAATGCATTACGCGTTCATCCGTGTATTTTCTTTTTCGTCCGAGTCTCGATTTTCCGCGACGTACAAAACGCGTCCTTCGATTCCTTATTAAATGCGCCGATTTTACGTTGATTTTCCACGACCGACTCCCGACCAGTCGACGTTATATCTACTCCTGTCACATAAGGAATTCTGACTAATCAGTCATATCACGGATAAAATTTTGCATTATTTATATTATATTCCGGCTTATATAAATTTACATTACGAATCAAGCTGAAATGTTGAAAATCTACAATTGTGAGAATTAAATTGAAGGAACGACAAAAAAGTTACAAAAAAATTATTTAATGAATATATATATATATATATATATATATATATATATATGTTATATATATATATACTTAACAATTGTTGAGAAACAAGATTATGCATAATGTGATGAATATAAATTATTAAACGTGTGATTAGATTAATATTATTTAAAATATAAAAATATATTTCACCTATAATGACTTTATCAAATGCAAACTCCAAAAATTTTTTTTATAGATTTCCATACTTTCAAAAATTATAAAAATCAGTAAAATTTTATATAACTTTTTTATTGTAAAGAGCAAAAAAAATGAAAGGAAGAAATATTTTATTTAATTTTCTTAATTATTTGTCTATTTTTTTATATTATATATATTAAGCAGATGAGCTCAGAATCTCAATGGCAGTGTTGTGTATTACTGCGATGAAAGATGCCAATTCTTAAAGAGCTGTACTTCTACTGAAGTGGTTCTGGTTCAAGAGGCCTGCTAAAGCACAATGAGAGCCATTGTATCAATCGCACTGATCACACTGCTGTGTGTCATAAGTTTAGCCCCTGTCAATGCCGATTGGAAGTGTGCCAGTAAAAAGAAAAATGTTGATAATCTTTCTTTGAGACAGAGCTCGACAGGTGTACCTGAAGATGCATCCAATGACCATAATGTAGGTCACAATAAATTAATAAAAAATATTTATATTGAATAATTACAATTATCTTAGAATAATAAAATGTATTTGATATATAAGTTTAATGACACATGGACAATATCTTGCATGTAAATATTTGAATAAAATATATAAAATAAAAAATAAATTGCACTTTTAGGGAAATAAAAATGTCAAATTTGACACATGTAATAATTTCTGTCATGCCTTATGGCAAGAGGATAAGACTGCAAATGGTACTGAAATTATAATTTTATCGCAAGGTATATAATAATATTTATTATGCATGAACATATTGATTCATAAATACTATTTGATTTAAGTGGTTGTATTTAACATATGTTGTTTAATATATTTTTATTAGGTTGTTGGAAACAATCTGGTGAGCAAAAATGTGAAAATGCAGAATGTGTTGCACTTGAGAGATCTACAAAAGCTTTGAACAATACAAAATTTTGTTGTTGTCATGGAGATTATTGTAATCTTAATATTACAAGTTCTAATCTTGCTTACTCAGATAACAAAATATTTAATCCTCTTTCCTCACAAAAAAATCAGCCAAGTAAGTTTAACAACATTAATGTCAAAATAAATTATATTATACTTATAAAATAGTTTATATAAACTAAGAAACATTATTTTAATAATTATAATAATTTCCAGCCACAGAATATCTTGAACAGTCAAATTCTGAACGATGGATGCTTATTATAGTAGGCATCGTACTATGTGCATTACTAGTGTTATGTATCATAGGGATGATCATGTACAGAATGTATCATAATAATTTAGCAAGGTTAGGCAATCCATTACCTTATAATGATCAATTCATGGATAGTACAGCATTAAGAACTGGTACTTATACGGTTGATCATTTGAAACTCACAACTATTGTAGGTATGTTCGTTATTAATTGCTATTTTGTAAAATTAATGAATCTCTTTTATTTAATATTTTTAAATTATAAAATAAATTTAATTTTCTCTATGAATTATAATTATAATTGTATTAGGTCAAGGACGATATGGATCAGTTTGGCAAGGTAGCATGGGAGATCAAGATGTTGCAGTTAAAATATATCCCTCACACTATCGCAACTATTTTCAGAATGAGAAAGATACTTATTGTTTACCTTTTATGAAGCATCCATCATTATTAAGCTATTATGGTTTGTATTATATTATATTTTATTGGAATTAACATTAATTAAATTATAATAATAATAACAACACAAATAATAATATAAATAATAATAATATGTGTATGTAAAACTGTTTTATTTTTAATTTTAAAATCCTTTAAGTTTCTTTCTGAGTCTTTAAGCTAAATATGAAATAAATTTGATTAATATTTTAATTACAGGTACGGATGAAAGAATAAGTATGGATGGTAATGTTGAATATCTTTTGGTATTCAGTTTTGCTCCAGGTGGTAGTTTAACAGATTTTTTACGAATACACACTATTGATTGGACTACATTCTGTAAAATGAGTCTTTCAATAGTTAAAGGACTTGCTTATTTGCATACAGATATACGCAAAGTGACTGGTGACTGTGGTGAGTATATAAAATTACTTTTTAAATACATATTAATAATTTATAATTTATTAAAAATTATTTCATTATAAAATTATCTAATTATAAAATTTTTCTATAGTAAAGAATATAAATTTACATAAATATTATTCCTTTTAGAAAAGTTAAAACCATGTATTGCACATAGAGATATAAATTCGAGAAATATATTAATCAAAGCTGATGGTACTTGCTGTATTTGTGATTTGGGTTTGGCAGTTCGAATCTCTGGATCTAAGTATTATTCTAATGGAGAAGAACAGCATGCTGAATTAAAATCAATTAATGATGTAAGTATTTAAGTATTCATAACAGATATTGAAAATTATATTATTATAATATAATTAAATCTGTATTAAAATCTATTATGCTAGGTGGGCACTTTGAGATATATGGCACCAGAAGTATTAGAAGGTGCTGTTAATTTACGAGATTGTGAAAGTTCTTTAAAACAGATAGATGTTTATGCAATAGGATTAGTTCTTTGGGAATTAGTTACAAGATGTTCTGACATTTATATTCCTGGATCAGAAGTACCGCAATATAAACAGCCATATGAAAATGAAATAGGTTTGTATATATTAAATATCTATTAAAATATCTATACTGTTATATTTTATTTATAACAAATATATTTTTTATATTGTATATCTTTTAGGTCTTCATCCAACATTTGAACAAATGCAAAATTTAGTATCACGTAATAAAGCCAGACCACTTTTAGAAAATAATATAGTGGATAGACCAGGGGTGCGTTTGATTAAGGAAACTATGGAAGATTGCTGGGATGCTGATGCGGAAGCTCGTTTAACTGCTTTGTGTATAGAAGAACGACTTTCGGAATTGCAGTCTCATCGTGGTAAGACTTTTATTAATATTTAATGAAAATTATATAACTGTTTACAATTTCTAAACAAAAATTCATCTTATAGTAACAATGCACTTTACTGATGGAAGTCCAATGGTGAATTCTCATTGCACCTTAGTGCCTTCAACAACAAACAGTCTTTATAGCGAGTCTTCGCATCATGACAATGTACATGTTGTTCAACTTGCATTAAACATGGTCCAAGATGGTAATACTAATGACAGCGCAATAGCTGAAAATTTAGTTACATTATCACCATCTGATAATGTTGCTCATGAACACAGTTGTAAGTAATTAATACGAGATTGTAAGTAATTAATATGATATTGTAAGTAATTAATATAAACGTTACATACTCTTTATAATATTATTTTAATAATTCTTAATCTGTATTTCAGTTAAAAATTCAAATGAAGTAGCAACATATAATCATACTCATACGCTTCAGCCGTATCAAGGCAGAAATCCATGTATGGAGAGAAATTTAATGTTACAATCGGATTCGTTAGACGACTTGGGCTGTAATGGTAACGTTCTCGTGGATAAGTCACTGAAGCATGCGTGTTATGATCAATATAAGATCGCCACAGAAGCACAAGGTCTGGTTTCACACGATTACTTAAGTCAACACACTACCCAATTAACGCAACTCAGACCAGCGACGCCTATACCATATGTCCAAAATGTTATTTCCGACGAAGGATCAACTTCGTGTAATAAGCGAAAACAAACGAACATACAAGACTCGTCGCTTCAAGAAAGTCCGCGAAAAAAACTATTTGCCTGGCCCAATTTGAAAAAGTTGCTCATTAACAAAAAGATGTATCCGTATAGCAGATACCAAATAGACAGGGAGGATTCTAAGTCGAATTTATTATCAAAACAAAATATACAAATTAAAACTGTCGAAACAAACGTAACAATCTCGCCTGGAGGAAAGTATGTTAATGGTATTGTTGGTAAAACTTCTACCTCGACGATGCCAGTAGAGAAGAACGACAAAAATACGACGCAAATGGGGAAGCAAAAACAATATGAGACTGATAATGCGACATCTAACGCACGTCCTTCTACTTTACCACTTGTAAATTTAAGAAACAAAAAGAGAGAAAACAATCTAAGCAGACAACAGAGCATTGATAAATTTAACGAAGTCTTTAATGTGGGTTCAAACGTAAACAATGCACTAAAAGACCCACATATGAGAATAAAAACACCTGGTGATTTGCCACCATCTGTTAGAAAAATTCGTGGTCGTGCACAATCAACAGCCAGATTTTCTCTCTACGACGATCGTATGATGTGCAATATCTTGAATGAAGAAGATGATCGAAATGACAAAGCCATTTGGAATTCAGTGCCATTTGGTATGGATCTCGGTGATAATGATGGGAAACATTCACCAACGAAACTTGGTACCAAAAATGTTACGTGCTTTTAATCAGATATGATATTACTGTATTTGTAAAATCTTTATGTTTATAACTTAGTCACAGAAATGTTGTAGGACCTCTAGCTTCAATTTATGTACAGAGAAAGAGAGAAAGTGAGTGAGTGAGAGAGAACTTATGTCTATAAAAGTAAGATTTTATACTCAATGCAAATACATTATTATATAATATAGACACTATGAAAAATACCACAATAAAGTAAAAAGAAATTTGGAAAAGAAAAATATATTTAGAAATTCGTGCTATTCAATTGATTTGTCATGTTACATTGATAGCATATTTTGTGCATTAATGAATGCTTTTGCTGAAATAGATAGTTGACTATGGCAAGAAGTGCACATTACAGATGGAAAATAGAAAATCAAATTGACTTGCAAACTATATGGCGCTGAACTATAAGAAATGAGTTTATTGATTATGACTCCGCTTTTATATATATATTTGTAAATCATCCTCTTTATAATTAATGTTTTTTTTAATTCAATATTTGTAGATTTAATTAATTCAATGTATAATTAATAAACATAGACAATCAATATTGACACATTTACATCACGTCAGAAAATATTGTTAACATCTCAATGTGTAATTGTCTTTTACTTTCTCCATAACATTTAAAAGACATAATCTCTATGTAATGTAAAAGAACAATCTCTTAATGTTAATATTTATATAATATTCTCCATTTGATATTATTAGCTCAAAGGTGTATAAAATTATGAATGAAAGTAATGCAAACTTAATTTTTTTATTATTGATTTTATATATTCCATATGAGAATTTTCGATATTTTTTATGCGTTCACGCGCACATATAAAGTATTATTTAAGTTTCAAATAAATTGTACAACAAATTTGTTCATTAATATGCAACGATATTTATCAGATATATGAATCTACAATTAATACAAAGCCATTAATATTAATATAGGTGATTATAATTATAAAGTAGAAATAGAATGAAAAGATATATATATTTGAGCACAAAGTATAATTATACCGAGTTATATGAAAATTATTTTTCCTGATCCTGTAAAAGTTCAGTGTAAATATCTATAGTATAAAAGAGGGATTATTCAAATATGTTTAATATACTTGTTATGTTATGTCATATTATGTTGAAGATGTCCTAAATTCTTATGTTATATATATTTTTTTGCGCGGTACTTTATTCCACATGTTATTATTAACAAAATTAAGATAAATAATAATGATTATGCAATTTATAATAAAGTATGTCTTTTGTCGAAAATATTTTTGTGATTTTATTTATAATAAAACAAACACTAGACTGCATAAGAGATGGATGTTATATAAAATAAATTTGAGAAAATTTTACGAGAATACTTCAAAAAAGATTTATAAGAATTTAAACATTTTGTATAACGTTTATGTATATTAACTCTTTTTGTATATTTGTAAAATTATAAATGTTCTACACTTCTTTGATATTCATTTTTTAGGTAGATATCTTTCTCTGTATTTCTAAGTCTATGTAACTATATAAAATAATTGTGTGTTCATTCTATTCAATAAAAATTACATTTTTATTGTACCTATTAAATGTTCTCTTTATTTAATTTTTGTAATCAAAGTTTTTTAAATTTATAATACTTCTATGAACTCTTGTAGTTTTTAACTGTATCGTTAAATTTTAATTTTATGCAATTTATTGCACACATTAATTATGTGTATAGTTTATAATCGTTTAAGTTCTTTTTGTATTCAATCAAGTACATGTTTTTAGTGTGTTACATCAGTGACACTTTGATTGTGACAGTGTGTATGTGTGTCTAACATCGTGGGTGCTTCATGCAACATCGTACGAAAAATTCTGACAAAAAAGTTATAGCTTTAAAAAATTAGTCGGCATTAAATAAAATTGATAATTATGACGATCGTGACTCTTTTAAGTCGTAGTATTAATTTAACTCAATTGTCAAAGCTGCATCCGTGCATTTATGGAGTAAGATTCTTAACCTATAACTATAGTTTTTTAACCTATTCATATAGCTTATATATTTAAATTATATATTTATTATATTTAAATTTTTTCTAGCTGGTTTCGTATATTAATAAAAAAACTTTACTACGACTTATGAAATTGCTCTTTTTTTTTTTAGCAAAATGTGCGGTTTTGGGCGTCACATGCTCAGTTTGCTGAACATAAATCACTGGAAAAACTCAGGAATATTGGTATATCAGCTCACATTGATTCTGGAAAAACTACCCTGACCGAACGTATTTTATATTATACCGGTAGAATATCCGAAATGCATGAAGTAAGTTGTAGAATTTAATTACTAATATGGTATTTTTATAGGTACACAGATTGTTATAATTGATATATGCTATTACATTTATATTAAAACGTTTCTATAAAATAAGAAATCAATTTTATTGTATATATTTATATTTATTATATATTTATACTTATTATATATTGTATATTTTATTATATATACTTGTTTCCCTGTTAGGTAAAAGGAAAAGATAATGTGGGCGCTACTATGGACAGCATGGAATTGGAAAGACAGAGAGGAATCACTATTCAATCTGCTGCAACATATACATTATGGAATGATCATAACATCAATATTATCGATACACCTGGACATGTGGACTTTACAGTGGAAGTTGAAAGAGCTCTACGTGTTTTGGATGGTGCTATACTTGTTCTCTGTGCTGTGGGTGGTGTCCAATCCCAGACCTTGACTGTAAATCGACAGATGAAAAGATACAATGTACCCTGTTTAGCATTTATCAATAAGCTAGATCGAATGGGTGCAAATCCAAAGAAAATCTTACAGCAAATGAGAACTAAATTACATCATAATGCTGCGTTTATACAATTACCAATTGGCCTGGAAAGTAATACAAAAGGAATAGTTGATATAATTTCTGAAAAAGCAATTTACTTTGAAGGAGATTTTGGGGAAGTTATTAGAGAGGATGAAATTCCAAAGGATATGAATGCAGGTACATAGAATTTAGATCTTGAAATCATATTGGTATATTTGTTTCTCTTTTTGCTTTACACAGTTACTATATTCATGTTATATTTATTAGAGGTGAAAGAAAAGAGGCAAGAATTAATTGAGCACTTGAGTAATGTGGATGATACACTCGGTGAATTATATCTAAATGATACAAAGTTAACTGAGAAAGATATTATGAGTGCTATACGTAGGAGTTGTTTGAAAAGAAAATTCACACCTGTACTAGTTGGCACTGCATTAAAGAATAAAGGTGTTCAACCATTATTAGATGCAGTAGTTAACTATTTACCAAATCCAGGAGAAGTAGAAAATTATGCTCTTCAAGAGCAATCTGAGTAAGCTTTTTATATGTTAATAATAATTAATATCTATGTGCGTATATACTTGAACATAAATTTTATTTTATTTTAGTGGAGAATATACTAAAATTAAACTGAATTCTAATCGTGATGATAAAAATCCTTTTGTTGGATTGGCGTTTAAATTGGAGGCTGGTAGATTCGGTCAATTAACGTATTTCCGTTGCTATCAAGGAATGTTAAAAAAAACAGATACTGTATATAATACAAGAACAAAAAAGAAGGTAATTATATATTTACACACATACATATACACACAAATATATATATATATTATTTTATAATTTAAAAAATGTCATGATAACTATTCTATTATTTTTATATTTTAGGTGAGAATTCAAAGATTAGTTCGACTTCATTCAAATCAAATGGAGGATGTGAATGAAGTTTATGCAGGAGATATTTTTGCTATATTTGGCATAGATTGTGCATCTGGTGATACTTTTGTCAAAGATTCTAAATTAGAATTGTCAATGGAATCAATTTATGTTCCTGATCCTGTGGTATCTATGTCCATACAAACAAAGAATTCGAAAGATCGAGACAATTTTGCTAAAGGTATTAACCGATTTACAAGGGAAGATCCAACTTTGCGCTTCGCCTATGATATCGATAATAAGGTAAAATTTTTGTCAAATTATTATTTTTGCAAATATATTTAGCAAATATATTGAAACATATATATTTTTTTTTTAGGAAAGTATAATTTCTGGTATGGGTGAATTGCATTTGGAAATTTATGCACAAAGATTAGAACGTGAATATAATTGCCCGATCATTCTTGGAAGACCAAAGGTTTCTTTCCGTGAAACTTTATGTGAACCATGCGAATTTGATTATCTTCATAAGAAACAATCTGGTGGTGCTGGTCAATATGCTCGTGTGATTGGAATAATGGAGGTATGACATATGTGCATCTTTAATGTCTTTATCTTTATCATATTTATTGATATCGGTTTATATATATATATGTACGTATAATTTTCCAATATTTTATTTATAAAGACAAATTTCTGTTTTCAATTCTTAGCCTTTGCCATCCCATAAAAACACGAGTATTGAATTTTCGGACGAAACTATAGGGACCAATGTTCCAAAACAATATATTCCGGGCGTAGAAAAAGGTTTCAAAGCTATGTGTGAAAAAGGTATACTAACTGGTCACAAAATTGTTGGCGTTAAATTCAGGATAAAAGATGGTGCGAACCATTGCGTCGATTCTTCTGAATTCGCCTTCTTTCAAGCTGCTCAAGGTGCTGTCAGAAATGTTTTTGACAGTGGTAGCTGGCGAGTTTTGGAACCGATTATGTTGGTCGAAATAACAGGCCCTGAGGAATTTCAGGTACAATAATATTGCCTAATTATTTCAGATTATATAATTTATATAATTTATATAATTTATTCAATTTTTCGTGAGTTTGTATTACCTAATCAAAGTTTTACTGATGTAATGCATTTTATAGGGTACAGTATTAGGACAAATTAATAAAAGAAGAGGAATTATAAATTCAACGGAAGTGGATGAAGGATGGTTCACAGTCATTGCAGAAGTACCACTTAATGAAATGTTTGGCTACGTTGGTGAGCTAAGATCCACTACACAGGGTAAAGGAGAATTTACTATGGAATATGCAAGATATAGTCCTTGTGTACCAGAAATACAAGAACAACTTATTAGACAATATCAAGAATCGCAGGGAATTACAATAGCTCAGAAATCGAAAAATTAACCATAGAGCATAAAGGTAAATAATTGTTTTTTTAGTGAAAAAATGCGCGATATTATCATGAATATTACAATTATATCATGGCAATATTTACGTTTTATACAACTGTTTAATTTATGTAAATTGTTACATTCTTAAAAAAAATACTAATGATAAATTATATAATAATAGAGCCTGAATGCGAATCGTATGACAAATGTGTACAGTGACAGTACGAATGTATTGAGCGGATTAATCTACGTCAGAAATGTGTGATATAGAAAATAGAAAATAAATACGTAGAAAGTAATTTCTATCTACCGAGAGAAACATATACAACGCAATATTTTCATCTTTTATCTTCCCCGATTTTTATTAAAAATATTGTACATTTATCTCTAACATTAATTTCTCTTTATTTTTGCGTTTCTATTCATGTTAAATATTATATATTTATAAATCTATTCTCTTTCAAATATCATCTTTTTTCCCGCCAATGGTGGACATTTTAAAACTTAAAAAAATATGATGAAAAAAACTAGCGCGCGAAATATTTTCATCTTTTATTATCTTCCCCGATTTTCATTTAAAATATTATATAACATTTGTCTCTAATATTAATTTTATTTACGTTAAATATGTACAATCTATTCTTTCTCAAATCTTTTTCCCGCCAATGCTGATGTCATTTTGCAATTAAAAAATATGATAAAAAAAAACTAGCGCGCGAAATTAATAAACATAAATAAGAGATGGTTGTCATGGCGACGACGACACCTCGCCCGGCTTCTCGGGCGTTAGGTGGCGTTGAGGTTGAGGTAGTCCGCGTCTTGGCGCACAGTGCGACGCGCAGCGCGGCCCCGTCAGTCGCGTATGAACACACAGGGAGGGAGGTTGCGGCGCGCGTCTTCTGCCGTGTACCCTCTGTCGCGTTTCGGAGTAGAAGATCGGAGCGCGTCGCCGCGAGTGCTACGACGCTGCCAGGGGAGACGCATCCTCTCTTCTCCGGTCGTCGCCGCCGAAGCCGAAGCCGGAGCGCGTGCAGTCGCAGCCGTGTGTGCCCGTGTCCGAAAAATGTAATATGGCGATGGTTGCGTCAAACATGAGCGGCCACATACAAAAGCAGCTCACCAGGAGCCTCGAGCGGATCCTGGAGGAGGCGCACCTGAGCGGCGAGCTTAAACTGAGCGGTCGTAAGCTCAAGGACTTCCCAAAGGTCGGGAAAGCCGGCGCGGCCAAGTACAATCTGCAGGACACCGTCATCGCCGGTGGGTTCATTCGATCCTATTTATTCATTTCCGCTCTTTTTTTCCCTCCCGATATTTTCGAAGTCGATTTTACCAGGAATTTTATGGTCGCAAGAAATATTCGCGGGAAAAAAGAGAATGCGTATATATTCTCGAGTTCATTCGATCCTATTCACTTCCAGTTTTTCTTTTTTTTCCCCCTGACATTTTTGAAGTCGATTTTACCAGGAATTTTATGGTCGTAAGAAATATTCGCGGGAAATATAAAAAAAGAGGAATGCGTATATATAAGTACGCGATTGATTCTCGAAATCTGTTATTCTTGATGGAATTTTGTTTATTATTTCTGTGCGCTTCTTTTGTAATATTGCTTCCCGCTTTTTATGTTACGATGGATACGCGTGCACCAATACGCGATGAAGTTTGCCGCGTTCACAAACACGTATTCACGAATGTTTTTTCATGTGTATTGTATTGGTAAATTAACATAATTGCCATTACCACCATTTATAATGTGTGCTAAAATTGTCCGTTTTCAATATTGATTCTTAACATTTAATAACGTTATATCCAATCTGTCTTATCATAAATTCACGCTATTTTTAATGATCAAACATTTAAAAATCAAAGATAAATCATTGACAAAATTTATTCCAATTTTCAAAGGAATTATTCATTTCGCATATAATTTAAAAATTTTTTTTAAATTAAATTGTAAGATGTTTTTTAATTTTTGATATGAATTGTCAATTAAAAACATTTATATAATAATATTCGACTAAAATAGTATTAATTTTTCCATCAGATGTATTTTGTGAAGAAAGATTTTTTTTTTAATTTATTCCTTACAGAAAGCCTGCAATAGAGAATTACCGAAAGATATTACATCTTATGCCAATGAATATACATTGTATGGAACGCTATTAATTTCCTTTAAATTTTTTAACGAGTGGATCCATGTATAATGTACCGTTCGCGACCAGTGCATTGACCACAGAAACTTTTAAGTATTATCTAATACGCGTGCACCTGCTAGGTTCTCGACACCTGGTGTGCATTACTCATCGGTAATTGCAGCTGATTGCAGAATTTTACAGCAAACGTATCGTTGCTAGATTTATTAAACATCCCGCCAAGTATCAACAACAATTTAAAAACGCATTAACGACATTCGCATTTTCATTATCATTTACAATACCTTTTATATTTAACCTGAAGTAGACGACGTACAGGAATATTTATCGTATTTTAATTGTTTCCGCAATACACACTGCAATAATTAAATTTAAATAAGATAATTATTTTAATTGATAAAACAGGCATTTTCATCAATCAAAATAATGGTCTTATTTGATTCTAATTGTTGCAGCATATATTACAAACCGAAATATGACAAACACATCCATGCTATGTACAGAATTCGATAAATAAATTGCATTATAACTTTTATTAATAAGTTGTAAAGTAAAAGGAAAAATAGCATGTTATATTATAGGAACATTAAAAATAAATTAAAATGGATTTTTTATACTCTGCTGAAAAACGTCCAACGCTGTAGGTATATATAGGTAAATATAATTACATCATAATAATTGAGACAAATTAAAACTAGTGTTGGCCGAAACGAATACTCGAGTTAATTCATTTCACTTGAAATAATTACTACATACAATTGAAAGTTCTTTCGATTGCGCTATTTTATATTCTATATTTATATTATTATATTATATTTATATTTCAGTTAAATTCGTATGTCAGATTCGTAAAATTCAAACGTCAAGTCGAAAAAATACAAAAGTTTTCGTAAAAAGTTTAATTATCATACTTTATATAACATAGTTAAAAAAATAGAAAACACAAGATAAAAATAGGAGAAATTATAAACTTTAAATAAAAAATTATAAACTTTAAATAAAAAATTACAGCAAAAGAATAGAAAATCTATAAACCTTGACACATTTCATTATCATATATAGAGAGACAAGATATATTTGTATCGGGTGAACAACAAACATATCAAATGAGCGCGATAAAACAGAGACTAGAGAAATGTAAACTCGTGAGATCTTTATATAGCAAAGTTATATAAACTTAGTTTATAGCATATATTTATTATGGTTATACCACATGTTCTTTTCTTCAATTACAAGACCGTGCGAGACAAATAATATGTATAATCATTACATTATACAATCCATGAGATAATATATTCTTAATGTCTCTATAATATAACATCTTCATTAAATGACTCAGTTAGATATTTTATCTATTTAAAGTCCATTTACACAGAACATAGATTTAAAAAATTTAATTGCCACAAAAATGTCACGAATAAATAATTTTAGCATTTTTGTCTTTTTTTTTTAACATTTCTTTTCCTTCTCTTTCCGCGTAATCGTAAAAAAGAATTAACGTGACATAATATATTCTTGAAATAAGGAGGTGTATAATGAAAAAGAAATGAGAAAGAACCGCACGCACTAAAACAAAATTATAGCACCGAAGTTATGCATCCGTGGAGGGGCTTATTTCTGTCGCGCCGCATAAACGTCGTGTGCACCGGAGAGTGTGCAACTCTTTCGTGCCGCGTTGCACAAAGGAGACTTTCCGCGCGCGTTATAATTTTCCCGCCCGATAGATCGACGTCCTGCTTCTCCTTTTATCACCGGGGGTTCGGCCTGAATGTAAAACGCGGCGTGCCGCAGGAACCGCGTTATCTCACTCTGGGGCGCACCCAGTGTTTCCTGTTGCTGCAATAAATATACGTGCCTAACAGCCGATAATAATCCGTGAGCGACGAGAATTAAGTCCGACAATTAAGAGTGCGTTAAGTTTCGACATTGTCGCGTCAGCGTCGCTCTTGAACAGTTAAATAAAACTTGCCAAGTATCGACAGCCGTTTGCTTCTTATACGCTCCACTTATTTCTGTTAAGAATGCAATTATTATCGTATTTATACTTGCAATATATTATTTGAAGCGTCGCTATTGCATCTGCGATTTTTGCATTTAACAAAAAAATTGCCATGAAAAATTGACAGTAATATTAATTAACATTAACATTATTTATGCATTTGCAAAATATTTTTTAATATGAAATACGATATGAAAATTTCAAAGCTTTTTTATCAGATTTTATATATTATGTGTCACATTTATTAATTAAAATAATTGTGAACAATGAGATTAATTTTTTCTAATGATCTACTACTATAATTATACTAAAAATTTCAAGACGGCTAAAACGCATTTGAAATGTTTATATTATA
The DNA here is from genome assembly GCF_048542155.1 of Nylanderia fulva. Lineage (NCBI taxonomy): Eukaryota > Metazoa > Arthropoda > Insecta > Hymenoptera > Formicidae > Nylanderia > Nylanderia fulva. The sequence continues at coordinate 2,286,639 of NW_028189622.1, forward strand.
ATAATAGTGTGCAATCCATATACATATACGTGTGTAAGATTTTGTAAGAAGTAATATGCGTGCATATCGGATGCATATCTGGGTCAATACGCTGCAACATTAAAGGCAATAAAATGCGGGCTATTCTCCGATACCGCGAAAGAGTCGATTGTAATTTGCGGCGAAATGCATTCGTTATTATACGTCGGTTAGGCCTTACAATGCTGATTCATAATTCCTATAACCGGAACGCAAGTTTCGCGGTCCGGTTTCGCCTTATTGCGTACTCACGCTTTTTTTCTTACGCACGTTACACGTACTCGGTCACTCAAGTATCAGTGTCTAACGTATCAGGAATGTAAGATAACAATGCGCGTGAAATTTTCCCAGTCGTTATTTGTAAGTTTCAATTATGGCTATATATACCTTCGTAGACTAAGCAGACAGCAATTACAGACAACGACCTTACTTTCAAACCCGAGAATTTTTTTTCCACTAAAGCAACCTGAAAATCCAGTGCCCCATATTTTCGCCGCTTAGCATCAATTAGCGCTAATCATGACTGGACGAATGATAAATAATCAACGGCTCGCATTATTTAGCGCACTGGCATTCAGAGAAAGTGCAGAAAGTGCTTTCTTGCTGATTTCTTTTAGCCATATTTTTTTTTTTAAAGTAATTCTGAAATGATAAATTATACATATACACGAAGATACGTTTTATTTTAATTATACATATCTTGAGTAGAAAATGTGTGTATATCTGTATTCGTGATGGTTTATAGAAATAACTGCAGCATATCCTCCTGTCGCCTTCTTCAGTCTGACTGAACAGTGGGCCTCATCGAATTTCGATGACATTCGTCGAGAAATGGACTTAAATGGAATCGTAAATTGACATCGTCCCTTTAGGTTCGATGGCAGAGGATTTTTTTACGTTCGTTACTATTTTCCCGAGTGTTATCGAACTGTCCTTCGTCCGCCTATCTTACGATGAGTCCCGTGAGAGAGGGGACGTAACTTTATTAACGGACCCCAGGTCAGTTCAGTTTACTCGATGAGAGATCTGACAGCTTATTCTCCTATATATCGGACACTCGCATGAAATATGCACATACCAATTAACGTTACGTCTCTTCTTCCCTTCTCTTTGGAAAGGCTCTTCTCGGAATAGATATATCATTATTTTGACAGAAACTTAATTTTAATTATAAGAGAAAATATTTTGTAAGACGTTCTCGCATATTTTTTTTCATCCCGGTCTACTTTGTAGAATTGAATTGATATATTAATATATATTATTATATTTATATGTAGCAATATAGAATGAGTATACTAATATATTTTATTTATTAATATATAATATATATTATTACATATTTGATATATATTATTTATTAATAAATAATATATTAATAATATTAATAAAAATATTCTAAAAAAATTTAGATACTTTCGTTATTTAACGTTTTAAAATTTTAATTAAAATTATCGAAAAATTTATCGCATCTTGTATATACATATATCTTTCTCCAGAGAGGGATACCGTAAAATATTTTTTCTTCACCTCTCGCATTCTCGCCGCATGTAACGCGCATTCGGTCAGAGCTGTTATCGATTATGTTACGGTGTACCGCGCACATTCTTCTTCAGAATAAGGAAGAAGGGTGCAACATCCCTTTCCGTATCGTCCCTCTTTATGCGCCATTACGGGCGGATAATTCAGTCATCATCGGGGGATGTCCGCACTTCGTTTTGTGGATTTTAAAAATCAGTGTCCGCTCGCGGAAAGACGAAACGCATCCGTGCGCTGACGTTTTCACACGATGACCGGAATGCCTTGGCATTCTGCGCGAACCTCTCTGCCAAATGCAATTTCGTCGACGCGGTACGATCCCGTACATGTATATGTATACGTGGCCACGGTCGTTGCTGCAAGGACTTCGCCGAATAGCATGCGTTTTCGAGCATAAGTTTCAGGTTACATCGAATTTTCACGGACGTTCCCGTATTCGTTCCTAGTAGTCCGGAAACTTAAATAAATGATACGACACCAAATGGACGACCATATGTTTCGCGGTACTCGCCTTATGCCGAAATTTACGATATTCCTTAATATATTCTGCAATGACGTGTACTCGTGCCTTTTCGTTCGCGTCACTAAGAACGAATATATATATGCATTTTTTTCGTGCGACTGTCGGTCGATATAACTGCAAATTTACGCCGTTAAATATAAGAAGCATTCCGTTGAACACGTAACAGTGCTTCGCATATAACTTTCCTATTTAGTATTTCATTACCGTGTTTAGAAAAGCATACTGTTTTCTAACTCTTCTCTCTCTCCTTCGAGTCTTCATAATCTCATTCCATTTACATATTAGATATTCTCGATGAATAACTATATTAGCGTAACTTATTATTCAACGTACAACAATACAGAGTGCATTAACTCACTATCGATAGAAGAAATCAAGGAGCAACAGTGCGTAAAATAAAGTTTGCAACTTCACCGAGCAATCGTCGTATCGAGCATCTTAGCCGTCTAATTTGTCGAGCACGAATGTGCATCGGATTTTTATCATACGTCAAAATAATCATCGTACTGTGAATTAGCAACAGTTAGCGGTCATTAATCTTCACTGCAGTCTACCTAGTATATCATTGCGTCGAAGAATCTGTAATACGTTTTCTTTTATCGTTATGATCTTTTATCATAATTTTTTCTTCTACTTTAAAGAAAATTAAACTCGATATAACGTTCGGCCTACAAAATATGTTTTCAATGTGCATTTCGGGCATAATGTTACGCTTGCACGCGTGAGATAACTGTCGAAAGACACGAAAAAGTTGGAGCGCGAGCGCATCCGAGCATTAGCGATTACACTTCACTTTTCAGCAGATCATTCGTTATTATTTGCTTTCTTTGCTCTCTCCTCTGCTCTCTCTCTCTCTCTCTCTCTTTCTTTTTTTAGCCTGCTGACTCTGTAATAGCTGTCGCGCAACGAAGAATCGGCCAACCGCAACGAAAACGTTTCCTTCTTGAATCACTTTAGGACGGTCTCTTCGCGTTTGTAATATTCAGGTGTATTAAAAAAATTTTGATTGATTACGCCAAGAATGGAGCACAGCTGCTCGCATTTATTGTAATTATTATTTGTAATCAATTTAAACGTGCATGGAACTTTGTAACGCGACGCGTCGAATTTTGGAGATTAATTTGATGGAAATTGATGGATTGGTCATCATTACTAGAAAATTATTCTCTCTAAATTATTGATATATTATACTATAATAACGGATGACAAAAGAAAATATTTCCTTAAATACATCATTGTTACTAATTATGAGATTGTGAAAGAAATATGCATATCATCATTCTGTATGATAATGATGCATTGATAAATCAATAGAATAGAAGAATTAACATTATAGAATTCGTATATATATTTTGTGAATAGCTTTTTCACTTAATAATTCACTTCACTTATATCTGTTAAATGATTCACGAGGAATCTTGTAATCCGAGAAAAATATATGGTTTATGGGGAAAAAAATGCAAATGGCATATTGAGTATATCTCGAGAGAAATATCACCAATATCTTTTCCGAATTCAGCGTTGAATAATCCAAAAGAGGGAAAACCTTTCGATCGATTTTCCGCTCTCTTTCAGTTCACGAAAATCCAAACGGTACACTGGATGTATATATGTATACACAAGAGCGATAACGACCCTCCGAATTATCTCGAAACGCGCCATACGTCCGGCTTGCTCGCGCGAGGGTGATGAGCGCCGCATTTTTACAAGGGTGGAGCGGCTCGCTCGCGCGAACTGGGGATGTAAGAGAGACATCCGTGCAAGCTAAAGATAGAGGCACCGCAGCTGCAGAGACAGGGGTGCCAACAGGTCGATAACTCCATAACGTATTATGGCGCCGCTATACTCTCGCGAGTTTTCGTTTATCAACGTCGAAAGTGTTTTCAGCTTACAGAGCTCTCTCCCCGAGAACAAACTTAAGTACAGACGGTATTATACTTGTTGTAAGCGATGGAGTGAAACACGACAACTTGGGGAATAGAAAGTGGCCGGAGTATCCCGGAATGTGTCAGCTGTATTAATCCTAGAAGGCTAACACGCATTAAATGATCATGGCTTTAGTTGTAATACCAAGGGACCACGTCATGCTGGAGAAAATAAAATACGATGCAGTATTTTAGTTAATTGTTATAAGAGCAGTAATTACTATATATATAAATTTTATTAATAATATTTGATCATAATATACAGGGTTTGTCAAAAGCGTGGAAACCCCTAAATAATTTTTGAAAAATCAAAATACGTGTTTTACTGGTTTTTGATATTTTCAGTTTTACAAAAATTATTTAGGGGTTTCCACACTTTTCACAAACTCTGTATATTGATATTTTGATATTTCAAGTTGATATTTATTGTCAGCGTTTTAAAGTCATTTCAGGAGGAATATAAAGCGTAATAAATATATTTTCATTATTGAAAACAGATTTGACGTTAGAATTAATATGAAAATAATTAATTAATATATAATTAATCGGAAAATTATGGGAAAAAGGTTTAACAAACAATTTTAGAATGAGTTGGTTTTCGTGCCAGATCGTCAACATATTTTATCGTTTATCCGAAGCATTTATCCTTGCCAAAGGAGCACTCTGGCGAGACGAAATCCCCCGTATGTTTGCGAAACATTCAAAGTTCAAAGAACTCTTACAAATACACGTACACACACACTAATTTGATATCGATATTTTCTCGTTTGTGGAAAGAACACATATTATTTATTATTTATACACAAGTTCAAGAATAGGGCAAATGATTTTCCTTTCTACCAAAAGAATGTGAATATTATTCCGTGATACAGTTTTAAGATTGTATGTACATCATACACATATAAATATTTATCGAAATCGATAAATACCAAACAAACCGTTGCCAAATGCAAACTAGTGTATATTGATCGATCGCGATTCCAAACCCTTCGACAGAAAAGCAAATAACGAGACTGAATAGACACTTTCGCGCAAGAGTATACCTTGTTATTGTACTTTCCTTCTCCTTATCTTTTTATTTTTAGAATCGTTTATTTCTCATCTTGTTTATCTTTACGCGCGTACAATAAATAATAAATGCCATGAAAAAAAATTGAATATTCCTTCATTATGTTTTCATTAAAAAAATTATTAATATAAAATACATTTTTATCTCATTTAAATTTTATTACAATAAGAAAAAAAATTATTTATTAATCTGTTATAATTTCTCGCATTAATCATTATATGTATGTACCTAATTATGAAAATATGTGAGGACAGATTTTAGGAATTTATTAAAGGCTAATCGTTAATTATTACTGTACTTCCCTCCTTATCTTTTTATAGTTTTAGAATCGTTTATTTCTCATCTTGTTTATCTTTACTCGCGTGCAATAAATAAATAATAAATGCCGTGAAAAAAAATTCAACGCTTCTTGATTATGTTTTTCATTAAAAAATTATTACTAAAATACATTTTTATCATTTAAATTTTATTACAATAAGAAAACAAATTATTTATTAATTTGTCATATATTCTCGCATTAATCATTATATAATGCAGTTATGAAAATATGTGAGGACAGAGTTTAGGAATTTATTAAAGGCTAATCGCTGTCTCGATAAGACGTCATTCACCATGTGTTCGCGCATCGTCATGATTAATTAATTTTCTTCTCAGACTCCCCAGCTGCGAGATGGCAAACGGGCCCTTATCCCTAATCTGTTCGCGTCCGAATATGAATGAGAAGACCCGGTGATCTCTCGTGCCAAATGCGGCACGAGACTTCGTGCGTTCCCGGTCTCTGTCGCGGTTTGCAACGAAACAGTCCGGACTGTTCTGTCACATCTGAGGTCTGTGCCTCGTGTCGCACGTGCGCCGAGACTAAACACGATGAATGTGCACCCGATACAACGTTATGTCGTCATCTCTCGCGTGCCTCCGGACCGCCACACATACATTTATTGTCCTTTGTTTATGTGCATATAATGCACCGGTGACTGAGAGGAATCACGCATTTCCTCCGGTATTGACAGTATAAATGTATTTTCCATTAAGTTTATTAAAGCCTGAGCTGCATTCATGTGGTTCTGAAGGAATTTAAAATTTTTTAAATAAGTTGGAATATTGAAATATTATTGTATATGATTTCGTGACAAAGAATGATATTTTGAAAAAAATATTTCAACATGATATTCATATTAATATGAAAACGAAAAATATAAAAAATCATCCCGTCAAATAATGAAGATTGAGAATTAAAGACACATCTGCAAAAAATTATTAAATCAATTCTAATTAAAAGTTACAAGAAAAATATACGCTTATTTTGCTACATACAACATACATATTTGCTACATAAAATATAGAATCTGATTTTAATACCCAAATTTAACGATGTCGCGAAAATGAAAGAGAATGAGAAAGGAAGATAGAGATCGAAAGCAGCCTGTACATATTCAAAGGTTATTTGTACGCGATTTCACGATCGTGGCGTAACGATAATAAGTCGCAGCTAATTACTTGGGAATAATGCACTGTGTATTTTACCGTACACGTTAGTAGATAATACAAATCGGTCGTTGTTATTTCGCAGCTTTCATGATTCAGACGCCTCCCGAATGAGAATGTATCGTATTTGCGAATTAGTGCCGCACGCGCGAGCAAGCACGCGAGCATATAGCGGCTTCTTGATGAGGAATATTAATTTAACACCTTCGCGTCTAGCATTATATACAAGGCTCTAATTATCGTGCGATGGATAAAACATAAAGATTGTAGCGGAAAAATAAATGAAGTCACTGGAATGTAGCGTAGTTCCGAAAGTCCCGTAAGATTTATACTCACAAGATTTTTTATAGATCTTATATATTACTTCAAATTATTTCATTTTTAGATAAATTACTTTTACTTTGCGCGCTATAATTTTTAATCTTTTTTTTTATATTAAGAGTGATCTTGTTACGTTCGTTTTTTACGTTCTATTAATCTGCATAAAATAACGTTTTTTTAAAATAAATAATAGTACATTTAATTATATTTTTTATTAATAAATTTATAAAATAGGTAAGCTTTATTTTGAAAAATTTCACGAAACTTTTATTGTTTCTTTAATTACTTAATTTTTTTAATTATTTCAGTTTTACGTCACACAAATCTTTATAAAACTGTAAAAGAAAGAGGCGAAAAAATTAAAAAAGTTTTATAAATATCTCAGTTTGTAACACTGCAATCGGTAACATTGACAGCAGATATTTTAGCGTTTTATTTATTCAAAAACTATTCCGTACTGATCTCAAATATATTTATTCCCCGTCTGTCCTATAAAACGACGCATCGCAATGAAATGGACTTTTTGATGTTCACGCAGAGATTTAAGGTTCTGTCATTTACATATACCGCATGTCACTGTATCATATGCGCCATCATTCCTCTTGTGTATCGCATGTGCAAGGCAACATGGTTTCGTTGCCGCGAGTTATAATTAACTCTATCGCAGGGCCGCACTAATATCATCCCGGCTCGGTATGTAAAGTCGCAATTTTGTGCTAGTGCTTGATATATCTGGCACATAATATGGTAGTTAATGAATATGTCATAATACGCAGGTATTCATGAAAAATAATACGAAACGAAATAGCAATCTCTCTAGAAACTTCAAATTAAAGTTATTTTACTTTAATTAGCTTTATCTCTAACGTTTTGAAGAACAATCTTATGTAAGAAACGTTTTTCTTTTTATGGAAGCATAATTTAATTCCATTTTGATTACTACTTATTCATTTCTATTCATTTTTTCATTCATACGGATATCATTAATAATCCTAATTTACCTTTTATTTCATTAACAAGACGTTTATATTGAAAAACCGCGAAAGCTTTCGAAAGTTACTGTTCCAAAAAGAGTATTCACGGTTTTATAAGTAGCTCCTTTGTGAGGAAATTGCACCAGAGCCCTCGCTCTGATGCATTCGTTGTTCGAAGATGAAGTATATCTTCCGCGGATTATAAATAGAATTTAGAAGAAAGCTATAATAAGTTATGGCCCATCGAATCTTTCATGTTTTTGTAATTTTTATTTTTATCACTACGATATCGTCACCTAACATTCTTGGACACTTAGAATTTCGAGAAAATAGAACGTTCTATTTTAATGTGCTATATTTATATTGGCAAACTAGTTTATGCAACGGAATATTGAGGAATTTAATGTTTACGCATGCAAATAAATTATTCCACTTATATTTATTAAAATGCACAATTACATTGTATGACTTTTTTTGTATTTGACAATTATTTCTTGAAAAATAATACGTAGGTATAATATATATTTTCGATAAATCTGTAAAAAATGATACGAAATATCTATGTTTTAAGAGAGAAATATATGTAATGCAATATTGTATATTTTGCATACATCGCTTTGCAATTTGACTATAGAAGCAGAACGCTCTTTGTTTGCATTATTTACGGCAAATGCTTAAGACTTGAAAATGTCAGGAAAACATACATGGAAGGAACCAGGGCGGTAGAGGCACGTCCTGTTGAGCGCGTTCAACCGTGTTTCAAATGTCAACGTGCACATAACGCAAAAGAGAACACGAACCTTTCCCTTGGGTCATTGTAAATAACAATAATTAGTTTCCAGCGTAAGCTTTTGTTTTAATTGTGTGTACAATCTACGTAAATTGATTCTGCAAATTTAGAATTTTTTCGGTGCAATTGTCTAATCTTATCGTGTAAGGTATGATTACATACATATACATATTAAGTCTTAAAGTAAAGAGTTGCACTTGAGAATGATTTAAATATCAATTTTTTTTTAATTTTAGAACGACTAGATCTAAATATTTTGAGCTGTGTAAATTGAGTTTTAGATCCAATTGATTTTATTTTTTTATTCTGTTCAGAAATAAATAAATTAAGATACGATCAGTTTTAAAAAATTGTAATTTTCTTAAAAGTTACGAATTATTAAAGATGTCAAACACGTTATAAAAAATAATTTAAAGTTTAAAGGAAGAACTTATTCAACAAAGAGAATCGATAAAAATACAACACTTAATGTTGAGAAAAAAGATTTTGCTGTATAATTTTACAAAATTCGCCTTCTCAAATTAATTTAACATATTTTGATTAAAATACTGAAAATAATAATTTCTATAAAAATTAAAAAATTATTTATTACCAGTAAATTTTCTGTATTTTTAGTATCAATGCATATTAACATATATATAAGTAATATGAAAAGTGCTCGTTCAATACATAATAAGTTGTTTATGATGCCTGATATACATACATATGATTCTTCGCGTCTCTATCGTTATTATGGCCATTTATCGATCTATCGACTTCAAAGTCAACTCTCGTTCGTTTTATTTATGGATAAATTTACACTGCAACATCAATGGCCATTGTTACACGCTTATGTGTGTGCAATTATATATATACTTGCACTTGCTGCATACAAAGATGTAAAAGGCATTTAGCGTTACATCGCCGTTTAATTGCCCATCCTTGGTTATTTACGAGCAATATAAAGACCGGTCATTATCGAGCATTTAATCCATGAGTGATTGACCGGTGAGATAGGTTGCGCTCGGATCAAAAATAGCTCTTTTCTACGGATTTCTCGATCAATTTGCTATTTTTACCCGGCCTTTTATCACTTTGAGAAAATTCACGCGAGTGGTGATTATGTTATGAAACACTCCTTTTGAAGCTGATCATCGTTATACACGGTTTCTACGTAATAATGACATAATATACGCGATATTAAGTCTCTGTTAGGTTCTTCTATGCCTTAGGCACGTATAGATATCTATGCATTCATAGACATTTTTAGAAGTAAAACTCTGAAGTAATCTTCCCAAGATTTAATCTTTTCATCTTCTACAACAACTGTAATATCTGGTTTTTATTTCTTTAAAGCGTACTCGGCTTTAATCATTAGATCTATTCTTGTCAATTGTACAAATATACTCGTATAGTCTTCTTTTTCTCTTCCGCACATATATCTTTTAAATGCAGAAAGTGTCAGTATAGATGAAAAAAAAAAAAAAAAAAAAAAACAAATTTTTCTCTGTCTTTAGCTTCTCGACGCATGTACGATGACATCATTTTAACGCTTTATCTCCCAGCCATGTCACGTAGTGCTATTATAACATCACTTTTCTGTTCAAACTTAAGATAGAGTGACCATTTTAATGTTGGAACATGTGATAAATGCGATAATGTTGAATACAATAAAAATGTATTAATTAAAATTGAAAAAGAAAAGATTAATTCTTAATATAATATTTATGCATTTTAATAAAATCAATAAAACGGTTATCTTTCATCTGCGCGAAGAATTCGATTTCACGATTTGGCCTCGCAGATCACTCTATATTCTTCACTCGTACGTTTGTTCGCGTATATTCAGGTCGTGGCCTACAATCGTTTGTGGACATCTATAAACATTTGATAAACTTTAAAATTTCTTTTTATATACGGACATCCTATTAATATAAAATAAAATTTAACGATATGAAATTGAGAAAGTAGCATTTTATTTAATAATAAACGTCTAATTTTATATGATCACGAGAAGATTGAAAAAGCTGCGGATAATATAGGAAATTTCGCACTGTATTATTCTCAATAGGGCCAACGTTCGTACAATTATAGACTCTGTTGTTTGGCCGAGTTACTAAGAATTGTCAAATGTCGGTCGATTGCATTGTCGAAAATGCGGTTACCTCGTGTCATCCATTGTTACACATACACAATATCAGCATCTTCCGATCGCTCATTGTGTGAACTCACCATAGTGCTCCCATTGCGAGCGAGCTTTATCAGATAAAAAGATAAAGGCATAGGGTTATCAACGAGGCCAATCTCTCTCTTTCTATCTCTTCCCTTTGCGATATATTCCTAACCAACGCAATTTGTACGTGCGAATTACAAAAGATTCACGATACAAAAAACTTTGAACATTTTTCTATGTGATTGGATCTGTTATTTTAGAATTCTAGATTCCAATATATATCATGAAACAATTTTTTAATTGTATTTAGAAGAGAAAAAATGTATTTCATATATTCTTTATCTCTTTAAAATAATGTTTCCACATAATTGAACAAAATATTTATTAAATATAAGAGTTTTTAACAAGGCTCTGTAATATAAATATAAATTTAACGTATAAGACGGGCAACAAGAGCCAAATCGCGGATGACAATGCGTTGTTCTAACGAAACTAAATAATTTTTCGTTAGAATTAAATACCGGTGCACAAGGCACCAAATTTTTTACTTGGACACGGCCAAGATTTTAAAAATATGAAATAATCTCATATTTTGAGATTTAATTTCAATACCCCTTTAACCCACCTACGGAAAATAAATAAATGAATGCAAGAGAAACATATAGATCCGAAAATCGCTGAATCGGGTAATTTTAGCTCTGCTGGAAGAGCAGTCGCCCGGCAAGCGAAAGGTCTCGGGTTCGATTCCCGATTCAGCGATTTTCGGATCTATATTTTTCTCTTGCATTCATTTATTTATTTTCCGTAGGGGGGTTAAAGGGGTATTGAAATTAAATCTCAAAATATGAGATTATTTCATATTTAAAATCTTGGCCGTGTCCAAGTAAAAATTTGGTGCCTTGTGCACCGGTATTTAATTCTAACAAAAAATTATTTAGTTTCGTTAGAACAACGCATTGTCATCCGCGATTTGGCTCTTGTTGCCCGTCTTATACGTTAAAAATATTTATTCATTTCTTAATATTATATTTTATGTAACGCATATATTTGCTAAATAGAAGATGGAGCTTCTTTGCCTTAATCAAATTTATTCTTGAAAGGATCTGATTTAATGAAAAACATATTCATTCAGTAACTATCGATGCGCAGTTAGGGCGTTCGCGATGAACCCTTTCATCCTTTGATGATAACAATTTTTCTCCAGCCGCAGGTGACATAACGCGATTCGCCGAATGCCAGGTGGCATAAAGTAACGATCGAAAGATCAAAGTCGCTTTCTGCGGAACGCACTTTTCGCGTGTATACACGCACGAGTTCGTATTTGAATACCCATTGACATGCATTGTCCGTGAAAACGCATGAAAATATAAAAGGGGTGTAAACGTTACTCGTATTTCTCTCGCGTTTTTTTCTCCGCGACTGCTATATTCGCATCCGAATAAAAATGTAGCGTTTCCATTTGCATGCCTTTATAGCACGACGAGTGCATTATCGCGAGCGGAATAATGCATCGTGAGCAACGAATAAAAATCACGATAGCCAAAGGCGTATAGTTTATGAATATGTATAGAAAACATACGAGCCAATATGACTTTTCATCACTCATCTGAAAATTCTCAAAACGATTCAATGTTGATTTTTTTTTATCAGAACCGATAGTTTTTAATTTAAGAATGATAGCGCGAAAAGGCATCGTATGAATAATATCAAAATATACATACGAAACAAATATCATGTTTGTATTAAAAATAAATACACGATATAAATAATAAATTACAGTAATATTGAATTTAAACATATTAATTTTTAATAATTAATTTTTTTTTTTTTAATATGAATATGAGTCTAATTTGCATACATGTTATGAATGTGTTTCTCTCCGCATGTGTTTTGAGAATCATTTTCTTCTCCTCCACGGTATGGCCGATGCGACCGCTCGATTATACGTTGGTATAATTTGTAGGCCGCCTCGTGATTAAGGCTAACTCAATCTGCAAAAGCGTGTGGTTCTTGGCTTCGTAGGTTTAAATTGGGAAGCGCGACCGCGCGTGGATAATACTCGTGGAAATGGAGACCGATGAATTTGCCTCGACGATTAAATCTAAAATCGACACTGCACGCAAATTATGAGGAACAGAGGCGTCTTTTAGTTCTTCGCACTCGGATCTCAAGCTGACAGATCGCGATAAAAACGACAAACATAGTATATAGGAGATGTAAAATTCAGGCATATTTATATGCTGTGAAAAATTGATACATATATTATAATATTCATAGAAAAATTCTATGATGCAAGCTATAGATAAAGTGTTTAGTTTTAATTGCAATATAATAAAATAAATAGTTACTTGCTCTAATTCTTCGTATACATATTAATATTTTGTATGTCAAAAATTTTTATGATGAAAGATATAGATGGATATTAATTATACGATATAACAGTTAATAATTATAGTTATATTTATTGCTCTAATTCTTTTTACATATATATTTGATATATACGTATCGTTTTTGCTTTAACGTTTCTCTCCCACAATTATATCGTTATGTATGTCTGAAAATAAGCACAATCTCCAATAATTATATAAATTTGCAATTACAATAAATTTACTGAAATAACTTTGTATCTATATGGCAACGATATTAATGATATTTTTTTATAATTTTATACATTGATCATCAGTATCTTAATGAAATATTCACATTTTATTGATAAATACTATTATTGAGAAAAATCTTTTTTGGAATTTTTCATCAGGACAATTTCATATTTCTTGACTCGAGCATTTTTTTTTAGGTCAAGCGTTGTATATAACGAAAACACGCTTGATGCTCGTTACTTTGACACCAAGTTAGTCTCTATAAAGAGAAGCAAGAAAGCCGCGAGGGAGATCTTTCAGCATGTAGTAATTATGACGTTGTGCTAAAAAAAAATCGGTTAACGAATATTACAACACTAATTATAATTATTTTTCTATAAATATATAATATCTTATAAATATATTTATTCAATTTTTATTCTTAAATTTTAATGACAATGAATTGCAGGCATTTTTTTAGGCAAATTTTTAGAAAAATAATCTGACAATTTTTTAAATATCTTCGTAGATGAATTAAAATTTTGCCAAAATAAAATTTAAATAAGGAAGGGGAAATATAGGAAAATTCGAGTTAAAAAATATATCACTAAAGTTATAATCGGCGAATCTATCTTGTGCATCGGCGCGAGCGCAAAATTGTAACATTTCTGTCGTCGGAAAAAAGTACCTCCTTTGTTCCTCTGTCGTGCGTTCTTATCCTCATACGCTCTGGCACGTCTGCCAAATGTATTACATGCATCCATAATCACGCACAGTCGAATGTGTGGCCTGAGATTCCGCTGCATGCACAATACGACGCACTGTTCGACACGCATGAGCCGCCTCGTCAACGTATAAACCAGATTGTGGAAACGTGCTAGGAAACTCGTTTCTCGTATACACGATGTCTCGCTACATTTTCTCGAATAATTTGGAATAGATCTTTGCTAATTATATCTTTTTCTTACGAGTTAGCGGTCTATTTTTTTTTTAATTTTATCGATATTTTTCCCTCCCTCTCTTTCTCGCGAAAAACAATTTGTTTCAGGTTTGATTCGTTTAATTTTCAATGTTGCGTACGTTCTCCAATGCGAATTTTCGCGCACGTAAATTCATGGCTGGTCGAATCGTCGCGTACCAGATGGTCGACAACTCGCTGCTGTGGAAATTATCTCTGACAGCTGGCTTAGATGGAATCCAAACACCGTCCATCAGAATGTACATTTGAGAATTCAGGCGTTACAACGTCGATGAATTCCATTTTGTCAGGGGAGAAGCACACATGAATATATTTTATCCGAATATATTAACTTCAAACGTATACAGGGATTCAACAATGAAATAAGATATCACAGAGAGAATCCTATTTCATTTCATATGTAAATAACTGCAGCTATTGTTTATAGATCCAACATTGTGTGCATTATTTAAAAAAAATTATTGTAATAATAATTATACTCCCCTCCCTGTATATATGTATTATTAATTACATATATTTCTGTATACATATCTCGATATAATAGAGGAACACATGTAAAGTGATTAATAATATACATATATCGAATGACACATTAAAAATAACTTTGATACTTAATACACGTTGACGAAAAAGCTCAAGATTTATTAGGCTTAATTATTACTTATGGTCCTGCGTTAAATGTCATTCCATCCGGTCAAACCGGTGTTTCGCCTAGACGATGACCAAGGTGCTCTTGAATTCGTCCGATCGAGTATGCGAGTCTCGTCCGCACTTTGCGCGTCACCGGAAGTTGCGGCGGTCCATCACAAAAGCGACGGTCCTCCGAGTCCTCCCTCACTTTCTTTCTCCTTTCCTCGTGCGTTCTCCAGCTCGTAGTCCTCTTCGTCTTTGACGCGTTCAGCCCGCCAATGACACGGCAATAGCTACGGTTCAAGGACAGCACGCGACGACGACGAAGAGGCCCGTTTCCGACTGGACGGATGCGTCGTGTGAACTTCTTTTCTCCTTATATGCACAATTCTCTTCTTTCTCAGTCAGTCCTTTCTTCTCACCTCACCTGAAGGTGCATTTCATGTGCCGCAGCAGTTTGTTGCTATTGGTGAAGTTCAATTGAACGAACAGCAAAGGCAGCCAAGCAGAAGAACACGCAACTAATTGATTCTAATTATTATTATTATTATTATTATATTAGTTAAATAATGGATTTTAAGAATAAAATAATTATTATGAGAATATAAAAACAAAAATCGTAATTTTAATCTTGAAATAATAAGAGAACGAAGAAATATGCTCTAATAAATTTTGATTACGTGACTGATTTGCTGCTGCAGCATGAAAAGGCACCTTGACGCATCTCAGGTACCATTTCATGTGCAACATGCTGCCGCAGCAGTTTGTTGCTATTGGTGAAGTTCAATTGAACGAACAGTAAAGACAGCAAAACAGAAGAACACGCAACTAGTTGATTTTAATTATTATTATATTAGTTAAATAATGGATTTTAAGAATAAAATAGATTATTATGAAAATATAAAAGCAGAAATCGTAATTTTAATCTTGAAGAGAACAAAGAAATATGCTTTAATAAATTTTGATCGCGTGACTGATTTGCTGCTGCAGCATGAAAAGGCACCTTGACGCATCTCCGCGGTATTATATTTCTTACTGGCCTCCTCGACGTCGTCGCTGCGTGAACAATGACGACAAAAGTCACTTTTATATGTACGTGAAAATCGCGCTTCAGGTATGCGAAGCGTATACCGTAATTGGCTCGCGTTGTGAATCGGGAATTCTCGTTCTCTCGAAGAAAGGGATTTATCAACTTTTCGTTCCTCTTGATCTATGCGATAACTTTGTACGTTATAGTGTGGAACTAATGAAATTTGCGTTACGTAACGATGATGATATTATTAAGGCAATTTAGAGCGACGACTTTCTCGGAATCATGAGAAGCGGAAAAGATGCGATCTAATGTTATCTGAAAATCTTTTGTTATCTCATATCAGGAAAAATGCATAATGCTATGCTTGAAGTCAGAGAAATAGATATCGTGTTGGGAAGATATTTATAGCTTCAGAAAGGTATTTTAAGACAAAAATTCCTGAAAAAAATTACAGAGGATTATATTAGAAAAACGTCATGTATATATATATATATATGAAAGACATGACGTTTTTCTAATATAATCCTCTGTAATTTTTTTCAGGAATTTTTGTCTTAAAATACCTTTCTGAAGCTATCTTCCCAAGACGATATCTATTTCTCTGACTTCAAGCATAGCATTAGGCATTTTTCCTGATATGAGATAACACAAGATTTTCATATATATATATATATATATATATATATATATATATATATAACAATTTAAGCAGCTAAAAATAATTATGCCACGCTTACACAAGCATTGTGAAATTGAGTGATTTTTGTCAAGGAAAACCCCATCTCTAAATTCTTAAAAAAAAATCTATTTCTCTTTCCTCTACTGATTCCTATCTTCTTTTTGGGCGTGTCTTACGCAAACAGTTTTCACTGCAAACACAGCGGGGCTGCATCCTCCTGCATATGATGCAGTTTGCATCGAGCCTGCCGAGTCTTCCGCGGAAGGTAACTCGGTCAAATTTCACGCTGATAAGGCCGTGAATATTTCACTTTGTTTTGGAGCACGATGCACGCCGGAGTGAGCAACGCCAGTACCTTGCTTAGTGCTTGACAGCATGGCAACCCCCATGGGCAATATTTGCCATGGGGGCGTTATCGATCGCGGGGTTCTCTGTTTCGAGACCTTTATAGATGTGTGAGCTCTCACGACCTCGCGTTTTCTCTCCTGCAGGACAACTTAAAGTCTTCTTCTTGAACGCGCGCCAACGATTTCTTCCTAGCCACACCTTTAGCGGTTGCAAGATCAGCGAAAACAGCATGAGACACCATAGATATAAGGGACCATAAATTATATCTGCTCATATTCTTTTCTTTTCTTCGATTTTGAAAAAAATACTAGGAGCTTGTTTCCGTCATATTTTGCGGGATGTATAAGGATGAAAGAAATAAATGCTCTTACGGCGTCGGATGTACTTATCTCAAATACTTATTTGAGATAACGGTTACGAGCGATCGTAACGCTACGAAACTGCGGATCGATGTTACTTTATGCTGCACCATCGTTGTAAACAATATCGTTCGTCATTCGATAGATTACATTCTCTATTTGGCGCCAGAACAAAAATAATCGTATTTATTATATACGTGCTATCGTTGAAGAAAAAAGAGAAAGAAATCTCAAATAGAGTAAACAGAATGATTCTTTTCTGGCCTTCTGAAAATATTCGCGATATCAAAAAATTCTATCACAAATAAAATATAAAAATTTCATTTGTCTTTTCCCGTGTCCCGTATATGGAGAGTGAGGGATATTATTTTATCATTGTACAATAACGTCAAACGATTAATGCTGTTGAATTTCTCTTCGTGTCTTGAAAGTGCATTTTCCTTCCTTCAAAGAAGGGATCTCTGTGCGTGACATGTTCCAATTAACGGAGAATCAACAATCACCTGCAACTCATGGTCAACGACGGCAAGTCACGGAGACGAGAGACTTTTTTGCTTGCACGAACATTCGATGAATCGTGCGAGACACACCCAGAAAATAGAGGAATTCGTCCTTCATTTGTACATCAGGATTTACATCCGGCGCTTAAATAAATGAAGCTTGAGATCTCGTCTCGCTACACATGCGATGACATTGCGCGTGAAATCATATGATATATTCATGACATCATTATGCTATGAGCAAGAATAATGTGCATTTCACACTCAATGTATTTCATTATAAACGTAAAATAGAAAATTAAGTTCTTTACATTTTATTATTTTCCGAATATAAAATGTATACAAAATTAAGAAGATATTTTTAATTAATTTATCTCAAAAACACTAAACATATTTATTAAGTTTTATAAATTATGTTTTTATGGAAAAATATGAATGTTATCTTCACAGTTGATAGATAAAAAAAGATTATGCAAATTTAAAAAATTCTATAAAATAAAATTAACGAGAATTTTATGATAATTGATAATGAATACCTAGAATCACTTTTAGTATTAAATCAGACATTTTTTCCTGTTGCACAGGTATTTATAAGAACCGTTTTATTTTTATCACTTACTAATCGCATTGTGCGTCATCATATCCTCAGGTGTTAGTAAACCGGCTCCGAGGCTAAATTCCTCTATCCATTCAATAGCGCCATTGAATAGCCTATGTCGCCCTAGGGAAATAACGCGTCCTACATCCCGAATCAGTTGGATCGCATTCATATTTGCAATTAAACTTCTACATTTTATATTTAAATTTCACATACAATATAAATAAAAGTTAAGCAATATTATCAATATATAATTAAATTATAAAAAATAACATAAGACATTAATGTTGTTATATAAGATATTATGATACATATACAGCTAGGACGTTTTACAAGTATCTTTTAATTTCATCGCGGTGCAATAAAGACGGCTAGTTAAGATTCGAGGAAATGAATCGGGCTTGGCTACCTTCAAGGCTACCTGTTACCGCCTCTTCTGGTCGCGCACTTAGATGGAAACCTGAACTAGAGAAAGAAACGGTAGGCAGACGCCAGACGAGCGCCGAGGCGACCGTCTCGCCTAGACGGACATTTATTTCTTTCCGGCCGTTGGCCTCGCATGTTTCAGCACGTGGGGATTAACGTGAAAACCGTGAAGTAGACATTTTCCGCTCGACACGTTCGCGCAATTTCGCTTTCCACTTCCACGTGTTTCCCCCTTTTTTGTACCGAGTTAGTACTTTAAAGGATTGAATAAACGGATTTTTCAAATTCAATCTGACGTTCATTTTTTATTTACGTATACTCTTTTAAAAAAATTGTTTTTTTCACATAGTTTAATTATTCTTATCGAATTTTATTTTATAATGACTGAACTTACGGATTTTTTAATGTATATATCCTATTCGAAATTAACATTAACACTTTTACAGAAATAAACATGAAATATACGGTATAATAAAATCTCGGGAGTATTTACTAAAAATTAAATTTTAATTTGAAGAATAAAAAAAAATATTTTTTAACGAGAAGAGGATGTAATCTGAAACAATATTTCATTATCCGTCGTTTAGTAAAGCGTTTATCTCGAATAGGTGAAATCCACGATAGGGCGATAAATGAGTAAGAGGATTATATCGGCGATAAAAGTGCCACGCCCTTTATCAGTAAATAATGTCACTGTGTGCGCGTCACGCAAATCGCGTATCGATCCTAGGCTCGGTAGAACCTCGACCTTGGTCCTTGAAAAGATTCGGGTGCATCGACCCTTCTTGAAACGTCCTGTACACAGTCACCACGAAGGGTACGGCTGCGATATTTATCGAGCAGTCAGTCTGAACCGTTATAGGAACGGAAGTGCAGACATATTTATAATCATTCGCACGCGCGGTTCCGCTGATTTTTATCAACCGGTGAATTCGAAATCAGTGTGACTAACTTCCGTCATGTTGATTAATAACGTGAAAAAATGCATAAAATGTTTCGTAATAAATCGAATATTTTTCTCATAACACACGCATGATGTAACAAATATTTAGCGACAATTAAATCACATCTCTTCATATTGTAATTATTTGTATATTTTAACATTGAATTTTAATTATTATTACATTTATTTCGGTCCTACGTTATTATCAAGTATATGCCTTTAAATTTCGAAATGCATCTATTATTCTTTCTCTTCCTCTTGAAAGCGATAACGGTTTATTTTTATCTTACAATAGAAACACGCACTTTTCCGACGATTTCTAACAATCAAATGAATGTGTATGTACCTACTCAGAGATGAGAGTCACGTTCATTGCTGCAACTCCCATACTTTCACCGATTTTGCGTCTCTGCGAAAGGGACTTATCGTAGGAGGAGTCTACCATCAGTAGACGGCTTTATATCTATGAATTACGGTGCGTGTATCTCATATGTTATCCGCGGAATAAATTTCACAATAGAACGCCGCAATACGTAGTCGACGAATTTTGTCACTTTGCACAAAGAGACGGCGCGCGGACAGGAATTCAATATTGTGTGGGAGTTGTTCATGGGGTTGGCAAGGGGTCCTCGTCAGACGGGCCGACGCCCTTGCACCACAAATACTGGCTAGACCGTATCCCAACTATTCCAGGCCAAATATTTAAACTGCACGGGATGTCGATATTTCGAAACATTACTGCGCATATTAATTCGATTCGATTAATTTTTGGAAAAAATATTTTTCAACGCCGGAATTTCATATATGTATATTACATATACGAGAAGGAAAGATTTCCTCGTGGAATATTAATGAATTAGTTTAATTAATTATTAGATAATGTTGTAACTAAATCAATACATTGTAATTTATTCAATAAATTTTATTCATTATTTAAAAGAAATTTTATTCAACAAAATATGTTAATTCTTAATAAGACCAATGAAGAGCATTAAATATTTTGGATATTAGTTTGTAACTTATTTATTAAATGATCTGTATGATTAAAATGATTAAATTTTATTCAACATTTCGTGCTATATATTCTTTATCGAGATATTGCTTTGCAGTTATTGAGAACAAAGCATCAATGTAACAAATATGTGAGAATATTGTCAGCATCCCTATCCAAGTCTTGGTTTCCCCTATTTTCTATTCGAATTGCTCCCGTTTCAATACGTTTAGGAAGAATGCAAGAAACGAGATCGATTAACGAAGTTACACTCATCAGGACACACCCTCGGGTTATAATCGCGTAAATTGCCATAGTTTTGAAATGAATAAAGATAATTTATAGCTTATGTTACGAAGAATATTACGCGAGCGCATTGTATAACTCTCCGAGTCATTGTAATTTACGATTTCAATAATTATACACCAACGATAGAGAGAACTTGAAATTAAATTAACATAATATCAGAACAGTGACGAATACATACGTATTATTGTTCGAATAATCGTTTTATAATTATGAAGTATTGTTTTATTTAGATGCAGAAAAAATTGTTATTTAATAAATATTTATTAAATAGCTATTTTTTCTGCATCTGAATAAAACATAATACTTCATAATTGTAAAACAATTGTTCAAATAATATTTAATAAATAACAATTTTTTCTGAATCGGAATAAAACATAATATCTCATAATTATAAAACGTGATTATAATTCCTAAATTGTAATAAAATAAATGTTACATAAAGATGATTCTTATAAATTTATTGTTAATTGAAAATTATTCAGTAAACTTTATTCTTGATTCCTTCAAAGGAAATCGCGTATCCTGTTCACGCGACGATTGTCAATTTCCGTTGATCATTTGACAGATTCGGAATCAGATTCTCTCCCCCACAGATTGAGGTATATTTGGAAAATTTCCGTAAATTAATCCATCCCTCTATTTTCCTTTCTTGGTTATTCCAAAAAGATATACATAGAGAATCTTATACTAGATATCTTATTAGATATCTATACAAAATATGACGTTATACCGTTTCAATTATTTTGTTTTATATAATTAATTTATATAATTAAATAAGATTAAAGTTTTTATATTCCAAAACTATCAAATTGTTTATATTTTAAAAACTATTCATTAAAATCCTACATCTTAAGCGATTTAAACATCAAGTCTCACAATCAGTGACTTTTTCTTAATCACATATGTTAAAAGAATCTCTAAAAGTAAGAAAAAAATAAGAATTTTACATTTCTTTCTTTCATCGAATAAAATTTTAATATACATATGCATATGTATAGGTATGTTATATTATATAGAATATTATATTATATTATAAGAATGTGTATAATATATAATTTAGAAGATTCTTCGATTTTTCGAAAATCTTACACATAAAAATATTGCACGTGTATGTAAAATCAATAAAATATATAATATTGTATAAGATTTTCAAGAAATCAAAGAATCTTCTAAATTACATATTACAGATTATTATTTCTCTAATTGTTTCTTCAGTAAATTGTATGTATTTATATGTATGTCAAAATTGTATTCAATAAGAGAAAGAATGTAATATGTAATTTATAAATTCTTATATTTTTCGAAAATCTTACATAATTATATATAATTTTATTGCTTTTACACACGCGTGCAATATTTTTCTATGTATGTACCTGTCGCGTCGAAGGAATAATACTTGCCTCGTGTCGAATCGACGATATTTGCGAATATTTGCAAGACTCGAAGAGAGTCGGTGTTATTGATCAGGAAGAAGGTTCGAAGCCGGGAGCAGCTGAGCTACCCTTGTCCTTTCCCTTGCGTTTCGAGACTGTGCGCGCACGTGGCCGCGTCGCGCCCCATTCATAACAACCCCCAGCTACACCCTAAGACCGCCCTAATCGGAGCACAGCTGTTGCTATGGGAGACAATATCGGTACTTTATTAAGACGGTTCGATAGTATTCCCTTCTTAATGAGTTTTATCGGCCAATTGTAGCGGCCATAAGATCGTCTATTGCTTGTACGATGTTGTCGAGTACAATTTAATTACTTTGGACTGTGCTAATAAAAATGCAAGATTTTGCGACGCAGAGAGACAATTTTTAATTGCAAATTAGCTTTTAAATTAGCGCAAAATCCATTTTGCAGGCCTGTGTTCATAAAATGAGTTCTCTAATTTATTATTAAAATTATGCTACATCTCTGGAAATTACGTTTCTTTTTAATGTTTTATTGTAACAATTTTTAAAGATATTTTATTTTTGTTACAGATCTTTCGAAAAATCGCTTCAGTGAGTTACCGGAGGAAGTCACGGAATTTCCATTCCTCGAGAAGCTGCACCTTTACCATAATGCCATAAGAATAATCCCGGAAACCGTCTCGATGCTCCAATCCCTGAACTACCTCGATCTTAGGTTTGTACACTTATGTATATATGCTTATCTATATTGACATCCGTGTCGATATGATTTATATATATATATATATATCTACATCCTGTATGATAAAACGTACTCATATCGATAACCACATCAGAAGATTACTTATATCTTGTTCTATATTTTATAGCATGAAATATAGTTAAAAATCTAGTAAAATAAAAGTAATATATATATATAATAAAGTTAATAATATTTTTAAAAAATAACATCAACCACTAAAGTCGATTGTATATATTATTCGTTCTTAAGAATAAAATTCTGACGCATAAGAGACATAATTCTGCTAATGTCCTGGCAAAGTTTTTATTTACAAAAAAAAAACAATGTGTCCTGACGTCTCTAGTCGAAACCAATTGACGTCACTACCTCGAGAGATATGCAGGCTACCCCTCCAGACCTTGCTAGTCGCGCACAATAGATTAGCATCTCTGCCAGATGAACTGGGCAGGATGACAGCGTTGGCAGAACTGGACGCAGGTTGCAACGAAATCACGAGCCTTCCACCTCGAATAGGCGACCTTGCGCGGCTCCGGTCTCTAGACTTGAGGAGCAACTTGTTGGTGCACCTGCCTATAGGTAGGCCCGGCTTTTTAATAGGATTGCGACACATATAGCAAATTGCATTTATATTACGATCGGATCAACGATTAAGAAAGTGTATCAATCTGTATGAAAAATAGTCCTTGCAAAAAAACTTGCTTGTAAGTATAATTCTCGATAAATTAGACCTTACAAAATTAATGCATTGAATTGACATATGTCATATAAATTAGTTAAAAAAAAAACAAGATAAGAAAATTAATTCTAAATAAAAAAGGAAATCTAACATGAAATCTAGAATCTAAAATTGTTTTTTAGCTTGAATAATTATCGGAGGATTTGACGAGAAATTTAATTAACGTTCTTAAAACGTATTTTTACGTAGAACTGACGTACCTGAGGCTCGTGAAGCTGGATATTAGCGGCAATCGAATATCTGTGCTTCCGAACGAGATGAGGAAGATGAAGGGATTGGTGGATTTCAGACTGTCCGACAATCCGCTGACCTCGCCGCCTGCCTCGGTGAGCATTCGTAAACGAATTATTTCATCCGTTTTTATTTAATAGAGAGAGTCTATTTTTCTTGACGCTCACAAGCACCTACGCTCTTTCCTCAGACCGACAAATTTTAATAACCCGTAGACGATATTACTCCATCGTTTCCTTTATTCGTAGACTTTTCACACCCTACGGAATTGATTACGAAACCAGTGCCTTACGCCTATACTTTATTCGAGACTTTATTTAAATTCTCATACGCGAGAACATTCAATATCGATGGGAAGAAAAATAAGGGGAACTGAAATATATAGGGAACATCTCTTCTCAGAATACCGATTCTAACCGTTGGTCGTTCTTATTTGCCGATTTCAGCTATGCATTCGCGGGCGAACGCACATTTTCAAGTACTTGGAAAGGCAGGCAGCGAAACACGAGAGAGCCAGAGGTGGTCGAACGCGGCGAGCACCTTTGGACGCGAGGGGTCACGTGACGCTGGACACGAGGTCGCATCGGCGGCACAACGTTGACAGCGGGTACAGCACGAGCGATGGCGTCGACAAGCGTTGGTCCCAGGAAATCCACAGCGCGGTTAGTTTCGCCGTCGTTCTCGTGGCCTTTTCGTTGTCGCTCCATCTCCTACACACGTTCAGCAGCTGTCTCGCTAAGCTATTCGGCGAGTCTGTCGCCGAATCGCCCGCGGATCTTTGATCCGAAATAATGGGTCATATGAATAAACCGGAGCACATTAACGCGCTTCTGCTTTTATTTCGTACAGAAAACAAATTTCGAAATATTGTTGAATCGTATGACTTAAACATTCTTGTTTTTTTTTATCCAAGAAAATGAATGGAAAATACCAAGATGTTATAGCATTTATTTATGTGTGCGTAGTTGAAAGAATTAAATTATTAAAATAATTAATTTTGTAAATAAAAAAGAATACATGTTTTACGATGACAATAAAGTGTGATATACTTTTGCTTTGTATTCTTGCTGTAAAAAAAGTGCTTTTGCTTTACAGACACTTGTTCCGACCACAAGGATAATTATTTATTCATATGACTTATTATTCATTTATTCATATGACTTCTTAGAATTATAATAAAAAAACTTGTTACATACACTTGTAAGTTTTTGTGCAAATCTTGTATGAATTTTGTGTACAAAAAGAACTTTATATCAGTAATCTCGCTTTCGATAGAATGTTTTGTACAAAAGAGAGTGCATGAATAAAATTCTACTGGTACGCAAGATGCACACCATTCACAAATTTGACATGCCTCCTATTTGGCCACCATTTGCGTGCAGGTGCACGACGGTGAAGTACGCGGCTTGTGGCGGCAGGAATGCTCACCGCTTTCGATAACGCTACCGCACGAGGTAGGCGTGAACGGGTCCTGCAGTGGCACGTCGACACCTAGCACGATTTCACCTGGGGAGCACACGTCTCTGGAAGATGAATTGGGCAAGGTAGGCTAACACGTAAAGTTATCGTACAAAAGGCTTCGCAATCAATCTTCCGATTGTCTCAAGATATGAAGTATTTCGTGAGAAATATAATGAGATGACATTTTTCAATTTTCTCTTATCAACGAGTTGTTTATCAAATATGGTGTAACTGCCATTTGAATATAAAATTCTCTTTTCTTTAGTTCGCACATCTAACAAATAAAAATGTCGATCATCCATATATATTTGTTGTTGAATTAAATTAAAAATTATATCTCTTCAGGCAATTAGATTTTCTTAAAAATGATCCATGATCAAGTGGGATTTCTATAAGATAATAGTGATATCAATATAATATTTTGATAATAGATTAATGGAAAATTAGATCATATCTATAGTTATTACAGACATATTATTAAACTGCATTACTAACTAGAGCAAAGAGTGCTAAAGAATATTACAGAATCTGAAAGATGACATGGACGCTATATTTAGCTGTCGAATAGATCTCAAGTCAAGAGCCACGGCAATGATAGTCGTCTCGACAAGCCGTTGTTGGCTGTCGCTCAAATCTCATTACAGAACCTTGACCTGATAAAACACGATGTTTTAAAATTATATATTATTACAGCGTAATGCATCAGTAATAATATATTACATATGTAAATCTGATGTATCCAATTTCTCATTGTTTTCATCAATTTCATAGTATTTTTTTTACATGTAAAAATATTTTTTTTAATATTAATTTGTTTTGAAATCTATATAATCATAGAGTTAATTAAAAAATAAATTCTAGAATAAAAAAAGGTAAAAAATTGATTGAGAATATTTTTTCTCAGAAATTTAAAATTTTAAGAGATTGAAAAAAAAAAATTAAATCCTTTTTTTTAATTCGTTTAATTCTGTATTGTTAAGTTATCTTTTATTGATCTAAAACTTAAAGTCTTAAGTGAAATCTTTTGCAGGCGATGATACTGCACGATCAGCTGGAAAAGAGGAGATTAGAGAGGAGCACATCGGAGAACGGGGCAGACATTAGGAGACCGATGATCTCTGGCCTTCATCACACATCGATTACGCCACCGGGGTAAGTGAAACCTTTCGCTACAATGATTATTCGATCCGCGTGCTTTCCCTCCGTAATAAACGAACGCGTCCCCTCTCTGTCGGTGTTTCCCATTGATATTGTGATACGAATTTGTCACGGACACGGTAGTTTTATATACGTATACTTTTGCATGCATGCATGTGCATTATCGTGGCTGGCGATCCTTTTTTACAGCCA
This sequence comes from Nylanderia fulva, assembly GCF_048542155.1. NCBI lineage: Eukaryota > Metazoa > Arthropoda > Insecta > Hymenoptera > Formicidae > Nylanderia > Nylanderia fulva. The sequence goes on from NW_028189622.1 coordinate 2,313,725, forward strand.
TCTGGAATCCACGCATTTGACGACGAGTCAGTCGCAGCAGACACCGTCCGCGCAATCGGTACACCCGCTTCAGACTGCGATGAATCCCGCCAGCCTGGTGAACGGCGACGATAAGAGGCCATTGAATCACATACAAACGTACAGGTAACTCTGCTTTGAACCGTACAAAAGCTCTTGTCCGTCTGAGTTTATCTCATTCACATTATTACGTTTGCGTTACACTCATCTTACTCATCCAACCGTACTTGAATCCTCCAGCAGACGCGTTCTAGTAGTGCCATGACGAGTCATATACGTTAAACAACTACAAGCAACGCTGCCGTATTCATTTTCTCAAGCGTTCAGAGACTGGACATTTGATTATACTCTTTGATTAAAAATGATTTTTTATTTTTATTTTCAATTCTTGCAAGTTAGAAGATTAAAGAGTGTTGTTATCATGCTTTCAATATTTTTTATACATATATAGTTGTCTTGCTTTAACCATTCATATTCGCAAAGATCATCACTTAATATTCATGAAAGTCATTATATCATGTTCTCGAATGCAATAATGACGCATAAAGCTTCGAAATTATAAACTATCTTATCTCTTAGGGAGTACAAGGAAGCTCTGAAGCTGCAGAGAGCTAACGAAGGTCTAAGCGTATATAGACCTCGCGAACAGGTGACACCACCAGGCAATGAGTCGCAAAACAACGACTCGACCGACTCGAGCAATAAGGAAATTATTACTCTAACTGGTAAGCAAATCTTTAACGAGGACAACGCGTTAAAGAGGCCGGTGCAGAAGGTCACCCCGTCGCGAATCAACTACCAAAACACGCCGATCATTAACGGCAGCAACAACGAGTACAACAACAAGACCGGAAAATATTTCGAACAACCTTACAAAAAGCCTAGCTCGCCCATCAAAACTTGCAGTAGTATCCTGTCTGTGAACACGAGTCCAGCACACGCGCCCAGGCTGGTGAAAACCGCTGTTGGTTACGTAGAAGGTGAACCTCTATAGTTATAAGTAAAACTATATAATATACAATTTTATGATCGCTGCTTTTAAGAATCGCTTTTAAAGAAAAATTACATTTATATAATGCATAAGAGCAATTTTACAAAAATGTAAAATTTCTCCTATGCATTCTACGCAGTGAAGAAAGACTTAATTTATACCACATATACATAGTATGTTTATCTTTATTAGGCAATAAGAGTCCAAGCAAAAACGGTGGCAGTCCGAAATCTCCAGGATCCGTTACGTGGAGCAGTAATTTGCCTGAAAAGTATTCTTTTACTATGAGAAGAGAATTTGAACGCGCCAAAGAGGAAGCTGATTTGATTGAACAACTACGACATGTAAGTATAACGAAAAGCAGTTGTAATTATAATATTATATAATCTATAACGGACAAAGAAAATATCATGTTTATTTTATAGCACATAGAGACGAGATTAAAAATGGCACTGCCGGAGGACCTCGCACCAGCATTAACGGACGGCGTTGTTCTTTGCCACCTGGCTAATCATGTCAGACCACGATCGGTTGCCAGTATACATGTTCCTTCTCCCGCTGTAGTAAGTATATTTTTTTAATATAATTTGTGATTTTTACAATATACAATTTTGGTTATCAGTATAATGACATTAATGTTTTTTTGCAGCCTAAGCTGACAATGGCGCGATGCAGGCGTAATGTCGACAACTTCCTCGAGGCGTGTCGAAAGATTGGCGTCGATGAGGTAAGAAATATCGTCAAATCTTATCAGTTAGTTTCGAAAAAGTTTGTGCTTCTCTTTCGCTCAGGATATATATATCATCATGCATGAAACATGCTGTCATCGTTAGCATATGGAAACATATAAATTTCATGGATACTTCTAAATCAATCGAACTATTCCGATATGTCTCTCATCTGTAAATAATGATGCGATACGAGAATCACGATAGGTAGTAATTATATTAAATAACCGATCACCGAAGAGTAAAATACAAAAATGAGACACAAAAGAAGTGTGAAAAAACACTCTTTATAAAACATGATTACGAATTGACGACGATACTTCCATGTTGTCTTACTTAAGCCCGACCTATCGGATCTGCTTGGTGAACAGTTGAACGAAAAAAAAATTTATCACACATATCACTTGTAACCGAACGTCTGTGTACGTCGTAACTAACGCTTCGGCAATATAGCCGTCATTTCTCGATGATATTTCCAACAACTACTAGTCAGTCCCCGATTTGAATCAGATTATGATCGAGTGTAAACCGTTTTTAAAAAAAATGCTAAATGAAAATACGGATGTATAGATATTATATATAAGAATATAAAATCACCAGAAGGGAAAAAATTAGCGAAGAAGCTTTAGTTGCATGTGCCTAGATTCCAATCCGCTTTTGTGTCGCTTCTTCGGGGAACAGTCTGTATCTCAGGCTCTCACCCTTCCTGCCAGTATCCGAATGTCTCATCTCTCAATTAACATTCATTGGGTTTCTAACACTATCCTAACTGTACAAACGATCCAAAATAATTTTCATCATCTTACATAAAATCTAAAATTGCTTATCTGCTTTCCCATTTTACCTCTCGATGTCCTTGAATCGCTTTCTCGTGACAGAACTTTTGATAGAATTAAAGAATGAACGAGCAAATTAATTATCTATCAATTTTGACAAATATTAAAATAAAGATATAAACTCTATCAAAAGTTCTTTCGCACAAACGATTTCCTTATACAATACGGCGATAAGTTACAGACAATTATAATAATCACAAGGATGACTATTCCCCGAGGATGCTTTTTTCTCATCGATACAAAAGTAGGGCCTTTCTCAAAGAGAACAAAAATATCTTAAGGCCACGTGAGAAATGTTCTCGCAGTGCGGCGACGTAGAAACTGGGACTGAGTAGTATCGTTGTTGGTGTTGCAGGAGGCGTTGTTGGACGCGGACGCAATCATGGACGTGGGTTACATGGACGCGTACGGGCTGGAGGCTCTGGCGCGTCTCGTCACCGCTCTTCTCCTTGCTCGCGATGAGGGGGGGAGTGGCACCGAAAAACCGGCCGCAGATTCACTCCGTACGATTCAGGACCGCGTTCTATCCGCGATGCTTCTCGCGACATTCCTATCCACCCTGGTTCTGCTCTACCTCTTCCCGCTCCCCAATTAGTAAGACAGTGACGAGAATGAAGAGCCGCCAGTGCGCGCGACAGAAACGAAGAAGTGACTGATTGTGAGAGTTAAAATAAGGGGAGAAAGAAAGTGTGCCAGAATGAAAACTACGATATCTGGAGATGACGATTCCCAGAAAAAATTTTTTTATTCATCAAAAATCTGAGAATTATCATCTCGTTTAAACAACGATGCACGCGCGACACTTTCAATGTTTCTTTCGTGATTTGACACTCTTAGGGCGGCGTGTTCGATTACTTTTTGTTTGCATTTATATTTATTGAGATTTGAGAAAGTGTCGCGGAGAAGGGAATTGGATTTCGACGTCGAGGATTCGCACAGGTGATATTTAACACAGATCTCTTTAGACGAAAAGAAAAGACTTAGAAATGGTTCGGTGATGAGCATGACATTTTTCTTTTGTGAGAAAAAACTAAACACTTGAATATTTATATGAGAAAGTAATTATCGTCGACGTCGAAACGCTCTGCGAGTTGTTAAAATGTCTTTCAGAGCGTACACATCAAAGAATGATTCGTGATCGCCGCGTCTAGGCGTTTTAAAAAATATCAGAATATATCTTTTCGTAGGACCTCGCTGAGGCAGAGTACTTAGTTCTCAATAATCTCGATTTATCACAGATTAGTAGCTTTAAAACAGGGTTGTTCGCTTTTTTCGACCTCCGTTTGCGTAAGTTTCTTCGCTCGAGCGAGTTCGAATGCGCGAGCGAGAAACCTCATGGTCAACGGAGAATTTTTGGAGATAGTTTTTAAGTATCGATATAGGCAGCTTGGTGAAATGTTTAATCGGATAAGTATTACGTAAGTTTTGTTTCGATAAGAGCCTTCATTTTTCATTGACGATGTATACTATTTGCATGCGAGAGTTCGTGAGATAACAACGTTGCGAAACACGAGAAACACGACTGTCCAAGCAAAATTTTCTTTCACAGTCTCATTAGTTACCTTGACGTAAAATCAAAGAGCGCAATCAAAGGCGAAGGCGCGCTCGCATATCATTTGGTTGTCTGGTTTCTGTAAGCGTATCTTACAGAATGAATTGGTTGTCGGATCGTCGCTTGCGATCGTGCAAGCTGATTTTCATCATCGGCTGAACCGATGAGATGATATTTTGATAAAAAGCAGGATGAAAACGATGGTCAAAATCGGGAAAATGGTGGTGTGCAATACTTGTTCAAGAATTGTATAAATCGTATATATTCATCCTACATATTTAATTGTTCCGTATTCTCGGAAAGTATTCATTGCCTTCTATACGATGAAAGCCTCCGATTTACAATCGTCTTAGCTAGTATTGCGACATCAATCTTTGTATGTTTAATATGCCTGGGATCTGCGATTGTCTCTCAGGAAGAGAAAAAATGAGCGGAAACGAAAGGATAGCTATCGATTGCCTTCGATGGTAGTATTTTTTTAAGATTCGACCAATGAACCGCCATCTATGGCTTTTTCAGGATTGGTGGATCTGTGATAGGTAGCCTGCAAATATATTACAGGATTCACAAAAAGGTGCTAAGGAAATCTCTTTTTAGTTCGAGGATTTTCTATTTTGGTACGTAAGGTCTAACGAGAGATAGAATTTGAAAGATAATAAGGTGATGTTTATATTTGTTTGTTGTAAGTTATTACTAGGGGTATATCGGTTTCTTTGCTCGTAATTTCGTAAGTTTAGATCGATTGTCTTCTTTATATGCAGTTATTTGACACAAAAATAGACATATTTATTTTAGAAAGGAAGGAAACAAAATAGAGCACTCTTTAATACTTTATTCGACCAAATAATTCGATCGTGATACTTACAAGTAGATCGGAGTTATTTTAATTTGTATTTTTGGAAAATCTATCTTAAATCGAATTTTATGATCGCTAAGAACGTAACAATCAAAATTCTACAGGTGGTATTGAAAATTAAATTATCGACTTTAATTTTCAATATATTTACTCTTCCAAGTAAAAAAATAACTATAAAAATACCGATATAATTATCAAAAACACATTACTTGATCAAAGTGACTTGATGACTGCGATCTATGATATACTACGGTAGAGACACGGTGCCTGCTACCTGCCAATTTATTTTCATAAAAAGAAACGATAAGAACGTAGAGGGCATGTATCTATATAATATTTAATAACTTATACTATATTGTTAAGAGCTCCTAATGTAATGTGCTCTTCAGATTTGCAGTTGGGACGGAGATCTTCGTCGGAAAAAGGACATCAAATATCGTAAATTCGACTGATTTATAAATATCAACAATGCGTTTTTTAAATCCGATGTAGTCTGAGAACCAGCTATATAGTTCAGAATCGATTTTTTTGATCGTAATCGTCACAATATTTTATTCAATATCATATTCAAATAGTGCCAAATATCTTATTTAGGACCTATGTCTTCTCCGTTTTTTTCCGACAAGATCTACGTCATTGGACAGATTCTAGCGCGAAACAGCATCTCTATCGTTGCGAATTACTAGAGCCGAATTTCGAGAGCGCACAAGTGGAATTTTTTAGAGGGACGAAATCATTCTTCGCGTAAAAGAGAAGCGTAGAATTCTTTCATACGCATTTTCATAAGTGGGCCTTATAACGGGTGACCACTTCATACTTGGAGACTATCATAATACATATATATGTATAAGCGTATATATTTATACGTATCGTGTCGCGAGTCGATACGCGCGTTTACTATAAGTATGCAGTATGCCAGTATATCATTTAAGAGAATGCAAAAAAAAAAAAAATAACTAGCCGTATTTTTCATGATTTTTTGCGACTCGAACTTGATCCACGATCTTGCCAGGGGATGCATGATTTCGACGGGTATGCATTGCATTTTCTTTTGCAGTTTCGAGTGTGAGTTGCACTTTCTAGTCCACAATAATATCGTTAGTTATATAAGTATCGAACTATATCCGCGTTCTAGTCAGTTTATTTTTTTTTCGCATTTTTGTCCTCTGCAATTTTCCTCACAGTCCGCTTTGAATAAATTTAGCATATCTCACTTGCGTTTTATAAATGATTCTGTAATATATTATTTAATTTAATGTCGATTTAGTTTAGAGAATGTCCTCTTTTTGCTATTAAAACTGAAACGTGTTCGATTCATCTTTTTACAACTGTTACGCTTTAATTTATCTTGTGCGTTATTTTTACCCTGAATATAATTTATTCATGCAGAATATATGTCGCACACATATATTTAATCTATCAAAACAGCTGTCTTTAAAATTCTTCTTTCATTCGAATTTTGTTGCATTTATTGGCTGCTAATAATTATCATTAATTAAAGTTCTTTTATATTCGTCCATACATTAATAATTATATGATTTACATTCTAATAATAGATAAAAATTAATATGCGCAATAAACGATTAATATAAAATAGGATTTTTTTAAGTAATAAAAAATGACGGAAGTCTTAAACTGCAAATGTCAATTGCAGCTTAAATTGCATAGTTACCGGACAAATTACATTTCCGGACGTTCCAAGTGTTAAATGTAATTAGGCGTGCGTTAATAATTTCCGCATCTACATCCAAGTGGATCGTCCATCGCGTCCATGGAATAACAAACAAGCACTTGTCACACAGATGACAAATCATTGGATATTCCATTATACGTTTAATCATCGATCATTACGATGAGTGCCTAATAATCCTTCGCGAGGACGCGGATAGGAATGGTCGCGACACGACCACACATTATTATGTCAGTATTATTCACATTAGAATTGGAAGCGAGAAATATCGGAGTATTCTTAACAATTTAAGACTGGATTCGAATTTAGCATACCGGTGTTTACTTTATTACTTATTGTCAATTGCTTAGCACTAGCGATCTATGACTGATCTACGTGATTATCCAAGAGATACTTAGGCTAAATCTTCATAACAGAAATTAATGCGTTATAATTGAGATCGAAATGTCAATACAATGATTGTTTGTAGAATTATAAAATTTTAATAATTAATTGTATCAGATTTACATTTTCAGTAGTGTTTTATAAATAAAAATTCTACACTGAATTTTTTGATTCGATGCAGTTGCACTAGTCGAGAGTTAATCTCGTAGATCGTCGTATTGAAATTTTACCAATAGCTTTCGCTTTCACAAGAGGCTACATCACTATTAAGCAAATCTAGGAATCGAGAAGTGAGTGGGAAAGAGGAATAGAAGGAAGAGAGAACAAGAGAGAGAGAGAGAGAAATATGAAATCATTCCGTTGCGTGTTTAGCTTATATAATTGTATAATTAATTTTTGTAAACTACGCGAAGAAGCTTATATATATTATGCAGATATATATATAGAGATAGATATATTATATGGAGACAGATATATGGTTCGTTGAAGATAGTTCTTTTTTGCGGCGTTTCTCACCTTTTTTTTTCTTTTTACACTCTCTTTCGTTTTTCAGCAAAGCGTTAAAATATGTAAAGTATTTAAATTATTCGCTAATTCGATTAATCCACACTTGGTGCTTGGTATATATTTTTGTTCGTTGTTGTTTTCTGTAAGCTCCTCTCGTCTATTTATATACGTATCTATATTTATTCCGCGGCGTCTCGCTAAACGCCGCCTCGTACTTGCAGGATCGATCGTGCCTGCTCACCGAGCTCAGACAATAATTCCTTTCTAAATAGAAATATGTAGTCTAAGCGGAGTCAGGATCGGTGAGCCCAGCATGATCGATTCGTCCTCGACTCGGTCCTCGGTTCTCTAATGAAGCGCTCAGCGTCAGCTGATCTTTGAAAAGTGCATGCAAAACACATTTCTATCACTGCAATCGAATCGGGTATAATTTTCATCGCATTTTTCTCACGATTATTCATTAACATTCAATATACGCGCATACAAAAAATAGAGAATAAAATATTATTATTAAAATATTAAAGTAAATCCTTACGAAAATTATTTTCAAATAAATTATTAAATTCTCTTTAAATATGTTTGCTAATTCGCCTAAATTTTTTTAAATTTTGCTTTTTTAAGAAAGAAACTAGGAACGTTTAGCAATTAAAATTTAATATCATATTTTAAGTATAAAACAATAAAGATATATTTCATGAATTATTAATTATTTGGTAATAATTTAAAAAATTTTAATAGGTAAAATATATATCTCTACTTAACGTCCGGTTATATACATATTAATATTCAATTAGTCGACATTTTTTTCGTTAAATCTATCCTATGCTATATATATTACTTAGCGAATAATAAAAGAATATAAATTTTTAATTAATATTCAACGTACGTGTCTTAATGGTACACTGCCCAATTTAAACGAATGAAATTATATAGCCTGATTCGATCGTCATTAGAATCGAGTTACCGTAACGCATTTATATCAAATGATTTGTATGTACAAATCCCCACAATGTTTCTTCGTTTTTGTCGTTTATATTTAATTTATTTATATAAATTAATGTCATATATATATATATATATATACACTCGTCCATCCTTGACCGCTTCGTTATTAGAGAGAACAATTCTAGTGGCGAGACAATTACATTTTTTTTTTTTTTTTGAATTTCGATCGTCAAGAACTAAATCTTTTATTTGCCATAATTGCCTCGCCACTCGGATGACAATGATATCATCGACTTTGTTTTCCTCCTTTGAGGTATGCTCTGTAATGTTGATTGTATGAGTAAAGCATAATGATTGTAAAAAATACTCTATAGCCATTTATAATAAAATATATCCTTTTCTTAAATTGTGTTCTCGCTCGATTTAATGATGGAATTAAGTATATTTCAAGGAATTTCGAACTTCGATTTATTTTTTAATTATATGTTTTCACACGTGACGCTTTTGCGTAGAATCTCTTAAAGATATCAATATAATTTTTTTTTAGAAAATGAATATTTATTTTAGAGAGGTAATTTTTCTATCAAATTTAAATTTGTATACATATCTTTTTAATCACGCGTTTCCAGTCTTTCCTTTGCTTCTATTTCATGAAAGATTCTTTAAATCTTCATGTATACATATATTATTCGAGCTGTTTAAATAAATAATAAATTTCACCATTCAATCTTTAATATCGTTTCGATATCCGATTCGGTTACTTCTACGACTTAAATTGCTGACGCAATTAATTCTAAATATTCTATAGTATCTCAAAGTAAAATAGAAAACTCGCGGATTTACAGTTGCATTTTGAAGTGAAACAAGTATACGCGCGCTGCCCAGTAAAACGGACTTACTTAAGACACGTGCACTCTTCTTGGTAATTTTTCAGAACCTCATGTGCTGCGCCAGCGACGTCCTGGAAGGAGGTCGTGGGGTCGTGCGAGTCGCGGTCACCGTATCCGAGTTGCTAAGATTCCATCAGACACGATCGCCACTGCAAACCTCCTCGAGCATGCCGAACCACGTGCCTGCTTAGCGCCAGACTATCTAATTCGCGAGATGATTTGGCGAGAGATCAGGAGTCGGTTTCCTCCCTCCTCGAGAAGAGAGAGGATGAGCCGTAAGCAAAGATCGCGCTCGAAATATGCTCCGAGAGACGAGCTAGACAAAAAGTGCGCGATGACGCTTTCTTTCGAATCGTCGAGACTGAACTGAAATTTGCTCGATCGCTTCCTTTTCGACGTGGATGAAGGGTTTGCAGATCGACTGACTCGATACGCGAGCTGATTATTAATCATTAACTGGTAAAGTAACATATTTCAGAACTAAAAAAATTAATTGGCAAGCTAATGATTATTGAATTAATTAAACAAGGGTAAATTCGCGTTTTTTAAATTAAATTAAAATGTATTCTAAATAAGAATAAGGTTTAAAAATTTTTTTAATGAAAATTATTTCAATTGTTTCAATCGTTTCAATTTTAATTAATAGAATAATGCAGACTGATATTCAATCATGCAAATTACATTAAACCAGTTGAGGATTAAAATACTCAGAACTAGAATTTAGATTTAATAGCGATACTTAATTAATAATTGTCACGCGAATAGAGTTTTTGCGAATATACTTCTTAGATAACACAAACGTTTGAAAGACGTCCAAAGTCATCTGAAAGATGTCTAAAAAAGATGTCAATTTTTTTAGATATTAAACATTTAAGAGACATGCTTAATCTTTCGCAAATCTTTAGCTCATCTTCGTTGTTTCTGAAATGTTTCTCAGATGTCTAAAAGACGAGTTTTTCAGGTCTCTAAAAAGCATCTTTTTGAATTTTTGTGTTATACGGGTTGTTCCGAAGCTCGAGGATAATCCTTAGGATACAACGAGTCGATAGTCTCGATTGCGAAGTGATTCTTTATCGAACCGACAATAAGTCGCTTTGTCGCTATAACTTTTGCACGGGCGCTTCGTAGAATTGATGAATCGCTTTGAAACCACAAGAAGATAAACGTCGAATAAGCGGTCGCGTATATAAGCTATCTATATGTGAAATAAATTTTTTTGTATCCCTCGTACGATAAGCAACCTGTGTTAATATCGAGCGACGGGTTTTTCTCATTAAAAAAACCGCGCGCGAGCAAAATCGATGAAACTACGACGTAACGATAGACTGCAGTCAACCATGACACTTAATTAGATATAACGAATTTTATATGAAGAAACGAGACCAGGCATACGATGATGCTTATTTTTGCTCGTAGTTACAGCTGAATCCTTAGAAGTCCCGGAAGAAATACGGGACGGGCATTTTATAAAGTAGAGAGACAGACATATGGAATTAAGAGATATTAGATGTAGGACCTATTGAGACTTGGGCTGCGTGTCCACTTAATCTTTAAGTTAAAAAAATCCTAAAATTGAGAATTCTCAATTTCATAAATCAAAAATACTTTTAAAGAATTGAAGAGTTTGCAATTTTACGTTTGACTTATATTATGTATTTGTATATGTATGGATTATGTAAACTTATATATATATATATATATATATATATTTAATTTTTTTTAAAAGAAAAGTAAAGTGGACATTTAACCTTTTAAGACTCGATTTCGCTGGGCTGACAAAAATATCCAAGCTTTTGAATAGTGTAGTCCTGTAAATCCGTGATCTAATATCTCGCATGCATGATGTCGCTAAAGCTGAGTTTATAGACTAGGCTGGTAATCCGTAAATACGAGTATCCCAAAGACATGTTATATGAATCTTCGATTTTTATCGCTTCATTATCGTTACATGCCTTAAATGCAAATAGTGTTAAATGTAAACGAATTTTTATTTCGAAATGTACGACGTTATCTCTCACGTATCAGTATCCTTAAGTACATTCTGTGTGTGCTTACTGGTAACAAATTTTATATTACATCTAAATGCAATTTAAAAAAAATGAAAAATTTAATCCACAAATGTATCCACTTTCAATAAAAATTGAAATTGTTGCTTCAATTCGTGCGAGAAATATAAATTTCGAATTTAAATCATCCTTCGCGATATCAGCCCATAATTGTATTTTATATGGCTTCTATTATTTAGAGTATATTTTTTCTTAATATGTAATCAATGTAAGAACAAAAATCATGATACAATGAAATGTGTACTTAGGGGTACTGATACTCGATACTTATGATTCTCGCGAAAGCGGTCTCATCCCCTTATCTTATTTCCAAAGAATTGTCGCGTGTCAAATACAGATCAAAGAAGAGATCAAAAGTAGATCTCTGCGCGAGCAGACGGTAAGTAGTTAGGAACTTTCGAATATGTACCGGCGACTTCCAACGTCGATGGTAAACCTCGACTGGTTACCAACAAAAGTCAAGTATAGTTAGTGATGGTACGAATAAGGCCTAGGTGTTCAAACTGGTATACGTAAACGTTTTGTGATTTTAAATTCAGGGTGAATTGCACCCCGAAGGAGCTCAAGCAAGCAATTGTTTATTATAGATGTTTCGTCATGTTCCGGACTGTGGGCTGCAATATAAATTAGAGTACGAAATTAATTAAACGTGTTAATAATATTAAAGCAAGAGATCAATTAACTGATTTTGATTTATTTTTGTCTCTTGTTGTCTTTTTGTTCTTTTTTTTAGATATCGTCTAACAAATATCAAATGCAACGCGCTGTCAAATTCCAAATTTTCGACTCTTTGTAGCCAATTGGTAGTGGCAAAATTTTTGTTTAATTTTCCTAGGCCGAGCAGGAAGTATTTGTACTTTATTTCTTGAAATTTACGAGTGTTTCGCGAATAGTTAAGAACCGAAATCGTTAATTTGCGCGCGCGATCAATGTGAATAACCCCATTAGGTGCTAAGTCTAATATATTATTAATTGTAATTGTCCTATATTACGATTCTTTTTAATTTCAATGTTAATGTGATTTCCCATATAAATGTGAGGAAACATGAAAGATCTCATATACCGCGATCGAGGAAGAAAAGAGAATTAAGAATGCCAATACGAGATAACTAAATCGGCGGACACGGATAACATTAATGTTCACATTTATTGTGCCAAAGATACATTTTTGTCACTTTACGTTCGAGGACAAATTTCATTTCATTTCGAATAATTTTAGCATGAATTAACTTAAGTGTGCATTAGGATATATAATTTGCGTGCACTTCTTAATATTTTGAGTTTTTGTCGAAAGTTTTCTTATGCCAAAATATGTACATAAAAGAGACTTTTTATTTTCTGGTTCTAGCTTTTAATTTTCGTTGGTTACCAAAAACAAGATGCGTGGTATTTTTTTTTATATTATAATAAAAAATCCGGATTTAATTAGAATTTATTCCAAATAATCTGTGTTATTCCTTGTACAGAGAATATCGATACTATATATTTTACTTTAAAAAATGAATGAATACACATATAAAGATACTCGAATATTGTTACATACTTAGTCGCAATTTTTAAGAAAACAAAACATGGATTGCTTTTCTATGAACATATTTCATTAAGATTTACATTTATACCAAGAGAAAAGTGGAATTGATTATTTATTTTTTCCTGCGTCGAGTATTTTGTTGTAGGTATTACGACGCAATTGTCAGTGCAACTTTGAATGGTTCAAAGTATACGAAATTACAATTGCGTTATAATGTAATATATGTAATCTCCTTGGATCGTTAGATGTTACACATTTGCGCGTTTGCGATACAGAAAAGACGCGCTTTATCATTTCTAATTCGTTCAAGATTCTGATGATGATCGTAGTCACGTAGAGATTTGCGACGTTCACTGAGGAATTGTATTACTGTCACTTAGGTTAATTATGTTCGTCGGATTTTGTGCAGGGCAATGTCTGCTCATTAAAAATCAGCGATTTGAAACGCCTCGTTCAGAACAAAAACAATATTATTACGAGTTTGTTACTTTGAGATCCCTTTCAGTTTTGCATTTTTATTATTTTTAAATCTTTATAATTTTTAATCTATCATTGCATAAATAATTTTTATTCTGCATAAAACAGCATCTTAAAATTGCAAAATTTTCAGAGAAATGATCTTCCTTGTAAATGTACATAAATATATATAAACTAAATACTATTATTATTATTATTATATCATGCAAATTAATCAAATAATCGGATTCGATTACACTGAAGTAATGGAGCTTGAAAGGATTAAATTTATATGCACTATGTTAAAAAAATTTGATATTATGAAACTATCATTCCGTCGCTTGATCGAGGTGCTTCAAATAATCGCTATGGCGAATTATTAAACGCACTACGTAATGTATTAAAATTAATAAATACTACGTATGAAATAAATCGAAGAGAATCACGTATATGCATTTATATATGCAACGATATTTTCACTATTCCTCCTTTACTAAAATTATCATCCCAACTCCTTTCTTCTTTTTTATCAAATATTTTTGCCAAACACATAAGTTTTAATAATAATAATAATAAAATATAATAATTAAAATATAAAATTAATATAAAATAAATGTAAAACTAAATATAATCACATAATAATTTTTTACATATTTGTAAATGTAAATTTTGAATAGTAGATTTTGTATATTTTTACGTATTAAAAAAATCTGTTCTATCTATAAAAAAAAATTCCACCTAAAACGCTACTATCTAAATTACCTATCAAAATTCCTGCTGCACTATTAAAATTATATTACTGCAACAAAAAATTGTCTTCATCTTCATCTCACAATTCGCAACATCAGGCTGTTCACCAATTATTTTTCCATCCGTTAAAAAACGATGAGAAACGAAATATGCATCCCAGATAACGTACAAGAAGCATCGGAATCTCGCCAGAACAGCCTCCGTTTAAAAGAGGAGAGTCAATCCTTTTCTCGGCGCGGGCGGATCCCTATGGGCGGAGTTTCCATTTGCATTCAACTCCATTTTGTTCCACGAAGGCGGTCTGCAGGTTCTCATCACACCTTCCCCTCTATCCCACCTGGCATCACCTGGGGCAGCGTGGCGAGCGATCGACCTCCTCGAAGTGGAGGGAACGTGGCGGCGCACATTGTCGGCCTGGAGTTCGCGATACGCGTGTGCCGCGCGCGCTTACGGCTTCGCTCTCGCTTCACGAACTGTCAAGTCGATTGTACGCGAGGCCAGGAAATATTAGTGACGGTCATTATACGGGGTAATCGCTCATCGATTAAATCGCCGCACACATTCAAACGCGATGGGACTCGAAAAGTTAATAAACAAGTGCATGTGGATACACGTTGCAGCGTGAATAATCGGTTCAAGGAGAATCAACGTGCTCTGAGATACGTGGATATAAACATCTACATGTGATTCTAGAACTACAGTGAGACTGAATTGCTTGGGTGATAATAGATTCCAAATTTTTTTTTTTTAATATCGCTGCAATGTTGATGCTTGCTTGCGGAGTTAATCAAATGCATAATGATTCATTCATTTCGCTATGCAAGTAATCGAGTTAGAGGAAGAATCAGTATGCTTCACTTGGATATGATAATCGCGCGGACTTTTCATCAAAATCATCAGAGTTTTTACAATCTGAGAAAAGTGATATCGAATTAAATATGCATTACGAGTATGAGGATTATTTTCGACAAAGAATTGAAGCGTACTTAGGCTTATTTGAGATGTTTTCAATCTCATTTAATTTGAATTAAACCTCGCGCGAAGTGTCATCTTGTGAAAATATCTGTTAAAACTGTCAAATTTTAAACAGTTCTGGAGATTCTGATTTTTTGGCTCATCTGTCACAACATCATCAGCTGATCTTTCCACTGCTCCGAAAATGATTGTTTGAAGAGCACAACTGTCTTCACAAAAACTGTCTTAAACAAAACGAGAGGTGACCGTAGAAGAGCATGTAAATCATGAAAGAGTTCATTGATCTTTCCGTGCGAGGAAAACACAAAACGTGCGTGCGTGAGCGAGTGTTTACGAGCCCGACAAGAGTAATTTTCGCGCGACACGTGCGGTTTGTCAGTTTGCGATGATACGCGTTCCTGATAAGGATCGACGCGATAACATGCCCGCCGACGAAATCGATAATGCGCGACTCGATGATCCGATAGCCGCGCGACGAGAAGCATACTTGAAACGACGATGTTTACTCTCGGCCGGAAACGGAAGTGCGACACGACAGTCGGTCATCGAGCGATGCGAGGATCGAGCTTATTAAATCGCAAAAAGTGAATCACAGGGAAAACATTGGAGTGCGACGTAGAAGACGCGATAGCCGGACACTCGAAGATAATCGATCTCGGATCACGGCAAGAGACAAGTGCAATAAGATAACATCTCGACGTATCATGACATACGTAATCATTGTATCTGTTACCTATAAAAAACTATTTTATCAGTTAAAAAGTCAAGTTTTCCCAAGAGAGATTGTGCGATGAACAGATGATAAGTCTATTATCTAAACTAAATACGTATCTGCGATACGAATAAGGAAACGCAAGTAACGCATTTTTTTCGTGCAATGTCAGTATTAACGTGAGTGTGACAAGCTCGAACGAAATAGATACTTTTCACAAAAAAGTGACGACGAAAATCGAGATTGCCATTGACTTTTCGCGAGAAAGTTAAGTGTCATCGGACTCGAGCACCAACAAAATTACGTGGACGGAAGTGCAAAAAATCGATTTTCTTAATATAATAATAAGCAAATAATACTCATTTTTTGGGTGTCGTTAATGAGGCCGCGTGAACGAAAATGCGGACAACAACACCGAGAATGAAAACGGCACGATTTCGATGCTTATGGTGAGGTATCCCGAGTCCTCCTCCCTGTCGAGAATTGTGCGATTATCGACGATGGATCTCAGCACGACGCCCAGAAGAGCCACGGACGGCGTCGGTGACATACAAAAGACCAGAGTGGCAAAAAGTGTCTTCAGCATCCGCAGCCTCGTCGACGTCGAGGAAGCGGAACTACCTGCCCAGGACGTTGAGAGTTCGCCAAGTGAGTCTTTACTTAAATAATCCCACTTAGAATTGATCATAATTCGCCACACACATTGGTGGAAACAAGCATAGTCATGATATATGCTGAACATATAGAAATATGTATTTTTGCTAAATATTCATATATTTAGCCAAAAGATATTTTTATTACGAAAAGTTTCTCTATATTAAACGATTTATATCACGATATCTTTATATCGTGATTTATTTCTTTTATTTTTTATTCTTTAAAAACAATGTTCGCACACACGGTTATTTCGAAGTGAGAAAAAGATTAATAATCGTATATAGTTGTCATTATATAATACAAATGTAAAATCAGATATAAATATAAAAAATACATGAATGTGAAACAATGAGTCATAGAATTTAAACGTGTTATATGCAAAATTATGTGAAAAATAAAATTGCAAATAAGGATTGATAATTATATTTTGGACGAAACAAGGATTTTATTTATACGTTCTACATATGAATAAACGAGTATGCTATGAAACGTGACAGGTATATGATATACCAAAGTAAATCTAAATCTGATAGGCAAGTTAATTATCGAGTTGATTAAGTTGGAAGCGTAATTATTAGCATGATCTATGTAATTTATCGTCGCATAAAAAATCTATTCTACGAGTTGATTACATAGTGGTATCGAATCTTTACTTACAATGACATATCGGAGCAATTTGAATGACACAAGTCTCGTATAATATATGTACATGCATATATGTTTACTCGAGTTGTAATGCTTGTAATCGTGAAAGAAATCCTAATTTAAAAAAAATAAAATGTAATATTAAATAGAGAGAAGTGTAATGGAATATTCATAAATAGATAATAAACTAACTTAATAATATTTATAAAATAAAAGTTATTGTTGATTTTTGTAAAGTTTTTAAATAACTTATAAATAATTGAGAGTTCTTAAAAAATATATTGGATGATAACTAAATTTTCTCGCGTAATATTTTCATTAAGTTCCGTGGAAAGAGAAACATTGAGAAACAAAAGCAAGATCGATCGTGACACCAGGCTTTCAAAGGATGATCAGTTACCTCTCTTCGATCAAAGCCGCACGACATTCCGGGGGCTTGAGAAATCCCGGCTCCGGAGGTTTACTTTTTCCCCACGAGTGCCTTTTGTGCCAGAGATTCAGCAAAAACCAGCCGCTCTTATAAGAGCGGTGGAGTTAATTAAGGCGCATTTAAAATCGGTAAGATCGCGATAAGATGGCGATTAACTCGAAATTAGTCCGCCCCATGGATCTAGCAAAAACTGTATCGCTGTCGTTATTGCTGACACGTATCGATGGTGTAGATAAATACGTGATTGGGACGATGCCCAATTAGAGATCCGGCGAGTAGAGCGAATTGTTACATCACCGTCAGACTTCATTCCATCCTTTTCTCGTGAAAACCGCAAAAAATCTCGACGGGAAAACAACGACCGATATTTCACCCTCCCATGAATAAAACTACTACATTGTGATAACAGATTGTAAGCAATATTTAAAATCTGAAATTTATTTTTAAAAATCTGTACACGGAGAGAATTTTCTCTTAGAATTCACCTTGAAAATTTCTGATTAATATTTACCACAATAAAAAATATTAATATGTACATGGTAAAATTAATCGACCATATTTTATATCTTATTGTGATAGACATTAATATTTTTATTGTAGTAAATATTAATTAGAGAAACTCTTATGAAATTTTCTCAATTCTTCTAAATTGTAAGAGAAAATTCTCTTTGTGTATAAATTAATCTTTTTCGATATTTCGATATTATCGCAATGTCGCAAGAGTCTGTAGCATCTAGATCTAGAAGAAACGAGGAAAGTCCGAGCGCGATGCAATAAGCGACTAACGGAAAAGCTACATATCGGCCTAGTTGGCTGATATGCAAAATATGCGCCGGGCAGCGATAACGAGCATTGCTCGATTCTCTTACGGTGGCGAATAAATAGCGAATTAACATTTAGTCGTCGGCTGATAAAGCGAAACGAGCTCGTGCGATAACGGAATCTCATTCTCCCCGCGACTCTATGAACTATCGGCTTGTTATCAGGTAATTAATAAGATAGCACGTGGATTAACAAATTACACGCGTACGTATAATATAATGTAATCAAAATCAGTAATATTATAATAATTTTCACAAAGATATCGAGCGACAAATATTATTTCGATTAAATAATTAATTCAGAAGTCATTATAGAAGATAAAGACTTCATTAATATAATAATTAAAACTACATATTTATATTTTAATTTATAATTAATTTTTGTTTCGATCGTGTATTGATATAACATTTTAATTATGACATTAGTATTTATTTAAAAAAACCGAAGTGCAGACACGCTACTGCTTATTTTATGTTATTTTTAGACAACGAATCGTTATTTTCAACGCATTTCCGTGTATATACATGGTTGCAAACGACTCGTCATATCGACCTGAAAATTTACGAGATACGTAAAACGAATTATATTAACGAGATACCTAAAACGAACAAGCACGTGGATATAGATAAACATATAAAATAAAAATGTATGTTAATTGTTAAAATAAAAATGTTAATATAATGAAGTCACGGTATTTAACAAATTCTAATTAGAAGATAGGCATATAATTGTTGTACCTTAAAAAATAATCAGTACTATTAAAAAAGAAGTGAAGAAGTTATATCCAAATCTATTGGTGTGCCAAGACATATTTTCATATTAGAAATAAAAATTAAATATATATTATACGTATATATTTTTTGTAACAATAATAAGTCATACGCAAAAAGAAATATATCAAAGCTATTTATAAGCATATTTAACATCGTGTATTTCCTGATATATGTATAGTTATTGTTACTTATTGTTGTTGCGAAAAATCATAATTTTTCGGTTTATTTTTTGTCGCTAATGTTCGAAAAGAGAACAGAACCGTATTATTATCGCCACGTTAATGCCGTGCTGGTATTATTAACGTACTCTCTAGCATATTTTGTAGGTAAATATTTAAAAGTGGATATAAATAATTACCCGTGTGCAGACGCATAGATAAGCGGACTAAACTAGTTGGCTCCACCGCAATATAACAAGTGAAAATGTATTTTAAAGTTATACCTTCTTTACTTAAGTAATTACTGTCGAAGTCGATAAAAAATATTTTTCTTAAGCTAATAATCGAGTTATTCACGAGATAGACGGAGAATATTATTATATTATATTTTTATAAAAATATTCATTTATTATGCTCTTAAAAAAGGTATGTTATTATTTTTAATTTATTTAATTCATAATCTTCTTATAATCAAAACTTCATATGATGTAGAATGTCATATAAAATTAGCAAAACTGTCATACAATTTAAACAAAGCAAATTTTTCTAACTTTTATCAAGATTATTAATATAAAATGTCATTTAAAATTAGCATTTTTATTTTCCTCATTATTTTCTGCATTCTTTTCTTATCGGAAAATTATCGAAATATAAAATATATATAGTCATTTCTTTATTTAATTAATAATCTTATAATCAAAATTTCGTATGATGTGAAATGTCATAATAAAATCAGCAAAACTGTCATACAATTTAAAGAAAGCAATTTTTTTAACTTTTATCAAGATTATTAATTTAAAATGTCATTTAAAATTAGCATTTCTATTTTCCTCATTATTTTCTGTATTTTTTTCTTATTGGAAAATTATTGAAATATAAAATACATATAATCATTTCTTTATTCAATTAATCAAAATTTCGTATGATGTGAAATGTCATATAAAATCAGCAAAACTGTCATACAATTTAAAGAAAGCAAATTTTTCTAACTTTTATCAAGATTATTAATGTAAAATGTCATTTAAAATTAGCATTTTTATTTTCCTCATTATTTTCTGCATTTTTTTCTTATCGGAAAATTCTCGAAATATAGAATATGACTTAAGGGATTTGTGAAATGCTGCATTCGTAGTTAATCTGAAACTGCAAATATTGGCTTTTTCTATTTAACGACAAAAGAAGAGTGAGATGGCATGTGCACGAGCTGGTTTATCGCCGCCATATTACGAGATCCGGACTGGTCGATTAAACGCTATAAATGGCTATGACAGAAGGTGTAATAGAATTGGGGTAACTCCGGGCCAATGGCGTTCTGCGATTAGGGGTGGTTGTTCGTGCTCGATTGGCTTTCATGGAGGGTTGATGTTCCCCGGAGGTAAGCTACGTCTTTATCCTCCCATCGATTCCCGTTATCCCATTACAGAAACGACCCACCCCCGCGTTTAAAATTTCATCGTCCTGGAAACGTTACAATCCCGTGTGCTTACTAATTCTCTATTCAAATTAGTGACTCTATAATTGCATGGAATTACGAAACTTTTATCGTCAATGGATACGCCAATAATTTCCTGTTTAATACCTCAAAAGTTACAATGCATTCGCAAAAAATACAAGCACTTCTCTTTCCATGACAGAGTAACGGTATATCATTACAGTCTTTTATCATTTCGTTAATTTATTTAGCTAAAAAAAATTACAACATTTTCAAAAATAATTAATAAAATGTATGTTCTCTTGACATAATTGATAATTTATGATTTTAAAACAATGTAAGAAAATTATCTATTCGATAAGAATAAATAAAAAATAATGACACTTGTTACTTGGTATAATGTATTGATAAACTTGTTTGCTTAAACTTAAATGTTAAATGTAAAAAAATAATATTCAGTGTTAAATTATTCAGCAAATGCGACTGACGTCATCTAAAGACATAATCATAAATGTGGTTTATAAAAGCAATTTATGCACAGCTTCTGTTTTTACAAGTTGAATAAGAAGATCAATAATTGAGACACGTAATTAATCTGACAGTCATCAAAGTACTTTTTGTAAAATTGAAATAATTTAATGACATAAAAAAAATTGTGAAATATATATAATTTCTTTCATGAATTTTTAATATACAATAAATCAATTGAGTTAAGATTAAAAAATAATCAAGTCTCTCCTTACTGAACATAAAGTTTATTAAAATTTGTAATTTTATATAAAATACGTTATATATTAATGACAAATATTTTAAGTCCTAAATACGTTCATCAGATTCTCTAAAACCAATCAGAGTGACTGTCAAAAGGTTAGACTTTTACGAATTCCAATAATTGCAAAAAACAAGAATTCTGCCAATAATATGTCAGCAAATAATTCCGTGTAGGTTTTAAGCGTGCATATACATTAGTGCCGCGGAATCCGCTGATTGGTGGACTTGGTGAAGTCGCTAATTGTGTTTTATTAGCATTTATTTTTCCTGCTTTCTACCTCTCTCTCTCACTTTTTCTCTCTCTTTTTCTACTCCTTTTCTACCATCGAATAGCTGCGGTCTCTTAACTAACTAACTTCCCGTCCATGTACTAACTACGAAAGACATTATTGTTAAAAGGAGTCCTACAATGTATTTGAAATTCACACGCGTGTATATTCGTGAGTCTGTATGTGCGACGATACAAGAACGTCGCGCCATCAATTTAAGAACTGTCAAGTATTACGAAAGAAAATTTGCATTTTCATTCGTTATCGAAAAAAAGAAGCAGGAAATAATGTGAATGACACAACGTGCACATGTACATTAAATCGCATATTTAAAGAAAAAAGTTATGCAAAATTATTATTTCTTAAAGTTACAATTATTCTAAAAAAATTTCGATTGTAAAAAAAAGATGTATAGATTGAAGGAGAGAGAATTGATTTAAAGAACAATGTTTTCCTTGCATTGAAATTGTTATGCAATAATAAATATCGTAATAAAAATTATTTCAAGATAACGTTTGATAAATAATATAATATTGTATAATCAAGAATCAAAAATGAACCAAATACAAAAGCACACTAATCTCGATGTCAAATTAATCTAGTTGCATCGCGTTTTCCCTTACCGTTCTAATATCAACATAAATATCTTTGACTTACTTATTATAAAAATTATTACAGAATTATTATCAAATAGTCAATCCCAAATTTTCCTCGAGAGGGATCTTTAATTGACGCTTATATACTCTCTTGCTCGAAACCGAATTAATTAATCGTACACCTCCGCATCGCGAGTCGAACAAACGACATTGACGCGCGATCTCAAGGTCGAAAGTCGAAACTGTCTCGAGGATCGACCGCGGATATTTCTCGACTTCCTCGACGGCGAGGGTTGGGCTGTCCCAGGCGACCGGGCAAATAAGGGGAGAGTCTTATTACGACGAGGAAGAGAGCCGAGCATGCTTGCTGGCGCAATCAAATAAATTAGTCGGAATTACGCGGGCCATGGAGAACCGGTGGTGGCGTTCACCACCACCAGCTCGTCCTCGCCACCAATTAGCGGAGCTTTATCCCGCGCTCTTCTTCCACACACACACATATGTACATATTTCACGGGTTCGGTATATCGCTTTCGTGGCTGCGGATCCATGATCCTTTCGAGCATCGCCGCAATCCTTCGCCGAACGCGAGGCTGATTTGCGACTTATCGCGAGAGTTTATTGGACTGGCGGATAAAACGAAAGGCGACGCTACGAATTTAACGTACGATTCCGTGGCGATCGTTTGTTTCGCTTATTTATTAAATGATCGTTCCCCTTCGTAAGACCAATTATCGAGATTCTAGATTGTACGCGAAGACGTGCCGCGCAAACTCACTCAGTCTGCGATGAATTTGAAATCGATATCACCGCGATGCAAATTTGCGTTTTGCAAGAAAAAAAAAAGGAAAAAACTTTTAATCGTCGACATCAAATGATTTGTAGCAAAATTAGATATGCATGTGATTAAGCAAGAAAATTGTCACGTCACGCGGTGGCTTACGTCATCTCGACAAGTGTCATACTATGAAAATTCAAACTTTAAGGAAATAAAAATTAATATAAAAAATATCAAAAAGCAGAACTTTGAAAATAATTATCTCTACATATGTATAGAATTTGTCTGATCCCACGAATGCAGGATTTTTTGGCGAATTATTAATTAATTCGCGCAGACCAACTTGATTCTTAAAACTGCTCGTAATCCGTTAACGAGCTCACGATCCTCGTGGGAATGGCGAGGGTCGGTTAGAGAGAAAGAAAGCGAGAGATAATAACGGCAACACAATATCGCATATGAAGAACGCGAATGGCAACGCGACGTAAAACGGTTACCGCGTATTCTTGCGTGACGCGTTATTAGCCGATTGGCCCATTAATCGCTCCGTCGGTCCGAAACAGCCGAAGCCTCACTCTCCCACCTATCTGTTCGCATAGGAAGTAATTGCTAATCGCTAATTGCGGGCGCAAACACTCCATCCAATTAACCCCTCCCAGGATGAGCGCGGCTCGTTCATGACCGGAGCGGCGCAGCCACCCTTCTCGATTTACTAACTAACTTGCTTCCATAAACAATTTATATCCTACCTGGTCTGGATGAGTTAGAGGCTGCCTTTGTTGCATAACGATCGTCCAATTAGCAATTTCATTGTTCTAGCCTAAGCGCGAAGGATCAAAGATATTATAATGTTATGTATTTAACAGATCGACGATTATAAGCACATTTTTCTTATTATTAGCGACGCTATTCGATTTTTCTAATTATTTGTATAGGAAAAAGTACACAAAAACTTATTAAATTAATAAATATTTATATTAGTTTATATAAATATTATTATTAATAAACAGAACAATTAGCGAGAGATCTGTTTCGCGACTATGACATATAATGACGTTGTGAGGAATAGAATATATACTAAAATATGCTCTTACTTTATAAATGCGTTGATCTCGGACGTTAGCATATAACTTGACTCCGGATATTTTTATTTTTATTATAATGACATTGATGAATAACTTATTGTTAATTTATACTAATATTTTAATTATTATTTGCGCTGAAGAAGGTTGGAAAAGACAACCGAAACGTACGAATTGAACTTACTTCTGTATAATTTTCAATAATTTATGTTATAAATCGTTTCACAAATATATTTCTATACTTATGTAGCTCTTATTGCCTTTTTATATTTGTAGATTTAAAATTTTCTAAAGAGCTTTTATAAATTATATTAATAAATATTTGTTTCAACGCACTGCCTAATAGATAATTTATTTGAAAAGAAAAAAAAATCTGTCTCACATCAAATCAACATTATTAATTTCAAATAAATCATTTCTCTATCTATAAAGAAGAATGTTAGATTAAATTCGCACGAGACGTACAAAAATATACGTTTGATCAAACTTGTTCGCTGAAATTTCAAGCGATATGCTCAAATTTTTTGCTCCGACCACTCTACACAATATTGATATCGTTTATCGCGAGAAACACATGTGCAGTTAATTAATGTAGGAAAATTACTCGGCAAGGAATTGGCCGCGCCTTCCTGGCGGTAAGCAGGTATTTTCCAGCGATCCCCGAGATGAGGTAAAACTGATCGGTCACGGGCAATCTACGCAGGTATCACCTGTTAACTCGCCGGTCCTAATCGTTACGAAGGCGCCGGCGTCATATGTTGCGCGGGTAAAAACGACGGCTCATTTCCTCGCTCTGCATCGTATCTCACCCCATCCGCGCGCGACCCTTCAGTTTTCTCTTTCCTCGTCTCGACCTATAATGAAATTTCGTCTCGGACAAAAATGCAAACCGGCTCGCGCGCGAGGGAGATGAACAGAGAAGGCGCGGAGGAGACCCCTTTCGATCAATTAAGGCTAATAAATGGCGTCGGCGGTGGGGTTGTTGATGGCGACCGGTCATGGAGATATGGGGATTGAGAAGCAAAAGCGTGAGAGGAGCGAGAAGAAGAGCGGAAAGGAAAGCGTTGCCATGAGCGAAACGACTGGGCGCTCTGTGGGTTTATGCTATTAAAAATGTAAATATCTGCCGGCTCGTTATCGGATGTAAATATGGCGGCGGGCGCGTCCGGGACCAGATGGGGCGGGATGGGTCTCTCTCACAGCTCCTTTGTTTCGTTATTTATTGGAATGCAGGGGCGCGCGCCACGCCGAAACCCACGCTTCGCCGAGAGACGTTTCTCTATTCCGTTCTTCTGATCTCGTCTCGTCGGACGAATTTGTCCTCGCATCGCGTTTCGGATGTTTCAATTTCCCCAATTGAAACTCCCCAAAAAATTGAATGCCCGCAACGTTACGAGCCTTCAAATTTTATTTACTGTGTGTCGTGAAAAAACATTGTTTTTTTTATTTTATATTTTAGATTTGCAAATCAATAACTTGCACATAGATGCTATTTTAATTTAACAGAAAGCATAAATTCACTCTTGTTGAAAAACATATTTTTTATCAAATTTTCTAAATTATAAATTAATGAAATTACAAATAATAACATTTTATAATTTTTTACAAAAATATATTTTATAAAAAAAAAAAAAAATATATATATCGCGTTCGAGATGCTTCAATCCCTAATTGCCCAAATCCCAAAAAATTGAATGCCTGCAACGTTACGAGCCTACAAATTTCATTTACTGTGTGTCGTGAAAAAACATTGTTTTTTTATTTTATATTTTATATTTGCAAATCAATAACTTGCACATAGATGCTATTTTAATTTAACAGAAAGCGTAAATTCACTTTTGTTGAAAAACATATTTTTTATCCAATTTTCTAAATTATAAATTAATGAAATTACAAATAATAACATTTTATAATTTTTTACAAAAATATTTATAAAAAAAGAAAAAAAAATATATATATATATATATATATCGCGTTCGAGATGCTTCAATCCCTAATTGCCCAAATCCCAAAAAATTAAATGCGTGCAACGTTACGAGTTGCATCCAAAAGCGAAGCCTTCGAATTTAATTTATTTAATGTCATGAAAAAAATGTTTTATTTTGTATTTTATATCTGCAAATCAATAACTTGCACATAAATGTCGATGCTATTTTAATTTACCAGAAAGCATAAATTCATTCTTGTTGAAAAAAATATTTTTTATCAAATTTTCAAAATTATAAATTAAAATTAATAAAATTAATGGAATTATAAACAATAAAATTTTATAATTTTTTACAAAAATATATTTTTTAACAATAGTAAACTGAACTGTAGTAAGTTAAAATAGCTAATCGACTTCTATATGCAAATTATTGATTCGCAAATGCATAAATGCTAGAAAATTCCATAAAAATCAACATCGGTAAAATATCCCAATCAGAGACCTATAATCAGAAGTTTCAAGCCAATCTCGCAAAAACGCAGCGAAACTCCCCTAATTCTCGAAAGCCGTCGGTTGATTCGCGAATATGCGCTCGCCAGGTCTTTTCTACCCCACTCAGGCCCTTTCAGAAGCCTTGATATATGATTCAATAAAACCAGATCCAAGGCGGGCCCGAAGTAAATATCAAACGTAAAATGTTCACCTCGTTAACCTGTTCCGCAGAGTCGGGACGTTATGAAAGGTAAAGAAAGGGTGAAAATATAGAGACACGCGCGCACATCTCCGAGACGGAGTATACCAATTAGAAATTCCGCTAATTGATATAAGCGAATCGATGGAATGAAGAATCGAAGGAGGAAAGGAGGATAGAGAACGCATGCTCGTTTACTATTTCATTCAATTCTAAATCGCCGGGTGATAAATCGTCAGATGTTACGGAGAGCCATAAAATTTCTACGGGCGGCAAGAGCGATCATTCGCGCAAATTAAACTTTGCCGTAGGCATACTTTTTTTACATGCAGATTTTTACGAATATATAGATACGTAAAGGAATCATCGGACGTTGTGTGCTACAATTAAAAAAAAATTATTAGTCTCATATGTTATTTACATTTTGCGTGAAAACAAGTTGATTCTCCGATTATATTATCGTATTTTAATAACTTATTTTATTATTAAAAACAACTATGCTCCGTTTTATAAATAATGTCTCAAGTATTTCAATAGAGCGATTTAGAGATTAATAATAAGTGTTAATAATTAAATTAATAATCAATAATAAGACTTTGATAATCACATATTAATAATACACTAAAAAACTGAGAAATACATGGTTTTGGGCTGGATTTTCCATTTAAAATATCATTAAAGCGCCACAACGACACGTCATTACGAATAACAGTAATATTATTATCAGATCTAGCTATACCAAGATTATTTAGATTATCGGCAGGTGCGTGTCTTAATGACTGGCCGAAATTACAGCCGAAATTACCTCTCGTCCTGAGAAACACGAAAAAAAAACTGAGTGAAGAAGTCGGCGTAACACAGTGCGATATCACCGAGATAAATTGCAAAGATATCTCATTGTGGTGTCGTTTTCAAATTTCGACATTGTTTACGTGACATGATATGCGTGCAAAACGGATTCTAAACCAAATATAGCAGGCGTGAAGTTGCTATATCAAAAGTACAAATAAATATAATTGCCTCATTTTCGTTCGTGTAAAATATATGTGCACGATTTAACTATAAAAGTGAATTTTTTTTCAAATTAATAATAATAATTAGAGAATTTGTAATGTTAAACGTATATATTGAAATAAATTTTTAGATATCATCATGCATTTGGTTCAACGCAGATACTAACGAGCGGACATTAAAATCAAATGTCTTTATTTATGAATTTGCGACTTGTATCCTGGTATAGTTTTATTGCGGATTTTCTACCGTTTCTTCTTGCATCGCGTCGATCCGCTTCGATGGATCGGATGGATTGTTTCTTTTCTGCCGTCGTTCGACAGATCGTTTCAATTGCACTTGATCGCTTGTTCGCCAAACCCGTTCTTTTTATTTTTCCCCGCAATCATTTCACCCATTCGAGTGTTTGTTTTTACGTTGTATGAGCTTGATTTTATTCCTTCGAGAAGATAAGATTATTTACGATCTCGATTCACACGCACATGCTGCCTAAAATTACCAGACAAAGTTGTGATTCACGAAGAATGATTATACATCCAATTAGGTTCGTAAATTTAGAAAACAATGTAAAAGGAATAAAAAAAAAAGACGCTATTTCTCTTTTAATTATTCGTAATTAAACGTGCGATAATAAATGATGCAATTAATTATGTCGAGCACTTCATCCATCAAGTCATCCACTTAAATATAAATCGATACGAGTTAAAAATGCAGTTTCTTCTTCCGGTGCCAATCGAATTTTCTGACACATTTGTCTTGCAATGTTTTGCACTTCAAGAATGTTCTATATGTTGTTCGAGAGATTTGAATTTTTTCACTTGCTATTTTTATTTCATGTCAGAACTATTCTCAGGAATTTTAATGCACGTAAATGCAACATTTTTTTTTAATATGGGATATGATATGTGATAAGAAAAAAAATGTATGTGTGAAAATTTGAATTGCTACAATATTTTGTACTTTGCGATATTTAATTATATACATAGATACACTATCGATTGAACTTGTTATTATGTTATAGCGAATTCGATTGGATGCATCGGTGTGCACTGAGTGCATATAAAGGTTTATCACACACAAATTCACAATGACACAAGTAATTGAAAAAAGAAAATAATTAATAGTAAAATCTATTATTAATCTTTCGCGATACACAAATTCACAATGACACAAGTAATTGAAAAAAGAAAATAATTAATAGTAAAATCTATTATTATCATTATTCATATTGAACAACAATAATAAGAGAACTGAGTTCTTCTCTTTGCATACGCCGGCCGATTAGCCGCGCGATGACAGTTTTATCTTCTATCACATGTCGTAGAACGAGAGTTTGTAATCTTTCGCGATACACAAGTTCACAATGACACAAGTAATTGAAAAAAGAAAATAATTAATAGTAAAATTTATTATTATCATTATTCATGTTGAACAACAATAATAAGAGAAATGAGTTCTTCTCTTTGCATACGTCGGCCGATTAGCCGCGCGATGACAGTTTTATCTTCTATCACATGTCGTAGAACGAGAGTTTGTAATCTTTCGCGATACACCTCGGTCCGGCCCTCTAATCATCCACAATGGGCGCAGGTGTTACATCGCCGGCAGCGAAGGCAGCACACCGCGACGATTCGTTTTATCGGATCGTCATCGCCCTCGTTCGCGCGGGCTCAACTGTACAGTCATCTGTATCCTTAGAAGCGGCACTGAAATAAGTTCTTTGTCGTCGTTGTCGTCGTCTTTCGTCACCGCGCGGTACCGCCATTAGTTCCGCGTCAGAAACGAAGGACGAAGTGAGGCTACGTTAGTCTCACGATAGAAACGAAGAACGGGTTCGATCGAGATCGATAAACTATGCTCGACTTCTCAATATCCAACAATACCAAGTGGAGTGCAATCTCGATGCAACCTGTAATACTATAGCTATATTCTCTCGTAAACGCTTACAAGTATTTTGACAAAGTTGTTAATAAAGAGATAATTTTGCCGATTAATAAAAATATAAGATTTATATTTTTATTTTCCTTCTTGAAATTAATTTTTTATTCAACATTTTTCCTGCGACAACCAACCGCGTATTGTAATAATAAAGTTATGAAACTCGTTCATGCGATCAGAAGTTTATTCATTGTAGTGAATCAATTATATTTTTATTGTGTGTAACAGATTTTACATCACGTAATAATATTAGAGAGAGAAAGATTATCTCGGAATAAGTCGTTTGAAGTTAATAGCGAATTCGATTGGATGCACCAGTGCGCACTGAGTGCATATAAAGGTTTATCACACAAGTTCACAATGACACAAGTAATTAAAGAAGGAAAATAATTAATAGTAAGAGCTATTATTATTGTTGTTGTTCAATATGAATAATGATAATATAATAGATTTTACTATTAATTATTTTCTTTTTTCAATTACTTGTGTCATTGTGAATTTGTGTGTGATAAACCTTTATATGCACTCAGTGCACACTGATGCATCCAATCGAATTCGCTATAACATAATAACAAATTCAATCGATAGTGTATCTATGTATATAATTAAATATCGCAAAGTACAAAATATTGTAGCAATTCAAATTTTCACACATACATTTTTTTTCTTATCACATATCATATCCCATATTTTAAAAAATGTTGCTTTCACGTGCATTAAAATTCCTGAGAATAGTTCTGACAT
The DNA here is from genome assembly GCF_048542155.1 of Nylanderia fulva. NCBI lineage: Eukaryota > Metazoa > Arthropoda > Insecta > Hymenoptera > Formicidae > Nylanderia > Nylanderia fulva. The sequence continues at coordinate 2,344,336 of NW_028189622.1, forward strand.
GAAATAAAAATAGCAAGTAAAAAAATTCAAATCTCTCGAACAACATATAGAACATTCTTATCCTACATCATTTTTGGAGCAAGACGCCAGATAATACATTTTCTCCCGGGTTATATATTATCATTCCTCGTTAACGTTATCACGATCACCGAGCCGTTGCAGAATAACGTCGTGACTCCGAAATAAAGTGCATCAAGGATGATTCAATTTCGTTCGCATTGTGAACCCGAGGACAGGCACGGGTCCCGAATGATTGGACGAGAAGAAAGATGTGCATGACAATTCTGAGAATCCATTAGGAAACACGAGTTTAACACACTTGCGGAGTTAGGAGTCTTACGGTCGCAAGTTTCCGAAAGAGAAAAAGAGAAGGAGAGGAAGAAAGGATGCCAGGAATGCCGATCATTTGTCGGTGGCAGAACAAGGATTCCCGGCGACGGTGGCCTGCGAGTGTTTTCCGTAAATTTCGTTAAGATAGAGAGGCCTACCACGAAGTCGCTCTGCTACTTTCGTCCCTGATAAGTTTCTGATAGTAGATGCGTCACAGATGCTCATGTCTGCGTGTTTTTTGGTATATTTACGCGATGCAGCTCTATTGGTTTAAACAAACAGTGCTATAAATTATACCTTCCTCATTTCGAGAAACAAAAAAAAAAATTCGCGGGAATAAAATAAAAAATATGACGTGTTAACGATAAAATAACATTTTTTCATACTTCAGGAATTTATGCATTGTTTTATTTACAAAATACTGGAGTAGTTAAATTACGCACGTAAAACCAGTATAAATTATGCACAATTTTTGTTTGATAAATATATACATACAGAAATAAAGCAAACGCATCTACATATTCAAGCATCATAATTATCACGAATGAAATTCATCGTTTTAAAATATTGTAAAATATTTTAGTTACGTATGGTTTTCTTTATTTAAAATTATTGAAAGCCACAGCATTGTAGTTGAAAAAAAGTAACCTTTATTTTTGTGTGCGCATAGATTATTATTTAAATCAAATATATATTTGAAAACGGCACAAAAAGAAATGTATAGGAAATAAAAGTTTATCAAAAATAAGTTGTTTTTATATACCATAGACATACATCATGAATAATATATAAGATTACTCATCGAGAAAATTTGAAATTCAATGTTCCAGTACTTTGTAACATTTTCGTGTATTATTTAAATTTAAATAATGTAATAATTAAAAAAATACATTGCGTCTTAATTAAAAATTTTAGAACAGTACGCTGTTTTTCATCCAGTATTTTTAATAAGAAATAAAAATCGAAAATAATTGCATAATGCAAAACGAAAATAATCTGTATAATAATAATACTAATTGTATATTAAATAATTGCACTTGCTTTCTTCATACAATGTATACCTATAATTCACTCTAGACGATGTCTTTAATAGGTACATCTTATTTAAATTCTTTGTAGTTAACTGTTTCACGTCAAAGATAACCAATTCTTATCTCAGTATGTTAAATTACTCATGAAAAATGTAATACTTTGTAAAATGAAAAATTAGATAAAAGCACGCACCATTATTTCTCATGAATATAATTTAAAATAAAAAATAAATAATTAGGTATCTCAAAGTGCGAATTTTGGGAAAAAATACACATATTTTTTATATTTATATATGTACGTATGTGTTACTAATTCTCGCACTTTGATATAATCATTATTCATTTTAAGGTATATTTATAAGAGAAATAACGACACGTATTTTTATCTCATTTTTTTCATTTTACATAGTATTACATTTCATTACAAGAGTGACTTAATTTGGAGATAAAAATCGGCTATCTTCCACGTGGAATATAATTGCCTACATAGATTTAAATGAGATGTAAAATTAAAAGATATCATATTTAAATATACATGTATTTTTAATTTTCATATCGGCGCTATAACAATAGCGTTTAAATTATTTAAAAAAAATTTAGATAGGTTTACTTTGTATGTTATATTCTAACATTATTCTGACTCATTTAAAATAATGTTTTCGAATGTAATCTAATAACTGAAATGTAAATCGTATTAAAATCGGACTTGCTTATCAAATTGACGCACTAACAGTGTTTCACAAATACTATGCGCGCAAATTTCTTCAACTAATTTATCACTTTCAACTATTACGAAGGGATTCTTCTCATTTTCTGACATAATAATGTACATTTATGTATTCTATTGAAATTAACATCGAAATGCGTTAATCAGACGTTTGCATGAAACGACGAATGAATCACGCGACCGGCCGAAGCTATTAGTTCGTGACAGACCTGATTGGTTAAGAGCAGGTATTCTCTGCACATCTTTTCTTCTTTTCTTTTTTTTTTAATCAAGGTGCTCGGCTACTATCTGTCGGACGGGTGCACACACCAGCAATGAAAAGGCACTTATGATTAGACCGTCCACTTACGCGATAGTCCACTAAAAGTTAGCACTACTCGTAAAATCTACAATGCGGTCACTCTTACTCGAGAATTTTTTTCTCGGAGAATCTGAAGACCTCCCTCAGATAGCGCAAGGTAATAAGAGGTACATTATTTATGTTCGAAGAAATGTCTTTCGATTTTCGTGTGCAAGAATTTTCTCGGAAATCGGTGAATTATACAAATATAAATCGCACAAGATGATGTGCGCGAAAGTTAGGGTGTATATGGATAAAAGATTATTGAAAATAATGCCATAAATACAGAGAATTCATCTAAAGAAATGAAAAGTAATCTGAATTGCGGAAAAAGCAATGTTTACATGCGCGCTTAATTAAATAAAATTAATATGAATTTAAAAATAAAAAAATATTACGATATAAATAATGAAAATTCCCGCATTTAAGTTTTTAGTTTATTCATGAGCTTTTAAAATCGTATAAGAAACACAATGTGTGTTACTATATTAATAATTAATTATATGTATATATTCCACACTGAAATAGTTTATCGAAATAAAATAAATAACAAATTTTGAAAATCTTTAGCATAATCTTTATTAAAAAACTATCGTAAAAAATATTTATCTAATTATCTTTTTCTCGTTCTTTCTCTTTTATATATAGAATAAGTGTTTCAATGAAACCAGTAATAAGTAAAAAAAATATAGGTAAACAGTTTTCTCCAACATTTTCAACTTTCTTAAATCATTATCTGCGATTATTATTAATAATTTTCATTAATAATTCAATTTGTTTTGTTAACAACACAATTTAACGCACTGATTGTCAGTAAATTAGACACTTTTTTTAAACACAAATTTTATTCTACTGCAAGCGTAAAATGAAGCAGCGATCAGCTGTTGTGCATTAACATTCACGCAAAAAATTCGACAAACCGCAACATTTCATTTAGGATAATGCGCGAACAAGTGCGATCGCAAATAACAATTAGCGCGAGCGATTAATTATTTCGCGTTAATTGTAGAACCAGCACGCGATGATTTTTGAGTTTTAATCTGACGATTATAAAATCAAGTGCAAGTTGTGCTATATAAAATGATGTTAGAAACGCCGTGATTCAATATTTCTTCTTCGTTTTCAAATTTTCCGAAACTATATTCAATTATTTCCTTTAAATATTAGTAAATAATTTCTACATTTATTCGTAAACAAAAACACAACTGATGCAAAGTACATCTTCTTATATATCTATATAAAAAATTTTAGCTTCCTGAAATTATTTCGATTTTAATTTCTGAATTCTTATACATGTATTGGGTTAATTATTTATCCCAAATGAAGAACATCACAAGATAATCCACGAGTCGTCCGCGCTTCTATTTATCTTTAAAAAGCAATCCATGATTTTAGCCTCATTTTAGAATCGCACCTGACTGAATGCCGCAAAACCTTAAGCTTTAAGACTCTTAATGACGATATCGGCCAATATGGTTATGTCCGGGTCATCGAACTCGGACCTTAATGGATTCTCCGAATTCGGTTCACATGATTAATTTCGCATCGCGACGACGAAACGGAGAAACAACACCACGACGCGATTTGGATTTTCGAAGCACTCATCGGATCGCACTTATCGTAATGTCTCGTCGTCTTCTTAATATTAAATATCCCTTGAATATCTCGCGCGACCTCGATGATCGTTTCTTATGTATTTTGGTGCTCCGGCTGATCGCAACAATGTGCGATTGCATAAATTGATCAAAGATACTCACAAAGTCAATTTTTTCTTTATCACTCAATTTAAAAAAAATTATCTCGAAATTATAGTAGCAGAATTCAAAATTTATAAATACTAATTTTAAATAACTTTTACGATAATTCTGAATTACTTTCAAGAGCATATTATACAATCCAATAATCTAGTAAGCACAGAATAAAATACAGAACTCGGTATATGTAAGCCACCATATATCTAATATTCTTTGACGAGGGAAAGTCAATTTTTCCCTTATTATTCAATTAAAAAAAAATATCTCGAAATTATAGTAGCAGAATTCAAAATTTATGAATACTAATTTTAAATAACTTTTACGATAATTCTGAATTACTTTCAAGAGCATATTATATAATCCAATAATCTAAGCGCAGAATAAAATACAGAACTCAGTATATGTAAGCCACTATATATCTAATATTCTTTGATAAGGGAAAATCATTTTTTCCCTTATTATTCAATAAAAAAAAATTATCTCGAAATTATAGTAGCAGAATTCAAAATTTATGAATACTAATTTTAAATAACTTTTACGATAATTCTGAATTACTTTCAAGAGCATATTATATAATCCAATAATCTAGTAAGCGCAGAATAAAATACAGAACTCGGTATATGTAAGCCACCATATATCTAATATTCTTTGACGAGGGAATCAATTTTCGATCATTCTCTTGGCAAAATGCATGTCATAAATAAGAACAACGGAGGAGTTTATGTTCTCTGTCGAAGCGCAGGCAGCACAGGGTATCCACGAGGTACCCAGATGGAAAAGCGCGAATTAGGCGGAGAGAGTAGATGATGTAAGAGAGGGCGGACGTATATCGCGTGCGGGATAATCAACGCGAGGCAACATTAATTATCGTTATCAGAGCCCTCGGTCTGAAGCGTCGTGTAACGAGAGTGCAACGCGCAGCGTGCGCATAGAACACGTACGTAACGTAAGTTACACGCGCGCATAGAGAAGTTCAAAGGGGCCGAAGAACGCATGCGCGCGCGTGCAATGCGTGCATCCGTGCGCACGCACGCATTCAGTATTGTGTATATATATGCACGTGAGATGCAACGGACGATACGCGCCGTTGCTTACGAGTCTATTTGCGCGTAGATCATGCGGAGTGTCGTGAATGGATATGCGCGAATCTTCATTTTATCGATATATTTTAAATTCGCAAATTCTTGCTTTTGTGTATTTTGATAAGCATTTTTTATTAATAAATATATATGGATGCAATTTAAATGCCGATTCCTAGAGAAAGCATATACAATACTTTGATTTTATTCGTTAAATCTAATAAGTCAGATTTTAAAAGAGTAAGTAAAATTTTGATGAAAAAATGATGGATGCGCGAATCTTGATTTTATCGATATATTTTAAATCGCAAATTCTTGCTTTTGTGTATTTTGATAAGCATTTTTTATTAATAAATATATATGGATGCAATTTAAATGCCGATTCCTAGAGAAAGCATATACAATACTTTGATTTTATTCGTTAAATCTAATAAGTCAGATTTTAAAAGAGTAAGTAAAATTTTGATGAAAAAATGATGGATGCGCGAATCTTGATTTTATCGATATGTTTTAAATCGCAAATTCTTGCTTTTGTGTATTTTAATAGGCACCTTTTGTTAATAAATATACATGGGTGCAATTTAAGTGCCGATTCCTAGAAAAAGTATGTACAATGCTTTGATTTTATTGATTAAAAATAAGTAAAATTTGGATTAAAAAACAAATTCAAGATTTTTAGAGATAATTATCAGTTATTAGAGTAAATATTAATGTTTTTAAGTATATCAAAAATTAATATCAAACCAATTTCTAACATACCAAGCATTGATCTTATTTCCAAAAATGCTTATTTCTAAATAATCTCTTGTTGAAATCTTTTCCAAGGAATAATCAATAGTTTGCAAAGTAATGACATAAAAAGTTCGATTGGTGTCTATGACGTGATCGCTAGTAATTACGTGTCGAGGTTTAGCAATGTAATTAAAAGTCAATCTCTCTCTTTAAATTGTTCTTCATTTGCACCGTCACTGTCTCATGACTATTCAGAATTCATTTCGTTATTTGGTAATTAGTTTTTAGATGTTAGTCATATATAAGAAAGTTTCTTCAAATAGCTATTTGCTATTACAATTGCCTAAAAATATTCAATCATAGCTCAACACACAGTAAAATATACCTCAGAAGATAATGTATTTTAAATATATAAGAAAATATCAAACAGAGAGAGAGAGCAAGTATCTCATTAAAAAATGCAATATGAGCAAAGAAATAATTTTTTTGTTCAACATCCCTAATACTATTAAAATGTAAAGATGTATTAAAAAAAAAACACGCTTTTTTTCTTATTCATTTTTCGCTTGTGTCTCGCAGAGGAGGCTATCGAAGACAACCGGAGTCATTTGTTTCGAACGATAAAGTTACGATCCATCGCAGGAACCAGATCCAGTCCGTCGTGGATCGCGCCGCGACGCGATGACCACTTAAACGCACAAATGGACTCGACTTTATGCACGGAGATAATTTCATAATGATTTACGTCGTCCCCTGAAAAGCTCGCACTCGAATGGGCGCGCTTCCTCCTTTCGTCGCGACACGATAAAAGTGCGGGTTTTGTATCACGATGACGAGTCACTAATTAGTCCGCCGGGAGGACGCTCGACTGCTGGCTGTCGCCTCCATTTTGCATTACGTCGTTAAAAGATGCAACGAGCGAAAATGACATTGTTACTTTTGCCGATACGTAGAGAGACAATTTCATTAGCTCCTGGATAAGTTGGATGGTTGTGGATGAAAAATAACTTTGTTTCGTATTTTTATAAAATATAAGAGAACGTTAAAAAATTCTTACTAGAAATATAAATCTACATCATACGTTGTATAATCATTCTTTCTGTTTATATTAATCGAAAATATTTCTTATTTGTTATATTAACTTAATTTATTGAGCAAAGTATTAAAACATAAATACGAATTCAAACGTGAAATGTTATAGAATATTTTTTAATCTTTAAGTATAGCACGACATAATTTTTTTTAATTATTTTATTTTTGAAAGTTGTATAAAAAAAGTTGTATAGAATCGCTGACATAAATTTCATTCTACGATCAATTAAGTATTGTATTAATTAGACGGATGACCAATCGAATGTTAAAATTATCATTCCAATCGCGGTCAATCGAGAATTCCAATCGATTTTGACATACTGTTCAAATTGATATGGCAATGAAGCTCCTACTTACTCCGATTCTTTTTGTCGATTGATTAGTAAAATAATGAACATTCCATATACATTATCGTATGTGAAACTTTTCTCATATATATAACAAGAGATATAAATATCACTCAGTTATCTACACCTAGTTATCTTTAGTAAAAGGAATGCATCAAAATAGTTCTGATTTTTTACTAAAACTTTTAGTTTTAAAGTGTTCAAGTGTTATATGTACATTATCATCGTTTTAAAATTCCAATTTTGAAGTTCCTAAAAATAAATTAAAAATTTCCTAGATAGAACATTATATTTTAATATTTCTTATAATATATTCTATTTTCATAGTAATCTTTTTTAAATTGAATGTCAATGGTATTAAATTAATATTAACAATTTTGCAATTAAGAACAATCCTGTATTGCAATTTAATATAACACAAATCCTTAATTTTTCTTTTTTTATTTTTAAACAGGTTTCTGCAAAATTTTCATTTATGGTTTAATTACTAAAATATTTAAGATTAAATGTGAAAAAATATATCAATATAAAAATAATAACTTGAAATTATACATAGGAAATTCGCTTCAAATACATCATTAAAATTAAAGTTGAATTAAAGAAATTTTTTATATCTTTAATCACACTGAAATAATTAAATTACATATAAATAAGAGAAAAAATATTATTTTGTCGAGATATGCCATATCACATGTTACTATTGCTGAGTTAATGGAAGGAAAAGAACCAGAGATAAGATAAATATCAAAATAAAGTGTGGTGAATCTATTAACGCTTGCGTGCTCGTGGATGTACTATGCATCTATATGCATTTTGCGTACAAAATTATTTCAAGTAATAATTTAACATAATCGTTTTTTAGTACAAAATTAAACTTCAATGCTCTACGGTTTTATTTATAATATTCTTTAATTTGGCGATATATAATTTGCACTTTCACATTTTAAAATTAAATTCCTTAAAACAAGCAAATGTTAAATCAAGAGAAAAATGCATATTTGCAGCAGATAAATGAAAATACTTTGATAACTTGAAATTAATACACTGAAAAAAAATTTATTGAATTGGAATAAATATTTATTCTAATACTGCCAAATAAATCATTTATTTGAAACTAATAATATTGATTTAATGTGAAAAATATTTATTTGATATAAGATAAAATACTTTTCAAAACAAATAAATATTTATTTGTTTCAAATAAATGATTTAGTGGACAGTATTGAAATAAATATTTATTAATTTAATAATTTTTTTAGTGTGGACATTAGTAAAATTTATTATAAAAACAATTACATCGTATGAAAATCAAGATTATCAAACAAACTTACTGCCTTTCAGAGAAACAAACGAGGCAATTTCGACATGCATTCGTAAGCATCGGACGCAACAAGATATACGTGTCTCGTTGAACGTCATTCATTATTAATTCCTCTTGCAATTAGCATAAGTCTAATGACCACAGCACGAAAAGAATTTATTCGCGATTCGACCGTGACGAATTATACGCAAAATTAAGATAACGCGTGTTTCTTTGCGGTTTGTCAAGCCTATATCTTTCGCAAATAAATTGCGCTATTTGCAAAAAATCCAATTTTTGTTTTCGCAATGTTAACCGTTAATCGACGGCGCGTTATCGCTTCGCCGTCACGTTGCCAAGGTTATGAAACTGTACTGTCTTTATTAAAAGAATGTAAAAAGAAATAACGGCCGCTCTCGTCATCGTGTCTAATTGTCTGCGGTAATGACTAGGTGCAGCGACCGGCGTGGTGCACTAAAACCTATCCGTCCGTTAAATGAAACTGCGTAAAATGGGTAGCAAAACAGGACAGAGAGTTATTTCTGATCGATGACAGCCTAATTCCGCGACGGAATGTCTTTCAATCAAATATATACTTATTGTTAAAACGGAAGACTGGCCACTCACTTTTGTAACGGTAAAACGCGCAACTAATCTTATATAATGGTCTTTCTCGTTGTTTTTATCTTTTTTTTAATTTATCAGAAATAGCAATAAGATAATAGCAAATAGAGCATAATATATTTTTTCGTAAAAAAAAAAAAATTATTTATAATAAAGAAAGAAAGTTTAAACTATAGTCACTAAATTATGTGTATTATTAAAATCAAATATATATGAGTAATGCTTTGAATTGTTTATGCATTTTTTTTCAATAATTCCGCAATAGAACAAATAAATATATATGAATGTTGTTCGCGGGTGACGTAATACTAAATAAATATTTTTGTTTGAAAAGTAATTTGGTAATATTCTGAATAGCAGAGTTTAATATTTATTATATCGATTTTATATCGATATAACATGGTTTAGTGTAATTCTGATTATTGTATGTTTTCCTAACGCGCGACTGGCACGAACGAGCATAGTAATATAAAACTGTCGATGAAATATGCGATAACCGACGGTAATAACTCCGTCGAGTGAATAAATTTAATCGCACCGTCGTTCGTAATTAAGAATATTATTATAAAAGTCGGGGCGCGAGAGAGAAGAGTTGTGCACGCGAGCAAAAACGATGCATTCGTACTAATTAATCACGTCTTCATTCAGGAGCACGTTTTAATTTGACGTTGTGCCGCGCAATTTTGCGCATCCGTGAAAGTTACGCTCGGCGATTTCTTTGACCGTCGATCGGCGAATTACGCTTTTCTCGCGTACCATACATCGTTAATGAAATTTAATTGATCGCATAATAGATATAATAACGCGTAGCAAAGTTGAACCTGTGATTGAATTTATTGCAGACACAATTAAAACTAATTATGTGAATATGACGATTATTATATGATTTAATATCGCTTAATAAATAATTTTTCTCGTTAATTTAAAATATATATAATTTCAGACACTTTCAATTTGAGAGACATTAGAAAGAAAATGGAAAAAGTAACTGTAACAAAACATACATGACATTAATGATTTTTGCACACGTATAATAAACATCATTGCTTAATTATGGAAATATGTATGACGGTGTAAATGCGCGCTTCGACGTTCCCATTCAATCTACACATCTAAATGCTCTCTTCCACGGGATTATTCGGATTAATAATCCTCTTGTACACGGACTGTTTGCACAGACATAGCACGCGCGCCATATCTCCTCTTCCCTTCGTAAAATATCATTTTAGAACTCGCGGCGGTAATTTGTTTCTTTCAACAAACGCTTTCCCCGATTTCGCGTGCTCTAGCACGCAAAGATATACGTCAGCGCAGACACATACATACACACACACGCACACATATAGACGTGCATCCGCGAGCTGTCTCGGAACGGCGGTATAATTCAATTCCAGGTGGAACTACCTGCCTGACTAGGTACGGCCGCGCGGCTCGAACAAGTGGAGGCAAATGAGATCCAGTTAAATTTGAGTTTAGTAAGTTAGCGCAAAGTTGGCGCAACTCCGTGGCCCGTCACGCGGAGCACCGTGCGCCGGCCCGATAGCGTACACGCGGTGTAATTGCAATTAGCATATATCACAGTGGCGTACGAGGCTCTACGAGTTCGCGAGCACGCAAGCCCATTGGCGTAGACCCGATTCCGGCGAGTCTTCTTTAGCAGAAAAGTCAAGCCGCGATATGCATACAAAGTATAATTTTATATTCTAAATGCACAATCTCTTCTTGACCGTACTGGCAAAGAATTTATTCATACTAATCACTACGTTTTGACCATAGTTTTTGGTCCTTTTCAAGTGAATTGCGAACAATAATTATATTCCCGAGATGGCCAAGAGAGAACATAGTGTCGAATTTAACACACGTCTAATACATTGAAAAGATTTAAACTAACCATCGACACTATGTTCTCTCTTATTGAACATCTCAGGAATATAATTATTGTTCGCAATTCACTTGAAAAGGATCAAAAACTATACGGTCGAAACTGTGTATTATTTTTTATTTTTTATTCTTCTGGCGGTCTTGACATATTTGATTATTATTTTATATTTATATTAATAATCAATCGAATTTGTGTGTATTTATGTATATGTATTTCATATAGTCATTTTTTGTCTTTCATTTTTGAAATTATGTTTGTTTTGCCGATATCAGACTACACGGAATTTTCTTTTAGAAATTCTTTTAGACTGGAACTCTGAAAATTATAGTAATCGTATTGGAAGAATTTTATAAGAGTTTCTTTGATTAATATTTACCACGATATATAAAATATTAATATGTACATAGTAAATTTTTAGTTCCCTTCTGAGCATGTCTCATATATACTTACACAAAGAGAATTTTCTCTTAGAATTTATTCTGAAAATTATGGTAATCGTGGGACACTATATGGTATGGATTTTATAAAAGTTTCCCTGATTAATATTTACCATGCACAATAAAAAATATTAATATTTCCCACAATAAGATATAAAATATGCTCGAGTATAATTTTACCATGTATATAGTAAATTTTACATATGAGACATGTGCAGGAAAGAACTAAGATTTGAGAAAAAGCATGGAAAAGTGTTTATCGTAAAATACACGTATAAAAGGGTGGTTCTTTGTTCCAGAAAAATACTAACGTTCTTCCTTAGCTGCATTGTTGTAGAAAAGATGAAGATTTATACATCCACACATAAAATCAAATAAATCTAGTTTATTTCCGAAAAAAAACTACTGTTCGTCCTGCATCTGCATATCTCATACTGCTCCTAATGCATCATTCAGCGATTTAAGAATACTCCATACAAGTGGCAATCTCGCCTTGCAGGGTCGAGCGTCTTAAGCCGACCGTGCAATCTTGTTCCACCGTACAGCATAAACATGAGTATACGTCACCTCGAGAATGCACTGGGAATCCCGCAGATGCAATAAAATCTCGACACCGCCCGTAATTATATCGTAAAAAAAAACTCGCGAGCGTCCAATGGTAACGCGTTCGTTACCATATTCTAACGATTTGAGGGACACCGATACAATTTCGCAAAATCCAGATCGCCCGTCCGGGCGAAGAAAACAAAATGAAAAAAATGAAAAAAAAAAATGGCGCGCTAACGAAGTAATTACGGTGAAAGCCGTAGCGAATTGGTCAGACGCTCTAACGACGGGCAATTTGTTGGCAGGAGGGAAAATGTTTTCGCGGAAGTTTTAATGAAATGTTTTAATCAGACCCGGTCCGATAATATAAACGCAACGTAATCGTAATTAGCACGCATCGTGCCTTATCAGCGAACGCACTGGCGTCAGCGCCAATAATCCGTTCGTGATCTTCGCGCGAAATCCTTCCTTCAGTCGCGATGCTTGTATACGGCTTGGGAGCCGAAAAAACATGCTCATTTCGAAAACGACAGGACGCATTCCTGCGATTAAAATTCTTCGCAACTTATTTTCGACGAGAACGTCGTCTTATCAATTTACGCTGAACGAACCGGCAATATTTCATTGATTCGCGCGCACGAGTAAATTAAATCTCGGATTTGCTACATTGAATGTATAATGATACAATTGACGTTAAATGAATGTTCGACGAATGTTATAGAGATAAACAAAAATTTTGAAATATTAAATTATAATTCTATTTTTATTAATACAATTATCTATATTTCTCTATTTAAATGAAGTAGATTTTGTTTTATAAACTCTGTACATATATATTTCTTTATATTGAAAATATCTATATTTTATTATCAGACATCAGATAGCTCAAAGATCAGACAGCTTGTTCCTTTGTAGAAATAAAAATATAATTATTTTAAAACATTATCATATATATCAATCAAATATAATTACAGTCTTGTCAGTCTATACAATAACAAGCATTTAACGAATATGTTAAACAAGAAAATTACGCGTCACTCGAAATTATTTAAAATAAAATCTTATAATATATAAATTTAAATGATAATTTTTTATTTAAATATTGACGAAGTTGTGTGTGTGTGTGTGGTTTTAATTTAAAAAAATGCTAAGAGTCGACACCGTTGAGATGAATAACAAATGTTATTTCCTCATTTCAACGATGCATAATTGCTAAATTATCAGAAGGTCATCTTATAAAACTGTAATGATTTGCAAGCATACAATAAATTTCCTGAATTTTCCGCGTGTGATTATGCATTTTTAGACTCGGGTGTGCACGTCTCGCTCCGGTACCTTCAACAATCTAATAAGTGTCAAGTTATGATTATACATTGCCGATATGCTTTATGTAGAGAGCTCTTTATACGTTTCTCTCTGCGATGCATTCGAAATAGCTCAGTAATTTACAAATATATCGCGCGCCTAATGATTTATTAACTTATTATTTAATTTTTACTCTGCTTTAATACTTGCTCACGATACAATCATGCATGCATAATTTATATATCTTATCTTTCCAATCGCTAAATGCTTATAATAAAGTTTATGAAACAATAATCATATTTTTACATTCATCACGAAATCGAGTTGTTATCTAATAACAAAATTAAATAAAAATTTCAATAAAAAATATTAATTATTATTATTATTAAAGAATACTTGTTATTTTTACTTTCCGCACATATAAAGAAAATTTAATTTATATTTTGTTTTGATGCTACAAAATGTATTGAATTTTTTCTATGTTTAAACACGACTTGTTTTGAAGTGTTCTTTAATTCAATCATATAAGCGTTCATCCATGACTTCCTTGAGAATAAAGGAGTCTTTGGTATGCCAGGGTTAATGCGATATCGCTGTAGGTTTCACGCTTTCTCGATTTTCTCTGATCCGTAAAAATTACGACTTATTATATGCGCCCATTGACTGACTTGGTCGATCGTTGTTGCAAGCGGGGAGAATTAGTCGCCATGACTAATCTGTAATAACGAGCCGCGAAACTAAAGCCTTGTCGATTCAATCAAATGGTAAGCGCAACGTGAATTCGAGCTTCTTCCGGAATATGTCGAAATCAATGACAGAAAACTGCGGACCATCGAATTATGGTGTAAAAAAAGAAGAGATGACAAATTTTTAACTAATGAAAAATGTTAGTAAAATACAACTCAAATCAAGATATGAGAATAAAAAATTAAAGTTAAAGTTAAAAAGAAAAAAAAATATTTATCGTAAGCATTTTAATATTCGACAGAAATCAGCGTTTGGCTGAAACTTTCGAATGCTAACTATCATTCGATCCCATCGCGATGTCGAACGTAAATTAATTTATAACATGACTCTATTAAGATTATCGTCTTGTGTTTCTCGATACGCGAGATAAAACGGTTGTACTTAACGATCCGATGATAACAGGGGCGGTTGTCTTAAAAAGCCTGATTCGCCGTATAATAAAATTGCAGACCGTGGTTAATTTATAGCGATGCGATTTAATTCGAACAAAAATTTCGCAAAATTTGTACCGGTATGTCGTAAACGTTGACATTTACGAGAAATGTTTGCAGGTGCATTTCAAAATCGCTTTTCCATCTCGTGGAGCCAATATCGAACTAATCTTATTTCAAATTTACGTCAATCGAATAATTAAAAAAAAAACATCATAAAATTCAACATTATAAATTTAAAAAAAGAATCGACGTGCAAAATATTTTCAGAACACGTGGGATTCGAAAATTTCGTTTCGCATTAATAGAATATTAAACTTATTAATTTTTTCTTCTCATATATAAAACTGCATTATATGGACCTTTTTCGAAACACATTTGATCCTCGATCCTTCAAATAAAAGTGCATAAATTAAGAATATACCGCGAACAGTGTTTGCTGTTATCTAAATAAAATGATATAGATGATCATCTAGATGAAACTTTAGCGTCTTAGATAAAAAAATTATCATCTTTGAGAATAATTTTTAGATAATTTTGGTTTAGAATTATAGCACAACAATATTTAAACATAGAATTTAAGCAGTAAGCGATAAAAATTTATAAACAAAAAATATGAACACATGTATTTTTATATCTCTTTTATAATTTACATTTTTTAAATAACTGTGCTTGCATAAACAAATATATTTAAAACAAAACCATCTTTCTCGTCTACTTCTCCATATACGTAAGTTCGAGAAAACTATCTTTATTTTATCTAAGATAAATTTACATATTTTGATCTCATCTTTATCTATCTATAATTTGAAAATTATCTAAGCACAAAACTGAGCACGAATAAATAAAATAAAAGGAAAAAGAGCGCGACCGTTTGCTTTCTATTAGCCGCAAGCGTGAAGGGATCGACTTATCTTGAGCGCTAACACTATGTATGCTAAAGCGGCGCGGCGTCGCCATGTTTGACGAGCGGCGATTACAATTAACAGCAAAACGGGAATGTCGTAAAATACAATTAAACATTATTACCTCTCGTCTAATGGTCGTCGCGACCATGAACGCGCGTTGGTTTGCATACAGGCCCATATGGTGCAGCGCACACATAAATATACGTAACTAATGCGCGGACGCGAACACGTCGCTTACTTTGTTAGCGTATATCCCTTCGACTGTTGCGCAGTCAACAAAATCGTCAACGCGCGATACCGTAATTGCAGCGTCCGCGTACGTCCCGAGTTGTCGTAAATTACGATTTTTAGCCGCGTGATGCGCGATTGAACGTACGTGCTTTTGACATGCAAGCTCCTTAATTGAAGGCAAAAAATTTACGACTGTGCGGCAAACACAGTCTTTTCCCTACAAATGAACGCGGAATAGCGTTATGATTGGCGATAAATATCAATTTAAGCATCGGTATTATTCCTACGCGATTCCTCTCTGTCCGAGTATAATAAATATTTCATTGGATACAGCTTTGAGAATTTGCAGAAATGGATTTTGCTGAAAAAAAAGTACCAATATAGCTAATAGTTGGTAGTTTTTAGCTTATACGTCTCTGTGAGTCTCGTTAGCGATTTGATTTGATCGTACACGTAAACACGCTTTATTCCTTCCTCCCTTTGTTCGGAATTCAGGTGTATGATGTATTTATGTGTGAAATTATGCCGCGTTTTCGCGGTCCAATCTGTGAAAACACGCTGCCGTGTTTTACGACACACTTTGGACAATACGAGAATTCGACGCGGATCGACGGCGATTGTTGAGTCCACGTAGCTTTTCATTCGGTTGCTGAAGCGTTTCGACGAGATGGTTTGAAAAATAGAGATGTTAGCAAAATGAGGCGCGCGTTGGCAGCCCGATGCTGCGTTTTTGCCGGCTCCGTCGAGCGCCACAATGGCGTTCAACGGAGGAACGCTCGGAGGACAATGGTCAGTTGATGGTTTTCGTGACCCAGCCTGCTCCCTTTGACTCTCCCTTGTCCCGTGCACCCCACGAAACGAGATATCGGAGACGCCTATCAAGCTATTACGCGTTGAAGAATTAACGCCATTAGTGACTCGACTTTTCTCGGTGGCCCAATCTTTTTTTCTCTCTCTTTTTTGAGTCGGTTACTCTCTCTCTCTCTCTCTTTCTCCGTCGCTGACTCACACTCATTTCTTCGCTCACGAGAGTGTATTGTGGTCGTAAAGATTGATAAAGTCGTTTATGTGACGATAATTTTTTTCCTAGATTTTTTCTTGCCACGCAAGAAATTAATAATTTTTAGTTTGAGCGCGGCACGAACAGCAAAGAGCGAAGATACAATAAAATGTAATAATATGTACGAGGAAATATAATAAATATGTTTCAAGATACGCGAATCTGAAGATAAGTCTTCCTATACAAACACATTTAAAAATAATAATGAAGCTACTATCTCTATCTTTCCAAGTTTCACAAACTACAACTGTTCCCAATTATTTTCGCATTGCCTATGGAAAGCATCCATAGGGCCAAACAGAATATTTCCTTAATTTACAAATCTCCCCTCGATTGATAGGCGCGATAAAAACTATCGCTGGTTTACAAGCCGCGCAATTCAATCGTTATAACGCACGAAAAAAGGCAATCAACGTTTGCCTCATTATTGAATGATGATTATTATTCGCTCGGACAATCAAGGACAAATCCAGATATGGAAGGTTACTATCGATATTGCGATATCAAGTTGACATCCATGAAATCGAGCTTAGAGCATTCAGCAAATAAATGACACAATTTTTCAGATAATTGTAAACTGTAAGAATTGAAGAAAAAATATTATTGATTATAAAAGAGAAAATAGAGATAAGAAATTTAATTTCTTTCATTCTAAATCCTAAATTCCTAAAATTAGAAATTATTAATATCTTAAATTTATTTTTTCTTTATAAATTATTGTTAGAAAATCCAACTTATCTTTTCCAAACAGTATAATCTTCTATTTCTACACTGAAAAAATATTCATTGAACTCGAATAAATATTTATTTCAATACTGCCTAATAAATCATTTATTGGATAAGAAAATCCTTTTGAAAACAGATAAATATTTATTTGTTTCACATAAATGATTTATTAGGCGGTATTGAAATAAATATTTAATAATTGAATAATTTTGTTTCGGTGTAATTCTTCCTGATATTTTCGCATCTTGCAACTTTTTCAGTTCTCTCTCGAAGAACCGATAATTTCCGGTACCGCTCTCACTCTAATGCCTATACTATGTCCGGTAACGAAACGACGAGAGGGATACGAGTTTCCTTCTTTTTTCTCTTTCCTTTCCCTTTGTGTCCCCTTGTGAGAGAAGTTGCGCGAGGCAACGACGATGCCAAAAGAAGAAGATGCTGAAAGAGCAGAGATGCCGAACGGTGCTCATTGGACGGTTGCATCTTATGCACTGGCTCGGACCCTTCTGTAATTGGTCGCCACTCAATTGCCGTTCATTAGGTAACTGCCTGTTTTTTGCGACGACTTTGCGACTATGGTCAGAGATAAAAAAAGAAAAAAAAGGCCAAGCAATTATCTCCGTTCTACATTATTCTTCTGCGCGCTCAAACGTAATACATAGAACACTCCAAAGTACGATTATAATCTCACCTACAAAGTCTAATTAATTGAAAAAGGACGCACGAGGTATAATATAAATAAAAGAGATGATACTATAGTTATGAATCTTAGGTTCTTTCTGATCTTGATCGTTTGAGGAATTTTAAATCGTCGTATACTTCTCATATAAAAACAAATTCTTCAAGAAAAATTACATAAATTACAATAAGATTATGAATGCTATACATCTTTCGCTAAAAGAGACAATTTTTTATTATCGTAAAGAAAAGAAAATACGTTATTAATTAATCTATAATATAAAATATTTGAAGTGAATATTATATTTTCATAAAAATGATTTCACGTAATAAATGATGTTCATTCATACTTTAATACTAATATAGAGCTCTTTGTAGAGAGAGATTCTGAAACGTAAGATCAGAAACCAGAACCGATTCTTATTTCCTCGCCACTCTTCAATGAATCCGCACTCACACTGAGGAACATTAGATTAACGGCGGATGACAGGTCGGCTGTTCTTTGTCTACATTGGGCAGGCTAACTCCGGCCTTCTTTTTATATCGTGAAATTAGTTGGCCGCGGTTTCCGGTCCCGGTTTCTTCATCGTGCGTCCTCGGCCATCATTAGCCGGCCAGGAGACCAAATTTGCGACCTCGCCAGAACGTCTCCGCGATCTCAGGATTCGCGAACAGTCTCGTAAATCATTCGTTATAAATACGAATTTAACAAAATGTTTGTTTTACACCGCGTTTAATGGTTGCTATCGTTTCATCAAAAACTTTAATGCGAAAATAATTAATGCACATTAAATTGGAGTAATTGAAGTAAAACAAATTTTTTAAAAATTTGTAATTATACACTCTGTAATATAATTTTTTTTCAAGAAAATAAGAATAGAAAAAATTTATCTACTACTCTCTCTTGGAAAATAATTGTCAATTGGAAAGATAACATATGTACTATCCTTTCGTCAGATTATTAATTTATGATTCATTCATAATTTACTGTCTTTAAAATGCGTAGTTTACGATACAATGTTGAAACATAGCGTCATAATTCAAAGTATATAAACAAGCGCATAAACTCGTTCCCTAAAATTTACATAAATGCATATACATACATTTAAACACATTGTAAATATATATATCACTTGTGTGTGTGTGTAATATTTATTTTATATCTTACAAATCATCTTTTTCCGTATTCATGTATATGTATGCAAAAATGTGCATTATCATATTTAAAAGGCTATTTGACGTTTAGTTCAGGTATGCGCAAGTTTGAAACCTGTTTTCGAGAAATTTGTTATTATGTGCGTCCAGATAGGTTCGACTACGTATGTTTCGATATCTCATGTAACTTTACAAATTATTTGTTTGTGCCTTAGCTACTTCCTTAATATATGTATCAAAGTATATAGCAGATGATCAAACACATCTACTTGTCTTACTTAACATACGTATAAAAATTTTTCTCTTTTTTTACTGCATCGTGCATAAGGTACAAGATATGCTTTTACCGATAATCTTATTTATATTATTGTTTCACTCAAGCTGCTTTGATAGCACAAAATGTTATTACCGACTCCTTCCACACATATATATATCACCCGGCCTTGTCTTCAACCAATTCAATATCTCATATTATAAGGAGCGCAGGAGCCTTATTACGGACAAACGCACGCGTTACAGATTACAACGCGCATCTCGCTAATAATTAATTGCACCATTTACGCACCGCTTGTAGCCGATAAATTCCGTGAGATTCGTGAGGTAACGCGATCGCCCGTAATGACGGTGTTCCGTCGACGAAGAATATCGTCGGAGCTCGCTTACAATATGTTGCTTGCGCGCGACGAAAATTTATCATCTTTATTATTATCTGCATATCGAGCTCCTTTTCTTTTCGTCGAGAGATACAATGTCTCTCGCGAGCTAATTGACGGCGAGACTCGTTACCGAACGCGCTTTGCTCGCGGCCGCCAATTGTCCGTTTTCATACATGCACCACACTAACGTAGCAGACCCTAACGCGATCCTGATTGATCGTAAATCATTCACCGGGATAAAATTATGCGCTCGTCGGCTTCCCTAATAACGCAATATTTTTGAGTATTTATTATCGGCCGCGAAACCGGCCGAGATGTGTCGTTATCCGAAGTTTTATTCGGCGTTCTTTTACCAGGGCGTGTTTTCCCTCTAATCGCGTCAATTGTAAATCATCGTGTGCGATTCCATTTTCTGTTTACTATTATTTTCACGTTTTTCTTTTCTCATTTTTTTGCAAAAAATTAAAAATGTGTAGAATTAAAAAATGATTAATAACGAAATTAAGATACATCAAAAAATGTAAAGTTCTCGCTTTCAAACGCACTCTTTGTATAAATTTGTTTCGTTCTGTTTACTATTATTTTCACGTTTTTCTTTTCTCATTTTTTTGCAAAAAATTAAAAATGTGTAGAATTAAAAAATGATTAATAACGAAATTCAGATACATCAAAAAATGTAAAGTTCTCGCTTTCAAACGCACTCTTTGTATAAATTTGTTCGGTATATATTTCCCTAGTCGAGGCGTTGACGATATACAGGTGGATGGCGGATAGCTCATTTCCTGTCACACGATTAGGCACACGTGTACTAGGAAAACACTGCGATGTATAACAGGTGTTACATTGGTCAAAAGCTATTAGTTTAATATCCAACATTAAGTGATCGATCAATTATTTCATATATTTTCATTCAGTATAAATGAGACTTCCTAAATCAACTTAAAAAAAAAAAAATAATTAAATCCCAAAATAATAAGATATATTTTTTTTCGCGTTTCCCACTCTTTAATTTTGTTTTCTTATTACTAATTTGTCCATTCTTTTGTTCTGCAGATCTGTATCTTTACGCAATAATTCTTTCTCTCCGACGCGGTCTTCGTTCGCGATTTCCACGCTTTTTTCTATCGGAAAGATCGGACCCATTGATATCGTTATAAGGCAAGTCAACGTGCTAATTGCGGACGTTATAAATCTGCAGCCAAAGCGGCCGAGTTCTCTAATCGAAAATCGACGAGTCGCGACGTGGTGGCGGACGTTTAAACGCGACGCGAAGGCAATGTCCCGCAAGTGCAACGAAGTAGAACGATAAAAATGCACCAGCAAGGGAAAGAGGAAAGGACAGAGATAGAGCGAGAGGGAAAAGAGAGAGAGAGAAAGATGGGGGAACGAAAGACGTCAGATCCCTGTTAATAACCGTTATGGACGAGATGTATAGCGAGCTACATAATTACAGGTTTGGATACATTGCTTACTGGCCGGTGCACCCGAGCACGCCCTCTGTTCTCCTTCATTAAGACCGCCGTAGACGGTAGCCGCCTGTTACTCCTCCAGCTACATCCTCTTCGTCTTCCTTATCTTGTCCCCGTATTCTCTTAAACGGCAAAGTCTTCCGTCTTTGAGAATCGAAGCTAGCACGAGGATAAGCGGAGAGGTGAGAAAAGTGTTGCGGAAGTCAATCATTTTCTATATTTCTTTTGCATATAATATCTTTTAGCGGTTAGCGCATATTATATAGGGTGCTTGTAAAACTGTCGGAGATTTGAACGGTGTAGAAGTGAAAAAAAGCTAGTTCCTATAAACATGGGTCCAGAAATGCTTTCCCTCCGAGTTATAGTTCCTGTAAACATGGATCCAAAAAGGCTTTTTGGATCCATGTTTACAGGAATTTCTTTTTCTTATTTTGACTCCTAGAATACACTCTTAAAATCTCTGATATAATATTAGAAACACCCTGTATAAACAGATTCATCGATTTATGGGCATATGATTGAAATTTCTCTCTCCGCATTATTATATCTGATATTTTCATGTTTTGTACAACAGAGCCGGAATTGGATCCAAAAAGCATTTTTGGATCCATGTTTACAGGAACTTCTTTTTCTTATTTTGACTCCTAGAATACACTCTTAAAATCTCTGATATAATATTAGAAACACCCTGTATAAACAGATTCATCGATTTATGGGCATACGATTGAAATTTCTCTCCGCATTATTATATCTGATATTTTCATGTTTTGTACAACAGAGCCGGAATTGGATCCAAAAAGCATTTTTGGATCCATGTTTACAGGAACTTCTTTTTCTTATTTTGACTCCTAGAATACACTCTTAAAATCTCTGATATAATATTAGAAACACTCTGTATAAACAGATTCATCGATTTATGGGCATATGATTGAAATTTCTCTCTCCGCATTATTAGATATGATACTTTCATGTTTTGTACAACAGAGCCGGGATTTTTATTCTAAAAAAAAACGGCATTTCTGTAATTGCCAGACATCCGATCGCGAATCTCGACGACGAAGGAAATCTCGGAAACAGGGGAAGAAAGAGGATGAAAGATTCCTCTTAGGGCCCGAGGAGAGAATCAGCCGTCGGTCGTGGTGGTTCCGAAGGCGACGTTTAGACCCAGGGACGTGATGGTACGAAATCGTCGGAGACCCCGAAAGGAAGCGGCTGCTTATTAATAAGAAACCCGCGTATCTCGGCGTCGTTTTCCATGCGGATCAAATCGATTACCGATCTGGCCCGAGGAGGTTCGGTTGCGAACGCGCCGTTCTCCCACCCTCTTCGCGATCTTCCATTCCTACCCCTCTCATTCTCTCTGCTCAGGACTATCATTTGTTAAGCTGGACAACTTAGTCCCGTCATTACGAGCAATCACACTTGATTATTTTTGTCTACAGAGTTATGTACCATCCCATACACTTCTCTAGAGATGATCGGTGCCTGCTTATGGGTCTCGAGACAGAGAACAATGCATATACGTGGGCACGACGAGGGTGAGAAAGAGAGAGAGAGAGAGAGACGGGACTATTGGAGGGAGATATCGCAACAAGAAGAGGAAAGAGAGATCGGGCTCGATCGAGCGCCCATTTCCGCTTGATTGCTGGGATGGATGTGTGCCGGGAGAGAAATAGGGTGATTTTCGTGCGCATGCGCGCGCAAATTCAAATTGGTGAATTAGGCGTCGAAAATGATTCGGCAAAAGTATCATCGATCGACGATCGGAACGTTCGAGCGATGCGTGCTCTAACGATGCTCTCGATCCCCGACCCAAAGAATTGCAGTCGGCCCGGGTGCGACAACCGTCCGATAATAGTTCTACTAATTCGAGGTTGATGCTGCGAACCTTGCATTCACGAATCATTTTTTGTTCATTTTAGTAACGTCAGATAAGTACAAGTTTTTTTTAATAAGTATACACTAATTTATTGAATTTGAATAAATATTTATTTTATTACTGCATGCCTGATAAATCAGTTATTTAGAACTAATAATACTTATTGATTTGATGTGAAAAATATTTGTTTGATATGAGAAAGTTCTTCTCAAAACAGATAAATATTTATTTGTTTCAAATAAACGATCTATTAGGCAGTATTGAAATAAATATTTATTAATTTTATCATTTTTTTCCGTGTAGAAACACGCTCTTATTATGTATTTGCTATAGTATATTTGCTGTAGTATAAAACAAATAACGCTAATGAAACAAGCCTTCATCTTAATCAAATAATCACGTTAACTAATTCACATTAATATAATTTAACAGCGACAGATTTTTTTAAATATGTTATTGACAGCCATTTATTTCGTAGTACTCATTATATTCCATCTAACATTGTAATTTTTCTTATCGCAATTAAATATGCTTCCTGCCTAATGCCGTAAAAATAAAAATACATATTTGCATTTCTTATAAAAAGAATTAGAAATATATGACACATTTCTGGGATAAGACAAGTCGAATGAAATGTCACTTCAATATGCATATTGACAACAATTACAAGTGATAATTACAAAAGTTCACGATAATAGTTAAATAATCAGTTGTAACAAGATAATTACGGCGGCGTTATAAATAAATAAAAAATAAGGAAAACGCATGCAGGCTCGGTTGTGAACAAGGCATTAACTTTTACGAGCGCGATAATCTCTTAACAGCGAACGTTATGCTCTACGATAAGTATTAAAAAAATATCCGAGGTCCCGGTCACGATCGAACGTCCGCGCACTCGCGTAATTATCACATCGTTAAATATAATTAACGTTATCGAGCCGCGAGATACGCATAATGCAGGGCGTTGTATAAACGAGCCTTAAGGCGAATTTGTAAAATGCGCGCAAATTCCAAAGACAACAAACCGCGCAAAATAAAAAATAAAAAAAAAAAAAAAAAACATTCCATCGAAGAGATATGATCGTTTAAAATTGGACGTCGAAATATTAAAATTATGTAATTTTTACTTAAAATTGATTTGGAATTTTTTGTTGAAACGCAAATTGTGTAAATTCGACTTTAGCACGGTGTGTCAATAATATTACAAAAGCATGTAGGAAGAAATTCCACACTTTTCTCTCCCTTTCAGGGAGATGAAGTTATCTCTAATTGTATAAATACAGACAATGCGATGGAATTTTCGTTAAATCGACAAATACGAGTTGAGAATTTAATTCTCAAGGAAGCTCCCATCTAATATAAGAAACGCGTATGTGGAGATACTATAGGAATCAAAGCATTCAGATAATTTAATTAATTAGCGTATGTTACTTCGATTATTGTATATACAACTATTTAATACGATGCGTTTACAGATGTTCGCAAAGAGAAAATGCATGTCATTAATGTATCATTAACGCGTGGTGCAGCAAAAAATAAGCCAAGAAATCGACGAAATAAGGGCTCCGTTTAATTTAGTATCTGAAATATATCTCTTTTCTCTTTCGTATACCGTTAAAGTCAACAAGGGTGATAGAATCTGAGATATTTCGAAAGCTCCAGAAACTAATTAGATCGTTCTTCGACAAACGAGAACACAAATGACTATCTTTTTCATTTTGTGGGTCGAGAGTTGCGTTACTTGCAGAAAAAAAAAAGAAGAACGGACGGTCGGTCGGCTGCGAACACGAAATGAACTTATTAAAAATACAAATAAGCGTAACCGCGCCAGGTCCGCAAGAGAGAGCGAGAAAGGGCGAAAGAACCGACGAGATGCGACACGCATCGTGCGTAATGCGTATTATACGAAGTGGATAAAACATTGTCCTACCGTGGTGGCGGTTAACCCGCCGTGAAATTGGTAGGAGACGAGAGAGAGAACTCGCATCGTCATCATCGGCTCGTCTCTCCGCGAGATATAAACTCCCACTAAGACAGGTATGCACGCGCGCACCTTGAAGGATACGCCGAGAATGCGTCCGAGGACCTGACGTATCGGTCGCCGTGTGTTTGTTCAAGATCGCAGCATCAGCATCTGCCTGCCTACCTTTTTAGAGCGTCGCTTGAAAGTCATACTGCGATGCTTCATCGCAATCAACATTTTTTTGCATTATTCTTTTTATTCCGCCAAGTTCTTTTTCAGAAAAACTTTCGGAAACTTTCTTTGTTCAAATTAGGAATTGTTATATATAATAATATTCAGGCATTTCAAAACATTTGAAAACTACGGATCCCAAGATACAAAATAAATGAGTACAAAGTTCTATTAAATAATTCAATTTTTTGTTTTATGACTTTTCAGGAATTAATTTTAAAGGGTTGTGTATAAATGAATTACCGCTGCTGCAATAGCAGTTTGGAAAAATTCTAAATGTGAAATTTGATATTGCCGACTTGATTATATATGTAACTTGTTTAAAACATTTTTAAATTTTATTATTTGATACATTTAATTTTAATTTATCTTGCATAAACAAGTGAATTAATTTAAAATTTACAATACATATAACAAAAATATAAAATAAATTCGACGTTTTCTTTGAGTAGGCAGGTAAATGCGATTGGCAGATTCGAACTTCCGCTCATTTTCTTGGAGTTTCTTTAGAAACTAGGAAAGAAACAGCCTGAAGGGAACAGTTATTATTTCCGATTATGAGATCTATATTACGACAATCGAGAGTCCGCTCGTAAGCAATTTCGACTATAATTTTCCTCCGCGTTTTTCCCTGAGGTCGCAGGAAGATTTGAAAACCCATATTCATTTTTTGTTATTTTCTACATGCTACATAAATTCTTCAATTTGTAAATATGTATGTGTATGCGAAAAATGGACGAGAGCAAGAGAATCGATGCAAAAATATAATTCTAATGCGAAAATGCAAGTTCTTAAATCCTCGACATCGAGAACTGATACATAAAATAAATTCTTGAATTTTTCAAATTCTACTTTTTATATTAAGATTGTTCTTACAATTTCTATTATTAATAATAAATCTATCTCCCGTATAACTTGATTTCTCTCTATAATTTTAAAACAACATGCTTTATTAAATAAACGTCATATCATTTCATTATTTTTGTATGAATATTAAAACTTTACGAATAAAAATTCATAAGCTAAAACCTTTATAATTATCATTATATATTAGCCATTATAATAAGCTTCCGTGCTAATCGTGCACGATAATGAAGCTGCCTTGGACAGGAAATTCTATCTTATTATCTTCCGCCTAGCTATTATAAATTTGATAAACTCGAATGACAGATCATTTACGCGGGCACTCGTTCAATTTGTCAGGGGCAGAAGAACCGCAAAGCGGATTCGGCGTCGCTTCCTGTCGCCTTTGCCGAGACCGCAACCGCTTCCCAAGACTAATAAGGACCGCGAATCTCGGTTTCTACGGAATTCCCGCTCTGATTTCCGCGCCTATGCGCCAGTCCTGTTATTAAGGGACATCAAGGAAGGTGGAGAACTCGCGTGGGTGGCCTGCGCACGAGAAATCACCGTGTACGACGGAAAAATTGATAAAGATACAGACAAACGAACGACTTTCTTGGAAGAAAAGACGCTTCCGGATCGTTAAACAAATTGCTTTTATCGTTTCCTCGAAGCGGAAAATTATATCATAAAACTTACGAAGAGAGACATTTACTTGATATATTATCTGATATAATATATAATAAACATATACATGTATGCATATTTTAATGGTAACACCTGTTCCAATGATTATAATTAATGATAAATAACCGAGGGAAAAAAGATACACAATTGAGTAAGGACATATTTGGATCATTTTAATATCTTTAGCTCTCTCGCAATTAACCATTTTTTACAGAAATTGCAGTTCAATATGAGTAAATATTAATTCTTAAAAATGGTAGAGAGAGAAAACAGATAATTACAATGTCTTAATTGCATTTTCTCTGCTGTCGTCTTAAAATTGGGCCGCGAAAACTATAAGATTGAGATGTTTAAAGGGTAAAAAAATCAATTTTTGTCTTCTCTCTTTCTTTCTCTCTCTTATAAAAATTTACAATTGATTATTAAATACTTGTACCTCCGATATAATTTGCAGAGTTAAATATTAATCGAGACACATGCATCGCCATTTGTTAATTCGTTACGTAAATATACTGCGGAGAACTATGCTGAAACATGCGGAAATGCCGACTAACCACTCTCGTCCGGCAAAGTCATTGATCGACTACGCGTGCCAGCCAGTCACGTGTTACGAGTTACGTTGATTCGTGGAATTGAACGTTGGAATTAATTCGGTTTGCAAGTCAATAGTCGCACGGTAGAGCGAGAGAGGAAGAAAAAGAGAGAGAGAGAGAAAGGGAGAACTTGGTACAAGCGATCGGATAATCAGAACGGACTGCAAACGAAGAGAATCAAGAGAGAAGATTGTGTTCGAGACCGTAATTCACTCAAGACACGAGGCAAGAAGTCAATAGAAGATGTGATTCAGATGATATCGCGCCATTTATGTCTGTTTGACATTTAATCGAGTCTTAAGTCGAGAGATAACGTCACGTTTTTGCGATTGTGAAAAAATGAAATTTTTAAGAGAATTTATAAAATTGGTAAAAATATTTAAGAGGATATTGAATATTATCGAATGCACGAGATTTCTGTAAGCTGTTAAATTGGACATCCATAAAAAGAAATTTAAATTTAAATTAATTGAATTATATATATTTTTTTTTCAAAAATTTATATAATATCTGCATTTCTTTATGATCCAACTATTATCGATATTGATGCATAGTTTGATTTTTTTAGATTATCTTTTTTGCTTGTATCCTGCATATTCTATATATTTTTGCTGAAAAAAAATTTATCGAATTCGAATAAATATTTATTTCAATGCTGCCTAATAAATCATTTATTTAAAACCAATAATATTGATTTAATGTGAAAAATGTTTATTTGATATAAGTAATTTTTTTCAAAACAGATAAATATTTATTTGTTTCAAATAAATGATTTATTACAGTATTAAAATAAATATTTATTAATATAATTTTTTTTCAGTGTATTAATATGCAAATATTAAGAAATGAATGACTATATAGATATGATCGAGTTGATTAGGAAAACTGTATTCTTTTCTGCATCTTTTTAACCATCATCTCCAAATTATTAATTATTTATTCTCATCATGCCATACACGCATAAATAATAAAATCTCCATGTCAAAAAAAAAAAAATATTCAATATCGCCCAAGGCAAACAAATCAACGTTCTCCAACAACTATTCGCCCGTTCTCCATTTAGCGCATTATCCGCGATATGTATGATGATATCATTTTCAGTTACATCGAGAAGATCCCGGTTGTGAATCTATCATGGACGCTTCGATCCTTATTACCTCCGGCACCAGAGCTACGCCCATTCGTCGACTCGGTAACGTTACCCAGTCAGGGCATCGATGTTGATATCCGATGATCGTCGTCGATCGAGCGGAATCACATCTCTCGCGCCTCTAGAAACGTTTTGACCACAAGCGGACTGTTCTATCGGTTTACTGAACGCCACGTCGTGACTTTTGATCGTCCATACCACGACGTATCATATATATACGTGCGTGCATACCTGCGAGTTTGTGTGGGTGTGTATATCTGTACGCGGCGGCAGGGTCGGGTCAGCTAATATTATTCCATGCATCTCTCTATTTTCGTTTGTCTACATGTATATTTTCAATTTCTTATTCATAAAAGTAAAATGCACACAATAATATTTTTAACATTGCTCTTTGCGAAATTTAAACGAAATTTTTTATGTCAAATTGAGATACGCCACGTTGATTTATTATAAATTTGCTGTATTTGAATGATTATTCGTCGGAGAAATTATTTCTTCTTTTCTCGCTTTGGATAAAACAAAATTACCGTACGATTTACATTTCAATAGTTTATGCTGCTCGAAAAATATACATTGTACATTGACGTAATTTTACATATATATTTTTTCAATTTCTTGTTCACGAAAGTATATAAAATGCACACAATAATATTTTAAACATTGCTCTTTTGCAATGTATAAAATAAAATTATTTTTTTATATACTGATACGCCGTCGATTTATTATGACTATAATTTTCCTGTACCTATTTGAACGATTATTCGTCGGCGAAATTATTTCTTCTTTTCTCGCTTTGGATAAAACAAAATTACCGTATGATTTACATTTCAGTACTTTGTGCTGCTCGAAAAATACATTGTACATTGACGTAATTTTAACTTAAATGGGGGATTGATCGGGACTTGAGTCTGGGGTCTGCAGCCGACCCTGGGGTGCAGCGCGTGCATGCAGGTGTGCATGGGGGATGGGGGCCTGGGCCCCATTGAAAGTATATAATATAAAATATATATATATATATATACATACATATATATATATATATAGGTGTGCGCAAACGCGAGTGTCGGTCGTGTTGCTTGCGGGTCGCGAGTAATAATAATCTGCGCTTGCGGTTTCGCCCGGTTTCGATCCGTATCGCTCTCGCGCGATGCGCGGCCACTCGGCGCATGATCTTGTTGGTTTAGGGATATTATCGATAATTTGACAATCGACCGCCGCGCCGGGCGCAACGCCACTCTCGCCACCATTAACGATCTCTTTCTCATCGTGAACGTATATCGCCATTACCGGGATAGGGCTCGTTCGCGATTGCAGTTTGCAGTCGATTCTCGCACTTCCAGATCGGACTCTCTCGTGAAATTTCAACGCAGATCAGCGAGTTGCATAAAGGAAGCGTTATCCGGCCTCTCGACGGATATCAAGTCTTTCTCTCTCTCTTCCAACCTATCTTTAAGAGTCGTAAACGTGTTCGTGTGTTACGTAAAATTACTCTGGAAAAGCATTGCTAGGATGATACTGCCGAGAGGAGAACGTTGCTATCTGCGCTTTCTATCTTTCTATTGAAAACGTACGGAACAGAGTGATGCAATGTAGCAAGATCTGAGAATACCGAAAGAAAAAATGCGGCGATACAATTTCGAGATAGCAGGACATTTGCAATGCTGCAACTCATTACCGCGATTTCTAAGAAGAGAACAATCTACAAAATATACATCTTAGAGTTTGTGTCTCATCTTTGTCGCGTGCATACTCCTTTTCTCCTCGCGTTTTCGTCGCCTTGCAATTGACCAATTTTGTTGCAAGTACAAATGAAAAAATCGCTAAAAAACGAAAAGATCGACAGGAAGCAGCTGCGCGAATCGTCGGACTTCTTCCTGTTAAAACAAACAGGGAGCGAGCGTGGCAAGTTTCTTTGGGAAACCGCAGACTACTTCCCTCGACTCGTTAACGAGATCCTCCGGTGCTCGATCATGCAAGCACACTCGCGTCAATTCCCTGGCTTCGACTTCTTCGCCGAAACTCGACCGCAGGTTTCGCGCCGCGAGACCGCGAAGAAAAACGAATCTGGCGCAGAGAGCGGTTTCGCAAAAACGAACGGAACAAACGCTTAAGAGCGCGCAACGAGATGCGAAAAATAAATCAAGACACCCGAAGATCACATTTGCTTTGCATTAAGGGAAGAATCATTCCCGCCGTATCGTTTGTCGCGCAAAAAATTAACAACCCGTTTGCGCTCAAGTATAACATGTGGCGACCGCGATATTTAACCCATTATTCGTTATAGATGTTTTTACACCTGCAATTTTTCTCGTCTTTATCGATTTCGTGAGTTCGCGGCTTATTGCTAAAAATCCCGTGTCATTCTGCGAGTGAGAATTTTTGCGATCGGGCAAAAAATTATTTGCATCAAAAATAATGACAGATAATTAACAAAAAAATAGAAAACTATTCTCCTAATTATTATAAGTCATTACATATAGATATTATATTTATTATTTTTATTATTGGATTTCTTAAACGTGAAAATTTGGGATAAATTTATATTTCACGCTACTCAATCTTTCATTTAAAATTTTTCACACATGTATCTATATTACACATATGTCGAAAGCACATGCAATCGGATAAATTCGTATTCGTCATCACGCCCGATGATAAAATTTCATTGCAGTCTTTCATCCTCTCGCTGTAGCGCACGTTTTCTGATGCAATTAGCAGGCACTAAGTATGATGTAGAAGCGTATGGTCAGATCTTTTTTCATGCGAGACCACTACCTATCGACCGGAAGACGTAGGTTAAAACCTTCCTCCTTTCAATCTAGCCGGTGCAATCGACAAGAAAGGAATCCGGGATATGCACTAGATGAGGCGGAAATGTTGCTTGTCTAATTTACGGTAACATTAAATCATCGAACGAAAGAATGTGTCTAATGAGAAATGTGACTTTAAAGTGAGCAGATAAGCGCTTGTAACGCACCTACAACTTGAAAGTTATACCTTTTTAACCGTTAAGTGATAACTAAGATGCAAGTAAACAATGTTCATGTTCCGAGTAGTAATTACACATGATTTATATTAAAAATTCCCTCATTCAATATTCTAATACATTTTTCACATGTTTTATATAAATCGCAAATATTTCTAACATATATAATATTCATTTTCCAAAAAATTTCTTATCTTAATTTGTCGCAATAACATCGCGTTTGGCTCTTAATCGAGATGAATATGGCTTTTTAAAAAAAAATTGGAGAGCTGACTTAAAAATATTCTTATTAATATATAATATTATTAAAATTGAGATTTTAGAAGCCGAAACAACACGTGGCTCTTTACGCAAAATATATTTTTATTATCAAAATAATTATAAAAAGATACTAAATTCATATCCACCTTCCCGAATTTCCAAAGAGCGTGAATCAAATTTGTCAAGCGCCGTCGATCTCGGAAAAAATGAACATTCCGTTTTTTATCGTCGCCTCTTTTTGTCATCTCTACAACTCTTTTCTATACTCTTCCTTGGTAAAGACGCGCCGTGAAAAATGTAGAAGAATCCGGAAATCGTCCCGTTGTCTCATCGACCATCGAGATATTGGCCGCGAGAAGATTAACCAATCAAACGGATGTTGCCACCGCACAATAGCCGGCTTAATGAGTATTAGCCGGGTCGCTTATCGATCGTCCGAGCCGATCGATGATCCCCATTCTTCCGCCACTTTCCACGTCATTCCCGGGGCTCCTTCTTTTGCCCCGTCGTCCCGACTTCTCTTTTTCATCGCCTTCGCGGCACAATGCATCCGTCTGGTAGCGGATACCCGTCCGATATCTATATCTTCCCCGGCCGGTCAAGCCCCTGTGAGAATCACACAGTGGCTTGAAGGGGAAAAAAGGGATCGAGGCTCGGAAGGATCGATGATTGAGAAAAGAGAATAAATGTTTTCGATGACGCGTAACGAGTCCGGGGAATAATTCTCGCGACATAAAAGACGCCCATGAGAGCGAGCCGAGATGTAATGAAGTACAAACATAGAACCGATATACATATAAGAAACGAAAGGTAACACTGTAATATAAGACAATAAGCACAAGAAGGCGGATCGGGAGATTATGTCGAGGCTATATCGATGCTGGTTCTTTAATGCATCGAACATTCTACTGCAGTGAGAGATCAAAAATACTATTGCAATTTTATTTATTATTCATGTTTCGCGTTTTTTTCTCATTAAAAATTATCATTTTTTTTTTTTTTATCAAATAAATAACTGCGTACACATAAAATTATAATTTCCACTATAGATAAAAAATGGCACGCAGCTAGTTTAGCCCTCATTAAGCCCTAAAAGCGATCTTCAGAGTCGATAAAATCCTCCACTGCTTTCCCAATCTTCTATTCCGCTAAATTATGATCTTACCCGGCGGTATTATAATAATAAGTTGAAAGGGGGCGAGGTTCGCATGAGTCAGGAACTGAGAGCGGCGCGCAAAAAGCCTCATTTAATTAAGCACTCATAAAGGTCAGTGGGTGTCTGTCTGCGAGAGCGCATACTATATACCCGCGGCCGGAGGTCCGCGAATTAACTCCGGACGCTCTCTTGTGTCCCGAGAACGTTGCGGATCGCTTCTCAATCGACGACGTTACCGGGAATCAACGCGACCACCCTTTCTCCTCCGACTCGAGTCCGCGATCTTCTTTGATCTCATCCGATGATTCGGCGTAATGAGGGTAGCGCCGTAGGGGGCGTGGTCAGGGCTAATGACATCATCGTGACGCAATCGTTTCCCTTCGCGGATGTTGTGTGTCGAATAAAGGAGAGACGGCGACAAGAACAACACCGTGATAAACGAGATCACAATGAACGAACGACGCGCTCGTGATCGTCCGTTCGCGGGTTGCGATCTTTAATTCCCGGCGATGGATTTTCCTCCCTCTTCCCAATTAACGTCCGTGAGAATCCGGAGATCTCGACTCCCGGTTCAGATTAATGCAGAACTTTAACAGGGTGTCAACAGCGGACTCGGTACAAAAAATTCTATGACTTTTTAGTATTTTTTTTTTTTTTCAAATATAGGTATAATTTGCATATATCTATGTGATAAATCAATTAAATGTTGAATCATGAAACCCTTGAAATATTTTTGTGAACAATGAAAAGGTTCGGAAGTTAAAAGAACCAAAATTTTAATCAATTATACAATCTGCATTATGTACAATAATCGAAATAAACATGTCCCTATAAACTAATTAAATAATCACTTTTTTTATTTATTTTTAGTTTTGTCTCTCTATCAAACACATTGAAATAAAATAACACAAGGGTGAAAATATAGCTGTAGATGAATCAATTTTTAACAACACAGAAAATTAACGTGCTGGGAGTCAAGAAAAGATTTATATATTCATGTAATAAAAAATTTCAAATTATTGAGACAAATGTAGAATAATGTGAAAAAATCCAGATAAATAGTAAAATTTCCTGACTTTTTCCCTGACAATTCCAGATTTATAAAATTTCTTGACAATGCCCGATTTTCTAGATTTCCCCGACTGCTAGACACCCTGTTTAAACGAGCTCTCTCGCAATTGCCACGATTTAATTTATTAAAATAGTTCATGCCTTTCTTTTTAAGATAAAGAACTAAGATGAGGAAGAAGGAATGATTAACGGCATTCCGATGTTACGCGACCAAGTTTTTCTCCGGAGAAACAGCTCGATTCGCAATTATGGTAAGATTCGATGCACTGCGTCTTCATCTGCTGGCAATAACCGCTTTTACGACACGCATTTGTGTGTTATCATGATCGTTTATTATGTGCAATTTAATAAATGCGCAGTACTCTTGGTACAGATATTAGTTATATGGTTATTATATATAGTTGTCATATATTAAAGGATGCTGATATAATTTTCTGTAATGTCATGTTCAGCCTCTATCGCCAGAGATATTCTCGGTGCGAATACTGCGATATAAAAATCATCAAAAAATAATAACGAATTCTGTATCTCATCCATTTTCGAGTATATTTGTCGCACTATAATATAATCATATACAATATACATATATTTAGCTCAAATTTAATTTAAAAAAATTGTCATTAAACATACACTCATATAAAATATACGATTAAACTATACTTCAAATTTTACAACGGAAAATCATAATTAATATAAACTTTTAAGCAATGTGTGTTAGACAAAATGTCAACTCATCTGCACTTTAACAAAATATTCCTTTTCAAAGACAAGGGCTCGATGTCTTGTTTCGTTAATATAATAATTTCCATCAAAACGAAGAATTAAGAAGCAGCCCGCGCGAGATAAAGAAATGGCGTAAAATATAAGATTTCAAGCAATGTGTGTTAGATAAAATATCGACTCATCTACACTTATAATATAATATTCCTTTCCAAAGACAAGGGCTCGATGTCTTGTTTCGTTAATATAATAATTCCCTAAGTATATAATTTCCATCAGAACGAAGAATTAAGAAGCAGCCCGCGCGAGATGAAGAAATTACGTAAATTCAGATCGCTGCGCGCGCAGAGAAAGTGGCGCTTATAATACGCCCGAGTGAAAAGCGATTGGTGAAATTACACAGCTCCGGCATGCGTCATCCGCCGGCGTAATTTACATGTTTACCGGTCCCGCGCGCCGGCACCGATAATTTATTATTTACAATGAGCGATTAAGAGATAACCGAGAGATAGGGTATGGTAGCCTCTCTCGGTTAGAGAATCGCGCGGGAGGGAGATAATTATTTGTAGCCACGGTTTAAGCGTATGTAATTTCGAGAGTCGGTAGCGGCAATCGATCATCGAGATCAGATATAGACGGGGGCCTTTCGGAGGAATAAGCGGCGGGACCGTTCTACGCCCAGGGAGATAGAGAGAGAGAGAGAGAGAGAATGAGCCGAAGATAAGCTCGCGGCATGGGGTAGTCGTAATTATCGAGACACGGCCGGTCGATGATCCTCTCGGAGCTACTTATTTCGCCACATCATCGATATCTCGTGTACGCCTCTAATCGCGCCGATCATCGGTCGTGCGCGTTTAACGTTATACGACGAGCCTGTTAACACTGGAACGCCCGGAGAGAGAAGCGATTTGTACATTCACAATTTCAGCTAACTACAATTATTACCAATTTCATATCACGGCTACCAAGCGCAGAATTTACCAGATTATCCTGCATTCGTGTTTTTCCGAGATGTCAGATATATATATTATATATAATAGATCAATACATATTAAATACTATATTCTTCTGAAGTAATATTCTTGATAGTAAAATTGAGAATTTCTGTGAATCTTAAACCACAATTATTTCCTGCAATTACACACGGAGAGAGAATTTTCTCTCCGTATATAATTACAGGAAATCTCCGTAATAATGTAAAAATATATTATGATGTTTATATAGTAAAATTAATCGAACATATTTTACATCTTATTGTGTTAGATATTAAAATTTTTATTGCGGTAAATATTAATCAGATAAATTGTTATAAGTTCTTCCAATACTATATACATTGTCCCACGATTACCATGGTTTTCAGGATAAATTCTAAGAGAAAATTCTCTCTGTGCAGTTTAAGATTTGTTTACAAGAGATATCCCAAAAAATCAGATTGCACGCAAATAAAATATCAATGAAAAATATTAATATGTACATAGTAAAATTAATCGAACGTATTTTATATCTTATTGTGATAGATGTTAATATTTTTTATTGTGATAAATATTAATTAGAGAAACTCTTATAAAATTCTTCCAATACCACGATTACCATGATTCCCATGATAAATTCTAAGAGAAAATTCTCTCTGCGCAGTTTAAGATTTGTTTACAAGAGATATCCCAAAAAATCAGATTGCACGCAAATAAAATATAAATGAAAAATATTAATATGTACATAGTAAAATTAATCGAACGTATTTTATATCTTATTGTGATAGATGTTAATATTTTTTATTGTGATAAATATTAATTAGAGAAACTCTTATAAAATTCTTCCAATACCACGATTACCATGATTCCCATGATAAATTCTAAGAGAAAATTCTCTCTATGCAGTTTAAGATTTGTTTACAAGAGATATCCCAAAAAATCAGATTGCACGCAGATAAAAAAAATATGCGATAGAATCCCTATACGAGACCATCGGCAAATTAGCCAGCCTCGGTCGAAAATTATTCCGAAATCTCCGAGATCGCGATAAAAAGCGCGAGAGAAATCGCTCCGGCCTGAAGAGGACTGGACACTGAACGGCACGAGAACGAATTCCCGCTAACTGGATTTTCTGCGATAAATCAGCTTAACCGTTCGCCGGTCCAAGGCGTGGCTAATGAAGCATCCGCGAGCGAGCAGGACGTGCTGATGATCGGCAGTTTCGACGACGGCTCGAGAGTTTCTCATCGGCTCCTTCCTTCGGTTCGCCGACGCGTCGGGGATCTGCGCGAACGCAGCGAGCTCATTTATAACTCTTTTCACCCTCTCACCCTCTCGCGGCTTTCTATCAAAATAAATCATGGTACGCGCGCGTCCGTATCGTTTATCAATCGCAACGCCGTGCTCGTTATATCGTCCAAGAATTTCAGTACTTGGGGGCCAACGTTGATAATTTAACACATTTTCAATTTATCTGATTTTAATCTTACCGAGAAGGAGGAATAAACAAGTGCAAGAAAAATGAGTATCTTGAAAAGGAAATTTCTGAGGTTTTTTTGGGAAGAAAGACTCATCGAGAACAATGTTGTTACGAACAGTTCGATGTTATGAATACCTATCTATTTATGGGAAAATATTTAAACGACCTATCCATTTATGTCAAGCTACTTATCATCGCATGTCAGTCTGGAGAAAATATGACATTTACAAATCATTAAAATTGTTTAAGAAAGTGTCTATCACGGAGATGAATAAAATTATCTCGCTTCTCGTTCGAATTGTCCGCAATCGCATACACATATATATGTGCATGTGATCGTGTCTGCGTATGTGATATAGGTGTCTAGACTTCTGGAGTCCTCGGATCGATTTTTATTACGGTTCCACCTTTGCGCACCCATAAGATGCATCATATAAATTTATACGAATGGTTCATTGTTATTCTCTCGGTTCTCTCTCTTTAATATGTAAAATAAGTACATACTTGTATATTATTATTCACAAAATATTTGTATATTAATTCTTTATATGAGAAACTTCATAATAAAGATTTTTAATTTTTTTTTAAAGTGTACATGAAATTTACTCACATAAAAAATTAAATACAAATTCTATAAAGAATTCTACAAAGAGATTCTCTTGATAAATGAAATTTAAATAATTTCTACAGATTGAGGTATAGTTGTATCGCAGTAGGAAAAATTAAATTTGAAGCTTGAAGAATATTATTAGAACAAAAATAAAATATTCGATAAAACAACTAGCGAATTCTCATATGAAGCAATCGCAATGCAGATGCACCTCGTCTCTATAATCCGTTTCCAAAACGAATGATCGCAAGTAAGTAATTATCGATCATCAAGTGTCCGTCATCTCCTTCGTATCATTTTCTACCATCGCGTTTGCCATTCTCATTCCACCTCCACGACCACAAACATTCTTATCGTCATGTCTAACATGGTTACCAGCGTATATACGATCGTTATCGCTCATAAAATCGCAAGAACCACCTTGCTCCGCCAAAGTACCCAGTTGCCATTTTAAACACCCTGTATTCTCCCCTCTCGCGCGTTGATCTCGCGCGTTGATCTCTTTCTGCTGCACCATCTGGACTCCTATCTCCCCTTTCTACACCTCATCCTCCCTCTTTGAGGGAAGAATGAGAATTCGTTCTCTCTCTCTCTCTCTTGCACGTTGTTGTGTACCTCTTCTCCTTCCCCTCGATGAGATGAAGGGGAGAAGTGCGAGAGCGTTCCGGATTGGCAGGTTCTCCGGACACCTTGATTGGCGGACATTCGCGTACGAGGCGGATCGAGCGACGAAGGCGGGCGGTTCAAAAGCCCCGGGAGAAGCCGGACGAGAGTCGTTTCCACCGGGTCGGTGAACAGCCGCGCGCACCATTCGAAAGTTCTCGCGGGCAAGAGGAAGGGGAAGCATTCTCTCTGTCGGGGCTCTTCCGTCCCGGTCGCTGGAAACGGCCCCACACACCGGTTCGCGCAGCCGCGACGAACGCCTCTCTCGCTCGTTCCGGCCTGAAAAGAAGCTGACGCGACGCGACCGATCGCGATTTTTCTTCTTATTTTTCTCATCTCCCTTCCCCTTCCTCTCTCTCTCTCTTTCTCTTTCTCCCTTTCTTCCCTCCCCCGTTTCGGTATACAACCGGGGTATGCGCGAGTTCGCCGCCGATCCCCCACGACGCGGGTGAATCCCCTGCTAAATGGACCCGAGGAGCGGATAAGGTGCGAGAGGTTCCGAAAGATCTCGCGGAAGTTCGAGGAAGAGAACGGAGGGACACCCTCAAAATAGCCCTGTCGACGCATCAAGGTTAGTGTTATGACGTTAAGAATGCGAGATGAAACGAGAATGGTGGAAACACGAATGTCGAATAAAGTGGTTTTTTAGAAAAAAAAAATATATATATATATTTTACGTCATGGAATATGCATCACTGTTTTGCTTCGTTTAGGAATTTTCTGTAATATGTGAAACAATGAGTAATATATATTCTTTGACATTATAATATGATGAGGAATGAATTTTGTACAAGTATTTAAATATTTTTGAAGCGCGAAAATATATCCATATAGTGTAATCGAATCATGAGGCGTGGATGATATAGTCTTTTTAACTCTCATAATCTTGTTTATCTTCATGTAGTTCGTGAGCACGTAATTAAACTTTCGAATAAAAGTAATAACGTCTAGAAAACCGAGAAAGCACATATACAAATGTAAGATTTGATGTGAAAATTCATATATTTGATTTACATATAGGTACCTACATATTTTTAATGATGGATTTTTCTGTCACTCATCAATCCTCTATACATATTTCAAATTTTTCAAATATAAGAGTCATTCTAACATCAACGAAAAGATACGTCAAATGAAAAACCATTACTTAAATTCTGGCATGTTTTCAATTCATGAAAAGGGAGGCGACTTTTCGAAAATACTTAAAACAGTAACGCAAGATTAATCACTAAAGTGGGGAGCACACACTCTTGCATAAGCATATGCATAAGAAATTCGATTGGTTGAATTTCTTACGCATACGTTCATAGACCAATCAAGATTCTTATGTTTACGCTTATGCGCCTATGCTTAAATCCTGACATGTTTTCAGTTGATAAAAAAAAAAGAAACTTCCTCTCATTATTTGACAGATTTTTCGGAAACTGAAGATTTGACGACATTAATCAGCGGTCAGCTTGATCAGAATAGACTTATCGTCGCATAGGCTGCTTATGAATGCTAACAACCTTGAAAGAGTTAAACGGCTTTGATGATGCGTAAGCGATTCGATCGCGTCCATGCGTGCGTGACGCGTCAGCGCGCGTTGATGAACGACCCGATCGCAGATACAACCCCATTACGTCTTTATATAGGTCTATATAGGCAGCACACAGAATAGAAGGAGAGCCGCGACGTGGCGCGTTACGACGCTATATTACACAATTATGCGAAGAAACGAGCGTCACCCAAGTTTTCATCGATAAAAACTCGATTAATCACATCGCGTTCTCCGACGCCCACGAAGTGGAGAAACAAAGGGAGAATGAGAAAGGGAGCACTTTGTTGCTAATCGAAGCAACAGCGAGCGACGCCGCTCCGCATCTGATTATTCACGTCCTCCTGATTTACGATCCGGCCTCGCGATTATTCGGGGATTTCTTGCCCGCAATAAACGTCCGTCACGTCGCGGCGGCGGCAGCGAGTTTAATTTGACTGCGTTTATAACAAGGTATCGCGCGTAATGGAGCACTAGTCCGCCGACAGGCTCCATTACAATCAGGACTTTCCTTCCGGGCCTGAGGGTAGGCTCATCGCCTTAATTGGATTTTATTTGCTTAACCCTGAACTGGCTCTAGACTCGCTCGCAGACGTCCTCCTCGTCGACGCAATGCCGTCCGTCGGATTGAACGACTGCGACTTACCGTCCTAGCCCTCAGGAAATCTCTTCCTCTTCTCTTCCCTCATCTCTTTGCATATAAATAATCATAATGACGCGACCGACACAGTCGGTAGAATGTTGGAGTAATAGCTCGATCGACTCTGAGGCGTATTCGTGATGTTCGTGTATATATATGGTATGTGTGTGAATCGACCCGTGAGCGATTAAATGGAATTAAACTCAATTTTCATGAAGACGTATTTGATTATAGAAATATACGCTTGATTGAAAATTACCGCTTCCTCTTAGAGGTTATATGAAAAC
Source organism: Nylanderia fulva (assembly GCF_048542155.1). Classification (NCBI taxonomy): domain Eukaryota; kingdom Metazoa; phylum Arthropoda; class Insecta; order Hymenoptera; family Formicidae; genus Nylanderia; species Nylanderia fulva. The sequence continues at coordinate 2,385,651 of NW_028189622.1, forward strand.
GCAGGAATAAATGTGACTGATGATGATAAATGATTAAAGGCCTCGTAGGAAGGCTGTAAAAAAATATCCGCATATTAACACTAAGGCCTTACGTCACTGACTCTGTTTTGATCATTTTGTCGGAAGGGAAAAAAAAAGAGTAATTGTGTTAAGTAGACATCGCGTTATTTTATATCGACCGCATCTGCGATTTGATTTTCTTGGAATCGGACTTTGTTAAGGGAATAATGTTTCCGCAAGATGCATCAGTCCTCGACGCACGACGTTTCATTAATTATTTAGGGAGTAATTAGACGAATTGTGCCGAATGTTCGCCGCCAACTTAATTAATTTCGCGGGAGAAATGAAGAACAATCTGCGATTATGCTACACATGCACGTGATGTTTAATCACGTACGGATAATTAAACAATTATTCGTAACCTCAGATGGTAATCGGCGCAACTTAATTACGCATGAGCAGCAGGTTATATCGCGCTTGCGTATATGTTATACGAGATCATGTCATGCGAATATAAGATTTAATCGAGAGGAAATAATCGCAAAATTACCTTCTGCAACAGTGAATTTAAGACTGGTATTCAATACGGCATAATTGCCTCTATACAAGTAATTCTTTGGATCGCGTTCGCAATATTCGCCTCTTATATAGCTTGCTTTATGATTTATCTACAACATATTATTTGCTGAATAACTACGCGAATATAATACATAGATTAGACAGATTCTCTAATTACATTTTTTCACAACTGCACACGCAAAGTGAGTAATGAGACTATTTAATAATTGTGCTCAACAATACGTATATGTACGTGACAGAAATATTTAATATCCTTTTCATTATTTTTTTTCTCATAATACTTGCTCGCAAACTTTTATAATTTATTGCTCATCATTTCTAATGCAGACCGACTTGAATTTTAGAAATATTGTAACTTGTAAATAATATTCTTTGGAAATTATCAACAATTTATTCGAAGCAATTCGAAGAAGTATATGCATATATTATTTCTTTCCGATGCAGCATTCCATCGAAAAAAAATCCTAACAAACACGCACATACGGATCGCTTAATTACTCACGAAGAATCGCAACAAAGCTGCCGACGGCAGCCAATCTACGAGCTAACTCATCTCTTACCGTCAGCAACAGAGTAGAAAATTGCGTATCCATATAAGCAACGATGTAAATAACGATATAATCATATACAGCTAGAAATATCGTTTCTGCCGCTACTTTCATCGATTCTATAAAAGCCAAGACACACGAGAGTAAACTATACAAGTGCTCAGAAATAAAGAATAATATTAATGAGATTTTTATAGATAAAGAAAACGAGATTTTTTTAAATAAACAAAAAACTGCGCAACGAACAAAACTATAGATTTCGCTAATAAATTTTTTTCCATCAGTTATTCGTTGCTCACGAAAAAAAAAAAAAAAAATTAGCTACCGCATAGCCGAATTCTAGCTGTCCATATATTACACATGAAATTGAATTATTATGCCCTAAATTTGAGCTATGACAGCTAATATTTAACAATCTCCGTTAAACTACGGCTAAAAAATAGCTAAAAAATTTAGCTATGGTAGTTAATTCTTGTTTTCCGTGGCTGATGGGACAACTTTGTCGTTTCTATACGAGTCCCTCGCTTTATCGTTTCGCCAACACGGAAAAGAAAGTTACGTACATATTGGTCGGCGGGATAATTCGCGCGTCCTGGTTAACTGCGTTCGCCTTGATGATTCTCGTCGCGCTGCGAATCACCGGCTAACGACAGTAAGCGCGGTAATTGGGCGGACGTGGCACGTCCACGTACCACGTGTTTTCCCGTACGGCAAATAGAATCGACGGTGACGCGCGGTAGACAATCTTAATTGCAACTCAATAAGCGCTAATGATAAGCGAGCGCCAATTACTCGGGGAAGGAACGGAAGTCCACGCCGGATGATAAAGCGAACACGGGAACGCTCTCTTTCTCGTCGGTAAGAAAAAATTCGCAATCACGGACGACACTACGGTGTGCGACACGCGAGAATCTCCCGCGTGACGGATACCAGCGGGAAGAATGTTTTCTTCATCTGCTGGAATTGTCGGATATTTTTCATTTTTAATACAACCAATTTTCAGACTAATCTTTTGACGAGTAGAAACAGCGGAAAACATTTCAGCGATTAAAATTCGCGATTAATTATTCCATCGAGATAAAGAAAGAACGAGCTAAGATTTTTAATTAAAATCTTCAAGTTTCGGCAAAATTATTTATGCTAATGCATCTTCGGGCGTTTTCTTTTATTTCCGAAGGCTCAGAGAGAAGAAAGGCTTCCCGGCACAAAGCGTGAAATTTCGTCGAGTTGCTTAGAGGGCTTTCGCGCGGGAATTAACATTGCAAATAAGAGGGGCCGATAAAGTCGAAGCGACGGAGAAGTGTGGTCCGAGAAGCGGGAGAGGACCGGGAGGAATAATTGGGCTACGGCTTTTTTCGCGGGATCAGCTCCTCGGCCCTTCGGTGAGATTATGAGTAATGCGTTCTCCACCACGTCCTCTCTCTCGCTTCTCTCTTCGCGCGATCCATCTCGCCTCGTTCTTCCTTCACGCTGATAGAGACCAGCTCTCTCTCTCTCGGCTCTCGATCGTCCCATTAGCGTAATGGCTCTCGCGGTATAGTCTTCGCATTTAATCCATTGAATTCTCGTTCGTCTCTCGCTACGAAGAGAGAGAGAGAGAGAGATTGTTCACCAGAAATTTTCTCGGGCCTATCCTTATTTATAAAAATCACGAGCAGTTTATTTTTTTCCTATACTGAAAACAAATTTAGTTCATTCCTACAAGTATTTATTTTCATACTCCTAAATAAATCATTTATTTGATATGAAAAATTTTTATTTGATATAAGAAAATTCTGTTCAAAACAAATAAATATTTATTTGTTTCGAATAAATGATTCGATTGACAGTATTGAACTAAATATGTATTAATTTAACAAATTCTTTTTTCAGTGTACATTCGTGTATTTTACGTTTCCCTAACATCCTGCTTTATATTTTTCTCTGTTTTTATTATGTGATTAGAGATATTATTCGCACATCCTGTCCAAACATAAAAAAATCTCCAGTTTGCACAAAAAAATATAAGACCGCGATTTTTCTTTGCAAACACGCGAATAGAATTCGAGAATTCCCATCTTTATATTTAGAAAGGAATTTATATGATTAACTGTACGAGAATATCAATTTACATATCTATATACTTGCATATATTTCCATCAGAGACTAGTTTCGCTATTCAAAACACTGATCGAAACATTGCACGCAGCAATTTCGAGCAAATCTCATCTAAATTGATTTTTAATTGACATAATTAATGCGCTGGATACACGTTGTTGACATAACAAGGACATTATATTTGTTATGTAATAGTTGTGTAATACATGACGCAATCCCGTCACATCATGTTTCTAATATTAAGCTTCTTATTCCATCGCGATTTAACCATGCGGAAGTGTTATAATAACAAAAGCTTTTGTTGAATAATATAATAACATAATTAGGAACTAATGTGTATGAGATTGAAATATTACTAATAGATTAATAAAACTGGTAATATCGATAAAAAGTTCTCGTTCTAATTTAATCAATCGATTTTTTAAATCAAAAATCTGATACTAACGCAGAATCGAATCAAATATATAAAGCGTTATAATATTTCTCAGTTTCTTTGTTTACATCCATAAATAAGAAAATTAAATATGTCTACAGCTACGATATTGTACGAAATAAAAAGATATTATATTTAAGAGAAAATTGCATCCTCTTTGATAAAAATATAATTTGTAAGGAATAATGTTTTCCTTCTCACTCGAAACTGAGTAGAAGAAAATTGGCGCCAAAAAAATTTGCGCGACTTCTACGAGTGACTGTACTGCTTGGTATAAGTTCTGATAGGGAAGGCAGGTTTTAATAAGAGAAGGATTGAGAGCTCGCCTGTACCTGCACTACCACGAACCGGTGGTAGACTCTTTCCCTCTCGCGAGACGCCGAGATAGCAACAATAAATAACTTGTCCCTGCGCCGGCTAAAAGCATCCTACTGATCCTCCTGGTGACCGCCGCCACATCGACGATAGTGCACTTTCGATGCACTTTGAACGTTAGTCATGGTCATGGGCGACAAACAGAGAGAGAGAGAGAGATGCACTTGCAATAAACTGTCAAAATGCTAAAAATTTGCTTAATCTTTCCGCGTGATTATTATACTTGTTTATTTTTTCAAGAAAGAAATGTGTAAGACATCATATAGTTTTGAATATTTTAGATCTTACAAAATGTGAAGTAGTTTTCTCTCGTTTGTGCGAGATATGCGCGTAATAAAATAATAAGAACGTATTTTTTATCTAACATAAATTAAATGTGTTAAATAAGCATTAATTTTAATCTTACTAAAATATGAAAAATATTACTATCCGCAGAAATGTCAAAGTATCTGTAGCCGAACTATTGACCTCGACTTTGAGATATTTTTGTCGTCGCGAAAACACTCTTGTAGCCTTGTAATAAGTTACGCTCGCTAATTTTATTAATTCGCGCGGGTTTCATTACAAGCAAAGTAATTCCCTTCATAAAATGCGAAATCTCGACGTCGCTATTACGTTTTGGAGATCGACAGAAAGCTTTTCTTTAACGCGTAGGAACATTCGTGTATAGAAACATTTCCGATTTCTCGTGTAATGTAGAACATAAAATGTTGCCTCGATATCCTTCGAATAAATTAAGTATAATGAAGTAAAATTAATAATCATTATACTAATATTGAAATATTCTTTTTTTCCTCGATGATTACCTCCTCACTGATTTTCTAATGACTATACAAGAAATACATTATATTCTATAATATTTTTCTTTCCTCCGACACACCTTATTTAAATGGACGTTGAGTTTTTACGAGTAGTTCCTCACGTCTACACAGCAGTAATTGTGTATGTAATGGATATTACGCGAATTGTAAAAAGCTACATATATAATGCGCTGTATATGCAGGACGGAGAACATCGCCTCGGTTATCAACTCGCTAACGTTTTCCCGGAGAGCAGAAAAACTCACGTCCTCTTAATGAATTTAATATTCGCGTTCGCTACTTTATATCCGTCTCTGCTATTAAGCGGACGCCCGTGTTAGATTTATTCCGTCGCCGTGGCATTTCCTATCGCGGCCGCCGCATATAATTACACGAGACTGCCGCGGCGCGTATTATCGTCACACGTAATCGCAAGGAATGAGCAGTAATGGCGATTATAAGCGGACCCGAGCTGCTACTGACGAGGCGCGGCATCATCCGCGATGCGCTCTCGCATCGTCCACCAATCCCGCACAATTTCTACGTCTCTCTGCACGGGTTATGTATTACCGTTTCGCGATCTGCGAAACCCGCCAGGTACTAATACGATCGATGTAAGGTGCGCATTATCGGCTGGAATCGGCTGGAAATCGCGCCGCGTCCGTCCTGGCGAATATCGAGGAATACCGAGGAAATCATTATCGATGGTAAAAAAAGCACACCGGGTGGAGAGAAATGGTGAGAGGATTTTTAGTTGGCTCTTTTTTTTTTTTCTTTTCGCGTGATTCTCCGCAAGCGCATGTGAATTGGAACTTGGATACGGTATATTATTGCGTGCAATAAGTAGCTGCAGATCCGGATAAATAGCTCTCTAACTGCTCAAGATCACATCTGTGTTCGTATATTATCATAAAGCAACGAGAGATTCTCGTGCTATTTTTCATCTACGCAGAGTTTTCTTCTTTTTTTTTATCTCAATTTATCAAAAAAAAATTTCTCCCACCAAAATTGTTAAGATATGTTTTTACTTGAAAGGAAATACTATAATTGCATTACTATTTTTGCAAAAAACATATATTTAAGAATTCACAATATTTGTGCCCGATGATGTCATACAAGTGTTTCGAAATCTCGTATGACGATTCGTAGGAAATCGAATTAATCGCGGTAATTAATCGCGCGAGAGAAGTACAGAGAGTACCGCGCCTGTATGCATTTGTAGTGCAATCCGGATGCGTTATCTCGAACGTTTTGCTCTCGCGGTTAATCTACCATTTCCGCGATTTCGAAATCTCGTTCTCTCTCTCGAGCAGCTCAATCATGTCGCGACTCTCTCACGCCATACGCAATTATTTGTGACTCCGCAAAAACGGCCGCTGCAAATCTCTTTAATTACCTGCAGAGCCGCTCTTTCCAAGATTTAATGACGCGAACGATCGGTATTAAGAGAAACAATTTTCTCTCGCTCATACGAAATACTTATACATTAAAAAAAAATTATATATTCATTTGTCAAGACAATGCCGACATTTAACAAATTATTTTACTCGTTATTTTATATTATACTATATTAAACACGGCAAGAATAAACGTGAAAATTATAGACAGATAAACTGAATTGCGATAAAAATTGTTCGCGTGTATTGAATTAAAGTTTCAGTTTTTTTCTGATATTTTTTCAATCACAATGTCATTGAAATAAGTTAATTTCAACTCTTACGAGTAAAGAAAGAAACTGTCGCGATCCGTGAAAAGAAGCGGAACAGTTCGAAACAAAAGAATCTGATGAGGGTTGTAAAATGTTTTTTTTTTAGAAGCCGCCCTGTTATTTGCGGGGGTGATATTTCGACTCGCTAAAAGTCTTTGTTTTTTTCCGTCCAATCTCTTTCTTTCTCCTTTTCGGCAAGAGAAATGCACACGTTAACTGCCGGTTATCGATAGCTGCCACTAACCCAACTGCGTCTCTTCCGGTTACGAACTATTAGTTTACGATTTTAGGAGCCCACCGGTCACGTTTCGAGTTCTTTTCGGGCAATAATGGGCGCGACGGATTGGGAATTGGCCTAACCAACATTGTAACCGCGGGTTTCCTCAAGAATTATTTTTTGGAGAATGAGTCGCTGACAGCAAACGAGATAATTTGTTTTTTATCCTAAATACGATATAGGTATTTTAATTTTAAATATATATATATATATATATATATATATATATTTAAAATTAAAAAAATAGCAAACACACTTTTTTCATTTCTTTAAACTTTAAATATTTAAACGCTATTTAACATTTAAATGCATGTGTTAATAGCATATTATATGCTTTTAAATATACATGTAAATATTAAAACCATCTTAATATTAAATTCATTGTTACATAAAGTTCTCGACGAAAACAGATGTAAAATTATATTGGCATTTAAATAAAATGTATACACACATTTGAATACGTAGTTGTATTTTTAAACATATATATATATATATATATAGTTTTAACGAGACTAATCTGCGTTTATGATTAAAAGTGGGTAATATCTATTTTGTCCCGACTACACTTTAATAATCATGTTAATTTATCGGATGTCTGTTGTTTTGTTCTTTTTTGTCCGTAAAACCGGATTGTAATTAGAAGATTGCCGATAAGATCGCAGTTTCTTACAAATAATCAGGTTGTTTGCTACAGTTGATTTCTTTTACGTAACATGATTAATAGATTAATTTTTCCACAAGTTTTTTCTCTTATTTTATCCTATTAAAATGCACATACGCACTCGGATATGCATATGTTATCAATCAGGAAAATTGGAAAATTGAGATCGCAATAAATCACCACATTCGATTAACAGATCAATTAGTTTGAGTCATGTATATACATCAATCGTTATTTCCCGTGTGATATATTGTGTTCGATTCGCTCTCATAAATAATTTTTATTCTCATTCCAGGGGAATGATTATTTCAATTATTTTGTAATTGAAATTTGCTTTTCTTGCGTTCCCTATTACGCAGATTTATACGGCGTAATTGATATTTGAGATTAGGTTGTTTTCCTCTCACCTGTGTGGCTTGCAACTCTGCTATGTTCTTTTATATATAACGGATGATCAATAATAGTGTAATGACGATGATTCAACATGCCAATAGACAGATGACACAATAAATCGATGATTCATTAGCTCTATGAAATATTAATTGTGTTATCATCAGAAAAGTATATAAATCCTTTCAGCTAATAAGAGTTTTTAATATGTTTGCAGTTTCTATTAAATATTTCAACGACGAAAAGAAATAATGTATAAAACCACAGAAATTATGAGATCATATTAGAAAGCGGAATTGTACAGATTATGAAAACGCATTCTTTTTAAGTAAAAGGTCTTCGAATGATTACACTGTCAATGAATGTATATATAAGCAAAGCAAATAATACGCGTACGCGAGCGAAAGTGCACGTTCAGTCTATTCGATTACCCAATTTCAATCGAGAGATTTTTCTGCATTGTAACAAGGATGATTAATTGCGCAAACGCTCGAGCGGAACATCAAAACCAAATCAAATCGATCGGTGAGCGGACCGATATCGTAAATCGCTTTTAGAGAAACGTTGCAACGCTTTAGTTATAGAACCGCCGCGTGTCAACCGACAATCGATGATGTATGACAGATTGTTGCATTATCATCGATTGCTCCGGCTCACGTCCAGACTTTTTGCTCGACGTGCAAATATATATAACGCGATAATATAACGCCGTTATTCGGGACCTCGCGCGCGCGAGAAAAACAGTGATTGCTCGACCATGGAAAACCGCGTTACATTTGCGCGAATTAGTCTCTCTCTCTCTCTCTCTCCTTCCGCATATGCGGTGTCGCGTAACGCATAAAATCATCGACGACTTTTTCTCTCAGTGCTCGGTGACACCAGCAATTATATAGCGTAAACTTATTCAATTTATATGGCGATTCGCCAAGTTTTGCGCCAATTCTCGGTTGGATGGAAGAGATCATTATTTCGCATTCACGGTTTTAACACAAAATTGAAGAAATGGATTTAAAATTATTGCTCGAATACATATAAAATACATATAAAGGAAATCTACAATTTTCAATTATAATCGAATGTTCAAAATTTGTACTTTGCTCAATTTAATTTACGTCGTAATTAGAACAGTTTTTTCTTGAGAAAAGATTAAGATTATAAATATAGTTATTGAAACATTTTCAGAACATATTTTAATGCGTACAAGAAATTGCACGTTTGACAAAGTTTAATTCCAACTTTTTAATCATCATCAAATATTTTATTAAAGCCTTAAATCAAAAACCATCTGACTTTTTTCGTAAGAGAATTAGTATTTTTTTCATCTCTTTTTTTTGTAAAATTAACATTATAAATCATTTGATATATATTCACGATAATTAAAATGTCAAATTATATACGCGATATAATCATAAATCCGATATTCCTTATTTATACTTCATTCGGTATATCTTAACGATTAATCGTACAATCTTCTTAAATAAATCTCGAGGCAAAGACTTTTACGATTCTTCTTATCGCCCGAAATTCCTTCGCTTCCTCACAACAGTCCTTGACACTAAAGCCCTTGACACTCGTAGCAAATTGACCGTCAATCGTTTACATCTTATATACAACGAATATACGTATACAGGCTGTATGTATATAATCGCGTGCAAATTTATTCTGAATGGTCTGCTCCATTTCGCGATATACTCTCTGTGCGATTATGTGCGCGAATAAAGCTGCGTGCACACGAGCAAGCGATAAATAATGTGTTGCAAACTATAAGTATATATATTCAACAAGTAAATCAGCTCATAAAATAATATCCGAAATTAAACGATAAATTCAACGAGCATACGTGACTAGCAAAAAAAGCATACTTTCAACGAAGCTAGATCTCGACGAATATATTTTTTCTCGAATTTATAATATCAAAAAATCAGGCTTAAAATTCTGTTTATATCAGCTTAAATCTCTGAAGTACATTAGCTAGTTAATATCATTTTCAAGTTTGAATTAAAGTCATTTTAAAATAAAATATATTAATAAAAATAATCGATGAAAATCGATAGCTGCAGCTGCAATAAATAATTGATAAATAAATTAAATCGTTTCGAGTAATATTGAACGATACAGTAAATATAATAATTACTGATAGAACTTCCGACGTTATTTGAATCTTGCTCAACAAGTTTCTATTTTCAAGTTTATCCACAATTTGTAATACATTCCTCATTACTGGCAATATGTACGTGGCTTATAACGCGCTTTCGCGGTATGTTTCGCATTCGTCTCTTTCTTTGTATATCAATTACACGCTACCTTCGTCCTCGAGGCGTTTCACACTTATTGCTAATAGCGCGCAAAACTGGTAATACATAAATTTATTTTCCCTTTAATAACCTAATAATTACCCACGTTTCACTACTGCAGATAAAATATGTATTATACGATAGTCTCGTAAAAACGTAATTTCTCATTTTTTTACTAAATTGACGTCGCTTTAGGGGTCTCAATTGCGGATCACAATTTATAGTCAACATTCTACCATAGGCAGAATTATTATTCAATACAATCGTTATTACAAAATTTGTAATGTAATTATGTATTAATGTTATCAACGTACGTATTTATTGATCGTACGTACTTATTATGCATCAAATCTAATTAACGACATTCGAAAAATGAATATCTAGATTATTCGAATAAATAGTCTTGAAAATTATGCAAGTATACCAATCATGCGTATCATTTGTTGATATAAATGGCTGTTATATCCTATATGAAAATTAATTTAATATACAAATGTGTGTTATGATTATGTGCTTATAATCACGCATGTTATTAACATTTGCATTTACGTAATCGTCACTCGTATTTCATATCAAGTGTAACGTAAAAAATAGTATGTTATTAGAATATGAATATCATATAAGTAATATGCGCTTCAACTAATATTCACTTTGCGCTAATATGTTTCATAAAAAAGCAGATATGGAAAAACATTATCTTAATAAACTTAAATTGCGTCTTCAATGTACTTAATTCGTTCTAACACAGTCTTTGACATATACTAACTCGCAAAAAAATGCCAGATGTTTTTCGATATCGCGGCGCTTAATATAAGCACGTACTTTGATCCACGATCGAACGCGACGATTAACTGTCTTTTAACTGTCAATTGCTCGGATTGCAAGATATGTCACGTGTCTCTCTACAATATATATCCGTATAGGCAGCTATAAAATGCATTTGAAATGCAATTACACGCGATTATAAGCGATCAGGCGTACAATATGTGTACGCTAGATCTCTTCTTAATATAGGGGATGAGGTAAAAGAGCGGAAACCTCGTGGGACTCGATAACCGCCCATTGGCCACCTGCGAAAAAGCGACGGAGGAGACATGCGGGTCCTATCTCTCTCGCACGAAGATAATGCATATACATATACATACATACATACATATACACAGGTCGGAATACTCAATTAGACTGAACGCGCATCCGTACCCTTACTCCGGCGTAATTAATAGCGGACCGTTGCGAGACGCACCTTCAGCTCGCGACGATACGTGCCGGCAGATTGCCGGTTACTTAGCATACGCAGACGCTATCGCCATGCTGCATCTGCAACATCCTGATACGCAAACGTCGCGGTCGCGCGCGAAAAATTTATATTGCGTGCGCATAGCGATGCACGCAAGAAAATTCACGTAAATATGCGTAATAGTTTCGTTAACGCACAAGTTCTCATATTCGAACGTCGAAATAAGATATACACTGAAAAAACATGTATTTCATTCGAATAAGTATTTAATCGATTTTTCAATATATGCTAAATGAATCATTTATTTGAAACTAATAATATTTATTTGCTACGTAAAAGATTTATCTGATATAAGAAAATTCTTCTCGAAACAAATAAATATTTTACGTATGTGTACGTCGAAATAAGATATACACTGCAAAAACATTTATTTCATTCGAATAAGTATTTAATCGATTTTTCAATATACTGCTAAATGAATCATTTATTTGAAACTAATAATATTTATTTGCTACGTAAAAGATTTATCTGATATAAGAAAATTCTTCTCAAAACAAATAAATATTTCTATGTATGTGTATTATAAATAAGTCGATTAAGAAATATCAAATTGATAAGGGATATCAATGATGACATAGAAATGTTTCCCCCCTTGAATTTATATCTCTGAAACATTAGCAGATCGGTGATACGATACACCGCAAAATGTATTGATACATTAATCGGCAAAAGCTTTATTATATGACATTAAATATGATGTAGTTGACGCTAGCAAGTATAATGACATGATTTTGGTCCATCGGAGGCGATTATTTACTTTCATTCATTTAATATCGCGGTCATGGAGAAGAAAGAGTTTCCTGCGAAATTACTTTCATCAGTTTAATACCATACGGAGAGAAGAGTTTTCTCGGATATAAATTACTTGCATCAATTTAATATCGGGCGCGCGCTTATTAAAAAATATTTATCAATCTTAAACAGTGTACTCAGGAAAATTACATAATTTGCATTATGCAAAAATTTCACAAGCATAAATTATATGTATCCATTAGCCGTATCAAATATATTCGCATAATATTTTTACGTTACTCTGAATTACCTACATTAATTGCGATATTTTCAATAATTAAGTCACTTAATAAAAATTACTTTTTTAATTATTCAATCAATGAAATATATAATAGAGCATTTTGTATTTCTCAAATAACTTTATACCGTGCTTGGATTACAAGACGATACAGACAAGCGCGTTACTATCTCAACTATTTTTACAGACAAGTTTATAGCCAAAGTTTATTTTTTATGATATTACGTATTTATTTTCAATGTTCTTATTATGAATTGACCACGTCGTAATATTCGTTCCGCGCAATTTAGCCGCCAGCAGTTTAGATCGTAACGAGCGGCGTAAATTAAGCATAATTAAAGAAATTATTACAAATTATTACTGCAGCCAATTCATAGTATATAGCTATTGCAATAATACTCGATAAATAACCTCATTAAGTTTTATTCGAAAACTTAACAACCTATATATTTAATAAAAAATAAGTCATTATTTTCGATCGGGCTTAATTATTAAGCTGATCAATTTGAAGTTAATTTCCCTTAAAGAATGTCAAAAGTAATAATTATTTAATTGCTAGTTAGCGGCGAATAAAACGTCAGAAAATTCAAAACTACAATAAAATACATAATTTGCACTTTTTATTTAAAATGAAGTAATTTTCAAGTGGAGTCTACGTAAATTTTTAAGCGTATTCAGAATGGAATATTAAATTGACAATTAGTAGAGTATTTTTTGAAAGATGGTACTAATTTCCATTGGGGAAATATCGACTCGAGGTTAGAACTTGTCGATTTATTCCAATCGAGAAACTCGCTTAGAGGTGATATGAAAATGATAATCAAACGAGTATGATTTTAATCGGAACAGGACGTGTAATTACACTCGTCGCCTTACGTGCCGGCTTGCTTCTCGTATAAGCAGCAGCTGTCGCTAGTATCACTCAACGACAATGTTTGGTTATTACATTAAACCCGTTTACCGACCATAATTGCCGCAGTGCATCGTCACGACCGAGCATTTAACGAGAAAAATATGATATGCGGCTATATGATGATCACGTTTCTCTTTCGCGGAAATATGGTACGTCGATGAGATTCTTCAATGCGCTTATTTATAGCGGAGAACGATCGCAAAAACAATATTCTCGCAGAGATAAAAAAACAAAAATAGCTTTAAATAATGATAAAATATTTGCCCGTATATATAAATTATATCGCTATAATCATCGTAAATACTGCGAGATTGTACAAAGACCAATTAACCGAGCATATATCTTTAAAAGTTATTCGCGCAGGTGAATGGGAGCTAATTAATTTCCAAATTAATGCTCTTTTGAAAAAAGCGAGGAGAACTCTTCGCGCCAATAATGAAATATTATATGCACAAGCGGTTATAATTGATGTGAATACTAGATAGAATAAATTCTTGATCAGCTAATTTCTCGAAAGAAGAACTAAAAGTCAAGCGTATGCAACATTGCGAGCGAATTGTTTTATGGCGTTAATGTCAGCCAGTAACATATCGTAAATTGGCGTGTCGTAAAATAACGTTATTTAGGGCTTCAATTAATTTTATCTGGTCGGACAAGTCCTCCGGACTTTCCCGTCGCTTCGAGGACACGCTTCGAGCGGAATGCACATTAAACTAAGTTATATTGTTCGGAAAGAAGTAGAGCGGTCTGTGTAACAGTTCAGACTTTTTAATGCCCCTCTCTTGCTGCCAGCGACTATTTAAAATATATATCGTATCGTACCGAGCAAGAAATTTTCTCGAAGCTGTTTTGTAAAAGGTATATGAGAGACAAAAAATTACTTCATTTTTCTTTTAAATAAAACGATGTGTTTGCGCGAATTTTTTATTTCCGAAACTTAATTCTAGT